>NC_139008.1:58597644-59797644 GCF_964374135.1 Grampus griseus
ATTTTTCATTTCAGTTATTGTGTTGTTCCTCACTGTTTGTTTGTTCTTTAGTTCTTATAGGTTCTTGTTAACATTTCTTGTTTTTTCTCCATCCATGCTTCCGTTCAATTTCTGACATTTTGGATCATCTTTACTATCATTACTCTGAATTCTTTTTCAGGTAGATTGCCTATCTCCACTTCACTTAGTCGTTATTCTGGGGTTTTAGCTTGTTCTTTCATCTGGAACGTATTTCTCTGCCATCTCATTTTGTCTAACTTTCCGTGTTTGTGCTCTCCGTTTCTCAGGCTGCAGGTTTGTAGTTCTTCTTGCTTCTGGTGTCTGCCCCCTGGTGGGTGAGGTTTGTCCAGGGGCTTGTGTAGGCTTCCTGGTGGATGGAACTGATGCCTGCCCACTGGTGGGTGAAGCTGGGTCTTGTCCCTCTGGTGGGCAGGGCCGTGGCAAGGGGTGCGTTTAGAGGCAGCCATGGACTCAAGATGACGTTAGGCAGCCTGTTTGTTGCTGGGTGGAACTGTGTTCCCACTCTGTTGGTTGTTTTGCCTGAGGCGTCCCAGCCCTAGAGCCTTCAGACTGTTGGGTGGGACCAGGTCTCAGTGCCAAAATGGTGACCTCCAGAAGAGCTCACACAGATGAATATTCCCTGGGACCTCCACCACAAGTATCCTTGTCCCACAGAGAGCCACAGCTAATGCCTGCCTCCCCAGGAGACCCTCCAAGACCTGCAGGTAGGTCAGGCCGAGACTCCTATGGAGTCACTGCTTTGCCCTGGGTCTCAGTGCACATGAAACCTTGTGTGTGCCCTCCAAGAGTGTAGTCTCTGTTTCCCCGAGTCCTGTAGAGCTCCTCCACTCAAGCCTCACTGGCCTTCAAAGCCAAATGCTCTGAGGGTTCCTCCTCCTAATGATAGACCCCCAGGCTGGGGAGCCTGACGTGGGGCTCTGAACTCTCATTCTTGTGGGAGAACCTCTATGCTATAATTATTTTCCAGTTTGTGGGTCACCCATATGGCAGGTATGAGATTTGATTATATCGTGAAAGCTCCCCTCCTACCGTCTTGTTGTGGCTTCTTCTTTGTCTTTGGGTGCAAAATATCTTTTTCGGTAGGTTCCAGTGTTTTTTGTTGATGGCTGTTCAATAGTTGGTTGTGATTTTGGTGTTTTTGTGAGAGGAGGTGAGCTCAAGTCCTTTAACTCCACTGTCTTGTCCTCAGTCCTAAACTCAGTGTGGATCCAGGCAACCGCCACCAGCATGAGTGTGAGCCAGTGTGTCCACATCATGGTCCCATTCCAGTCTCTGGAGGGCGCAGGGCAGGGCAGCTGCAGAGAACTCTAAGGGAAGGTGGGAGCTTCACAGATCGCCAGCCTCAGAGGCGTGTATATACCACAATTTTTTTATTTAGGTATAGTTGGTGTAAAATATATACATTTCAGGTGTACAACATAATGATTCACAAATTTTAAACATTATATTCCATTTACAGTTATTAACTATATATCCTTGTAGCTTATTTATCTTATACATAGTAGTTTGTACCTCTTATTCCCCTACTGCTATCTTACCCCTCCCTCCTTCCCTCTCCCCACTGGTAACCTCTCATTTGTTCTCTACATCTCAAGTCTGTTTCTGTTTTGTTGTATTCACTAATTTTATTTTTTAGATTCCACATATAAGTGGTATCATACAGTATTCATCTTTTCTGTCTGACTTATTTCACTCAGCATAATAGCCACAAAGTCCATCCGTGTTACTGCAAATGGCAAAATTTCCTTCTTTTTTATGGCTGAGTAGTATTCCATTGTATGTATGTATGTGTGTATACACACACACACACACACACACCACACATCTTTATCTATTCATCTGTTGATGGAAACACATCTTTATCCATTCATCTGTTGATGGACACTTAGGTTACTTCCGCATCTTGGCAATTGTATATAATGCTAATATGAACACTGGGGTGCATGAATCTTTTCAAATTCATGTTTTTGTTGATAAAGACCCAGGAGTGAAATTTCTGGGTCACATGGTAGTTCTATTTTTAGCTTTTGGAGACACCTCCATACTGTTTTCCATAGTGGCTGCACCAGTTTACATTCCCACCAACAGTGTACAAGGGTTCCCTTTTTTCCACATCCTTGCCAACATTTGTTATTTGTGTTCTTTTTGATGATAGCCATTCTGACAGGTGTGTGATGATACCTCATTGTGGTTTTAATTTGCATTTTTCTGATGATTAACAGTGTTGAGCATCTTTTCATGTGCCTGTTGGCCATCTATACGTCTTCTTTGAAAAAATGTCTATTCAGATCTTTTGCTTATTTTTTAATTGGATTGTTTGTTTTTTTGATGTTGAGTTGTATGAGCTGTTTATATATTTTGGATATTAATCTTTTATTGGTCATATCATTTGCAAATATTTTTCCCATTCAGTAGGTTGTCTTTTTGTTTTGTTGATGGTTTCCTTTGCTGTGATCTTTCTTTATTTTCCTTGATGTACCACAATTTTTTTAATTGAAGTATAGTTGATTTACAATGTTGTGTTCATTTCTGCTGTACAGTAAAGTGATTCAGTTATACATATATATATTCTTTTTCATAATCTTTTCCATTATGGTTTATCACAGGATATTGAATATAGTTCCCTGGGCTATACAGTAGGACCTTGTTGTTTATCCATTCTATATATACTAGTTTGCATCTGCTAACCCCAAACTCTCACTCCATCCCTCCCCCAACCCCCATCCCCCTTGGCAACCACAAGTCTGTTCTCTATGAGTCTGTTTCTGTTTCATAGATAAGATCATTTGTGCCATATTTTAGATTCCACATATAAGTCATATCATATAGTATTTGTCTTTTTCTGACTTACTTCACTTAGTATGGTAGTCTCTAGGTCCATCCATGTTGCTGCAAATGGCATTATTTCATTCTTTTTTATGGCTGAGCAGTATTCTATTGTGTATATATATGTGTGTGTGTATATACACATATATATATGTGTGTGTGTGTATATATATATATACATATACATATACCACATCTTTATCCATTCATCTATCGATGGACATTCAGGTTGTTTCCATGTCCTGGCTCCTGTAAATAGTACTGCTATAAACATAGAGGTGCATGTGTGTTTTCAAATTAGAGTTTTGTCAGGATATATGCCCAGGAGTGAGATTGCTGGATCATATGGCAACTCTATTTTTAGTTTTTTGAGGAATCTCTGTACTGTTTTTCATAGTGGCTGCACCAACTTACATTCCCACCAACAGTGTAGGAGGGTTTCCATTTCTCCACATCCCCTCTAGTATTTGTTATTTGTAGCCTTTTTAATGATGGCCATTCTGACTGATGTGAGGTGGTATCTCATTGTAGTTTTGATTTTCATTTCTCTAATAATTAGCAGTGATGAACATCTTTTCATGTGCCTGTTGGCCATCTGTGTGTCTTCTTTGGAAAAATGTCTGTTTAGGCCTTCTGCCCATTTTTCAGTTGGGTTGTTTGGATTTTTGTTGTTGTTGAGTTGCATGAGCTCTTTGTATATTTTGGAAATTAAGCCCTTGTCAGTCTCATTATTTGCAAATATTTTCTCCCAGTCCATAGGTTGTCTTTACATCTTGTTCGTGGTTTCCTTTGCTGTGCAAAAGCTTGTAAGTTTGATTAGGTCCCATTTGTTTTTGTTTGTTTAATTTTTTTTTTTTTTTTTGTGGTATGCGGGCCTCTCACTGATGTGGCCTCTCCCGTTGCGGAGCACAGGCTCCGGACGCGCAGGCCTAGCGGCCATGGCTCACGGGCCTGTCCGCTCCACGGCATGTAGGATCTTCCCGGACCGGGGCACGAACCCGTGTCCCCTGCATCGGCAGGCAGACTCTCAACCACTGCACCACCAGGGAAGCCCCTAATATTTATTTATTTATTTGGTTGTGCCAGGTCTTAGTTGTGGCAGGTGGGCTCCTTAGTTGCGGCATGCAAACTCTTAGTTGAAGCATGCATGTGGGATCTAGCTCCCTGACCAGGGATCGAACCCAGGCCGCCTGCATTGGGAGCATGGAGTCTTAACCACTGCACCACCAGGGAAGTCCCCCCATTTGTTTATTTTTGCTTTTATTTCTATTGCCTTGGGAGACTGACCTAAGAAAACATTGATACAGTTTATGTCAGAGAATGTTTTGCCTATGTTCTCTTCTAGGAGTTTTATGGTGTCATGTCTTATATTTAAGTCTTAGGCCATTTTGAGTTTACTTTTGTGTATGGCATGAG
Organism: Grampus griseus; assembly: GCF_964374135.1. Taxonomy (NCBI): domain Eukaryota; kingdom Metazoa; phylum Chordata; class Mammalia; order Artiodactyla; family Delphinidae; genus Grampus; species Grampus griseus. Next base: position 58,601,908 of record NC_139008.1, read on the forward strand.
GGTGTGTTCTAACTTCATTGATTTACATGCAGCTGTCCAACTTTCCCAACACCACTAGCTAAAGAGATTGTCTTTTTCCCATTGTATATTCTTGTCTCCTTTGTCAAAGATTAATTGACCATAGGTGTGTGGGTTTATTTCTGGGCTCTCTATTCTCTTCCTTTGATCCATATGTCTGTTTTTGTGCCAATACCATGCTGTTTTGATTACTGTAGTTTTGTACTGTTGTCCGAAGTCTGGGAGGGTTATGCTTCCTGCTTTATTCTTTTTTCTCAGGCAATTCTGGGTCTTTTATGGTTCCATATAAATTTTTGGATTATTTATTCTAATTCTGTGAAAACCCTCATGGTGTACCACAATTTCTTTATCCATTCATCCATTGATGGACATTGGGTTCTTTCCATATTTTGGTTATTGTGAATAGTGCCGTTAAGAACATTCATGGGGACTTCCCTGGAGGCACAGTGGTTGAGAAACTGCCTGCCAATGCAGGGGACGCAGGTTCAAGCCCTGGTCCAGGAAGATCCCACATGCCACAGAGCAACTAAGCCCGTGTGCCACAACTACTGAGCCTGCGCTCTAGAGCCGGCAAGCCACAACTACCGAAGCCCCCATGCCACAACTACTGAGGCCTGTGCACCTAGGGCCCGTGCTCTGCAACAAGAGTAGCCCCCGCTCTCCACAACTAGAGAAAGCCCAGGCACAGCAATGAAGACCCAACACAGCCAAAAATAAATTAAAAATTAAAAAAAAAAAGAACATTCATGTACAAAGATTTGCTTGAGTACCTGTTTTCAGTTCTTTTGGGTATATTCCTAGGAGTGGAACTGCTGGGCCATATGATAATTCTATGTTTAACTTCTTGAGGAACCACCAAAATGTTTTCCACAGTGGCTATACAATTTTACATTCCTAACAGCAGTGCACGAGGGTTCAAATTTCTTCATATCTTCACTAATGCTTGTTATTTTCTGTGCTGTTTTCAAAATACCCATCCTTGTGGGTGTGAAGTGGTATTTCATTATGGTTTTGGTTTGCATTTCTCTAATGACTAACGATGTGGAGCATCCTTTTATGTGCTTATTTCATTTGTATATCTTGTTTGGAGACATGGCTATTTAAGACATTTGCCCATTTTTAAACTGGGCTGTCTTCTTGTTGTTAAGTTGCAAAAGTTCTTTATGTAATCTGGATACTAAATGCTTATGAGATATATGATTTACAAACATTTTCTCCCATTTTGTAGTTTGTATTTTCACTTTCTTGTTAATGTCCTTTCGTGCACAAAAATGTTAAATTCTGATGAAGTCTAATTTATCTTTATTTGCTTTTTTTCTTTTGTGGCTCATGCTTTTGATGTCAAATCTAAGAATCCATTGCCAAATCCAAGGTCATGGATATTTACTTCTAAGTTTTCTTTTAAGAGTTTTCTAGTTTTAGCTTTTCTGTTTAGGTAATTAGTTGATTTTGAGTTAACTTTTGTACAGGATATGAGGAAGGGGGTCCAAATTTATTCGTTTGCATGTGAATATCCAGTTGTTCCAGTACCATTTGTTAGACTATTTTTTCCCCATTGAATGGTCTTCATGTTCTTGTCAAAAATCAACTGGTCCTAGATGTTTGGAGCTTATTTCTGGATTCTCAAGTCTATTCCATTGGTCTATATGTCTGTCTTTATGTGAATACCGCAGAGTTTTAACTACTGTAGCTTTGTAGTAAGTTTTGAAATTGGGAAGAGTGTAAGTCTCAAAATTGTTTTGGCTATTCAGGGCCGCTTGCAATTCCCTAAGAATTTGAGGTCTGCTTTTCCATTTCTGCAAAATTATGCTTGGAATTTTGGTAGTGATTGTGCTGAACCTGCAGATTGCTTTGGGCAGTCAGTCATCCCATTATTTTGGTTTGTTGTATTTTTATTTTCATCCAGCTCAAAATGTTTTCTAATTTTCCTTTTGTTTTCTCCTTTAACATATAGGCTGCTTACAAATGTAATGTTTACTTTCCAAATATTTGTGGGTATCCCAAATTTCCTCCTTTTGATGACTTCTAATTTAATTCCATCATGGTCAGAGGACATACTTCGTTGAGTTTCAATCCTTTTAAATTTATTGAAACTTGTTTTATGACCTAGCGCAGGGGTTGGCAAACTATGCATGGCCTGCTTGTTTTTGTAAATAGAGTTTAGTGGGACACAGTCATACCCATTCATTAAAGTGTTGTCTGTGGCTGCTTTTGAGTTAAAATAGCAGTTGAGTAGCTGTGACAGAGACTATATAGGCAACAAGCCTAAAATATTTACTATGTGGGCCTTTAAGAAACCTTTTTACCAACCTCTGGCCTACCATAAGGTCTATGAATGTTCCAATTGTGCTTAAGAAGAATGTGTATTCTGCTTATTAGGTAGAAGGTTCTTTAAGTGTCAGGTCACGTTGGTCATTCGTGTTATTTAACTCTTATGTTATCTTTGGTGATTTTTGGTGTAATTGTTCTACCCATTATTATGAGTGAGATATTGAAGTTTTCAACTATTATTGTTGAATTATCTATTTTCCTCTTTAATTTTGTCAGTTTTGCCTTATGTATTTTGGGTCAGCTGTTAGGTTGACGTATCTTCCTGATGAATTGACCATTTTATTGTAAAACATCTTACTTTGTCGCTAGTAAAATTTTTTTTGGCTTAAAGTATATTTTGTCTGATACTGGCATAGCCACTCTAGCTCTCTCTTTTTTTTCTTAATATAAATTTATTTATTTATTTTTGGCTGTGTTGGGTCTTTGTTGCTGAGTGTGGGCTTTCTCTAGCTGCAGCGAGCGGGGGCTACTCTTCGTTGGAGTGCGCAGACTTCTCACTGCGGTGGCTTCTCTTGTTGCAGAGCACAGGCTCTAGGCATGCGGGCTTCAGTAGTTGTGGCACGCAGCCTCAGTAGTTGTGGCTCGTGGGCTCTAGAGCGCAGGCTCAGTAGTTGTGGCACATGGGCTTAGTTGCTCCACGGCATGTGTGATCTTCCCAGACCAGGGCCCAAACCCGTGTCCCCTGCATTGGCAGGCGGATTCATAGCCACTGCGCCACCAGGGAAGTCCCACTGTAGGTCTCTTATGCATATTCTTTGCAAGATGTATCTTTTCACATCATCCTATGTCTTTGAATATAGTGTGTTTCTTGATTACAAAAAAACACCACAAAGCTTGTTTTTTGTTTTTTGGGTTTTTTAAATCCATTCAGCCAATGTCTGCCTTTAATTGGAGCAATCTATTCACATTCAATGTTATTATTACTATGCTTGATTTATGTGCTATTTGCCATTTGTTTCCTATGTGTTTCATGTCCTTTTTCTGACTTTTTTGTATTAAATGGACATTTTCCATTTTAATTCCTTTTTTGAATTTTGAAACATTTTTTCTTAACTGATATTTTATTGAGATAATTGTAGATTCATAGGCATTTGCAAGAAATAGTACAGAAATCACTTGTATACTTTGCCAACTTTTCCACGATAGTAACTAACGTTTTACCATATAAAATCAAAACTATATGTTAGCTATATTTATGTTACTATAACATATCACAGACAAGGGGTGGATGTTGATATGACCAATCTTCCTCAGATTTCCCCAGTTTCACTCATTTGTGTATGTGTGCATGTGTGTTTATCTACCACCACAGACAAGATACTGAACAGTTCCAACACCATGAAGACCCCTAGTGTTACCCTCTTATAGCTGCACATTACCTAACCTCTGGTGATGACCAGTCTGTCCTCCATGTCTAAACTGTTGTCATTTCAAAAATGATATGTAAATGGAATCATGAAGTATATAACTTTTTGGAGTTAGCTTGTTTTACTCAGCATGATTCTCTGGAGATTCATCCAGGATGCTGCATATATCAATAGTTTGTTCCTTTTTATTGCTGAGTAGTATTCCAGGTTATGTGTGTACCAGTTTATTTATCTGTTCATCTGCTGAAGTACATCTGGGTTGTTTCCAGTTCTGGGCTGTTACCAAAAAAGCTACTATGCATATTTGGGTACAGGTTTTTGTGTGAATGTTAAGTTTTCGTTCCTTGGGATAAATGCCCAGGAGAGCTTTGTTGATTTTTAAACTACATATCTTTTATTTTTTTTCTTAGTGATTATTCTAGGGATTACAATATGTATCTTATCACAATACACTTCAGAGTAATATTAATTTACCTCCAGTAAAATACAGAAAGAGTTTTGCTCCAACATAGTTCCATTCCTTCCCCACTCTTTTGTGATATTATTTTCATATATATTATGTGTTGTATATCATATAAGCCCAATGATAACAGCATCACAATTATTGCTTTACACAATTTTATATCTTTAAAAGATAATTAAGAAAGGAGAAAATGTATTTATAGAATCTTTTATATTCACCCACATATTTATTGTTACCAGTACTCTATTCTCCCTGTGGATTCAAGTTACTATCTGGTATTATTTCCTTGATCTGATATAGCTCCATTCTCTCCCCTTATTTTTGTGATATTATTGTCATTTAGGTTACATCATTATATGCTATAAGCAGAGTGATACGTTTTAATAATTCTTGTTTTATGCAGTTGTCTTTTACTTTTTGAAATAATTAAAAGGAACAACAGGGGATGTTGACTATGATATGATAGCTCACTTTTCTTGATCACCTCACTTTTCTTTACACCAAAAGCTCTGTTTCAGCAAGCCTTCCAGTGTCATACAAGTCAGAACTAAAAGTCTTAAGGTCCAAGCAGCTCCTCACAGCTTAATCATGTTGCTTATATATTTTTTTTCTCTAACTTGTTCATTAAAAAAAGAAAGTTTTTGGGCTTCCCTGGTGGCACAGTAGTTGAGAGTCCGCCTGCCAATACAGGGGATACAGGTTCGTGACCTAGTCCAGGAAGATCCCACATGCCGCGGAGTGGCTAGGCCCATGAGCCATGGATGCTGAGCCTGCACGTCTGGAGCCTGTTGCTCCGCAATGGGAGAGGCCACAACAGTGAGAGAGGCCCATGTACTGCAAATAAATAAATAAATAAATAAAGTTTTTGGCAAATTATAAGTAAGTTACTTAGGGACTTACCCTGCCCTGGTGGCGCAGTGGTTAAGAATCCACCTGCCATTGCAGGGGACATGGGTTTGATCCCTGGTCCGGGAGGATCCCACATGCCATGGAACACCTAAGCCCATGCGCCACAACTACTGAGCCTGCACTCTAGAGCCCGCAAGCCACAACTACTAAGCCTGTGTGCCACAACTATTGAAGCCCACACACCTAGAGCCCATGCTCTGCAAGAAGAGAAGCCACCGCAATGAGAAGCCTGCATACCGCAATGAAGAGCAGCCCCTGCTCGCCCACACACTGGGCTTGAATGAAGACCCACTGCAGCCAAAAATAAAATTTTTTAAAAAAGAAGTAAGTCACTTATTTGTTCCTTATTGAATATGGCCTCTTGAAAATATTTTCTTTACCAACAGCATTTTTCACAGAATTAGAACAAATTTTTTTTAATTTATACATAAACACAAAAGACCCTGAATAGCCAAAGCAATCCTGAGAAAGAAAAATGGAGCTGGAGTAATCAGGCTCCCTGACTTCAGGCTATACTACAAAGCTACAGTCATCAAAACAGTATGGTACTAGCACAAAATTCAGAAACATAGATCAATGGAACAGGATAAAAGTCCAGAAATAAACCCACGCATCTATGGTCAATTAATCTACAACAAAGAAGGCAAGAACATACAATGGAGAAAAGACAGTCTCTTCAATAAGTGGTGCTGGGAAAACTGGACAGTTTTATATGTAAAAGAGTGAAATTAGAACACTCTTCTAATATGTAAAAGAGTGAAATTAGAACACTCCCTAACACCATGCACAAAAATAAACTCAAACTGGATTAAAGACCTAAATGTAAGGCCAGACACTATAAAACTCTTAGAGGAAAACATAGGCAGAACACTCTTTGACATAAATAGCAGCAATATATTTTTGGATCCAGAGTAATGAAAATAAAAACAAAAACAAGTGGGACCTAATGAAACGTCAAAGCTTTTGCACAGCAAAGGAAACCATAAACAAAACAAAAAGACAACCCACAGAATGGGAGAAAATATTTGCAAAGTGACCAACAAGGGATTAATCTCCAAAATATACAAACAGCTCATGCAGCTCAATATCAAAAAAACAACCCAATCAAAAAATGGACAGATCTAAATAGACATTTCTCCAAAGAAGACATACAGATGGCCAAAAAGCACATGAAAAAATGCTCAACATCACTAATTATTAGAGAAATGCAAATCAAAACTACAGTGAGGTATCACCTCACACCAGTCAGAATGGCCATCATCAAAAAATCTACAAACAATAAATGCTGGAGAGGGTGTGGAGAAAAGAGAACCCTCCTATACTGTTGGTGGCAATGTAAATTGGTACAACCACTATGGAGAACAGTATGGAGGTTCCTTAAAAAACTAAAACTAGAGCTGACATATCATCCAACAATCCCACTCCTGGGCATATACCTGGAAAAAAACATAATTCAAATAGATACATGCACCCCAATGTTCATTGCAGCACCTTTTACAATAGCCAAGACATGGAAGCAACCTACATGTCCATCAGCAGAGGAATGGATAAAGAAGATGTGGTACATATATACAATGGAATATTACTCAGCCATAAAAAAGAATGAAAATGCCATTTGCAGCAACATGGATGGATTTAGAGATTATCATACTAAGGGAAGTAAGTCAGACAGAGACAGACAAATATCCTATGATATCACTCATATGTGGAATCTAAAAAAAAATCATACAAATGAACTCATTTACAAAACAGAAATAGACTCACAGATTTCAAAAACAAATTTATGGTTAGCAAAGGGGAAAAATGAGGGGGAGGGATAAATTAGGAGTTTGGGATTAACATATACACACTACTGTATATAAAATAGATAATCAACAGGATCTACTGTATAGCACAGGGAACTCTACTCAATATTCTGTAATAACATATATAGGAAGAGAATCTGAAAAAGAATAGATATGTGTATATATATAACTGAATCACTTTGCTGTACACCTGCAGATAACACAACATTGTAAATCAACTATATTCCAATATAAAATAGTAATTAAAATTAATTTTTAATTGTGATATATACAGATAATGGAATATATTCAGCCATAAAAAAGTACTGATATGCACTACAACATGGATATGATCCTCAAAAACATTATGCTAAGTGAAAAAAGCCAAATACAAAGTGTCCTATATTGTATGATTCCATATATGAAATATACAGAATAGATAAATCCATAGTAATAGAAAGTAGTTTGGCAGTTACCAGGGCTGTGGAGAGGGAAGATTTAGGGAGTAACTGCTTCATGGGTACAGGATTTTATTGAACTTAGAGTAATGAAATGTTTTGGACTTAGGTAAAGTTGGTGGTTGCACAGCATTGTGAAGGCAGTAAATGTCACTGAATTTGCTCACTTTAAAATGGTTAATTTTATGTTATGTAAATTTCACCTCAAAATTTTTAAGCATATGTAGGGTATATGCTCTTGAGAAGTTGTGGTAAACCAAAATTTTGAAATTTATAATCAAAGGTATCACTTTTGTAATAATCATTTGCTACTAGAGTTTTTATAAATTTGTTCTTTAATAAATTACTTTCATTAAATCATTGCTCAAAAAATTAGATCATTGGTGATTATAAAAAATTAATGGTACATAGTTAAAGCAGAAACTAGAGGGACATTTATAGCTGTAAATACCTATATTAGACAAGAGTAAATAATTCATATCAATAACCTAAGCTTCCACTATAAGAAACTAGAAAAAGAAGAGCAAACTAAACCCAAAGCAAGTAGAGGCTGGATATAATAAAAATTAGAGTAGAAATCAGTGAAATACAAAACAGAAAAACCATAGAGGAAAGAAAATCAAATGAAATCAGAAGGTGGTTCTTTGAAAAGAACAACAAAATTGAGAAGCCTTTAGCTAGACCAGGAGTGGGCAATTTTTTTTTCTATAAAGGGCCAGATAGTAAATATTTTAGGCTTTGAGGGCCACATATAGTTTCTGTCATATAGTCTTGTTTGTTTGCTTTTTAACACACCTTTTAAAATTAAAAACCATTCCTAATTTGGGGGCCATGTGAAAAGGGGCTATGGGTCATACTTTACTAACCCCTGAGCTATGAACAACTTCATGCCAACAGACCAATATCCCTTATGACTATAGCTTCAAAAGTCATCTACAGGGACTATGCTGGTGGTGCAGTGGTTAAGAGTCCGCCTGTCAGTGCAGGGGACACAGGTTTGAGCCCTATTCCAGGAAGATCCTACATGCCATGGAGCAATTAAGCCTGTGCACCACAACTACTGAACCTATGCTCTAGAGCCCGCAAGCCACAACTACTGAGCACAACTACTGAAGAGTGCATGCCTAGAGCCCATGCTCTGCAATCAGAGAAGCCACCACAATGAGAAGCCCATGCACCGCAACAAAGATGCAACGCAGCCAAAAATAAATAAATAAATAGATTTATTTTTTTAATCATCTACAAAATATTAATAAACTGATCCTAGGAACATATAAAAATGATTCTGACCAAGTGAGGTTTATACCTATACAAGGTTAGTTTAACATGAGAAAACCAATTAACGTAATAGACTCACTGTTATGATTAAAAACTCTCAACAAACTAAGAATAGAAGAATCTTCTACATGAAACTACTGTATAAAAACTTATAGCTGGGCTTCCCTGGTGGCACAGTGGTTCAGAGTCCGCCTGCTGATGCAGGGGACATGGGTTTGTGCCCCAATCCGGGAAGATCCCACATGCCATGGAGCGGCTAGGCTCATGAGCCATGGCCACTGAGCCTGCGTGTCCGGAGCCTGTGCTCCACAACGGGAGAGGCCACAACAGTGAGAGGCCCGCATACCGCAAAAAAAAAAAAAAAAAAAAAACAACTTACAGCTAACATCATAATTAATGGTGAAAGCCTAGACACTTTCTCTCTAAGATTGGGAACAAGACAAAGATATCTGCATTCACCACCTCTTTTCAACATTGCACTGGAGGTTCTAACCAATATAGTCAGGAAAGAAAAATAAAACGCATTCAGATTAGAAAGGAAGACGTAAAGCTGTCTTTCTTTACAGATGAAATGATTCTGCATGTAGAGAATGCCAAGGAATTCACACACACAGACACACACACACACACACACACACAAACTAGAACTAATAAATGAATTCAGTAAGGTCACAGGATACAGGATCATTATACCAAAAAATCAATTTTATTTCTATATATTAGGAATGGACAATCCAAAATAATTTCATTCACAATAGCATTAAAAAGAGTAAAAAACTTTGGAATACATTTAACAAAAAAGTTCAAGACTTGTACACTGAAAACTACAAAACATTGCTGTAAACCTTAAAGAGTATCTAAATAAATGGAAATTCCATATTCATGGATTTGAAGACAACATTATTAACATGACAATTCTTCCCAAATTTATCTATAGATTCAAAGCAATTTCCTTCAAAAATCCCAGTTGAATCTTTTGCAGAAATTAGCAAGCTGATCCTAAAATTTATATGAAATGACAGACCCCAAAAAGCCAAAACAATGTGAAAAAGAACAAAGTTGGAGGACTTAACAATTCTTGATTTTAAAACTTACTATAAAGTTATCATAATCAAGACAGTGTGATACTGGCATAAAGATAGACATATAGCTCAATGAGGGACTTCCCTGGTGGTGCAGTGGCTGGGACTCTGAGCTCCCAATGCAGGGGGCCCAGCTTCAATCCCTGGTCAGGGAACTAGATCCCACATGCATGCTGCAACTAAGAGTTTGCATGCCAGAGCTAAGGAGCCCTCCTGCCACAACTAAGGAGCCTGCCTGCCATAACTAAGACCCTGTGCAGCCAAATTTTAAAAAGTTAGACATATAGCTCAGCGTAATAGAATCCAGAGTCCAGAAATAAATTCTTACATTTATGGTCATTTGACTTTCTATTAAGCTATGCAAAATGATGAACTTCTCCCCTTCTCTGAACACATTTTTCTTATTCCTTTCTTTACTACAGACCTGGCACACAGTGCCTTCTTGAATTAGTTTTTTTGTTTTTTGTTTTTAGAAGTTGTCAACTAAATTCTCATTTATTTTTCATATTTAGAAGCATTTATATTTCTGTTTTTGAATTTATTTATTTTTTATTTTTGGCTGCGTTGGGTCTTCATTGCTGCACACGGGCTTTCACTAGTTGCGGTGAGCGGGGACTACTCTTCATTGCGGTCTGCAGGCTTCTCATTGCGGTGGCTTCTCTTGTTGCGGAGCACGGCCTCTAGGTGCACGGGCTTCAGTAGTTGTGGCTCACGGGCTCTAGAGCACAGGCTCAGTAGTTGTGGCACACGGACTTAGTTGCTCCGCAGCATGTGGGATCTTCCTGGACCAGGGCTTGAACCCGTGTCCCCTGTTATGGCAGGAGGATTCTTAACCACTGCACCACCAGGGAAATCCTGCCTTGTTGAATTAGACTAAAGTTCACAATGGTGTGCTTAATGTAAAGTGACCGACAACCTCTTCCAGTAGATAATACTAATCAGGGTGGAGAGATGAACCTTTGTCTTGCTCAATCTACATAAATTAACTCAAAATAGATCATAGAGCTATAGATTACATAGCTAAAACTGTAAAACTCTTAAAAGAAAACATACAAGTAAATCTTTATGACCTTGAGTTAGACAAACATTTCTTAGATACAGCACCAAAAGTACAAGCAATAAAGACAAAATTGGGGCTTCCCTGGTGGCGCAGTGGTTGAGAGTCCACCTGCCGATGCAGGGGACACGGGTTCGTGCCCTGGTCCGGGAAGATCCCACATGCCGCGGAGTGGCTGGGCCCGTGAGCCATGGCCGCTGAGCCTGCGCATCCAGAGCCTGTGCTCCGCAACGAGAGAGGCCACAGCAGTGAGAGGCCCGCATACCGCAAAAAAATAAAAAATGAAAAATAAAAAATAAAGACAAAATTGATAAGATGAACTTCATCAAAATTTAAAACTTTTATGATTCAAAAGATACCATTAAAGTGAAAAGACAAGCCTAAAACTGGGAGAAGAGATTTGCAAATTATATATCTAATAAAGCACATGTATGCAGAATATATAAAGAACGTTTATTACTTAATAATAAGAAAACAAATAGGGAGAGCTTGCCTGGTGGCACAACAGTTAAGAATCCACCTGCCAATGCAAGGGACACGGGTTTGAGCCCTGGTCCGGGAAGATCCCACATGCCACAGAGCAACTAAGCCCATGCGCCAGAACTACTGAGCCTGCGCTCTAGGACCCTTGAGCCACAACTACTGAGACAGCATGCCACAATTACTGAACCCCGCCTGCCTAGAGCACATGCTCTACAACGAGAAGCCACTGCAATGAGAAAACTGCGCACCACAACAAAGAGTAGCCCCTGCTCGCCGCAACTAAAGAAAGACTGCACAGCTATGAAGACCCAGCACAGCAAAAAATAAATAAAATAAATAAATTTATTTTTTTAATCCTTAAAAAAAAGAAAACAAAACAAATAGGGACTTCCCTGGAGTGCAGTGGTTAAGAATCCACCTGCCAATATAAGGGACATGGGTTCAATCCCTGGTCTGGGAAGATCCCACATGCCACGGAGCACCTAAGCCCATGAGCCACAGCTGCTGACCCCGCGTGCCACAACCACTGAAGCCCACGTGCCTAGAGCCCATCCTCTGCAACAAGAAGAACCACTGCAATGAGAAGCCTGCGCACCACAATGAGAACCCTGTGCACCACAAAGAAGAGTAACCCCCACTCACCACAACTAGAGAAGGCCCGTGCACAGCAACAAAGATTCAACACAGCCAAAAATAAATAAATAAATATTTTTTTAAAAAAAGGAAAAAGAAAACAAAACAAATAACCCAGTTTAAAATTGGGCAGGGAGGGTCAAGATGGCGGAGTAGAAGGACATGTGCTCACTCTTGCAAGAGAACCGGAATCACAACTAACTGCTGAACAATCATTGACAGGAAGACACTGGAACTCACCAAGAAAGATACCCCACATCCAAAGACAAAGGAGAAGCCACAATGAGATAGTAGGGGGGTGCAATCACATAAAATCAAATCCCATTACTGCTGGGTACATGACTCACAAACTGGAGAACGCTTATACCACAGAGGTCCACCCACTGGAGTGAAGGTTTTGAGCCCCACGTCAGGCTTCCCAACCTGGGGGTCCAGCAATGGGAGGAGGAATCCCTAGAGAATCAGACTTTGAACGCTAGTGGGATTTGACTGCAGGACTTTGACAGGACTGGAGGAAACAGAGACTCCACTCTTGGAGGGCACACATAAAGTAGTGTGCGAATCAGGACCCAGGGGAAGGAGCAGTGACCACATAGGAGACCAAAGCACACATACCTGCTGGTGTTGGAGGGTCTCCTGCAGAGGTGGGCGGTGGCTGTGGCTCACTCTGGGGACAACGACCCTGGCAGCAGAAGTTCTGGAAGGTACTCCTTGGCATGAGCCCTCCCAGAGTCTGCCATTAACCCCACCAAAGACATGGGTAGCCTCCAGTGCTAGGTCGCCTCAGGCCAAACAACCAATAGGGAGGGAACCCAGCCCCATCCATCAGCAAACAAGTGCATTAAAGTTTTACTGAGCTCTGCCCATCAGAGCAACACCCAGCTCTACCCACCACCAGTCCCTCCAACCAGGAAGCTTGCACAAGCCTCTTAGATAGCCTCATCCACCAGAGGGCAGATAGCAGAAGCAAGAACTACAATTCTACAGCCTGGGGAAGGACAACCACATTCACAGAAAAACAGACAAAATGAAAAGGCAGAGGACTTTGTACCAGATGAAGGAACAAGATAAAACCCCAGAAAAATAACTAAATGAAGTGGAGATAGGCAACCTTCCAGAAAAAGAATTAGGAATAATGATAGTGAAGATGATCCAGGACCTCGGAAAAAGAATGGAGGCAAAGATTGAGAAGATGCAAGAAATGTTTAACAAAGACCTAGAAGAATTAAAGAACAAACAGAGATGAACAACACAATAACTGCAATGAAAAATACACTAGAAGGAATCAGTAACAGAATAACTGAGGCAGAAGAATGGATAAGTGACCTAGAAGACAAAATGGTAGAATTCACTGCCATGGAACAGAATAAAGAAAAAAGAATGAAAAGAAATGAAGACAGCCTAAGAGAACTCTGGGACAACATTAAACGCAACAACATTCTCATTATAGGGGTCCCAGAAGGAGAAGAGAGAGAGAAAGGACCTAAGAAGATATTTGAATAGATTATAGTCAAAAACTTCCCTAACATGGGGGGGAAATAGCCACCCAAGTCCAGGAAGTGCAGAGAGTACCAGGCAGGAGAAACACACCGAGACACATAGTAATCAAATTGACAAAAATTAAAGACACAGAAATTATTGAAAGCAACAAAGGAAAAATGACAAAAACTTCCCTAACATGGGAGAGGAAATAACCACCCAAGTCCAGGAAGCGCAGAGAGTTCCAGGAAGGATAAACCCAAGGAGAAACATGCCGAGACACATAGTAATCAAATTGACAAAAATTAAAGACAGAGAAATTATTGAAAGCAACAAGGGAAAAACGACAAATAACATACAAGGGAACTCTCACAAGGTTAACAGCTGATTTCTCAGTGGAAACTCTACAAGCCAGAAGGGAGTGGCACAATATATTTAAAGTGATGAAAGGGAAGAACCTACAACCAAGATTACTCTACCCAGCAAGGATCTCATTCAGATTCGATGGAGAAGTCAAAAGCTTTACAGACAAGCAAAAGCTAAGAGAATTCAGCACCACCGATCCGGCTCTACAACAAATGCTAAAGGAACTTCTCTAAGTGGGAAAAACAAGAGGAGAAAAGGACCTACAAAAACAAACCCATAAAAATTAAGAAAATGGTAATAGGAACATACACATTGATAACTACCTTAAATGTAAATGGATTAAATACTCCAACCAAAAGACATAAACTGGCTGAATGGATACAAAAACAAGACCGGTATATATGCTGTCTACAAGAGACCCACTTGAGGACTTCCCTGGTGGTGCAGTGGTTGAGAGTCCGCCTGCCGATGCAGGGGACACAGGTTCGTGTCCCAGTCCAGGAAGATCCCACATGCCACGGAGCAGCTAGGCCTGTGACCCATGGCCGCTGAGCCTGCGCGTCTGGAGCCTGTGCTCCGCAACGGGAGAGACCACAACAGTGAGAGGCTCGTGTACTGCAAAAAAAAAAAAAAAAGAAAGCCGGAGTAGAAATTCTCATATCAGACAAAATAGACTTTAAATAAAGATTATTACAAGAGACAAAGAAGGATACCACATAATCATCAAGGGATCAATCCAAGAAGAAGATATAACAATTGTAATTATTTATGCACCCAACATAGGAACACCTCAATACATAAGGCAAATGCTAACACCTATAAAGAGGGAGTTGACAGTAACACAATAATAGTGGGGGACTTGAACACCTCACTTACACCAATGGACAGATCATCCAGACAGAAAATTAATAAGGAAACACAAGCTTTAAATGACATAATACACCAGATACATTTAATTGACATTTATAGGACATTCCATCCAAAAACAACAGATTACACTTTCTTCTCAAGTGCACATGGAACATTCTCCAGGATTGATCATGTTTTGTGTCACAAATCAAGCCTCGGTAAATTTTAAGAAAATTGAAATCATATCAAGCATCTTTTCCAACCACAATGCTATGAGATTAGAAATCAACAGGGAAAAAATAATAACACAAACGCATGGAGACTAAAAAGTAAGTTACTAAATAACCAAAAGATCACTGAAGAAATCAAAGAGGAAATCAAAAAATACCTAGAGACAAATGACAACAAAAACACGACTATCCAAAACCTATAGGATGCAGCAAAAGCAGTTCTAAGAGGGAAGTTTACAGCAATACAATCCTACCTCAAGAAACAAGAAAAATCTCAAATAAACAATCTAATCTTACACCCAAAGGAACTAGAAAAAGAACAAACAAAATCCAAAGTTAGTAGAAGGAAAGAAATCATAAAGATCAGAGCAGAAATAAATGAAATAGAAACAAAGAAAACAATAGCAAAGATCAATAAAATTAAAAGCTGGTTCTTTGAGAAGTTAAAATTGATAAACCTTTAGCCAGACTCATCAAGAAAAAGAGAGAACTCATATCAATACAATTAGAAATGAAAAAGGAGAAGTTACAGTGGACACCACAGAAATACAAAGCATCCTAAGAGACTACTACAAGCTACAAGCAACTCTATGCCAATAAAATGGACAACCTGGAAGAAATGGACAAATTCTTAGAAAGGTACAACCTTCCAAGACTAAACCAGGAAGAAATAGAAAATATGAACAGACCAATCACAAATAATGAAATTGAAACTGTGATTAAAATTTTCCAATGAACAAAAGTCCAGGACCAGATGGCTTCACAGGTGAATTCTATCAAACATTTAGAGAGGAGCTAACACCATTCTTCTCAAAGTCTTCCAAAAAATTGCAGAGGAAGGGACACCCAAACTCATTCTATGAGGCCAACATCACCCTGATACCAAAACCAGACAAAGATGCTCCAAAAAAAGAAAATTACAGACCAGTATCACTGATGAATCTAGATGCAAAAATCCTCAACAAAATACTAGCAAACAGAATCCAACAACACAGTAAAAGGATCATTCACTATGATCAAGTGGGATTTATCCCAGGAATGCAAGGATTCTTCTATATATGCAAATCAATTGATGTGATAAACCATATTAACAAATTGAAGGAGAAAAACCATATGATCATCTCAATAGATGCAGAAAAAGCTTTTGACAAAATTCAACACCCATTTATGATAAAAACTCTCCAGAAAGTGGGCATACAGGGAACTTACCTCAACATAATAAAGACCATATATGACAAACCCACAGCAAACATCATTCTCAATGGTGAAAAACTGAAAGCATTTCTGTAAGATCAGGAACAAGACAAGGATGTCCACTCTTGCCACTACTATTTGACATAGTTTTGGAAGTCCTAGCCACGGCAATCAGAGAAGAAAAAGAAATGAAAGGAATCCAAATTGGAAAAGAAGAAGTAAAACTGTCACTGCAGATGACATGATACTATACATAGAGAATCCTAAAAATGCCACCAGAAAACTACTAGAGCTAATCAATGAAATTGGTAAAGTTGCAGGATACAGAATTAATGCACAGAAATCTCTTGCATTCCTATACACTAACAACGAAAGATCAGAAAGAGAAATTAAGGAAACAATCCCATTCACCATTGCCCCAAAAAGGAATAGAATACCTAGGAGGTAAAAGACCTGTACTCGGAAAACTATAAGACACTGATGAAAGAGATCAAAGATGAGCTAAACAGATGGAGAGATATATCATGTTCTTGATTGGAAGAATCAATATTGTGAAAATGACTGTACTACCCAAAGCAATCTACAGATCAATGCAATCCCTATCAAATTACCAGTGGCATTTTTTACAGAACTAGGACAAAAAATCTTAAAATTTGTATGGAGGCACAAAAGACCCCAAATAGGCAATGCAGTCTTGAGGGAAAAAAACAGAGCTGGAGGAATCAGACTCCCTGACTTCAGACTATACTACAAAGCTACAGTAATCAAGACAATATGGTACTGGCACAGAAACAGAAATATAGTTCAATGGAACAGAATAGAAAGCACCTATGGTCAACTAATCTATGACAAAGGCGGCAAGGACATAAAATGGAGAAAAAACAGTCTCTTCAATAAGTGGTGCTAGGAAAAGTGGACAGCTACATGTAAAAGAATGAAATTAGAACACTCCCTAACACCATACACAAAAATAAACTCAAAATGGAGTTTATTTTTTACATTTTTTGCATTTAAAGACCTAAATGTAAGGCCAGACACTATAAAACTCTTAGAGGAAAACATAGGCAGAACGCTCTTTGACATAAATCACAGCAAGATCTTGTTTGATCCACCTCCTAACAGTAATGGAAATAAAAACAAAAAACAAATGGGACCTAATGAAACTTAAACTTTGCCAAGCAAAGGAAACTACAAACAAGACAAAAAGACAACCCTCAGAATGGGAGAAAATATTTGCAAACGAATCAACGGACAAAGGATTAATCTCCAAAATACGTGAACAGCTCATGCAGCTCAATATTAAAAAAAAACAAACAACCCAATCCAAAAATGGGCAGAAGACCTAAATAGACATGTCTCCAAAGAAGATATACAGATGGCCAAGAAGCACATGAAAAGCTGCTCAACATCACTAATTATTAGAGAAATGCAAATCAAAACTACAATGAGGTATCACCTCACACCAGTTAGAATGGGCATCATCAAAATCTACAAACAACAAATGCTGGAGAGGGTATGGATGAAAGGGAACCCTCTTGCACTGTTGGTGGGAATGTAAATTGTTACAGCCACTATGGAGAACAGTATGGAGGTTCCTTAAAGAACTAAAAATAGAATTACCATATGATCCAGCAAGCCACTACTGGGCATATACCTGGAGAAAACCATAATTCAAAAAGACACATGCACCCAATGTTTATTGCAGCACTATTTACAATAGCCAGGTCATGGAAGCAACCTAAATGCCCATCAACAGACAAATGGATAAAGAAGTTGTGTTACATATATACAATGGAATATTACTCAGCCATAAAAAGGAACGAAATTGGGTCATTTGTAGAGACATGGATGGATCTAAAGACTGTCATACAGAGTGAAGTAAGTCAGAAAGAGAAAAACAAATATCGTGTATTAACAGGTATATGTGGAACCTAGAAAAATGGTACAGAGGAACCGGTTTGCAGGGCAGAGATAGAGACACAGATGTAGAGAACAAACGTAGGGACACTAAGGGGGGAAAGTGGCTGGGGGTGGTGGTGGTGGTGGGATAAATTGGGAGATTGGGATTGACATACATACACTAATATGTATAAAATAGATAACTAATAAGAAACTGCTGTATAAAAATATAAATAAAATTCAAAAAAATTTTAAAAATAAAATTGGGCAGGGAGTTCGCTGGTGGTCCAGTGGTAAAGAATCCACCTTCCAATGCAGGGGATACGGGTTCGATTCCCTGGTCGGGGAACTAAGATCCCACATGCCACGGGGCAACTAAGCCTGCACACTTCAACTAGAAAGCCTGCTGTGCTGCAAACTACAGAGCCCACGTGCTCTTGAGCCTGCACACCACAATGAAGGGCCCGCATGCTGCAATAAAAGATCCTGCATGCCACAACTAAGACTCAACGCAGCCAACAATGACTAAATAAATAAATAAAATATTTTTTAAAATGAAATAAAATTGGGCAAAGGATTCGTATATTTCAACAAAGATAATATGCAAATGGCCAGTATGCACATGAAAAGATGCTCAGTATCACTAATCATTAATGAAATGCAAATTAAAAACCACAGTGAGGTACCACTTCACATTGACTAGGATGGCTGAAATCAAAAAGATAAGTTTGGAGAGGATGTGGAGAAATTCAAACCCTCATACACTGCCTCTGAGATTGTAAAATTGTGCAGCCACTTTAGAAAACAGTCTGGCAGTTCCTCAAAAGGTTAAACATTAAGTTGCCATATGACCCAGCAACTTCACTCCTAGTTATATACCCAAGAGAAGTGAAAAAATATGTCCACACAAAAAGTTTCACATGAATGTTCATAGCAGCTGAACATTATTATAACTGTATTATTTATAATAGCCAACTAATGGAAACAATCCAAGTGTCCAGGCAACTGGTAAGTGAATAAAGAAAATACAGTTTATCCTTAAAATGGAATACTATTTGTCAATAAAAGGAAACAAAGTACTAATATAGGCTATAATGTGGATGAACACTGAAGACATTATGCTAAATGAAAGAAGCCAGACACAAAATACCATATATTGTGATTCCACGTACATAAAATGTCCAGAAAAGGCAAATCTTTAGAGACGAAGTGGATTAGTAGTTGCCTCGGGCTAGGGGTTGGAATAGGGAATGACAGCTAATGAGTACAGTTTCCTTTTGGGGATGATAAAAATGATCTGGAAGTGGATTATGGTGATGATTGCACAACTCAAAATTTACTAAAAATCATTGAATTACACTTAAGGTACACTGAAAATGAATTTTAGGTACATAAATTATATCTCAAAAAAGCTAATAGGAACAAAAAAGGGAATGGGAAGATACCGGAAACTGAAACTTCTAGATTATTGCAAGAAGGCTTCTGCAGAGCCTCAAGAACATGGCATTTGGGACAATATAACGCACTGAAATGTGGTTTTTGGGGGGGGGGTTGAATTTTATTTATTTTTTATACAGCAGGTTCTTATTAGTTATCTATTTTATACATATTAGTGTATATATGTCAATCCCAATCTCCCAATTCATCACACCACCACCACCACCCCCGCTTTCCCCCCTTGGTGTCCATACGTTTCTTCTCTACATCTGTGTCTCTATTTCTGCCCTGCAAACCGGTTCATCTGTACCATTTTTCTAGATTCCACATTTATGCGTTAATATATGATATTTGTTTGAAATGTGTTTTTTGAGAGAAGTTTTCATTTGATCGTGTATATACTTGGTAAGTTTATATTGTTACTTAATCTTTCATTTAATAAATGTATTCTCAGCACATCCTAGATGCTGGGAATGCCATAATGATCAAAACATCACAGATTCTGTCATCTCGGAGTTTCTGTTATATAGTTGAGATGAAAAACACAATAAAATCATAATTAAAATTTTAATTACAACCTTTGATAATGAGGGGTGTTTTTTTTTTTTGGATTGGCTAACCTGCATTAAAGGATTTTTCTTTTTTTTTTTCTTTTTTTTAATTTTTTTTTTGGCAACGTAGTTAAAGAAGGTCCTTTTTATTTTTGCAATGTCATTCTATACAAAAGCAATAGAAACACAACAGTCTTAACAAGAAGTTTACAATTGAATATTTGAACAGAAAATCTGTACACATTATCATTCACAACAATTTTACATGGTAAATTAACTGACTGTAGAAAAAAAATGTTCTTTCTAAATCTTTCTGCTTTCTAAACTCTTGGAAACAGTATAGATAGAAAGCCTACTTAGTGCTATTTACAAATAACAAATTAAGACTGTATAACTTACATAAACCCCATTAATTTACCAGCTCAATTTAATATCTCACTATTCAGTTCTCTGTATGAAGAAAAAAGCCAATCTTGACATATTAACAAACAGCCCAAACCCTAACCCTTTCCATAAAGATATTAAAGGTATCTGATTATGATGACACTGACACTTGTCAGGTTGACTTCAAGGATGCGGGAGATTAAGCGATTAAGATTGTTGCAAGATTGCTTCGAGTTCAATTTTCCTCGGAATTGGAATTTTAGTTCCATTTTACAGTTTAAAATATGCAGAATACACTCCCTCTACATAAAATTAACGTTTCTTAAGAAAATAAGGCAAGAACAACAATTCACCATGAGACTGTACACTATTAGAAACCTCCAGTTACAAACGCAGGATGCATGCTTGGCAGGCCACTTCCCACCTGGGGAGGCAGCGCTGCTCCCAGTGGCCTCCAGGTGGCGACAGTTAGCTCATGGCTGAGAAGTCTTTCAAGGGTTCAGTTAAACAGGCTTTAAAGTCAAACTTGTCCTCTGCCTGGCAGTCCACGTTTCTAACTTTCGTGGGTGTGCCACAGTACATGTCGAAGTTATCCTGAGAGCTCGTCTGGGACTCAGAGCTGCTCTCCGCGGATTCCATCTCCATCTCCCCGAGGTCAACAGGACGTATTTCTTGCAAATCACATCCTTCTTCCGCTGGAGGATTCCAAAAATGCAGAGCCACCTTCCAGAGTTTGATCTGCTGGTCCCACGATCGTGGACTATACTTCTTGAATTTGTTGGGGGTTTTGGGATGAATGCCAGGCTGTTGAAGGTGCCTTGGGACTTTAATATAGCGATCGTAGGCGATGGTGTTCTTCCCATAGTCGATCTGCTTCTGTCTTCTCATCAGGACACTTTCATCGGTCTCCAAGTCAGCTGGCAATGCTGACATAGACTCCTTTGAATCCGAACTTCCTAATGATGATTTTCTCTCCCTTCCAAAGTCATTTATGAGGAGTTTCCTTTTATATCTTGAAATTTCGTTGTTAACTCTAGTCCTCATTTCATCTTCTTCGACTGCACTTGCCCAGTCTGAACATCTAGAATGGGGCTTAGGGCCTTTGGGAGTGGTAAAGCTATCAGGTCTGCGGTCGCCCGGCGGCCTCGGGGGGGCCCTAGGCGTCCTCGGACTTCCAGTGCCTCCCCTTGGTCGTGTGCTTGCGTCCCAGGCTCCATCTCGTGGCGGGTGGCTGGCTGTCGTCGCCGTCACAGCGGCTTCCGCACCCGGGGGACTTCGCAGCCGTCAGGCCATGGCGACGCGGCGGGCGGGGTCGTGGGGGCCTGGGGTCCGGCGGTGGCGGTGGCAGCAGCGGCGACCTCCTCTCCGCGCGACGCTGATGGACTCTGTTTGGTTGTTTCATCTTTGTTGGAATATAATTGCTTCACAATGCTGTGTTAGTTTCTGCTTTATAACAAAGTAAATCAGCTATACGTATACATACATGCCCATATCTCCTTGCGTCACCCTCCCTATCCCACCCCTCTAGGTGGTCACAAACACCGAGTTGATCTCCCTGTGCTATGCGATTGCTTCCCACTACCTATCTGTTTTACATTTGGTAGTGTATATATGTCCATGCCACTCTCTCACTTCCCCCAGCTTACCCATCCCCCTCCCCGTGTCCTCAAATCCACTCTCTACATCTGCGTCTTTATTCCTATCCTGCCCCTAGGTTCCTCAGAACCTTTTTTTTTTTTTAGATTGCATATATATGTATTAGCATACGGTATTTGTTTCTCTTTTTCTGACTTACTTCACTCTGTATGACAGACTCTAGGTCCATCCACCTCACTATAAATAACTCAATTTCGGTTTTTTTATGGCTGAGTAATATTCCATTGTATATATGTGCCACATTTTCTTTATCCATTCATCTGTCAGTGGGCACTTAGGTTGCTTCCATGTACTGCCTATTGTAAATAGAGTTGCAATGAACATCGTGGTACCTGACTCCTTTTCAATTATGGTTTTCAGGGTATATGCCAGTAGTGGGATTGCTGGGTCGTATGGTAGTTCTATTTTTAGTTTTCTAAGGAACCTCCATACTGTTCTCCATAGTGGCTGTAACAATTTACATTCCCGCCAACAGTGCAAGAGGGTTCCCTTTTCTCCACACCCTCTCCAGCATTTATTGCTTGTAGATTTTTTGATGATGGCCATTCTCACTGGTGTGCGGTGATACCTCATTGTAGTTTTGATTTGCATTTCTCTAATGATTAGTGATGCTGAGCATCCTTTCATGTATTTGTTGGCAACCTGTATATCTTCTTTGGAGAAATGTCTATGTAGGTCTTCCGCCCATTTTTGGATTGGGTTGTTTGTTTTTTTGTTATTGAGCTGCATGAGCTGCTTGGAAATTTTGGAGATAAATCCTTTGACAGTTGCTTCATTTGCAAATATTTTCTCCCATTCTGAGGGTTGTCTTTTCATCTTGTTTACGTTTTCCTTTGCTGTGGAAAAGCTTTTAAGTTTAATTAGGTCCCATTTGTTTATTTTTGTTTTTATTTCCATTTCTCTAGGAGGTGGGTCAGAAAGGATCTTGCTGTGATTTATGTCATAGAGTGTTCTGCCTGTGTTCTCCTCAAAGAGTTTGATAGTGTCTGGCCTTACATTTAGGTCTTTAATCCATTCTGAGTTTATTTTTGTGTATGGTGTTAGGGAGTTTTCTAATTTCATTCTTTTACATATAGCTGTCCAATTTTCACAGCACCAATTATTGAAGAAGCTGTCTTTTCTCCATTGTATATTCTTGCCTCCTTTATCAAAAATAAGCTGACCATATGTGCATGGGTTTATCTCTGGGCTTTCTATCCTGTTCCATTGATCTATATTTCTGTTTTTGTGCCAGCACCATACTGTCTTGATTACTGTAGCTTTGTAGTATAGTCTGAAGTCTGGGAGCCTGATTCCTCCAGCTCCATTTTTCTTTCTCAAGATTGCTTTGGCTATTCTGGGTCTTTTGTGTTTTCATACAAATTGAAATTTTTTGTTCTAGTTCTGTGAAAAATGCCATTGGTGGTTAGTTGGATAGGGATTGCCTTGAATCTGTAGATTGCTTTGGGTAGTATAGTCATTTTCACAATGTTGATTCTTCTAGTCCAAGAACATGGTATATCTCTCAATCTGTATCATCTTTAATTTCTTTCATCAGTGTCTTATAGTTTTCTGCATACAGGTCTTTTTTCTCCTTAGGTAGGTTTATTCCTAGGTATTTTATTCTTTTTGTTGCAGTGGTAAATGGGATTGTTTCCTTAATTTCTCTTTCAGATTTTTCATCATTAGTGTATAGGAATGCAAGAGATTTCTGTGCATAATTTTGCATCCTGCTACTTTACCATATTCATTGATTAGCTCTTGTAGTTTTCTGGTAGCATCTTTAGGATTCTCTATGTCTACTATCATGTCATCTCCAAACAGTGACAGCTTTACGTCTTTTCCAATTTGTATTCCTTTTATTTCTTTTTCTTCTCTGATTGCCATGGCTAAAACTTCCAAACTATGTTGAATAATAGTGGTGAGAATGGACAACCTTGTCTTTTTCCTGATCTTAGAGGAAATGGTTTCCGTTTTTCACCATTGAGAATGATGTTGGCTGTGGGTTTGTCATATGGCCTTTATTATGTTCAGGTAAGTTCCCTCTATGCCTACTTTCTGGAGGGTTTTTATCATAAATGGGTGTTGAATTTTGTCGAAAGCTTTTTCTGCATCTATTGAGATGATCATATGGTTTTTATTCAATTTGTTAATATGGTTTATCACATTGATTGATTTGCGTATATTAAAGAATCCTTGCATCCTGGGATAAATCCCACTTGATCATGGTGTATGATCCTTTTAATGTGCTGTTGGATTCTGTTTCCTAGTATTTTGTTGAGGATTTTTGCATCTATGTTCATCAGTTATATTGGCCTGTAGTTTTCTTTCTGTGTAACATCTTTGTCTAGTTTTGGTATCAGGGTGATGGTGGCCTTGTAGAATGAGTTTGGAAGTGCTATATTTTGGAAGAGTTTGAGAAGGATAGGTGTTAGCTCTTTTCTAACTGTTTTTTAGAATTCATCTGTGAAGCCATCTGGTCCTGGGCTTTTGTTTGTTGGAAGATTTTTAATCACAGTCTCAATTTCAGTGCTTGTGATTGGTCTGTTTATATTTTCTATTTCTTCCTGGTTCAGTCTTGGAAGGTTATGCTTTTCTAAGAATTTGTCCATTTCTTCCAGGTTGTCCATTTTATTGGCATACAGTTGCTTGCAGTAATCTCTCCTTATCATTTGTATTTCTGCAGTGTCAGTTGTTACTTCTCCTTTTTCATTTCTAATTCTATTAGTTTGAGTCTTCTCCTTTTTTTTCTTGGTGAGTGTGGCTAATGGTTTACCAATTTCGTTTATCTTCTCAAAGGACCAGCTTTTAGTTTTATTGATCTTTGCTGTTGTTTCTTTCATTTCTTTTTAATTTATTTTTGATCTGATCTTTATGATTTATTTCCTTCTGCTAACTTTAGGGGTTTTTTCTTCTTCATTCTCTAATTGCTTTGCGTTTAAGATTAGGTTGTTTATTTGAGATGTTTCTTGTTTCTTGAGGTAGGATTGTATTGCTATAAACTTTGCTCTTAGAACTGCTTTTGCTGCATCCCATAGGTTTTGAGTCGTCGTGTCTCCATTGTCATTTGTTTCTAGGTATTTTTTGATTTCCTCTTTGATTTCTTCAGTGAGCTCTTGGTTATTTAGTAGTGTTGTTTAGCCTCCATGTGTTTGTATTTTTTACAGATTTTTTCCTGTAATTGATATCTAGTCTCATAGCGTTGTGGTCAGACAAGATACTTGATACGATTTCAATTTTATTAAATTTACCAAGGCTTGATTTGTGACCCAAGATATGATCTATCCTGGAGAATGTGTTACTGTCGATTTCCCCTTTTATGGCTGTTAGCATTTGCCTTATGTATTGAGGTGCTCCTGTGTTGGGTGCATAAATATTTACAATTGTTATATCTTCTTCTTGGACTGATCCCTTGATGATTATGTGGTGTCCTTCTTTGTCTCTTGTAATAGTCTTTATTTTAAAGTCTATTTTGTCTGATATGAGAATTGCTACTCCACCTTTCTTTTGATTTCCATTTGAATGGAATAACTTTTTCCATCCCCTCACTTTCAGTGTGTATGTGTCCCTAGGTCTGAAGTGGGTCTCTTGTAGACAGCATATATACAGGTCTTGTTTTTGTATCCATTCAGCCAGTCTATGTCTTTTGGTTGGAGCATTTAATCCATTTACATTTAAGGTGTTATCGATATGTATGTTCCTATTACCATTTTAATTGTTTTGTGTTTGTTATTGTAGGTCTTTTCCTTTTCTTGAGTTTCCTGCCTAAAAAAGTTCCTTTAGCATTTGTTTTAAAGCTGGCTTGGTGGTGCTGAATTCTCTTAGCTTTTGCTTGTCTATAGAGGTTTTAATTTCTCTGTCGAATCTGAATGAGATCCTTGCTGGGTAGAGTAATCTTGGTTGTAGGTGTTTCCCTTTCATCACTTTAAATATGTCCTGCCACTCCCTTCTGGCTTGCAGAGTTTGTGCTGAAAGATCAGCTGTTAACCTTTTGGGGATTCCCTTGTATGTTATTTGTTGCTTTTCTTTTGCTGCTTTTAGTATTTTTTCTTTGTATTTAATTTTTGATAGTTCGATTAATATGTGTCGTGGCATGTTTCTCCTTGGATTTATCCTGTATGGGGCTCTCTGCACTTCCTGGACTTGATTGACTATTTCCTTTCCCATATTAGGGAAGTTTTCAACTATAATCTCTTCAAATATTTTCTCAGTCCCTTTCTTTTTCTCTTCTTCTTCTGGGACCCCTATAATTAGAATGTTGGTGTGTTTAATGTTGTCCCAGAGGTCTCTGAGACTATCCTCAATTCTTTTCATTCTTTTTTTTTATTCTGCTCTGCAGTAGTTATTTCCACTATTTTATCTTCCAGGTCACTTATCCATTCTACTGCCTCAGGTATTCTGCTATTGATTCCTTCTACAAAATTTTTAATTTCATTTATTAGGTTGTTCATCATTGTTTGTTTGCTCTTTAGTTCCTCTAGGTCCTTATTAATCATTTCTTGTATTTTCTCCATTCTGTTTCCAAGATTTTGTATCATCTTTACTATCATTACTCTGAATTTTTTTTCAGGTAGACTGCCTACTTCCTTTTCATTTGTTTGGTCTGGTGGGTTTTTACCTTGCTCCTTCCACTGCTGTGTGTTTCTCTGTCTTCTCATTTTGCTTACCTTACTGTGTTTGGGGTCTCCTTTTCGCAGCGTGCATGTTCTTAGTTCCCGTTGTTTTTGGTGTCTGCCCCCAGTGGCTAAGGTTGTTTCAGTGGGTTGTGTAGGCTTTCTGATGGAGGAGACTGGTGCCTGTGTTCTGGTGGATAAGGCTGGATCTTGTCTTTCTGGTGGGCAGGACTGCGTCTGGTGGTGTGTTTTGGGGTGTCTGTGACTTTATTATGATTTTAGGCAGCCTCTCTGCTAATAGGTGGGGTTGTGTTCCTGTCTTGCTAGTTGTTTGGCATAGGGTGTCCATCACTGTAGCTTGCTGGTCGTTGAGTGGAGCTGGGTCTTAGCGTTGAGATGGAGATCTCTGGGGGAGCTTTTGCCATTTGATATTACATGGAGCTGGGAGGTCTCTGTTAGACCAATGTCCTGAACCTGGTTCTCCCAACTCAGAGGCACAAGCATGACACCTGGCTGGAGCACCAAGACCCTGTCAGCTACACAGCTCAGAAATAATGGAGAAAAAGAAAGAAAGAAAGGGGGGGGGAGGAAGGAGGGAGGGAGGGAGAGAGAGAATGAAGGAAAGAAAAGGAAGGAAGGAAGGAAGGAAGGAAGGAAAGTAATAATAAAATAAAATAACATTATTAAAATTTAAAAATAATATTAAAAAGTAATAAAAAAGGAAAAAAAAGAAAAAAGAGAGCAACCCAACCGAAAAACAAATCTACCAATGATAACAAGTGCTAAAAACTCTACAAAAAAAATACCAGACAGACAGAACCCTAGGACAAATGGTAAAAGCAAAGCTATACAGACAGAATCAAACAAAGAAGCATACACATACACACTCACAAAAAGAGAAAAAGGAAAACATTATATATATATATATATGTATATATTTTAAAAATGGAAGAGAGCAACCAAATCAATAAATCTACCAATGATAATAAAGTCTAAATACTAAACTAAGATAAACATAAATCCAGGAACAGATTAGATACAGAAGGCAAACCCCAAGTCTACAATTGCTCCCAAAATCCACTGCCTCAATTT
Source organism: Grampus griseus (assembly GCF_964374135.1). Taxonomy (NCBI): domain Eukaryota; kingdom Metazoa; phylum Chordata; class Mammalia; order Artiodactyla; family Delphinidae; genus Grampus; species Grampus griseus. The sequence goes on from NC_139008.1 coordinate 58,629,500, forward strand.
TGGGAAGATTCGTTGTCTATTCAAGTATTCCAGAGGTGCAGGGTACATCAAGTTGATTGTGGAGATTTAATCCACTACTCCTGAGGCTGTTGGGAGAGATTTCCCTTTCTCTTCTTTGTTCACACAGCTCCTGGGGTTCAGCTTTGGATCTGGCCCTGCCTCTGCGTGTAGGTCACCTGTTACAGGACGGGGTTAAAGTAGCAGCTGATTAGGGGGGCTCTGGCTTACTCAGGCCAGAGGGTGGGAGGGGTATGGAATGCGGGGTGAGCCTGCGGTGGCAGAGGCTGGCATGACGTTGCAACAGCCTGAGCCGTGCTGTGTGTTCTCCTGGGGAAGTTGTCCCTGGATCATGGAACCCTGGCAGTGGCGGGCTGCACAGGCTCCCAGGAGGGGAGGTGTGGATAGTGACCTGTGCTCGCACACAGGCTTCTTGGTGGCGGCAGCAGCAGCCTTAGCGTTTCATGCCCGTCTCTGGTGTCCGCTCTGATAGCCGCAGCTTGCGCCCGTCTCTGGAGCTCGTTTAGGTGGTGCTCTGAATCCCCTCTCCTTCTGTACCCCGAAAGAATGGTCTCTTGCCTCTTAGGCAGTTCCAGACTTTTTCCTGGACTCCCTCCCGGCTAGCTGTGGCGCACTAGCCCCCTTCAGGCTGTGTTCACGCAGCCAACTCCAGTCCTCTCCCTGGGATCCGACCTCTGAAGCCCAAGCCTCAGCTCCCACGCCCCACCCATCCCGGCAGGTGAGCATACAAGTCTCTCAGGCTGGTGAGTGCTGGTCAGCACCAATCCTCTGTGTGGAAATCTCTCCACTTTGCCCTCTGCACCGCTATTGCTGTGCTCTCCTCCGTGGCTCCGAAGCCTTCCCCTGCCATCCCCTGTCTCCGCCAGTGAAGGAGCTTCCTAGTGTGTGGAAACTTTTCCTCCTTCACAGCTCCCTCCCAGGGGTGCAGGTCCTGTCCCTATTCTTTTCTCTGTTTTTTCTTTTTTCCTTTGCCCTACCCAGGTATGTAGGGAGTTTCTTGCCTTTGGGGAAGTCAGGTCTTCTGCCAGCATTCAGTAGGTGTTCTGTAGGAGTTGTTCCACATGTAGATGTATTTCTGATGTATTTGTGGAAAGGAAGGTGATCTCCACGTCTTACTCCTCCACCATCTTGAAGGTCTCTCATAAGCAGAGGTTTTGATTTGACAAATCTTTTTTTCTTTTTTAATAGAACTAAGGGTAAAACTTTTTAAAATAAGCTGGACATTAGAAAGTTCCCAAATTTGTTAATGTGCGCAGTTCTTTTTTTTTTTGGCCTCACTGTGTGGCTTGTGGGATCTTAGTTCCCCGACTAGGGATTGAACCTGGGCCCACGGCAGTGAAAGAGCTGAGTCCTAACCACTAAACCACCAGGGAATTCCCATTAATGTGCCCAGTTCTAACTGTATGTTTCCCAAGTTTGCTTTTAGAAACCCAGAGTGCATCCCTCTATATACATATAATTTTGAAATGGTTGTTAAGTTCCTGGATCTGACATAGGGCAAGCCACAGCAGCCTATTTTTATTATAGGTGAACCTTGAAGAAAGGCCTTACATGTTTTCTTAGGTCAAACTCCCAAGGCAATAGAAATAAAAGCAAAAATAAACAAATGGCACCTAATCAAACTTATAAGCTTTTGCACAGCAAAGGAAACCATAAACAAAATGAAAAGACAACCTAACGGAATGGGAGAAAACACTTACAAACTATACAACCGACAAGGGCTTAAGTTCCAAAATATACACAGTTCATGCAACTCAATATCAGAAACACAAACAACCAAATCAAAAAATGGGCAGAAGACCTAAACAGACATTTCTCCAAAGAAGACGTACAGATGGCCACAAGTACGTGAAAAGATGTTCAGCATCACTAATTATTAGAGAAATACAAATCAAAAGTACAGTGAGGTATCTCCTCTCAGCAGTCAGAATAGCCATCATTAAAAAGTCTACGGGGACTTCCCTGGTGGTCCAGTGGTTAAGAATCCACCTTCCAATGCAAGGGACTTGGGTTTGATCCCTGGTTGGGGAGCTAAGATCCCACATGCCACAGGGCAACTGAGCCCACATGCCACAACTACAGAGCCCACGCGCTCTAGAGCCCGCGCAGCCCAACTAGAGAGAAGCTCGCGTGCCGCAATGAAGAGCCCACGTGCCACAACAAAAGAGCCCATGTGCTGCAACTAAGACCTGATGCAGCCAAAAATAAATAAATAGTTTTTTAAAAAATCAAAAGTCTACAAATAACAAAAGCTGGAGAGGTTGTGGAGAAAAGAGAACCCTCCTACACTGATGGCCAGAATGTAAATTGGTGCAGGAACTATGAGAGGGTCCTCAAAAAACTAAAAATAGAACTACTGTATGATCCAGCAATCCCACTCCTGAGCATATATCTGGAGAAAACGCTAATTCAAAAAGATACATGCACCCCAATGTTCATTGCAGCACTATTTACAATAGCCAAGACATGGAACCAACCTAAATGTCCATCAACAGAGGAATGGATAAAGAAGATGTGGTACATATATACAGTGGAATAGTACTCAGCCATAAAAAAGGAGTGAAATAATGCCATTTTCAGCAATGTGCATGGACCTAGAGATTATCATACTAAGTGAAGTAAGCCAGAAAGAGGAAGACAAATACCATATGATGTTACTTATATGTGGAATCTAAAATATGATACAAATGAATTTACTTACAAAACAACAGACTCACAGATGTAGAAAACAAACTTATGGTTACCCAAGGAGAAAGGGGGTGAGGGAGGGATAAATTAGGAGTTTGGAACTAGCAGATAAAAACTACTATATATAAAATAGATAAACAACAAGGTCCTACTGTATAACACAGGGAACTATATTTAATATCCTATAATAAACCATAATGGAAAAGAATATGAAAAAGTATATATGTGTATACATTTATATATATATATATATATATATATATGTACTTATACAGAAGATAGAAGTGGAAAAGGAAAAAAAAGAATTTTCTCCATTTTTCTGGGAAAATTCCAAACCTAGGCAGAATTCTGAAGTGAGCATGTCATGTGAGATTTCTCCCCTTCTCTGAACACATTTTTCTTGTTTCTTTCTTTACTACAGACCTGGCACCCAGTGCCTTGTTGAATTAGACTGAAGTGCACAGTGGTGTGCTTGATGTAATGTGGCCAACAACCTCTTCCAGTAGATGATGCTAACCAGGAAGGGAGATGAATTTGCCCTGTCAGGCCTCTTCTTGGTGTGTTCTGTATGGACTGCCTCCCTCCTAGAGTAAATACATCAGCTTAAAAGAGGAACATAGAAGATTGCAGATGAAAAAACAGACAGTAATATACATGCTGTGAGCATTTGCGGGCAGCATCACATAGATAATGTAAGAGCAGAAGTCACGTTTTAAGAGATCTGAAAAGTATTCCAGAGAAGTTGGATGAAGTAACAAAATAAAGCATAAAGCTCTAAGAAAGAGGGAAATAATGTTAAAGATACAAAAATGGAGGATAAGTTGAGAATTCACAGAATATACTTGAAGAGAAGAAAAAATTTTTAATAGGGAATGAAATAAAAGAAGCCAGATAAATGAATGAGAATGTTTAAACAGGTTCCAGGTATTGATCATGTTATGTGTATGTTAGTTATACATGTTTCCAATGAACAGATGTATAGGACAGTAGACACAGAGGGTTTTTTCCATGATTATATGAAAGTAAAAGGTGAAAATAAAAAAAGAACAATGGTGTGAATGAAAGAGGCCGTGTGTATCCACTTGCTTTATCTTCCCTCCTGGCTTAATGTAGGAACCCACCTGGGCTAGGCTGCGAGCTTGGACTTGTGTTTCCTTGGCCCAAGAGGACTGGCACATATCAGCAGATGTCTCACCATAAAAGGGGCTTCACCACTCCAGTCTGTGTTTTTGTTTTTGTTTTTTTTCGATACGCGGGCCTCTCACTGTTGTGGCCTCTTCCGTTGCGGAGCACAGGCTCTGGATGTGCAGGCTCAGCGGCCATAGCTCACGGGCCCAGCCGCTCTGCGGCATGTGGGATCTTCCCGGACCGGGGCACGAACCCGTGTCCCCTGCATCGGCAGGCGGACTCTCAACCACTGCGCCACCTGGGAAACCCCAGTCTGTGTTTTATATGTATATAAATTTGTTTATTTATTTTTGGCTGTGTTGAGTCTTCGCTGCTGCGCGCAGGCTTTCTCTAGTTTTGCGGCAAGCGGGGGCTGCTCTTCATTGCGGTGCACAGGCTTCTCATTGTGGTGGCTTCTCTTGTGGCAGAGCACGGGCTGTAGGTGCACAGGCTTCAGTAGTTGTGGCGCATGGGCTCAGTAGTTGTGGCTCGCAGGCTCTAGAGCGCGGGCTCAGTAGTTGTGGTGCATGAGCTTAGTTGCTCTGCGGCATGTGGGATCTTCCCGGACCAGGGCTTGAACCTGTGTGCCCTGCATTGGCAGGCGGATTCTTAACCACTGAGCCACCAGGGAAGTCCCACCACTCCGGTCTTGAGCACCTTGGAGTTCCTGCTTTCCCTTAGATTTTGACTGGGGCAAAATATGGTGAGTGAATCAAGCTACACGTTTCCTCTGCTGAAGGCTTTAAAAAAATAATAGGTAGAAAGTGTTCCACTGAAGAAAGACTTAAAAATGGAAAGGAACACCCAGGACATGGTGAAATGTTCTTCCATGAAAACAATAACAACACCTGAATAGGATAACCAGGAATTTTGTGTAGAAAGAAGTATCCAAAAATTAACCATAAAATTGATATATTCAAAGATGAAGTTAATGATCTTTAGGAGACACCAGCTGTAGATAATAGAATAACTAGGACAAGCTAGGAATATAACGTGAATCTATATAGCTGTTTAAGAGTCTCTCACCTACTGAGAGACTAAAAGCTAAACACAAAAGAGTACATACTGTGTGATTCCATTTGAATATGAAATTCTAGAATAAGGAAGATTTATCTGTAATGATGGAAATCAGATCAGTGGTTAGGAGTGGTGATTAACTGCAAAGGGGTACAGGGAATTCTCTGGGGATAAAGAAATGTTCTGTATCTTGATTAGGATGGTGGTAACAAGTGTATATTCATTTGTCCAAACTCTTTGACCTATACACATGGGTGCATTTTTAATGTAAATTTATGTCTCAGTTTTTTAAAAAAGATTAACAAAGTCTAAGATAATTTTTTCTTAGAAAGTTTTTCTTGGATGTCTTGTATTAATAAGAAATATATGGTTTTTAATGGTTTGTGAACCACAAATTATAAAACACAGCAGTCTAATTACTGGTGTCTCGTTTTCTGAGCATTTTTGAAGCAAAAGTAGAATACTAACTACAGGGAAGATGCTGATGTATTGTCCAGGGAGCAGGAACTGGTCTAAGAAGAATGAGGCCACCAAACACACTTCAAGAAACACTGCTGCATGGTTAAGGATCCGCCTGCCAATGCAGGGGACACAGGTTCGATCCCTGGTCCGGGAAGATCCCACATGCCACAGAGCAACTAAGCCTGTGTGCCACAACTACTGAGCCTGTATTCTAGAGCCTGCGAGCCACAGCTACTGAGGCTGCGTGCCACAACTACTGAAGCCCGCGTGCCTAAAGCCTGTGCTCTGCAACAAGAGAAGCCACTGCAAGGAGAAGCCCACACACCACAACAAAGAGCAGCCCTTGCTTGCCGGAACTAGAGAAAGCCTGCACGCAGCAATGAAGGCCCAATGCAGCCAAAAAAATAAACAAATAAATTAAAATAAATACATTTATTTAAAACAAAAAAAAGAAACACTGCTGCAGCCCATCTAACTGTGGTGTACTGTGTGAAGCTCTGGTCCTCTGTGGGGCCAAATCTCTGTCCCTTTTGTATCTTGGTGAAAAATCCCATTGCTGATAAAAAAAAAAAAAAAAACTCAGATATTTGTCTATTTCTTTTTTTTTTTTTTCTTTTTGCGGTACGCGGGCCTCTCACTGTTGTGGCCTCTCCCGTTGCAGAGCACAGGCTTCGGACGCGCAGGCTCAGCGGCCATGGCTCACGGGCCCAGCTGCTCCGTGACATGTGGGATCTTCCTGGACCGGGGCACGAACCCGTGTCCCCTGCATCGGCAGGCGGACTCTCAACCACTGCGCCACCAGGGAAGCCCCAACTTTTACATTTGTAATACCTAAATAGCAAAGAATGCTCATTATGATGGTGTTGAATAGTAGCTTTCTTTTTAAAGGTTGTCTTGCTTTAAAAGATTATTCATACTCATGCTGAAAAGATATTATAATGAAAATATTATAAAATTAATATATCACTAGACCAGGATTAATATCTTGCAATAATACACCATCTACTTAGACTGTTGGGACAACATATCAGTTGTAGCTAAGCAATTCCATTTACCAAAAGAAAGGGGGGAAATTCCTAAAATGTGTTCTGTATCAGCATATCCCCTGCCAACTCCCATTCTTCTGGTAATGGGTTGTAAGGCCCTAACAAGAAGAGTGGACTCACAGGAAAGTTGTCAGCAGTCAGACCCCAGGAGCACTGAGGCAGATGTCTCTTCCTTCTGATGACAGTACTACCTCTAATACTCCATGTCTGTGTCTCTGTTCAGAATACCCCCAGAGTTTGTTGGTGGTGCCACCCAATACAAGGACCCCTACAGTGTAGCATTCTCACACCACTGGCTCACTCCCAGCTGGCCTATATTGATAGTTGCCTTTGGCCAAGATAGGTTTCCTGCCTCTGGTGGCCAGGTTGGCAGGTCACTTGACACAAAGCTTAGCAGTGTGTGCAGAGGAGCTCCTGAGGAAGGAGCATTTGGTTTGGTAGAATCCTCTACAGAGACTTGATCTTTGCTAGGGCATCTTTTATGTTATCTACTAATTTTTTTAATGTCATCCCTCTCCCCGACCCCTCGCCAAATGCACACACACACACACACACACACATTATAGCCTTAGTATTTTGCCCTCTTAGAGTTTTCAGACACTTCAGTATCTATCATCTCATTTTATCCTTCCAGGAATCCCTTGAAGATAGGATAAGAATTGTCCCATTGATAATGGGACAGATGGACCAAGTACTGACATCTAGCTAGTGACATCCTGGGAACAACACAGAAAGTTGCTGACTGCAAACCAGTCCCTTTTTCCACCATAAAAGTTTCCATCTGTTTGCCTATTTCTTCTCTATTAGCCCTCCCAGGATGTACATTTAATCTCTTATTTCCTAAGGTGAGAGTTACTTTACCAAGCCAAATTTGTCTGGTGAGGGGTATTTCTAAAGGACTGAAGGATAGTCATCTAAGTCTTGACTGTAGGAAGAGTCATTAAGTGAAGCCCTGTCAGCAGTATGGAAGAGTTATATTTTGGCAGCTGTAATTTTCTTATAGCTGTACAATATATGTGCTAGATATATTTAGTAAAGTACTGCTTAACTCCTTCCTTCTCTTCCAAGAATATCTGAGTGTAAGAAAAAGGAAATTATATATTTGAATAAAAGCACTTGCAGAAAATGGTTGAATGTTCAAAACTAAATATTATCCATTATTTATGCTTGGAATTCCTTAGGCGTTTCCATGGGATGAAGTAGGTCTTTACAGTTCCTGGTATAAGTTATTAGAAGTTGGAAATTAAAGTAATAATAACACTGAGGCTTCAGATACAACCAGTCAGTATCTCAATGTTGTCTATAATATAAGTATACTCTTCCAGGAACCAACAAGGACACGAAAGATCTGCAAACACATTTGTAATGTACCTTGTATAAATAAAAGTAGAAGCATTTTGTTTGGAGGAGTTTAGTTTTGTTTTGATTTTGGCAGTAGTCATAGTTGTAATCCAGTTACCATTATGTGGTCTTGATAATCAAGACTGGTAGTTGCTCTTTATTTTGTAATGAATCAAAATGACAAGGAAAGTTCAAGCATGAAGGTATGATGAGCCACTTTATTACTATAGCTCATCACCTAAAGAACGGGGCAACCTCCATGCGTGGAATTTTAACTGTGTAGTGATCAGTAGGTAGTAGCAATCTAATTGACAAAAATAGTCCCCTTTTTAGTGTTTAAACAATATTTGCTGTTTTTTTATTATAAAGACTAGAGCATATGAGCCAAGGGCACTGGCTTTGGAGTTGGAGAGGCCTTGACTCCCACACATACTTGGTCAGTCATGGCTATGTGACCAAAACTCTAAGTTTTGGTTTCCTTATCTATAAAATGGGGGAGATGTTATGGTGCCTATAGAAATTTTATGTAAGAATTAAATAAAATAAAGCCAGTAAAATGCTTAGAACAAGGCCTGATTTTTTTTTTTTTTTTTTTTGGCCGTGCCACGCAGCTTGCAAGATCTCAGTTCCCTGACTAGGTATTGAACCCCTGCCCCCGGCAATGGAAGCACAGAGTCTTAACCACTGGACCGCCAGGGAATTCGCCTGAGTCTGATTTAATAAAGTGTTTTTTAAAAAAAAAAAAAGAAGAAAATCAAAATGGCTAGTAAACCACAAGTCATTATTAACATTTTGATATGTTGGCTTTCAGGCTTTTTTCTGCTACACACACACATACACACAAACACACACACACACACACACCTACATGTACACATATATTTCCATATATAATCCACCTTTTTTTTAACCCTTTGCAAAATCGGGATCATATTTTATATACAATTTATATCCTGCTTAATTTTCCCATATATCTTTATTAAAATTTAAAATCTATTGAAAACAGGTTTTCTTGACCAAATAATATTGTAACATATGACTCTATATAATTATTTAATCATTATCTCCTTGTGAGACATCTAAGTTATTGCCAATATTTTACCATTATAAATATTATTACTTTAAAGATTAAAGAGTTTTTAAAATCTTAACATTTTTTTTCCTTTTTACTTCTTTGACGTTGAACATTTTCATTTATTGATGTTTATTGATTATTGGCATTATTTCAGTGAAATAATGCCAGTACCTCTCTGTGAATACCTTTTTGTAAAGCTTTTTAGGTAGGATCTCAAGCTTCTGGAGTAGTGCCAGGTACATAATAAGTACTGAATAAATATTTGTGGCATGATTAATGAATTAATGGCACGGATATTAACCCTGTCTATCATATTTGTTTCAAGCCTTAAGGAAAAATTTGCCTTTGTACATGCACAAAGATAATGCTATCTTGGTTTTTAGTCTTTATAACCTAATTTTTTCCCATTCTTTTCTTTCCCCACAGTTCATCCATGAGCTCGGATTTCCCACATTACAACTTCAGGATGCCTAATATTGGATTCCAGAATCTGCCACTCAACATATATATTGTGGTTTTTGGCACTGCTATATTTGTCTTCATCCTTAGTTTACTCTTCTGTTGCTACTTGATTAGGTAATCAATTTTCATTCTGTGTTGCTTCAGTATATGTTAAGCAATCAATAATAAATCAACTTTCTGCCCTTAGGATAAAATGTTTTATACATATGATAATTAGCAAATTTTCTAAAATTAAGGTGGCTTAACATTTTAACCTTCTGTGAGTTACTAATCAGTAAAACACCTTTATTCAGTCTTCAATTTTATCTGCTGAGGAGGTATTTTGCACTAGAGGAGAAAATTGTCCACATTTGTTTTCCTAACGTATTAGAACCTAACCTAATAACACTTACGTTATTGTCCCCAAGATTTAATCTACTTTAACAGAAATTTCAAGATTGCTTTTCAGGAGGGTGTTAGCTACAGTCATTAGGGATCAGAAAACAATGTCCAAACAAGATACAAGACTTTAAACAGATTTTTGTGGTTTCTCAAGAATATCTGAAGCTTCCATTTGTTGGTGAATTGGTCAGGTGTACAGGTGATTGATTATCTGCATAAAACACTATTCGACAAGCTCTGTAGCACATGTACAGACAAGTGATAAAGGATAAAATACCCACTAGAACGAGTAATGGATTTGGCCAGTAAACTTTCATGGTTGACTGACTCATAATTGTTTAAGCAAGCATTTTTCTCTTTCTAAGGTTTTTTTTTTTTCTTAGTTATATATATACATATATCCCCATATCTCTTCCCTCTTGCATCTCCCTCCCTCCCACCCTCCGTATCCTACCCCTCCAGGTGGTCACAAAGCACGGAGCTGATCTCCCTGTGCTATGTGGCTGCTTCCCACTAGCTATCTACCTTAGGTTTGGTAGTGTATATATGCCCATGCCTCTCTCTCGCTCTGTCACAGGTTACCCTTCCCCCTCCCCATATCCTCAAGTCCATTCTCTAGTAGGTCTGTGTCTTTATTCCTGTCTTACTCCTAGGTTCTTTATGACTTTTTTTTTCTTAAATTCCATATATATGTGTTAGCATACGGTATTTGTCATTCTCTTTCTGACTTCATTCTGTATGACAGACTCTAGGTCTATCCACCTCATTACAAATAGCTCAATTTCGTTTCTTTTTATGGCAGAGTAATATTCCATTGTATATATGTGCCACATCTTCTTTATCCATTCATCTGATGATGGACACTTAGGTTGTTTCCATCTACAGGCTATTGTAAATAGAGCTGCCTTGAACATTTTGGTACAGGACTCTTTTTGAATTATGGTTTTCTGAGGTTATATGCCCAGTAGTGGGATTGCTGGGTCATATGGTAGTTCTATTTGTAGTTTTTTAAGGAACCTCCATACTTTTCTCCATAGTGGCTGTACCAATTCACATTCCCACCAGCAGTGCAGAAGTGTTCCCTTTTCTCCACACCCTCTCCAGCATTTATTGTTTCTAGATTTTTTGATGATGGCCATTCTGACTTGTGTGAGATGATATCTCATTGTAGTTTTGATTTGCATTTCTCTAATGATTAATGATGTTGAGCATTCTTTCATGTGTTTGTTGGCAGTCTGTATATCTTCTTTGGAGAAATGTCTGTTTAGGTCTTCTGCCCAGTTTTGGATTGGGTTGTTTGTTTTTTTGTTATTGAGCTGCATGAGCTGCTGGTAAATTTTGGAAATTAATCCTTTGTCAGTTGCTTCATTTGAAAATATTTTCTCCCATTCTGAGGGTTGTCTTTTGGTCTTGTTTATGGTTTCCTTTGCTGTGCAAAAGCTCTGAAGTTTCATTAGGTCCCATTTGTTTATTTTTGTTTTTATTTCCATTTCTCTAGGAGGTGGGTCAAAAAGGATCTTGCTGTGATTTATGTCATAGAGTGTTCTGCCTGTTTCCTCTAAGAGTTTGATAGTTTCTAGCCTTACATTTAGGTTTTTCATCCATTTTGAGCTTATTTTTGTGTATGGTTTTAGAGAGTGATCTAATCTCATACTTTTACATGTACCTGTCCAGTTTTCCCAGCACCACTTATTGAAGAGGTTGTCCTTTCTCCACTGTACACTCCTGCCTCCTTTATCAAAGATAAGGCAACCATATATGTGTGGGTTTATCTCTGGGCTTTCTATCCTGTTCCATTGATCTATATTTCTGTTTTTGTGCCAGTACCATACTGTCTTGATTACTGTAGCTTTGTAGTATAGTCTGAAGTCAGAGAGCCTGATTCCTCCAGCTCCGTTTTTCGTTCTCAAGATTGCTTTGGTTATTCGGGGTCTTTTGTGTTTCCGTACAAATTGTGAAATTTTTTGTTCTGGTTCTGTGAAAAATGCCAGTGGTAGTTTGATAGGGATTGCGTTGAATCTATAGATTGCTTTGGGTAGTAGAGTCATTTTCACAGTGTTAATTCTTCCAATCCAAGAACATGGTATATCTCTCCATCTATTTGTATCATCTTTAATTTCTTTCATCAGTGTCTTATAATTTTCTGCATACAGGTCTTTTGTCTCCTTAGGTAGGTTTATTCCTAGATATTTTATTCTTTTGGTTGCAATGGTAAATGGGAGTGTTTTCTTGATTGCACTTTCAGATTTTTCATCATTAGTATATAGGAATGCCAGAGATTTCTGTGCATTAATTTTGTATCCTGCTACTTTACCAAATTCATTGATTAGCTCTAGTAGTTTTCTGGTGGCATCTTTAGGATTCTCTATGTATAGTATCATGTCATCTGCAAACAGTGACAGCTTTACTTCTTTTCCGATTTGGATTCCTTTTATTTCCTTTTCTTCTCTGATTGCTGTGGCTAAAACTTCCAAAACTATGTGGAATAATAGTGGTGAGAATGGGCAGCCTTGTCTTTTTCCTGATCTTAGAGGAAATGGTTTCCGTTTTTCACCATTGAGGACAATGTTTGCTGTGGGTTTGTCATATATGGCCTTTATTATGTTGAGGAGAGTTCCCTCTATGCCTACTTTCTGCAGGGCTTTTATCATAAATGGGTTTGAATTTCATCGAAAGCTTTTTCTGCATCTATTGAGATGATCATATGGTTTTTCTCCTTCAATTTGTTAATATGGTGTATCACATTGATTGATTTGCATATATTGAAGAATCCTTGCATTCCTGGAATAAACCCCACTTGATCATGGTGTATGATCCTTTTAACGTGCTGTTGGATTCTGTTTGCTAGTATTTTGCTGAGGATTTTTACGTCTATGTTCATCAGTGATATTGCCCTGTTGTTTTCTTTCTTTGTGACATCCTTGTCTGGTTTTGGTATCAGGGTGATGGTGGACTCATAGAATGAGTTTGGGAATGTTCCTCCCTCTGCTATATTTTGGAAGAGTTTGAGAAGGATAGGTGTTCGCTATTCTCTAAATGTTTGATAGAATTCTCCTGTGAAGCCATCTGGTCCTGGGCTTTTGTTTGTTGGAAGATTTTTAATCACAGTTTCCATTTCAGTGCTTGTGATTGGTCTGTTCATATTTTCTATTTCTTCCTGATTCAGTCTTGGCAGGTTGTACATTTCTAAGAATTTGTCCATTTCTTCCAGGTTGCCCATTTTATTGGCATAGAGTTGCTTGTAGTAATCTCTCATGATCTTTTGTATTTCTGCAATGTCAGTTGTTACTTCTCCTTTTTCATTTCTAATTCTATTGATTTGAGTCTTCTCCCTTTTTTTCTTGCTGAGTCTGGCTAATGGTTTATCACTTTTGTTTATCTTCTCAAAGAACCAGATTTTAGTTTTATTGATCTTTGCTATTGTTTCCTTCATTTATTTTTCATTTATTTCTGATCTGATTTTTATGATTCTTTCCTTCTGCTAACTTTGGGGGTTTTTTGTTCTTCTTTCTCTAATTGCTTTAGGTGCAAGGTTAAGTTGTTTATTCAAGATGTTTCCTGTTTCTTAAGGTAGGATTGTATTGCTATAAACTTCCCTCTTAGAACTGCTTTTGCTGCATCCCATAGGTTTTGGGTCGTCGTGTCTCCATTGTCATTTGTTTCTAGGTATTTTTTTATTTCCTCTTTGATTTCTTCAGTGATCACTTCGTTATTAGGTAGTGTATTGTTTAGACTCCATGTGTTTGTATTTTTTACAGATCTTTTCCTGTAATTGGTATCTAGTCTCATAGCGTTGTGGTCGGAAAAGATACTTGATACAATTTCAATTTTCTTAATTTTACCAAGGCTTGATTTGTGACCCAAGATATGATCTATCCTGGAGAAGGTTCCATGAGCACTTGAGAAAAATGTGTATTCTGTTGTTTTTGGATGGAATGTTCTATAAATATCAATTAAGTGCCTCTTGTTTAATGTATCGTTTAAAGCTTGTGTTTCCTTATTTATTTTCATTTTGGATGATCTGCCCATTGGTGAAAGTGGGGTGTTAAAGTCCCCTACTATGAATGTGTTACTGTCGATTTCCCCTTTTATGACTGTTAGTATTTGCCTTGTGTATTGAGGTGCTCCTATGTTGGGTGCATCAATATTTACAATTGTTATATCTTCTTGTTGGATCGATCCCTCGATCATTATGTAGTGTCCTTCTTTGTCTCTTGTAATAGTCTTTATTTTAAAGTCTATTTTGTCTGATATGAGAATTGCTACTCCAGCTTTCTTTTGGTTTCCATTTGCATGGAATATCTTTTTCCATCCCCTTACTTTCAGTGTGTATGTGTCTCTAGGTCTGAAGTGGGTCTCTTGTAGACAGCATATATATGGGTCTTTTTTTTGTATCCATTCAGCCAATCTGTGTCTTTTGGTGGGAGCATTTAGTCCATTTACATTTAAGGTAATTATCGATATGTATGTTCCTATTCCCATTTTCTTAATTGTCTTGGGTTCATTATTGTAGGTCTTTTCCTTCTCTTGTATTTCTTGCCTAGAGAAGTTCCTTTAGCATTTGTTGTAAAGCTGGTTTGGTGGTGCTGAACTCTCTCAGCTTTTGCTTGTCTGTAAAGGTTTTAATTTCTCCATCAAATCTGAATGAGATCCTTGATGGGTAGAGTAATCTTGGGTGCAGGTTTTTCTCCTTCATCACTTTAAATATGTCCTGCCAGTCCCTTCTGGCTTGCAGAGTTTCTGCTGAAAGATCAGCTGTTAACCTTATGGGGATTCCCTTGTGTGTTATTTGTTGTTTTTCCCTTGCTGCTTTTAATATGTTTTCTTTGTATTTAATTTTTGACATTTTGTTTAATATGTGTCTTGGCATATTTCTCCTTGGATTTATCCTGTATGGGACTCTGTGCTTCCTGGACTTGATTAACTATTTCCTTTCCCATATTAGGGAAGTTTTCAACTATAATCTCTTCAAATATTTTCTCAGTCCCTTTCTTTTTCTCTTCTTCTTCTGGAACCCCTATAATTCGAATGTTGGTGCGCTTAATGTTGTCCCAGATGTCTCTAAGACTGTCCTTAGTTCTTTTCATTCTTTTCTCTTTATTCTGCTATGCAGTAGTTATTTCCACTATTTTATCTTCCAGGTCACTTATCCGTTCTTCTGCCTCAGTTATTCTGCTATTGATCCCATCTAGAGTATTTTTAATTTCATTTATTGTGTTGTACATCGTTGTTTGTTTCATCTTTAGTTCTTCTAGGTCCTTGTTAAATGTTTGTTGCATTTTGTCTATTCTATTTCCAAGATTTTGGATCATCTTTACTATCATTATTCTGAATTCTTTTTCAGGTAGACTGCCTATTTCCTCTTCATTTGTTAGGTCTGATGGGTTTTTATCTTGCTCCTTCATCTGCTGTGTTTTTCTGTCTTCTTATTTTGCCTAACTTACTGTGTTTGCGGTCTCCTTTTTGCAGGTTGCAGGTTCGTAGTTCCTGTTGTTTTTGGTGTCTGTCCCCAGTGGCTAAGGTTGGTTCAGTGGGTTGTGTAGGCTTCCTGGTGGAGGGAACTAGTGCCTGTGTTCTGGTGGATGAGGCTGGATCTTGTCTTTCTTGTGGGCAGGTGCACGTCTGGTGGTGTGTTTTGGGGTGTCTGTGGACTTATTATGACTTTAGGCAGCCTCTCTGCTAATAGGTGGGCTTGTGTTCCTGTCTTGCTAGTTGTTTGGCATAAGGTGTCCAGCACTGTAGCTTGCTGGTCGTTGAGTGAAGCTGGGTGCTGGTGTTGAGATGGAGATCTCTGGGAGATTTTAGCCATTTGATATTATGTGGAGCTGGGAGGTCTCTTGTGGACCAGTGTCCTGAAGTTGGCTCTCCCACCTCAGAGGCACAGCACTGACTTCCTGGCTGCAGCACCAAGAGCCTTTCATCCACATGGCTCAGAATAAAAGGGAGTAAAAGTAGAAAGAAAGAATTAGTACAAGAAAGAAAGAAAGGAAGAAGGGAGAGAAGGAGGGAAGAAGGAAGGAAGGAGGGAGGGAAGGGAAAAAAAGAAGGAAATAAGGTAAAATGAAATGAAGATAACATACAATAAAGTTATTAAAATAAATAATTATTAAGGAAAAAAATTTTTTTAAAAACGGACAGATAGAACTCTAGGACAAATGGTGGAAGCAAAGCTATACAGACATAATCTCACACAGAAGCATACACATACACACTCACAAAAAGAGGAAAAGGGGAAAAAATCATAAATCTTGCTCTCAAAGTCTACCTCCTCAATTTGGCATCATTTGTCATCTAAAGGAGGGAAGGAAGGAAAGAAAGAAAGGAAGGAAGGAAGAAAGAAAGGAAGGAAGGAAGGAAGAAAGAAAGGAAGGAAGGAAAAAAGAAAGATGGTAAAGTAAAATAAAATAGTTATTAAAATAAAAAATAATTATTAAGAAAAAAAAATTTTTTTTAAAAATGGAAGAATAGAACCCTAGGACAAATGGTGGAAGCAAAGCTATACAGTCAAAATCTCACACAGAAGCATACACATACACACTCACAAAAAGAGGAAAAGGGGAAAAAATCATAAATCTTGCTCTCAAAGTCCACCTCCTCAATTTGGGATGATTCGTTGTCTATTCAGGTATTCCACAGATGCAGGGTACATCAAGTTGATTGTGGAGCTTTAATCCGCTGCTTCTGAGGCTGCTGGGAGAGATTTACCTTTCTCTTTGTTCTCACACTCCCAGGGGCTCAGCTTTGGATTTGGCCCCGCCTCTGCGTGCAGTTCGCAGGAGGGCGTCTGTTCTTTGCTCAGACAGGACGGGGTTAAAGGAGCAGCTGCTTCGGGGACTCTGGCTCACTCAGGCCGGGGGAGTGAGGGGCACAGAGTGCAGGGCGAGCCTGCAGCGGCAGAGGCCGGCATGACGTTGCACCAGCCTGAGGCGCGCCATGCGTTCTCCCGGGGAAGTTGTCCCTGGATCCCGGGACCCTGGCATTGGCGGGCTAAACAGCCTCCGTGGAAGAGGGGTGTGGATAGTGACCTATGCTCACACACAGGCTTCTTGGTGGCGGCAGCAGCAGCCTTAGCGTTTCATACCCGTCTCTCGGGTCCACGCTTTTAGCCGCGGCTCGCGCCCGTCTTTGGAGCTCCTTTAAGCAGCGCTCTGAATCCCCTCTCCTCGCACACCAAGAAACAAAGAGGGAAGAAAAAGTCTCTTGCCTCTTCGGCAAGTCCAGACTTTTCCCCGGACTCCCTCCCGGCTAGCCGTGGTGCACTAACCCCCTGCAGGCTGTGTTCACGCCGCCAAACCCAGTCCTCTCCCTGCGCTCCGAGGGAAGCCCAAGCCTCAGCTCCCAGCCCCGCCCACGCCAGCGGGGGAGCAGACAAGCCTCTCGGGCTGGTGAGTGCCGGTCAGCACCGATCCTCTGTGCGGGAATCTCTCCGCTTTGCCCTCCGCACCCCTGTTGCTGTGCTCTCCTCCGCGGCTCCGAACCTTTCCCCCTCTGCCACCCGCAGTCTCCGCCCACTAATGGTCTTCCTAGTGTGTGGAAACCTTTCCTCCTTCACAGCTCCCTGCCACTGGTGCAGGTCCCGTCCCTATCCTTTTGTCTCTGTTTATTCTTTTTTCTTTTGCCCTACCCTGGTCCGTGGGGACTTTCTTGCCTTTTGGGAGGTCTGAGGTCTGCTGCCAGCGTTCAGTAGGTGTTCTGTAGGAGTTGTTCCACGTGTAGATGTATTTGTGGTGTATCTGTGGGGAGGAAGGTGATCTCTGCGTCTTACTCTTCCGCCATCTTCCCCTCCACTCTCTAAGTTTTTAAATAGGGCCTAATTTTCGTCTTTTTTTTCATTTCAATACTTTAAAAAAATTTTTATTTTATATTGGAGTAGAGTTGATTAACAATGTTATGTTAGTTTCAGGTGTACGGCAAAGTGATTCAATTATACATATACATGTATCCTTTTTCAAATTCTTTTCCCATTTAGGTTTATTGAGCAGAGTTCCCTGTGCTATACAGCAGGGGTCCCCAAGCCCCAGTATTGGTCCGTGGCCTGTTAGGAACTGGGCCGCACCGCAGGAGGTGAGCAGCGGGTGAGCCAGTGAAGCTTCATCTGTATTTACAGCCACTCTCCATCACTGGCATTACTGCCTGAGCTCCACCTCCTGTCAGAAGAGCAGTTTCTCATAGGAGCGCAAACCCTATTGTGAACTGCGCATGCGAGGGATCTAGGTTGTGTGCTCCTTATGAGAATCTAATGCCTGATGATCTGAGGTGCAGCTGAGGCGGTGATGCGAGTGCTGGGGAGCAGCTGCAAGTACAGATTATCATTAGCAGAGAGGTTTGACTGCACAGAAACCATAGTAAATCAATGTGCTTGAATCATCCCAAAACCATCCCCCACCCCAGCCCAGTCCGTGGAAAAACTGTCTTCCACAAAACCAGTCCCTGGTGCCAAATAGGTTGGGGACTGCTGCTATACAGTAGGTCCTTCTTGGTTATCTGTGTTAAATATAGCAGTGTGTACATGTCAATCCCAAACTCCCAGTCTGTCCCTCTCCCCCATCCTTCCCCCCAGTAACCATAAGTTTGTTCTCTAAGTCTGTGAGTCTGTTTCTGTTTTGTAAATAAGTTTGTATCATTTTTTTTTAGATTCTGCATATAAGCGATACCATATTTGTCTTTCTTTGTCTGACTTATTTAGATGATAATCTCCAGGTCCATCCATGTTGCTGCAAATGGCATTATTTTATTCTTTTTTATGGCTGAGTAATATTCCATTGTATATATGTACTACATCTTATTCATTCATCTGTTGATGGACATACCACATCTTATTTACTCATTCATCTGTTGATGGACATTTAGGTTGCTTCCATGTCTTGACTATTGTAAACAGTGCTGCAATGAACATTGGGGTGCATGCATCCTCTCAAACCATATTTTTCTCTGGATATATGCCCACGAGTGGGATTGCTGGATCATATGGTAGCTCTATTTTTAGTTTCTTAAGGAACCTCCATACTGTTCTCCATAATGGCTGCATCAATTTACATTCCCACCAACAGAGTAGGAGGGTTGCATTTTCTCTACACCCTCTCCAGCATTTATTGTTTGTAACCTTTTTGATGATGGCCATTCTGACTGGTGTGAGGTGATATCTCATTGTAGTTTTGATTTGAATTTCTCTAATAATTTGTGATGTTGAGCATTTTTTCATGTGCCTCTTGGCCATCTGTATGTCTTCTTTGGAGAAACATCTGTTTAGGTCTTCTGCCCATTTTTTGATTGGGTTGTTTGTTTTTTTGATATTGAGCTGCATAAGCTGTTTGTAAATTTTGGAGATTAATCCTTTGTCAGTTGCATCATTTGCAAATATTTTCTCCCATTCTATGGGTTGTCTTTTCATTTTGTTTATGGCTTCCTTTGGCATGCAAAAGCTTTTGAGTTTGATTAGGTCCCATTTGGGTTTTTTTGTTTTTATTTCCAAATAGGGCCTAATTTTCAAAGCCAAAGCTGAGACTGTAAAAATTTTTACACCGTATTCAAAGAGCTTTATGGAATGAAAGAGAAAAGAATTGAATTTTATTAAACAGCTATATATCTAACAGTTTTTAGTGTTTGCACAGTATATGATTATGTTAAGATAAATACCATCATCAAATATCTTTCAGCAATAATTTATTGTTGCCACTAGTGTTTTGGGGGCACTCACTGATGGTCAAATTCAAATGAATTTAGTGTGTAATTTCTGATTTTCTGACAAGTTAATTTACATTCTTCATAGAAAGTGAATTTTTTTTTATAGATGAATCTTTTCTGAAGTTCTCAAAACTGTAATTGCCTCTTATATGCTGTCTGCTTATGATTTTTAGGTCTTGTTCAGAGAGATAAATACCTAGCTAATATAATTATAGCATTCAGGAAAAACTTTTTAAAAATCTGTTTATTTCCAGAAATTTCCTTTTTCTAACATTTTTTAATAATAGTTTGATTTTAAATAATAATAGTTTGATAAATGTTATGTAAATATTCAGCATTTTTTTTAAATTAAGGAATTGCCATGGCACAAACAGGACCTCAGAGTATTAAAATCTATTTCTTTTTTTCAGACCTACTAAATTTTTTGGTAATTCCTCTCCAAATAGTGGTTTAACTCAGAAATTTGTGAATTTAATATCTGAAACCAAATTATTTTTAAAAAGAAGACAAAAATATAAAAAATATTTTAAAAAAGGAAGGGTTAGCATATAAAATAATCTAAAATGTGTAGCTTATAGTATATTCTTTATTACTTTGTCAAAGAATTAATTAAGCCTTTAACTTTGTTTTAAGAAAAACACTAGTATACCAATTGTGATTCTGGGTAAATTTTTTGAGAAGTAAATTGTGAAACACTATTTTATCTCATTGTTTTCCTTTTAATAATCAAGCAAATAAGAAATAAAGAAAAAAACTATAGCAGTTGTTTTCACGCATTATCATTGTAGTACATTTTATCATTTTTGTATCTTTTTTATTAAGCTAACAAAGCAAATAAGTGGGAATCTTCTATACTAAAATAAAATTACCTTGCTTAATCAGAGAAACGAGTCACTTTCAAACATTTCTAAATTTCATTTACAAGTAATTGGTACCATTTTGAAATTTTAATCACAATGTAAGACGTTTTCCCTTTCTGATGATCTCAGTTTGTTGCTTTTAACCCTCAGATGTTAAGTTTGGATTTCGCAAGTCATTTACAGTTAATCTGGAGATTCATGGATTCAACTCCTCTAATATTACCCAAGCCCATTTTTAGATATAACTTAAGTTCTCCAACACCTTCCCAGGGAGCTATTATGTTCTCAAGTAGAAAGATCCCTCCAGTCACAACCAAACGCATCAGAACCATAGGAGGAACACAACTTAAGTCTAAATGAGACAGCCAGCACCAACCACAATCTTACACAACATTGTAGTATAGAATTTTCTGCCTGTGATAGGGCTATGGATAGATCACTACTGGAGCACAAAAGAAGGATGTCTTTGCTATTTTATAACGAACCATATAATATTCTAATTTATGTTTGTTATTCATCTCTGTCCCCAGGTATTTGTCTGTTCTGTTTGCTGTATCCCAAACACCCAGAACAGTGCCTGGCACAATATTGGCACTCAATAAATGTGGTTAGGTAAATGAAAGAATGGTGTCCCTAATAGGAAGTTAATAGATATGCATAAAACTGGAATATCAAGAAGTAGCAACACAAGAAACATATTTAAAAACTTGGAAGTAAATATCAAAATAGTGAGCTAAAGGGGAAAAAATGGTTATCTCTGGGGAAGAAGGCAGGATTGCTGATTTTTATTGTTGTTGTTGTTACTAACCTGTAAAACTATATATAACTTTGAAACATATGTAATTAAAAATTAAAAATAGAGGGAAATTTTTGAGTTACCTACTAGAAATTATAAGGTCAAGATAATGACAGAAAAGATAGAGAGGGTGCTATGGATGGTTGTGAGAAATATTTGAGAGGTGAAAATGAATAGAATTTGGTGACTGGACATAAAAGACAAGGAAAGGATGAGCTTAGAATCTTTCCTGGACTTCTGATTTAGGCAGCTGGGTGGATAGCAATCCCTTAACAGAGAAAGAAAATGGATGGGCAAGTTTGGGGTGGAAAGATGATAGATTCTGTTTCAGACATGGGAGGACTGAGTTCCCTGTGTAACAGTCAAGCTGTTTAGTACACAATTTGATATATAGGTCTAAAGCTTATGAGAAGTCTGGTCTGGAAACAGGAGATGATATAATGATAGGTGGAAGTTGAAGCCAGGAGTGTCCCATAAAGATAATGTATATAGTGAAATAAAATGGGTCCAGAACAGAATCCTAGATAAACATTGACATTTAAGAGGAGCCCCTAAGAGAGATTAGAAAGGGATAGCAGGAGACAGGAGGAAAATCATGAGAGAGGTGCCCTACAAGTAGGGCTTCAATGGATTGAGTCAGTTGTGTCAGCAGTTCTCAGGGAGGTCCCTTCCGTAAGAAGAATTGAAGAGTTCCCATTATACTTGACAATTAGCTTTGCATTCATAATCTTAGTTAGAAAAGGTTCAGTAGAATAGGTGCACAGGTGATGAAAGGTGGGTTATAATGGGACAAAGCCTGAGGACCAGGTGAAAATGGATACAAGGAATATAACCTCCTCTTTGAAGAATATTGGCTAAGAAAAGATTAGGGGTGGGGAGTGCAGTTTCCTGTAAATTAAAGAAGTTTTGTTTTGTTTTGTTTGTGGCTGCACTGGGTCTTCATTGCTGCACGTGGGCTTTCTCTAGTTGCAGCAAGTGGGGGCTACTCTTCACTGTGGTGTGCAGGCTGCTCATTGCAGTGGCTTCTCTTGTTGCACAGCATGGCCTCTAGGCACATGGGCTTCAGTAGTTACAGCACACGGGCTCAGTAGTTGTGGCATGCAGGCCCTAGTGCATGCGGGCTTCAGTAGTTGTGGCACATGGGCTCAGTAGTTGCGGCACGCGTGCTCTAGAGCGCAGGCTCAGTAGTTGTGGCGCACGGGCTCAGTTGCTCCGTAGGATGTGGGATCTTCCCAGACCAGGGATCGACCCGTGTCTCCCTGCATTGGCAGGCGGATTCTTAACCGCTGCACCACCCAGGAAGTCCCTACGGAAGTATTTTGTTGTTTGGGTTTTTTTTAAGATAGAGATTTAGGGATATTTATAAATATAATATTAAGGAGAATGAGCTAGTTGTAGAGGATTTGTGAGAAAGAATGAATCATGGAAGTGAGGAGAGACATACCTAAAAGTTACAGCAATATTGGTTTTAAACAGGAGAATACCTTCTTAAGACAGAGATGAAGGTAACTGGGAAGAACAGTACATATGTAGGTATGTGGGGCTGGGAGCAAGAGAGCTTCATATCTGAAAACCTCTTTCTCTGAAAAGTAGTTGAAAATGATGGGGAAGGAGGTGGTAGGATAAAGCTTGAAGAGGGTGGCAAGGGTTTGAAATGACTACTGCAATGGAAGCTTAGGATACTCAGCATGAATAAGTAGAATCAAAGAGCAATGTGGGAGGTCTAACTGAGCATGTTATTAAGTACTTACTATGTGCCAGACCCTGTGCTGTGTACTGCAGTTAAACTAGGTAACTTTATTATCTTTATTTTACAGAAGTTAAATAATTTTCCTATAGTCACACAGATAAAAGTTGGTTAGAACTGAGACTCAAACCTAGTTGTCTGACCCAAGCACTTGCTCTTAACCACTTAAAAAATAATAATAAATTATATTTATCAGGCTTCATTTCAAAATAACCATTTCAGAATTTCATAATCACACTCAAAGGACAGATTTGCGTATTGAGGATATTCTAAAACTTTTCTATTGAAGTATAGTTGATTTACAATATTAAAACTTTTTTTGAGCCTGAAAATTTTAAACAAAGACAGTACCTACTTTACTTTTCTTTCAATAATGGATAACAAGCTACTTAAGAAAAAGGAAATATTCCCCATTCTTACCTCCTTTCATCAAATAAGTCACAATCTATATTACTAGTATGTTTCCTGGAAGGAATAGCAAAAAGATATTTCTCTTAAATGCATGGCAAATGCAAAATAAAATAGCGCAATCTAAAATATTAGGTAATTAGTTGAACTTAGAGTAACGGAGTAATCAGAGGGATGAAATTAATTTAAGTAGGACTTTCTAGAAGGGATGAATTTTTGAGCCATGGATTGAAAAAAAGGTAAACACAAATTGACCCCTGCTGTGGCTGGAAGTAATGATGCTTTGGGAAAATATGCAGATCCAAGTAAAAGTCAAATAAGCAAAGTAAATTTACAAATCCAGCCTCATTTTAATGAACTGTAATGGAGTTCATTTTATTCCTTTACATGAAAATGTAGGTACACTTCTCTCAGCAAAACAGGAAGACCAAAAAAAGAAAAAAAACAGTAAGGATGATTTGAATTACATGTTTAATAAATTTGACCTAATTAAGAGAAATTTATAGTTTTAAAAATCATATATTAGACAAGAAAGACTGAAAACCAGTGATATAAATTTTCCTTTCATGGAACTAAAAAAAAAAAACCAATTAAACTGAAAAGAAAGTAGAAGAAAATCTTCCTAAAAAAACTAAGCACAGAAATCAATGAACTAGAAAACAAATGTGTAATAAAATTATTAAAATCAAAAAAGCTGATTCTTTGAAAAGATTAACAAAATTGATGAATCTCTAGAAAGAGATCCAGAAGAAGAGAAAACATAAATTTACTAATATCAGGAATTAAAAAGGGGACATTACTACAAATCCTAAAAGCATTAAAAAGATAGCAAAGGATATTATAAACAACTTTATGCCAGTAAATTTGAAATTTTAGTCGAATTAGACACTTTCCTAGAAAAAACACAGTGCACTAAAACTGACATAAGGGGACTTCCCTGGTGGCACAGTAGTTAAGAATCCTCCTGCCAATGCAGGAGACACGGGTTCGAGCCCTGGTCCGGGAAGATCCCACATGCCACGGATCAACTAAGCCCATGCGCCACAACTACTGAGCCTGTGCTGTAGAGCCTGTGAGCCCCAACTACTGAGCCTGCGTGCCACAACTACTGAAGCCTGCACACCTAGAGCCCATGCTCCACAACAAGAGAAGCCACCACAATGAGAAGCCCATGCACCACAACGAAGAGTAACCCCTGCTCACAACAACTAGAGAAAGCCCATGCACAGCAATGAAGACCCAATGCAGCCAAAATATAAATAAATAAAATAATAAAATTTTTTAAAAAATGACATAAGAAATAGCATTTATGAATAACCCACAACTAACATCATACTCAATGGTGAAAAACTGAAAGCTTTCCCCCTAAGATCAGGAACAAGACAAAGATGCCCATTTTCTGGGCAGAAGACCTAAATAGACATTTCTCCAAAGAAAACATACAGACGGCCAAGAGGCACATGAAAAGATGTTCAACATCACTAATTATTAGAGAAATGCAAATCAAGGCTACAATGAGATATCACCTCACACCAGTCAGAATGGCCATCAAAAAGTCTATAAACAGGGCTTCCCTGGTGGCGAAGTGGTTGAGAGTCTGCCTGCCGATGCAGGGGACACGGGTTCGTGCCCCGGTCCGGGAGGATCCCACATGCCGTGGAGCGGCTGGGCCCGTGAGCCATGGCCGCTGAGCCTGCGCGTCCAGAGCCTGTGCTCCGCAACGGGAGAGGCCACAACAGTGAGAGGCCTGCATACCGCAAAAAAAAAAAAAAAAAGTCTATAAACAATAAATGCTGGAGAGGGTGTGGAGAAAAGGCAACCCTCCTATACTGTTGGTGGGAATGTAAATTCGTACGGCCATTGTGCAGAATAGTATGGAGGTTCCTTAAGAAACTAAAAATAGAGCCACCATAAGATCCAGCAATCCCACTCCTGGGCATATATCCAAAGAAAAACATGGTTCAAAAGGATACGTGCACCCCAATATTCATTGCAGCACTGTTTACAATAGTCAAGACATGGAAGCAACCTAAATGTCCATCAAGAGATGAATGAATAAGATGTGATACATATATACAATGGAATATTACTCAGCCATTAAAAAGAATAAAATAATGCCATTTGCAGCAACATAGATGAACCTGGAGATTATCATACTAAGTGAAGTAAGTCAGACAGAGAAAGACAAATATCATATGATATCACTTGTATGAAGAATCTAATAAAAAGATGCAAATGAACAAAAGAGAAACATATTCACAGACTTAGAGCAGCAGTCCCCAATCGTTTGGCACCAGGGACTAGTTCTGAGGAAGACAATTTTTCCCCGGGCGAGTAATGGGGAGTGGCAGATGAAGCTTTACTCACTCGCCTGCCACTCACCTGCTGTGCAGCCCGGTTCCTAACAGGCGGGGGGTTGGGGACTCCTGACTTAGAGAACAAATTTATGGTTAGCAGGGAGGAAGGATGGCGGGGAGGGATAGAATGGGAGTATGGGATTGACACGTATACACTGGTATGTTTAAAATAGTAGCCAACAAGGACCTACTGTATAGCACAGGGAACTCTGCTCAATACTCTTTAATAACAAAAATGTTAGTAATGTGGCAAATAGTCAGTAGAAAATAAGCAGGATAACAGTTGGAAAGAGGAAGGGATAGAAAATGTAACAAAAATTTGGGACATAGTAAAAAGGCCTAAACCACATTTAAATGAGTCCAAAAAAGAAATGTTGAGAGAAAATAGGGAAGAAGCAGTCGATGAAAATTTCCCTCACAAGTTAAGGATTCAAGAAGTACAGCAAATCACAAAAAATGGGGTTTGTTTGGGCGGGGGGGTCGTTTTTTGTAAAATGGCTGACAACCATGACTAAGATAAAATATTACACACACACACACACACACACACATACACACACAGAAGTGAATTTCTTTAAATATCTAAAGTATTTGAAAACTTATGTCCACACAAAAACCAACACACAGATGTTTTAGAAAGAAGCTTTACTCATAAATGCCAAAACTTGGTATCAACCGAGATATCCTTCAGTGAGTAAATGAATAAATGAATTGTGGTCCATCCAGATAACAGAATATTATTCAGCACTGAAAGTAAATGCGCTATCAAGCCATGAAAGGACATGGAAGAGTCTTAAATGCATATTTCTAAGTGAAAGAAGCCACTTTGAAAAGGCTACATACTATGTGACTCTCACAATGTGACATTCTGGAAAAGGCAAAACTATGGAGAAAGTTAAAAAGTCAGCGGTTGCCAGGATCTACGGGAGAGGGAGGGATGAACAGGTAGAAGACAAAGAATGTGTAGGGTGATGAAACTATTCTGTATGTTACTATAATGGTGGATACACGTCATTGTATACTAAAAAAAAAAAATCTGATTTCTCAACAGAAACAGTGAAAAAAATAAAAGCATTGATATTGATTTTAAAAAGATGCCCACTTTCACCATTACCATGCAACATTGTACTAGAAGTTTTAGCCAGAGCATTTACACAAGAAAAAGAAATAGAGGGCATCCAATTGGAAAGAAAGAAGTAAAACTATCTCTTTTTGAAGATGACATGATTCTATATATAGACAATCCCATAGAATACACACACAAAAAAAAATCTAGAACTACTAAACAAGTTAAGCAAACTTTGAGAATACAGAATCAGCACAAAAAAATCAGATGTATTTCTGTACACCAACAAGGAACAATCTGAAAAGGAAATAAATGAAACATTTACAATAGCATCCAAAAGAATGAAATTCCTAGGAGTAAATTTAACCAAGGAGGTGAAAGACTTGTTCACTGAAAACTACAAAATATTGCTGAAATAAAGAAGACCTAAATAAATGGAAAGATTTCATGGATTGGAAGCCTTAATATGTTAAGATGGCAGTATTCCTCAAAGCAGTCTACAGATTCAATGCAAAGCCTATCAAAATTCTAATAACCTTTGATACAGAAATGGAAAAACTGATCCTCAATTCATTTAGAACTGCAGGGAACCTCAAATAGCCAAAACAACACTGAAAAAGAAAAAAAGGCAGGAAGACTTGTACTTCCCAATTTCAAAACTTCCTTTAAGCTACAGTTATCAAAATATGTGGTACTGATAAGAATGGACATATAAATCAATAAAATAGAATTGAGAGTCCAGAAATAAACCCAAACATCTATGGTGAATTGATTTTTTTTTGGCTTTTGTGGCTCTCCATATAGTTTTTTTTTAAATTTTATTGAAGTATAGTTGATTTACAGTGTTGTGTTAATTTCTGCTGTACAGCAAAGTGACTCAGTTATACATGTATATATTTTTTTCCATTATGGTTTATCACAGGATATTGAATATAGTTCTCTGTGCTATACAGTAGGACCTTGTTGTTTATTTATTCCACTGTGTATATATACCACATCTTCTTCACCCATTCATCTTTCGATGGACATTCAGGTTGTTTCCATGTCTTGGCTATTGTAAATAGTTCTGCTATGAACATAGGGATGCATGTATCTTTTCGAATTATCGTTTAGTCTGGGTGTATGCCCAAAAGTGGGATTGCTGGATCATATGGTAGCTCTATTTTTAGTTTTTTGAGGAATCTCCATACTGTTCTGCATAGTGGCTGCACCAATTTACATTGCCACCAACAGTGTAGGAGGGTTCCCTTTTCTCCACACCCTCTCCATCATTTATTGTTTGCAGACTTTATGAAGATGGCCATTCTGACCAGTGTAAGGTGGTACCTCATCATAGTTTTGATTTGCATTTCTCTAATAATTTGCGATGATGAGCATCTTTTCATGTGCCTATTGGCCATCTGTATGTCTTCTTTGGAGAAATGTCTGTTTAGGTCTTCTGCCCATTTTTCAGTTGGGTTGTTTGGTTTTTTGTTATTGAGTTGTATGAGCTGTTTGTAAATTTTGGAAATTAAGCCCTTTTCGGTCGCATCATTTGCAAATATTTTCTCCCAGTCCGTAGGTTGTCTTTTCATTTTGTTCATGGTTTCCTTTGCTGTGCAAAAGCTTATAAGCTTGATTAGGTCCCATTTGTTTATTTTTGCTTTTATTTCTATTGCCTTGGGAGACTCACCTAAGAAAACATTGGTATGATTTATGTCAGACAATGTTTTGCCTGTGTCCTCTTCTAGGAGTTTTATGGTATCTTGTCTTATATTTAGTCTTTAAGCCATTTTGAGTTTATTTTTGAGTATGGTGTGAGGGTGTGTTCTAAACCTCATTGATTTACATGCGGCTGTCCAACTTTCCCAACACCACTTGCTGAAGATACTTTTCCCCATTGTATAGTCTTGCCTCCTTTGAGGAACACTAATTGTCCATAGGTGTATGGGTTTATTTCTGGGCTTTCTATTCTGTTCCATTGATTTGTATGTCTGTTGTCATGAGAGTAACAGGCTGTTTTGATCACTGTAGCTTTGTAGTATTATCTGAAGTCTGGGAGGGTTATGCCTCCAGTTTTATTCTTGTTACTCAGGGTTGCTTTGCAATTCTGGCTTTTATGGTTCCATATAAATTTTAGGATTATCTGTTCCATTTCTGTAAAAAAAATGTCATGGGTAATTTGATAGGGATCACATTAAATCTGTAGATTACTTTGGGTAGTATGGTATGGCCAGTTGTTTTTCACAAGGGTGCCAGGCCCATTCAGTGGCAAAAGAATAGTCTCTTCAACAAATGGTGGACCAACTGAATAATACACGTGAAAGAATAAAATTGAACCCCTGCCTCATTTCCTATATAAAAATTAACTCAAAAAATAGATCAGCAGGACTTCCCTGGTGGCACAGTGGTTAAGAATCTGCCTGCCAATGCAGGGGACACGGGTTTGAGCCCTGGTCCAGGAAGACCCCACATGCCTCAGAGCAACTAAGTCCACGTGCCACAACTACTGACCCTGCACTCTAGAGCCCACGCGCCACAACTACTGAGCCTGGGTGCCACAGCTACTGAAGCCCGCATGCCTAGAGTCTGTGCCCCACAACAAGAGAAGCCACCACAATGAGAAACCCGTGCACTGCAATGAAGAGTAGCCCCCACTCGCCACAACTAGAGAAAAGCCCACATACAGCAATGAAGACCCAACACAGCCAAAAATAAATTTTTAAAAAAAATTTTTTAAAAATAGATCAGCGACCTAAACATGAGCTAAAACTATAAAACTCTTGGGAGAAAACAAGTAAATCTTCATGACCTCAGATTGACAATAGGGTCTTGGATTTGACAGCAAAAGCACAAACAACAAAAGAAAAAATAGATAAATTGGACTTATAAAAATTAATAACATTTGTGCATCAAAGAGCATTATCAAGAAAGTGAAAAAAACAGCCTACAGAATGGGAGAGAAATATTTACAAATCATATATCTGATAAGGGTTTAATATCCAGGATATATATTTTTAAAAACTCTTACAACTCAACAGCAAAAAGACAACTGAATTTGGGACTTCCCTAGTGGTCCAGTGGTTAAGATTCCACCTTCCAATGCAGGGGACGTGGGTTCGATCCCTGGTCAGGGAACTAAGATCCCACATGCCATAGGGCAACTAAGCCCACGCACTGCTACTACTGAGCATGTGGGCTACAACTAGAGAGCCCACGTGCCACAACTACAGAGCCCACATGCTCTGGACCCTGCACACCACAACTACAGAGCCCACACACTCTGGAACCCAAGCTCCACAACAGCTGAGCCCACGCACCACAACTAGAGAGAAGCCTGCACACCGCAGCAGAGGATCCTGCATGCTGCAACTAAGACCCAACGCAGCCAAAAATAAATTAAATAAACAAATATTGGGACTTCCCTGGTGGTGCAGTGGTTAAGAATCTGCCTGCCAATGCAGGGGACACGGGTTTGAGCCCTGGTCCAGGAAGATCCCACATGCCGCGGCGCAACTAAGCCTGTGCGCCACAACTACTGAGCCTGCACTGTAGAGCCCACGAGTCACAACTACTGAGCCCTCATACCACAACTACTGAAGCCCGCATGCCTAGAGCCTATGCTCCGCAACAAAAGAAGCCACCGCAATGAGAAGCCCGTGCACCACAATGAAGAGTAGCCCCCACTCGCTGCAACTAGAGAAAGCCCACGCACAGCAACGAAGACCCAATGCAGCCATAAATAAATAAATAAATATTAAAATAAAAGAAAAGACAACTGAATTTAAAAATAGGTAAAGGGCTTAAGTAGCCATTTCTCCAAGGAAGATATACAGATGGCCAACAAGCATGTGAAAAGATGTTCAACAGCATTGGTCATTAAGGAAATGCACATTAAAACCACAATAAATGTCACAACTAGTAGGATGCTGTAGTCAAAAATATGGAAAATTATGTGTTGACAAGGATGTGGAGAAATAGAAACCCTCATACATTGCTGGTGGGAATGTAAAATGGTGCAGGAACTGTGGAAAACAGTTCATCAGTTCCTTGAAAGTTAAACATAGAATTACCATATGACCCAGAAATTTCACTCCTAGGTATATACCCAAGACAAATGAAGAGATATGTCCACAAGGAAATTTGTACAGAATGTTTATATCATTATTCGTAATAGCCAGAAGGTATAAACAACCCAAATGCTCATTAATAGACAAATGGATAATCAAATTGTGGCATATACATATAGTGAAATATTATTCAGCCATAAAAAGGAGTGAAGTACTGATACATGCTACAAATAGGCAGAGCCTCGAAAACATTACGCTAAATGAAAAGCCAGACACAAAATGGTCACATATTGTATGATTTATTTTATGTAATGTATCCATAATAGGCAAATCCATAGAGACAGAAAGCAGATTAGAGATTACCAGGGAACGGGGGAGTGGGGACCAACTACTTAATGAGTACCAGATTTTTTTTGATGAAAAAGTTTTGAAACTAGAGTGAACTAGTGGTTGCACAACATTGTGACTGCACTAAGTACCACTGGATTATACAGTTTAAGATGGTTAATTGTATGTTATGTGAATACAAGTAAAAGAATAATAACATTTTTAACTGAGTCAAGAAGAAATATAAAATATTAATAATTATATATGTAATAATAAAAGCATTTCCACAAAGAAACTGCAAGTCAGGTAACTTCACCAGTGAATTTCTCCAAACATTTAAGGAAAAAATACCACTCTTTTTTTTTTTTTTTTTTGCGGTACGCGGGCTTCTCACTGTTGTGGCCTCTCCCATTGCAGAGCACAGGCTCCGGACACTCAGGCTCAGCGGCCATGGCTCACGGGCCCAGCCGCTCCACGGCATGTGGGATCTTCCCAGACCGGGGCACGAACCCGCGTCCCCTGCATCGGCAGGCGGACTCTCAACCACTGTGCCACCAGGGAAGCCCAAAAAAATACCACTCTTATATGACTTTTCCAGAGAATAGAAGAGATACTTCGATGAGGCCAGATAATTTTGATTCCAAAGCCTGACGAGGACATTACAAGAATGGAAATTATAGACTAATCTTTCTCATGAACAAAATATTAGTAAATAAAATTCAAGGATGTACAAAAAGGTGGTACACCACAACCAAGTGGAGTTTTGTTCCAGAAATGAAGATTGTTTTAACATTTGAAAATCAATCAATACAGTATTCCACATTAACAGTAAAAAGGGAAAAAAAGCACTTGACAAAAATTAATACCTATTCATGATTTTTTTAAGTCTAAAACTAGGATACAAGGGAACTTTATTTGAATCAAGGGTTATCTACAAAAAATCTAGAGAAAACATCGTATTTAGTAGTAACATATTAATAAGGACATTCACTGCCATCACTTGCATTTAATATTGGTACTGGAGGTCCTGGCCAGTGCAGGAAAAAAAAAGAAGTGAAATAAAGAATAAAGAGTGAGGGCTTCCCTGGTGGCGCACTGGTTGAGAGTCCGCCTGCCGATGCAGGGGACACGGGTTCGTGCCCCGGGCCGGGGAGATCCCACATGCCGCGAAGCAGCTGGGCCCGTGAGCCATGGCCGCTGAGCCTGCGCGTCCGGAGCCTGTGCTCCGCAACGGGAGGCCACAGCAGTGAGAGGCCCGCGTACCGCAAAAAAATAAAAATTAAAAAAAAAAAGAATAAAGAGTGAAATATGTGAAGATTAAATAGGTAGAGTTTTAACTGTTATTATTTGCAGACAAAATAATTGTGTATTTTAAAAATCCAAAAGATTCTGCAGATAAGATGTTTAGAATTAATAAGTGAACTTAGCAAGTTACTAGATGCAGGATCAATATTCAAAAATTGAATTTTTTTCTATGTAGTAGCAACAAAGAATTAGAACATAAAAAAATTTTAAATACCATTTATAGTAGATCAAAAATTACCAAATACCTAGGAATAAATTTAATGAAGGATATATAAGTGTTCTACGTAGAAATGTGTACAGAGAAAGAAGATCTAATAAATAGGGTATGCTATATTCACAGGTTGGAAACGCAATCTTGCAAAGATGTCAGTTCTTCCCCCAATTGATCTATAAATTAAACACAGTGTCCGTCAAAATCCCAACAGATTTTTTTTGTGGAAATTGATAAGCTCATGAAATCTATATGGAAATGCAAAGGACCACGAATAGCCAAAGTAGTTAAGAACAAAGCTTGAGGACCCAAGACTTTTTCCAAACTCCAGTACTTAAAACAGAGTGCTATTCACCTAGCACCCAGATCTTGGTTTCTAAATATTATTCTCCAATAAAAGGAACCAAGGCTCTTTGAAAGAAGTGGTTAATTCCACAACTGGAGCATGGAAAATACAAGATGAGCTTGTAACATCTTTTGGTGCCAGTGAGCTAGGAAATGCATGGGAAAGGATGAGGGCATGTTGAAAGGATATAAGAATCAACCTGAAGGAGGGCCTAAAAGCCTAAATCAATTTGAGCAACAAAATAAATAATGATCATATTAAATTATAACCCATAGACTACCACAAATGAGTCCATGCTGATATAAATAAATGAAGGAGAAGGGGCATCTCTTCCTTACAGAAGACTCCCAGTTAATGTACAAGGAATTAGGGAACTACAAAACCACCACCAGGCAAACACTGCAGAATTGTTGCAAGCAAGATGGATGCTAAAATCAGTGGGCAAAAGCTTGAGAAAAATATAGGATATTTTCATAGTTTCAATGTGTCTCCCCCAAGATATTGATCAGTTGCAAAGGGGAAAATAGTAACTTTACAGTGGAGAGACCCAGTAGACATTGCCATAACCAAGTGATCATGGTCGATATGTCAAAATCCTGAAAAACAAGGAAAAACTAAGGAACTGTCACAGATTTGAAGAAACTAAGGAGACACAACTAGATGCAGGCTGGGGTCCTGGATTGGATCACAAGATAGGAAAAGAACATTAGTGAAAAAACTGGTGAAATTCAAACAAAGTCTGTTTGGTGAATACTATACGAGTATTAATATCAAAACATTAGTGTTAATTTCCTGCTTTTGATCATTGTTCTATGGTTATGTAAGATGTGAATGTTGGAAAACTGGGGAGAGAAGTATATATGAACTCTGATATTTTTTGCAACTTTCCTATAAGACCATTTCAAAATAAAAGGTGTTTTTTTTTTTTTTAAACTGGCATGGTATTGACACAAGATGCATTGGTTTCCCAGGGTTGCTGTAACAAAGTACCACAAGCTGGATGGCTTAAAACAACAGAAATTTATCAAACTCTCACAGTTCTGGAAGCTAGAAGTTCAAAATTAAGGTGTTGGCAGGGCCATGCTGCCTCTGAAGGCTATCTAGGGGAGGATCCTTCCTTGCCTCTTCTTAGTTCCTGGTGGTTGTCAGCAATCCTTGATATTTTTTGGCTTGTAGCTGCATCACTTCAGTCTCTGCCTCTGTCTTCACCTGGCCTTCTTCCCTGTGTCTCTGTATATCCTCTCCTCTTCTTCTAAGGACAACAGTCATATTGGATTTATGGTCTACCCTAATCCTAATGTGACCTCATTTTAACTACTAAATAGTCTGCGAAGATGCTATTTCCAAACAAGGTTACATTCTGAGGTAGCAGTTTGACATTAATTTTGAGGGGACACGATTCAACCCAGTACACAAGGATGGGCAGATAAACCAGTGGGATAAAACAGAAACTCTAGAAACAGAACCACACATTGGTCTCACTTACAGCAGATGTGCCATTGCAACACAGTGGGGAAAGAAGTGTCTCTTCAATAAAGGAGTCAAATGAAAATCTGCATGTGGATAAAAAGAACTTTGACCTCTACCTCACATCATACATAAAGACTAATTTCAGATGGATCATAGACCTCAATGTGATAGGTAAAATAACAAATTATTTTCATGATACACACAAGAAATTATCTTCATTATCTGGGGGTTGGCAAAGATTTCTTTAACTGGACACAAATTAAATTAAAAAGCTTTAAATTAAAAGCTTTTGTTCATCAAAAGATAACATTAAGAGAATTAAAAGGCAAGCCATAGAGTATTGCAGTACCCAACAGAGGACTTGCATCTAAAATATTTAAACAGCTCCTACAAATCAATAAGAAAAATATAGTCAACTCATTTTCTTAAATGGACAAAAGACTTGAACAGGCATTTCGTAAAAGAAAATATCCAAACAGGCAATAAGCATATGAAAGGGTCTTAAACATCATTTGGGAAATGCAAAATTAAAACCAAAATGAGATACCACTGAACACCCACCAGACTGGCTAAAAATTTTTAGACTGACCCTACCAAGCTGTGGCAAAGATGTGAACAACTAGAACTTTCATGCACTACCCATAGGAGTAAAACTGGTACAAGCACTTTGGACCAGTAATTCTACTCCTAGATACTCACTCAACAGAAATGAGTCTATATGTCCATTAAAAGACATGTAGAAGAATTTGTATAGCAGCTTGATTCATAATTGCCCCAAATTGGAAGTAACCTAAATACTTGTCAACAGTGGAATGGATAGTTTTATATTCATTCGTAAAATGGAACACTATATGTCAGTCAAAAATATAATTACTGCAACAACATGGATGAATTTCACAAGTAATTGTTGACTGAAAGAAGCCAACACAGGAGAGTATATACCAAATGATCCATTTATGTGAAGTTCAAAAACAAGCATAGTTAATCTACAATGATAAAAATTAGGATAGTGTTAGGGGTGAATATTGATTGGGAAGAGTCATTTCAGGGATGCTGGAAATGTTCTATGTATTGATCTGGGTGATAGTTACAGTGGTGTGTATAATTTTTTTTAATACTTATCTGTATTCTTGAGGCTTTTGCACATTATTAGATGTATATTATATTGATACCTCAATTTTTTAATTAGGAAAAATGTGATATATTAAATATTATTGAAATAAGTGGACTATTGTCAATATAAAAAATTGAGCCTTCTTTAAAATATTTGAGATTTTGTTTTAATGAGATTTCACTTGACCTTATATATTTGGATAACATTCTATGGTTCACTGGTCACTTTCTCATAACATGGTAACAGATATGTCATTTGAGTGTATTGTAGAATAAAGATTCTGGATTTTAAACCATAAATGATATAAATTAATACCAAAAATAAGCAGTTTTAAAATTTTTGTCAAATTCTTATATGGAAATCTCAGTATTGCATTTCTCATTTCTGTCTTTTAGGCTAAGACATCAAGCACACAAAGAATTTTATGCCTACAAACAGGTGAGAGAGATTTACTTAAGATTAGCTTTGATCATGTTCTTCACCAAAAAAATGAGACCTCAGGTTTCCACTCATATTTTAAACTGGGACTAGATTTACTTGTGTTCATTTTAGCATTTTGCTTGCCAATTTGCCATACAAAATACTGCAAGTGTTCCTTTTTTTTTTTTTTTTTTTTTGGCTGTGTTGAGTCTTCGTTACCGTACACGGGCTTTCTCTAGTTGCGGCGAGTGGGGGCTACTCTTCGTTGCAGTGCCTGGGCTTATTGTGGTGGCTTCTTTTAAGTATTACTTGAAGTTACAGAAAGTTCAAATGATAAAATAATATAACGTAACAGGGAACTTTGGCCAATATTTTGGTAAAGAGAAATGCTGTAGCTTAAAATCCTTGAACTTACTATCATCCTAATGGAGTTCAGAGATTGCATTAAATGAAATTTTTACCTTCTTCATTAGAAGACATACTAGTTCCTCAGAGGTAACCAGCTGTATTATACTGATCTCATCTCCTCCCCTTTGTGTTTTAAATGTTAGTTCACGTCACACTACTGGAAGTCCAGATACTTCAGTCATTGCTATTAACTCCTAGCCCTTTGTACTATCCCTTTGCTGATATGTTCTTTAAGGTAATAAATTTAGCTTTTCTTGAAAGCCAGTAAAATTTGTTTTTTCTTCCATGCGTCATCCATTAATATTTTACCACTGATACCAAACAGTGGGCCTAGGTGTTCCTTAATTTTCTTTTGACCCTGAGCATGAAATTATTTTTGTCGTCCATAGCAATTTAGGAGGGGGGGAGAGGTGGGGGCGGGGGCCAAGCTTCAGTTTATTTGGGTCTTTAATCTTGCTGACACTGATGTTACAGACCATGTCGTCATTTTAGGATTACATATCTTTTTATCCATGTCTCTTTGAAATCTGAGCTCATTGGTGAGTTCCTTAGATGTCCACACTGATGTCCACAGGTAACCACACATGGGTCTCGTGTGGGATTTAATATACAGAGATGAATGTCTTAGTTTTCTAAAGGAATGAATCTTTTTGTCTCAATTTTTGTCTCAAATGGTTTTTTGAGGAACCTCCACACTGTTTTCCATAGTGGCTGCACCAACTTACATTCCCACCAACAGCGTAGGAGGGTTCCCTTTTCTCCACACCCTCGCCAGCATTTGTTATCTGTAGGCTTTTTAATGATGACCATTCTGACTGGTGGGAGGTGATACCTCATTGTAGTTTTGATTTTCATTTCTCTGATAATTAGTGATGTTGAACATCTTTTCATGTGCCTGTTGTCCATCTGTATGTCTTCTTTGGAGAACTGTCTATTTAGGTCTGCTGCCCATTTTTCAATTGGGTTGTTTGTTTTTTGTTAATGAGTTGTATGAGCTGTTTGTATATTTTGGAAATTAAGCCCTTGTCAGTGGCATCATTTGCAAATATTTTCTCCCAGTCCTTAAGTTGTCTTTTCATTTTGTTTATGGTTTCCTTTGCTGTGCAGAAGCTTTCAAGCTTGATTAGGTCCTATTTGTTTAGAGATGTTCTTTTTAAATAGTCATCTGCCCTCTTGTCATTTTGCATTATTTTTAACTGATATCCAGTCACCACAAAGTCAGGTTAGGGACAGCACCTGGATGAGTTTTAAACCTATTTACATAATTCTGGATGGAGCTAAAGTTTTCTGAGGATACTGATGTATAATAATAAGCAAAGCTTCCAAAATTAAGATTGACCTTACTTTTCAGTCTTTTATAAATTACCAGTCTGTCCCATGAGTCAATACTGTGTTTTACCAAATCATGAGGCAAGCAATCTCATTTACTTTCCCCCCATATTAGCACATACTCCAGATAGGCATGTGTTAATTTCTTCTCCCAAAATTTAATCTATTCTCAAAGAGATTTTAAAATTGCTTTTCAGGAGAATACTACACCTTGCTCAAGTTAAAAGAATGTTGCTAAAATGTTCTATCTCAAACTGTAAGAGATTCTCTCTAATACTGAATATGAGGTGAAATGAGCTATATACAGAAAAGAAAAATATTTGTAAGAACAATGAGAAATCTTTTAAACTACAGATTTAAATGGGCATAAAAGCATACTTTTTTTTTGTCTTACAGGTTATATTAAAAGAAAAAGTAAAAGAACTGAATTTACATGAGGTAAGTTGCCTATAAGTATTTTAATCTGCTCTTGAGTATATGCTAACAGAAGTGGTATGCTGTGGTATGCTTAAACATCTATATTTTCACACACTGAAAAAAATTGGGCTTATTTTGATCAGCTTAACAGAATATTTGAGGGTGAGGTCACATAAAAATCAATTTTGTGAAGACTTATAAGAGTGTAAAATAACTCATTTTTAATAGGAATGGTGTCAGTGTAAGATTTCATAGCAGCAGGGATGCTGCTTGCTGTCCATGCTATACGAGTAGGAGATAGATATAAGCAAGTTTTTCTACTCAAGATGAATTTGCACTAATTTCACTCTTGAAAATGTTCCCAGAAGTCCTTTCTTACCAATGGCACAAACAAGGCAGTGATTACTTCATGAAGGTGGGGGCTTGGGGAGGTGAGACAGAGGGATGGAATAGGGAAGAGCTATAGGGAGAGATATGAACTCTTGGACTTGTCTAGTAATGAGGTTGCGTGGTTGGGGTGTTCACTATATTGTTATGCTTTCTAAGCTATATACAGATGTGTGTGTTTATCCTGCTATGCACCTTAAGACACGTAGTCTATAGTAATTCTTGTTTATTTTATTCCTTGTCTTGCCACTGATTTCAAATGCTCAGAGTTTTTATTTTTAATTTTAGGGCCCTTTCTCTTCCACCCTTTCTGAGTTTTTTAATTGGTGTTTAAAGCAAGGACTTGAAAAGCTACACACTGTCATATCTATGTTTTATATAGCATAACTGTGGTGAAGCTACATTACCAGTCTCTTCAAAGAGAGTTAAGTTGTGAAATTATTTGAATAATAGTAAAAAAAATAATGATTTATATTATTGTTGAACACTTTGAAATTATCTACTGCTCCTTTGCTCTTTTTTTAAAATATTTATTTATTTGGTTGCACTGGGTCTTAGTTGCGGCAGGTGGGCTCCTTAGTTGTGGCATGCATATGAGATCTAGTTCCCTGACCAGGGATCAAACCCAGGCCCCCTGCATTGGGAGCTCAGAGTCTTAACCACTGTGCCACCAAGGGAAGTCCCTCCTTTGCTCTTTCTGCATGTTTTTTATCAAAGAGTTGATATGGTACAGCATTTCAGAACTAACCTTGGATTAAACTCAAGCATCAAATACTGTTTGATTTTTAAATTTTTCCTAAAACAGTAACAGAAAGTGATCCTCTTCTGTTTGGAGTCTTTTTGATGACCATAAATGAAAAGATCTAATTCTGACATACATTAACAATACTGAATAACCATGTTTGTCAGGAATAGAAGTCTTCCTTATTGGTTTGACCCATTAGTTTAGAATCTTTATCCTGAATAAGTGAATTGTGTTACATCATTACTCATCAGAGTTAGTATCCCAACCGCACCCACTAATTCCAGTTTCACTGTGGCCAAGAAAACCTAACCTTGCTCTACAACTTGTTTCCAGAGGCCAGTCATGTACTTTTCGCAGTTTGGTCCTTTTTTGATGCACTTCTTTGTGTTGAAACTATTTTGTCAAACTTCTTTGTGTGTGTGCATTCCTGTGGCCTAATTATACAATGATACATAGCTTGTTCCTGTGTAAGCACACATAATTTCAATATGAATAACGTTATTAGTGAATAATTATAATAGTGGAAAATCAGAGACAAGCTAAATGTCCATCAGTAGTGTGACAAACAAATAAAACATGATACACTGGAAGATTATCCATCAAGAGAGGGAGGGAGGGAGGAAAAGAAGGAAACCTGATACAGTGATTCATACAGTGAGGTACTATACGGCAGGCAAAATTAAGGAACAAGCTCCATCTATAAACACGTCAACCTAGATAGATCTCTAACGGAATCTTGAAAAAGCAAGTTGCAAAATGATATAAATGTTTATATCATGTATGTAAACTAAGATAAACACATTTTTCATGGATTTATATGCATACTGCTTAGTGTTTGAAAAGGATGCATAATGATCACACAGAGGAGGAGAGAAGAGGGAAAAGATTAGGGGAAGTTGGTCAAAAGGGATATTAATTTCATATATAATGTTCTTAATTTTAAAGAAGGAAAGTAAGTTAATATATTATTTTAAAAATACAGTTGAGGAATTCCCTGGAGGTCCAGTGGTTAGGACTCCGTGCTGTCACTGCCAAGGGCCCAGGTTCAATCCCTGATCAGGGAACTAAGATCCCACAAGCCACGTGGCAAAAAAAATCTAAAAAGTACGGTTGACGGCTTCCCTGGTGGCGCAGTGGTTGAGAGTCCGCCTGCCGATGCAGGGGACACGGGTTCATGCCCAGGTCCGGGAAGATCCCACATGCCACGGAGCGGCTGGGCCCGTGAGCCATGGCCGCTGAGCCTGCGCGTCCGGAGCCTGTGCTCCGCAACGGGAGAGGCCACAACAGTGAGAGGCCCACGTACAGAAAAACAAAAAAAGTACAATTGACCCTTGAACAACATGGGTTTGAACTGCACGGGTCCACTTATACGCAGATTTTTTTCAATAGTGAATACTACAGTATTACACGGTCTGTGGTTGTTTGAATCTGTGGATGATCCCACATGCTGTGCGGTGTGGCCAAAAGTTATAAAAAAACAGAACAAACATAAATAAATAAATTGCATCTAATGGAGTCTTGGTATCAAGAGAAACAGAAAAGTGCCATGGAAGCTGTGACACACTGGGGCATGCAAGGTCCTGTGTTAAAGAAGTTGTCAGCACTCAGCTCTAGCTAATTGTTACCATAGGGGAATGTAGGCTATTGCCAACTATTGCCAGATATGGGTTTTTTTTAAGAAAAGCCTGAGAGCCTTGACATTAGTCTGTGATCTGCTTGTCATTTGCATTTAGTCTTTGATTTGTTCACCACAGTGTCCCCAGCTCTGGTTATGGTGAATGGTTGCTTTCTCCACTTAATTTCTTTTGCACCTTTATCAAAAATCAAATGGCCATATTTTTGTGAGTCTATTTCTGGATTCTCTATTCTGTTCCATTGATTTCTGTGCCTATGTCCCTTCACCAATACCACAGTCTTGATTACTGTATTTTTATAGCAAGTCTTAAAATCAGGTAATATGACTCCTCCAACTTTATTCTTCTTTTCCAAAACTGTTTTAGCTAGTCTGGTTCCTTTGCTCTTCCATGTAAATTGTAACAGCAGCTTGTCTATCTGTACACACACAAACAACAACAACAAAAATCCTGCTGGGATCTTGATTAGTATTGCATCAAATATATAAATCGGGGTAAATTTGGTATCTTTACCATGTTGAGTTTTCTAATCTGTAAACACATTATGTCTTTATATTTGAAGTGTTTTTATAGACAGCATATAGTTAGGTCATGTTTTTTAATCCACCCTGCCAACCTGTCTTTTAATTGATGTGTTTAGACCATTTATGTTCAATGCAATTATTGATGTGTTTGAAATTAGGTCTACTCTTTTACTATTTATCTTCCGCTTTTGCCCCTCTTTCTTATTCCTTTGTCTCCTCCTACCTTCTTTTGGGTTATTTGAACATTTTTAGTATTTTATCTATTGTGATTTTATCTTTTTGTATAATTTTCTAGTGGTTACTTAGGGATTACAAAATAAATACCTAGAATCAATTTTTTAGCACTTCATTTGCAATGTAGAAACCTTATCACCATATAGATCCCTTTACTTTTACTCCTTTATACAGTAAGTGTCATATTACACCTATATACATTGAAAATGGCATCAGACAGTGTTACATTTTTTACTTTTAACCATCAGATATATTTTAAAGAATTCAGGAGGGGACGAATAGTTTGTTATATTTATCCAAATAGTTACCATTTCTGTTGCTCTTAATTCCCAGTTTTCCAAGTTTCCTTCTTATGTCACTTTCCTTCTATGTGATGAACCTCCTTTAGCAATTCTTTGAGAGCAGATCTGCTGGCTATGAATTCTATTAGTTTGCCTTCATCTGAGAATGTCTTTATTTCACCTTTTTTTTTTTTTTTTTTTACGATACGCGGGCCTCTCACTGTTGTGGCCTCTCCCGTTGCGGAGCACAGGCTCCGGACGCGCAGGCTCGGCGGCCATGGCTCACTGGCCCAGCCGCTCCGCGGCATGTGGGATCCTCCCAGACCGGGGCACGAACCCGTGTCCCCTGCATCGGCAGGCGGACTCTCAACCACTGCACCACCAGGGAAGCCCCTATTTCACCTTTATTCCTAGGTTATTTCTTTTCCTTCAGCGTTTTTAAAATGTTGTGCCACTTCCTTCTGACCTCCATGGTTTCTGATGAGAAATTCATAGTCATTCGAATCATCAATCTCCTATCCATAATGTGTCATTTTTCTCTGGCTGCTTTCAAGATTTTTTTCTATGTCTTTAGTTTTCAGCAATTTGATTATGATATGTCTCAGCATGGATTTCTTTGGCTTCATAAATATGTAGGTTTGTCTTTCACCAAGCTTTGGAAGTTTTCAGCCATTATTTCTTCAAATATTTTTTCTGTACTGTATTCTTTCTATCCTGCCACTCTCCCAGAGAAGGCCTCATCCACCTGCTGTGGCCATGTGGGCCAATCAGAACCCTGAGCCCACATCTACAGTACAGTACAGTGATACAGCCATCCATATAGCTTCTAAATTTGAACATGTTTGGTTCCATCCCCACTTCTGTCAGGGTGATATTGCCTATACATACAGAAAGGGAAGGAGAACCTGCTCCCTCCTGCATCTCAGCAGAAGGTGGGATCCTAGCTGCACAAGGACAAGGAACAGTCATCTTTAGGTCAGTTTTCCTGGATCAGGCAGAGAGTGGGTGAGAAGTCATGTGGCAGA
The DNA here is from genome assembly GCF_964374135.1 of Grampus griseus. Lineage (NCBI taxonomy): Eukaryota > Metazoa > Chordata > Mammalia > Artiodactyla > Delphinidae > Grampus > Grampus griseus. Next base: position 58,672,301 of record NC_139008.1, read on the forward strand.
CATGCTATGGCCCTGCTCTACCCTACTTTCCACAAGAAGAGACTGTAGGAAGGTAACCCCATTGGAGTTGCCCCCCTGTGTAAAATGAAGTTAGGAACATCTTTTCCTTCTCCTCACCTCCCCACAAGCTCATTCCCTTCCCTTTGGTCCAGTGAGGAGGAGGTCTGGTGGTACAAGTTTTGCCACATCCCTTTCTTATGTAGGAGGAGGTATAAACCCTCTCAGTCTTTCTAGGATTACTGATCAATCTTCTTATAAATCACATTACTCAAATTAATTTTAAAATTATAATATGAATACTTAGAGCCCAACTGAGTTTCGTCCCTCAGTTTAAATTGTAAAAATTGTTTTACAAAAATAGTTTAAAAAAAACCCCAAAGCATGTATAGGGAGCTGACAGTATACAGGACCCTAGAGATTGAGTGGGCAAAGTATAGTCCCTCCCTGCCCTCAAGGAGCACTGATCCCACAGGAAAGAAAGTCATAAGCCAGTGAGGCAAGGACAGTAAAGGGCTGAGCACACTAACATATGAGGGCCATGGAACGGACGTCCCACTGCACTTCAGTTTGGAACAAGAAAGTCAGATCTTTCCTGAGCAGCACAGCCATGTTTAGAGTGCTTTCATAGCTTTTAAAGATTCCAACCTTAAATGACACGTCTGAACTGGGAATGCTGCCTTTGCAAAAGATATGATTATCCTCGTAACTATTCAAGGAAAGGTATATTAGTGTTCACTACCACCATCAAAGAATGATTGTATATTTAAAAGAAAATCATTTTGGCTAAATTCCCTGGGCTGTGGGTCATTTTCATTGTGTGACGTTGTCTTCCCCACATGACTCTCCACTCCCTAGCTTGCATTTTGAGGTAAATTTATAGACTGTGTCAACCTCTTGAAAATTGTCAAATCCTTCCTTCTTGGTCATTTTAGGGATCATGCACTCTGTGAATACTAGAAAATTAGGCTTCTTTCCAGTATATATGCTATGGTCACTAAAAGCCATTTTTCCCTTGAAATTTGTTTTATTTATGGGTATAATCTCAGTGTAAAGAAAATGGAATCATGTATACAAGGTGGCAAAATTACCAAGATGTCTGTTTCTTCATATAATTTATCTTAAGAGCAAGGGAACTGACACTTTAAAAAATTTAGGTGATGTAAGTATTATTCCTTATTTTGCTTTTGTAAAAATTGAGGTTTAAGAAAGTTGAGGAAAATGGGCATGTCCTCTAGCTTCTGAGTGTGGAGAAAGAAGGTGACCCTATCTTTCTGAGTCTGGAGCCTTCACATTATGATGCCCCTACTGCACCCACAAACTTGAAGCTTCTGCTGTTCCTCAAGCTGCAAAAAATTACTTTGAAATGCCGTGACCCGGCTTCCTTTTGTTCTCTGCAGATGCCATCAATAGCATGTAAAACAAATAAACTCAAGTATCTACAGACTGACCAATCAGTAAATGTATGTCCTAGCCCTGTTTCTGACAGGGCTGATAGGATCTATTCTTCTTTTTTTTTTTTTGACAAGAAAGTAGGGTTTATTGGTGGGCATGGGTAGGGAGGGGGCAGCGCCAAGGCTCTCATGAGTGCAGGGCCCGCCATTTGTCCAGGGGGCCACGATTAGGGATGTACTTGACCCCACAGCCATCTGGGATGAGCCGCTTTTCTGCCACCATGTTTTCAAATTCATCTGCATTAAACTTAGTAAATCCCCACTTCTTGGAGATGTGGATCTTCTGGTGGCCAGGGAACTTGAACTTGCCCCTGCGGAGGGCCTCAATCAAATGCTCCTTGTTCTGCAGCTTGGTGCGGATGGACATTATGACCTGGCAATGTGGACCCTGGCCACTGTGCCCTGGGGCTTTCCAAAGGCACCATGCATACCTGTCTGGAGCCTAGATTGGGGACAGCATGCCAGTCATTAATGTCCACTGGAAAGGGCTGTCTCCAAGGTCCCTTAGGGCAACCCATACAGGCAACAGGCCGCATACACTACCGAGGAGGCTGCTGTTTGCAGCCATTGCGCACCAGGCCCCCATGGGGAAAAGAGCACAGTCGGCTTAACTGGCTGCAAAGGATCTATTCTTTGACTTCAAAAAATGAAGAGTGATGGGAATGTTTCCTATCCTCATTCTGTGAGGCCAGTATTGCCCTAATATCAAGACCAGTCAATGACACCATAAAAAAAGAAAACTCCAAACCAATATTCCTTATGAATATAGTTGTAAAAATCCTCAACAAAATACTAGCAAACCAAATTCAGCAGCATATAAAAAGGATTATATATCATAACTAAATGGAATTTATCCCAGGAATACAAGGTTGGTTCAACAAAGGAAAATGAGTCAATGTAATACCCCCTATTGACAGAATAAAGGGGTAGGGAGAACACATGACCACCTCAATAGATGTAGAAAAAGCATTTGACAAAATTCAACATTCTTTTATGATAATACTCAATAAACTAGAAGCAGAAGGGAACTTCTGCAACTTGATAAAGATTTCTATGAAAAACCCACAACTGGGCTTCCCTGGTGGTGTAGTGGTTAAGAATCCACCTGCCAATGCAGGGGACACGGGTTCAAGCCCTGGTCCGGGAAGATCCCACATGCCATGAAGCAACTAAGCCCGTGCGCCACAACTACTGAGCCTGCACTCTAAAGCCCCCAAGCCACGACTACTGAGCCCACATGCCACAGCTACTGAGGTCTGCATGCCTAGAGCCTGTGCTCCGCAACAAGAAAAGCCACAACAGTGAGAAGCCCGCACACCGCAATGAAGAGTAGCCCCCGCTCACTGCAACTAGAGAAAGCCCACGCACAGCAACGAAGACCCAAAGCAACCAATAAATAAATAAAAATTTTAAAAAACAAACAAAAAGACCCCACAACTAACATCATACTTAATGAAAGACTGAAAGCTTTTCCTCTTAAGGGGAAACAAGACAAGGATGCCTACTCTTATCACTTTTATTCAACATTGTACTGGAGGAGTCTAGGCAGAGCAGTTAGGCAAGAAAAAGTAATCAAAGGCATCCAGATTTGAAAGAAAGAAGTAAAGCTATATTTGCAGATATGATTTTGTAAACACAGAAACCCCTAAAGAATCCACCAAAAATCACAAGATAAATGAGTTCAATAAATTTCCAGGATAAAGATCAATATACAAAAATCAGCTGTAGGGACTTGCCTGCTGGTCCAGTGGTAAAGAATCTGCCTTCCAATGCAGGGGACGCAGGTTCAATCCCTGGTCAGGGAACTAAGATCCCACATGCCACGGGGTAACTAAGCCCATGCACCACAACAACTGAGCTCACACGCCTCAACTAGAGAGCCTGCACGCGGCAAACTACAGAGCCCACGAGCCCTGGAGCCTGCATGTCACAACTAGAGAAGAGAAAACCCACAGGCCACAGCTAGAGAGAAGCCCATGCGCTGCAAAGAAAGATCCCACATACCTCAACGAACATCCCATGTGCCGCAACTGAGACCCAATGCAGCCAAAAATAAAATAAAGTAAATTAAATAAATAAATAAAATCAGCTGTATTTCTATGCAGTGGCAATGAACAATCTGAAAATGAAATTAAGAAAGCAATTCCAATTACAATAGCATCAAAAAGAACAATATTCCTAGGCATAAATTTAACAAAAGAAGCTCAGACTTGTACACTGAAAAATTATAAAACATCATTGAAAGATATTACAGAAGACCTAAATGAATGGAAAGACATCCTTTGTTCATGGTTTGGAAGACTTACTATTGTTAATATAGCAGTATTCCCCCAAAATATTTACAAAATCAACACAACTCCTGTCAAAATCACAGCTGCCCTTTCTTTTTTTTGTAGAAATTAACAAGCAGAATTTAAAATTCACATGGAAATGCAGGAGGCCCTGAATGGCAAACACAGTCTTAAAAACAGGAGAGGATTGGAGGATTCACACCTCCCAATATCAGAACTTACTGCCAAGCTACAGTATTTAAGACAGATGGACAGACATACAGATCAATGGAATAGAAATGAGAGTTCAGAAATAAACCCATACACTTATGGTCAATTGATTTTCAACAAGGGTGCCAAGACATCCAATAGGAAAAGAGTAATCTATTCAACAAATGGTTCTGGGATAACTAGATAACCACTTAAAGAATGAAATTGGAGCCCTGCTTCACACCATACACAAAGGAACTCAAAAATGAATCAAAGGGCTTCCCTGGTGGCGCAGTGGTTCAGAGTACACCTGCCGATGCAGGGGACGTGGGTTCGTGCCCCGGTCCGGGAAGATCCCACATGCCGCGGAGCGGCTGGGCCCGTGAGCCATGGCCACTGAGCTTGCGCGTCCGGAGCCTGTGCTCCGCAATGGGAGAGGCCACAACAGTGAGAGGCCCGCATACAGCAAAAAGAAAGAAAAAAAAAAAAGAGATTGAAAAAAAAGAAAGTAAAGAGACAAACCACAGGGAGAAAATATTTGCAAATCTTATATCTGGTAAGAGTTTGGTATCCAGAATACATAAAGAACTCTTACAACTCAATAATAAAAAGCCTACAAAATAAAAAGATCTGCAAATACTTTGTCCCAGTCTTTTTATCCTAACAGGATCTTTTGCAGAGCAAAAGTTTTTAAATTTGATGAACTCCAGTTTATCAATTTTTTTTGGTTGCTTGGTGTCTATGGATGTCCCATTGCTCCAACACCATTTGTTGCAAAGGCTGTCCTTCTGCCATTGAAATGCTTTTGCACCTTTGTCAAAATCAGTTGGCTATCTGATAAGGGATTTGTGTCTAGTATATATAAAGAAGTCTCACAACTCAGTAACAAAAAGAAAAATTACCCAACTAAAAAACGGGCAAAGAATTTGAAAAGACGTTTCTCCAAAGAAGGTACACAAATGGCCAGTAAGCACATTGTTAGTCATTAGGGAAATGCAAATCAAACCCCCAATGAGATGTCAACTTCATACCATCTAGGATGGATATAATCAAAGAGACAGACAATAATAATAACCTGAAGATATGGAGAAATTGGAGCCCTCATACACTGCTGGTGAGAATGTGAAATGGTTTGGCCACTTTGGAAAACAGTTTAGTAGTTCCTCAAAAAGTTAAACATAGAGCTACCATATGACCCAGCAATTCTACTCCTAGATATATACCCAAGAGAAATGAAAACTCTTAACAGATACTTGTGCACCAATGTTTAGAGCAAGATTATTCACAACAGCCAAAAGGTATAAACAACCCAAGTAGCCATCAACAGATGAATGGATAAATGTGGTATATTCATATAACAGAATACTATTTTGCCACAAAAATGAAGTATTGATTCATGCTACAGCATGAATGAACTTTGAAGGTATCTTTCTAAGTGAAAGGAGACAGGCACAGAAGACCACATGTTGTATGATACCATTACATGATTCCATTCCATTTTGAAATGACCAGAATAAACAAATCCATCAAGAAAGGAAGTTGATTAGTGGTTGCCAGGGGAGAAGGTGGAATGGGGGGTGACTGCTTATGGACATGGGCTTTTGGAAGCAGATGATAAAAATGTTCTGGAATTAGATAGTACGATGGTTGCACAACTCTGTGAATATATGAAAAACTGCTGAATTGTACACTTTACAGGGGTGAATATTATGATGTGTGAATTATATATCTCCATTTTTAAAAAGGAATGAGAGAAACAATCTTGTTGAAACACTGGAAAGTAAAGCTTATTTGCAAAATATGATCTGTAAATTTGTAAAATTAGTTTGACCCTTGAGGGAACTTCTAAGAAGTCAGATCTAAGGCTTTTCTCTTCATGATTGACCTTGGCTTTTGGTCAACTTTAGTGCTTAACACATCAGAATTTATTTTGTTTTTTTTTTCAGGTGACTATGGTTTTAGAATTTTTTAAGAAGAACGTAATAGCCATTAATAGTAACTCCATTTGAAAAGGCTACAAATCTAATTTTGGATTCTGGAAAAATAACCAAAGCAACGTCTTGCCCTTTGGCAGGGTCAGCACTGAATATCTACAGGGCAGAGCCAGCAGTCCTCACCCTCTTTCAGAAGGCTATGCTGGGAGGGAAGCTGGGTTAAGGCCAGAGGACCTTTTCACACAATGTAGGAGGTGGGAACATCATTTCCCCTTTACAGATGGGAAGCAGAAGCCCAAAAAAGATCATCCCAAAGTTGGAACCGCTAGTTTCTCATCTTTACCCACAGCTTGTTCTTAACCTTCCTCCAGAAAACAAAACTGGGCTTGAAAATAGTACTCCCATCACTAAATTTAAACGTGAATAAAAACAACTGGTATTGGTAGACTGCCTTACTGCCTCCTCAGGCCTGCCCCCAACCTGAGCTGATGACAGTCCCAGGCAGGGGGCTGGGGGTATGTACTATCTTCACTCTACAGATGAAGCAACAGAGCTTGAGAGGCATCATGATGGCAGAAGTCACACAGCTTGGGTGTCCGAGCCAAGGCCAGCCATCTGTCCTGCCTTCCTCCCTGCTCTCCTGCTGTCTCAGCAGTAATGCCAAATCTGATAAGACAAGTTATCCATGCTCCTCCTCCTGTGAAGATCTTGTCTGCTATATACATAATGCCCTGAGAGCTCCCTGGAGAAGGGTGTTGGAAGACCAACAGCCACAGCACTGGCCACAGGACACCAAGAGCCATGTGTCCTGTCACATAACCTAAGAATACTGGGTTACTTGTTATAGGTTAAGAAACAGGTGACAGGGAGACAGGTCAGCAGTCTGGACAAGAAATGGTGATGGTTGAACCAGGATCCCTGGAGATGAACAGGGAAGCAAGCAGGGAGGAGTTCAAGCTTTGGGCAGACGAAAGTGTAACAGACCTGGGTCCCCAGCCAGACCTGGCCACTCACCTCAGACAACATGGTTACTGCTCTGAGTTTCTGTTTCCCCATTTGTAAAGTGAGTAAATGGGATGATACCTGGTGTCCCTGGGCACTGGTAAGTGCCCAAGAAGTAGTGGTTGGAACCCAGCATCTGGCTTTGAAGAAGGCTTCCTTCCAAGCAGTGGAGCCTAGCCACCTGTCAGAGCCATCCTGCCCCATCTGCACATTTTCATAAGGTTAAATTCAGTGACTCTTGAATAACTTTTTATAAGACAAAGACAGACACTGACAGAAGGACAGTGCCAAAGTAAGGGGCCCCAGGAACTACAAGAAGCATACTACTGCAGGCTGTGCCATGGTTTATAGTTTCCAAGTTATGAAAACTGGAGAAAGGAGAGCCCCAGGGCCTGCCCCAGGGTGCGAGCAGTCCCTTCAGGGGCCCTGCTGCTGAGCAGGCAGAGCATTCCCTGCAGAAAGTCAGCCTCTTGGCACAGCACAGAAAATTACATTATGCTCAGTCTATCTGGTGAGAATAAACCTAAGTCAGACTCTTCTGATGGACTGAAGTAAAGAAACCTGCCTCTTGCTTTCTGTCTTCTCCCATCTGCCCTCCATCTTGAAGACACGTGACAGGAAGAGCAGGAGATTCTTCTTCAGAAGACCTTGCCGATTCGAGCCTGTTTCTTTCACTTAAAGAGTTGTGGGACATTGGAAGTCCCTTCAAATGGCTGGGCCTTGGGGGCCTGCACTTTACAGGCCCCCGCCCTTGGGGGCCTGGGAGAGTCCTTAGCAGATACTTTGCCTCATCTGTGAATCTGTCTTTCAGCTCTGTGCAGTGTGCCTAGAAGACTTCAAGCCTCGAGATGAGTTGGGGATTTGTCCATGTAAGCATGCCTTCCACAGAAAGTAAGTATTGGTGTGGAATTATTTAAGAGGACCTGAGTTTGAGGCACATTGACCAACTCACTTGTAGGCTTGGAGCAGTGCCAGACAAGCTTGATGGCTTCATGACTGGTTTATAATGCAGAAAGCTGAAAGTGCCCTACAGGCTGTTTTGTGTGTGTGTGTGACATTAGGAGGGATCAGGGTGGTGGAACGTGAATACCAAGGCAGGACTTCAGGCAGAGCGCCAGACAAGCCCACACCTCCTTGGAGCCCAGGCTATAAAGAGCTGTTTTACTGGAACTTTCCAATGAGAGTTTCCTTTCCTAAAAACTTATTTTAATCAAAACCATAGTTATGGGCTTCCCTGTTGGCGCAGCGGTTGAGAGTCCGCCTGCCGGTGCGGGGCACACGGGTTCGTGCCCCGGTCCGGGAAGATTCCACATGCCGCGGAGCGGCTGGGCCCATGAGCCATGGCCGCTGAGCCTGCGCGTCCGGAGTCTGTGCTCCGCAACGGGAGAGGCCACAACAGTGAGAGGCCCGTGTACTGCAAAAAAAAAAAAAAAAAAAAAAAAACATAGTTATTTTAAATCAAAATAAATAAGTCTGAATGTAAATAGTAGTGTGGGACCATCTCCTCCCCCCTCCTACAGACATATTTAATACTCCCCCTTTTCTTGCAATTTTATGTGTTTTGTATTTCTATTAGAAAACTTCATTTCTCCTCCTTCTCACCACCCTCCTCAATGTACTTCAGTCTTTAAGAAGTCATGGATGACTGAGGGTATAGCATACTGACTGTAGCTTCTTGGAAAGCTGGAGTCTCTGGTTCCTCCAGAGGGCGAAATGCATTCTCCACCCAGTGGTAGAACTCTTTGGGACCTGGCTGTTCACTCCAGTCCCCACCTCTGAGCAACAGATATGTTCAACATGTGAGGCATATGGGCAGGGGGTGCCACGAGCATGGGACTGACCTCTTCCTTCTTGTGCTGTCTCGTTCTGCAGGTGCCTTATTAAGTGGCTGGAGGTTCGCAAAGTATGTCCACTGTGCAACATGCCGGTTCTGCAGCTGGCCCAGTTGCATAGTAAGCAGGACCGTGGACCCCCACAGGGTCCCCTCCCTGGGGCAGAGAACATTGTATAGCTCATCACAAGGATCAAACTGTTGCAGAAGCCAATGTCTGCGTGGAGCCAGGAGGAACACAAGCAGTCTCTGTGTTGGCTGCTCTACCTGGGGCACCAGCTGCTGCTTCCTTTGTCTAATGAAGAACTCTTGGGCCAACTAGGCTGGGAACCGAGACTTCTGGATCTTGTGACAACCAAAGTACTCTGACACTACCCCATGCCAAGAGAAGAGGAGTAGATGAGCCTGCGGGTTTGGTTCAAGAAACCTCATGAGGGTCTCTTGCTAACTCCATTGCACTCTGTCTCCCAGACACTTATCTCCATGTCAAGGTGAATCTTTATCAAGCAGAAGGGACGATAAACACAAGTGTTAGAGAAGGGAACTGAGGGCAGGTCTTTAAAGCCACCCCCACCCCGACCCTGTGGACACATGAGCTTCTATGCAGACCGTGCACGCCTTTGCAACAGCAAACCCTCCTAGCAGCCCCAGCCAAGTAAAAACAGTGGTTACCTCAGCCCAAGCACAACCGGCTGCAGTGCCGGAGGCAGTGCCAACAAGGCTTTTCACGTTATGTCCCTTTGATAAGGCCATCTTAGAACCCAAGGCTTTGGTTACAAAAAAGCAGCAGTACCCATCACCACAGGTCCTGCCTCAAGTTCACAACACTTGCTTATCAAATCATCTAAGCTAGAAACATTAGATGTGCTTGGAAAGGTCTGGTCAAAAGCCATTTCCTCTTATTTCCCCTCCTACTCACCAGTGAGGCACAGCCAAGCTGCCATCAGGAGCCCCAGCAGGGGGTGGGCCTCTGAGCCCATGCTGTCCCTGTATGACCTGGGGGCCTCAGGGTGCTGCCCACATTCCCACATATGCAGTGTGGTTCCAGCGTACCTGCTGGTCTTGGCCCACTGCCTCAGTAGGAAGCTGCTGTAAGCCCCTCACATGGCTCCAAAGAGGAGCATCTTACTGATAACGGCCAGTCCCCTTGGCCCTGCTCAGCTGAGAGGAGGATGCTAACCCCCTTGCTTCTTCCCATCCTTCTCTCTGTTCTCTTCCCTCTCTTGCCCTCTCTTTCTACTCAAAAGAAAATGCCCATCGTTGACTTAACAATTTGAAGTATCACAAATAAGATCCCTATGTAATTCTGAAGCCAGGGAAATGCTAGAAATTGTGAATAGTTTCAGGAAGCTCCTGCAAGGCTATTCACCATTGGTGTGTGCTTCAGTATTTGGACTTGGATAACTAACTGAAAGTGTCTTTATAGGGGAGAAACACATGCTGCTCTTTCACTCTTTCTCTCCAACTTTTCTAGAAATGACTCAGAGTCTAGCAGGATTCATGACTATTTTATAAGTTAGCTATGTGAAACAGCATTGGGTCAGATAGAAAGCTCTCTTCCACAGCCCTGCTCTCCACCTCCTTCCATCACAGGGGTGGGACTCCTCATCAACAGCTTTGCCTCTCTGCCCCATCCCCCAAGTATGAGTGGGGGCAGTTTCTCATTGGAAATACAGCCTGCATGATACGGAGAGTGGAGGAAACTTTGCTACTCTGTTCATGGCGTATCTCCAGGAATTTTCTTGGAATCCAGCCTCTACCGTCTTAGAATGGGCGAGGGAACCTGTCCTTGGCTCAGGTGGCTGGGATCAGATGAGGAGGAAAATTCCCATTAGCCTAGAAAAATGCTGGGCAGAATCCAGTTTGGGAAATTACAAATCCAGTTGGTCGGAATTGGCTGTACCCTATGTGTGACCTATTCATGGTATGCTAACTGGACTGCTTCTTTAAACAGGGCAAGGGAAGTGTGGAATATTTTTATATGAAAGCCTTAGTCTGTCTGGCACCCATGAAAAGAACTATTTGTACACTCCTACTTTCACCCTGTTTCTGCATTCTCTATTTTGTAGCACAATAGAGTTGAATGCTGCAAAGCACCCAGTTTATAGTGAAATGTTTTCAGTGACCAATGTCAGAAGTAGGCTTACTTTGGACTAGCCTCATTAATAGCCAACGCTCACCATTTTCACATAATGGCTTTGGGACAAATGTCACCTCTTAGTTATGGGGTTCCAATAGGAAATAGAACTTTTCCCTTCAAAGGAGGAATTCTTGTGTTCTATACTGCAAATTATTTCATCGCACAGCTTTTGTAGGATTATAGCCTTTCAGTGCGTCAGTACCAAGGAGACAGCCTCACGAAGTCCCTCTATTTGTAGGGAGGCAAATTAATTCATCTCACGGTGTCACAGCTAAAGGCCAGTTGGACCAGACATTCAAAGCCCATCCATTAGAGGAAAGCTTGAGAGTGCTGTGCGCTCCCCACTAGGCACCATCATGGGTCTGCTTTACACCATAACCTCAACACTTGTGAATGTGCAGGGCTTTTAAAAACCCAGCTCTTCTAAGGTGGGGCTTGACACTGGAGTGGTTAAGAGTGTTCGCTCTGCTTATAGTCATCTTCCCTTTCTTGGCTTGGTGTCCTTCTATTGCAGCATGGCCAGTGTCACCTGCAGTAGTTATTACTCTTAGCAACACAACGTGAATGTGTTTGCTCCCCACATCTGGGTCCTCCTCCAGAACGTCCCAGTGCTGCACTGCTGTAACTGAGAACGGCCAGGGTTTAATTTATGTCTTCCTTTAATTCTAATTAAAATCACAGTTTTATGTGAAGGACAAGGTCAAATCTCCATTCAAAAAAACTTATTTTTAAAGAACAAGGATCCCTTAATACTCTTTGATCAAGCTCACACCTCACAGTGAGGCTGCCCTGTCCAAATCTATCTCCATGAGTTGTTGACCTTTTGTTAATCTGTAGACATGTGAGGACTCTGGTCTGCTTTTGGGTCACTGGCAGGTAACGTGATTTTTTAACTTCATCTTAATGTGTCTTAAGCAACTCAGAGATTGGGTGTTGCATGCTGTGGGTTACTGGAGCAAAACTCAGACTCAACTGGACTCCATGGGTGGGTGAATCATTATCTAGTTGTTACTAGGGGTACAGCTGAATTCAGCTGGCTTTAGAAACAGGGAACAAAACCAGCCTGACTTGATTCCTGGTTGAGTAGGCCTAACATGCTAGTTGTCATCTGCTGCTTTTCTTTGCCACAGTGATTTGGTTAGGCCTATCCCTAGTAGTTAAGGCCCTAGCCAAGGAACAGGACAAGACAGTAATGGCCAGATGGGAGCAGGTGGACCATGGGGAAGTCTGGGCTGAGGGATACAGGGGACCTCACACCATTGCCAAACACACTGTTCTCGACAAGTCTTGACAAAGATCCTTTCCCCAGTGCCTAGCCCCTCAAATCCATCAAACGAATCCATCAAACGAATGACCTCATGCCCTGTTCCTTTCCACATTACCCACTCCAAAGCCTATCATCTTCATGGCCTGGTCCCATTCTGCTAAGCTGCCCTGAACGACTGTAGTAACTGTTTTTCTGAGAGGTTTTCTGGGAATTATGAAATGCACACAGGGAGGCATCCCCAGAGCTCTGTAGAGAAAAGGTGCTCAGCTTGATTTGAATCACCCCCTTGCCACTCACTAGCCACATGCCTTCCTGCAAGTTAGCCTCCCAAAACCTGTTTCCTTATCCGCCCACCCAGGGATTGTAGGAAGGGTGTCCCCACCAGCTCTTGTGGGGAATTGGCCACCATGTCTGGAGTCCAGCAGGCAGGCCTAGAGTCATGGGGGCTGGTGCTACTAGGTGACACCGTCATGCTGGCCACATGGGGCTCCTCTGTTGTCCCGGTAGAAACAACCTCAGCAGAGAGCCTCCTGAGATGTAGGGGCTCTCCTCTGGGTCCCAGTTCACCTGGCTCCCTTCCCTTTCCCATCTTGATCTTCCTTAGTCACTTCCGTTTACCTTTGCCCACGGTGCTCCCCAACATGGTTGCTCAGTGCTGAATATTCCTTAATTTTTTGAATAGGTAATCCCTTCAAGTGGTTCACAAATCATAAACAGTTAAGTCTTCCTTGCATCCCTGACCTCCAAGCAAGCCAAGTTCCTCACCCCTTGAGCACCCACTATTAGTTCCTTGTGGATTCTTCCAGAGATTATTTATGCATATACAAGTACATACACATGTATGTACATGTGCATGGGGTGTGGGTGTGTGTATACATATATACACACAGACACACACACACAGTTGACCCTTGAACAACATAGGTTAGGGGCGCTGACCCCCTGTACAGCCTGCACATCACTTTACAGTCAGCCCTCTATATCCGTGGTTCAGCATCCAAGGATTCAACCAACTTTGGATCATGTAGAATGTATTCATTGAAAAAAATCCACGTGTACGTAGACCTGCTCAGTTCAAACCTATATTGTTCAAGAATCAACTGTGTGTATGTGTATAATTTTTCTTTTTTACTTGTGTAATACCAGACAAGTATATTCAAGGAACATTCCTAGTCATGTGGGAAGAACCATCCCAGAAGTCAGAATATCTGTAAAAGGTGAGCCCAGAATTGGGGGATATTTCTATAATCACATTCCTTTTGAATAATGCATATTTTCCACTGATTGCAGCATGATGAAATTCTAGTTTGCTACCCCAATCAAACTACAATCCCTCCCTGACCCTAACCACTGATGCCCAAATAACAAGACAGCACAACCAGTTTCCAGCCTATCTTTCTGAGTCTGTTGCAGGGCACTCAAGAGCAGGCTCCACAGCCAAAAGCAACAGCACAGTCCAGCAGCTTTTGCAGGAGCCTGGACAGGCTGCAGCCGCACCTCAGCCCCCCAATCCAGTTTCAAGTGAGGACCAAGAGCCCAGCAGTGACGTCTGGTTACAACTGTCATGGTTTCTTAGGCAAGCCCATGTTTTTGAGGCAGGAGTTTGAGAAGCAGCAGTAACTGAAGGCTGAGACATCCTTCTGTTTTGTGGGGCAGATGTCTCAGATGTTGCTAAGCAAATAGGTGGTCAGCTGCCTCAGCATTAACAGCAGATATGGCCGAACGTTCAAGTTCATGAAGCTACTCCCTTTCCCTTCCCACTCTTTATGAACACACTAAAAAGAAAACGTTCCCATAGAATTTCTCCTCACCCAACATTTTTTCAACAACAGCAATTATCCCACCAACATTTTCTTTAAAAAACAATTAAGTTCATTCTTGCCCCTGCAGGAGATCCAGGTTAAAGCTGCTTCCTCCAGCAGCCTTGAAGGGAGGGGCATGGACTTGTGCCTCTCATTCCTCACCCACCTCCCTGGTATCCTGCCACACAGAACAGCAGCCCAGGGATTCCCTAGATTAAAAGTGCAACTTGGGCCCCTGACCTGAAACTTGCAAAGGAATTGTATGTGAAACTCCACTCTTCTGTCATTTGATGAACCTCTTGTCTTTTTCATTGTTAGCATTTAGGAATTTGAGTAAAGGAGATGAAAGTGTCTAAATTCTGGTGAAATTTGCAGTTGTTAACTGGAAAATGCTGGGTCATGTTCCTTTAGTAGATTAACGAAGGCTTCCACGTGCCATGGAATGTGCTTCCATTTGATTGGGAACATGAGGAAAACAGAGGGGCTTGTTCAGTAAATATTATTCCAGTTCAGCTTCAGAGCCTAAATTGTTGTTGCAAGATGCAGTTTTATTCCACTTTTAGACCAAGCATCAGCACACTTGGCTTACCGACCCAGTGCTCCCTTCTGTGGCTGTAGTGTCAGGGCCTCCCTGCTCCAGGGACATGTACCCACATTGTGGGCCCCACCAGTGTCAAAGGACTTGTCTATTCTTCCATGAAGCCCCTCTCAGCTCCCTAGGCCAGTACAAGCCTGGCGGACCTGTGTCTCGGGCCAGGTGCACACCATCCCTCCATCCACCCCTTCCCTCCCAGGCACCCCCGCTAGAGCAGGAGAGGCAGATGAGGCTAGTGTTAGGAAGTCCTTCCTGGTAACAGCTCAGTCTTCCAAGAGAGTGTTCCTGAACTGTCATCTCTGGGTCTCTTGACAGATCTTTGCCAGAAAGAGTGGATATTAGTCCTATAGTTTTAAGCCTATTGGGGTTTATTCACTAGATATCGTATAACTCCCTCAAAAAAAGGTTTATGAAATGCTGAACCTCAGGTTTCATAGACATGTTTGTACACCAAGAATTATGCAGCAGAATATTTTTAAACATTCGCAGTTTTTTGTAAGCTATATATTTTTGTATATTTAATTGCTATTTTAAAATTTTAATGCATTTTGCTAATTACTCTTGTTTAAAAAATAAGACATGCATGTAACTGACTTAAATGTAAATAAAAAGCAGATTTTAAAAATACTTTGTGCTGAGCATGTACACACCCTTGGTCACCCACATCCCACTTAAGCCCATGTAGCAAGAGCTGAAGAGTGGTTCTGAACAAACAGAATTGGTCAACAGCAACAGGTGATTGTGACAGAGGAGCCTGGCTTATCTCTTCCCATGGTGTGGGGTGCCAGTCAGGGGTGATGAGTGGAGCACCAGGCCACAGCAAAGGAGAAGGCAGAGAGGCCAAGGCCCCCCTGCCACCCTGGCCTCAGCACCACAGGTGTGGCTGGACACAGTCAAGCAGTCTCCCAAATGTGGACACCAGTGCTCAGGAGGTTGCAGTGGTGGAACCGGCCCACGCCTCACCCCCCTAGCTATAACCCAGGTCTGGAAATACCAACTATTCTGTTGGGAGGAGAAAAAAACATCTCCTGGTCCAAAGCCATCCTGTGGCAGCTACTGTTTCTACTCACCAACCCTCACTAGGACTCTGTAGCTCAGCTTTGGCCCCATAGCTTCAGGGAAACTGCTCCCCCTCAAGGCCACCCATGGCCCTGCAACCAAATCTGTGCCACCTCTGAAACCTCCTCTTAATGCAGGTGCCTGGAGAGCTCCTCTCCCCTCAAGTCTCCAGAGCAACGGGCCCCCTGCACTAGTCCCCTCTGACCACTCTTCGGTGTTCTTCGCAGCCTCTTCCTTGTCTGCACATCTCTTGTTATTCTCACTCTACCTTGGGATTCACTAAATTCCCACCTACGTTTTACCCACCTACATGCACATCATTCTCAGGTCTCTGACCTAAATATCCAGATACCTATTTGGCATCAAAAATCAGGCAGCCCAAAACCAAGTCTCCCCAGCAAGCCTAGGTGCCCTCACAGAACCTCCTTCCCCCACTTCCAATCTCCACATCTCTAAACTCAACCCTCTAAAGCATCCCTCTCTACCTGACCATCCACTGCTCCCATCTTGGTTTGGCCACCTTCCTTTCACACCTGGACCATGACCACAGCCACTACCACCCCCACTGCCTCTAACAGGTGAGTGTGGGATGGGACCCTCAGGCTAGTATTTGGAGGGCTGACTGGAAGGGATAACTGCTAAGATGAAACAGGGCAGTGGCTTAGACCAGAGTGGTAGCTGTGGTGACAAGACTGAGTTTACATGCATCTCACAAACTGGAGGTAGTGAAGTGGCAGGAAACTGGGAGAGGATGCTGGCGGAGCTTCAGGGAAGAGGATGGAGACATTTCTGTGTAAAGATGGCCTTGGAGATACAGAAGAGAAGGGAAGCGGGAAAGGGGAAGAGGGAAGAGAAGGCAGTCAATGCCTTGGGACTGGAGCTCAGAGGCAAGGGCTGGGCCAGATATGCTACCTTAGAAATCAGAGTCAAGGTGAGTGCTGATGACTGCTTAAGGAGATCAAGGATTGAGCCTGAGGGCTAGCAATATCTAATTATCTTCAGTGGAGAATAAATTGGCAGAGACAAAGTGGCCTAGGAGATAGAAGGAAACGCAAGAGGGGTCTGCAGTGTTAGAACTGAGGAGGATGAGAACATGAAATGTCCATTATATTTAGCAACGAGATTCACTGGAGTAAGAAGGATGGGCTGAGCACAAGGCACAAAAAGAAGTCACAGAGGCAGTTTCTCAAGAGCAGGAAGTGGTGAATCCATGGAGGTGGAAGGTGACTTCAAGGCACAAGAGGAAAGGGGGCTCTGCCGGATTCTAGCTGTGTGACTTTGGGCAGTTTCCTCCTCTGTTAAGTTATGGAGATGACAAGGGCTGCATGACACGACCCACAAAAAGCAATAGCACATATTGGCTCAGTGCTTTGTGACAGCCTGGAGGGGTGGGATAGGGAGGGTGGGAGGGAGGGAGACGCAAGAGGGAAGACATATGGGAACATATGTATATGTATAACTGATTCACTTTGTTATAAAGCAGAAACTAACACACCATTGTAAAGCAATTATACCCCAATAAAGATGTTAAAAAAAAAAAAAAGCAATGGGACAGCCTTGTGAGCACAGTAACTGCGGGGAGAGCAGGCGGGACCCCACAAGGCCTCAGAGGTCAACCTGCATCTCCATGGGCAGTGAACAGGCTCACGCTGGCTCCATTCCTCGGTCCAGAGGAAGAAGCCAACCTCTACCAAGACTCCATCTAGAAACCTGTCTCTCCTCAAGCAGCCTTTTGAGCCTCCCACACGCAGCCCCTCCACTAGATCCAACTGAGCCAGCCTCCCAGGCAGTTTCCAGCAAGCACAAGGCAGGGAGCAGAAGGCGGGAGAGCCCCGCCCTGCTCTCCATGAGCTAATCAATGGACACCTCAATTCCTCCCTCTCTACCAGCCTGAAATAACCAGATTCCCCCCACTCCTTGAAAAGCTGTCGATACTGGCAGCCCTCTTTGTCTGCTTTTAGTCTTCCAGATGTGCTTTTTCTACTATCTTACTCACTTCCATCACATCAATTATCCCTCCACTACCCAAGGAAATTCTGCCCAGGGGAGAAGTCCTTTCCCTCCAAACAGACCTTCCCAGGATCTACAGTGTAAACAAGCTGGAACTGCCCTTCCAAAAGTTGCTTAACTGTTAAAGGCACAGAATTAACCTGCCCAATAAGTCTGTAGAACCTTGAAACATGTTTTTCAATACATTCACACAAGCTAAATGAACACCAGCGTTAATGCACATTAAGATGATCTCCAAGGCCTCACTGATAAAATTGTGATTAGATTATAATACATAGTATCAATAGCTTGCCTTACATTTAGCTAGTTCAACAGGACACAAAACCACAGCCCGTTGAACACAGAACAGCTCTCCTCCCCTGAAGTGGCTCCACAAAGTGATGCTGAATTTCAAAAATACACAGCAAGTTGAACAAAGCTATACTGAAGAGCAACTTAAATACAGAGAATTCTCACCAACATGGACATGGTCCACTTTTTTTTTTTTTAATATGTATCTTTCCTTACTGGTTATTAAGATTTATCTTGATGACTTAGAAAAATACATTTGTCCTTTCTCGCTTTGATTCAGGTAGTACACAATCATAAAACTGAGTAAGTCTCTTAAAAAAACAAGTCCACAAATCCCATTGTGGAAGGTTCCAGGAACCCCTCCCCAGGTAACAATCAGGGGATCTTCAATAGCTCAAGGAGTGCTCCAACAGCTCCAAAATAACCCTGAAAAAAAAAAAAAGAAAAAGAAAGAAAAAAATAAGAGCAATTCTCCTTTGACTTATTTAAATTACCATGAATATGATTCCTAGCATTAAAGCCAACACAGCCCTTAATTCCTGACACCCATTTCCTGACTCCCATTTTGCTGAGCCCAAGGCCAGCCTGGGAGCAGAGAAGCTCTGCAGAGCTCCCAGGCAGCGGGGGAAGGACACTCTGGCACATCAGACCAGAGCCCACAATTGGGGCTCCACAAGTTATGAGGCCCAGAGCAGCCCAGTTACCCCTGGTAAAGGACGGTGCCTGGGCCGTCTCCTGCAGAATGAGGCGGTGAGAAGCAACAGGGGGGCCTGGAGCATTTCCAGACAACTCTGGAATGAAGGGAAGATGAGACATGAAGTGCAATGAAGGAGAAGCGGGGACAGGTCACAGAGGGCGAGGGCTAGCTGGGATGAGGGTGGAAAGATGGGGGTGGGATGGGTTCAAGACTCGCCTGAAGAAGCGGATGAGGGTGGCAGACATGTTGATGTCCCTCCCATACATCCGGTCACACCACCCCTGAGAGAACAAGGACACAGGAGCAAGAGATGTGGAGAGCAAGGAAGAGGGTTCCATACAGGATGTGCAAAGCTGAGGTGCCCCAGGCAGCCAAGCAGCTACACCCAGAAAGTCACCGGATGTCTGGATTTGGAGCGGGGCAGCAGTCAGGGCAGTACTGGCAGAGGTGAGCAGCAGAGAATTGGACAACAGAACCTTCAGGCAACGTGTAGAGAAGGGTGAGGACAGAGGAGCAACATCTGAAGAACAGAAGCAACTGAGGGGAAGGCAGAGGCATGAGACAGAGAAGCAGCAGCTGAAGACATTACAGGACCATCTCCTGAAGTAAGTAATCAAGGCCAAATACAACCAAGACATGACAACCCAAACAAGAAACCTAAACAAGGATTAAATATAAAAGAAAATGAGGCAAAACCCATACTGGCAGAAATCAGCAGGAATCAGAGAATAATCGTACAACGATACAGAATCCATCAAGGTCTCCAAAGGATGCAATCAGACAGTAAAGTACTGTAAGAAAGAAAGAAGTGACTGAAGAAGGAATATGGGAAGATCCTGGAAGACCTGCTATGGATTAGAAGAACATATGAGGGACTTCCCTGGTGGCACAGTGGTTAAGAATCTGCCTGCCAATGCAGGGGACACGGGTTCGAGTCCTGGTCCGGAAGATCCCACATGCCGCGGAGCAACTAAGCCAGTGCGCTACAACTACTGAGCCTGCACTCTAGAGCCCGTGCTCCGCAACAAGAGAAGCCACCAAAATAAGAAGCCCACGCACTGTAACGAAGACCCAACTCAGCCATAAATAAATAATTTTTTTTAAAAAAAAGAACATATGAGAAGTCTCTGAAATATAAATAACTAAGGTTTAGTCTATTTTCCAAGAAAAGCTTCTCCAAAGAACATGTGGCCACACAACAGAGAGGCCTGCCCTTTCACTCTTTTTTGGCTTTAAAAATAAGCAGCCATGGGGACTTCCCCAGTGGTCCAGTGGTTAAGCATCTGCCTTCCAATACAGGGAACACAGGTTCAATCCCTGGTCAGGGAACTAAGATCCCACATGCCGCAGGGCAACTAAGCCCGTGCGCCACAACTACAGAGCCCATGCACTCGCCCGCACACCTCAACTAGAAAAGCCTGCGCACTGCAACAAACAGCCCGCATGCCAAAAAGAAAGATACTGCATGCCACAACGAAGATCCCGTTTGCCGCAACTAAGACCTGACGCAGCCAAGTAAATAAATATTAAAAATAATAAAAAATAAATAAGTAAGCAGCCACATGAATGTATTATGAGAGAAAGTCAGAAACTGTAGAAGGGACACAACTGAGCAAGACTCAGCCACACTCAGAAACCCACAATTACAGCCAGAGGACAGAATTCAAGGGTGTTCACTTTATTTATTTTATTTTTTTAATTTTTTTGGCCGCAGCACGCAGGAACTTAGTTCCCTGACCAGGGATGGAACCTACGCCCCCTGCAGTGGAAGCACACAGCTTTAACTGCTGGACCGCCAAGGAAGTCCCAAGGGTGTTCACTTTGTAACAGTTAGCTTTACATATAAAGTGGTTTTCTGTATCTGTGTTTTATTTTACAACAAAAGAAGAAGGGATAAAGTTAACCATTATAGTGAGTTCCACTGAAGACCCAAAAGCTACTATCTAGTAAAAGACAGAGGTTGTTACAAGCCAAGAAGTGTAAGATGAGAACAGTAAACAATGAAAGAGAAAGGCTTGAGAAGAATCTATACAAAGCTTTCACAACAGTAGACACACTGACTTCAGTGTGCAGACAGAAGAATATTTCATGACTCAGAGAACCTAAAATAATCAGAGTTCCAGAAGTACAGAGATCGACATCAGAGCCAGAGGCACGAATGTAAATGGAAAACACAGAGACAAACAGAGCCAACAGGCTAACCAGAGAGGAAGTCAAAATGGGAAAAACAAAACATAAAGGGTTCATGTCGTAATTATTATGATATGAAGACGTAAGTTAAAAGAAAAAAGTTAACCTAAGAAACCTCCACATTCTGCCTTGAAAAAGGTTCAAAAGAGGTAGAAACTCAGCAGGAGGCAAGTTATACTAAGATACAGCATTAAACAGGATTTATTTTTATTCTAATATTAAGCAAAATAAAACAGGTCAAAGATCACAAAAAGCAAGATGCATATAAAAGTTATAAGAAACTGATAATTCAGTACTGATTTACTAATATAATAAGATTAGAGGTAAAAAGAAAGTTAGATAACTTAAACTTTAAGCTTTTTGATATGGGGAATTATGCACTTTGGGTTTTAACTATGAACTTAAGCAACTTAAAAGGAAAAACTTAAAGCAACCTTAAAAGAAAAAATAGCCTCTTCATATTACTTCAAATCCTACTTTGATTTCTGTCAATTCATAGAAACACTGTTAAAGTAAATAGGCAAATACAATTCTGAAAAATGTTCATAATAACACTATCTACAATCCACTTTAACACTTTAAAGAGTCCAACTGCCCCACAACCAAGGGGAGGAAAGAGAAAGTCCCTTCCATAGCTCTGGTTCTGTTCCTCAAACTGAAAAACAGAAAGGCACTTTCCAAAATAGGATTATCAGGTTGAGCAATTCAGTTATTCTTTTCCACATAGCCTGTCGATGTGTTATGTTCTTATGATAGTGTGGCTCTAATCCTGGAATGCTTTTTACTGATCTAGTTGTTTTTAGAACATACATCTTAAATAACTGGTAAACTGGCACATGAACTACATCAATACATAAACACTGACATCAAAAAATGAAAAAAGAACTCAGAGTAAGTGCATTTACAAAGTAAGTGCAAATTGCAATGGGGAAAATATAAAGGACGGTTCAGAAAAGAATATGGCATCTGTAATATAGCTGGCTGTTTATCAAGACTTTCTTCTTTAAAACTGAAGCTCAAAATTAAATTAACCAAATATCTACCTTACATTAAATCAGGTAAGAAACAGCTTTTGAACATGACCAAAGTTAACCCATATTATACAAGTACAGAAACAAATAAGTACTACTTCAAATTCCAGCGCAGCATGAACTGCATGCCCTTTATGAAGGTAACATGTCACAGGAAGTAAGTCTGCTTACCTCATGTTCCGAAAAAAGTGCTTTCAACTGTCCCTTGGACCAATAATCCAAAGCATATGCCAAAAGCCGCATGGCGATCGTATTAATTCTCAAGAAATTTCCAACAAATACCACCTGGTTAATGTTCTGAGCACATCAAAAAAAAAAAGGCAATTAGTTTTCATCTTAATTTCTGTTCTCTCATAAAAGCTACCCCAAAGAGAGTACCATGTACATAGTTTTTAGCAGCAAGTTGACTGCTGATCAAAAAAAAGTATTTACATTTAATCCAGTTGATCCAGGGCTACTTAAATTTGACCCCCAGACAACTCTAAACCTACTTCAAAGTATGCCAGAAAATGTCACAGGAGAATACAGATTAGGAAAAGCATTTGAATTAAATATGACAAACAATAACTACAATTAAATAAAAAGTTTTATACAGATAAGTAAAAAATATTAAGACCCAATTCAAAGAAGAAAAGTAACACAAATAGGCAAATTATACAAGAAATATCACAGACAAAAAAATTCAACCTCACTAAGTGAGCAAAAAAAGTAAAATTTTAGATCCATTAAAAGTTAGCAAAGAACTCCAGATGTTGGCAGCTTCCTTCCTTGGATGTCTGAGTGACCCAAGATCTTACATCCTGCGGAGAAGGAAGAATTCGAACATCAGCAGAAGGAGCTGGAAAAAAATCTGCAACTCCATCATTACCAAGCTGTACCAGAGAGTGCAGGAGGCACATACCAGGAGGAATGCCTGGGGGCCGAGCTCCTCCATCTGGTGGTGCCTCCTCCGCACCCACCACTGAAGAGGTTGATTAAGCCAACCCAGTATAGATTTAGCATTGTTTCACAAAAAACACTGAAGGACCCAAATGTGTAGCAAATTCCAAGGCAGTTTTAAAGCTGAGCTGCTATAGTAAACAACTGGGCATTCTTGATACTTGAACAGTGAATATGTATACAGGGAAAGGAAATAAAATTGCACTTTATAAGCACTGTATTTTAAGTGGAAAATGCAATGTCTTAAATAAAACTGTATTTTAAATTGGCACCATAAAAAAAAGTTAGCAAAACAAACAACTAACTGAAATTCTACCCCCAATATTAGTCAAGTTGTGGTAAAACCAATCCATTCATTCATTGCTAAAAACGATCTAAATTGATGCAGCCCTTGTGCAAAGCATCTTGGCAATACCTATCACAATTCATAAGTATGATATTCTTTAGATGAGAAATCTCACTCCTGAGTAAGTCTCTTATCAAGAATAAATCCATCCAAGGAACAGCTTCATGCTTAAAAATGCTTTACTGCGGGCTTCCCTGGTGGCGCAGTGGTTGAGAGTTTGCCTGCCAATGCAGGGGACACGGGTTGGGGACACGGGTTCGTGCCCCGGTGCGGGAAGATCCCATATGCCACGGAGCGGCTGGGCCCGTGAGCCATGGCCGCTGAGCCTTGCGCGTCTGGAGCCTGTGCTCCGCGACGGGAGAGGCCACAACAGTGAGGGGCCCGCGTACCACAAAAAAAAAAAAAAAAAAAAAAGCTTTACTGCAGAGCTATCATTGGCAAGCAACCAAATGCCCAGTTCTATGTGAATGACTTATGACATAAAAAGTAATCAAATATACAACCATGCAATTTATAATATTTAAGTAAAAAACATAGAATGGTATGTACACCAACTAAAATATCTTAAAATACATAAGCACAGGACTTAAAGGAACATGTAACAAAGAAAACAGAAGTGTTAAAATATTCAAATAAAGAATTCTTAATTTCTTCATACTGATACAGTATTTTTAACTAAAAATGAGACAATCCTTTTGTACCTCTTGAGGTTTCCTTTTTAAATCACATGCTTATATTATCTATTTAAAAGAATAATTTTAAACAAAAGTGTATAAATAGGGATAAGCTATAAAGCAGCACCAACTGGATCCCCAAGGGAAGGTCATTCTTAGTTCTTTCATAGCCCTGTACAATGCTGCTTGACCTGAATGCTACAAGGCAGCACTGTAAAGAAGCTGAAAGCACAAAGACAGCTCTGCTGCAGTGGAGGGGGAGCAGGGTGGGCATTCCTCGGCCCACTCAGTCTTCTCCCAGCTTCAGTGCCTTCCTCTGGATTCATTCCCAGGGACTCTAGAGCTCAACAGTGGGCGTGGCGTCTAGATTCAGCATGGCCATCCATCACCACCACCCAACAGTCCCCATCATCTGCAATACTGGCTACCTTCCCTACCTTCCTCTACTTTTCCTCTACTTCTAGATAGTAGCAGTGTTTATCTTGAGTAAGGACAAAAAAATGTGTTAAGACTAATCTACAGGTGAAACGTTTTAACTTTGCCAATGAAACAAACTCCACCACTTAAGACTACATTTAGGCACTGTTCAGAGAAAACAGACGTATACAAGGCGGGGCCCACATAGTAAGTTCTGTATTTTCCTCAGAGCAACTAAAAAAATCCATGTCCCCTTACTTCATTAAGGGCACACATTCTTGCTATTGAGCCAATGTTGTTGGTGATGGTGATCAAAGTCGCTCTGGCAAGGTCCTCTTTACTCACAGCTTCTCGCTTCTCCTTGCTCATCATGTTTCCAAAGCTATGATGGAAAAAAAATATCTCATTGCTAAACCAAAGGCAACACAGCTCAATAGAACTTAATGTTACTTTACTAAGACAAAAGTAACTTTCAGGGCACCACTGTTCAAATATTCAAACATTTTATTACAAAATAACAGAGCATCTGCTCAAATAGAAATGCAACTTCAAGAACTCAAGCATTCTTTTTTTTTAAAATAATATGACAAAGAATTTTAGTTTAGTTTAGTTTTTAGTTTTTTCCTCAAATATTTTTTTTAATGAACTTTTATTTTATTTTATTTTATTTTATTTTTGGTCACGCTGCATGGCTTGTGGGATCTTAGTTCCCTGGCCAGGGATCAAACCCATGGCCCCTGCAGTGGAAGCTCGGACTCCTAACCACTGGACTGCCAGGGAATTCCCACACCCCAAGCATTCTGAATGAGCAAATGGCTTTCCCTGTGGTTTCCACTGAAATCTAGCTTTGACGCCACGTATCTGCATATTCAGATCCATAGAAGGCACCATGCTCCTTCTGCAACCAGGCTAAATTTCAGGAAGATGCCTCAATTAGCAATTCGCCCCCAACTGCACAGCTGTTCCACTCAGCTAAATGGTCACATTCACATCTGGTAAACTGCTTTATCTGACAGCTGAGTCCTTGAGTAAACTATTTAAGAGTTTCAGATTTCCCTAGAAGATCAGGTATTTCAAAGTACCTGACCAGCAGAATTGATATCTAAATAACTATGACCTGATCACAAACCCAACCAATCAGAAAAGGAACTGATTATCATTGAGCAGATGCTACAAACATAGAAAATTAAATCTACAGCATTTACAAAGTACCTAAAATTAGTAAACAAATATGTATATGAGTGCCTTTTCTATTATTAAAAACCATGTGCCCCAATACACAAAGAAGCAACTGTATTTCTAAACAATCCAAAAATGAAATTAAGAAAACAATTCCATTTATAATAGCATCAAAGAGACTAAAATGCTTAGGAATATATTTAACAAGAGAATAACACTTGTACACTGAAAACTACAAAACATTGGTAAATGACAGCAATGATCTAAATGGAAAGACATTCTATCTTCTTGGGTCAGAAGACCTGATAGTGTTAGGATGGCAATACTTTCCAAAGTGACCTAACAGACTCAACACAATCCCTGTCAAAATCTCAGTTGCCTTTTAGTGCAGATTATCAACAAGCTGATCCTAAAATTCACATGGAATGTCAAGGGACCCAGGTTAGCCAAAATAATCTTGAAAAAGAAGATTAAGTTGAAGGACTCACTCTTCTCAGTCTCAAAACTTAGTACTACAAAGCTACAGTAATCAAAGCAGTGTGGTACTGGCATAAGGATAGAAATACAGATCAATGCAATAGAAATGAGAGTCCAAAAATAAACCCATACATTTATGGTCAAGTGATTTTCAACAAAGGGGCTGAGAGAATTCAATGGGGAAATAATAGTCTATCCAACAAATGGTGCTGGGACAACTATATATCCTATATAGCCACATGCAAAAGAATGAATCTGAACCTCTACCTCACACCACACACAAAAATGAACTCAAAATGGATCACAGACCTAAATGTAAGAGCTAAAACTATAAAATGCTTAGAAAAAAATACAGAAGTCAGTCTTCATGATCTTAGGTTAGGCAATGATTTCTTATACATGACATCAAAAGCACAAGTGATGAGAGAGAAGATAGATAAGAATGAGTTCATCAAAATTTAAAACTTCTATGCTGCAAAGGCCACCATCAAGAAGTGAAAAGACAACCAACAGACTGGGAGAAAATATTTGCAAATTATATACTTGATAAAGGACCTGTATCCAAAATATATAAGAATTCTTACAATTCAATAATAAAAAGACAAAGAATCCAACTAAAAAATGAGCAAAGACTTGAACAGACATTTCTCCAAAGAAAATAAAGAGCCAATAAGTATATTAAAAGATGTTCAACACCATCAGTCATCAGGGAAGTGCAAATCAAAATGAGAGATCCCAAAAAAAAAAAAAAAAGAGAGATCCCCTTACACCTATTAAGGCAATTAAAACCCGAAAGACAGACAATAACAAGTATTGGCAAGGATGTAGAGAAATTTAAACTCTTATATACGCTGGTGAAACTGTAAAATGGTACAGCCACTTTGGACAACAGTTTGACAGTTCCTCAAAAGATTAAACACTGAGTTACCATATGACCCAGCAATTCCACTCCTAGGTATATACCCAAGAGAATTAAAAACATATGTCCAATTATACCCCAATAAAGATGTTAAAAAAAAAAAAAAAAAAAAAACATATGTCCACACAAAGACTTGTACATGAATGTTTATAGCCCCATTATTCATAATAAACCAAAGAGTTGAAGCAACCCAAAAGATAATCAACTGATAAATGGATAAATACAACATTGTATATCCATACAAAGAATATTATTCTGTAGTAAAAAGGAACAAAGTACTGATTCATGCCACTACATGGATGAACCTTGAAAATACTATGCTGAGTGAAAGAACCCAGTCACAAAAATCACATATTGTATGATGCCATAGAGAGACAGAAAATAGACTAGTGTTTACTAGGGACTGTGGGTGGCGGAATGGAGAGTGACAGCTAACAGATACAAAGTTTCTTTCTGGAATGATTAAAATGTTTCAAAATTGTATTATGAAGATGGCTGCAGAATTCTATAAATATACTAGAAACTACTAAATTGCACACTTTAAACAGGTGACTTCATAGTATGTAAAGCTATTTAAAGGGTAAAAGATATACCCAATACTTAATATTTTATTCCTGTATTTTTTTTTAATTGGGGTATAAATGATTTAAAATGCTATGTTAGTTTCAGGTGTACAGCAAAGTGAATCTGTTATACAAATAAATATAGCCACTCTTTTTTAGATTCTTTTCCCATATAGGCCATTACAGAGTATTGAATAGAGTTCCCTGTGCTATACAGTAGGTCCTTATTAGTCATCTGTTTTATATATAGTAGTGTGTATGTGTCAATCCCAATCTTCCAATTCTTCCTCCCCCATCCCTTACCCCTCCGTAACCATAAGTTTATTTTCTACATCTGTAACTCTATTTTGGTTTTGTAGATAAGTTCATTTGTAGCCTTTTTTAAGATTCCATATATAAAGTGATATCACATGGTATTTGTCCTCCTCTGTCTGACTTACTTCACTCAGTATAAGAATCTCTAGGTCCATCCACCCATGTTGCTGCAAATGGCATTATTTTGTTCTTCTTTATGGCTGATAATATTCCACTGTATTACCTTGTATTTCTTAGAGCACACACGTCCCTTTCCCTTACCTTGAAGCCACAGCCCAGCCTGGCAGTCCAAACCTCTCATAGTCCCCTCCATAAATGTCTCGTACTAGTTTATCCACTTTGGTGCTATCTCCACGTGATGCCATTTCAAGAGCTTCTTCAAATGTGGTACAGCCAGTAAGAAGACAGCAAAGACCAAAAAAAGTTCCTCCTCCAAGACTGTGATTAAAAACAAACATAGCATTATAACATTTTTCAAAATAAGAATAGGCAGGTATTATTTATGAATCCAAAACCATATTCATGTATCAACCCACTCTTGCCCCATCCCAATCATACAGATGCCACTAAGTAGGAAACAAGTCTGTGAAAAGATAAAAATAAAGTGTCTAATGGACACCTTGAAGATACCATATTCACATAAGCCAAGCAAACAAAGCAGCAAAACACAGGGCCCGCTTCTTTACCCATGTCCCCAATGCAGTCTGGGCACCTGCTGAATACTAGGAGCCTCAGGTGCAGATCAGCCCACCAGGGCCATGGTGGCACCACTTCCCTTTCTCTCTCCAAGTGCAAGCCCCGAGTCATCCTCATCCAAGTATCTTGTCACCCTGGGTCATCAGCCCCCCTTACCCGACTAGAACTCCTCCATGAATGTGTTTTCTCTCCCAAAATTACTCCTCTCATTCTTTAACTGACACCTGTTCAAAAACTTGTTTATCCCAATCCCCAGCTCCTGTTTTTCCTCAAGTGATCGCTGATCCTTAAACCAAAAGGTATTCATTCTCATCTGCCACCTAATCCTCCCTTTTCAGACTACCCTCCCCCAAACATTTTTCTACTGCTCAGTACCTCAACTTCTAGATCTCAAGACATCCCCTGGCCATGTGTATGTGTGGATACATGTAAAATCTAAACTAGTTCAAAGCTGGGATCTTGCCTTGCCTTCTCCTTATAAATGCTACCTAGTAGCTTTGGTTACTTTATGGTATATGCATATCATAACACTATCTGAGGGCAGGGACCTTGGGCTCAATGAGTCTGCTGATGAGATGTTTTATGAAACTATGGTAGTGAAATCTTCAGCAATAGAGATTAAAGAAAAGTAGATCATGAAATCAGAATTTCCACAGAGAAACAATATTTGCTTGCACAATCCCAGAGAAACATATCTTTCACATAATTTTAACAGGTTCTTGAAGATGTTCTTACATGCAGTACCTGAAAACTCAGTTTTAACCCATTATGATATCAAGAATAAACAATGACCTTTATATAAAAGACATACCTGGTACCTGTGACCCGCTTATAATTATCTTTGGAATATACTGCTAAGATGCTAACTCCAGAGCCAATGTTCACCAGGAGCAGAGGGTATGGATTTCTCAAATCAAATGGTAACTTCTGACATTTTTCGGAATCAGCAGGGTTTTCAAAGTAATAGCACTGTGACCGTCCATTGAATCCAACTGAGTCAATGTATAAAATTCCTTTTATTAAGCAATCTAGTTCATCAAGTTTGCAAAGCTGAAGATCACCTATCTGTAATGAAATAAAAATGTATTCAGATTTTTTAACAAGCCAAGCAGAAATAAAAACTCTGTTTAATAAGGCATTCCCCTCTACATAAGACAAACCATAAAAGTGCTCATGGATGTGTACTATTTGTGCTTGCTTTACAAAACAGATCTGGAGACAACAAACATAGGGATGGACTGACAAGACAGAATTCTGCTCCCACAGACCCAATACATTCAAACCACCGCAGCAGCTGGAGAAATGTGCCAAAACCCAAGCAGAAAACAAGATGTCTGCTTACGGGGACCATGAGGCAGGAGCACAGCTGAAGGCACAGCCCCATCAGAAAGCAGACTCTAAGAAGTCTAAATGATGCAAGGAGCTGGAAACACAAGGCAGGAGCCACAAGGAATCCAACATCTACCTTCCAAAGACCATCTTCAAGGCTATAGAGCAGTATCAAAGTAGGCCACACTTTATTATTAATAATCTGCAGCCAAAGGACTGAAAGTATCCAATTAGAAAGTAAAATACTTCACTATTTAAACTGATTACAGCCTCAAGGGATGTGGGGAGTTTAGCAGAATCAAAATTTAAAACATTGTTATCAACTTAATTTCATTTAAATAATTAATAAAGGGATAATTAAATTATTATTCATATTATGGAACATTGTATAGCAATTAAGAATGAAGAGGATCTTTATACAAACATACATATATATCAATATATATACTTTTTTTTTTTTTGGCCACGCCGCAAAGCATGCAGGATGTTACTTCCCCGACCAGGGATCGAACCCGTGCCCCCTACAGTGGGAGTGCAGTCTTCACCACTGGACCGCCAGGGAAGTCCCGAGAATGAAGAGGATCTTTATTCAATTAAGAATTGAAGTGGGAAGAACTCCAAGACATGTTTTTAGTCAAAAAAAAAAACAAAACAAGCTGAGAAATATTTTATACAACATGATCCAATTTGCCTTACTTTAAAACCATATTTATATGCACGTGTATGTGTCATACACAGTCATGCACAGAAAAACTAAAAAGATACATGAACTTTTAACTGTGGTAACTTTGCAGAGATGATATAAAACAACTTTCACTTTTTACTCTATGAACTTCTAACCCATTTGAATGCTACCAGCATTATCTACCTACTCAATATATGTGACAAATACAAAGATGCCTCAAACCCCTAAAGCACCTATTTCTGTTTAAAACCAAGTTTAGCCCTGCAAGTCCTCCCCCTTTAATTCAACTCTCATTTGATTACATTATACTCAATTTACTTTGATCCAAAGGAGATGGAAGTTAATAGGTAACTTCATCTTAATCCTTAAGTAATCCCTAATTACGAATATTAAATTACTCCTCTGAGGAAACCCAAGCCCTTGAAAACGTTCATCACTGTCCTTATTTTATCTGCCCATGCCCTCCCTGCCACAATGAATTCAATTCTGATTTCCTGACACTTGAATCTCAAGTGCCAGCATTTTCATGTCAAAGCAAAATCATTTTACACTGGTAGCCTACTGGAATAAAAGTAGTTTTCTGCCATTGTATGTCAAACCAATACCTCCTTTTATCTTTCCCATAATTCATGTTACCTGAAGTACCCTGCTGTGCTATTAATCCTAATGAATCCCAGCCTAATTGACAGTCAGATGACCAAATACGTAAGTTATTTCACTAACTCAAGTTACTCATAATGTATGTGTTGCACCCACAAGCAAACTCAATACAATGTGAGGAAATCTGATTCACATTAAAAAAGAAACAGGGTAAACTCCATATTTTTAAAAATACTTCACTGTGGTTTATTAGATAATAGTTACTCCAGATGCACAAACAGGATTTGTTAGGCATTTCATTTTCCCACAGTTTTCAAGGACAGCGCTGGTGCATACAGATGAGAAATCCCAACAGCATAAGAGCCAATCCCTAAAGTCTAAAATCTACTCTGCACCTCTCCTTGGATTAGCACACAGCACACAACCTCCGGTAACAGCCCAAATGGTATTCAAACATGTTCCAAAGGCATCTCTACAGGGTCCCAGAAATCGAGAGGTTTTCTCCTCTACCTATCAGTTATAATCCAGAGTCCACTGTGACCGCAAAGGAGGGGGACCTCCTCTCCTCCTACCTTCCCGTTTACTCACAGGTAGGAAAGAAACCACTGTAAACCAACAACCAAGGAAAATTCAAGCAAAGAATGCAAAACCAGTTTTAAAATTCATGTCAATTCTATATTATGGTTATGGTCAGTTATGGGAGAAAGAAGATAGAGGACAAAGAAAGACAAAGTCACAAATCATACAATGACACGCAAGGCTGGGGGCAGGGAGAAAATGAAAAACAACATAGGCAAAGGCAGAATCTCTGTAATAACATTCTCATTGGTGGCATTAAAAACATGGTCACTGAAGATATTTTAAATCTACACTGCACTCTGAAGGTCAGAGCCTTGACCAATTCGCCTATCAATTCTCCCATCTACCCCCACATCCACCCTCAAATGACCTAGCCTCAAGGCCTTACACACAGTGTTCACTGAATGAAAACAAAATCAAGGGCCCACTGGCACTCCACCTACTATCCAGACTCCTGTTAACAAGTGTGCAGCTCAGGACACATCAAAAGGCATTTGGGGAGAGCAGACTCTGCTGTCAACCATCTCTGACTAACCCTGAGGCCTGAAAAACACTGCTTTGGACCAGAGTTCCTCATATTTCTAAATAGTAAAATTGCCAAGAAACAAATGAGGGGGATAAGAAAAATTATGTGGTAGATAACGTTGGAAACAATTTTATAACATGAAATGACATTAATTTTTTAAATTATTTTTCAATCACATTGTTCAAGACAATGATATTGTTCCTCACTGGTAGTTCCTTCCTGTGCTTATTACAGCTTTACTATTTTTTCATACTAAAAGAACAACAAAATGCTATGCTGTTAGTGCTTCTGATTCTCATCAACTCATCTGAATTGGGCAAAAAGTAAACTATACAACAATCTCTAGATGGCAACTCCTATCACTAACTGATATTTAATCTTAACTTGACTCAAGAAAATTCAAGTTCCATTAGAGATGGAAATGATTCCACCACTTGCTATTGGTGTTATTTTTAACAATCAGATTACCATAAATTGTATATAAGCTAAAAAATGCATACTGTGAGAAAATCCTGCTCAAATTTGTACGCTCCACCTCCAGTGGCACAAAAGACAGTGTGGAGACTCGAGAAGTTTTTATCTCTGCCCATTTGAATAAAAGCAGGCATGTCATGAGTGGGAAAGCGTATAAAGTGCAGATTGCCTTTGCGTCCACACAGAGTCAGATCCTTCAGCTCCAGGTGCACGTCCCGAATACCCGTGGACCCATAAGCCACATTGGAGGTCAGGTACTTTCGAATGCTTTTAAGACTTTCCACTTCTTCCTCTTCTTCTTCAGCAGTGATGTCTTTGGGTTCAAAATAAACCAGCTTGACCAGGGTCCCACCAATATCCAAGCCAAACCAAGGAAAAACTAAATGGGGAAGGAAAAAAAAGTCAGAACAGCTTTTTTTCTGAAAACTAAATTTACACTTATTAGATTAACAATTTATTTCATACCTTGAGGTTTCCAAGAACTATATACACAAAAAGGGTTTTGGGAGAAGAAATATGATTCTGTCTAATCTGGAAACAAATCTTAAAAAAAGAATTACAAAGATCAAGAAGAAAAATATTACAACGTTAAGCCAACACAATCCTCTTAGACAAGCCCAAACTGCACTGAGAAATATTAAAAAACAGCAAAATGACTACTCATTAACCTCAACTCTGAAAAAAAAGATTGAGAATGAACATCTTCATCCTTGCCCTTGCCTTACAGAAATGTTGAGACTTTTCAGAGCTTTGGTTTAGTACTCAAACTAGGGCTAGAGGAAATTCCCAACCCTATGTAACATATAAGCTCCAGTGGTCAATTTCTCTCAAACCCTGGTATCAACCAATCCATCATGTTTCAATGGCCATCAGTGGAACAGGTGTTTCAAAGTTAATACCCATTCCCCAAAAATCCATCCCAAAAAATGCATCCCAGGACTTCCCTGGCAGTCCAGTGGTTAAGACTCCTGCGCTTCCAATGCAGGGGACGCAGATTTGATCCCTGGTAGGGGAACTAGGATCCCGCATACTATGCGGAGGAGCTAAAAAAAAAAAAAAAAATCCATCCCAAAAAATGGCTTAAGGAGACTGGATCAACAAGATAAACTGCATTAGCCATACATGCCTTCTCCTCCCACCTTAAATCCTAGAAATGACTAAAGATATAAACTTACTGATTTTCTAAAATAATTCTGAGAAACAAGAAGTGATACCATCAGCAAAATGAAGTTGATAGAGGCAATAACTGTCCAGAACCCTGAAAAGAGAAATGCTATAAAAATTGGGAGCAGCTATGAAGGTGCGGGGAGCAGATGGGTGCTCCATCCAAGCTGTCGATGGGGTAGCTGCCATGGGGAAACAGAAGCAGGCTCTGGTGCAGTCATAGTGATATGGTGGGGAAATACACTTGGCACGACTGGACAGGCCAGACACTCCCCTCCCCCTCCTCCAAAGAGGCAAAGTCTTCACTGGGCACAGGCACTTGAGCCCAAGCATAAGTACACATCCACGTAGCTGCTGTTACCCAGAAGTGGGGAGCCCCCACATCTGGCCGTATTTCCCATCTCTCCCCTACAATCCATCCTGACAGACTGGTAAACAGACACTGCACCCACTGACAGGAGAATAGCAATCCTTAAACCAGAGATGATCACTTTATAAACCAGAATCACCAAAAGGGAAAAATCAACACCACAAAACCAAGAAGTTAACATCTAAGGAAAGAGTTGCAGGAACAAAGAGGAGGCTTTAAAAGAATCATAAATATCCTCCAAGGTAAAATGAGATTTCATCCATGTAAAATGAATAAGCTATTGTAAATCAACTATACTTCAATAAAAAAATTAATTTTAAAAATGAATAAGTTACCATAAAGAAAAATTAGAAATTAAGAAATGATTGCCAGCTGTGGTTGTGGCTGTTAAGAATCTACACATGTGACAAAATTATATAGAACTAAATACACACACACAAGAGTTTATGTAAAACTGGTTAAATCTAAACAAGGTCTGTGAACTGTATCAATGTTAATTTCCTAGTTGGGGGTTGTGGGACAAGCTTTCAAAACCAAAAAGAGCGGGGCAGGGGGTGGGGCGCAGGGGGGGGGAACACACCAATATACTTAACATAGGTGACTCTCAAAAACAGGCTGAGTGAAAAAAGCTTGGCACAAAAGGCTACATACTATATGAGTCCATTATATGAAACTCTAGAAAATGCAAGCTAATCATTTCTGTATCTGATAGCAGATCACTGGCTGGGGGAGTGAGAGAGGGAAGGACTATACAGGGGCAGGAGAAAACTTTCTGTAATAACCCAAATCTTAATTGTTGGGGGCAAGAGGGCAGCTTCATGGGTGTATATATCTGTCAAAATGTATGGAACTATACACTTTAAATGGATATATTTTATTGTATGTAAATTGTATCCAATAAAGACACTTTTATAATAGAAAAAAAGGAGAAATATTTATTTCCAAAATAAAGCTCCACAGATACATTTAATAACAAAATGGGCACAGAAAAAACAAATGGAAAACAAAACTAAGAAACTCTCCCAAAATGCCTCTTGAGTATGAAAGAAAGGTAGATATATAGAACACAGAACCAGAAAGTCCAACATCTGTGTTATATGAGTTCTAGAAATTTTCTGGGGGAGATAGGGGAAGACAGGAATAATTGGCTGCTTGAAATAAAATTAATAAGTGTAGAAAGGGGAGATGTATAGTCACATCCTATTGAAATTTCAGGAAATCCCTGAAAACTCCCAAAGGAAAAAAGTGAATTCCTACAAAGATACATAAATCACATAAAGGTAAAATTAGACTTTTCATCAGTAACACAGATGCTAGAAGACAATAGCGCACTGGCAAAGTTATGAGGAAAACAATTTGAAACTCGTATCCAGCCAAATCAGCTTTCAAATGGGAGTGCAAGAGAAAGACATTTCTACACATGAAAGAGCTCAACATTTACTATTCAAAGACCTTCTCTGAAATAATTAGTAGATGCACTCCAATATAATTTTTTAAAGCACCCAAGAAGATATGAGCTATATAAACAATGATAAGCACAGGAAGCAATACACGCTGACTTTTAGGAAAATAAGCAATCTGCAACTAAAATACTTACATGATTTCAACATAGGAAGTCGAAGAGGGAAGAGAAAGGAGAGGGAAGTCAAAGCAAGCAGCAGCTCTGTCTCGTTGGGGAACGGAAGATAAAGATTCTGATTATTTCTAAACAAGAATAAAGAAGTGATGGTTTAAATGCGTTAAAAATTTACAGGTTGGGGTTCCCTGGTGGCGCGGTAGTTAAGAATCCACCTGCCAATGCAGGGGACACGGGTTCGAGCCCTGGTCCAGGAAGATCCCACATGCTGCGGAGCAACTAAGCCCGTTTGCCACAACTACTGAGCCTGTGGTCTAGAGCCCGCGAGCCACAACTACTGAGCCCGTGTGCCACAACTACTGAAGCCCACGTGCCTAGAGCACTTGCTGTGCAACAAAAGAAGTCACCACAATGAGAAGGCCGCACACCACAAAGAAGAGTAGCCCCCGCTCGCTGCCACTAGAGAAAGCCCGTGCAGCTACAAAGACCCAGCACAGCCAAAAATAAATTTAAATAAATAAATTAAAAAAAAAAAATTTACAGGCAACTCCAAAAAAAGAGAAAATGAACATATGACCTTCAAACAACTAGGGGGAAAAAATCAGTTCAAAAACAAAGAGGAGGGCTTCCCTGGTGGCGCAGTGGTTGAGAGTCCGCCTGCCGATGCAGGGGACACGGGTTCGTGCCCCGGTCTGGGAAGATCCCACATGCCGCGGAGCGGCTGGGCCAGTGAGCCATGGCTGCTAAGCCTGCGCGTCCGGAGCCTGTGCTCCGCAACGGGAGAGGCCACAGGAGTGACAGGCCCGCGTACTGGAAAACAGAAAAACAAAAACAAAGAGGAAAAAAAGTATAGTAAATACAAAACAAAAAATGACAGGAATGAATGCAAACATATCAGTAATCACAGACACGTCAAATTTTTCTTCCAGACTGAAGGGAAAATTCAGCTATATGCTTATATAAAAAGATACATCTAAAACAAGATAATACAAGTAGACTGAAGGTAAATAAACGGTAAAACACCCACAATAGAGTCCCATCATAAAGAGGAGTTGGATTCTTTAAGATGAAAACGGCATTCAGTCAAAAATGAATAAATCAAAATCTTAAGCACCTCACTGGAGACTGACAAAACGGTTGACTTACATTTAGGAAACATGATATAGTAAAAGTCAAGCCTTATGTTTCAAGACCAATACTGCATTTATCAAGGGCTCACATTATAAGAGGTGCCCCTCCAAACAGTGATCTACCATCCCTAAGCTCGATCACAATTACTGGGTTGGCCAAAAAGTTCATTCAGGTTTCTGTAACATCTTACAAAAACCCGAACAAACTTTTTGGCCATACCAATATATATTCACTGACTAAATCGGTGAGTAGTCACTGTCACCATGCTTTGCCACATTTATATAGTTGAATTTGGGTAAGCAAAACAAATGCCTGGACAATGTTACTCCACTTTATTAAGCAAATGTTAACAGAAAGCAAATACAATACTAGCAGACTGAAAAGAATTCAAACAAACAAAAAGCATTATAAGAGGACAAAAAAATTATGTCATGTGCATATAAAACTATAATTGATATGATCCTGATATATGCTTCAAAAAATATTAAAAACAAGGAGAAACTGACAAATCTACACATCAGCAGAACCTCAAATTCCAAAGAACAAAACCAAACCACATTCACTTTCCACAATACCTCAAAATAAGAAATTAATCCAACAGACACAAGGAAATAAGTCTATCCACCTGGAAATCTTCAAACTCACTTCTATTAACTCTGAAACTGAAGATGAGATCAAAACAATTTATTTTTTAATGAATGACAATGAGAACACTATATAGCAAAAGGAATAGGATGTCTACCCAAGGTGGGACTCAAAGGGAAACTTCTAGCCTTAAATGTTTATCAAATGTATTCAAAAAGAAGGAAGCCTGAATAAAAGGGAACGTCACATACAATTTGAAATGCTAGAAAAATAAAGCAGACCCAAAATAAGCAGAAGGAAGTTATTAAAGATGAAAGCAAGATGTAAATGAAATTAGAAAAACATCATCATGAACAAAGCCAAAAGCTGATCAGTAAAATCAAGCTTTGAAAAAGCCATTAAAACAGACAAATTTCTGGTAAGTGTATCTAAGAAAAAGAAAGATGTAACTTTTCTCAAAAAAAAAAGATCAAAGAAGATGAACGTACATGACCAGAAACTACAAATAAGCCAAATTACAACTTTGTAACAGTGAATTTAAAATGTACACTAAACAGAGGATTAGCTAGAAAATAAAAAAGTGGCTCAAAATGAGGTAAAAAACACAAATCAAAAGCACTGAAAATTTTTAAAAAGAGGTCAAAGACCTACAACCCAAACAACAACAAAAAAGCACCAGGCCCTAATGGTTTCCAGGCAAACCATTAAGAGCTTCTAGGGCACAAAAAAATCTAGAAAGATTCCCAAGTCATGCTAATTTCATATCAAAAGTAGAAAAGAAGTGTCTCACAAAACAAATGCAAAAATATTAAATTATTAAACAACAGAATCCAATTGTGCAATAAAAATAATACACCATGGCCAACAGGGATTCTTTGGAACGCAAAGATGGTTTTCACATTAAAATTCCAATTAAGGAGGTTTGCTTACATTAGTTCACTGAAGGAGAAAAACCATGATTATCTCAATACACTCCAAAAAATAAAAATTAAGAGAATTAAGCCAACAAAATTAAAAAATCTTTTTTAATAACTGGACACACCAAAAAAGAATACAAATACCAATAGCTTTTCCTATGTTATAAGCAAAATCCAGCAAGAAAATGACGTGAAAAAAATGTCATGCATAACAAAAACCATAAAATATTTATAAATAAATCTAATACTAAATATCCATGATTGCTATTAAAATGGTGTACTGAAAGACATAATAGTGGGAAGATATATCATGTTCCAGGAAGGAAAACTAAATACTATTAAAGTGTCAATTCTCCCCCAAATTAATCTAACAATGTCAATGCAATTCTAAAAAGAACACTGTGGCTGACTCCCCAACAGCTATTCCACCTCAGTCAGAAAGAGAGCCCTGATTTTTTTTTTTTTTTTTAAACACCAACAGAAACTCCATTTCCAGTGATGAGGGACTAACTCAACCTGGCGTGAGTCATGAAGTCTGGCCCCGACTGGAAGAATAAAAAGTTTCTTCACTAATGAAATCAACAGTGCTGGATATAACTGAAGTAAGGAGATTCAATTCCTATTTTCCTACTAACAGCGCCATTCTTTTAACCATCAACTTTAAGATGATGCCAACTTTGTGGAGAGCAAAGAAGAGACACAGCACTCTACCAACAAATATATCTAATCAACAGGATTGGAATCTGAAGTTTTGGACATATCTAAGACCAATGGAAGACTGTAATGCTTAAAACAAATTAAGCCTTACTCCCCTTTCCATAGATTAAAAAGTTGAAACATTAGTTTATGGCTATTATGTTTTAAATGTGCATCTATTAACAGCCAAGCACTTTACTGCATGAGTTTATTTAATGTTTACAATAACCATGCACGGTAATCACCCCACTTTACAGATTAAGAAACTGAAGTGCAGGGACTTCCCTGGTGGTCCAGGGACTAAGGCTCCGCATTCCCAATGCCGGGGGCCCAGGTTCGATCCCTGGTCAGGGAATTAGATCCCACATGCCGCAACTAAGAGTTTGCATGCCGCAACTAAAGATCCCACAAGCCACAACTAAAAAAAAAAGATCCCGCATGCCACAACTAAGACCTGGCACAGCCAAATAAATATTTTAAAAAAAAAAAAGAATGAAAGAGGGCTTCCCTGGTGGCGCAGTGGTTGAGAGTCCGCCTGCCGATGCAGGGGACACGGGTTCGTGCCCCGGTCTGGGAAGATCCCACATGCCGCGGAGCGGCTGGACCCGTGAGCCATGGCCGCTAAGCCTGCACGTCTGGAGCCTGTGCTCCGCAACGGGAGAGGCCACAACAGTGAGAGGCCCGCATACCGCAAAAAGAAAAAAAAAAAAGAATTAAAGAAAAAGAAACTTAAGTGCAAAAGAGCCCAAGGTCACAGTCAAGGAAAGGCAGAAGTGGGACTCAAACTCAGATTTCCTAAGTCCTTTTAAAAGTATCTTTTGGGCTTCCCTGGTGGCGCAGTGGTTGAGAGTCCGCCTGCTGATGCAGGGGACACGGGTTCGTGCCCCGGTCCAGGAAGATCCCACATGCCACGGAGCGGCTGGGCCCGTGAGCCATGGCTGCTGAGCCTGCGCGTCCGGAGCCTGTGCTCTGCAACGGGAGAGGCCACAACAGTGAGAGGCCCGCGTACCGCAAAAAAAATAAAATAAATAAAAATAAAAGTATCTTAACCAGTATCTATACAAACTTAACAGCACAAAACACATATTCTTGGGTTAAATTTTCTTTTAAGTAAAAGTAGTTTAATAAAATTTACATACCTTAAATAAAGGGGACCAACAATATATAAGGAAAAATAAGGAGCCTAAGGCTGAAAGAGTAAATAGCCTTATTATATCCTTTAGTAGCTTCTGGATTTTTTCGTTAATCAAACATTTACATATCCAAGATCTGAGAGATAATGAAAGACACGGGAGGTCCATTAGATGCATGCTCTCTGATAATATCTCAGGCCATACAATTCTGTTATTTCTAAACATTCAGCCTATCAAAGGGGGTTTAGATTCCTATCAATAACTGACAGACTGCCCCATATACTATGACATGATGACTACTAGAATAAGCCTTCCAATTCTTATTCAAAATACTATGTGTGGCACTTCCCTGTGGCGCAGTGTTAAGAATCCGCCCACCAATACAGGGGACACAGGTTCGAACCCTGGTTCGGGAAGCCCACATGCCGCGGAGCAACTAAGCCTGTGCACCACAACTACTGAGCCTGCGCTCTTACCCCGCGTGCCACAACTACTGAAGCCCGTGCTCAGCAACAAAAGAAACCACCGCAATGAGAAGCCCGTGCACCACAACGAAGAGTAGCCCCCGCTCGCCGCAACTAGAGAAAGCCTGCGCACAGCAACAAAGACCCAATGCAGCCAAAAATAAATAAATTAAAAAAAAAAAAAAAAACACTATGTGTTTCTGGCAGGAAAAGTCATGGAAAGTCAAGGAACTTTTGCTATGCCCTCACATTCCTATCTCACTAATAGAAGGCCTATTTTATCACTTCTGATTAGTGAGTCTTTCCATTAATTTTCAGATATTTTAGTCTGTTTTCAGCCTTCAGCATATTTCCTGATATATTTCCTCTAAGGTACTCCACCTAGACAATGTACACTTGACTTAGGACACATTTCTAGAAAGAATTTAAACTTTCCCTCACAGATTTATGTAAAATCATCAATAGCACACTGTCTCATAATAGGTCTCAACAACTGAAATGCTTTCCAATGAGAAATATATGGTTTATAAAAGTGTACTCAATTTTCCAACATTATGAATATCTTTACACCAGACCACATGTGGTTAAAATACTGCAAACTCAAATCCCTAGACTGGTCTAGGCAGCGATCTTTGGCCTCATATTAAAAGACAGACCTCGGGACTTCCCTGGTGATCCAGTGGTTAAGACTCTGAGCTCCCAGTGCAGAGGGTCCGGGCTCAATCCCTGCTCAGGGAACTAGATCCCACGTGCCACAACTAAAAAGTCCGCATGCCGCAACTAAAAAGATCCTGCTCGCACGTGACACCAAAGATCCCGCGTGCTGCAACTAAGAAAGACCCAGTGCAGCCAAATAAATAAATAAATACTTTTTAAAAGACGGACCTCAATAAATATTCCCAAAATAGTTTAACTCAGGGACCAGATACTTATAAAATACTACCTACTATAAAACCAGCAGACTCAATAATAAATTTTACATCCAAGAAATACAAAGAGGGCTTCCCTGGTGGCGCAGTGGTTAAGGATCCGCCTGCCAATGCAGGGGACACAGGTGTGAGCCCTGGTCCTGGAAGATCCCACATGCCGCGGAGCAACTAAGCCCATGTGCTACAACTACTGAGCCCACGTGCTGCAACTACTGAAGCCTGCACACCTAATGCCCATGTTCCGCAACAAGAGAAGCCACCACAGTGAGAATCCCACGCACCGCAACGAAAGAGTAGCCCCCACTCGCCGCAACTAGAGAAAGCCTGCGCACAGCAACAAAGACTGAACACAGCCATAAATAAATAAATAAAATTTATTTTTTAAGAAAAGAAATATAAACATACAAAACTTAATACGCTACTAAAAACTGCAAGATAGCTTTCACTTTCAGAAAGCAAACTTTAAGCCATTATAAAGGGTTTTCATATCCTAGTCCACCTTGCTGACAAAAATTGAAAAAGAATATTAACTGAGAAAGAACAGTGCCTGAAGATAAAGATACCACAAATTATGAACCTGAAAAGCGCTCCCAAGGTTATAAATTTAAGCCCAAGGAACCTCACTGCTCTTTTAAATAACCAGACAAAATAGCTATTCTGCTATATGACTGCCTGATAAGGTATTCTCAAACAACCTACAGGCTATTATCTTGGTCCTTATCTCTCCTTTTAACATGTGTTTAAGCAAAATATTTTTAATACCATACATCCCCCTTGCTAATGGTCTCCTCAGATATACAGAGGGCAGTGATGCCAACACTCAACAGTCATACTATCTAAATGCACAATTCATACATGAGCCCCTAAAATAACATACTTAATTTTACAAGCTGCATAATATTATTTTTAGGTTATGCTTAATGCTTTATATTCATTATTCATCAAAGAAGAGGAGTCGTGTTTACTTTTATTTCATTTAGGTTTAAAGTTGATAAAACAATAGGTTAAAAAGCACCCTCTCCTATTCTGTCCCTCAAAAATGGGCTACAAAGCAATAGAAATCTAACTTTTTTCTTGAGCTCCCAGTGGGCAGCCCTTCCTAATTCCCTAACTGAAGATGAAACACTGCACCTGATAAAAGGCAACCTCCCAGCACCAGTTCCATTCTGGCAACACTGATGCTGC
This sequence comes from Grampus griseus, assembly GCF_964374135.1. Lineage (NCBI taxonomy): Eukaryota > Metazoa > Chordata > Mammalia > Artiodactyla > Delphinidae > Grampus > Grampus griseus. Next base: position 58,714,949 of record NC_139008.1, read on the forward strand.
CCCAAATACCAAGGAAAAGCTAACTATTTTCTAGATTAGTATTATCAAGCTACAAACAAAAGCTTTATTTTCTAGACTGATGGAGGTTAAGGAAATTCCATGATTGGCATGAGTCCAAAATCAGCATGTCCCCAAGCTTTCCCTGGAGTGCTAAAATATGCTTGGGAGTCACCTTCAAAGATCCAGCTCATCCCCCGGCACTGCCATGAAGCACTGTGATCCCAGAGTTCCCACACCTCCTGCACATCTGGGGCCCTAGATTAAAATGTATGTTCTCTTGTTACATGTTACATGCATGTAATGTTCTTTTGTTACGTTTGTAAAAACTGTACATTTTACTGTATGTAATAATGCCTCAATAAAATTTTAAAAATTAAAACACATTTTAGACCCCTCTGCAGATCTGAGGGTTTTCTTTTTTTAAGCTTCTGAGTGATTCCATGTGAGAATCACTACTCTGAACTACATCACATGTACCTTCCAAGATGTGGAAAGTCAAGAAACACCGGGTCTGAAGTCAGACACCTAGAATCAAAACACAGTTCCATTACTAACTCACTATATGCCCTTGGAGAAAGAGAAAATTTCACTGAGCCTGTTGCCTAATCTGGAAGCTGGGTATAACAAACACCCACCTCAGAGGATAACTGCAAGACTTAAATGTTTATGAAGTATTTGGCACAGTGTCTAACATGAACACGTAAGCATCATCGTTACCATCATTTTAAACCAATCTTTATTTGGTATTTCTCTCAGACCTATGAGACATACTCCAGCTAATCTAAAACTTTTGAAGAACTTCTTAAGACACACATGCCTAGCCTCATCCCTAATGACTATGATGTGTTAAGTCTGAGGTGGGGACAGGTTTGGGAATCACACTGCTCTAGGGAACATGTGTGGCAGAACATGACTATAACCAGGGCCCACAATTCCTAAGATAAACTGAACAGCTCCTTCTAGTTTCCGATGACAACTAGTCTCCTACCTTAAGATAAGTAGTGTAATGATATCAGAATGAGGTTTTCTAACAAAAGAAAGGTGGCACCAACTCAACTCTCCTAATAAAAAATACAAAGATTAAATCTTTATTGAATTCCCTCAAAGTTAAGACCAAAGTATATTCTTTGGTCAATACACAATCAATACACTGCCTCTCCAACAGGTATACCCCTGGACAGTACAGAAAGAACAAATGGAAAGAAAATACCTTATTTATTTCTTTAGTTCTCATTATCTAAGAGATAGCTTTTCATGACTTTTATAAGGACTAATGAGTTTATTAAAGCTCTTAGAAGAGTACATGAAAAAAAAATTTTAAGAGTGCCTGACTGGTGGCAAACACCGAAATTACAATACTCAGAATCCTCATGGCCAGTGGTCACAAAGAGCTGGCTACATGGCTGTGATTCTTTTTGCTGAATCTCTGGAATTTACATCCATCTCTAATGAGGCAGTACAAAACCACGAAGGAACTAATGTTTTGCATTGCTTAAAAATCAAGTGCTTCTCAAAACAGGAACTAGGCTCTAAAAACGGTATACGTTGAGAGCAGATCATCTCTTTTCCAATTCTCTTTCAAGAACATAGGAAAAGACAAAAGAATTAAAACTCTCAAACTTTTCACAGCAAAACAGGGGTGTTTTTAATATTTAATCATCCAAATCATATAAAACTAAAGCAACTGGGTTGTTGGGCTGACGTCCAAGACTATCCAATAAAGACCTCACATCCGGGGGGGTGGGGTGGGGGGTTGTGATGAATTGGGCGATTGGGATTGACATGTATACACTGATGTGTATAAAACTGATGACCAATAAGGACCTGCTGTATAAAAAAATAAAGTAAAAAATAATAATAATTTTTAAAAACACGACCTCACACTCATCCTGCCACTTTCTCACTCCCATAATCTACATTTAAAACAAGCTGATTTCCTGAAATAGGAATCTGGCAACGACAAGAAAAAATATATATAGCCACATGTAAAATGTTATTATATCGTAAAACTCATATTAGAGTATCAAGACAGTGGATACTTTCAAGAGTTGCAATGGCTGTTTGAAGGAGGACCCAAACTGAAGACCTGTAAAGAGAAGAAAATATCTGGACTAGATCACAATGCAGAAAATAAAACCTGATAATAAAACCGATTCTCTGGGAAGAGCATGTGCAACCGCCAAGGCGAGAAGTCGTTTTCCCTCAAAAGAGAAAGGCTTAATGCCCAGAGTGCTACAGTACTGAATCGTGAGTATCAGCAAAGAGATGGAAAGAAAATAGAGGCGATAATCTGGGTGAGACAAGACCCGAATTCTCATGGGAAGAAAAGCAGACAAAGCTTAGTATACACAACACGGAATCCAGTTTTAGGCTTGCAGCAACTCAACCATTTTCCTTGAGCCCAAAATCTCCAGGTAAAAAGGATGTAACGTCTTGCAGCTCTCTGGAAATCCACGGAAAACAGACACTGGGGATTCAAACGACTTGAGGGGGGAGGGGAGGTGGTGAAAATGGGTCAAAAGAAGTCTTCCCGAGGAAAAAAATAATGCGATTCTCGGCCGAAGAATGCACAAGGAACTAAGAACCGGGAGGGAGAAAAGGTCCTGGGTACGGACGCTACACTCGGACAACCGAGAAGCAGACGCGCGAGGCCGGATGGGGCCGAACACGCAGCCTCCGGCGTTGGGGGACCCGAGGCCTCCAACCAGATGTCAGCCCAGCACCAACCTGGGACCACCGGGCGGGGGCACTGTCTCCGCGCGGGAAAAACGGCGACCGGGCCGGAAGGGGGCAGGGCGAAACGCGAGGGCGCCCCGCCGGGCACTTACGCGGCCGCTTCTTCCTGAGGCTTTCGACGCGCTGACGGGAGGCCGACGTAGCGCCGCTGTAAGAGCCGGGCCGGTCCCGCCTTACGCCCTCCGCCGAAGCCGAGGCCCCGACGGCGGGAGCCGACGCGCTGTTCGCCCGGCGCCGCAGTGGCTCCCGCCGCCGCCCATCGGGGCCGCCGGGCGCCGGCTCCCGGACCGACGAGGCGGAGACCCCCCAGTGGCGCTCCATGGGCGCGCCAAGCCGGCCCGCTCCCATCCGCAATAGGAACCGCTGCCGACCGAGCCAGCCCCCAACGCCAGTGCCCTCGTCGCCTCCTCCGCGGCAATCCAGCCAGAGCAGAAGAACACCCTCGGCAGGCCGCCTCTTCCGTTGCGCCAACACGCAGCAAGCCAATCCAAACAAGCTGGGGGCGGCCCGAAGGCCTCTTGTCCAATCGGCTGCCTGATTCGAGGCGGATCGACCGCGCCTCCGCCCAATGAAAGGCTCGGGGCGGGGCGGAGGACGGCAGGGGAGGGGATCCGGGCTGGGCAGAGGAGAAGGCGGTGTTGCTGAGCACAGAGTGATGGCGGCGCCGCCCAATAGACGCGTTGGTGGAGGGGTCTGCGCCCCTTTACACCGGGGTGCACAGGTAGGCGCTCCGGGCCCCAGAACTCTCCCGGCAGCCGCCTCGCGCCCCCGAGCCCCGCCGTGCTGCTGCGTCTCGTCGTCTCCCGGCTTGCGCCCTTCTCCAGCCCAGCGGTGTGCCGCAGGGTCTGGTCGCCAGCCGTTGGCAAACAGAAGGGCTTGAACCGCGGCTGAATTTAGCCTTTGTCCCTCGACCTGATTCCACTACTGCCGTCAAGACCACCAGTCCTCCGCGCTCTGTTTGACCGCCACCCCCTTCCCCAGCACTGCCACTGGCGTGTTTAGGCTAAGCCCCCTTCATTCCTTCTGCGTTAGACAGATGTTCCCAGTACGAGAACTAATGAAAGGACTGGGGTTGGTCTCCATGGCAACTGGAAGAAAGAGGTGGGTTATAAATCCTTTGCCACCCTCCTGTAGTGGGAGCCAGGAAGTAGGGTTGGCTCTTGGAAGGAGAGTCTGGACCCCCTTTCTTTGTGGTGCAGTGGAGGACATAGAAGGATTTGGTGGCCGCCTCAGGGCCTGGGTTGTTGGGGATTTGGTCTGATTGGTTTTTTTAAAAATCATTGTTTTTTTGTTTTTTAAATCATTTTATCACCTTCTTTTTGCGGGTGAGAACATGGTCACCTCCAGCCCTGAGATACTGACCAAAGGTCCATCCAAGCGTCTCTTCTCCCATAGGTTGCCCGTGCCTGGAATGACCCGTAGCTCTGTATCCCCAAGGCACTCCCTCATTCTGTCAAGTTGAACGGGATTGTGGGTTTATCTTGCTAGCAAATTATTTCATAAGTGCCTCCCCTGAGAGACTGTAATGCCCCTTATGTTCTTCATCTTTCCTGTAATGACTGCTAGTAGCAGGCTGAACAAGAAATAAGAGCTTCTCTCTTGCTTATTGAATAGAATTGCCATGCTCACTCAAAACTAGCTCCCTGGGACTTCCCTGGTGGCACAGTGGTTAGGAATCCACCTGCCAATGCAGGGCACACAGGTTCGATGCCTGGTCCGGGAAGATGCCACATGTCGTGGAGCAACTCAGCCTGTGCGCCACAACTACTGAGCCTGCGCTCTAGAGCCCGCGAGCCACAACTAGTGAAGCCCACACACCTAGAGCCCGTGCTCCGCAACAAGAGAAGCCACCGCACTGAGAAGCCCGCACACTGCAACGAAGAGTAGCCCCCTCTCAGCGCAACTAGAGAAAGCCCGTGCGCAGGAACGGTAGGATTAACTCTGGAAACCCTATTTCCTAACTCTGGAAATTCCGTCTCCTGCAGGAAGCCACCCCAGAGGGATCCTACAAAAACCAAGAAAACGTATAGCTACTCTTCTAAATCTCAGTGCCCAGCATTGCCTACGTTTCTGCCTCCCCCAGCAACAAAAAAAAAAAAACGGTTCTCCTTGACCTGAGGAAACTTCCATCCAGGTCTGTGAGCTGCAATAGATCATCCTGAAGAATCAAGAATCATCATCACCTGAGACTGCCAAGACGAATCCCAACATCAAAACAACACTTGAGGGCTTCCCTGGTGACGCAGTGGTTGAGGGTCCGCCTGCCTGATGCAGGGGATACAGGTTCGTGCCCGGGTCCGGGAAGATCCTACAGGCCGCGGAGTGGCTAGGCCCGTGAGCCATGGCCACTGAGCCTGCGCGTCCGGAGCCTGTGCCCCGCAGCGGGAGAGGCCACAACAGTGAGAGGCCCGCGTACCGCAAAAAAAAAACAAAAAACAAAAAAGCACTTGAAGCTTGTGTACCTTTTCTTTCTTTACTGTGTATAGTGTCTTTTATCTTTTTAAAATTTATTTATTTATTTATTTATTTTTGGCTCCGTTGGGTCTTCGTTGCTGCACGCGGGCTTTCTCTAGTTGCGGCAAGCGGGGTCTACTCTTCGTCGCAGTGCACGGGCTTCTCAGTGCGGTGGCTTCTCTTGTTGCAGAGCACGGGCTCTAGGTGCGCGGGCTTCAGGAGTTGTGGCTCGCGGGCTCTAGAGCGCAGGCTCAGTAGTTGTGGCACACGGGCTTAGTTGCTCCACGGCATATGGGATCTTCCCAGAGCGGGGCTCGAACCCGTGTCCCCTGCATTGGCAGGTGGATTCTTAACAATTGCACCACCAGGGAAGCCCAGAAAATAAATTTTTTAAGAGAAAAATGTATCATGGATTTACACTAATTTCCATTCATTTTTAAGGTTACAGAGTTTTTACTTAGCTTCTTTTATCTTAACCTGAAAATCTAAGGACTTCACAACATTCACTACTTATTTGCTTTATCATTAAATATATAGATAATAGTTTCAGAATAAAAATATCAGTATTACCAATGATGTGATTATTAAACACTGTTTAAGATTTTTCTGCCGTTCTTTTTGTCCTTAGGATACGTTGCACTAGGGATGAAAAATCAAATTGTGCTTTAAAGTCATTTGAAATAATTTCTTTCTGTGTAGTTCAGCCAACAACTCAATACAGAATTGAGTCCTTTTTTTTCCATTTTGATTCAATTTTTAGAGATTTAAATTTTTTCTTGCTTTTTCTAATGAAAGAAGCTACCATGTTGTGTGCTGCCCTATGAAGCAACCCATGTGGCAAGGGACTGAAGGCAGCCTCTGGCCAACAGCCAACAAGGAAGTGCAGCCCGCAGAGCAACATTTCAATGAGGAACTGAGACTTCCCTGGTTGTGCAGTGGTTAAGACTCTGCACTCCCAATGCAGGGGGCCCAGGTTCAATCCCTGGTCAGGGAACTAGATCCCTCATGCCACAACAAAGAGCCCGTATGCTGCACTAAAGATCCCGCACGCGGCAATGAAGATCCCACGTGCCGCAACTAAGACCTGGCAAAGCCAAATAAATTAAAAAGTGAGGAACTAAATCCTGCAAGAACCATGTGAGTGAGCTTGGAAGTGAATCCTCCCCAAACTGCAGCCCTGGCCAACACCTTGATTGCAGCCTTGTGAGAGACCCTGAGCCAGAGGACGCAGCAAACCTGCACCTGAAATCTTAACCCACAGAAACTGAGATACTAAATGTGTTGTTTTAAGCTATTAAGTTTTGGAATAATTTCTCATGCAGCATTAGTTAATGGATCACCTCCATAGGGGCTGTGTTATATATACTCTTAACTGTTGGATGACTGCAGGGAAAGTAGAATGCTGATTAATCAGTTAATGATGAGGTCAACTGATGAGATCAGTTGACCAATGGTCTTGAGTAGAATTGTGTGGGGCTCTGGCTTTGCCCTGTTCTCCATTTCATTAGTGATTTGGTGGCTCATCCTGCACATGTTGGGGAAAAATCCAGAGCCAGAGGATCCTCAACCAACTGAAACAATGACCAAGTTGTTTGGATTGTTGCATGAACTAAATTCAATTCAACAAAGACCCATTAAGCTTGGCAACAATAGTTTGTGGAGCAATACAGGGGGCTGTAGAGAAGGCCCTGCACCCCACTGCTATGAAATGGACCCGAGAGAGCATCCCCAGCCCCAGGCCAAGGGTGGGATTAAGTCAGGGCTGTCAAATGGCACAGAAGTACATAGAGAGAGGCAAGGAATGATGTCTATCAACCCCCCTAAAAAGGAAACAGGATTGCAAGGGATTAAAGGACATTATCAATTGTTGCTCTTTCTCTTTAGTCAAAAAAGTCTCCTTAAAAATGCAGTGACTAGGGCTTCCCTGGTGGCGCAGTGGTTGAGAGTCCGCCTGCTGATGCAGGGGACACGGGTTCATGCCCCTGTCCGGGAAGATCCCACATGCCGCAGAGCGGCTAGGCCCGTGAGCCATGGCCACTGAGCCTGTGCGTCCGGAGCCTGTGCTCCGCAACGGGAGAGGCTACAACAGTGAGAGGCCCGCGTACCGCAAAAAAAAAAAATTTTTAATGCAGTGACTCAATGAGTCAGCACCTGCTTTTAACAAGATCCCCAAGAGGATTTGTATCTCTACTGAAGTTGGAGACACTCTGGACTATATAACTCTGTATAGTTTGAAATTTTTTTTAATTTCACTTTTTTATTGAAATATACTTGATTTACAATGTTGTGTTAATTTCTGCTGTACAGCAAAGTGACTCAGTTATACGTACATTCTTTTTTATATTCTTTTCCATTATGGTTTATCCCAGGATATTGAATATAGTTCCCTGTGCTATACAGTAGGACCTTGTTGTTTATCCATTCTATATGTAATAGTTTGCATCTACTAACCCCAAACTCCCAGTCCACCCCTCTGCCACCTGCCCTCCCCCTTGGAGGACAAGTCTATTCTCTTGAGTCTGTTTCATATATAGGTTCGTTTGTGCCCTATTTTAGATTCAACATATAAGTGATATCATATGGTATTTGTTCTTCTTCTGATTTACTTCACTTAGTATGGTAATCTCTAGTTGTGGTATTTTATTTATTCTTTTTTAAAATTTATTTATTTATTTATTTTGGCCTCGCTGTGCAGCTTTTGGGATCTCAGTTCCCTAACCAGGGACTGAACCCAGGCCGTGGCAGTGAAAGCCTGGGATCCTAACCACTTGACCACCAGGGAACTCCTGGTGGAATTTTAACTTTTTACAGCAAGCAGATATTCGTGTATTACCTGTGTAATTAAAAGATGATTTAAAGAGACTAGATTATAAGGAAGGTGAAAATTCTGAAGGGAGACTGACCCCCTGGACTGGGACTCCTGGAAGGAAGGAGTCCACTGAGCCAGGCCAGAAGGTGACAGCCAGCCACATGTGGAGAACTGAGGAGCTTGTCTCTGAGTAGAGACTCCTGAAAGTGAAGGTGGGAGGAAAAAGGGGGAGGGGTCCTGAACAAGCTCCCCAGATTGAAAGTTCTATTTACATTCACTGCAGGAGCCTCACTTCAAGCAGATATCTGGCCAGGGTAGATCCTCAGAACTGTGGGCTGAATAAAAGAAATGTTAAAGGATCTTAAGTTCTAGAAGTAATAATAGCAGAATTACTGGAAACGTGAGTCCATGGGCTCACAATTCTAACGACATCGTCCTGATAGCAAGTAGTGAAAAAAGCAATTCTTTCAGCAGTTACCACAGTTTCTCTCTTTCCCAATTCCTTTGGACAGATCTCCTGCAAGAAGCTGATTTCCAACTGCATGTGATAATGAAAGGATTTTTCTTTCTTCTTATGTTAAGTACAAGCAAACTGATGAAATAGGAGACAGCATCTGACTGCTAGGAAATCAGCGATTCAGACAGTATGGCAGTGGCACTTGGGGATGGGGAAGGACAGAGGAGGGGAGGAAGCTGGTACAGCCAGTCCATGCCAAGGACACTCAAGGGCTGATGGGACTGAGCTCTGGAGGAGGAAGGATTTGACATCACCTGGTCCAGCCTCATGGTTTATGGGTCCAGGAAGGAAAGGGATGCCAGGAGCTGGCTGTGGACCCAGGACTAGAACCCAGGGCTACTTCCCTTCTTCATCTTTCTCACTGTTCCCATTTTCTCTCCCCACCTCCACCTTTCTGGCTGCTGCCCACCCCGTTCCCCCAGGTCCCTTCTGTCTTTGAAGTACCCTTTTCAGCATGTATATTTTACTTCAATAAAAAGCTGTGGGGTTGAGGGGGTATTTTTCTTTTATTGCTGTTTTTATAGAAACAGCATTGAGTAAGTAGAAGGAAGATATTCAGTGTAAGTTGTGTGGTTTTTTTTTTATTATTTTTGGCTGTGTTGAGTCTTCATTGCTGCACTCAGCCTTTCTCTAGTTGCGGCGAGTGGGGACTACTCTTTGTTGCAGTGCGTGGGCTTCTCATTGCGGTTGCTTCTCTTGTTGCGGAGCACAGGCTCGGCGCACGGGCTTCAGTAGCTGTGGCGTGTGGGCTTCCATAGCTGTGGCTTGTGGGCTCTAGAGCGCAGGCTCAGTAGTTGTGGCACATGGGCTTAGTTGCTCCCCAGCATGTGGGATCTTCCCGGACTAGGGCTCGAACCCATGTCCCCTGCATTGGCAGGTGGACTCTTAACCACTGTGCCACGAGGGAAGCCCCCAGTGTAAGTTTTTTAAATGCAGGCAGGAAGGTGAGAATTTACTCTGAAGAATTTGAGGTAAGCCATGAGAATTTAGAAAGGCTAATAAGTGAGAGGGATCTATTCAAAAAAGCTTCCAAAAGGAGCTGGGCTTTAAGCCAGGCCTTAAAAAAACTTTAGTGGGTGCAGTAGCTAAGCCATGACTTGCAGCAGAGCCCTCTAGCCGTTGGCCTTATCCTTAAAGGCAGCACCACTGACCCCAGGGAGGGATAGGAAGCTGGATGAAGCATGTATGTGCCCACTCCCATCCTATTCCGGCAGTGGAGACCCCTCGCAGAGCCCATATCCTTCCCTCTGAGAGACTGAATATACAAAAGGACAGTGGCCAGACCATATATGACAATAGAACTCTCTGCAGTAACCAGCCTGGAAAGCCAAACCACAGCCTCTGCAGCAGTCATCCAGAATGATCAGGTCTTGGTTAATGTGTGCCAGCTTCTTCCCAATCCCCAACCACCTCTTCCCTCTCTTCCATCTCGGGACCAACCAGAGAAAGTCAAATATGTTCCCCAACCAATCACATAAGGTGCCCCTCTTCTAGTTAGCCAGCCTCCAGTGTCCCAGGCAAACAACCTCCAATCACAGCACATCTGAAGCCTTCCCTTTCTTTTATTCACCACAGTGTTTTCCCAGTCCCTGCCTGCCTTTGATACCCTCCTGGCCAAATGCAAGTGACAGTGGCTGCTCTTACAAGCTCAGAATGAACAGCCTATGTTTGTTCTCATTTGGGTGACCTTGGTTTATCTCCATATCTCTAAAGCGATTCTGTACACAAACTGAACGTACTCATGAAACCAACACCCAAATCAAAGGTAACCATGCCGACTTTCAATGCCATAGATCAATTTTGCTTATTTCTGTACTTTTTGTATGAATAGAATCACCCAGTAAACACTTTTGTGTGTGTACTTTTTTTTTTTTTTTTTTTTTGCGGTACGCGGGCCTCTCACTGTTGTGGCCTCTCCCATTGCGGAGCACAGGCTCCGGACGCGCAGGCTCAGCGGCCATGGCTCACGGGCCCAGCCGCTCCGCGGCATGTGGGATCTTCCCAGACCGGGGCACGAACCCATGTCCCCTGCATCAGCAGGCGGACTCTAAACCACTGCACCACCAGTGAAGCCCTCTACTGACTTCTTTTTCTCAACATCATGTCTGTGCAATATATCCACATTGAGTGTAGCAATATTTTCATTCGTATTCATTGTTGTGCACTAGTATTCTACTGTATGACTTTACCCCAACTTATATATATATATATATATATATATATATATATATATATATATATATATATATATATATATATATATATCCATTCTACTGTGGATAGACCTTTGGGTTGCTTCCAGTTTGGGGCTATTTTGAACAGTGCAGTTAGAAATATTCTTGCACATATCTTGGTAGACATGAGCTCTTGTTTCTGTCATGTACATACCCAGGAGTGGAATTGCTGGGTCATAGGTTATGCATGTGTTCAGGTTTAGTAGATACTGCCTATTTTCCAACAGGGTTTTACTAACTTACATTACCCCTAAAGTTTGAGAGTTTCAGTTGCTCTATATTTCCATCAACATTTGATCTTGTCAGACACTTTCATTTTAGCCGTCCTGATAGGTGTCTTTGTAAATTTATACTTAATATTTTTCTTGTTCCCTAGAGGTTCTAAGTTTTACTGTTTTCCTGGATTTCATTGTTATAATTGTTAATAGTACATGACTGATCAAAACAACACTTTTCTCTCCTCCCCCCCACCCCTGCCCTTGCTTTTAGACACTCCTTTAGACCACTCACAATTATATTGGAGACAGTGGGTGATAGAAGGGGGCACTTAAGGTGGGCTTTTTGCATTATTATTGTGTCTCTCCAAGGCCTGTCCCCATACTCTGCACTCAGTAGGAGCAAAATAAATATCTGTTGTATAAATACGTGAAATAAATGACATGAAAGCCTATATGTCTCCACCATACTTTGTGAGTCATTCCCGACCACTGGAGTGTATGCAGGTGTCTTACTCATTTTAGGCCTTAGACCTGGCACAGGGGAATCCTTTAACAAACAATATCTGCTAAACCAAACTGACCTCCAGCTGCCTCACCTCATTCAGCCTCAGGCCATTGAGCCTGGGCACATACAAGATGATTATATTCATATTGTCACAGCATCCCTGAGACTGTATTAATTATATATTGCACATCATTACACTATTATAGCAGGTGCCAGATCTTGGCACACCGGGCAGAGATGTGATGGTGTGAAATCTTACTTTAAATGGGGTCCCAGGCTCCAGACACCTGATCAGCTGTGGGTCATGGGCATGGAGAACATCCAACTCTGGGGCCCACAGACCAGAGTCTTCCCTTGCATTGTTCCCTCTGGTCCTTTGTCCCTCCCAGTCTTGCAGATCAGCTGTAAATTGGGTCATACTTGTATCCGTTTCATAGGGTCATTGTGAGGATTAAACAAGTTAATACATGTAAGGCACCTAGCCCAGCACCTGGTATGCAAAAAGGTATGGGGTAAGTGGTAGCACTTTTTATTATTGCTGTTATTAACAGCAGCAGCAGCAGGGATGAGGAGTGCTGAGTGACCATGCCCTGCACCAAGTGTGAACTTCATGGCCCTGGGCTACATGGAAAAGAGCAGAAAGGGGAACATGTGATTTTTATCCATAAAGAGCTATCACTTCCAGCACAGACTAGCCCAGGGACCCTGAACACTACTCTCCCTGAAGGTGGGGGTGGAGGTGTTCCTTGGCCATCAGCTTCACGATAGTGCATTGGTAGAAAGCAAGGGACCTCAAGGCTTGAATGACTCCATTTCTAAGGAGACTCCTATAAGAGCAGGACACATGCTGTGAAGTTTGAATCTGGCCAAGAATGGGAATTTCTGCCTGCTGGAAGGGCTTTGTCAGAGCCTAAAGGAGACTCCTCGTGCAATGGGGCAAACTGCCACTGGACACACCTGTCAATCGTCACCTCTCTGGGACAGAAGCAGTAGCCAGATACTTCCAAGGAGCTTGTCAGTGAAGGAACCTCCTCTGGTTCTCTCCTCCTAAGACGGAACCAGTGCTACTCACGCTTTGAACTGGTTCAAGAGGGATGTCACCCACTGAGGCCAAGAAACCAAGAGGGGAATGCCTTGGAAGAAAAGAGAGGGCCTTTGCCACAGAATCCTCCTGTCCCAAGTCTTTCCCTTGACTTTCTGAACTCTTCACTTTCTGACTTACAAAAAGAACCTGTACAGAAAAGGGGGAATCAGGCAGGGATGAACAAGACTATCCATGAGTCCATAATTATTGAAGGTGTGTAAAGGGCACGTGGAGGGGAGAGGTAATTATTCTAGTTTCTGTACTTCAGTGTGTGCTTAAAAGCTTTCCATAAAAAAGAAGCTATGAATAATCCATGGCCTGAAAGAGTAAAGGGCATCTTGCTGATCTTTTTTTTTTTTTTTTTTTTTTTTGCTGTACGCGGGCCTCTCACTGTTGTGGCCTCTCCTGTTGCGGAGCACAGGCTCCGGACGCGCAGGCCCCGTGGCCATGGCTCACGGGCCCAGCCACTCCGCGGCATGTGGGATCTTCCCGGTTCGGGGCACGAACCCGTGTCCCCTGCATCGGCAGGCGGACTCCCAACCACTGCGCCACCAGGGAAGCCCTCTTGCTGATCTTTGACTAGAAATTCTCCCAAATCAATTAAATCTGAGCACATCCAACCAGGGAAACAAGATGAGAGTGTGGTATTAGTCTGGCTTCGGTGGGTCATCAAGCAGAATCGGCAGGCGTTTCCCAGGGAAAGAGAAGCAGTGGTAGCTCTTGGGCTTTGAAGGAAATGTTTCAACAGGAGAGAGAGAAAAGATGGAGAGGGATTTATATGTAGGTACCTTGGCTACTGCTGAGTCTGCCCTTAAGCGCTTAGGATGGCACTGGGCCCTCTGGCCCCACCCCGGCCTTTACACCGAGGTAAAGGGTGCTTCCCCATCTCTCTTATCAACTACCCCAAGCCCTCTCCTGGCCACAGGCCAATTCCCAATCCTCCTTGAAGTTGACATTTTATTGACAACAGCCAAAATAGGAATGCTGTTCAATGCAGGCCAAGTCAGGGCTTCTGAGCAGCATAATTTGAAATGTGCCAGGATGGTCCCTAAATGTTTCCTACACACCTTACCCAAAGGTATCTCCCACATGGCTGGTCACTGTGCTTAAAATTCTACCATTTAAGTAGCATATTTTGGGTCTACAAGCTGCTTTCTTGAGATAACTTTTTTCTAAAGCTACCTTGAGAGGGTAACACATTAAAACCAGTACCTATTCATGAACTGTTCACTGACCTGGGTACCTGGGAGGGAGGAAGCAGCACAGAGGGTTAAGAGCAAGAGTGATGGGGCGTGGTTGCAGACAGCTTGGGTAGGGACCACTCCTGGCTTCAGGGTACAGGTGGTTGCATTTGGAGAGAGGGTTGAAGAGAAGCTCAGAGGTGGAAGTAGAGGTCATTAGGTTGCTGAAGTCCCCGAGGGCAGCGTAAAGAAAGGTTGTAGCAGCCAGAGCAGGGTGCAGTACCCTGCAGACTGACAGTTTGGGGGTGGGCCACAGTGAGCCCTACCCCTTATGTCTCCACAGGGTTCTAGTTCCTATCCCTTGCAGAGCTCAGAAATGAAGGTAGCTCCCGAGGCTCCTATGCCTGGCCCTTGTCCAGCAATGGCTGCTAGGAATGAACCCACAAGGATATCCCTCAATCCGTCTGTCTGCTGGGCGGCACCCTAGCCCCCACCCTGTAGTTGCCCCAGTGGACATGCCTCCCTCCTCACTCCCCAACAATTCCCCAGTGCATGGAATAAAGTAAGGGACAAATATAAAAGGGGCATAGGCAGTAGGGTTTGGGTCTGCTTCTAAAGGCACGGCCAAGTGCTCCAGTCCCTCCACATTTGAATAGAGATAATGTATCCACCCCTAGTAAATGAAATGTCAGGAACCATTCTAAGATTTATATAGATAAACTCATTTAATCCTCACAACACTAGGACATGTATATCTATACATAAAATTTTACTATTCATCCCCATTTTACAGATGAGAAAACAGGCACAGAGAGGTTAACAGCTTGCCCAAGAGCACAGAGTTAGTAAGATGGGATGCAGGCTTAGGCCATCCTACACTGCAGCAGTGCACGCTTACACACTGGGCACTCTGCCTCTCATGCCCTCATCTCTACCAGGCTGGGCAGGGAGAGGTGAGAAAAGCATTTAGTGGCCACCTGCTCTGGACCAGGCACTTGACAAAGACGTGTATGCTTCAATCTCAGGAGAACCCAGTGAAGGATGAGCCATGATCCTCAGGGTCCACATGAGTAAGCAAGACCAGAGAAGGCTGATAATTTGCCAAGGCCACACAGCCCAAGAGGAGGTGGAGCTGAAATCCAAACCTTGGCCTGAGCTCTGCCCTGCATGTGCTCCCTCTCCAACCCCCATATGGAGCTGAAGAGAACAGAGACCAGGATGAGAAGGCTGGAGAGAGGCACTTAGGTGGTCCTCAGGCCTAGCAACTGATCGGGCTCCCCAGGGGTCCATGGGAATCTCCAGACCTCCTCCCCAACCTTGTGTGGCAGGGGAGGGGAACCAGAGAGGCAGGGGACTAAGTCCTTGAAGATGGGCCACTCCGCTGCTCCTGGGGCAATAGCCTGAGGCTGGGCCACTGGGGGCTGGAGTGATGTTCTGTGGGGTCTCCTACCCCCCCCATTGGCTGCCAGGAACCAGGGCAGGATGGGGCATGTTTCCGACCCCGTGCGGTCTCCAGTAGCACCTCCTGATCCTTGCACTTGGGTAAAGAGGGATAAGGCCTAGACGGGGGCACCTCCTCCAGAGGATAAGGGCAACAACCAGATGGCCAGGTGGGCGAGGTCTGGAGCACTCAGGGCAGCCCAGGGCCCAGAAAGCCAAGGATGGTGGGGGAGCTGCCAAGGGCAGGAGCTGGGATGGAAATGCTGCCTCGCCTCTGACCCAGCCTCTGCCAGCCCAGAGATAGCGTCAAGGATGGTGGGACAGCTCAACTCAATGGCTCAGGCAGATGTACCATGGGAAAGGGAGCAGATGCATGATAGGGAGGGCCCAGGAGTTTCACTGGAGTGGGCGCCGCCGGTACAGTGTGGCCAGGAGCGCAGCTAGGAGCACCCCAGCCACGGCCACCCCAAGCCACGGAGCCCAGGGCAAGTTCCTGACCACCAGCAACTCCTCCAACTCTTCCTCCTCCCGGAATTCTGGGGCCGTGTGTGTCCCAGGGCTGTCCCCCAGGATGGGGGTACTGGGGCCCCCGTGGATCCTAATGGTGTCCTCCGACTCGTACTCGTTTTCCTCCGGAGCGTTGTCAGGCCCCACGCCCAGGGAGTTACTGTGGCTGATGGCGAGGTCTGCGGAGCAGCCCGAGAACGGTTGGCTGTCCATTCTGGATACCAGCCTGCCAGGCTTGCTCAGCTCCAGCTCTGAGCCCCAGCAGTTAGAGCTGCTATCTGGCCATGGCGAGGTGCCTCCAGTGGCAGTACCTGTGGGTGCTGGAGATGCTGGAGTCTCCTGGGAAAGAAAGGAGGGACTGGAGGGACTGAGGATGGTGGGGGGCAAGCCCAGGTTGGGTGGCCCCATTCCCAAAACAGGCCAACCCCTCAGTTCCCAGCCCATAGTGCTGTGAGGCAACCCTCTCTTGGGGACTCAACCCACTGATGGTGCAGGAGGACAGTGGGGGAGGAGGGGACTAAGGCCCTGCAGGAGCATCAGTGGTGAACTCCTCCAGGGCTGAAAGCTCTACTCACTGGCCCGCCTGTGAGCTCACTCCCACCCCAGGGAGCACTTGGTCATGTGTGGCCCCATCTACTTTGACATTATGCCTGGGCTTGATGGCCATGAAGCAGCCACAGGGTCAGAGGCTGGACCATGCACCCAAGGGGCCCCATGGACTTGGTTCTTCCAGACAGACAGCAGCAGTAGGGTTAGACGTGCAGGCTCCGAGCAGGCAACTGTGGAGGCTGCTAGGGTCAGAGATGGATGGGCTGGGACTGCAGTTTGTAAAACCCTGGTCATGGTGGGGCAGGCTAGATATCCCAGTGGTGAAGAGCAAGGCATCGAGGCAAACAGGCTACCCTGCTCTACCCCTCAATGTTTCCTCACCTGCAAAATAGTATTGATGAGCTTAAAAGGGAGCTGTGAGCTCTAAATGGGTTAATGCATGTGACCAGTGGAGGTGGCCCAGCAAGCCTGACCCTCCTGAAGCATTCACACTTAAGAGTTCTAATGATTATTATTACTCTAAAGGACATGGTGTTAGGTCTGGATGAGGCTAGGTCTCAGCTGTCCCTATGCCCTCAGAAGAAGCCCTGGACCAGCCTAGGCTGGAGACAGAATGGAGACTGGAAAGGGTACAAGGAAGAGGCCTGGATCACTGCTAGGAGGGGCGAGGACTCACCTCCACAAGTCTGTTGCTGTTCCTGATGGTGGGCCCTGTGTTGGCAGGCAGCTTTCTGGGCACCGTGCACATATGTTTCCTGTGGCCAGGCACCAAGCCAGTAGGCACTTTGGGTGGCACCACGCCAGAATGCACTGAGTTGATGGGCAATTTGGATGGTGCTAGACTGGTGAGCACATTAATGGGCATTGCACCAGGGGGCTTCAAGCTGGTGGACAACTTGGAAGGCACTGTGCTGCCAAATGCTGAGTTGGTGGGCACCCCTGCCCCGCTGGAGCAGATGGTACCTTCAGCCTGGTCACCAGCACCTCCTGCAGAGGCCAAGCCAGTGGAGGAGGAGGAGGTGCCAATAGATGGAGCTGACACTGGGGGTCCAGGCAAGCAGCTTGCCCTGGGGGTAGAACGGACCAAGGGCTGGAAGGAGACAGTCGGAGACACAGGCCCATAGGATGATGTGAAACTGGAGACCACGCCTGCAGGTGGCAAAACAAAATGAGAAACACAAACCCACAGGAGTGTTATCCTAAAATCACAGTGGCCTTGGGATCAGAGGGCTGGAGAAGGGTCTCTCTGCCCCAGCTCACACCATCCCTATTGCATCCAAGCCTCCCAACCGCCTACCCATGGAGGACTCTCCACAGTCTCTTTGGTTCCCAGGGCTGAAGGCCCAATGGTTGCAGATAAATCCTTGGTCCTGTCCCTCCTCAGTCCTTGACGTGTTCTCTCACAAGAGCAAAATGATCCCTCCCTTTAACAGGGTCTAGGAGCTTGAAAATCATTATTAATTTTCCTCTCTGCTTTTTCTTCTCCTGCCTAGGACACCCCCCTTTCCTCTTGTGTCTGCCTCTTCCATCCTCTCCTTAGACAAGTGGAATCCTGGATGTTTCTCCCACTGCCATCTTTCCTCTCAGCAGGAACAATCCTAGGCCAGGGCAAGAGGAGCAGGATGGCTCTTCTTAGAAGAGCTCACACCAGTCATGTGGCACCAGAGGCCCAGTCAGCCCCCAGTGTGTGCAAATCTTCTAGGAGGCCCAAGGGCTTGAGGGTACAGGGACAAAGCCACCCCTGGGAGGAGAGTCTGAACTGGGGGAATCAGGAGGGAGCAGGTGGTGATGGTCCATAAAGGCAGCTACATAAGGATTCACCATGGAACTCTTGAGAACACACATGCCTGGCCCTACAGCTGACAAAGGTCGGGAGTGATTCTGATGTCCACCACCCCCCATCCCAAAGCTAACACCACAGAATCTCATGGGACCTGTGTCCATACTCATACTGAAATCAAAGTGCCCTCTGCCTCCCTGGTCCACAGCAGCATTTCTTGAAAAGATGTTCCACAGCAAGCTGACAATGCAAAGTGCAAAAGGATATGTGGGTTAGAGTTTGGTGTGACAGGAGCATGGGACGCTAAGGTGGCTTCTCTGAGCTCCTGTGTCTTGTGGCTGTTCCGTGGGCACTGTGGGCTGGCTGGGCATCACTGTCATGTGGAACACAGTTTGGGAAATAGTGGTGCAGAGATGCCAGCCTGAGACATCAGAGTAGATAGCACTATATTCCTGAGATGTCTGATATAAGGGTCCAGGCCCTTGGCTGATGAAGAACATACTTCTCCTGGGGGCTGAAAAGTTTTAGTGATTCACTGGGAGCTAGAGACCCCTTTAGGGTAGGGCAGTGCTCCCTGACAACAGCTGGCCCAGCCCTGTACTCTTCTTGCACTGTCCTCCAGGTCCTGGCGGATCCCTACATAGTCCCTTTGGTATAGCACAGGCATGGCCCTAATTCACTTCTACCTGTATCCACGCCCTCTGCAATGTGACCTTGTCAGTCCTCTCATGTAGGGATGGAGTCTATCTTTCTACTCCTTGATGCTGGGCTGGCCTTGTAACTTGCTTTGTCCCACAGAAAGAGGCAGGAGGAAAACTGTGCCAGTTTTGAGCCTATGCCCCAGAAGCCCACTCTCCCTCTCTCAGAACTCTCCTCAGGTATATGAAATGGGCTTGACTGCTGGAAGGTAAGAGACTCATAGAAGAGAACTGAGGTGCCCCAGCCAACAGCCGTAAACAGCTTATATGTACCCTGATGCATATATAAGAGGGAATTCAGCCCATCTGAGCCAGCCCAAATTGCTGACCCACACAATCATAAGCTAAGTAAATAGTCGTATTTTAAGCTACTAAATTTTGGGATTGTATGTTACAAAGCAAATACTAACCAATATGCCCTCTGAGGAACTGGGTTGTTCCCTGGGGTGAACTCATTTCCCTGGGGAATACCACCTTTGCCTCCTGTCCAAGAAAACCCAGAGGGGCAACTCTAACCCTTACCCTCACTGGGAGGTCAGAAAGGCCCTATAACTCCAGGGTCCATGCATACCTGCTGTGTGGGTAGTGCCCAGTTCTGTGTCTTGCTCCTGATGTCCACTGCAGGTCAGAGGGCTGAGGGCCACCGTGTCAGATGAGGGCTGCAGGGGGCCACCCAGCCTCTTGAGGACAGCCCCAGAGCTGGGTGGCTGTGGGGCTTTCTTCGAACTCTGCACGAAGGAATATATGAATAAGGCAGTTGCTTCTCCCAGGAGCTGGCAAAGGGCAGCTTATGCTTGGGATGGCTCCTACAGGCCACAGCCCATGCCATGAAGCACAGGACCAAGAAAGCCCTTGCCTCGGCTTTGGTCATTGCCAGGACTTCTATCTGCAGGTGACTTTGAAGCCACCTCATAGAAAATCATCCTATGGGGGGTCCCTATTCATCTGTCTGGCCCTAAAGAAAGGTCCCCATCTTTGGGGCCACTGCACAGACCCCTTTCTTATGCTTCAAGTCCAAGTGGTGTCTCCTGGACACCTCACTGCCCACTCATCCTATCCCAATAGAATCAGTCATCTTAACCCCCAAACTTTACTGGCAATGATTACAGCTCCAAACATCCCCCCCTTCCCCCATCACCTCCTGCTCGCTCACTCTCCCTCATCTGGTCATCCCCTGATCCCTTGACCCAGCTCAACATCTCACATGGACCACTGCAAAGACCTCAGAATTGTGACCTCACAGCTGGCTGATGACAGAGGGGTGGGGGCTGCCACATAGTGAAGACCTGGTTGGCAGTCCGGGAGCTGGGGCAGATCCATATTGGGGGAGCCCTGGGGTTCTGAGCAGAGATTAGGCATGATTTGTCGGGGACTTCCGGAAGGCTGGGTGAGCAGAAATGGGCAGACGGGAACACAAAAGCAGGAGGTTCAAGGTAGATCGTGAGGACACACCTCTCCCAGGGACTCTGGTGATTGGGTGTCCTGGACAGGCATAGGGTAACTTGGCTCGTCCTCTCTGTAGCCATTGCAGGGGATGCTGGGGGCCACAGCAGGTGTGGATGGCCCTGGAACCCCAGCAGGAACTGATGGCCGCTCCAGTGGGGATGGGGAGTTGTTCGGATTCCCTGAAGGACAAAGATATTGTGATGTCAAGGAGGAATTGGGGTGCTCTCAGTGACAAGAGAGGCCTGGGTGCTCCTAGAACTCCAGGTCCATGGCTATCAGTTCCCCACAGCATCAAACTCTATCCTGACGTGGGCAGTACTCCTCAGAGGAGACCAGCTTCCCGAAGCAGGAGGCAGGTATCGGAGGGAGTGGTGGTGGAGAGGACAAGGAGAGGTAGGAGGAGTAGTGGGGGAAGTGAGAGTGTTGGGGGCACCTCGCAGGCCTCTCACCACCCAGACTGTGTCAGCAGTCACCACTTCTCTTTCCCCAGGCATTCTGGGACACCGTGGCTTTCTTCTCCTCCTCGTGGGTGGCTTTCACCACTATCTGACCCCTGACCTAAAGCTTCCTCCTCAGCCCCTCCTCTTTGCCCCCACCATCCACGCCTGGCCCTACCACAGCTGTTTTTATCTGGGGGAATCACTGGTAATCTCCACAAATGAAGAGATGTTAGAAAGGAAGGAGGGGAGGAAGGAAGGGAGGGGGAGGAAAAAAAAGAAAGGCAAACATGGGGATATTTTAAGGCTGTAAATCTGAGCAGTGTCTCAGGAATTGTCTCTAGTCTGAAATATATATAGGGCTGGTGTGAATTTTCTTCCTGCCTCAGCCCCTGAGACCCTGGCCTCAGCAGACCCCCTCTGAGTACTTGGCCTGGCAGGGAGCATTGAGAGGGCTTTGAGGGATAACTGGGCAGCTGCGGGGGTGGGAGGCAGCTAAGGAGGCTCTAGGGGAAACCAGTGGGAGGGGAAGAGATGAGGGGAAAGGAAGTAAGGAGCCCATGAGGAAGAAAGAAGAGACAGTGAAGGGAGGGGGAGAGAAGAGATGAGCAAAGAGAGGGAAGGCAAACTGAGGGAGAGTAGACGGGAGGAAATGAGAAAAGCGTGGGAGGCAAACGTCACAGCCACAAAAATTAGAGGAGGCTCCATTTGCTGAGCACATGGAAGGTACCCAGCCCCAGCTAAGCACTCAACATGCCATCATCCCATGGTATCCACTGCAGCCCTACAAGGTAAATGTTGCCATTAGCCCCATTTTACAGAGAAGAAGACTGAGACTTAGGGAATAAAGGGGCTTGGCCAAAGGGTTAATAAAGATTAATAAGTGGCAAAGCATGGATCTACACTCAGGTTTGTCCACTGCCCAGGAGTGATGGGAGGGAGGATGAGAGATGAAGACAGCAGGTATGGGGTGAGAGGAGAGGGAGAGTGGAGGCCAGGGAATCAGACAGGAGTTCCAGAAGAAGGGCCAAGGTGGGAGGCTCACGTAGCAGGTTGCTCTGGTAGACTCGGTCCACTTCATCAGCGAGACTGGACAGTTCACAGGCCCTCAGTGCCCCAATGAAGGAAGGCACCCAGCCGTTCCTCCGCCGAAGGCTGTTGAAGAGGTCCCAGAGAGTGCCCTGGTTCCCCCAGCGCTCATAGGAGGCCCGCAGTCGGTCCTGAAAGACACAGCCCTGCCACCAAGCTCAAGCCTGGTAGCCCTAACCCCCTCCCCACTCTGGAGGGGACAGCTGCAGATGGAGGTACCTAGAAAGCTACAAGATGGAAGCAACCATCTGAAACTGAGTCAGAGCCCAGGACAAGGCCAGAGTTTAAGCCCAAGTTTAAAGGTCCAGGAAATAGGCCTTACTGTGTCCCAGGCTCTCTGCTCAGGGCTTTGCATGAATTATCTTATTTAATGCTATTATTACCCCTACTCTACTGATGAGGAAACTGAGGCTTAGCACATACAAACAAGCAACCAGATAGCAGAAACAAAAACCCACAGGAAAAAAAAAAAAAAAAACTCACAGAAAACATTTACTGCAGAACTAAATGGCAAGGTATTCCCACAAACACCAAAATACAAGAGGGAGGAGCCAAACCCTACCAGCCACAAACTCACATACCACCGGTATCTGCATGGAGGAAGCAGAGGGAGGCCTCAGGGTTCAATGTGGGGACAGCTAAAACTGGGAGGGGCCAGGCTCACTTCACTAGAGGCCCACAGCAAGTGCTGAGGGAGCTAGCACAGTCTGGCTCCCAAAGACTCTCAAAGTTGAGCCCCAGGCGCCCTGCCAGGATGGGTCCCATGACTAGGAGAATGCAATTGAAACTAAACAGGAACAAGGACAAAAGAGATAAAGAAAAAGAAGGTTCCGATGAAAGTGGGTGAGGGGTCCCAAGCCCAGAAATCTCAGTGCCATATTTTGGAGCACTATACCAAAACGACACAAGAGGGAGCTCAGTGAGGTTGGAAAGGACACCCTGAGCCACACTTCATTCTGAAAGTTAGAAAACTGTCAAGGATGGGAAGCAAGATACAACAGAGAAGGAAGGAGTTGGTCCTGGCTTGGGAGAAGCTCTGAATTCCACAGCCCTGCCCCCAGTCCATGCCTGGTTGTCACGCCCCGGCTCACCTGGTCACTTATTGTGAGGCAGGATAGGTAAGGCAGAATCTCCAGAACATGAATATTGCAAAAATTGCCATGATGGTCGCGGATATACTGATAAGTCTTGTCCTCAGCAAACGTCATCGCTGTCTGGGTTCTGAAGTGGCAGAGGGCTCTGGCCCATGAAGGGTGGATGGACTGAGAGAGAGGAAAAAAGACTGGAAGAAAACAGACCACACATGGCAACAGAGTTGGACAAAAGGCAATTCTCTCTTTCTTTTTCAACTCTTTGGAATTTTTGCTCTTTTCTTTAATCATCCTATTTTACTGCTTAAGTCTCAGAGGCCCTCAATGAATTTGCCTAAAAACAAATTGGTGAAAAAAAAAAAAAATCAGATCTAGAAGACCTAGGGCCCATTTCTGCCCTGCAAGTCGGTCATTGTTGGGGAGAGCTCTGGCTCCTGCCCCATTATCCCCAGGTCTGAATGTGCCCCTAGCTTCTGATAGCAAAAGGGCACCGCCTAGAAGTGCTGCTCCTTTGGAGTATACTGAGGGGGAAGGGGAGGAGAGGGAGGAGGAGGGGTAGGAGGGAGAGGATGGGGAAGAGGAGAAGGCACCCAACATAATAATAGGATCTATCCTATTCTTACCATGAAGAAAATGAAGCACCAAGGAATTAAGGGGACTTGCTAGTGAGTAGAAGAGCAAAGAACTGAGGTCTTCAGGATCTGGGATCAGGTTCTTCCCAGAACATGACTGCAGGCCCACCATTACACTAAAGCTTGCTATACACATTTTTTAAATTAAAAAAAAATTTTTTTTTTTAAATTTTTGGCTGTGTTGGGTCTTCATTGCTGCACATGGGCTCTCTCTAGTTGCAACGAGCGGGAGCTACTCTTCGTTGAGGTGCACAGGCTTCTCATTTTGGTGGCTTCTCTTGTTGCAGAGCACGGGCTCTAGGCGCACGGGCTTCAGTAGTTGTAGCACATGGGTTCAGTAGTTGTGGCTCGCAGGCTCTAGAGCTCAGGCTCAGTAGCTGTGGCGCATGGGCTTAGTTTCTGCGCAGCATGTGGGATCTTTCCGGACTAGGGCTCGAACCTGTGTCCCCTACATTGGCAGGCAGATTCTTAACCACTGCACCACCAGAGAAGCCCTACATACATATTTTTTCAGTAGGAGGCTGAGTTCCACTTCTGGGTGTGACCCCAGGCAAGTTATCAGCCTTTTCCAGGCTTGTCCTCACCCCTAAAATGGCTCAGAGAGGTTGTTTTGACAATACAGTAGTTCAGCCTTATAAGCCTGAAATTTAAAAGTACCCCCAATAGAATCAATTGCCGCAGGTTGCTTATGTAGCACTTAACACAATTTTCAATTATAGATCTGTTTGTTTGCTTGTTTCTTATTTGCCTTTCTCATGGGAGAGAGCTGCAGGGAATAAGACAGACAAGATCTCTGCCACCATCCAATTTACATTCTACTGGAATGAGACAGATAACAAATCAGAAAACATACACATAAATAAGAATTCCAGACAGTAATAAAGGTTACAGAGAAAATAAAGCAGATGGTGAGATACAGCCCCTGAAGAAGGGCATGCTGCTTGAACTGGGATGGGGAGGGAAGCTTTTCTGAACTGACATTTGAGCTGAACTCGAATGTAAGAAGATCAGTGTTTTGGGCAGAGGGCACAGCAAGTGAGAAGTCCTAAGGTGAAACAAGCTTGGCATGTTTGAAGAATAGAAAGTAGATTGGAGTTGTCCAGGTTTAGAAAGCTAGGGGGAGGGGCAGAGTTCAAGTCAAGGAGGTTGGGAAGGGCCACTAATGTAGGGCATTACAGGAAGGGACTTTGGGTTTTATTTGGAGTGAAACAGGGAGCCATTGGAGGGCTTTGAGCAGGAAAGGGAGAGGATTTTATTTGATTTGACTTATTTGATTTATGTTAAAGACCTCTGTGGTGGTTGTGAGGATCCTGGACTGGGGAGGGGGCAGGACGGAAGCAGGGAGACAAGTCAGGAGGCCACAGCAGGGAATACATGATGGGTATGGCCAGGATGGTAACCATGAAGGTGGCAAGAGATGGCTGGATTCCTGGTATTTTGTGGATATGGGAGGTGAAGGAGAGAGAAGAATCAAGGCACTAGGTGGATGGAGGGTGCCACTTAGCAAGCCAGAGAGTCTAGGGGAGAAGCAGTGGTGCAGAGAGGACTCCAGAGTTCCATTTTGAACAAGTGAAGCTTGAGATGCTATTGGATGTCCAAAGGGGTTTTCAGGGAGGGAAGTGGGCAGAGGAGAGGGGCAGGCTGGAGTAGAAACTTGGATGTCAAGCTTGGGTGGGACCTCTAAGAGACAGTGCTGCAGAGTAGAGAGTGCCCAGAAGCTGCTGAGGCCACCAGTCCCCTGCCACATGGGAAATGGAGCAGTAGTCCTCCCTACCTGCAGCCCACCAGCCTCATAGCCACATGCTGCATGACCTGCTTTGCCAACCACCAGGTGCTACATTCCTGGTGGGGCGAGTACCAGTGACAGAAATCAAGAGGATCAGAGAGGTGGGGCGGGGGAACAACTCTGTGGTGGCGAACAGATCCCTCCTTCCCTCCCATGGGACCCAGAGAAGTACCAGGAGAGAGTCAGGTGATACATTCTTCTGCATCCCAGCCTCAGCCTTTGAGGCAAAGAGTTTGGGGAGTATGGGTGTATGTAATTGTCCAACCAAAAAGAAAGGAAGCCCATATTTGTTCACATTTATTGAGGGTCCACTATAGGCAGGCACATCCTAAGTTTCTTTCATTTAATTCTTGCCACAATCCCAAGAGGACAAGCGATGCCAAGTTGCACAGCTGACCAGTGGCCTAACAGGATTTGAACCCAGAACTTGCTGCCTCATTGCAGCTCACCATACACCTTGCAGGGCTTAGAGACCCCTGCGGCAAGTGAGACTCACACAGCCCCCTGCCTTGAAGCCCTGGAAGGGGCCAAGGACACTGCCTGGGTGAGGGGGGTCGCTAAGTGACTGTGTGCCTCGGAAGATGCACTATTTAGTCCCTTCTCTTGCGAGGTATGGAAATCTTTCGGACACGTCTGAGGACGTTCTAACCCTGCCCTCCACAACAGCCGGGTTCTCAGGTTCTTCCAGATGTCCTTCCAGATGTTTTTGAGCCTCCAAACGAAGAATGTCGGTTTTGTTTTTTCCAGTGTTTTCCAGGCACCTCCTTCCGGCCTCAGATAAGATGTGGGGCGGATAGTTCCTGACCGTCGCGTCTAAGAGAGTTCTGACCCGACTGCGCCAGAAGCTGAGTTTACAGCGCTCCGCCCTCCCGGAAGGGGCGAGGCCTCACAGTCTCGGCTCCTATTCCTGAATTCCCGGGCCAGACCCAGGTCCGCGGAGGACCGGGAGGCTGTTCTGAACCACCGAAAACAGCCAAGAACCAAGGGAGGGCGGCAGTCCGCGACCCCCAAAAGCGCGGCCGCCAGAGATTGGCGCACCCGGGCTAGGCCTCGCCTGGGAGTCACCCTGGGCCTGTGGGCAACTGGAGGAGCTCAGTAGCCAGCGCCCTTCTCCTTCCGGCCCAACCTCCCCTCCAGCCCGAGCAGGCGCCCGCGCCACCCACCTCCCGAGCCCCCGGTGCTGGATGCGGTGCACGGAGCTCTCGCTGCCCCGAACACCCTATGCGTTAGTACCTGCTCTTCCCAGCTCCCCGCGCGCCCCAAGCCCCGTGCACCCCGGCGGACTCCTAGTCCCACTCGGCTCCTGCGCCGCGTACCACCTCCCCGAAAGGCATCTGTGCGCCCTGAGTCCAGAGGACCGAGCTCCCAAGGTGACGATCTTACCTTGGGTAGCCACGACCCGGCGACCTGCCTCCAGTCGCGGACAGCCGGGAACCCTCCCCTTCAGGGAGGGAAGGGCGGGGGGTAGGGCCGCGCGGCCATTGGGCAGACAGCGGGGGCGGGCACTTGGCCTCTGTTTGCGGGGCCTCGAGGCTCTGGACGCGCGCTCGGGACAGACCTGGGTTCCTACTAAGTCCACGAAAGTGCAGATGATCTTTCCGTCTTCGTCTCGAGCAACTTCCAGGGGAAGCCCAGGGTCTGACTAGAAACCAAGTAGAAACCGTGGTGGGCTCGATCCCGACGCTTCCCACGCGAAGCTACCCCCTCCTTCCGCCGAGTAATTTGAGGGGTGAGGGTCTTTATGTAGTTCGCTCCTGGACGCCCAGGGCCTAAGCACACAGTCAGTGCTCAATAAACGTCCGGTGTCACGCAGAGTTCACAAGGGTATGAGTGCCCAGCCAGGCGACACTCATTCTGGATTTGAGGAGGCAGGATCGGGGCATGTAGCTGTATGCAGGGCAGGGGCGCCAAGGTTGGCTCGCCCGGCTCGCAGGGTGTGGGCCTTGAGTGCTGCGTGGGAAAGGCCTCCTCCGATCAATGATTTAGGGCGGTACCTCACGGCAGTGCTCGCCTACCACCTCGCCCTTCCTCTGCTGGGCCAGAGGCCAGCAATTATTGAGTGCCCGCTGAGTTCCAGGTACAGACTTAAAGTCTTATACCTTAGGGCCCATTAAATATCCGCAAAATAACCAGGTAGAGGTTTATTTTTTCCTATTTTAAAGAAAGATTAAAAGATTTGGAAAAAAAAAAGATTTGGAAAAACGTTTGGCAGTTCTTAAGTTAAACATATGCCAACCCTATCACCCAGCAATCACTCCTGGTTGACCTATGAGTCCACCTGGAAACATGCACAATAGATAATGTTCATAGTGGCTGTATTGACAATAGGCAAACTCTGGAAACAACCCAAATGTCCATTAATAGAATGGAGAGACAAACTGTGGTGTACACAGAAGTGAAAAACAACAAAGGCGAAAAACTATCGATACAACATGCATGAATCTTACCAGGATGAATGGGCAACATGGCTAAACAAGCCCAGCACAAAAAGTACATGCTGTCTGTTCCCAGCCACAAGGTACGATAAGGTTCAAAAACAGGCAAAACTCGTCTACATAAACAGAAATCATATCACTGGTTACCTCTGGGGAATGTTGAGGAGTGGGTACAAAAGAGCGTTCTGGAGTGATGGAAATGTTCAATATCTTGATGTGAGTGGTGGGTACCTGGGCTTGCACATATGTAAAAATACGTCATCTGTACACTTAAGATTGTTACACTTTTTAGGACTTCCCTGGCGGTCCAGTGGTGAAGACTTTGCCTTTCAATGCAGGGGGTGCAGGTTCGATCCCTGGTCGGGGAGCTAAGATCCCACATGCCTCGTGGCCAAAAAAAGGCCAAAACATAGAACAGAAGCAATGTTGTGACAAGTTCAATAAAGACTTAAAAAAAAAAAAGTCACATCAAAAAAAATTCTTTTAGAAAAAGTGTTGTTACACTTTATACTGCAACTTTGAAAAGAAAGACAGGGCTTCCCTGGTGGTGCAGTGGTTAAGAATCCACCTGCCAATGCAGGGGATGGGTTTGAGCCTTGGTCCTGAAAGATCCCACATGCCACGGAGCAACTAAGCCCCTGTATCACAACTACTGAGCCTGAATTATAGAACCCACGAGCCACAACTACTGAACCCCTGTACCACAACTATTGAAGCCCACACACCTAGATCCCATGCTCCAGAACAAGAGAAGCCACCGCAATGAGAAACCTGGGCACCTCAACAAAGAGTAGCCCCCGCTCGCCATAACTAGAGAAAGCCAGTGCGCGGCAACAAAGACCCAACACAGCCAAAAATAAATAAATAATAAATTTTTTCGAAATAATAAAAAAAAATTTTTTTAACTTAAAAAATAATGACAGACAACTGAGGGCTAAGAGGTTTGGCTGAGATCACTTGCAAATGCCTGAGCACACACCTGTCTCCAGGTGTGGTACCAAACTGAATCGTAGAAAGATGCCTGAACACCATTCAGATGAGATTTTATTACTTTATGTAGTAACCCTGTGGATATTTCACAACATTCAGCATTTACAAAATGTTGTTAACATCACACCTGAACTCAACTGTGATAAAGCCAGCTCAGCCAAGACAGGGTGAATGTTGATTAGTTTGAGAATTTACTCCTGCTTGCTACCCACCCCAAATTCAGTGACCTCATATCTAATTCTTGCAGGAAGACCATTGGGAGTATGGTGACTGGCTTTCAAATGCAGTTGTCATCCTCTGTCTTTGCTGGACCTTGCAAGGCTTTAAAAAATACAGCTTCCTGAAAAACACAATGAGATACTGACTTACTGCATTTGGGCTGATCTAACAAAAATACCATAGGCTGGGTGGCTTATACAACAAACATTTATTTCTTGGTTCTGGAGGCTGGGAAGTCCAAGATCAAGGTGCCAACAGATTAGGTGTCTGGTAAGAGCTGTCTTCCTTGTTCACAGACTCAGTCTTCTCACTGTGTCCTCAGAAGGCAGAAGGAGCAAGGGAGCTCTCTTAAAAAAGCACTAATTCTACGGACTTCCCTGGTGGCGCAGTCGTTAAGAATCCGCCTGCCAGAGATAAACCCACGCACATATGGTCACCTTATCTTTGATAAAGGAGGCAAGAATATACAATGGAGAAAAGGCAGCCTCTTCAATAAGTGGTGCTGGGAAAACTGGACAGCTACATATAAAAGAATGAAATTAGAACACTCCCTAACACCATACACAAAAATAAACTCAAAATGGATTAAAGACCTAAATGTAAGGCCAGACACTATAAAACTCTTAGAGGAAAACATACGCAGAACACTCCATGACATAAATCACAGAAAGATCCTTTTAGACCCACCTCCTAGAAAATGGAAATAAAAACAAAAATAAATAAATGAGACCTAATGAAACTTAAAAGCTCTTGCACAGCAAAGGAAACCATAAACAAGATGAAAAGACAACCCTCAGAATGGGAGAAAATATTTGCAAACGAAGCAACTGACAAAGGATTAGTCTCCAAAATATACAAGCAGCTCATGCAGCTCAATATCAAAAAAACAAACAGGGCTTCCCTGGTGGCGCAGTGGTTAAGAATCCGCCTGCCAATGTAGGCGACACTGGTTTGAGTCCTGGCCCGGGAAGATCCCACATGCCGCAGAGCAACTAAACCCATGCACCACAACTACTGAGCCTGAGCTCTAGAGCCCGCGAGCCACAACGACTGAGCCCGCATGCCACAACTACTGAAGCCCGCACGCCTAGAGCCCATGCTCTGCAACAAGAGAAGCCACGACAATCAAAAGTCCACGCACTGCAAGGAAGAGTAGCCCCCGCTCGCCGCAACTAGAGAAAGCCCATGCACAGAAACGAAGACCCAACACAGCCAATAAATAAATAAATTTTTTTTTTTAAAGAACCCAATGCAAACATGGGCAGAAGACCTAAATAGACATTTCTCCAAAGAAGGTACACAGATTGACAACAAACACATGAAACGATGCTCAACATCACTAATCGTTAGAGAAATGCAAATCAAAATTACAATGAGGTATCACCTCACACCAATTAGAATGGCCATGATCAAAAAATCTACAAACAGGGCTTCACTGGTGGCGCAGTGGTTGAGAGGCCGCCTGCCGATGCAGGGGACACAGGTTTGTGCCCTGGTCCGGGAAGATCCCACATGCCGTGGAGCGGCTGGGCCCATGAACCATGGCCGCTGAGCCTGTGCGTCCGGAGCCTGTACTCCGCAACGGGAGAGGCCACAACAGTGAGAGGCCCGCGTACCGCAAAAAAAAAAAAAAAAAAAACTACAAACAATAAATGCTGGAGAGGGTGTGGAGAAAAGGGAACCCTCTTGCACTGTTGGTGGGAATGTAAATTGATACAGCCACTATGGAGAACAGAATGGAGGTTCCTCAAAAAACTAAAAATAGAACTACCATACAACCCAACAATCCCAGTACTGGGCATACACCCTGAGAAAACCATAATTCAAAAAGAGTCATGTACCACAATGTTCATTGCAGCTCTATTTACAATCGCCTGGACATGGAAGCAACCTAAGTGTCCATCAACAGATGAATGGATAAAGAAGATGTGGCACATATATACAATGGAATATTACTCAGCCATAAAAAGAAACGAAATTGAGTTATTTATAGTGAGGTGAATGGACCTAGAACCTGTCATACAGAGAGCAGTAAGTCAGAAAGAGAAAAAAAATACCATATGTTAGCACATATATATGGAATCTAAAAAAAAAAAAAAGGTTGTGAAGAACCTAGGGGCAGGACAGGAATAAAGATGCAGACATAGAGAATGGACTTGAGGACACAGGGAGGGGGAAGGGTAAGCTGGGACGAAGTGAGAGAGTGGCATGGACATATATACACTACCAAATGTAAAATAGCTAGTGGGAAGCAGCCGCATAGCACAGGAAGATCAGCTTGGTGCCCTGTGTCCACCTAGAGGGGTGGGATAGAGAGGGTGGCAGAGAGATGCAAGAGGGAGGAGATATGGGGATATATGTATATGTATAGCTGATTCACTTTGTTATACAGTAGAAACTAACACGCCATTGTAAAGCAACTATACTCCAATAAAGATGTTTAGAAAAAAAGAATCCACCTGCCAATGCAGGGGACATGGGTTCGAGCCCTGGTCTGGGAAGATCCTACATGCCGTGGAGGAACTAAGCCTGCGAGCCACAACTACCGAGCCCACGTGCCACAACAACTGAAGCCCACGCGCCTAGAGCCCGTGCTCCGCAACAAGAGAAGCCACCACAGTGAGAAGCTCACGCACTGCAACGAAGAGTAGCCCCCACTCGCCGCAATTAGAGAATGTCCACGCACAGCAATGAAGACCCAGTGCAGTCAAAAATAAGGAGAAAAACCATACGATCATCTCAATAGATGCAGAAAAAACTTTTGACAAAATTCAACACCCATTTATGATAAAAACTCTCCAGAAAGTGGGCATAGAGGGAACCTACCTCAACATAATGAAGGCTGTATATGACAAACCCACAGCAAACATCATTCTCAATGGTGAAAAACTGAAAGCACTTCCTCTAACATCAAGAACAAGGCAAGGATGTCCACTCTCACCACTATTATTCAACATAGTTTTGGAAGTCCTAGCCATGGCAATCAGAGAAGAAAAAGAAATAAAAGGAATACAAATTGGAAAAGAAGAAGTAAAACTGTCACTGTTTGCAGATGACATGATACTATACATAGAGAATCCTAAAGATGCCACCAGAAAACTACTAGAGCTAATCAATGAATTTGGTAAAGTTGCAGGACACAAAATTAATGCACAGAAATCTCTTGCATTCCTATATACTAATGATGAAAATTCTGAAAGAGAAATTAAGGAAACACTCCTATTTACCATTGCAATAAAAAGAATAAAATACCCAGAACAAACCTACCTAGGGAGACAAAAGACCTGTATGCAGAAAACTATAAGACACTGATGAAAGAAATTAAAGATGATACCAACAGATGGAGAGATATACTATGTTCCTGGATTGGAAGAATCAATATTGTGAAAATGACTACATTACCCAAAGCAATCTAAAGATTCAATGCAATCCCTATCAAATTAGCAATGGCATTTTTTACAGAACTAGAACAAAAAATCTTAAAATTTGTATGGAGACACGAAAGACCCCGAATAGCCAAAGCAGCCTTGAGGGAAAAAAGCAGAGCTGGAGGAATCAGACTCCCTGACTTCAGACTACGCTACAAAGCTACAGTAATCAAGACAATATGGTACTGGCACAAAAACAGAAATATAGATCAATGGAACAAGATAGAAAGCCCAGAGATAAAGCCACACACCTATGGTCAACTAATCCATGACAAAGGAGGCAAGGATATACAATGGAGAAAAGACAGTCTCTTCAATAAGTGGTGCTGGGAAAACTGGGCAGCTACATGTAAAAGAATGAAATTAGAACACTCCCTAACACCATACACAAAAATAAAACCAAAATGGATTAGAGACCTAAATGTAAGACCAGACATTATAAAACTCTTAGAGGAAAACATACGCAGAACACTCTTTGACATAAATCACAGCAAGATCTTTTTTGATCCACCTCCTAGAGTAATGGAAAGAAATACAAAAATAAACAAATGGGACCTAATGAAACTTAAAAGCTTTTGCACAGCAAAGGAAACCATAAACAAGATGAAAAGACAACCCTCAGAATGCGAGAAAATATTTGCAAACGAATCAACAGACAAAGGATTAATCTCCAAAATATATAAACAGCTCATGCAGCTCAATATTTTAAAAATAAACAACCCAATCCAAAATTGGGCAGAAGACCTAAATAGACATTTCTCCAAAGAAGACATACAGATGGCCAAGAAGCACATGAAAAGCTGATCAACATCACTAATTATTAGAGAAATGCAAATTAAAACTGCAATGAGGTATCACCTCACACCGGTTAGAATGGGCATCATCCGAAAATCTACAAACAACAAATGCTGGAGAGGGTGTGGAGAAAAGGGAACCCTTTTGCACTGTTGGTGGGAATGTAAATTGATACAGCCACTATGGAGAACAGTATGGAGGTTCCTTAAAAAACTAAAAATAGAATTACCATATGATCCAGCAATCCCACTACTGGGCATATACCCAGAGAAAACCATAATGCAAAAAGACACATGCACCCCAATGTTCACTGCAGCACTATTTACAATAGCCAGGTCATGGAAGCAACCTAAATGCCCATTGACAGATGACTGGATAAAGAAGATGTGGTACATATATACAGTGGAATATTACTCAGCCATAAAAAGGAACGAAATTGGGTCATTTGTAGAGACGTGTATGGATCTAGAGACTGTCATACAGAGTGAAGTAAGTCAGAAAGAGAAAAACAAATATCATATATTAACGCATATATATGGAACCAAGAAAAATGGTACAGATGAACTGGTTTGCAGGGCAGAAATTGAGACACAGATGTAGAGAACAAACGTATGGACACCATGGGGGGAAAGCAGCGCGGGGGTGGGGAAGGGGTGGTGTGATGAACTGGGAGATTGGGATTGACATCTATACACTGATGTGTATAAAATGGATGACTAATAAGAACCTGCTGTATAAAAAAATAAATAAAATTCAAAAAAAAGGCACTAATTCTATTCATGAGGGCTTCACCCTTATGATCTAATCACCTCCCAAAGACCCCACCTCCAAATACCGTCACATTGGGGATTAGTTTTCAATATATGAATGGGGGAGTGGAGCAGACAAAAACAGTCAGTCTACAGCAAATATCAACCAGCTATTATAGAAGAAACAAACAAAATGAGGTGTCAGCAAGGATATGGAGAAATTGGAACCTTTATACATTTCGGGTGGGAATGTGAAATGGTGCAGCTGCTATGCAAAACAGTACGGCAGTTCCTCAAAAAAGTAAAAATAGGCGGGGCAGGCCAGAGCGTGTCGGGAGTGGGCCCCGAGGCCCGAGCCGCGGGACCCGAGCGAAGGCCGCGCCGAGGTATCAGGGCCCAGCCCGGCTGCCCTAGCCGCCACCACGGGCATCAAATTTTTAGAAGTTATCAAACCTTCCTGTGCAGTTCTACCAGAAATTCAGAAACATGAAAGGAAAATCAAGTTTGGAGAGGAGGTACTACGGACTGCTATAACTCTCTTCATCTTCTTACTATGTTGTCAGATACCACTATTTGGAATCATGTCATCAGATTCTGCAGATCCTTTCTACTGGATGAGAGTTATTCTTGCATCCCACAGAGGAATGCTAATGGAATTGGGTATCTCCCCAATTGTAACATCTGGTTTGATTATGCAGTTGTTAGCTGGAGCCAAAATCATTGAAGTTGGAGACACACCCAAAGATAGAGCCCAGAGTTGGAGATACACCCAAAGACAGAGCCCTATTCAATGGAGCCCAGAAACTATTTGGTATGATCATTACCATCGGGCAAGCTATTGTGTATGTCATGACGGGCATGTACGGGGATCCCGCTGAAATGGGTTCTGGAATCTGTCTCCTTATCATCATTCAGTTGTTTGTTGCTGGTTTGATTGTGCTGCTGTTAGATGAGCTGCTACAGAAGGGTTACAGCTTGGGGTCTGGGATTTCCCTCTTTATTGCCACCAACATCTGTGAAACCATTGTCTGGAAGGCCGTTAGTCCTACTACCATTAACACTGGCAGAGGTACCGAGTTTGAGGGTGCAGTCATAGCTCTCTTTCATTTACTGGCCACCAGGATAGCAGCATTATTCACAATAGCCACAAGGGAGAAGCAACCCAAATGTCTATTGATGGATGAATGGATAGAACAAAATATAGTATATACATACAATGGAATATTATTTAGCCTTAAAAAGGACAAAAATTCTAACATATGCTATTACATGGATGAACTTTGACAGCATTATACTAAGTGAAATAAGCCAGTCACAAAAGGACAACTGTATGACTCCACTTACATAAGGGATCTAGAGTAGTCAAATTCACAGAGTAGAAAGTAGAATGGTGATTGCCAGGGGCTTGAGGCAATGGAGAATGGAGAGGTAGTGTCTAATGGGTAGAGAGTTTCAGCTGGGGAAGAGGAAAAAGTTCTGGAATGGATGATGGTGATGAATGCACAATGTAAATGTACTTAATGCCACAGAACTTTACAATTAAAACTGGTTAAAATGGTAAATTTTACATTATGTATATTTTGCCACAATAAAAATCCAGGTCTAGGTAGTTTCCTGCCACCTTTTTCAGGGAACCAAAGGAGGGCACAACATCACATCTATGGTATTCTTGCTAAAACTCATAATCTGAGGAAACCCAAAATAAGGAATATTCAACAGCTGTCCTACACAATACCGTAGCCACTTGCCACATATAGCTATTTTAATTAAAATTAAATAAAATGTAAAATTCATTTGTTATAAAGCAGAAACTAACACACCATTGTAAAGCAATTATACTCCAATAAAGATGTAAAAAAAAAAAGTAAGATTCAGTTCCTCATCCCCACTAGCCACATTTCAAATGCTATTTTCATGTGGCTAATGACTATCATATTGGACAGCATAGATATAGAGTATTTCTATCATCACAGAAAGTTCTATTGGCCAGTTTTTTTTAAGTTGTATTGGACAGCACTGATCTATAGAATAACTCTCCAAAAATGTGAAGGACATGAAAGACAAGGAAAGACTGAGGAACTGCTCCAGATTAAAGGAGAATAAAGAAACATAACAACTAAAAGCAATGTGGGATTCTGGGTTGGACCCTGAAACTGAAAAAGGACATCAGTGGGACAAATGATGAACTCTTACTAAGGCCTTTGGATTAGTTAATATTCTATTACGGTTAATTTTCTGGTTTTGGTCATTGTACTGTGGTTACGTAAGATGTAAACATTTGTATTATTTTTGCAACTGTTTCGTAAGTCTGAAATTATTTGAAAATGAAAATTTTAAGTGAAATTTAAAAATCATCTTTTGACTCTATCCAGCTATTTATATTATCTTTCACTGTTGACTGCATCCCACCCTATTTCATGAATAAAATTTATTGATCATTGTGCATTTATTAGGGGAAAGGCAAGTCCAGAGAGTGATCTATACTACAGGTCACCCCCCGCTCCATTGAGGTCCTAGGAGGCCCCCTCACCAGTAAAGTTCATCCCCAGGCAGGTGGCCCATGTCTCCAGACCAGTGCTCCAAGGAAGGCTGTGGCTCACATGCTATGACTCAGCAACCACCAGCTCATGTTTCCCCCCAGAGACCAAAGTCAGGCCCAAAGATAGTGCCAGAGGGCCCCAAAAATGTACATGTTCAAATGTCTAAGTTCCTTCAGGGGACTCTCCAAACTGAAAAACAAAATATAATCCCTGCCTTTACAACCTCATTTCAAGTAATAAGTTTTTAAATTGTTATTCTTTAAACTATTTTATTTTTTTACACTGTCAACTTTATTATGAAAAATTAATACATGCTTATAAAGTTAGTATGGGGAAAAACAGAAATGTTTGAGGAAGAAAACCAAAATTCATACTTATAATCCACCACCCAGAAAAAACTACTGGTAACACTCTGGTGTCTTTTCTTCTAGTACTTTCTCTTCTACAGTGCCGGATCTCTGAGTCCTCTGGCTTCCTGGAATCACCCTTGCCTCGCCCAGCCATATGGGAAGGACATAAAAGGGTCTGGTCTGGTATGAGTCCACCTTACCTCTCAGGGGTCTCAGGAGGAGGAAGGGACTTGGTCTGTGTCAGCTCATGGGTCCGATCCCTGCTGCAGCCAGCGCCTCTGGGGCTATCCAACCCCCTATGGTCTGTGTGGCCTCACCAACCTCAGGACATTGTGTTACTCATCACCTGCCACTCAGGGGCTGCCATCCTGCCCTTCCTTTCTGAGAACTACTGACATAAGTTGCTTGGCAACAGACATTTACTTGCAGTTTCGGGAAAAACAGGGAAATGAGTGCATGGGTAGGACATGCCTTCAAAGTTAGATATTGGAGTTCCTAAAATTCACACACCTCCCCCAACGCAGAAGGCCATTCCCTGGCCACATCCCTCCAAGAGCCCAGCTTCCTGCCATACTTATTGGTGCCTGACTTGCTTTCAGGCCCTCTTGCTGTCTCTTTTCCTAGGGCCCCTCCCCCAGGATCTGGAGCTCAGTGCAGAAAACAGAAATCACTGTAGGGATTATGTGCACAAAAGGTTTTTGTTTCTTGAAGCATGATTTACATTTCGTGAAATACATCCATTTTAACTGTGAAAATTGATTACCTTTTATCCAAGTAAATACCTGTGTAACCAGCTCCTAGATCAAGATCTAGGATATTTCCATCTCCCCAGAAAGTTCCCTTGTACTCCTTTTTCAGTCTCCATCCTCAGTCACTATTCTGATTCCATCATCATTGTTTAGTTTTGCCTGATCTTGAATTTAATATAAATGGAATCACATCATACATACTGTTTTGTCTCTGGCATCTTTTACACAACATTGCTGACATCCATCTACGCTGTTCCGTGTGTCAGGAATTTCTCTTTCATTGCTGAGCAGTATCCCATTATATGAATATATCACAATTTGTTTATTTATTCTACTTTTAGTGGAATATTCAGCCTTTTCGGGGTTTAGGCTATTAGGAATAAAGCTGCTATGAACATTCACATATAAGTCTTTTTGTGGAGTTATGCACGCATTTAAAAATTGGTGAACAAGAGTGTAGGGTATGTTTAGCTTTATTAGAAGCTTCCAACCAATTCTCCAAAGTGGTTGCACCACTTTATACTACCACCAGCAAGTATATCGATGGATCCAGGTTCTCCAGCACAGTCTTCTTCTTCACCAACACTTGACAGAGTCAGTTTTTTCACAGGAAGGAATTTCATACAGGGAATTAGTTGGTGCAAAATGGTGAGGGGGAATGGAGAAGCAGGAGTCAGAAGGCTGCCACTGGAGTAACTGAGTTCAACAGCACATTACCATAACCATGGTCAGAACTGAGGAGGCCACTGCTGCCACCCTCAGCTCCACATGGCTCTGTCTCAACATCTGGTTGATGCAGGAATATGCTGAGTCCGGCTGCTGAGACTGGCTCTAGACCTTGCATCTCTGTGTCCTTGCTGTCAGCATAAGTGACAGCGGGAAGATGGTCTCTGCCCCCCACCCCCAATCTCTGGTGGGGCATCTAATTGTCAGACCTTAATACTCATAACTCTAGCTGCAAAAGAATCCAGGAGGGACTTCCCTGGCGATTCAGTGGTTAAGACTCCACACTCCCAATGCAGGGGGCATGAGTTCGATCCCTGGTCGGGGAACTAAGATCCCACATGCTGCACAGCGTGGCCGAAAAAAAAAAAATCTGGGAAATGCAGTTTCTTACTTTCTAGCCTCTGTCCAACATAGGAAAACACTCTAGAAGGGGGCAGAGGGAGCCAGTTGTATCAGTTGGCTTTTGCTGAGTAAAAAAGCTACCCCAGGGACTTCCCTGGTGGCACAGTGGTTAAGAATCCGCCTGCCAATGCAGGGGACACGGGTTCAAGCCCTGGTCCGGGAAGATCCCACATGCCGCGGAGCGGCTGGGCCTGTATGCCACGACTGCTGAGCCTGCGCTCTACAGCCCGTGAGCCACAACTAGAGAAAGCCTGTGCGCAGCAATGAAGACCCAACACAGCCTAAAATAAATTAAAAAAAAAAAAAAAAGCTACCCCAACATGTAACAGACTAAAATAGCAACCACTTATTTAGCTCACAATTCTGTGGGTTGGTGATTTGGGGCTGGGCTTAGCTAGGTAGTTCTCATCTTATCCGAGCTCACTCATGACTTTGAAGTCAGTTGCCAATTCTGTTGGGAACTGACTGGCCTAGGATGGGCTCAGCTGAGATGGATCATCTCTGCCCATGTGGTCTCTCATCCGCCAGCAGGCCAGCCTAGGCTTGTTTTCATGATGGCTGGGCAGGTTTCCATGAGAGAGCAAAATGCTCTTTAGGCCTAGGCTCCAAATGGTACATCATTTCTGCCACATTCTATTGACCAAAGCAAGTCACAAGGCTAGTCCAGATTCAAGGGGAGTGGAAATAGACTCCACCTCGTCCAGAAGGTGAGGTAAATTCACACTGCAAGGGTGTGATTCAACGGTGGGTTGAGAAGTCAGGGTAATCTACCACACTAGTCCACAGCCCCCACCATGCCTCCCACTTCTGGAACTAGCTAGCAAATCCCAAGTACTCAGATCCTTTTTTTGGGCAAAGCAACAAGATTCCCTGTACCTTCCCTTTTGTCCCTTTATTTTATCCTGTTTCTTAGGTTCCTTATTTTCTAAATTTTCTAATTAATTTTTAATGTAAGGAATAGCATTGAGAACTCATTCTTGTTATCTGTTCTTCCTGGTTTTGCTTTATGGATGTGATATCTTTCTGAAGCTAATTACTAAAGAGAGCAATTAGAAAGCCTTCTTAAAAAAAAAAAAATCTTTTATGTTCCCTGCATGGTTTTCCTCTGAAACCATTTCTTGTTGTTTATTTAGTTTCTCTTTTATGTTGTAGGCTTTCCCCAAATGTCTGGTGAACTTTGTTCACATTAAGAGTGAGGCAATAAAAAGCATGAAGGAAGTTCTGCACACATCCATTGGTTGGCTTGTTTCTGAAAGGGCCATATGGGGACTGGCCTGTGGAAGAGCCCTACAGGCCAGAACATGAGGGTCTCACACATGGGGCTGTTCTGTTTCTTTAGAACATGAGCACTTAACTTGGTTTGGGCCAGTGACTCCTTGGGTGTCTGGTAAAGTCCATAGGCCAGAACAATGTTTTTAAAGGCATTTAAAGATACATAGGGTTACAAAGAAACAAAACAAAACAAAACCCAATACTGAAATACATTAAAGTATTAAACAAATGTTTCAGTAAATAAATATGTAAATAGTGTCATGCAAAGATGATAATCTGAGGTATCTGCATCAATTCTATAATGATACTAAAACACCCAAAATTTCTTTTGGTGACCAAGTATCAGATCCTGCTAATAGCATTGTCACTTGTAGCCAACATTTTAAAAGGGAGGAAATTACAAAAGGCACACTTTAGGGGAGAGGTGATAGATGTGTTGATTATCTTGATTGTGGTGACTGTTTCATGAGTATATATATACGTCAAATCTCATCAAATTGTACACTTTAAATATGTGTAATGTTGGGTAAATACAGAATCCTACCAACAGAAAGACCTTTATGCACCAACACAGAGGGGAGAGAAAACACTATTATTGAAAATGCAATCAGTTTAAACCATGCAGGTACTTCACAATACACTACAAAGTCTCAGCAGCATTTCATACATTTTATATAATAAAGTAGAACAAAGAACAATTAAAACTTAATTTCAGATAGTAATTAGTGAAAAAGATGCATTTTTTTCCCCATCTGAACTGCAGAATCCCATGAATTCTGTCCACGAATCGCTTGAAAGTCTGTGGCTTCCAAGTCCCATCATTGTCCCAATAATGCCCAGACAATAACAATTTTTTCCTAATTCAGTATCCAACTTTGATCACCCACTGCTTTGAGTTGTCATGTTTTTTGATCTCCTTTAATCAGAAGCAGTTCCTCGGCCTTTCACTGCCTTGGTATTTTTAAAGACTGCAGGTCAGAATTTTCCTCTATTTGGGTTTGTTTGGTTTCATCCTCCTGATCAGATTCAAGTTAAACTTTTTTTTTTTTTTTTTTTTTTTTTGCGGTACGCAGGCCTCTCACTGTTGTGGTCTCTCCCGTTGCAGAGAACAGGCTCCGGACGCGCAGGGTCAGCGGCCATGGCTCACGGGCCCAGCCGCTCCGCGGCATGTGGGATCTTCCCGGACTGGGGCACGAACCTGTGTCCCCTGCATCGGCAGGCGGACTCTCAACCACCGCGCCACCAGGGAAGCCCCCAAGTTAAACATTTTTAACACTCAGAAGTGACACTGTCCTTCCTGCACATCAGGAGGCACAGGATGTCCATTTGTTCCATTACTGGGGATGTTCACTTCGATCACTTGATAAATGGGGTGCCCTCCAGTTTCTCCACGATAGATTTACTATTTCCTCATTTGTAACTAATAACTAATTCACTGAAAGGCTACATAAAAGTCCTGTTCCTCATCAATCTTTCACTGACTGGTTTTAGCATCTCAGTAGATTTCATAGATCTTCTTTGTATAGACACAATGTATTTCTAATTATGTCGGATCCTAGGTATTTTGTATTTTTGTCTTTATCCTGAATGAGATCTTGTCTTTCATTATATGTACTAACTCATTATTCATGGACATAGGAAAGTTATTTTTATTGATCATTTTGTTATCAACCACCTACCTTAGGACTTCTCCGGATCAGAGAAGGCTCCTCTTGCCCAGGACTTCCTTTTTGTTTTTTGTTTTTTGCGGTACGCGGGCCTCTCACTGTTGTGGCCTCTGCCGTTGCGGAGCACAGGCTCTGGACGCGCAGGCTCAGCGGCCATGGTTCACGGGTCCAGCCGCTCCGCGGCATGTGGGATCTTCCCGGACCGGGGCACGAACCTGTGTCTCGTGCATCAGCAGGCGGACTCTCAACCACTGCGCCACCAGGGAAGCCCTGTTTTTTGTTTTTTAAGATTTTTTTTTTAAATTATCATTTATTTTTGGCTGCGTTGGGTCTTCGTTGCTGAGTGCGGGCTTTCTCTAGTTGTGGCAAGCGGGGGCTACTCTTTGTTGCGCTGCGCGGGCTTCTCATTGCAGTGGCTACTCTTGTTGCGGAACGTGGGCTCTAGACGCGCAGGCTTCAGGAGCTGTGGCTCGTGGGCTCTAGAGCGCAGGCTCCATAGTTGTGGCACATGGGCTTAGTTGCTCTGAGGTATGTGGGATCTTCCCGGACCAGGGCTTGAAC
This sequence comes from Grampus griseus, assembly GCF_964374135.1. Classification (NCBI taxonomy): domain Eukaryota; kingdom Metazoa; phylum Chordata; class Mammalia; order Artiodactyla; family Delphinidae; genus Grampus; species Grampus griseus. The sequence goes on from NC_139008.1 coordinate 58,757,025, forward strand.
CCACGTCCCCTGCACTGGCAGGCGGATTCTTAACTGTGCCACCAGGGAAGCCCCTTACTTTGTTTTTATCACATGGATATTACAGGGCCACATGAGCCAGAGACCTATCAAAGGGTTTTAATGTCCTTTTGCTTCTGATTATCAATTACAAACAATGCCCAGACAGTAAATGCTCTGCTCCCAGCTCTAGCTGAAGGTGGAATCTCTGCTGGTCCAAAGACTTCTGGGCCCTCAAGCTTGTGTGGCTTGTATAACTAGGATGGATAAAGTCATCTCCAGGTGACTTTCAGAAAGAGCAGGAGTTCTGACCACTTTTTTACTCACCTTTCCTAGGGGCAGAAATCATAGGCCTATAGTAACAGCCAATCATAACTCTAACCTCTTTCAGAACACTGAGGGGAAAGATCATTCTTATTCATTAATAGAAATGTGAAAGCAAGCCAGTGTAACTCATAACTTCTGAACACAGAGGGCCTTGCAGCAGGAAACATGCAGATGCTACATGATGTTTCCTTTGCTGCAACAAGCAGCTTATCACCTGGGAAAGGGACTTGTGATCCTGGGCAGTACCTACCTTGAGAGATAACACAGTCTATTGTTTCTATCTGCTTCGCAGGAGAAAGAAAAAGTTGTTACTTGGTGATGTTGCAGAATCCTTGGCCCCAAGCGGCTTCTATAAACCACCTATTCATTCATGCATTCATTCATTCAATATGAATTCATTCATTCACCTGGTCTGCTATGTGCCAAGGTGTTAAGTATAATGTAGAAAACAAGAGACAATATAAACCCTCTTGGAGATTATAATCTGACGGGAAAAAGAAACATTAAACTATAAAACACATAAATAAACACATATAATGGGGGTGGGGTGAAGAAAGCTATTAAAAATTAGTACAGGATCTTCCCTGACAGTCCAGTCGTTAAGACCCTGCGCTTCCACTGCAGGGGGTGTAGGTTCAATTCCCCGCCAGGGAACTAAGATCCTGCATGGCACGCAGTGCAGTCAAAAAAAAAAAAAAGATACAATAATGTAAAAGTGTACTTAATGCCACTAAATTATACATTTAAAAAATGGTTACAATGGTCAATTTTATGTTATGTATATTTCACAATAAAAAGAAGAAGGAAAAACAGTTTTTAGTAAAAAAGAAATAATAATAATAAAGCAGAAGGGAGCAACCTGGAAGTTGATGGGAAGCCAAGGACCAGGGGGAACTAGGAGTGAGAAGACCCCCTTGGGGGGAATGGTCAAGAGACTGAGGGAACACAAGTGTCTAACAATCAATCTTAAGTTTTTTGCTCTGTGATTCTATAACTCTCCTCTATCCCCCTAAACTTTAGTAAAAGTCTGCTATACCCAGATACCTGATTCTCTGGGGGCCTACTATGTGCCAGGTGTTAAGTATAATGTAGAAAACAAGAGACACAATATAAAAGAGCATGTATTCTTTGCAGACACATCAGGGCAGAGAGAAGGGAGGAGCCACATGCACTGAGACCCAAGTGAGAAGGACAATGCCGCAAAATCAGAAGATGAGAACAAGTGATGGCCAGGAGACATATGATGTGCTGGGGCAGTACCGAGTATCCCACTTCAGGCAGGATGAGGGTTCAAGCAACTGGTATTGGAATACTGAAGGATGGGCCAGCTCCACAGGGGTGGAAGACCTCAAACCACCCAGAAGGCAGAGATCTGAATCACATGGGTGAACCTCATGAACTTCATAGCCTGCAGGCTCTCTCCTACGTTAAGCTAAACTGAGTCCAGGGGTGCCATTGTGATGCAGTTCTTATCTCACTGAAATACAAGATTCATCTTCAGGGCGTGCTTTTTCTTTTCCTGCTTCCTGGGATCTGCCATGTTCAGAGGATTATGGGGGAAAAAAGAAAGCTATGGATGACAGGCAAAGGAGAGCCAAGTAGTGCATAACTGGCATACCTGAAAGGAACAAAAACAATGAAATACAATAGCTATTTAAAAATATAATTCAGGAAAGTGTTTCTAAAATAAAAAAGGATTTCAATATACATTTGAAAAAAACAATGTTTATACTAAAATATATAGTCTAGTAATATTACTAGAAAACAAAGAATCTTTGGGGCACCCAGGCAAAAAGAGCAAGTATAAAGGCTCCAAAAAAATGTTTTTTAACATATAAGAACTCAGGAATATTGTTCTTAGGAAATTGTACAAAAATAGGGAATCAGAGAGGAAAAAAAAAAAAATGGGGCTTCCCTGATGGCACAGTGGTTGAGAGTCCGCCTGCCAATGCAGGTGACACGGGTTCGTGCCCCAGTCGGGGAAGATCCCACATGCCGCGGAGCAGCTGGGCCCGTGAGCCATGGCTGCTGAGCCTGCGCGTCCGGAGCCTGTGCTCCACACAGGAGAGGCCACAACAGTGAGAGGCCCGCGTACCGAAAAAAAAAAAAAAGAAACTAGATTTTCTAGAAAATATCAACAGTGAAAATACTAAATGTCAGAACCCCTGTAGGATACAGCTAAAGCAGCAGTCAGAGGAAAATTCATAACTTAAACACTAATACCAATTTTTTTTTTCTTTTGGCCACTCTGCACAGCATGTGGGATCCTAGTTCCCCCACCATGGATCGAACCTGCACCCCCTGCAGTGGAAGCGCTGAATCTTAATCACTGGACTGCCAGGAGAAATCCGCTAATACCAATTTTGTAAAAAAGACTGAAAATAGAAGAATTAATAAGCACCCTTAAAGAGTTATAGATAAACCAAATAAAAGCAGAAGGAAGGACTTAATGAAAATAAAAGCACAAATTAATGAGTTGGACTTCCCTGGTGGCGCAGTGGTTAAGAATCCGCCTGCCAATGTAGGGACATGGGTTCGAGCCCTGGTCCGGGAAGATCCCACATGCTGCGGAGCAACTAAGCCCGTGAGCCTGTGTTCTATAGCCTGCGAGCCACTACTACTGAAGCCCGCGTGCCACAACTACTGAAGCCTGCATGTCTAGAGCCCATGCTCCGCAGCAAGAGAAGCCACCTCAATGAGAAGCCTGCGCAATGCAAGGAAGAGTAGCCCCCACTCGCCACAACTAGAGAAAGCCCACACACAGCAACAAAGACCCAACACAGCCAAAAATAAAGAAACAAAATAAATTTATAAAAAAAAAAAAAAGAATCCGTCTGCCAATGCAGGGGACACGGGTTCCAGCCCTGGTCTGGGAAGATCCCACATGCTGCGGAGCAACTAAGCCCATGTGCCACAACCACTGAGCCTGCGTTCTAAAGCCCGCCAGCCACAACTACTGAGCCTGCACGCCACAAATACTGAAGCCCCCGCTAGCCGCAAGTAGAGAAGCCCCCGCTAGCCGCAAGTAGAGAAAACCCGCGTGCAGCAACGAAGACCCAATGCAGCCAAAAATAAATAAATAAATTTATTTATTTTTAAAAAGTTGAATGATTAGTACTTAGATGCTCATTTTATAATTCTAAGCACTTTTTTAATGTGAACTGTTTCACAGTAATTTTTAGTTTGCTAAATGAACTACAATATATCCACACAATGGATAAGAATAAAAAAAGAATAATAATACTATATACTGCTATAAAAAGATCTCCAAGATACACTGTTAAATGAAACAAACAAGTGCAGAATCCTATATATAGTAGGCAATCTATTGTGTAAGAAAACCGTGCAAGCAGGAAGTAGAATAAAAATACACGTACGGGACTTCCCTGGTGGCACAGTGGTTAAGAATCCGCCTGCCAATGCAGGGGACACACGTTTGCGCCCTGATCTGGGAAGATCACACATGCCATGGAGCAACTAAGCCCGTGCGCCGTAACTACTGAGAGCCATGTGCCACGACTACTGAAGCCCACGCACCTAGAGCCCATGCTCTGCAACAAGAGAAGCCACCACAATGAGAAGCCCGCGCACTGCAGAGAAGAGTAGCCCCTGCTTGCCGCAACTAGAGAAAGCTCATGTGCAGCAACAAAGACCCAACGCAGCCAAAAAAAGTACGTATTCGCTTATATTTGTATAAAGAGAGATAGAAAGATATGTAGGAAACCTAGAAGGCTATTATACATTAGGGCAGAGGGGGAAACCGGGTAGATGAGGACAGAGGCAGGACCAAGTTTTTCAGTAAAAACATTTTTATCATTTTGATTTCTAAACCATGTTACCTGTTTAGAAAACAAAATTTAATTAAAACAATAAACATTTTAAAAATTCAAGTAGAAATTAACACAACATTGTAAAGCAACTATACACCAATAAAAATTGATTTAAATAAATAAATAAATAAATTTTAAAATAAATAAATAAAAATTCAAGGCTGGCCCAAATGGATTCACTGGTAGTCTGCCAAACATTTAGGGAAGAAAATATACCAATTTGCTAAAATCTTTTCCTGAAGATATAGAAGCAGAGGAAATACTTCCTCATTCCATGAGGCCAGCATTACCATAATACCAAAACCAGACAAAGGCATACAGGGAAACTGCAGACCAATATCACTCATGAACACAGATGCAAAAGTCCTCAACAAAATATTAGCAAATAGAATCCAACAATATGTAAAGAATTATACACCATGACCAAGTAGGATTTATCCCAGGTATGCAAGGCTGGCTCAACATCTGAAAATTAATTAATGGCATCACATCAACAGACTGAGGAAGAAAAATCACATGATCATACCAATAGATACAGGAAAAGTATTTTACAAAATCCAACATCCATTCATGATAAAAATGCTCAGCAAACTAGAAATAGAGGGGAACTTCCTCAACCTGATAATGAACATCTACAAAAACCTACAGGAAACATCATACTTCAATGGTGAGAAACTAGAAACCTTCCCACTAAGATCAGCAACAAAGCAAGGATGCCTCGTCTCACCACTCCTTTTCAAATTGTACTGGAAGTCCTAATTAATGCAATAAGATCAAAAAAAAAAAAAGAAATAAAAGGTAAGTAAATTGGGAAGGAAGAAATAAAACCATATCTGTTAGCAGATGACATGACTAACTATGCATAAAATCTGAAAGAATCAACAAAAAAACTCTTGGAACTAATAAACAATCATAGCAAAGTTGTAGGATATAAGGTTAATATGCAAAAATCATTCCCTTTCCTCTATATCAACAATGAAGACATGGAATTTGAAATTAAAAATACATTACCATTGCAGCCACTATGGAAAACAGTATGGAGGTTCCTCAAATACTAAAAACAGAGTTGCCATATGATATAGCAATCCCACTCCTGGGCATATATCCGGAAAAGAGAAAACTGTAATCTGAAAAGATACATGCACCCCAACGTTCATAGCAGCACTACTGATTTATTTATTTATTTATTTTTAAATTTTATTTATTTTTGCCTGCACTGGGTCTTCGTTGCTGCGTGCAGGCTTTCTCTAGTTGCGGTGAGCAGGGGTTACTCTTCCTTGCAGTACACGTGCTTCTCACTGCGGTGACTTCTCTTGTTGCAGAGCACAGGCTCTAGGCACGCAGGCTTCAGTAGTTGTGGCTCACAGGCTCTAGAGCGCAGGCTCAGTAGTTGTGGCACACAGGCTTACTTGCTCCGCGTCATGTGGGATCTTCCTGGACCAGGGCTCGAACCCATGTCCCCTGCATGGGCAGGCAGATTCTTAACCACTGCACCACCAGGGAAGTCCCCAGCAGCACTATTTATAATAGCCAAGACATGGACGCAACCTAAATGTCTATCAACAAATGAATGGATAAAGAAGATGTGGTATATATACATACAATGGAACACTACTCAGCCATAAAAAAGAAGGAAATAATGCCATTTGCAGCAACATGGACGGACCTAGAGATTATCATACTAGGTGAAGTAAGTCACAAAGAGAAAGACAAGTACCATATGATATCACTTATATGTGGCATCTAAAATATGACACAAATGAACTTATTTACAAAACAGAAATAGACTCATAGACATAGAGAACAGACTTGTGGTTGCCAAGGGGAAGAGGGGGTGGGGAAGGGATAAATTAGGACTCTGAGATTAGTAGGTACAAACAACTATATATAAAATAGATAAACAGCAAGGTCCTACTGTATAGCACAGGGAAATATACTCAATATCCTGTAATAAGCCATAATGGAAACGAATATGTATATATATGTATAAATGAACCACTTTGCTATACACCAGAAACTAATGCAACATTGTAAATCAACTATACTTCAATACTAATAAAAAGTACATTACTGGGCTTCCCTGGTGGCGCAGTGGATAAGAATCTGCCTGCCAATGCAGGGGACATAGGTTTAAGCCCTGGTCTGGGAAGATCCCACATGCCGCGGAGCAACTATGCCCGTGCGCCACAACTACTGAGCCTGTGCTCTAGAGCCCGCGAGCCACAACTACTGAAGCCCACGCGCCTAGAGCCCGTGCTCTGCAACAAGAGAAGCCACCACAATGAGAAGCCCGTGCACCTCAACGAAGAGTAGCCCCACTTGGCGCAACTAGAGAAAGCCCGCATGCAGCAACGAAGACCCAACACAGCCAAAAATAAATACAAATTTTAAAAAATTAAAAAAAAAATACATTACTGGGCTTCCCTGGTGGCGCAGTGGTTGAGAGTCTGCCTGCCGATGCAGGGGACACGGGTTTGTGCCCCAGTCCGGGAAGATCCCACATGCTGCGGAGCGGCTGGGCCCGTGAGCCATGGCCACTGAGCCTGCACATCCGGAGCCTGTGCTCTGCCACGGGAGAGGCCACAACGGTGAGAAGCCCGCATACCGCAAAAAAAAAAAAAAAAAAAAAAAAAAAACATTACTATTAACACCCCCAAAAATGAAATACTTAGATATAAATCTAACAAAATGTGTACAAGATCTCCTTAAGGAAAACTACAAAACTCTGATGAAAGAATCAAAGAACTAAATAAGTGGTGAGATATTCCCTGTTCATGGATAGAAGACTCAATATTGTCAAGATGTCAGTTCTTCCCAACTTCATCTTCATCTATTCAATGCATTCCCAATCAAAATCCTAGCAAGTCATCTTATACCATGCATAGCACCCAGCAGAGTGTCAGGGCCAAGGCAGGCTCGATGAAAAAGAAGTTGTGGTGGAAACCTGGCTCAGAGGTACTGGGGCAAAAGTGGGAATATAAAGAAGGGCACTGGGCAAACTCGAATGATTAAAGAAACCCAGGTACTAACTGGGCATCTGGAACCACGGAAACCAGGGGCTCAGTGGCCTCGGGGAAGGATCTCACTCTCTGCCATTCTCTGTGTATCAGTTTCCTCTACTTGATGGGAGGAAGTAGCCTCACCTCAAGCCTCACCACAAGCCTCACCTAACGCTAATTTCCCACAGCTTCTAGGGGAATAGGGTCTCACCCTCTTCCTCAAGTTCAGTTTGAAAAATAAGCAGAAAGGTTTCAGACCACCCAAGCTTGAGCCCTTCAACCAAAGTCAGAGGGGCCTGTTCTTGTGAGAATACAGCCACTCGGCAAGGACCACCAGCCTGGAGTGAGGGGAGTAGCAGGCCAAGAAAGCAGACTTTACAGGGCAGGGGTGTCCCACTGGGGGCCTCTGGGACATTTCCAGTGGCACAGCTTGCCACAAATACAGACTGAGGTCCCTTTAGTGCTTCAAGGTCAGAGGGTGATGTGTGGCACCCTAGGATGGAGAAGGTGGCCTTGTCCTAGTAGTGATGGTGGTGACGGAAGGCATGGCATGGCTGATGGTCTTCACTGCAGAATTGGAAGGGCAAAACTCCAATCACAGGTGCTGCCTCCAAAGTGAGTGTGGGTGGGTTCTTCCTGGGTGCCGAAAGGGCAACTAATACTTGGCAAACATGAGACCAGGCCCACACCTGCACACTGACCACCTAGGAGGAGGCCCGTTCTGCCCATGCAAGAAAGCCATACCTCACAGGTCACAAGTAGATCGTGAAAATAGATATAACTGAGGTTTTATCCAACTGAATCATTTTAAACCATCACTAGGAGCTACTGAGTAAAGACTCCCGAACAGCAGTTGGGTGCCCCATCCATAACCTTTTGGGCCTGACCATGGTGCAGGCAGGCCCAAGGGCTTTTTGTGGGGGCAGAAAAAGCCAGGGAATTTGCCTTGGGACCAACTCACAATCAGACGGAAGGGGGTTCCAGACAAACACCCACAGTCCTTCACCCCTCAGGTGAGGTCATTCAGAGGTGACTGCTGTGTACTGGCCCCCAGGGGCACTTAGTGCACTTAGCTCCCTACCTACCCTTGATAACACACCTGTATGGTCTGCCACCCCTTCCAGTGCTTTCTGGGATCACCTCCAACATAAACTGCTTGTACCTAATCCTTGTCTCAGGCTCTGCTTCTCAGGGATCCACACCAACCCACCACATTTTGGTAGAGGAAGCAAGTGCTACCATCCGAAGGAGGCATTTAAGGAGACAGAAGTGATGAGGGGGACAAGAGGTGGAGAACCTCCCAAGAAGTCTCTTGGGGACATACTTGACCACGAAGGCTCAGACACCCAGCTCAGAGTGGCACAGGAAAAGACGTGAATTAATCAAACTCACAGAAACAGAGGATGAAATCACACACTCAGTGCTTTTAATTCAAACTGAGAAGGACAACATCAGACCTCTCTCACCCACCACCACCCTCTCTCCCTGCAGACAAAGTAAGCCCATGATTATCTCATGGCTGCCAGTGGGCATGGGCTGGGGCCAAAAGGAGCTATGGAGCCTCTCTGCTGAACAACTCACACCTTTGTGAACTGTGGTGGGGCTGGACACTGAGCAGGTCCTCGCTAACAAAATCCTTGATGATGGCACCTAAGTAGGTGCAAAGGCAGAAGCCAGCTCCCTGACCCTCGAAATCTCAGAGACTGCTTTTGCACTGCGATGACTATGGGTTTGGAAGAAAGTGGGCTGAGTTCCAAGCGGCCGTTCCTTACTGCCCCAGCACTAGTGGCTGGTGGACTGTTTGGGGCTGGCTGGCAGGGATGGGAGAAAGTGGGGTCAAGGACAAGCGGGGCTGGCCCGCTGCAGCAGTCTGAATAAGTCACGAGGTCACTCTAGGCATAGGAAGCTCTGTGATTCCTCCTCTCTACCCTCTCCCCGGCCCCCTTTTCTGCCAGCTTGTCCCAACCATTTGTCCTGGGTGTGGCAGCACACCAGAGCTGGGAGGAGGCTGAGAAGGAGGCAGATGCCAAATTTTACCTGGCTGTATATCCGTCTATCCCCATCCTCCCTCCTTGCCCTCTTAGGGAGTCCCATCCCATTGAGGGGTCAGCGGGGCCAGGCAGCACTGAATTCTTTCTCCAGACCCTGAACAAACTGGTCATTGAGGAAGAGCAGCTGACCATGGGGCAGGAAGCGGGTGAGGATGCCCTCGATGTAGTCAGCCCGCAGCAGGAGGCTGGCAGTGGGGACCAGCAGCCGGAGGTGCTCAAGGAGAAGGCGGGCCAGCAGTCGAAGCGTGCCCTCTGCCAGCAGCAGGTTCTCGTGGGCATTCAGCACCAGGGCGAAGCCTAATGAGAGCACACCTAGCCACACCACTGTCCGAGGCTCCTGGAAAGGGTCCCCTGCCGTCAGGCGGAAGGCCCCACATGGGGACTCACGCAGGTGCACTGGGTCATCTGAGGACTGGGGCTGCAGGTCCACAGCAGGCCGGCCGCATGCCTGCAGCTGCAGCTGGCACATGGACTCCACCTGCCTGTAGAGAATAGGTGGGTCACTGACCTGTCACCCTCAGGACCACCCCTGGAGCTGGGAGCTGCCATTATCCCCATAACTAGATGCAGAAACTGAGCCCCAGAAAGACTAAGTGAAGTGACCTGCCCAGGGCCACAGAGCAGGGAGCATAAGCCCAGATGGGAATCCAGGCTCCAGCCTCCAGGCCCTGAACCATTTCACTCCATGTGGCCAAGAGAAGGCAGGTTCTGAACACAGCTCCTCGGGCTGGGAAAAGGCACCAGGGGATGAAGATCCTGCCCCTACCTGCTTCACAGAGGCCTCCTCAACATCTCAACAAGAGATGAGAAGCGGAGTAAAAGCTATGTCCAACCCAGGCTGTCCAATCTCTCCACCCTCACCCCATCCTGCAGCCCTCTCCAAATAAAAAAGAAAAACCTTGCACTTGGACATCCAGCTTTTGAAATTACTCTCTTATCTCTCATGAATCACCTTCCAATCTGGGCCATGTACAGGCTGCTCTTAAAGACACGTTTGGTTTTCTGTGCCACATAAGGGGGAGGAAGCCCAGCAGAACAAAGAGATAAACAAGAGGCTGGCCCAGGGTTGCCCCAGAGTGTTAATCTCCCCACCCAAAACACAGAGGGGCCAGGAGATTCTGGTACCTGCTGGTTCAGACTGGGTCTGGGAGGGGAAGGTCCAAGGTCAGCCATCCCATCTAGAACAGTGTTTCCCAACTGTACCCTGTGGATCCTGGGCTTTTGGGAGGCTCTTGGCACAGATTCCCATAAACCACATTCTCTCTCCTCCTTAGAGATTCATAAAGCTTAAAGGCACACTAAGGGCCCTGAAAAGTCCTGCACTGCAAAGCATATTTAATTTGTACTGCTTACACTCAAATCCCAACTCTTTCACTTTCTAGATGCATAATCTTAGGTTAAATTTCTTTAACTCTCTGTAGCTCAGTTTACTCATCTGTAAGGTGGGGATAATGTACCTACCTCAAAAGACTGTTTCAAAGATAAAATGAGTTCATATACACGAAATGCTCAGAACATAAAATGCTTAGTACATACAGGTCAATAAATGCTAACTACAAAAAAATTACCATAAATGCTAACTATAATAAATGATGATGATAATAGCATTATTATGTCTTTAACTCTTTTTCATATAATACTTGTGACAACTGTGGAAGACTCTTTGAAAGCACTACTCTAAAACTTTCTCTCTGCTTCTTAGTCCTCCTGTTTCTCTGTGCCCCCCAGAAAACCTATCATAATCAGTGTGTATTCAATGGGCTGGACTGTGTTACCTGGCCACGGCCAAAATCTGCTCCTTTCGGAGAAGCCTGTCCCTCTCAGCACCATGTGGCTGTGCGTCATTGGGTGAATTCTCGGTACCAAAGAAGCAGGAGTAAAGCACTCGGCAAAGGCCCTCCTCAGCCTTCGTGGCCCGCAAGGTGTGGATGAGGAAGGCATGGACCATGGCTCTGGGATGGATGCTACAGGAAAGCCAGAGACCTCAGTGAGATGAGTGCAAAACCCCAGAGGGGAGGCAACCACAGAAAGGGTCTGGCCTAGCTAGGCCTGGGAGTGTGTCTGGAGGCTGGTGTGGCTGGTCGCTGGTCCTCCTCAGTCACCCAAGACACACGCCCAGCCTCTGAATGTGGTCAGCACCAACTCTGTCCATAGGAGTCTAGCAGCTAAGATATCTTAGACAACCCCAAAGCCAAATCTACAAACAAGCGGCCAGGAATCTTGAAAAATGTCAGTCATCAGAGTCAAGGAACACTGGGTAGCTGCTCCAGACTGAAGGAGGCCAAAGATAAAAGACAGTCGAATGCATCCTGCGATACCAGATAGGAGCCCTGGCAGAGAAAAAGGTAGTTTCAACATAGGGCATTACTAGGACAACTGGAAGCATTTAAGTACGGATTACAGGTTAGGTAATAGATCGATGTTACCTGATTTTGAATGTAGGAGAATGTCCTTGTTTTTAGAAAATACACACTGAAGTACCTATAAATATAGAGGTAAAGGGGCATCATAGCTGCAACTAACTTAATTGGAAAATTAAGTATACAGGAGTTCTTTATAAGAACAGTCTTGAAATTTTCCGTAAGCTTGAGATGACGCCAAAATAAAGACCAAGAAATAGTAATAATAATGGTGTTTGGCTCAGTGACCAGCCCGGGGGTGAAAGGCAGCGGGTAGACGGTAAGCAGATATCTGTAGCTAAGGGTAAATAGATTGTGAGTTTAAATTGGTTAAACAGGAAGGTTCGCGACAGCGCTTTGAAACCCGTAGCTCGGAGACCTCGGCTGACCTCCCGCGACCCTCTACCCGCAATCAGAGCCGTCATCAGCCTTCGCCACCGCGTCCCCCCCCCAACCCCCAACAGAGAAATGGTAGCGGCCAAGACATTTTACGTCACTACTTCGCGCAACCCTGTGGCGCTGTGCCTCTGGGGGACTGTAGTTGCTTGCCCCAGCTAGCCAAGCCTAAGGAGGGGGCACCCTGGACTGAGTGTGCCCTGCAACCCCGGGCCGCTGTCCTCGAGGCGAGACACTCACCTTTTCTTCCGTGCACACGGACTTCTACTAACAAGCCACTTCACTCGGCTAAAGGGGAGATATGGCGGTTGCGCAAGCCAGTAGCGGGCGCGCGCGCGAGAGTGACGCGCTCAGGGTGGGCGGGGCCTCACATCCCGAGCTGTGCTCTGGATTCGAGGCGTGGGTGGCCTTCCGACACCTGGACCTCGGGCTGAGGCGACTTTCACCGTCGGACCAAAAGCCCCTTGCTCCGGGTTCACGGCGCGGCCCACACTGGTCACTCATTGACTGGGTACGCGGGGTTTCCACTCGAAGCCCTAGACCAGTCGAGCCCCAGGCCACTTCCCCTGGAAGCCACGAGGGGGCGCCCGACCCGGTGCGTGGCCTTTCCGGAAGAGGCGGGGTCTGAAGGTGCAGGGCCGAGGTCTCCAACTGGCCGATATGCGTGGGAATCACTGTTAAAATTCAGGTTGCTGGGCTTTAGCTCCGGGAAAGAAGGCTTGTGGGGAAACGTGCGTATTTACGTAGTTGGCGGGGAGGGCTTCTGGGTTGTGGGTTCTTGCGGTGGGTTAAGACTAGGGCTCGGTTTGGAATGGAAAGATTAAAACTCTGGTCACCAGCTATGCATCCTGGCAGGTCAGTCACTTTACTGGGCTCCAGTGAAGCCCCATATTAGTTTTTCCTTTCTCACTCCCACCTCTAACAAGCTCTTTCCTTGTCCCCTCTTTGAGGGAGGGCATCAAAAGTGTAGGGAAAGGACTTGTACCTTAAACCTGAAAGGGCCACTGCCAGGTGCTTCCCTGTTAGAGTCTTGGCCCAGAAGTGTTTGGGGCCCTGCAAGATTTGTGTGGGCCTCATTGCCTGCCCTGGGCACCCCGGCCCCCCACCTCCCCACATAATCCTTTTACTTCTTGGCATGTGAACTGCTGCAACCTCCCCAGATGTGTTCTGTGTCTCAGAACCCCACACTGGGTGTTTCCTCGGCCTGGCCTGACCTTTCCTCCCCTTTATTAGCCCTTCAAAAGGTGCTCAGACCAAAACCTAGGGGAAGTCTTCCTGCTAGACTGCCCATTAGCATTCAGCTGTCCCCTTTATATCCGTTGTGAGGGTCTGCCTATGGTGTTGATGTCTCCTATGGGGTACACCCTGGCTGTGGTGCCTAGTTTCATTCCCCACGTCCATGCACAAGGCAGGCCTGGAGTCAACCCAAACACACTTCTTGGTGACTGAAGAAAGAAGGGCAGGGCAGCTCAGGCAGGGACCTTGGAGTGCAGTCTGGGCCTCTCTGGCCATAGGACGTGGGCAGGGGGGGCAGTGAAGGGAGGCTAGAGGAGGTGGCCTTGGGGCTGGCCAGAGCATGTGGGCATTCTGACCACAGGTGCAACACATATATGTATTTGTAGTGGAGGGGCAGGCCTAGAGACAGTTGGGCCTCAGCCACAAGGCTGGGATGATGTTGGCTCAGTTCCTGGTCTTTATCACTCTCAGCCAGGACTCATGTCTGCCACCTGATTACAGCAAAGAGCTGGCAGAGGGCACTGGTTGCTGGGGGCCAAATGGCATCCAGAACACAGTATTCTGGCCTCTGTCCACTCCTCAGGCAATGAGTCTACTCCAGGTCCCAGGCTGCTGGGGAGGCCAGCCTAGTGTGACATACACAGAGAAGACAGCAGTGAGAAGCTGGCCTGAGCTTCTGGAGGTCAGTGGGGGACCCAGATGGAGGTGGTGTCCAGATAAGTGAGGCAGACTCAGATGCTGCCCCCAACTTTTGGCAGCCCTCAGCCAACTTGTGCCCCCAAGGTCAAAGTAATTTGCTGGGGACAGTGAGGCAGGAAGGAGCCTGGGTCCCCCGAGACGCTGCAGAGCCTTCTTGCTGAATGAGGAGCACATATTGCAATGTATTTATTTTGTTAAACCGCTGTGTGGGGTTTCTGTTACGTGCAGCCTAACTCAAATGAGTTAAGTGAGGCAGCATGTGAAGTGGGCAGAGTGGAGCCTGACATGTAGTCGGTACTCAATAAATCAGTAAATGTTGACAAGCATTAATGCAGAGGCAGGATAGGAGAAGGTGTCAGAGAGGCCTTGGTCAGTCCTGGAAAGCAGGTGGGGCCTTCTGGTATGGCAGCAGCTCAGAGGCAGGGCGATGGACAGGCTGAACTTCTGCTTCCTGGTATGTGCATGTTCATGTTTGCCAGCCTTTTATAGCAGTTACCCTAGAAATTGTGGCGGGGCCAGGCACACAGTACATGAAGATGTGGGTTTGTGGCTAGAGTGTGTGTGTGTGTGTGTGTGAGTGATAGAGACAGGAGAGAAGAAGAAAAATTAAGCATTACAATTCAGTATCCTGTAATAACCATACTGGAAAAGAATATGAAAAAGAATATGTATATTATATATGACTGAATCACTTTGCTGTACACCAAAAACTAACACAACAACACTAACACAATCAACTGTACTTCAAAAAAATAAATAAATAAGAGGCTGGCTGGATTTGAGGCCTGGCCCACCTGCCTAGCTGAGATGAGGGGCCACACCTTCAAGTCATTTCCCCTCCCCCTCCTCTGGCTGTGGGCAAAGGTGCCCATCACTCCACTGCCCAGCTCTGCTCTTCTCAGTGGCCCTCTGAGTTGGGGGGTTGCCTGAAGCCCCTCACATTGACCCCTTCCTCACACTCCCACCCTCCATTGCTCTTCACTCATTTCAGGGTGAGGTCTGCCCCACAGTGGCAGGCAGCCTGGTGTTTGCCCCTTCCGATCCCTGTTGATGCCCACCATCAGGATGCATGTGATGTCTGATACTGACTCAATTTGGACTGCAGTTTCCATTTCCTACTCACCCAAGCCATGCAGGGTCCTGAATCACTGATGGGCAGCCTGGCTTGGGAAGCTCTGCTGCTTCTCCCAGACAACAGGACCAACCCTCAGGTCCTGCTTAACACACCTCCAGGGACGGGGAGCTCACTCCCCCAAGATAGCCCCATTGTTTTTTTTCTTTTTTTGGCTGCATTGGGTATTTGTTGCTGCATGCAGGCTTTCTCTAGTTGTGGCAACCTGGGACTTCTCATTGCAGTGGCTTCTCTTGTTGCGGAGCATGGGCTCTAGACCCGCGGGCTTCAGTAGTTGTGGCTCGTAGCCTCTAGAATGCAGGCTCAGTAGCTGCGGCGCATGGGCTTAGTTGCTCCTCTGCATGTGGGATCTTCCCAGACCAGGGATCGAACCGTGTCCCCTGTCTTGGCCGGCAGGTTCTTAACCACTGCAACACCAGGGAATCCCCCCCATTGTTTTTTGCTTTGTTTTGTTTTTGTAATTTATTTATTTGGCTGCGTTAGGTCTTCATTGCTGCGTGCGGGCTTTTTCTAGTTGAGGTGAGCGGGGGCTACTCTTTGTTGCAGCGCGCAGGCTTCTCATTGCGGTGGCTTCTCTTGTTGCAGTGCACAGGCTTCAGTAGTTGTGGCACATGGGCTCAGTAGTTGTGGCGCACGGGCTTAGTTGCTCCACGGCATGTGGGATCTTCCTGGGCTAGGGCTTGAACCCGTGTACCCTGCTTTGGCAGGTGGATTCTTAACCACTGTGCCACCAGGGAAGTTCCCCCCCCACACACACTGGTTTTTGACAGCTGGAAACGCTTATTGATGATCTTTACAGACCCCCGAGACCTCAGGCCAGACCAGCTGGGCCACCACCTACTTCTGGATAAGGGGAGGGCAATTAGATGGATTCTGCCAGCCCCAGGCAATGTATTTTTTGAATGTCTGATAAGAATGTTTAGCCATTTCTCAAATTGTAGAGAAGGAAACTAAGAGGAAGAGGGGATCTGCTTTACTGAGAGTCCAGGTGGGCTGAGCTCGAGTGGCTATGGTATGCCCTAGAATTAAGGAGACCAAAGTAGGGCAAGCCTTATACTTCCATCCCCCTCCACCTCCCTGGGCCATCTCAGAGATGGCTTGCCCTATGTGGGTCACCAGACGGCCTCCTCCTCCTCTGCCTGCACCAACCCCCATCCACAGTCTCCTAAGTGCTACTTTGGTGCAGTAGGACACCAGTCTCCTACACAGAACAGCTGGGCTTTTCCCTTGTAACCCATCACCCAGGGGCATGTCTATGGGCAGAAAGGGGCCAAACCCTCAGGTTAGCCCCTTCCTTTTTTTTTTTTTTTTTTGGTGCGCGGGCCTCTCACTGTTGTGGCCTCTCCCGTTGCGGAGCACAGGCTCTGGACGCGCAGGCTCAGCGGCCATGGCTCATGGGCCCAGCCGCTCCGCGGAATGTGGGATCTTCCCAGACCGGGGCACGAACCCGTGTCCCCTGCATCGGCAGGCGGACTCTCAATCACTGTGCCCCCAGGGAAGCCCGGCCTCTTTCTTTTAATTAAGTCTTTTTAGGCTTATCCTTTTTACCTGTCTGGTCTTGTAATCCCCACATTGGCTCTAAGTAATAACAGCCATGGCAGACTCTCGTGTGGCACTTGATGTAGGCAGGCCCTATTCTTAGTGCTTTACATACACCAACTCATTTGATCCAATCCACAAGCCTTTGAAGGAGGGGCTTTACTATCCGCATTTTGCAGACGAGGCACTGAGATCAAGTAACTTTCCTGATATTACACATGTACTGAGTGAGGTGTGCATGTCCATAAATTTCAGCCTGTTTCATCCCCTTCCTTGTGTGTCCCCTTCTCCCCCATCCCTTCAGGGTCACCACAGAGACTATTGGCCCACACCCTCAGCTCCCAGAGGCCAAATCCCAGCCCTGCTTACCCGCTATAATCCAACCTTGGGAGCTCCCTTCCCACCCTGGTTGGATGATCTCCTTCCCTGGTATTCCCAATCCCAGCTCAGGAGGCCCCTGCCCTGAGCCCTCCCCTCAGGGAGCCCCAGGCCCCATGTCTTGGCTGGGCTCCAGAAGGACTAGGCAGTGTGTGATTCGTCCTTTCAAACGGCTGCTCTTCCTGCAGGGCTGAGAGCCAGCAGGCCCCACGAGGCAGCTCTGGCCCAGCCACGTGAGACCCTTTCCCCTCCAGCTGCCCCAGGCCCAGCTGACTCAGAGCCTGGCAGCTTCAGTCACCACCCCTCCCAGGGGGTATGTGTGCTGGTATGGACTGGGTGGGGAGGAAGCAATCCTAGCAGCACTGCTCGGCACCCACGTTCTCATGTGGGTTGGGTGGGAATGCTTCTTAGCTTCTGTCCCATAACCAACTGTCTACTTTGAACAATAGGCTGAATAACTTCATGTCATCCAACATTCTCTCAAGGCATGAATTTTAAGGCTGTAGAACAGCAACTTCTCCATCATTGCTCAACTTCCCTCTCCTGATTGTTTCCAGATTCCACATGGCTATAGACCTCCTTGTCTAAACATCCTTCCTTTCTGTACCACCAACAGTTTTATTGCTTCTGGAAAGTAGGGTGCCTGTGTGTTCAATTCCAGGGATAAAGACTTTTTAAAAATCATGTTTTCTAGGTGGTTGTGAGCTATTGTCACTGGAAGACTCAAGCCAGTGATCTACAGTCAGTTAACTCCAAAGAGTCACTTTAACTTTTTTCAGAATCTGACTTGAGAGACAATTAAGACTAAGATCAGTATTTCAACGTAGGAGAATCAGAAAACAGGCTGGAACTCCTGCTACTGCCACATCACAGCATGTAGGTTCAGCACTTGACAGTTAACAGAGCTTTTTGCTATAAATAACCACATTTTCTGGTTGAGAGAGAAATTAAAATTTACCAATCTTAATGAAAATATGGAGCAACAGAACTCTCAGAACTGCTGGTAGGAAGGTAAGTTGGTATAGCAACCTTGGAGAACTATGTGGAAAACACACATACTACAAGCCAGCAATTCCACTCCTGGTATAGTTCCACCACAATTTGAAATAGTCCCAAATTATTAATTGAGGGCAAAATGAAAATGTTCTATATCTTAATCGTGGTGGCAGTTACCAAACTGTGCATTCGTCAAAACTCACAGAACTGTATACACAAGAGGGTGAATTTTACCTTAATTTTTAAAAGATTTAAAGGCCAGGGAATTCCCTGGTGGTCCAATGGTTAGGACTTGGCACTTTCACTGCCGGGAAAGTGGGTTCAATCCCTGATCGGGGAACTAAGATCCTGGAAGACATATGGCATGGCAAAAATAAATAAATAAAGGCCAGAAGAAAAAAGTAGAATGAATAATTCAATTTAAGAATATATCCATATAGCTGATTTACTTTGTTATAAAGCAGAAACTAACACACCATTGTAAAGCAGTTATACTCCAATAAAGATGTTAAAAAAAGTCCAAAAAAAATTTCCCAACATTGACTATTGCCTTTTAAAAATTATTTGCAAATCTTCTAAGCAAAAAGGAATATCCCACAATTAAAAAAAAAAAGAATATATCCATATAATGGAATACTACAAAGCAATGAACAAGAATAACTCTTGCTAAAAGAAACATGATGAATCTCAAAATCATTATGCTGGGTGAAAAAAGCCAGACACAAAAGAGTATGATTTCGTATCTATGAAGCTCAAGAACAGGCAAAACTAATCTACCATGATAGAGGTCAAACTAGTGGTGACCACAGAGTATGGGTAACTAGGAGGGAGCAGGAGGGAGCCTCCTGGGATGCTAGAAATGTCGACATCTTGAGCCGTGTGGTACCTCCTGACATCTGTGCTTTATGCTTAAGATGTGTACCTTTGAGGAAATGTCAATCTTTCCCCAATTTAAAAAGAAAACTTTTAAATTGTCATTGCAAGTTATCTGGTGAGCAAATCCAATAATGCCCAGTGCCCAGTGATGCCTCCTGACTCTGCCAGGCCTGGCACAGGCTCCTTACTTGGGCCCTGCCCTGCACAGCTCTGTGAGTCGGCTGCACATGGCTGCTCCCAGGCTCCTAGCCAGAGGTGGGAATTACTGCCCCACCCCTTGGCCCAAGTAAAACAACCTTTAAAACTGGCTGGCAGCCCAGTATTTTAAACCACTTCCTTGACTGATCCACTCCTCTTTATGAGCATCCAGGAATAAAGTTATAGCTTCTTTTCCTGGTGTAACAGGGGGTTGCAGCACCTCTGCCCCATCCCCGGAAATTCCCAGGGGCAGGGAGGTCTTGGCCAGACCCGAATTGGAGAGGCGAACCCTGGCGCCCCCCTCTACCGGACCCAGGCCCGGACCTCCCTCAAGGTAGATGTCAGCACCAGGGCCTTCTCTCAGGGAAGAGTTTCATCTTCGCTTGACCAGGGTCCCTTCCTTGCCTTCCTCTTTCTTCTGTTTCCCCTGCAAAATGAGCTGAATATTGACCTGGTGTGCGTAGAAGACACTAGGTAAAAGTGTCTGGAGCAGACAGACAGCAGCTATGACTCTGATGGGTTATGAGCGGGGCAGATGTGGCTGCAGCTGTCAGCACCTGGCACAGTCTGGGCAGTGTTAGACGCTCAGCACCCATTACTTTCTCCTCCCCATGTGGCCTGATCCAGATGGACAGAGTGGTAAGAGGACTCTCAGAGCAGAAGCCAGGCAGCCTAGCCCCACCACCTTGGCCCTCTGGGCCAGAGGTAGGAGGTGAGTGGGAGAGTCCTGGGCAGCTGTAATACCTGCTCTGCTTGTATCTGTTGTGTAACCTGGGGTGAGTGCCCTCTGAGCATCCAGCTGCCTTCCTCCTCATAAAACCAGACCACTTGAGCCCTCAGGGTGGTACAGGCAAGTCTCAGCATAACCGTGCCCAGGGCTCACTCTCTCCCCTCCCTCTACTTCTCCCTCTTTCTCAGGCGTCTGCACAGATATTTTCCTTTATCTGGGGCAAATCCTCACCCAAATAAAGCTGGCCTTGGTGTCAGCTGCCTGCTCAGTGGAGGGGGCTTCTGGAGACTTCCAGAGTTCCTCTTCCTGAGTAGAAGTCCAGCCCTCAAGATACCGGCCCTCCCACAGGTTGTGCCCTTGCAGGGGGCTCTAGACCAAGAGTGAAGGCCAAGCCTTGGAGCATAAGAAACTTGGGGTGGGCAGGGGGACAAGCTAGAGACCAGGTAAGTGTCCTTTAGACCCAGCCTGGGAATCTCAAGTCCCTTCTTATTGCTCTGGCAAGAAATAGCCTGTTTTCCCATCTGCAAAATGGAGCAAATAATCACGGCAAGGTAGATGAACTTTGACAGAAAGCAGTAATGACACCTGACATGTTCTGTGTGCACTCTGTATCAGGCAGCGTCTTAGTTGTACATGTGCAAAGGATTCCCTACAATCACAGCTCATATTTGAGGGGGAGAGTTATTTGCTGTGGCATTCCGAGAGGATTTCCTGACACACCCAGGTTTGGTCTGGGACTGGTTCTCCCAGATTGGCCCTTTCCCACTCTCTTGATCTTGAACTTGGCACCTCCTAGGTGGTGGAACCTCTGCTGGGTGCTGGGGATACTGAAAGGAAAGTCATGTCCCTGATAGGGCAGGGAGCCTTCTGGGAGGAATTAACATTTGAAACCAAATCTTAAAAGAGGAAAAGCAGATTGGGGAGAGCATTCCTGAGGATAATACAGCAGATGCAAAGACAAGGAAATGTAACAGCAACTCTGTTGCTGGGATTTGATTCAGCAAGAGGTGAGGAATGAGGCTGGGGAGAGCCTAGGTCCTAAAGGGCTATGAGACTTTTAAGTTTATCTGAGGGCAATGGTGAGCCACTGACAATTCTAGAGGAGAGAACTGAGGCAAGGCATCACTCTTGCCTTTTTGGTGCAGAATTTAGGAAGGGTGAGCCCAGAAGTGCTTGAGCAGCCAGATGAGGGAAATGAGGAGGCTGAATCCAAAATCTTGGCAAGACTTGGGAAGAGGGTAAGAGGCCCCCTTCCCAGGGGTCTTCCAGCCTCAACCTGCTGACTTGCCCCTGCCATATTCCACCATCAGTGTCTGCCGCAGTCTTGTCAAGGGCTCCACAGGACACATGCTGCCTTACTCAACTTGCTCAGTGCTTTATTGAACCAAGACCCTACCAGATGACTCATCAGGGCCTTCAAGAAGCCCTGCCCATTTCCTGAGATTCAGAATCCAGAGGTGGCTGGCCTTGGTTTAGCTGCTTCCATGACATTTCCTTTTGAATATCTCCAAACCTTAAAGTGTAAAGATTTTGTCCACACAGATACACGTATACTCCTGCTGCAGGCTGTCATCCTCACTGAGACACTTTCAACTCAGCGGTTTGTAGACAAGGCATTGTGCATCCATGGCCATCCATCCATCCACTCTTCCATTCGTCCATCTGTGTATCCATGACAAGACAGCAGCAAGTTCTGACATGGTTCAGGCCCCAGGGTTCACAGCAGTGAGGGCTGGGCTTCCAGTGGGCTCAAGACGCAGGCCTTAGCCCTCACCCAACGGCCTCCGCAGATAGTAACATCCCTTTCTGAGGCAACAGAAGCCAGGGCCAAGTGGGTTATGAAATTTGAGTCTTTAACCCCAACTGGACGGGGGAACCTAAACCTTAGCCTGTGACTATCCTGAGATGGGCAAAAAAAAAAAAGACAAATCAAGCCTACAGATAACACTGAAACAGGAAAGAGTAAGAGCTCATGTCCGTGCTGGAGGTGTTCATATGGAGGGAAAGGAAAGAGGAAAAGAGAAAGGGGAACATGGCGCACACACTCAGGAGTGCTGTCGAGGGCCTGGGGCATAGTGCTGAATCCTAGGGCAGCGAAGAGTACAGCTGTGGCCCATCCCAGGGGGCTGTAGCTTTCTCTCAGCCTCATACATACAAACAAAGCCCCTAGAAAAAAGGGGGCTTTTCTGAATACAGGAAGACAAAGGGTTAACCCAAACAATAAAGAAAAAAAAACAAAAAGGCTCCTGCTAGACACAAAATACTTCCTTTGAACTAGACTTAATCCAATTTCACTAAGTCAGCAGGCTGGGCTCTTCCAGGGGTGCCAGGGGTGGGGGCGTGGGTGTCACCAGGATATGGAGTATGACTGGAGTGAGACAGGGGATCAGCACTGGGGTGGACAGACAGGACACCCTCACCGTCTTTCGCCCAGACAGCAGACCCTCAGCCCTGTAAGCCACCGGGCAGCTGACGCCCAGGCCGCACAAAGCAAGAAAGGCGGGTGGGACAGTTGCCAGCACTTCACTGGTCCTGCAGGCGGCTGCAGAGCTCCCGCCGGCTCCGCTCGCCAGCCCAGCTGCGCGTCTTGAGGCGGAAGGTCTTCAGCTCATCCTTGAAGGCCTCATGGTTCATGGGCCGGTAGTCTTGAGGCTCACAAAAGGTCTAGGGCAGGATGGGATGGGTTGATCAATACGGGGAAATGGGCAACTTCGGTGGGGTGACCCAGTCCTCCCTACTCCTTCTCCTAGGGCTACCGCCTGGCCGAGCCCTTTCCCTGTAGCCCAGCCCTCCCACGGAGACTATGGCCACCCCCACCCATGGTACCGGGTGCTGTGGGAAGAACTCCTTGTAGCCGCCTTTGAGGATATACATCTCAGGATAGTAGAGGCTGGGGTAGTCATTGGAGGCTCTGTCCCGTTCCCGGATGAAACGGCACCTGGGACAAGCAGGGGTGTGGGGTTCAGAGCTGGGCGTGCAGTGGGTGTACATCAGGGGACCTGGTCCCCACGCCCACTCCTTTGAGGGCCTTGGGGAACCACAGAAGGCTTGAGTGGAGGAATGTCCGCCACAAGAACACTTTGAGATCAGTCTGGCTAACTGGGTACAGAAGAAGTTGGGGAGATAGAAGGAATGAAGCAAATCAAGGGGGTTCTGTGTCCAGAAGACAGTTGCTCAATCTCTGTCAGAGACATTTCTCCTGGGCTGAGAAAGGGGAGGCAGAAAGGAGAGAAGTGGACAAAGTTCAAGAGGTAGATTCAGAAGGTCTAGACAAGGCTTGGTGAGGAGGAGGTGGAGAGAGGAAAGGATGATTGAACTCTGGAAGGGTCAGTGTCACTGAGGACTGGGACAGGGCCCTTGGACTTTAAGGACACTGATGGAGACTGATGGAGAATTAGGTTTTGGGGAGGGGGGCGGCAAGGGACAGAGGGTAGATGGGAGGCCTGTTGGGAAGGACAGTGAGAGGGAGACAGGAGGAGCGTGCCATGCACAGGGAAGCGGGGATGAGGTCTGCTCCAAGGTATCGGGTGAGACAACAGGTCTAGGCCCAGATGGGGCCATGGCTGGGCTTGGGCGTCTTGGCCATTGGATGGCTCCAGCACCCGCAATCCCGGGCGAGGAAGATCAGGAGCAGCACTAGCTGGCTGGGCGGAGCTGGGACTCACATGCGGGGCCCCCGCTCAGATGAAAATTCACAATGGAAAATGAGGATGATTCTCTTGTCCAGGCTACAGGGTATGATGGGGCTCTGTAGCAGGAAGGTCTCAGCATCCCTTTCCAGAGGCAGGTTCACAGCAGTCTGCCAAAGGAGCCAGAGGTCAGGCCACAGCCCTAGGCCTGGGTAGGAGACCCTGCCCTATGCGGTCCCCATCTTTCAGATGAGTGACCCCACCTCCTGAGGGGCAGAATCCCATGAGAGGGTGCACCCACCCCCTACTGATTCATCCTCCGGGCAGAGGAAGGATAGAACTGGGTGAGTCTTCAGGGCCTCTCCCGTCACCCTGCCTCACCTTGATGTGCCCGCCTTCATACTCGTAGGGGTATCTGCAGTCCACAATCACAAACCTCTCCACGATGTTGCTGAACTTGCCTGTCAGCAGGGCCACCATCTGTAGGAGGCCACGGAGGTGGGTTCCAGCAGTTCAGGCGGGCAGGCAGGGGCTGACCCATGCTCGTAGCCTGACCCCAGGGGAGGTTAACAGGCAAACAGAAGTCCCAAATGCACCAGAAAATAGCTCATGCCTGCATACCGTTTCTGGTGAGATGTACTTGAGGTCTTGGTGCTTTCCATCCACAGTCTGTAGGAGGAAGGCCTGAAGGGAAGAGGAGAGAGAGGGGAGAGAGAAAGTGAGATTGGTAAGATGGAAAAGATGGAGTTTTTTCCCAAGCCCAAAGACCACACCTGCTTTGACCTTCAAATTCAGCTCTGGTTCCCATAGCAACCAAGAGGGGCCTCTAGGGTCTGATCCCCAGGGAACAACCTTCCAAGGGGAAATGAAGATGGGGAGAAGAGATGAACCCCCATGCCTCCTGCCCCCATGTATTGCCAAGCAAGCCCCAGGATGAGGCCCAAAGAAGCTCCAATCAAGATGTTATGGTTTGGAAATGTTTTCCAAGGTTGAGACACCACTGATGCCCTGTACAGATTTGGGTACAGTCGGGATATCAAGGAGAGTGAGAGAGAGGAGTCTAGATGAGAATAAAGGATAAGATGCAAAGGACAAAGCGAGGGGCCTCTGGGGAAAGAGGGAGTTGCTGAAGCAGCTGCTGGGCTCAGGGGTCAGTCAGTAAGGGATCGAGCCTTCTGAGGGATCCCACTGCTAGTACCTTGGAGTAATCCCCGATCAGTTCTCGGTGGTCACTGTCCAGGATGTTCTCAATCTCGTCATGACACAAGGACTTTGAGCGGAGAACGCGGGCTTTCTGTGAGGCAGGTGGCAGCCAGGGTCAGGGGTGAGGCTGCCCCTCAGTGCCCCGTCTGGCTAGGACCCCCCTTCCCTGCACCCTGTCCTCTGCCACAAACCCGGCTGAGAAGGACTTGCAGGGTGGACTTGGAGGGTGGCAGCTCAGCCCTGCCAAGCCCAGTCCTGCCCTAGAAGGAGGGCACTCACGGGTTCCTCAGCCTCCCGCTGCTCCTCCTCTGGAGGGGTCACGCTCCTTCTCCGCTTGCTCTGTATGGGCAGGTCCCTGTCCTGGGGCCGCTCCAGCCTCTTGAGGATGGGCCGGATCACGCTGCAGGGCATGGACGGAGAGCGGAAGAGCCGCTGGCACTTGCTGTAAATGATGAGGTCCTGGCAGAGGTGGCAGGTCTGGGGTCAGAGTTTCCAGCCCCTGCTCTCCACCCCAAATCCCACCTGAAGGGTAGGGCCCCACCCCTCCAAATTCTGAGGGGCCTCTCCAGAGGCTCACCTGCTCCTCTTCCTTTTCTGAGGTCTTGACCAGTGGGGCACTAATGAGGCTCTCCATGCCTGGGGGGACTACATCATCATCCTGAGGCCAAATCAGCAAGGATATGGTTACATTCGCAGGCAAAGGTCCAACCTCTAAGGCCCCGAGTCCTCCAGGATAGGCTTCCCAGTTCTCCCAGCAAACTTCAGGCCAGCAGCCCTCCCTGACCCTGCTCACACCTCCCTCGCTTTGCCCGAGCACAGGGCAGCCCCCCAGAACTAGAAAGCTGCAGGGCCCCACTCGCTGCAGGGGCTTGCATAGAACTGTGAGAAGTGTGCCATGCAGGAGGACCAGGCCTCCCTCTGCCCTGCCCATCCACCCTTCACTGCAGCACCAGCCACCTCCTCTCCTCTGATTGGCCAGAGGTCAGGCTGTGACTCAGTTACCTCCAATTCTTCTTCTGACATTGAAGTGAGGTCATAGTCTTGCTGTAGGAGCTCAGAGCTCTCCCCTTTTCTGAGATCCCAAGGAGGGAGAGGTAGGGGGCCTGACAGGGCAAGGCTGTTCACCTTTAAGTCACTCTCCAGGATATCCACGAATCCATCATCTTCCTCGGCAGCCCCCTTGGTTGGGGTTAGGGAGAAGCAGCATTGGGCCAGGGGAGTCAGTTCCTCTACTTCCATCTTCCGCTCAGGGGTGAGACACTGTGTGGGTGACGAATAGACACAGACGACTCAGGGGTGGGGCCCTGAGGCAGTCCCCACCCCAAATTTCTGAGAAAAGTTTCCCAGCGCCTCAGGGCTCAGGATCACCCTCAAGTCCCCCAGGCTGCCTTCACAGGCACCTGCCCCGCGTGCATGCCTGCCCTGCATGGGTCAGCTCTCCTGATGTACCATCAGGTCGGGAGCGGAGCTTGGCCTCTGGGCAAAGGCTTCTCTGCGGCTGGCCCACTCTGCCAGGGCATGGGTGTGGCTGGGATGTGTGGGCTTCCCCGGCATCTTGAAGACAAATCCATCCTGCGGGCAATACAGGGAGCGGAGGGGGGTGCGTGATCAAATGCCAGAGAACCATCCCAGCAAGCCCCCTTCTCTCCCTGGAGTGCTCCCACTCTGGCCTTCTGGAAGCGCACATTCTCTTTGTCCTCCCTAGAGCTGTGGGCAGCTCGGCCACATGCTTCACTCTTCCTCCAGGTGCCAGGTGCTTGGGAGTTGGTGATGTTCCGTAGCACAGGGCTGTGGCCCAGAAGCCTCCCCTAGAGAGCCAGGAGGGCAGCAGGTACAGAAGGCTGCATTCCTCTGGTGCCAGCCCAGGCCCTACCTTCTCCCACCCCTCTTCCAACTCCCCCAGCTCCCCTGTCCACCTCCAAAGCCCCAGCTCCCAGAGCCAGACCAGAGACACCCAACCGATTCAAGTCCACCCTCTGGGAACCAACCACAGTCCCTCCTGCCCCTCCACAATCCTGGCCAGCAAGCCCGAGCCTCCTGATGGGCCTCAAGGACACTCACCGGCAAGGACTGGAAGCGTCGGATAGAAAACTGCTCACTGCAGAAGGAAATAGGGATACCTCAGGGCTGAAGAGTTGGGCCGTGACAGAGAGCATGCAGGGTCCCCCTCCACCACAGAGCCCTGTGCACCCCTTTGGGAGGACCTGGGAAAGCACCCTCCCTGGGCCTACTCCACCCACACGGGGCAGGGGAGCCTGCGTGAGGAAGGCCCAAGCACTTACTTTCGAATAACTCGGCTGGCTGTCTGGATGGCCTGTTCAAATCTAGGAGAGAGAAGGGTCCCATGCATCCCAGCTCCCCTCACAGCCCATCGCCCACCCCCAGCATTACGTTTTTAGTCCACAAGGGCCAGGGCCAAGGTTCAGGCCAGGGGAAAGAGGAGGGAGGAAGAATGCAGACTATCAGGGGGCCCAGGTGTAGGGGAAGGGGAGATGAGAGGCAGCCTGGGATTTTAAAGGCTGCCGTGAATGAAGGAGGCCTGGAGAATGGCAGTGACAGAGACAGCTGGGGTAGGTTGCAGGGTGGCTGAGGAGTTACCAAGGCAACAACAGTCTCACCAGCCTGCCCACAGGCCTTCCACCTGTATGCAAATCACCTCAGCAGGGCCATATGGCTGCCAGGAAAGGCATCCATCCATCCTATGATGACAGGCCTTGTCCTGACAATGTGGATATCTCCAGGGCCTGGATGCCAGAAAGGCTGGGCTTCCCTCCCTTGTGTGGGACTGTCCTGGATCCTCCAGGACAGGGGCCTGGTTCAGTCTGCTGTACCAGACCCCCTAGCGACAAATGTGCAGGGTCACAACCTCTCCTCCCTCCTGTGGAATTTTCCAGGACCCAGATTCTGTCCTACCCCCTCCTCCTGCCTTAAAAGAGGCCAGCAGGCAAAGAATTCCAACAGATGTTCCTTCTGAGGCTAGCTATGTTACCAGAGATCACCTGCCAGGCGGGGCTTTTGTGTGTCTATGTGTACACACACACACACACACACACACACACACACACACTTCTTTCTGTGTAACCATCAAAGCAGGTGCAGTGGTGGTGGGGGGAACTGAGGGCTAAAGTGTCAGGGGGATGCCCCTGCCCCGAGTAGGGGGGTGGCTCTGCCCAGCCAACCTGGCATCAGGATGACCAATTTAATTGGCTTGGTTTTCAGTCTGCACCTGGGCCCTGGGGGTAAAGCAGGGACAGTTCTGTGTTACCATCAAAACCCAACGTGCAGTCCCCACACCACCACCCAATGCTCTCCCCATTTCCTGTTTATGAACAAACCTGCAGCCCAGCCCAGTCTGATCAAAGGCAATGGGAGGAAAGACAGCCACTGCCCTAAACCCAAAGCCACAGTCCCTTAGCCCAGGCCACAGATGCCCAGCTGTTCCCAGTAATGCCTGACAGCTGCTCTCCCTGCTGGGGCATGATCAGCTGGATGGGAACAGCTGTGCTCTGGAAGGTACTACTCATGCCCCACAACCAAGAAGCAGGGAACTATGCTGAGCAGAGCCCACCAACTTCTCTACTCCCCCCTCACAAAATGCCTGGTCCAGGGGTTGGCCAGAGGGTCAAATGTCACTGAAACCAGAAGTTACTGATAGGATGGCCAAGGGCCAAACCAGCTTGCAGCAACTGTTTTGTTTGGCCTAAAGTAAATTAAAAACTTTGAATTAGTTGGACTATATTTTCCTACCACCCCAGCCCTGAACCCACTCTAAGCTGCTCCCATGAGAGCAGACCCTTCCATGAGACAAGGAGCAGAATTCTAGGACATGGGAAGGTCAATTAGTGCCCCCATTGGGGATCCAGAGAGGTCTGTTTGCTCTCCCAGGATTCCCAGTGAGTTTAGGGTAGAACTGAGATTCCCCAAGGCAGGTTCCCCGTCCTTGGTAGTGTGGTCCCTCTTCTCTACTCACGTCTGCTCCACCACCTGGGGGTCCATAGGGCTGGGAGAGTCCATGCACAGACCTGAGGACAGAGTGCATTGGTTTGAAAGTAGTGGCATTTCCTGCACACTTTCCCCCACCATGTCCCAACCCTATTCAGAAAAGGGAAAAAAGCCTGTTGTTATTTTAGGTCTTGACATATTGAAAAATGAAACAAAACCCACCCATGGACCCCAAGGGCTGACACACTGCCAAATCACACAGGGCTCCACTCCCTGTTTACTATGGAAACTCCTCCCTGTAGGCTTTAAACCAGAACTCTGCTAAGCATTTTTCTAGAACTGGTTTAAAATAATCTGTTCTAGAAGAGATAATGGCTTTTTAAAGGAAAAAGTTAAAGCTGAAGGCAAGTGAATGTTATAAAATGACAGACTTTCAGCCCTGATGCCTCCCAGATGGGGCTGTGGTTCAGGATTTTGGCGCCTGGTTTTAAATAGGTAAGATCTCATCTCCCGCAGAGGACCCCACCCAACACCCACCTTGCCCAGCCAGTCTGTGCTGGGCATGGTAAGCCCCACCAGAAGTGGGCAGAGGGAGGCTGCTGGGCCCACCAGGTTGTGGTAAGGATGTTAGTCTGATCAGTAGTGAAGTGGGGAGGCTAAGGCAGCCCCCCAAACTCCCCTGGCACCCCTGGGCCTCACCTGCATCAGAAGATTCAGAGGACTCAGACGACAGGGAGGATTCAGACGCCCGACGGGACAGGGATAGGCATGTGAGCAGGCTGCCTACCTGACTCTTTGGGGTCTCGCTGGGAAGGGAGCAGGGACCCAGGGAAGGAGAAAGGTAAATATGGGGCTCAAGGGCTGGCCGGCCCATGTTCCCACCAGCCACCCACCTCTGAAGGGCCCATCCAGCCTCTGCACTGTCCCAGGGAGGTGATGGCATCAAGGGCCTACCCTTTTCTCAGGCCTTCTACAGAGACTCTAAGTGTCTTCTCTTTGTTGATTGATTTAACGTTCTCCTGGGTGCAGGGGAAGGTGAACCCGGAGCAAGAGCAAGGAGGTAGGCTGGAGGAGGTGGGCTGGGATCATCCTGGGGGATTGTGGGGCAGTAGACAGCCCTGGAGGGCTTTCCCCTAAACTCTTCAGGCCCCTACCCATCCACAAGCCTTTCTGGAGGAATGGCCAAGACTTTGGTCTTTATTGCTCCAAGGACAACCCAGGCTGGAGCTGCAGGCTTGCTCAGGAAGCAGGACCAGAGTTTAACCCCTTAACCCCAGGAAAGAACTGGGGGTGGAGGGAACAGGGCCACCCTCAAGTTCCCCCTCCAGACTCAGAATCCCCTGCCTGGGGCAAAATGGTGGAGATTTGGGCTCAGATTAGGAAGGCAGCATGGTGGAGGTGGGGAAGAGGGTCTCCAGAGGCTTGTGCGGGCCAAGAACAAGTCACCTGGAGGGTGTGAACAGCACAGCCCTAGTCCTGGGCCCCTGAAGCAGTCTCTGTCCCGGATGCCTCCCCATTTGGCACCCAGGCAGGGCTCCCAAGAGG
Source organism: Grampus griseus (assembly GCF_964374135.1). Classification (NCBI taxonomy): domain Eukaryota; kingdom Metazoa; phylum Chordata; class Mammalia; order Artiodactyla; family Delphinidae; genus Grampus; species Grampus griseus. The sequence goes on from NC_139008.1 coordinate 58,787,127, forward strand.
CCTGGGACTAAACCCTAATGCGGGCCTCTCACCCCACATCCAGTATCCTTGGGGCGCCCTACCTGCCGAGCCCGGCGAGGTCGTGCATGGTCTGGGTGAGGGTGGTGACCGGCGAGGAAGCGGCGGCGCGCTTCGGAGACCCCAGGAGGCCATGAGCCCCCAGCCGGAGGCCCGGGAGGTGGCCGGGACGCTGGGCGCCACCGCGCACGCCGGCCGGACTGAGAGTCGAGGCTGCCGCGGGCTCCGGCTGGGGCAGCTCCATCTCGGTGGGGCGGGAGGGCTGGGCGAAGGGCGACCCACAGACGCCGGGCACAGCTGGCCGGGACGAGGTAGGGAGCCGGCCCGGGGTGGAGGGGGGAGGGAGGGAGGAAGGAAGAGCAACGGGGCCGGAGCGAGGGAGGAGAGGGAAGCGGGGAGGGTGGGGAAGGGAGGAGGGACGCAGGGACCAGCCACCAGCCCGGGAAGCCTCTGGCAGAAGCTGCCACCTCCACCTCCTTATATATTCGAAAAATAACAGCGGCCGCGCCGCCGAACGCCACCAATGGGGGTGCGGGTTAGAAGAGAGGCGGGACCGAGGGCGGAGCCCGTGTGGTGGAAGGCGCGGAGGCTGGACCAGCCGGGCCTCGCCCAGTTCCAGGCTTTGGGTGGGGTGGAGGAATTAGGGTTTCTCTTACACCCCTCGCACTCCCTCCCAGCTACGGTTCGAGGAGCCTGGCTTCCCAAATTCCGCTTCTCAGTATGTGGTTTGGAGCTACACCCCCCCGCCCCCAGCGAAGAGGGTGTGTAGAGGGCCTCCAGCGAAGAGGGCCTCAGAGGATGCAACAACCCCCCAGGGTGGCCTCAGAGGGACCCCCGCCGTTTAACATCACTCACAAGCACCGGTTGGCATCTTGAGAGCCTCCATTCCCGGAGTCTGCAGAATACAGCTGTGCTGTGCGGTCTGTTTTCTCCATTCCACTTTACAGACGGGGACAATGAGGCGTAGAGAAGTTCATTAACTCGTTCAAGGTCACATGGTTGTGCAGATGGTGGAGTTGAGATTCACCCCAGGTGCCTCTACTCCCACAGCTTCCCTGACCCTGCAACTGGCAGCTCAGAGCGGCCCCAAAGCGTAATTCCCACGGGGAGCCCCCAGTGCAGGAGGTGGACCCGCGGTGGGGGCTGACACGTAACTGATGGGTGCTTCCATAGCCTCTGATTAGATGTGATGCCAAGGGATCCAGTTTTCTCCCGCAGTCCCAGAGGAGGCTCTAATGGTTGGTCTAGCCATGAGTTTGGGCCGTAAGGGCCAAAGAGGGTGTCAGCAACCTCAGAACCCAGTTATGGAATTATCTCATGCCCACTGACGGTTTGGCTAATGTGGTGCCAACGTTTAATTGGTGTTTCTTTAATCAGGGAGGCTGAATTTGTCACTAGTTTTAACTGAACATCTTCTAATTATCTGATCACCTCCTAGGGAGCCATCTTTCCTGGACCGTGGTGGGAAGGCTGAACCCAAAAGCGAGTGGGTGGTAAGCTACTCTTGCACCCCATCTCCCCCAGGGAGAGGTGCCCTCCGGCTTGTCAGGTCGCAGCTCAGGAATGCTGGAGCCGCGGCCTTGAGTCCCTTCCCCTGCAGCCCCAATCTTTCAGGCCAAGGAGCAGTGGGTGGGGGTGGCAGAAGGGAGGGCATGGCGGTAGGGGGTTGGGTGGGCCAGGAGACATGTGGAGGAAGGGAATGGAAAGACCCCAATCCCATCTGAGAGGGGTGAGGAGGGTGGGGACGTGACAAAAGTATGTCTCCCACCCCACCGAAATCTTCAGGTCCCCTCCCCAGAGGCAGTCACTACTATAATTTGTTGCATATTCTTCTGGAGTCAGTCTAAACAGTCCTAGCTAATAGAAACAAAATGGGAGGCACAAATACGAGCCACATATGTAATTTAAAATTTTCTAGTAACCGCATTTAAAAAAGGACTTCCCTGGTGGTGCAGTGGTTAAGAATCCGCCTGCCAAGGCAGGGGACACAGGTTTGAGCCCTGGTCCAGGAAGATCCCACATGCCATGGAGCAACTAAGCCCGCATGCGACAACTACTGAGCCCGCGTGTCACAACTACTGATGCTCGCTTGCCTAGAGCCCGTGCTCCGCAACAAGAGAAGCCACTGCAATACGTCCACACACTGCAACAAAGAGGAGCCCCCACTCGCTGCAACTAGAGAAAGCCTGAGCACAGCAATGAAGACCCAACGCAGCCAAAAATAAATAAATTACAAAATAAATAAAGGAAGGGTGTTTAAAACAAAAAAGGAAAAAGAAACTTTAATATTTTATTTAACCTATTTTAAAAGTTATCATTTCAACATGTTATCAATATAAAAATTTTTAATGAGATGTTTTACATACTTTTTTTTGGTACCAAGCCTTCAAAATCCAATGTGCGTTTTACACACACAGCACATCTCAATTTGGACTTGCCAGAATGTTTTATACCTTGCTTTCTTTTACTTGATATTTTTACTCAATTCCCTAATGCTGAACATTTATTTAAATGATGCAACAGATATGCATAGAATGAAGTCCTAAAGAGAAACTGCTGGAAGGAATGGACTTTATTTATCAAAATCTCCTTTTCCCTTTCCTGAATCTCATTTTCTCAATCTGAGTTATTGAAGAACAGGGACCAAGTCATTTACCTCTCCTCCCGTCTCCCAGAACCTTGAATAGGCCCAAGCCCAATGTTGGTCTCTAACCCCCATATCCTACTTCTAGAGATTTCTCTTAAGAAGGTGATAAAAGTATACAGAGATGTATGTTCATAATAACAATGAAAAATGGAGAGCAAGCTGAGTGTCCTTCAATAGGGAACTAGACAAAAAAGTGGTTCCTCTATACTGTGCAATAGCTGAAGCATTTAAAGAGAACAGGTATTGGGAGGGTCGGGATGCCTGGCACCTGGCAAGCCCAATAATAATTGCTGATTATTGAATGATTACCTATTGGGCTCTTGGAAAATGATCTTTTGGAGAAAGGGTTCCTAGAGTAAAAGAATTTTGAAAGTCATTGATGTAGATATTTATTGACATGAGAAGATCTTTACAATACGGGCTAAAAAATATTATGCCAAGCGTGGTCCCATTAAAAATAATATGCACAGGGGACTTCCTGGTGGTCCAGTGGCTAAGACTCCATGCTCCCAGTGCAGGGGACCTGGGTTTGTGCCCTGGTCAGGGAACTAGATCCCACATGCCATAACTAAGAGGTCGCATGCCGCAGCTAAAGATTCCACATGCCACAACTAAAAGACCCCCGTGCCACAACTAAGACCGGCGCAGCCAAATAAATAAATAAATAAATTTTCTTTTTATTATAAAAAAAATGCACAGATAAGTATCCTAGAAGGGTATTCTCTGAGTGATGGAATTAATGGTGATTAAATGGTTTTATCCTAAAACTTTTCTGTATTTGAAAATATCTTCCAAAGAACATACTTTGGAATAATATTATAATAATAACATAATTATAATTTTTAGATTAATTAAAAGAACATGATCTCCATCTGGCAGTTCCTCAAACATTTAAACATAGAGTTACCATGTGACCCAGCAATTCCACTCGTAGGTATATACCCAAGAGAAATGTAAACATATGTCCTTGCAAATAAATATTTATAGCAGTTATTTATGATTGCCAAAAGGTAGAAACAACCCAAACGTCCACCAACTGACAAATGGATAAGCAAAATGTCATATATCTGTACAACAGAATATTATTCAGCCATAAAAAAAGAAAGAAGTACTGATAAATACTATGTCATGGATGAATCTTGAAATATGAAGCTAAGTGAAAGAAGCCAGTCATAAAAGACACATATGCTATTATTCCATTCATATGAAACGTTCAGAACAGGGAAATCTATAGACAGACAGTAAATTAGTGGCTGTTTAGGGCAAGCCAGGGAAGGGGCAGGGAGTGGATAGGGAGATGATAGCTAAAGGTTATGGGATTTCTTTATAAAGTGATGAAAATGTGCCATCTTTCCAATTCTCCACCTTAGGAAAGTCCACAGTCCACCTTCCCTTCTCTTGGCCTAGGCTGTCCAAAGCTGCCCATGAGGCCTATACCCATTCCACTTACGTCATCACTATCCTTTGTGCCTCTCAGCAAACTTTCCATTTTCCTTTTCACTTTATTATTATTTTAAAAACATTTTTGGCTGCACCACATAGCATGTGGGATCTTAGCTACCTGACCAGGGATCGAACCCACGCCCCTTGAAGTGGAAGTGCAGAGTCTTAACCACTGGACCACCAGGGAAGTTCTCTTTTTCATTTTAAAAAGCCTGTAGTACTTGCTATTGAAGAAAACTTGGAAAATTCAGCAAAGTAGAAAAAAAAAAGCTCATCTATAGTCATTTCACCCAAACAACCATTGATTATAAGTCAGGTTGGGTGGGGAGGCAGGAGGACATACACGCACATGGATGAAACCTCCAAAACTGTAGACTTGGTTTCCTGAGGGTTTGTGGGAAGGAGTCCTCAGCCAGGTGGTCCTACATTTACTTCTGCACAGGGACCTTACACCCATTATGGGCCAAGCATTGATCTGGCTCCTAAAGGAAAAAAATCTCCCAAGTTTTCTTCTGGACCTTGTGATTGGAAGGATATTTTTTATGTCTTGGGGTGGGGGAAGGGGGAGAAGCTCTCTCTAAGTAAGACACAAAATCCAGAAGCAATAGAGGAAAAAACTGACAGACCTGTCTACTTAAAGATTAAAAACTTCTCATATCTGAGATTCCCTAGGCTAAGTAAAAGGACAGTGGCAGACTGGGAGAAAATATTTGCAATATATTTAAAGATTTTATGTCCAGAGCATATGAAGAGTTCCTAAAAGTCAACAAAAGAGAAACAAGGGCAAAAGATATGACTAGAAAATTCTCAGGCTTCAAATGGCCAAAAAACATATGAAAAGAGAAATGCACACTGAAATAGCAGTGAGTTATACTTTCTTCCCTTGGCTTCCAGAACAGCATAGGAGCTTGAATTTCCTCCTACTGCTTCAGCTGCTCCTCCTGCATTTCTTGTTAGTTCTTTCTTGAGCCCTTAACCTTGGAGAACCCCGGCACTGTCTTTGGTGCTATTTTTTTTTTTTGGTGCTATTTTATTCTTCGTCTACACCCATTTTCTTGAAGCCTCATCCAGCCCCAGATCCTCAGCCTGTCCCTCTGGGTCACAGCCTTCCTCTCTGCCTACTCCTCAGGCTACTTGAAGATTTTTTTTTAAAAAAACACTGCAATTCATTCATTGTTTAAAGAATTTGTCATGTTTATGTGTTTGGTGGAGGAAGAGGTTTCAGGGATTTGTATGTATGTATGCTTATGTACATACATGACATTATTTCTGTAGGTGCAAACACATTTATGGCTAAATGCATGGAACAGCACAGAAAGTGAGACACCGAGATGTTATCAGTGTTTATCTATGAATTGTGGGATCATCATCAACCAGATTTAAAACTATACTGTTGCTTATAAAAATAACCTAAATATGTAACAATAGGCCTCATCGATTAGTGTTCAACCATAATTGGAACAATATGCAACTATTAAAAAGTTTGTTGGTAGTACTTTATCAGTAAGGCAATATTTTCATCACTTGATGCCAGGTAAAACAGCAGGAGATGCCAATACACAGTCTATATCGTCTGATGCCAGTTTTATGCGATAAATTTTTAAAGAAAACTGCATGCGCCTAGAGAAAAGACTGGAAGTACATGTATCAAAATGTGACCTGCGCATCTCTCCAGGTGTTGGGGTGAAAGGTGCTTTTTAGTTTCCTTTACTTTTCAGTTTCCTCAAAAAACGTGGGTTATTTTTACCTTAATAAAATAAAAAAGACAAAACATAGTTGTTATTCTTTATAAGCAACAAATGGCTGCCCACCCGGCGCAGAGGCCGGGCACAGCGCCCCGGCCCGCACCGTTGCCGGCGGGTCACCAGACGCCCGAGCGCTGGCCGTTCAAGCAGGCCGAAGCGCCCCCGCGCGGTCGGTCCGGGGCGGGGAGGAGGGTGGGCACGGAGGGCTGGAGGCGGTGCCGGGCGTCCCCGCGCTTCCCGCGAGATCCCGCTCTACCCGCTCCGCCCTGCTCGCCGCGCTCCCAGCTCCCCGCGTCGCGGCACTTCCTGCCTTCCGCTCCCGCGCCTCCCGCTCTCGCCCGCGCCCGCCGCCTGCCGCCCGCCGCCCGGCGCCGCGCCCGCCGGCGCCCCCGAAGGTGCCCCCGGCCCGGCCGGGTCGCCGCCCCGCCCGCCGCCCCGCGAGCCGCTTTGTCTCGGGCGGGGCGAGCAGGAGAGGCCGCCAGGTGCCCCCCGCCGTGGGCCCGGGCCCCCCGCCCCGGGGCGGCGGCGGTGGCGCCGGGCCCCGGGGCGGGGGGCGCGCCGGGATGGGCCCCAAGCGGCGGCAGCTGACGTTCCGGGAGAAGTCGCGGATCATCCAGGAGGTGGAGGAGAACCCGGACCTGCGCAAGGGCGAGATCGCGCGGCGCTTCAACATCCCGCCGTCCACGCTGAGCACCATCCTGAAGAACAAGCGCGCCATCCTGGCGTCGGAGCGCAAGTACGGTGTAGCCTCCACCTGCCGCAAGACCAACAAGCTGTCTCCTTACGACAAGCTCGAGGGGCTGCTTATCGCCTGGTTCCAGCAGATCCGCGCCGCTGGCCTGCCGGTCAAGGGCATCATCCTCAAGGAGAAGGCTCTGCGTATAGCTGAGGAGCTGGGCATGGACGATTTCACTGCCTCCAACGGCTGGCTGGACCGCTTCCGCCGGCGCCACGGTGTGGTGTCCTGCAGCGGCGTGGCCCGCGCCCGGTCGCGCAGCGCTGCCCCCAGGCCCCCAGCGGCGCCCGCCAGCCCGCCCACGGTGCCCTCGGAGGGCAGCGGTGGGGGTACCACGGGCTGGCGCGCTCGGGAGGAGCAGCCGCCGTCGGTGGCCGAGGGCTACGCCTCCCAGGACGTGTTCAGTGCCACTGAGACCAGTCTGTGGTACGACTTCCTGCCCGACCAGGCCGCGGGGTTGTGTGGCAGTGATGGACGGGCACGCAAGGCCACCCAGCGCCTGAGTGTCCTGCTGTGCGCCAATGCAGATGGCAGTGAGAAGCTTCCCCCACTTGTAGCCGGCAAGTCCGCTAAGCCCCGTGCAGGCCAAGCCGGCCTGCCCTGCGACTACACCGCCAACTCTAAGGGTGGTGTCACCACCCAGGCCCTGGCCAAGTACTTGAAGGCCCTGGACACCCGCATGGCTGCAGAATCTCGGCGAGTCCTGCTGCTGGCTGGCCGCCTGGCAGCCCAGTCCCTGGATACCTCGGGCCTGAGGCATGTGCAGCTGGCCTACTTCCCGCCAGGCACCGTGCAGCCGCTGGAGCGTGGAGTGGTCCAACAGGTGAAGGGCCACTACCGCCAGGCTATGCTGCTCAAGGCCATGGCAGCACTAGAGGGTCAGGATCGCTCAGGCCTGCAGCTAGGCCTCATGGAGGCCCTGCACTTCGTTGCTGCAGCCTGGCAGGCTGTGGAACCTTCGGACATAGCCACCTGCTTTCGTGAGGCTGGCTTTGGGGGTGGCCCTAATGCTACCATCACTACTGCCCTCAAGAGCGAGGAGGAGGAAGAGGAGGAGGAGGAGGAAGAGGAGGAGGAAGAGGAAGAGGAAGAGGAGGGTGAAGGGGAGGAGGAGGAGGAGGAAGATGGTGAGGAAGAGGAGGAAGGGGGGGAAGGAGAGGAGCTGGGGGAAGAAGAGGAGGTAGAAGAGGAGGGTGATGTTGATGACAGTGATGAAGAGGAAGAGGAGGAGGAGGAGAGCTCTTCTGAAGGCTTGGAGGCTGAGGACTGGGCCCAGGGAGTAGTGGAGGCTGGTGGCAGCTTCGGGGGTTATGGTGCCCAGGAGGAGGTCCGGTGCCCTACCCTCCACTTCCTGGAAGGTGAGGAGGACTCTGAGTCAGACAGTGAGGAAGAAGAGGAAGATGATGAGGAGGAGGACGAAGATGACGAAGATGATGATGAGGATGGTGATGAGGTGCCTGTACCCAGCTTTGGGGAGGCCATGGCTTACTTTGCTATGGTCAAGAGGTACCTCACCTCCTTCCCCATTGATGACCGTGTGCAAAGCCACATCCTCCACTTGGAACACGACTTGGTCCACGTGACCAGGAAGAACCATGCCAGGCAGGCAGGAGTTCGGGGTCTTGGACATCAAAGCTGAGCCACTGGGCCTAGCCATGCCTCCAACCCGGATGTGGCAGCACCAGCCCAGGGCAGAGGACTCTCTGGGCAGCTGTTGTGGATGGAGCCAGAGTGGGGAACCCCAGATCCTTTAGTGATGTTCTCCTGGTCTTGTGACAGGCCCAGTCACCGCGGTAGGGCCTGGGGCTGGTGTCAGCCTCACTGCCTGCTTATTGCCTCTTTCTCAGAATCCTCTTTCCTCCCTATTTGCCCCTGGGCTTGGGGGACCAGGTGGGGAGGGTGGGGAGCTGTCCGGTGCTACCACACCGTGCCATCAGTGGACTAGGCCACAGTAGCAGCCAGGGATGGACCCTGGAAGCTCCTGGCCAGAGAGTGCCTCTCCCCTCTGCCATCCACACCAGGTCTTTGGTGGGGGGGACCCCAAAGCCATTCTGGGAAGGGCTCCAGAGAAAAGTCCAGCCTAGGACCCCACAAGGCTGGCAGCCCCGCATCCCTGCCCCGAGGCCGCCTTGAGAAGCACAGTCTAACCGCAGGCTCCTGGGCCTGCCTCTGCCTGCTTCCCCACTTCCCCAACCCCTTCCTCTGGCCCAGTCCATGTTACTTTGGCCCTTGCTTTTCTTTCCAGATTGGAGGTTCTCAAGAGGCCCTCCAGAGGAGTGGTAATGGGCACTTCCCTTGTGGGCAGCTGCAGGCCCCATGCCTCTCCTCCCTCTCTGGCAGGGCCCTATCCTGGGCAGGGGTCCTGGGGCTGGGCCCAGAGTCCAGCCATCCAGCTGCTCCTTTCCCAGTCTGAATTCAATAAATCTGTCCACCCCCCTTTTGTGGGAGTGGACATTTTAACAGCCAAGGGTGCATCCTTCATGGTCTGGGCTTGCGTCTGTCTTGGGGACACTTTCTTTCCCGGTTCCCTTTGGTCCTTGCTCTGGTGGGACAAATGTTGAGAGAGTGGCTACAGCCCAAGCCCTGACCAGGGTGAGGGGCAACATGTATATCTAAGTGTTGCCTAGGCTTGGGTGGGAGGGATTTTCAATGCACCTGCCTGGGGGTGGGTTTGAGCAAGCTGGGCCTTGCACTGCTTTGGGGTTAAAACTTTTGGGTCAGTTGGCTGGGACAGGAGGGAGGGAGCCAACAGTCCCTGGAGGGCCAAATTAAACTGTGGGCACCTCGGAACTAGGCTTATCAAGGACCATTAAAGAAGATCCCTGCAGGAGAGGGGTCAGAGGGCAGAAAGAAAGGAGTGTTGGGGCAGCTCCTGTGGTCCAGGTTGGAGTTTGTAGGGGCATACAGGGCATCTCTTGTATGGTGCCTTAAGAGGGAGTCCTCTAGGCCTTTCAGTGATTGGCATTTCCAATTCTGGTGGCTATCCTTGGGAACAGTGTCAGGATGGAGGTGAAATTGCTGGGGACACATTGCACCCCCAAGAGGTTAGCCACTCCCTGTGTGGTACCCTCTGGACCCCCCCCCCCCGCCCCCATCCAAAGGTGAGGACAGGCCCTCTGCTGATCCTACCCAACCTTTCTCTTCAGGGCCAGCTCGCCCCTCCCGGGCCCTTTGTCACTGAGGCCCTCAGGCCCCAGTGGTTCTAGTGAGGGGAGGGCCTGAGCTTGAGCAGGCCAGCAGCTCTGGGCCCCAAACCGGTTTTCCCACCTCTACTGAGGCTGGCACATCACCCCTGTGGTTCCCTGCCCCCACCTCCTCACAGTTCCTCCTCTCTCCACCCTGGAATGTGGGGTGGGGTGGGGGGTGTTGCAGGCAGTTATCCAAGTCATCTTTTTAAACAAGAAGGTGGAATGACTTTCCCTTCCGTACCTCTGACTCTCAGGGATTCCCTTAAGACCTTGAAGGCTTCAGAACTAAGTGAAAGCAAAAAAGCAGTTGGGATTCCCAGCCCCCACCCTGGCCCCCATCCAGTTCCCATCTGAGCCCCGGAGGATGAGACAAGGAAGCCCAGCCTACCCCCTGGCCTGCTCTGGAGTAAATATGTGGGAGCAGTAGCCTTCTCCCCAGATGCCCCTGGCCAACCCAAGGCCCTCACCTCAAATACCAACAAGGCAAATACTTCCATTTGTCTCCTGCCAACAAGAACACCTCTTTTGCTGGAACTGAGATCATCTCATTAATGATAACACCAACTGGCATTAATAGGGCTCTTGCTGTGTGCCAGGCTCTATGCTAAGTACTTTAGATGCTCACAAAGCCCCTGTGAAGTAGGTAAAACCATGAGAAACACAGAACAGAAAGGTTCAGTAATGTGCCCAAAGCCAAACCACTAGTATGTGGCAGAAGCAAGCTCTCTCCCCAGGCTGACTCTAGAAGTGCCCCTTTACTAAGGAATTCCTAACCCTAACCATATTCCTAAAGGAATTGCTTACTGACTCAGTTTCTTTTTTAAAAAAAAAGCTTTTTATTTATTTATTTTTGGCTGTGTTGGGTCTTCGTTTCTGTGCGAGGGCTTTCTCTAGTTGCAGAGAGCGGGGCCACTCTTCATCGCGATGTGCGGGCCTCTCACTGTCGCGGCCTCTCGTTGCGGAGTACAAGCTCCAGACGCGCAGGCTCAGTAGTTGTGGCTCACGGGCCTAGTTGCTCCGCGGCATGTGGGATCTTCCCAGACCAGGGCTCGAACCCGTGTCCCCTGCGTTGGCAGGCAGATTCTCAACCACTGCGCCACCAGGGAAGCCCCTGACTCAGTTTCTAACCCATGGAAGAATAGCTCTTGGAGATGAGGGATGTGGAAGTGTCTACAGGAGCTCTTGAAGCTCCTGTACCTATAACTAACCCCTGTTCCCCCAGTCCCCAAATACAGGGCTTTTGTAAATACCCTTCCCATTCTCTGTATTACTCCTTAGGGATGGTAGGTGAGAACCATCCCCATTTCATGAAGGAGGAAATAGGGTTCAGGACTATAAATGACCTGCCCAAGACACTGGCCTTGAGCTCTGGTGCTCTCCCTGGGAGTCTGGGTTACATATAAAATGCCTCACTGGGACACTACTTGGGGGGTGGGGGTCAGTGGTGTGGGGATGGCCCTGTGAGCACAGAGCTTTGAGGAGGGACCTAGCAAGGAGGCACTGTCACCCAGCCTACCACACAGTCCAGATGTGAAGCAGCTGGTGATTAACAATGGACCACCAAATAAAGCTGACAAACACTGGGATGCTGACTTCACTTGGGACTGATTGCTAAAGGACCCTGGAGGAGTTTCCTTGTCCTGAGGATACTGATGCAGGGGTTCTGGAGGCCTGGTTGGCTTTGGCAGTTCCTAGAGTGGGCCAATGTCTGGTGAGCAGTTGGCAGAGGTGATTTCTTGGGAGGTGGACAAGACAAACCGCCTTTTCAAAGCTGGGGCCTGAGAGGAGGTAGCTGGAGGGGGGAAAACTACAACTCCCAGAAGCCCTTGCTCCCCCGGCGACTCGAGTATGGTTGCCATGGTTTCAGAAAACAATATGGCCGCTCCCAGCTGGAAAGTGAGTCTGGGTTAGAGAGGCAGAGGAGGATCTGGGTGGCAGCAGTGGCGATAGAGGAAGCTCTTGAGGGGTCGTGAGGTTGGGCCTGGACTCTGCACGGCTGGAACGGCCTGACCTTTCTGAGGGTGCCAATGGCGGGCAGCGTGGACGAGGAAGCGCTGCACCAACTGTACCTGTGGGTAGACAACATCCCTCTGTCCCGGCCCAAGCGAAATCTCTCCCGGGACTTCAGTGACGGAGGTGTGCGCTCCAGCGTGTGTGTGTGTGTGTGTGTGTGTGTGTGTGTGTGTGTGTGTGTGTATGTGACAGACGTGTGAGCTCCAGCGTGTGTGTGTGTGTCCGCGTGCGCGTCTGGGTGTGTTCTGTATGTCCTTGTGTGTCTACGCGTTCTGTCCTGTATGTACGGGTGTACGGGGTGTGTGTGCATACATGTCTCTTGTGCTTGTGTGCTTGTGGCGGCGGAGGCGGGGGTGGGTTGGTGGGAGGGGTGTCTATCTCCTAGAACTTCAGTTGTAGAAGTGTGCATCTTGGGTATGTGGGCATGTGTGTGTCCATATTATGTATACATGTTCTATCCTTTATGCATGTGGTGTGTGTGTGTGTCTGAGTCTGTGACTCCCTCCTGGGACTTTAATGACTAAGATGCGTTCTGTGTATGTATTTGTACATTTCTGTGTGTGTGCATGCCTATTCTTCTATTCTATATATCTGTCTTGTGGGAGTCTGAGCATGTGTTTGGTCATATGTGTGTTGACATGTTCTGTCCTGTATGTATGAGTGTGGATGTTGTGTGCATATGTTTCTTTGTGATTGTGTAGGTGTGTGTCCAAGACTGTCTCCTGGGATTTTAATAATAGAAGTATGCACCTCTCTGTGTGTATATTGGTGACACTTTGTGCTTCTGTGTGTGTGTGTTGGTGACTGTCTCTTAGAACTCCAGTGATAGAAGTATGTGTCTGTGTATGTTTCTGCATCTCTGTGTCATTTTGTGTGTGTGTGTGTATTTATGTCAATTCCTAGAGTGAGGCCCCAGCCTCCTGAAGCGTTCTCTTTGAGACTCATAGAGGACTAGAGACCTTAGTTTTTATATGCCCCGAGTTAATGGCAAAGGAGTGCAGCTCCTTTGGGGTGTGCTGGAATTTTTGTCTCTGGCTGATCACTGATCTTGCTTTCTTACCTCACCTCCATATCATCCTTACCCCTTTCCACATCTTCACCTCTCCGCTTGGCCCCACCACTCTGAAAACCCTGATTCTCCCATCCCACCCATTCTTTCTCCCTCCCCCTTCTTCCTTACCCATCTCTACAACTTCCATGTCTGCTCCCACCCCCTCTCCCTCAGTCCTGGTCGCAGAGGTCATCAAGTTTTACTTCCCCAAGATGGTGGAGATGCACAATTATGTTCCTGCTAACTCTCTCCAGCAGAAGCTGAGCAACTGGGGTCACCTGAACAGGTAGCAGAATACCTGGGCACACTAGTGGGATCTCCAGCCCCTACACTGGGATCCCAGGAAGGTCTGCCCAGCCCCTCCACCTCCTGTGGTCTCCACAGTCCAGGCTGGTGGCTGGCTGGGAAGGGACAATGCAGACAGAATCTGTCTGGTAACAAAATCAAGCGACTCTTCTTTTGGGGAGGTGACAAGGACCCTCGAGACATATAAACACTGGGCTCAGGTTGGGTGCCCTTCCATTCCCCCAAGGCTGTGCACTGAAGGGCTGCAACTGCTGCACCCCTTTCCATCCCCCAACCCTTCACTCCATCCCCCCCAGGAGCCAGTCCACCATCCCTGTGTCTGCCCCCCAGGAAGGTGCTGAACAAATTGAGCTTCTCTGTACCAGATGACGTGATGCGCAAGATTGCACAGTGTACCCCAGGCGTGGTGGAGCTGGTGCTCATTCCACTGAGGCAGTGCCTGGAGGAGCAGCAGAGGCGCAGGAAGCAGGGCACCAGCTCCTTACAGGTGCCACCCCATTCAAGTTTCTTGCACTGCTCTGGGGGAGTTTCCCAGGCAGCAGAACGCTCTGCCTCAGCAATAAGTGTGGGAGAAGGGTGCCTGGCTAAAGGGAGCCTGGCGGGCGGGCGGGGGGAGGTGCTCTTTGCGGGTGGGCAGCCTGAGCTCACAGCAGACCCTGGGGGTTCTTTCAGGAGCTGGCTCCCCAGGATGGCACTGACTACATAGATGTGGGTAAAGTGGCCTTTACTAGATGTGGGTAAAGTGGCCTTTACTAGATGTGGGTAAAGTGGCCTTTACTTTTCTTCCCTCCCAGGAGGAGCTTTCCTCCCGTCCTTCCTTCCTGTGGGGGAAGGGGTGCGGGTGTGGGGAGGTGGAAGACAGGAAAACAGGGCTCCATCAGGATTACTCCTACACTTGCCTTGTCTCAGGTTTCTCCCAGAAGGCCCGAGGGGAAGGTGCTCCAGACCCCCAGGGAGGGGGGCAGCTCAGGTAAGGAAACTGGGAGCTCCTGACCTCACCAACCCTGGTAATCTCCCTATGCACATGGCTAGGAGGTGAGGGTGAGGTTTGCACCTGGAAAGGTAGGGAAGTCAGGGATGGGTGGGGGAGGGTGGGGGGGAGAGAAGGCCTGGTCGAGGGACACTGGAAGGGTGAGGGTGGGGCCCAAGATCCAAGCCTGGGCTAAGCTGCTTCTCACCCCAGGGTGGGCCGGCTGCCTGTGCCCCGGCCTCTGGGGTATAGCCAGGCGCTGCAGGGCGACCGAAGCTTCGTCCTCCAGATTGCTGAAAAGGAGCAGGAGCTGTTGACCTTGCAGGAGACTGTGCAGGTGAGGGCGCACTGGGAAGGCGCTGGGGGATTGGGGCCTGGAAACACAGGGGCGGGGGCAGCAGGCTGCAGGCTTGACCTCTATGGGGCTCCTCCCAGGTCCTGCAGATGAAGGTGAGACGCTTGGAGCACCTGCTCCAGCTCAAGAACGTGCGCATCGAAGACCTCTCCCGGCGGCTCCAGCGGGCGGAGCGTAAGCAGCGGTGAGCCAGCGGCTCCAATGAGCCTCCTGGGACAAGAGCGCCTCCCCTCTCTTGGGGTGTGAGTTAGCATGGGGGGCAGCGGGACAGGAACCCTCCAAGCTGAGCCCCGTGACTGAGCCCCCTCCTTCCACTCCATCCGGGTCAGGAGAATGGACTGCTTTCCAGAACCTAGAAGCCACATGCAGAGACCTGGCATGCACCTCAAAGCAGTGCCTGACACCAGAGGGGGTTCTGCCTTGGTGCTCCCTGTGCTGGGCCTTGGGGGGTGGTTCCCCAGCTCGGTCCGCACCCCTAGAACCCGGTCCCCGCCCAGCTCTGATGACAGCAGCGTCTCCATCCAGGCTAGTCCTCTGTGCCCTGGGCCAAAGGGGAAGCTGCCCCAGACACCTGAGGGGCTTCCTCGCCCCTCCTGGGCACTCACCTGGGACCCAGCTGGAGGCTGGAAAGTGCAACAGCTGAAGGGGTGAGGAGTGAGCTCAGCCAGGAGTGGGGAAGACATGGGCTGTGCTTGTTCCAATTGCCCTCCCCTCACAGGGGTTATGTTAAGAATGTCTGGGCTGCCCCCATTAAAGGTATGCTCTCCTTCCTGTGCCTGCCTTCTGTTCTCTGAGGGGGATTTCCTGTCCCCCTTGTGCTACACCCCACCCCTTAAGTGAAAGAGCCTTGTGGGCCCAGAGTGGGTCTCAACTCGTGGTAGCTGGGCCCTGAAGTGGCCACTGCTTGGTAGGTTGATGATACCACCAGGGGTTAGGTCTTGTGCACTAGGACAGCCTGACTTCTAACTCTGGCTTTAGACTGACCCCCAAACCTATCCTCACAGTGTCCTCCAACCCTGTTCAAACCCAACCACAAACCCAGGCTTCAGATTCTCACCAAATGTAGCCACATAGTCACCCTCAACCCTGCTTATGGACTCACCCCTAAACCTGTCCTCTGTATGACTCCCAACCCTGCCCACAGACTGACCCCAAGTTCTGTGGACCAAGGCCAAGCTTGACTCTCAACCCTGACCAAGATACCATGGCCTTTGGTGCCATCAGCCTTTGGTGCCAGGCTGGAATCGAGTCCATGTTGTTAGATCTTCTGATATTTCAAAAGAGGAACAAGAAGAAGCAGAGGAGGAGGAAGAGGAAGAATAATTTTTTAAAGCCCCATGTGGACTAAACAAAATACATCTATAGCTTACTCTGGGTGCACTGTCTGCCACTTTTAGAGCTTGAGGAATAGAATAGACGTGTGAATACAACTGTGGGGGAGGCATACCGGGGCACATGGAATGGTGGGTTGGGTAATAAGAAAGCATCTGGCAAGAGTGGATGGGCTGGGATCAGAATGTAGAAATCTCCCAATGACCATGCTGGAGGACAGCATCTCAAACTTCAGAGTGTGAACTTATCACCCAAAATGATGCTAAAAAGTCTGAGGCTCTTCTGGAGACAGTCCCAGAGCACAGAGCGTTTTGGAACAGGGGAGGATTCAATAGTAACAATAGCTCATGAAGATTAATTTGCCGACAGTGTGTTCACCAGAGACCCGAAGATATGTTAGGGGCCACAGGGATCCAGCGGAGGGTAGGAGCCTTGGGGGCTCCCCAAAGGCAGTGACCCCGCTCTTTCTGAAAGGAAGCTGGCCTTAAGCTGCCCATACCATTTCTCTCCTAGTTATGTTGGAAGAAGGGACCGTTCCCCGCGGGTACTTTAGGGACCCTGTTCCAGCCAGCGAAATCGGGAGGGGGTGTTGTTCAAGGACCTGCAGGCGCAGCAGCGGCTAGAACCCTTAAAGATCCGAGGGCTACATTTCTGCTCCCAGACTCTGTGCAGGCGCCCACATCCCACCCCGGGGCGCTGAACTAGGCACATCCCCCTGCCATTGCGACCGCCTCCGTGGAGATCGAGAGCAGAGGCTGCGGTCCCCGGCGGCTCCTGCACAAGTTCTCCCACCCCCCACCCCGCGAGCCTTCTTTGTTCTGATTCTTATCCGGGCCGGCAGGGCACCCAGGACGCGTCTCAGTTCCTCACGGGAGCGCTTCCTCCGAGGCAGGGGGATGGGACGGAAGGGGAAGATGCCGAAACCCGGCGATCGCAGAGCGGGAAGAATGGAGGGTTCCTCCGCTCCTGGACAGGACCTAGCGATGCCCGTATCGACTGCCAATGCGGGCTTGGAAGCCTCGGAAGGCGACTTTCAGGTGCCTCACCTAGCTCTGAGCCCCACCCTACGGCCGCTCAAGGGACAGAGCCCAGGGGACGCCCCTTCCAGGTTGGGCGGAGACAGGAGGAGCAAAGCCCCAGGCTGAAAGTAGACACGCGTAGGGCCTATTAAGGGCGCTTCTACCTTCTCTCGCTTCTACGGTATCCTGCCGCCTGGCCACGGAGAGCGCCCTGGCTGACTTCATCGCGAGAACTTGCGGGTCCCCGGGGCGTGGGCTCGCACGGCGCAGCCGCAGGGGCTCCTGCAGGTGACGCAGAGGCGCAACGCCCGTTGGCGGTTCTTTGGGGCCTGCTTATTGGTCTGAAGTGCCCTCGCCCCACCCCTTCGGTCGACCAATGGGCGGAGGTGGGGGTGTGCCCTTGAGGCGAGCGGTAGCGGCGCGGGGCTCTCTCCTCTGGTTCTGCGCTGAGACCCCGCTGCTGCTGCCACCGCCACGGCTGCCGCCACCGCCACAGCTGCCGCCGCCGCTGTCGCGGTCGTCCCTGCCCTTCCTGGCTTCGGGGTGCTCCCCGCACGGTGAGACTGCTCTTCCTTCCGCCACCTCCCGGTTCCGCCCCGCTCGCGGAGATCCCCTCCCAGCGGAGCCGCTGTTCTGGGTAGTCGGTGCCTGCGACCCCATCCGGCTGGGGCTGGAGGGTTCCGCTGTCGGGCCCGGGACGGGGAGGGCTCCCTGGCATCTGAGCTGGGGAGATGTCAGGCCCCAGGGCCGCAGGTGACCGTTAGGTGGTAGAGCTAGAGTGCTTTCCGGGGGGCGCTGTCGGGGGCACGTGTGACACAGTGAGGGCGGGGGCCAAATGGGGTCAGCGCCGTCAGCAACTCCGCGCCCGCCCTCCATTGTCATCGCCTCAATGTGTGACCTTGGACGAGTAGCCTCTGAACCTCGCGTGGCTCGGCACCTTCAGGGAGGAGGGCTGTGATATCGGGGAGTACGGGCTCCCGAGACAACAGCGTCAGCAGAGATGAGGGTGGGGACGGCACAGGATTATGAGGGACAGAGCCGACGCCTCGCAGCCCGGGAGGAGTGTGATGGGGGGGCGTCCAGACTCCTCTGTCCCCTTAGAAGATGAGGATGGGGTGGGGATGGGGGCGCCACACCCACGGGGATGGAGGCGGGAGAGGGTATAGATTCCTATACCCAGGCCCCTGATGTCTCTGGGAGCTTGGCCACCACTTCCCCTTTGTCACAGAGCAGGAAAGGTTCGTTTAGGTTCTGGACCAGTGTTCCTGTTAGTGAGCAGGAACCCTGGTGGACTGAGAAGGGTGGGCTTGGGTTGCCTTTCCTCTTGAACCTTGGCCTTGGGAAGTGTGGGTAGGGCGTTTCTCTGCTCAGGGAGTTGAAGAAGGTCAGAGGCAGCTGTCACCCGCTGGACCTGGCCTGGCCTCTACTAATTGGGGCCTGGGTGGGGCAG
This sequence comes from Grampus griseus, assembly GCF_964374135.1. Lineage (NCBI taxonomy): Eukaryota > Metazoa > Chordata > Mammalia > Artiodactyla > Delphinidae > Grampus > Grampus griseus. The sequence continues at coordinate 58,805,400 of NC_139008.1, forward strand.
GCAGTCTGGAGGCTAGAGGGGTCTGAGCAGCCTCTAGCTGCGGGCCTGAGAGGTTGTGGGGAGGAGATGCTGGGGAGAGGAGGGCAGCACTTCTTGGGGAGAAAGGAGGGTGGGAGATGGTGGGGGTCCCTTCCTGAGTTCACCCCTGCTCCACTCATTCTTTTTCTAATTAATTAATTAATTTATGGCTGCCTTGGGTTTTCGTTGCTGTACGTGGATTTTCTCTAGTTGCGGTGAGTGGGGGCTACTCTGTCGTTGCGGTGTGCGGGCTTCTCATTGCCCCATGGCTTCTCTTGTTGTGGAGCACCGGCTCTAGGCGTGCGGGCTTCAGTAGTTGTGGCTCACCGGCTCTAGAGCGCAGGCTCAGTAGTTGTGGCGCAAGGGCTTAATTGCTCTGCGGCATGTGGGATCTTCCCCGACCAGGGCTCGAACCCGTGTCCCCTGCATTGGCAGGTGGATTCTTAACCACTGGGCCACCAGGGAAGCCCTCCACCCATTTTTAAGAGAGAGAACACCCATACTTATCCTTGCAACTTTGGCCTGCTGGAGGGAGGAGAAAATGGAGTCATATCCAGTCTGAGTTGATATAAAACTGTCACAACCACTCCTGACCTTCAGCCTTGTCTTTCCAGGCCTTGTTCTAGGTATGTGGGCCCAGTCCTATGTCAGGTCCTGGAGTCAGCAGGTTAGTGTGGCCTCAGTGGGTGCTCTTTTTACATGCTTGAGCTTTGATGAGAGGCTTCTGTGGGACTGAGTGCTTAAGCCATGACTGAGTCCTAGGCTGGGGTGGGGAGGATGGAAGATTGTAGAGTTCCTGACTCAAAGTCCTTGAACAGGTTGAGAATGTGGATTAGGAATGAATGAGAAACGAGGCCCCAAGAAGCTTGTTCCTAGCCACAAAGCAGAGGACAAGCTGGGGCTGGTCCTACGATGCCTGGGGTTTGGAGACTGCAGAGACGTGCTGTGGGGATGCAGCTGTGAGGTACAGGGCAAGAGGGTGGCAGATTCTGGAGCTCCACTTTGCCATGGACAGACTGTCTTTGACCCTCCCTTCAGCCTTGGGCCCCAGTGTGGGACAGCCTGGAGTAGCAGCTAGCACTCTGTGTGCAGGGCAGGAATCTAAGGGGCTGAGAACTCTGGGTTCCTGTGTAACTGTCCATCTGTCCATTTGCCCAGCTGCCATTTCCCTGTCCTGCTCCTTGTGCCAGAGGCGCCACTGGGCCTGACTGAGCCCTTCCCTGGGTAGAATAACCTTGAAGCAGCCTTTCTGTCTAAAGCTGAGAGGGATCTGAGCTGGGAGCTCTGTTTCCCAGAGAGAAGGTTCCGCCAATTTACCTGAGATTAACTGAGAGCTGAAGGAGTCCCCAAAGGCCCTTGTTCCAGCTTCCCAGCCCTCCCCATCCTGTAACTCTCTGTGGTACCACCCCTGACCTGTTGCCAGCCCATCTAAAGGTGGGGGTGTCTTTTTTTTGCTCGAGAGGGATGTATATTCTTCACATCTTCTTTATGAGTCCTTCTGGTTGTAGGGCATAGTGGGCTCCCAGCAGTCTGCCCTCTGGCAATCCCTGGAGACCTGGTGGGGAGGGGAAGGCAGGATGAAGGAAGGGAGAGGGAGGCCCCTCAGCCCTTGAGCTGTTTTTCTTTTTTTTATATATAATTTATTTTTGGCTGCATTGGGTCTTCGTTGCTGCACGCGGGCTTTCTCTAGTTGCGGCGAGTAGGGGCTACTCTTGAGGTGCACGGGCTTCTCAGCGTGTTGGCTTCTCTTGTTGTGGAACCCGGGCTTTTTAGGCGCACGGGCTTCGGGAGTTATGGGGGCTTCGGGAGTTGTGGCCCAATGCCATCTCCTCCTGATTCTGATGAAGAATTGTGCGTGGACGAGAGTCTGGCTCACAGGGGACAGCGACCAGAGAGGCTTTCTGCTAGGAAAGGAGCTTTTTCCAGCCTTCTCTGAGCCCCTGAAGTCACTTGCCTCCTCGCTCTGCGTTCTCATTGCCCAAGGGTTACAAGGCAGTGCCTGAGTGCTTGCTCTGTCTTGAGCTCTGGGCAGTGCAAGAGACGCAGGTCCGGCCCTCAGTGGACCTTCCATTTCAAGGTTGAGGGGGCAGGTAACAGCTGATTGTGGCCAGGCTAGAAGATGCCCATCGGGGGGCCCTACTCCGAGATGGGGGGAAGGGAGTGCCCTCCAGGGCAGGGGTTGGCTTAAAGAATGAGGTGGGGCGGTTGCTCTTCTGAGAGCCTCTGGGCCCTGGTGCCACATCTGCCTAGAGGGCCCAGCTGAGGCCCATGCTTGGGCTCCACTTAGTTTGGTCATTCATTCATTTAACAAATATAAACTGAACACAGCTGCTCCCTGCCAGGTGCTGGGCTGGATGCTGGGAACACAGCGTTTGGCAAAAACACAGTCACCGCCCTTGTTAGGTGGGGGACATAGATATCAAATGATCCCAGAAGTGAGAAAGGGGATCCTTTTTGAAGATTTTCAGGCCTATCCTGGGATGGGCGGTGGTGGGATAGGGTTGTGCTACCTTGAAAAACGTCCTCTGGAGCTGAGACCCAGGCTAGGGTGTGGATGGGAGGCAGGATTATTCCAGGCAGAGGGGATGGCCTGGGTTAAAGCAGGCAGGCAGGCAGGCAACAGGCAATGGACTGGGGAGGAAGACAGGGACCGGACTCTGTGTGTACTGGGGTTTTATGAAGTGAAGAGAGTTTTATGAAGAGCCCCAGGAGCCTTTGCTTACCAGCCACTGTTTGAGTTTCATCCAGGCCTCCCAGGAAATGTCCTGGGAAATGGGGGCCTCTTGTCATTTCCCCTGGCTGCAGAGGTGTGGCTGGAGCAGCCTCTGCCCAAGGTAGGAGGAGGGTCCCCTTGCTCTTGGCCCCTTGCTCTTGGCCATGTTTCACATGCTCTGAGTCCACAGCTTCAGGGGATGGCTGGAGTGGGTAGGGTAGGGCAGGCTTCTCTCCAGGGGCCAGTCTCTCTGGGACAGCTAGGCATTCCAGGGCTCAGGGGCTGCCCTTCTGGGAGTGACCTCAGAGTACTCACCTGGGGCTGTTTCTGCCCTGGCCGCTCCTGCATTCCTGAGACCCAAGCCTTGCCTTTCCCTGTACCTCCTGAGGCCTCGTATGTGGGCTCCTGGTACCCAGGCTGTTTGCCCTGCCCTTGAGGCCAGGCTTGGGCCTAGGTGGACTTCTCTTGCATTGGGAAGTAGGGAGGGAGGTGAGGCCTGCTCTCAGGGCAGCTCGGCACCTGAGGGGCCTCAAGGTTATGCCCTCCACAGGCCCAACTCTGAGGCCACCCCAAGTTGGCTAGTCTCTTCATTCCCTGGACTAGCCAACGTCGTTCACTTATCTCTCCTTTAGTGTGTATCTCTGACAAATATGGACATACTTCTCTACGTAATCCAAATCCATTATCGCACCTAACTGATCAGCTTTTATTTCTTAATGTCATCTAAGATCCAGTCCCACTCATTATTTCCCAATTATCCCCTAAATGTCTCTTTTTAGAGATAGTTAGAAATCCCCTACCCCATTTATTTTTCTTCTTGAAACTGACGTGGTGGAAAAAACGAGGTCAGTTTTCCCATTCTTGGTCTCTTTGTGTGTTAATTTAGAACAGCGGTTGGCAAACTTTTTCTGTGAAGGGCCAGATAGTAAATATTATAGACTTTGCAGGCTATGTGGCCTCTGTAGCAACTACTCAAAGTAGTTTTGCTTTAGTGCAAAAGCAGTTTTAGGGAATTCCCTGGCGGTCCAGTGGTTAGGACCCAGCACTTTCACTGCCAGGCCCAGGTTCAATCCCTGGTCTGGGAACTAAGATCCCACAAGTAGCATGGCAAGGCAAAACAAACAAACAAATAAAAAAAACAGAAGCAATTTTAGACAACACGTAAACAAATGAGCACGGTTGTGTGCCAGTAAAACTTTACAAAAAACAGTGGCGGCCCCCACAGGCTGTAGTTGGCCCATCCCTTATCTAGAACCACCTCCCTCCTTTATTTTCCTTCTTACAGTTTGGAAAAAAATTAGGTCAGTTGTCCTGTAGAATATCCTGCCTTCTGGGTTTGTCTCCTTGCTTTCTCGTGGAGTCATTTATTCTGCTGGCCTCTGTGTTTTTGGTAAGCTGAGGTTGGAGTTCTAGGGGCTTGTTAGATGCAGGTTAGACATTTGGGGTGGGGCTGCCCTGTTAGCACTGCTGTGACTTGGTGCTGCCTCACATCAGTAGACATCAGTGTGTCCAGTTGTCCCACTCTGAGTGAGAGGAGATTGACTGATGCAAGACTGACTGATGTCACATCCCTCCATTGCAAACTCGTTCCCTTTAACCCTAGGTCATCTGTCAGTGGCACTTGCGCATATGTGAGCATCCATTTCAACCTTTGCCTTACTGGTTTAGCACCCACTGATTAGTGCTGCTCCTAGCATTTGTGTTTTGGGGGTTGCAGAATTATTTAGCAGTTGGTCATTCCTTTGTTAAAGAAGAGCTGTCCTTTAACCACCAGGGCAAGTTGGTTATAGGAAAGGCCAAGAGAGAGGCTGAATTAGTTCTCTATATTGCCAGTTTCCAGTAGAGAGTTAGGGCATTGCTACTGTCAGTAGTGACAAATGAGGATTTGGGTTCGTTTGTTTTGCTTTCTCCCGTTTTTTGTAATCTCTGTGAATGCTCTGATTTTATGTAATTCCATCTGTTTCCATCAGTTGCACTTATTATTCTTTTTGATGTTGAGATGGTCTCAGCCCAGTCTTTCAGAGGCCTGGCTGCTCACACAGGCTTCCTGGAGGCGCCTCCCACAGTCTCTGCCCTGAGGCTGCCCTTGGGGAGCTGAGCTGGGAGGCCAGCCGGATAGTAATCAAGCCAGAGTCTGAATGGTGGGTTTCGATGGACGGCAACCCCTTCATGGGTATCTGTTCTGTATATGGCCCTGACCGATCACTCGGAGGGAAAGCTCTGAGGACATGTTTTATTATGTGAGCCCCCATATTTGCCCCCCTCCAAGCATATTGTTAACTCTGACCTGGACCCACTTGTGCCACGTGAATACTGTGGTCTCTGGATGTAGGATGGTACAGCCTGTGTGTCTGGGATGGGCCAACCTTTGGGTCACCAGCACCAGAACTGACCCCTGGAAAGTGCCAGTGAAGTCCCCTTCCTTTGCTGGTTGCCTCTTCCCACCAGCCTTAGGTGGGCTGGGCACAAGAGGCTTGTGCTGGTGCTTTGGCACCCAGAAGCTGCAGCTCAGTACATGCTGGCCAGGCCCTGGGTCAGTAGTGTGTCAGGCAAGGGTGAGGGCTCTTGGTGAATGTGGGGAGTGGGTGGAGGAGTGGGGGGGCAGAAGCCCCCTCTGCTAGGGGGTGCAGGTACCACTTGGGCTACTGAGAGCAGCAGGGGTTTGGGTCCTTCCTAAAGGGAACTCTCTGCTCTCCCCTAGCCACAGGCCCATTGGTGACCCTGACCCCTGCCCTCCCCACTCCCCATGCATCAGGCTTCTGCTGGTGTCCCTGGAGCATGGGAAGCTGCTGAGCTTGACCAGTGGTGTCTGGCAGGAGCTGCGTGTCTCACCCTGTGGCAGGGAGGGCATCCATGGCTGCAGCCAACAAAGGTGAGTGCCTGCCTGGTCTGGCGGGGTTTGTAGCATCTTCCAGCGGGCCCTGGTGGGAAGGGGCATTGCTGCATGTGGGGCCTGCGTTGGCTGTGAGTATGTGTGTGTGTCTGTCTGAATGTGAGGTACTAATTACATTACACCAGTGTTTGTTCTGGGGACACCCAAGCCAAACCCGGGTACCCCTGCTGGCTCCATGGTGTGCTGGTCTTTGGAGGTGTGTGCCTTCATGGCCCCATGTTCCAGCCTCCCTGTTCCACTGTGGGGGTTGGGGAGCACAGGGGGCTTTGGGTGAGCATTGAGGCTGCTGAGGTGGGTAGGGCCACAGCAGGTTGTGGAAAGGAATTTGGGTTTCATTCAGAGTCTAGAAGTGCTCATAGAAGGTTTTAGGCAAGAGAGGCCTGGTAGGATATATGAGGATCAAGTCTGGGGGGCTCAGCAGTGAATGTGAAAATGCCAGGCTGGCCCCCTGGCCCTCCACTGAGTGTGCAAGAACCCAGGCAAGGGCTGGCCCAGGCCTTCTCACCAAAAGGACTCTGGGTAGGGCTGTTGGGAGCCCTAGGGGCTGTGGGGGTCAGAGAGGATTGGGGTCATGCTCTTGGCAAGATGGGCCTCTTTCAGCCTTAGCCTCCCCCGGTACAGGCCCTCAGCCCAGTTCCCACGCTCTGCCTGCCTTAATCCCTGACTTCCCGGCCTTGGAGAACCTGACCCAGCTGGAGACAGCCGTGGGCCATGTGAGGGGTTAAGCAGAGGAGGAAAGGCGTCTCTGGGAGGGGTCCTGGAGGCTCCCCTGGGTTCTTCCTTCTTACCTGCCAGTGATCAGTGATGAGGTTTAGAGGCAGCTGCGGCCCCTCCTAGGAGGGCTGAGTGTGGTTTTTGACCCTGTTTGTTTCTCCCACTCCCAGGCAGGTCCCATAGAGCCCATTCCTGTCTCTGCCCTTCTCCCCTCTCAAGTTGGGTCAGCAGGAGGGGCAGGCAGGGGGCCTCAGGTACTGACAGACCTGGAAGAGGAGATCCCAGAGATGGGGAGCTTGCTTGGCACTGTGAAGGAGAGCATGGGGCAGGGTATCTTGAGGACTGGGGCTGAGTCCTGCACTGCTTGGTGTTTGGAGTTGGGAGGACTGTCTCTTCCCTGTTAGCCCCATTCCCTCTAAGTGAAGGGTCATATTAGCTAATCCCTGACTCCCACCCCCACAAACCCTCTCTCAGGATGAGTATTTTCTGTGGGAGGACTGAGCAGGTAGGGGCAGGTGGGAGCCTCAAGCCTTTGATCGCCACTGTCCAGTAGGATGTGGCCTAGCCCAGCAGTGGATGCTGGATGATGTGAAGGGCAGTCGCAGAGGGCGGGGAGGTGACACGGTGGAGTAGTTTACTGGGATAGGTGAAGGCAACAGCCCCGGTAGCCCTCTCCCACTCTCTTCGTAGGCAATAAGCCCAGAGTCCGGAGTATCCGCTTTGCGACAGGCCATGATGCAGAAGGCTCCCAGAGCCATGTCCACTTTGATGAGAAGCTGCATGACTCTGTGGTCATGGTCACCCAAGAGAGCGACAGCAGCTTTCTGGTCAAGGTATGTGTGCATCTTCCCCGCCCCCCCGCGCCCCCCCCCCCCATCATCAGCCTCATTCCATCTGTCTTCTCCCTGGCCCTGCCTGGCTTCCTGAGCCTGTTCCATTTCCTCTAAGTTGGCTCCATAGGCACATCTTTGTTCTTCCCTGGGCTTTGGTTTCCCCATCTGTAAAATGGGAAGTGTGAGACTGTGGTAAGATGAGTGCACTTAGGACAGGGGTCCCCAGCCCTCAGGCCACGGACCATTACTGGTCCATGGCCTGTTAGGAACCAGGCCACACAGCAGGAGGTGAGCAGCAGGCGAGTGAGCGAAGCTTCATCTGTATTTACAGCTTCTCCCCATTGCTCACATTACCTCCTGAGCTCCACCTCCTGTCAGATCAGTGGCGGTATTAGATTCTCTTAGGAGTGGGAACCCTACTGTGAACTGCGCATGCGAGGGATCTAGGTTGCATGTTCCTTGTGAGAATCTAATGCCTGATGATCTGAGGTGGAGCTGAGGCGGTGATGCTAGTGCTGGGGAGTGGCTGCAAATACAGATTATCATTAGCAGAGAGGTTTGACTGCACAGAGACCATAATAAATCAGTTGCTTGCAGACTCATATCAAAACCCTATCAGTAAGTGGCAAGTGAAAACAAGCTCAGGGCTCCCACTGATTCTTCATTATGGTGAGTTGTATAATTATTTCATTATATATTACAATGTAATAATAATAGAAATAAAGTGCACAATAAATGTAATGCACTTGAATCATCCCGAAACCATACCCACCTCACCCCCACCCCCTGGTCCGTGGAAAAATTGTCTTCCACAAAACCAGCCCCTGGTGCCAAAAAGGTTGGGGACCACTGACTTAGGATGTTACTTGAATGGGAGTGGAGCTGTTGTTATCATCGGCATCACCCCAACCATTGCAATTGGAAGGCAGGTGTCAAGGCTGTGGTGTCACAGGCCTGGGTTCAGGTCCAGGCCTGCTATTCTGGCTCTGACCTTGGGCAGGTCACCTCAGTTTCCCTTCTCTGAAGTAGAGACAATTTATACCCCAAAGAGTTGGAAATGGAAGGATGTATGTATGTCACTCAGGTGTAAGGCTAATTATGCTGATAACAAGGTGTGACTTTATTTACTCTTCTCTGCCAAACCTCTGGCTGATTTAGGCTCTTTGCAGTAGTATTTATCACCCCCATGTTTTTCCCCTCTCCTCCTCTCCGAGTGGCCACATCTCATACACTCTTGTCTCCTCTGCTGCTGGGACACACACAGTTGGATCCCACATCCACTTTGGAGGGGCAGGAGGAAGTCTCTGGAGGGGATGGATTGGAGGGAAACAGGGACTGAGGCCCTCAGGTTGGACAATAAATCAGGGCTCCAGAGTTGAGCCCTGGAGGGCATGGTGGTGAGGATGCGGGATGGTTTCTGGTTTATTGAGATCACCCTGAGGAGGGGCCCAGAGTCATACCTGTTTGCCCAACTCTAAAACCCTTGCTCTTCCTCCAAGAGCTGACAACTTCCCCAAGGGAATAAACATAATTAACCCAAACTTTCAAAAATAGCTCCCTGCCTCCCATTGCAAAATCCATTCATGTAATTAGAGAAAATCTGGAAGATAGAAAAAACTATAAAGAAATTTAAAAGTACCCGCAATCATACTATCCAGAAATAACTACGGTTAATATTTTGATGTGTGTTATTCCAGTTTCTTTTTTAGCTTTGTTTCCAAAAATGAAAAACTGGTATCACAGTGTACACACTGTGTTTTGCTTGCTTCTGTTGTGAACCATCTCCTGATGGTTTCCACGAGATTTTAAAACTGCCTGGTATTCCACTATATGTATCATCATTGATTTAGCTGGTTCCCTATTCCTGGTGTTACAGTTTTGTACTGTTATAAATAGGGCAGTGATGAGTATTTTTTTTTGCACATCTCTGAGTATTTCCCCTGGAAAATTCTGCAAGTGATACAGCTGGATCACAGGGTCACCATTGGCAGGTACAGCCAGAAAGTCCTCTTGAGAGGTGTGCCCTCTACCAGCAGAGTGTGGGGGCCACAGGGACTGAGCTTTATCATGCAGTGACATCATCTGATCTCATTGAAAGGCTAGTTGCTCCCCCAAAGGACAGGGCCATCCATTTCCTGAAACTGAACAGGAGTGTGTGTGCATGTGAGCTGTGGATACAGCATGCGCCCCTGCACCTCCTGGACTGGCACTCCAGTCAGCCTACCTGCCCAACAGCCACCCTGGCCTGTGACCCTTCACATGGCTGGAGTTTCCAAGGATGGCCAAGCTCTGTGTGTGAACAACAGAAATTGCTCGGGCTGTGAATCAGGGCTGTTGGACACAGTGAGCCTTTGAGTGGGCAGGCAGGAATCCATGTTCACATGCCAGCAGGGTGGGCCGGAGCCCAGGTTCCATGGCTGGTGCCAGTCTTGTGGGCCAGCTTTGGACTGACACAGCTGGTCTAGTGTCTGTTTTTCTAATTCTGTCCCATCCTCCATCTTGTGCTATCTGTGTTGCCTGGTGGCCCTGCCATGACTAGAGGACCAGAGTCCCTGGGCTATTGGCTCTGGCCACATGCTGGTAGTGGTGGGAGCAGGTGGATGGCCTGTGTCGTGAGGCTTTGAGCCTCCCCTGTGGGCAGTGGCTGGTGCTTTGCTGTGTGCCATGTGTGGCAGCAGTAGCCAAGAGGTCCAGGGAGGACTATACCCTGACCACACTGTGGCCTTCAGCCAGTCATTTCCTAGCTTCCATTTCATCATCTATAAAATGGCCACCAAGGAACTTCAGGGCTCATGAGACAGATGCTGAGGAGTGTGTGGGCCAAGCTGTAGGGATGGGGTCCTTGGAGAAAGGGCCTAGAGCTACCCGGCCAGGGGTGTGGACCAACTAGAGTGATGGAGGGAGTCAGGCTACCCTGGGATTGTCAAGGAAGCAAGTATAGGGCCCCACAGGATCATCAGTGGCACAACCTGGGTGGGCCCTGGGGGAGACTATAAGTGAAGGTGCCTCCTTCCCCCACCCCTCCTGCTGCAGGTTGGCTTCCTGAAGATCCTGCACAGGTATGAGATTACCTTCACTCTGCCCCCAGTGCGCAGGCTGAGCAAGGAGGTCCGAGAGGCACCTGTCCCCAGCCTGCACCTCAAGCTCCTCAGCGTCATGCCCATCCCAGAAGGTGCGTACCCTGCTTGGGGTGCTGGAAGCCTGCCCTCCTCCAGCAGGGCCTGGGTGTGAGTGGGAGTGAGAGCATGGGGTACTTCCTTCCCCCATCTAGGGCTGATGGGCAGCTTAGCAATCAGGGGTCATGATGCCTCTTTATGGCCTTGCAGTGTGGCACCTTGGCAGGTCCCATACCCCAGGCCCCACTCCCTGAACAGAAGTCCATGGGCTCACACAGTTGGCCTATGTCTGCTCATTGCCTGATAGTTACCTTAATGGGACAGTGGGAGCCACTGAGGAACTGGCTCTGGGCCTCTAGCCCTCCCTCTGCCTGTACCTCAGGAAAAAGCTACTGGAACCTCAGGGACTCTGGGCAGCTACCTCCCATCACCCGCCAAACCTGGGCTTGGGCTTGGGGCTGCTTCTCTATACCCTGCCAGCTTTAGTGCCCCCCCTTCTCCCAAAGGCTAGGGTATCAGTTTCACCATGTACCGAAGCCCCAGCTTCAGTTTCATTTCCCTCTACCTCTACCTAATGACCTCACCCTCAAGTGGATTGAGCAAGCCCCCTCAGGCCTCTTGCCACCAGATCTGCTCAAGCCCTGCCCTGCCCTCCTTTCCCCTCCCCATCACCCTCTCTCCTTGCTTGCCTTTTTGGGGAATCCCACCTCTTGGAAGCCTGAGTTTGACCTCTGGCCTGCAGGCAGAGGCATGTAGAGCTCAATGAAGAATGGGAAGTTCCTGAGGCCCATGCGCCCAGCCCTGGGGGTAGGGTCCTGGGCCATCCTTGCTCCTCTGGAGGTCTTGGTGGTGGGTGGGGGCCAGTGAGTGCTGGGGGGTGGGGGCAGGAGGCCGCAGAGGTGCTGATCGCCCGGGCAGGTTACAGCATCAAGTGTGAGTACTCAGCGCACAAGGAGGGCGTCCTCAAGGAGGAGATGCTGCTAGCCTGCGAAGGTGGCACCGGCACCTGCGTGCGCGTGATGGTGCAGGCGCGCGTCATGGGTGAGAGCTCGAGGCCCGGGTCTGGCTAGAGGAGGGAGGCACCAACTTGGCTGCAAGGAGTTTCCACCCTCCTTGAGTCTGAAAAAGGGATCCTTGTCCCGGCCCATCCCCAACCTCCTTGGTGGGTGCCTTTCTCCCCATCCCCTAGCAGAGCCGGGAGGGAAGGTAGAGGAGTCCCCTTGGAGTAGGTGGGGCCAGGGTCCAGCCTGGCATACTGACTTGTCACCTGCCTTGCAGACCGACACCACGGCACACCCATGCTGCTAGATGGTGTCAAGTGCGTGGGTGCTGAGCTAGAATACGACTCAGAGCACAGTGACTGGCACGGCTTCGACTGAGGCCCTCGCCCCCACCTGCCTCGGGGCCTCTCAGCCTTAAACCCCACCTCGTCTCCTCAAATGCTGCGTGATGGTGTGGCTTCCTCACCCTTCCCAGGGATGGGCATGGAGGTGGAGGGTCCAAGGGCCTCCAAGCTGGAGCCTCGCCCACACCTCTCACCTCATTTGTGCCACCTCCCTGCCTCTCCAGCATCCTCCTCTCCCACTTCCTCCTCTCTGTGTGCCTCAGTCTCCTGCTGGAAGAAATGGGCTGAGCCCCCAAGGAGGCTCTCTGAGGAGGGATGGAGAGGGCCTGGGGTGGGTTCTACCCACCCCCCTACCCCAAGCCATAGGGGCTGTAGCCAGGGCCTAGGAGAGGAGGGAGCTGGCTCTGTGGTGTAGCTGCCCCCATTACTGCTGCTGTCGTCTTGCTTTAGCCATCTCTCCTGTCCCCTCCCTCTTTCCCACTGCCGTCCATGGTGAGGAGGAGGGAGGTGCAGTTCCCAATCCCTACCCCCCCAGGTCTGTGTTTCTTGGTTTTTAAACAACTGGTTGGGATAAAACCCTAAAGAAATAAAACTTCCAGTGGATACCAGAGGCCAGCAGGATTTTTGTTCTCCAGGGCCCTGAGAATGCCCAATCCTTTACAGAAGGGCCAAGGAACGGTTTTGGCTCAACTCATTCTTTTTGGAGGCAAGGTCACTTTGTGGTATTACAGCACCTGGCCCCAAAAGAAGTATGCACAGGGGGTGACATTTTAGGCCTGGGAATAGTTGCCAAGACAGAGTTTGGGTGGGGAGGGGCCTTCTGCCCAGGTCAGAGAGAGGTCTTGTGGAATGGGGCGTTCAGTTTGGGAGGCTTGACCCAGAGACAGCAGCACCCGCTTCTGGTCAGTTCCCAGCCCCAGGCACAGCTGAAAACCTCCCTTTGCAGATCCCAGCCCCTCTCCACTACTCCACTATTAGGGTCCCCTCTTGTGAGGTACCAGGAGGCTATAGCTTCACCTTGAGCATAAATGCTTTATTGTCACCTTAGGGTTCTCAGGCAGGTGGAGCTGTTGCACATCATGGGAGGGCAGGTACACTGAGTTGATGGCAGAGCTGCGACGAGTGCTCCCTCTGTCCTCCCTACCCTCCCCCCACTCCGTGGCTCGATGGAGTGCAAGTGGGTCATTCATAGGCTGCCCCTGGGGCCTTCTCAGATAGAAAGGAAAGGCCCCCCCCGACATGTGCCCCCACATCCCCCTCATAAGTGCCTCGCCCTGTACCCTTCTCATAGTCTGCTACTGCTCTTTCTACAATTAACATTCATACTTGGGTGGTCAGTACCACACCCAGGAAGGTCTTACTACCCCTGTCCCTTTCCTGTCAGTTTCCAGTCCTTGTCCTGTCTGGCTCCCTAAACAGGCTGAGCCAGTCAGTCAGTGCACTCCGCCCTTCAGGCCCAGGCCCTGCACAACCTCCTTCCTCTTGCTGCCCCACCTGCAGCTGCACCCCCACCCCCCCCACTCCCATCCCGGACCCCAGTTCAGACCAGGGCTCAAGTCTTCCGGTGCATTCTGCTTTCAGGATCATGTGCTCCCTGTGGGCACGCCGTCTTGCAAACCTCTTTTAAGTCTCCTTGACCTCAGTCCTTGGCAGGGCCCTTCAGCCTTCCAGTCAGCGGACCGGGGCCCAATCCTAAAGCCAGAGTTTCTGGATATGTCCCCACCCATCCTCCTGTGACCTCACCTCCCCTCACCTCCCGGGGCAGGATGGTGGGGAATGGGGCCGGTTGGTCCGCCTCAGCCCGCTCCCCAGGCCCTGGGCCAAAAGAGAGTTCAGCGGGGCCGACGGGGGCTGGCACTGCGCCCTCAATTGGAAAGAAAGTCGATGGCGGCGCGCACGGAGCGATTGGTGCTGACGTCGACGGCAGTGACCTTAATCTCGGTGTCGCCAAACTGCATAGCAGTGCGGATCTCGCGGCGGCTAGGGAGCGCGCCGGCGGCATGGGGGCCTCCCTCGGCGGGCTCGAGCTCTAGACTGAGCGCGCCGCACTTGCGCACGCCTGGGTCGGTGATGAAGCGCGCGTCCTCGGCGGCGCAGCAGTACAGGTTGATGAGCACGCGCCGCTGGCCTGGGCGCGCTGGGCAGTAGCTGCGCAGCACCTCCTCGCCCAGGGCCACCGACTGCTCGGCGGCCACGAAGCGCTCGAACACGTCGGTGCACCAGCGGCGGCCGTCGCGAACCAGCAGCTTGTCGGGCGGGTGGCGCCCAGCCACAAAGCGGTTGAGCACGCCCACGCCGTAGGTGAGCGGCGAGCGGCGCACCCGAACGACGCCCGGAGCCTGCCCGAAGAGCACCGCGCCCTTTAGGATGGTGAGGCCCACGTCGTGCGGAACCACCACGCGGAGGCCGCGGGCACCCAGTGCTGCCTGCACCGCGTGCTGCAGCACGGCCGACTCTGCGAAGCCGCCCACCAGGAACAGCAGCTTCACGCCCTGCACTTCGGGGCGCGCCAGCAGCGCCTCTGCGGTACAGGAGTGAAGGGTGGGGGTAAGGAGGAGGGACGGGGAGTGGGCCACTGAGGCCACCACTGCGCAGCCACTGGTGCCTCTCCTCTGCCTGCCTGTATCCTCAGGCAACCAGAAACTAGTCATTTCACTATAAAAGGGTAGCCTGGTTTTCATAAAGAAAAACACCGGGCACTTTCGTGAGGGCCCCTGGCAATCTTTATGGGCTCTGCTTCCCCACCACACTGTGGAGGGCTTGAGATAAGGGTCTGCATTTACACATATTAAATGCCTACTACGTGCAAGACATTGCACTCTCTAGATACTTCAGCTCATTTAAATCCCTGTGATAACAGTTTGGGGGACCTAATACTATCACCCCATTTGGGGAAACAGGCACCAGAGGTTCTTTAACCTGGCAAGACTGCACATTTTCCCGCCTATCTCTTAATCCCCACCACACTGCATCCTCCAGGTATTCCAGATGATTCTGGGTCTCATTCCAGTGTGTGGATATGGGGAGGTTTCCAGGCACTAACAGGGTAACATATTCCCGCATCTGGGTGTGTATGTTGAGGTGAATGAAGGACCCAGGCTCAGGTGCTCACCTATGTGCTGGATGATCCCGCTGACCGTGGGCTGAAAAAGGTCGTTCATGGCCTCACAAGACATCCTGAGCATCCCCTGTGAGGACCACTTCACGAAGTTCACGCTGTAGGTGTTGAAGGAGGCACAGGCCCATGGGTCAGGGTCCCGGGCGCTACCCCTATTCCAGGCCGAAGTACCTGGGCACTGACTGCACATTATGTGTTGTGCCAGGCATACTTTCAGGGCTTTAGACGCAGGTCTGTACCAGGTCCAGGCATGAGGTCCCAGGAGAGGAGCCTCCCTTTGCCTCGAGCAGAGGAACCCAGACCCATTGGCTAGCGTGTGTGTGTGTGTGTGTGTGTGTGTGTGTGTGTGTGTGCGCGCGCGTGCGCGCGCGCAGGGAATGGGAAGAGGTAGATGTTGGCCTTTCTGCAGGCTCAATATTCTCGCCCCAGTTTGGGCTGCTGATTCCAGCTGGGGTACTCATGCCTCTCCCACTGCCTACACCGGGGCTGGCATGATATGTGCGTGGGATAGATAAGGTGGCTCCCCTACTCCCCCCCGGGGCCCACACCTTCCCCTGTAGGTGCGGTCCCCCGGCCCACCTGCTCCTGCGCAGGGCTGTCTCCACGTTGTGGCCTCGCTGCTTGCGGTAGAAGTCAATAAACGAGAAGGGCAGCGAGATGTTGAGCGACCCCGCACGGTGTGGGCCTGCGGTGCGTTTGCGGGCCTCGAAGGCTATAGTCAGATCCACCCAGGCTGCTGGGCGTTGCCTTTTGAAGGTGGCGATGAAGTCCTCGCCGAAGATGCGGCCCAACAGCTGCTCGAAGGCCAGGTCCACGCCCACCGCGCCACAGGGGCCACCTTGGGTAGGGCAGAGGAGGAAGTGGGGCGTCAGTGCCGACTCCGCCGCCAGGGGGCGTTGGCGGGGCCAGGGCGGTCTGGGTACCAAGGGCGCTGCCTGGCTACTCACCAGATGCCTTGTAGAGCTCCTTGAGGGTGCCATGGGGCTGCTCCAGCTGGTGCACGGTAAGGTCCACCGTGCCTCCCCCGCAGTCTGCCACCACGTAGCGGTCTCCTACGGGGGCGAGCGTGAGCACACACTCGTGGCACCTTCAGCTCTGTGCCCTCTGCAGACACACCCAGCCTCCAGCCCTGCCCCAGGTCCTGAGCCCTGTCTGCGGGGCCATGGGGGTTAGGGTTGAAAGGGGCTTCAGGTGCTTGAGGGTCACCAGGTAGGAGCACAAGGTGTGGGGGAAAATGGTCCCAGGATTCTGCAACTCATCTGCAGAGAATCCCCCAGGGGAGTGGGGGTTAGGGGCATGGCTGTGAGTGGGGGTGGGAGTGCAGGTGACTGAGGGGAACTACGAGGTTAGGTACAGCTGAAAGAGTTGGAAGGGGCAGGGCTCCTAGGGGCTAGAGCTGACTTTGGGAATGTTCCCCCCACCTTCAGTATACGGTGCCCCACAGGGCCCAAGGAATATCCCTCCATCTCCCCTCCCCCACCTGCTTGCATCTCAGCCCACAGTTCTCCGACACCCGATTCCACCAGGAACGTGCGGCTGTGGCGGGACCTTCGAAGCTGCTCTCGGGCTGTGTTTTGAGGGACAGCAGGACAGTGAGGTTAGAAGGGGTGTCTCAGCTACCATGCTCAATGCCCCACATCCTTCCACCAACGCCCTCCATGAGCATCTGGAGCAGCCAGTGCTCCTGAAACTCCTGCTCCACTCCTAACTGGGAGAGGGCAATGCTGAACCCCAGAGGGTCCAGAGAAACTGGATGGGGTAATCTTAGGCACTGTAACCAACAGCTAAGGGGGAATATTTCTGGCTGCAGGACGTTCCCTTAATCCAGAAGGGCTCAGGCCATGGCAAAATCAGAATTAAGAAGGTCTGAAGGAGCTGGTGATGGGGTGGGGGGAGGTCCTGGGACCTCTCCCTGTCATGGGAGATGGCATCTGAGGGGATGATGAAGGTTGACCATAGCTGTCCCAGTTCCTGGTCCTGGCAGCAGGAGCTGGGGGCTGATGGGGGAGGGGGGAGGACAGCTGATGTGCCAGGAGGGGAGGGAAAACTGATTCAGTGGCTGTTTAAGGGGCAGCTCCTGAAGACCTCCACCTTCAGCTCAGAGTACCCTTTGTCAGTACCCAAGCACCTCTCCCCAGGGTAGGCATCACTCTCCCACTCTCAGATTCAGGGCTGGGCTGAGTCCTACCATCCTCTGACAGTGCTACTCTAGGGCAAGGTGTAATCTTCAGCGCCTGCCTCCAAGGCCACCACTGGGCAGTATCCCTGGGGGTGGCTCACCCTGACGGAAGCTGGAATCAATGGAGCGGCGCTCGCCCAGGCGCCCACTGCCTGGAGCTCGGCTGCTCAGGTCCACGAGCTGGTGCAGACGCAGCTTGCGGCAGTAGACAGAGGCGGCCTCAGGCTCCAGGGCGATGAGTAATTGCTCTGCATCCTCTCTTGACACCAGTCCGGCCTGAGGATGGGTGGTTAGCAGGGTTGGGGAGCATCATGGGCCAAACATCACACTGAAATGGCACCTCAGGGCAGGCAACCGGGGGCCTGTGGGGCTCCAATCTCCTCTGGATTATACCCCACCCATGCTAAGCTTCTGAGGCCCCTCCATGCTGCACAAATTTGGAGCTGTCTCACAGCCACCCTGTGACCAGGCTGGGGAGGGGCATGGCCATGGCCAAGGATGCCATGGTGTTGCCCAGCAGGAAGAGACCTTAGACTGAGTGAAAACCTAGAGCACCTGGGATCTGCCTCCAGGCTGCCCAAGGTGTCCCTGGGCTGCAGCAAGGTCCCCTTCACAGATGCTGGGTTGGCCAGCTAAGCACTGGCTGAGGGGGTTAGTGGAGACTCCAACACAATGATGTATTGGGGAGGGTGGGTATAATGGCCAGACCATCAGTCAGAGGGGTGGGGGGGCCCCTTTTGGCTTACTGAACCCTCTTTCTCCACTGGTGATAGACAGTGGCTATGGGCCTCCCCACTCTTAGGAGAACTTTGTTCTCAGGGAATCTGATATAGGAGGAAAGAAACTTTAACTGAAATTTCAGGCGCCAAGGCAAGGCAGTCTGACCAGGTGGGGGATGGGGATGGGTGGGTATTGAGACTCCAGCCTGTTCTCAGCTGACAGGGAACAGTGTGGGAGGAAGCAGGGTGGGTAAACCAGCAGGGGGCCACTGGTGTAGGTGTTTGTTCTGGCTGGGCACAGCCATGCTTTCATCCTGGTCTCTGCAGGGGGATACCCACTGGCCTCAGGGTTAGCTCCTTCTAGAGACAAGTGTAGGCACCTGCGGATTTGACAGCTGTGGCATGCCTGGCCCAAAGTTGTGTTTGTGGGGGGTTGGGGGTCCTGGTATCTTCCATGGGAAGATGTACTGGAATTCCTGAGATCCCTTTTGGGGATCCTAGGGTGTCCACCAAGGCCTCAGGTTCACAGGCAGGATCAAACAATGAGCCCCCCTCCAACCTCCCCATTTCCACTTGAGAGGGGGGTGCCTGAGCCGTCCCCCTTTCTCCAGACCTTTGGGCACCTCTTATGGTAGGAAGACCAGCAAACATTGGCCAAAATCGCCTCCCTTCATAGTTTCATAGTCCTATTTCCCCTGCTCAGTGGTTGGGGCTGTGGTGAAAATACTGATGCTGGCTGAAGTGGGTGTTCTTGGTGTCCTGCCCAGCTACTGTGAGTGTTGGCTGCTATTGGCTCACCGCTGCCCCTTCTCTGAAGAACTGCCCTCAGCTGAATGAGAACCGCCTCACTTGGAGGGGCTTTTCCCAACCCCCCCAGTAACCAATGACAGACTGATAAGGATGGACAAAAAGCCACCACCCCCCCCCGCCTCCCCGTGGCCAACACCACAGTACATTCTCCCTCTAGAGCTCTCCATGGGATCAGGCTGAGGCTAGACTCCAGCTGAGACCACATCCTTGCTCAACTCTTTCTCCTGTCCTGCTTTCCTCACTCCCCTTTCTCCTGAGAGTCCTAGCAATAGACCACATGCACAAGAATCCCCATCTTGGGCTCTGCTTCTAGGAAACCTGCCCTAAGACACTGTTTAAGCTGGCCTGGGCTGTGTCTTTTGTCCCTCTGCTCTCTGGTCCTGCAAGCCCACCCCCTTTCCTGGTGGCAACAGCCCTCCAAAATGGCCAGCAGGGCGGGGCTGGCAGTCTTTACACAGTGGCTCTGTGGTCCCAAGGGTGGTGGGTGAATGAGGGTATGAGCCCTGCCCGGGGCCCTCCCGACCAACATGGTCCACGGCTCTGAGTGCACATTCTCACCAAGTAGGCAGCCTCTCGCATGAACTGCTTAGCTGGCTGTTTCCAGATGGCCGGCACTGTCAACACCCAGCGCACAGTGTCCTTCTCTGGCAGCGATGGGCACTGGTCCCTCAGCTCCTGGAGCAGGAGGGGGCAGTGAGGGGAATGGCTGGCTTGGTTTGCGGGGAGTGTCTTTAGCCTCTATGGGAGCTGGAGGAACTAATCAGCCCTCAGGAGGAACTTCCCAGCTAACTTGGAATCCTAACACCCACTTCCCCACCACCACCACCTCCCCAACACCTGTAGGGTTGATGCAGGCTCTACCAGATAGAAAGGCAGGGGACTGGAGAAGACGACCTCTGTCTTCTGACAGTGGCTACCCACTGGATGGACAGGGGATGGGCTGAGGGGAAAGGATGGACCTGGGGGCCCTCCACCCCAGTAGGCAGGGATGGGGTCACAGCGCACCTGAAGGGCATGCTCCTTGAAGAAGCGCAAGGCATGGGCGAACACCTCCAGAGCAGGCATTTTCTTTCCATTTACCGCTTCTAGCTGGGTCTTCAAGGTGAGATCCTGGCAGGGACACAAGGTGACTCTGCAGGAGGCCGTAGCTCTGCCTCCATTTCCTGACAACCTCTTATACTCACCCCATTTCCTGGTGCTCCTCCTCTTTGGCACTGTCCCACTCTGGCTCTAATCTCACATTAGTTCTCTCCCCAGCCCCTCTCTTTACCCTATCTTCACCCCTTGGTCATGCCTCCATCCCTTACATTCAAGTTCCGCCTCCTTAGCTACTCCTCCATCAGTCCCCTCCTCACCTTTTAGCTTTACCTACCCTCCATGAGGCCTCCCTCCCCGTTTTCCCTCCTAGCCCTGCCTCCCTGGCTGGAGCTGGGCCCTGAGACAGAATGTGACTCACAGTGGCACTGTGGATCTTCATCTTGAACTTCTCAAAGTAGAGCCAGTCACGAGCCTCCTCAGGGTCCAGATCGTGGTAGTAATCACGGGCTGTATAGCCAAAACTGTGAAAGGCACCCTCTGGGGTCAGCAGCAGGCAGGTGGGGGTCTTCTGGTGGGCCACACCTGGGTCCCCGCCCTCCCATTTCCTGTGGAGGCAGATAGCTGTCAGTGTGGTCAGCAGTAATCCTCCCTTTGTGGGGTTGGGTGCTGGCTCTGGAACCAGCTGTGTGACTTTGGGCAGCTCACTTGGCTTCCCCAAGCCTCAGTCTTTCCATATGTAAAATGGGAATGATAATAATACCTACCTTTTAGGGTTCTTGTGAATATGGTGCTTGGCATCCACTTAAATCTCCATAAACGTTGCTCATGGGATCCTCTCTATCCATGGGGCCATGGGTCCCATCCGACATCCTCAGCTCCTGATCCCTTCCATGAAGTATACCATTGGACCTCACCTCCCTTTTTTTTTTCTTTTTTTTTTTTGTGGTATGCGGGCCTTTCACTGTTGTGGCCTCTCCCGTTGCGGAGCACAGGCTCCGGATGCCCAGGCTCAGCGGCCATGGCGTACAGGCCTAGCCGCTCTGCGGCATGTGGGATCTTCCTGGACCGGGGCATGAACCCGCATCCACTGCATCGGCAGGTAGACTCTCAACCACTGCACCACTAGGGAAGCCCACCTCCCTGTCTTTTTAACAAGCAGCAGCAGCAAACCATCTGCCTTGTCTGGCCTTCTGATGTGTCTCTCCAGGACCCTGGCAGAGGCCTCCTCCCAGCCAGCTGGTTTGCCCTCCTCTAGGCCATCTTCCACAGCTAAGCTCTTTCAAGGTATTCATGATCACTCCTATCTGGCCGACATCAGTAGCTACACCCCAGCTGACTGCACCTCCAGCAGGCCCCCAAAACCTGAGACTCCAGACTTCCCTATGTGCAGGCATCATCTGGACCTCCACCCAGAACTCACTGCCCAGTTCATTAGCCTGGCAAATCCTTCCTCCCCTTCCTCTGCGTTGTCTGATGCCCTGACTCCTCTAGGCCAAGCTCACCAGTGCAGCCTTTTGGGGAAATAACTGGGAATCCAGGCAGAAGGAAGAGCATGTGCAAAAGCTTAGAGGTGTGAAAGACCAGGGAGAACTAGCTATAAGTTGGCTCAAAGCAGGAGAAAATACAGGAATCTTAAGATCAACTAAGGAGGAGTATCAAATGCCATATCAGAATTCTGTCTTGGTGGGTATTAGGTAGGGGAGTGAAGAGGCATGACCACATTTGCCTTTAGAAAGGTCACTGGTCCCCATGTAGCAACAGAGTGGAGGGGAGGGAGGATGGAGAAGGAAAACCAGGGAGGAGGATATTGCAACCGTTCAAGTGAGAGAGGGTGGGGCTGAACTTCGGGGTGGTAGTGGTGGAGAGAAGTAGGTGGGTATTACAGAGATATTAGAGATAGAAGTGATGGGGATTAGTGGCTAGTGGGGGTGGGAAGGACTTGGGAGGAGGCCAAGATGCCCCCAGTTACTTCCTGTGATTGTTATCTCCAGTGTTCCTTCATGTGTCCTCAGCCCCAGCAAGGGGCCCAGCATGGCCTTGGCTGTGCGTGCTGACAAGTTGGGATGCCCTGCAGCTCTTAGAGAGCTCTAAGGGCCCAGAGCCTTTGTGGCCTCATGTGGATATGGAGGGAGCAGAGAAGGGGGAAGGACAGTCCACGCTCATGTAGGTTAGGTCCCCTGTATCTTTGGGGCAGTGACCCTTTGCCTGTCTCTCCACCCACCCTTCCATCCAGCCTCCCAGGCCCTGGTGAAGCCCCCTGA
Organism: Grampus griseus; assembly: GCF_964374135.1. Taxonomy (NCBI): domain Eukaryota; kingdom Metazoa; phylum Chordata; class Mammalia; order Artiodactyla; family Delphinidae; genus Grampus; species Grampus griseus. The sequence goes on from NC_139008.1 coordinate 58,827,157, forward strand.
TTCCCCACCCCAGGCTGAGTTGGGAGCTTTGGGGTCTTCTATAGGGGTCTTCCCCCTATAGGCTACAGCCCCACTAAGATATATTCAAAGGATCAGGGTCTTGAGGCCTGAAGGGGAGTGTCAGACAAATGTTTCATTCAAACAAAACAAAATCCATCAGAATGGGTTTTTCAAACAGCTCTTTCATGACAACTGTGTGACTTGTCAACTCAGTTAACCCTCTGATCGTTCATTTCCTTGTATTTCATTTGAGCCGAACCTAGGAATCTGCCTCTAGGATTCTACCACATAGAAATTCCAGCACAAGTTTTCAAGGAAGAATATTCATTGCAACACTTTTTGTAATAGTGAAAAATTAGAAGGAAAAATAGCCTCAAAACTATCAATATAAGAATGGATAAATTATGACACATCTGTACTGTGGAATACTATGCAACCATTAAAACAAAATCGTGGCTCTCTGTATTCACATGAAACATCTAGAAAATAGTGTTGAAAGCTTAAAATAAAGCAAGTTGTATGATATAACACTTTTATTTTAAAACCACATATTTATTTGGTTTTTGCATATGTATTTGTGCATATGTATTTGTGTATGTGTTTGTGACTAGCCCAGAAAAAGATCTGTGTATTTTACTGTATGTTTGTTATCTCTTAATAAAAAATTTAAAATAAAAAACAAAGCCCAACATTTCCTGCAGAGGTCAGAGAGCTGCCCCAATTGGGGCTGAGGGCCCAGGCCTAGCACCCATCCTCCAAACTTTTGCCCCAGTGAGGAGCCCAGACTAAGGGTGGAAGGCACTCTGAGGAGACCCCATTTCTCCTTAGTGACAGTACTTCTGGGACCAGGTCTCTCCCAGGGTGTAGGATTCCCCCCGCACCCCACACCAATCTCCCAGCCCAGCCACCCTCACCTCATCATGTGGATGGCCTCAGGGTCACTGGCAAAGCTGAAGGCATAGCCACTGGATGTGGTGCCGAAGTCGATGGCCACTACCACGGAGAAGGGGGCCTGCTGGGGGGCTCGGGCCTCAGGCTTCTGCAAGTGCAAGACCTAGTCAGGGAGCAGCCAGATGGCCAGGCTGAGTGTATGTGGGAGCCCTCCCAACCCCTGGCTGTGGTCCAGACCGGCCCTGGCCCAACCCCACCTACCTGCCTGCCTGGCTTCCTTCCTCTCCTAAGCTCCAAGGTAAGCCCTTGAGATGCCAACTGTTCAGAAAGCCCAAGGCCTCTCAGGTAGCCCCATGAAGTTTTGGGCTTGAGCTCCTGCTTCCCTGCTTCTGGTTCTCTGCCCACCCTCTGCCTGGACTGCCTTTGCCCCACCCCCATCTCACACCACTTCACAGCCTGGGCCCAGCTGGGGGCAATTTTGCTGCTCTGAGCAGCTTCATAGCACATGGACCTGCGTATATTTGACCCTCTTGCTCTTTGTGGCCACAGTGACACAGCCAGACTCTATCCAGTTTTGTGACAGAGAAGAGAGGCCCCATGCATGTGCCCAAGAGTGGTCCCTGACTCCTCCCAGGCCAGGCCTGGGCTCCCTGAGAAAAAGGGGGTCCCCAGGCTGAATCACTAGGGTGAGGCCACCCCACGTGGGGTGACCTAGGGAGCTTGGGGGTGGTGGTTATGTCCTGGATACTTCAAGCTAGCCCCAAACTATTTTTTAGCAACATGTCTCCTCTTCCCTAGATATACCTTGTATTAAGGTGGCTGTGGTTGACAGGAGGGGAAGCAAGTCTCGGAGGCCCAGTGCTCTGAGAACACACAAAACTACTTGCTCAGAAGTACACCTGCCCCAGGCAGGTTACGTGCAATGGTCCCTAGATGTTATCCTGGAGAGAGATCACCTCAGTAGAATTGTTACCCCTACAGTCCAAGGTCACCTAAGGCTAACCCATCAGGGGGAACATGAGTGGAGTGTGTAGGGGCAGGAAGCATGATGGCACCCCCAGCCCAGACCTGCCAGGGCTCTTCCAGGCACCAGTGTGACCTTCCCCACTAACCAGGCCACCCACCACCCCAATCCCTGCTCTGGGCTTACTGGAGACTGTGAGGGTGTGAGGGGGGCAATGCCACAGCTTTCTTGGGTCCTTGGGGAGCCGGGTGGGCTGGGCACTGGAGACCGCTCTGGGCTGGAGCCTGCAAAGAGAGGGCAAATCACTCTGGCACAATCAGGGTAAGGGGCTGGTGGCTGGGGCCCAAGCTTGGGGGATTCTTCATCAGTCATTGCTGGGCCAAGGTGAGGGGTACCCTGCTGGGGAAAGGGGATGAGGGAGGGAGGGTAGGAAGGACGGGACTGAGGTCGGGGTCGGGGATAGCTGGGCTCAGGGTCTGTTATCAGTTAGAGGTGACCTATTCCTGAAGGGTGACATACTTCACCTAGGGACTCACTGTCTCCCCCAGCACTCCTCAGACACAGCAGGGAAGGGGAGAGACAGAGAAGCATTGTGGGGGTGGGGAAGACTGAGTCCAGAGATAGAAGGGCAGGAGAGATGGGGCAGGTGAGCTCCTGGGGTGAGGGTGGAGAAACCAGAAAAGGTAGGGGACTACAGACCTAACTGAGTGGGAGTGGAGCCGCTCCTCTCCCCACTAAAGTGCAGCCACATGGTTCTAATCAGGACCTGAGGGAGTTGCCTCCCCCCCTCCCTCTGCCCCACAAGGGCCATGGACAGGCCCAGCTGGCTGACTGGGACAACACCTCCCCCAGCCCAGCCCTGAGCCAAGAGGTGTCCACCACACTAGATTCCAAGCCTCCCCTCCCCCATGACACACATAGACCTGGAGCCAGCGTTTGGGGGCAGGAGGCCCCCTTAAGACCCTCTCACAGGCCCAGGACTGAGCTGGACCTTTGGTGGGAGGAAGCAGTGCAGTGCCCAGAAGGCAGCCCAAAGCCTGGTCTGGTCTGGAGGCTCTGGCAGCTCAGGGGGCAGGAGGGCCTGCTTTGCTGGTGTGGGCTGGTGGGCTTATCACTACCACACTGAACTTTGCTAAGGCCCCTGGGAGGGGCACTGGGGCTGCCCTGAGATCCGTGTGTGGGGACGGGGGCGCTGGCCAGGGAGATTGATGGGGTCTGGTATGAAGACACATTGGCAAATCAATGTCTGGCTTTAGGCTGAGCCAGGGCTGGGGCCTGTGTACTCGCTCAGCCACAGCTCTGTGGCCCTGGCAAGTCCCAGCCCTCCTCGACCTTGGGGTACACTTGGAATATATGTGAGGGGCTGGGCATGATTCTGGGAAGTGCCTGGACAGGGCTGGCATCTGTCTTGCAGTGCTGGAGGGGCAAGGACATGGTGGTCACACTCCCAGAGCCCCTTTTTCTCAGGTGGCCAGGGCAGGCTTGGGTCCTGTCACCAGCTCCAGCTTGAGGGGCCGAGTTGCTGTGGTTTGAGCCTGGGAAGGGAGTCAGGAAGGAAGCCCCAGCCCACCAGGTCTTTGTGAGTGGACTTCCTGAGGCGTGTCCGTCCTGCCTCCTGGCCTCCTACCCCTGCACAGAACCCAGAGCCTGCGCCCAGACCAGGCCAAAGGCAGATGCGCATGCACACAGAGTTCTGTGCAGACATACACACCCTGTGCCCAGAGACCTGCCCATAGGCAGACACGCAGACACACACACACACTCACATGCGTAGTCCTGTTACACTGACCCTCCTTGCGCACACACACTCACAGAACGGTGCTCAGGAGCCTCTGCTGGGCAAGGCACATGGACAGACTAGGGGTGGGTCTGAGTGCCAGGGTGAGGGGGGCAGTGGGTCCCGGGCAGAGGTGAGGGGGTGGGTCTTACCGCTGTACAGCCCCTGCAGGCCCATCTCCGGGACAGCCAGCATCTTTGTAGGCCCTGTGGCTGTGAACAGGAACAGACAAGCAGAATGGCATTTATTTGTTCCTTTGTTCCCTTACTGAATAATTGTTTATTTTATTTATTTACTTTTGGCTGGAGTACTTTGAAGCAAATCCCAGGCATGTTGCTTGACCTATAAATTATTTAATGTCTCTCTAACAGAGATTTTTTAAAAGACATTGCCACAACACCACTATCATGTCTAACAAAATCAACAGTAATTCCTTAATTTCATCCAATGCTCAATCCTCCATCCCAGCTTGTCTCAAAAATGTCGGGTTTTTCTTTGGGCCACGCTGCGTGGCTTGCAGGATTTTACTTCCCCGAGCAGGGATTGAACCCTGGCCCCCTGCAGTGGAAGTGAGGAAACCCAGACACTGGACTGCCAGGGAATTCCCTCAAAAATGTCTTTTTAACAGTTGCTTTGTTGGAACCAGGATGCTCCTAAGTGTTTTCAGGTGCCCACTCTCTGCCAGATGCTGTGGGACATCAGTGACCCAGAGAGGCACTGTCCCTGTCCTGGGGGCCCACAGCCTGGTGGGGAAGCCATTCATAATCAGATAATCATGTAAGTGAATCTGAGATTACAAACAATGCTGTGAAGGATACTGTGAAGCAGGGCAGAAAGGGGAGCATGGCAAGGCTGGAGAGAGGGGTTGGGCTAGGCTCACCCTGCAGGCAGACCCTGGTGGACCCAATTTTAGATCTGGTTTTACATGAAAGGCAACAGCAAATCTTGAAAGGTTTCAAGTGGCAGAGTGAAGGCAGGGGCATGACTAAATCTGTGTTTTAAAAAGCCCCTCTGGCTGCATGGGAAGTGTAGATTGCAGTGGGACGACATGAAAACAGGAGCCAATAAGTGCTCCAGGCAACAGATGGTGGTGGTGGCTGTGTGTCTTGAGACAGAAGTGTAGACATTTATGTTAGAGGTTAAAATCAACAAGCCTGATGGAAGATGGCTGGATTGGACATGGGAGGTTAGGAAGAAGAAGGTGTCAAGGATGACATTGCCTGATTCAAGCTGGGAGATGGATGGTGAAATGGAGAATACTGGAGCAGGGCAGGCTGGCAGGGGTAAGGGGCAGTGTTCTGGGTGCAGTTTTGAAACTGCTGAGAGAACAGACTGAGGAGTCAGATGACATATGACCTAGAGGACAGGGAGAAATCTGAGGTGGAGATGCGTGTCTGGGAGTCATTGTCACAGGAGGCTTGGCAGAAAGTAGAGTGGGGGAAGGGAAGGGAGGAGAAGCTCTGAATAAAGGTTGACTGGAGGAAGGTTGGCTGGCCAGGGAAACGGAGTTGCCTGCTATGGTTTCATGAAGATCTTGATAAGAGAAGGCTGTGAAGCTAGACGCCTTTAGAGATTTTTAGATGAGACTGGAAACACCTGTTTTTAATGGCATTTCAGTGGAATGATGGAGATGGGGCGGGAGTCAGGTAGGCGAGGAGGGAGCAGACAGTGAGAGAACAGAGCTAGCTAGCACTCCTCCAGCTAGCACCTGGAGGAACATAATGCTTGAGGAGGGGAGGACAGGTTTTTATTTTCTCTTCTAAGGTGGGAGGAACCTGAGCTTGTGTCTGTGAAGTTCTGAGGGCCAAGCTAGAGGCCTCGTCCTCCAGGTCATTGACAGCTTTGTTACTCAAAGCGTGGTATCAGGACAGCAGCACTGGGTCCCCTGGGAGCTTGTTAGATGTGCAGGCTCTCAGGCTCCGCCCCGGACCTGCTCAGTCAGCGCTTGCTTTTTCACAAGATCCCAGGTGGTTGGGAGCACCCTAAGGTTTGAGAAGTGCTTGTCAATGTATCCTGGCCCAGTCTTCAGATCACCAATGCTACTGTCCTCAGCAGTGAGCCTAAACAAGGATGGGGACAGCCCAGAGCCCACTCCCTCTCTGTAGCCAGTGGCCAGATCAGGAAGTTTTGCTAACAGAACACAGCGGACACAGAGCTGGGCACTGTCACACCCCTACACACATGTGCACACACCCTTGCTCACACAGAATTCACACAACCCAGCCCCAGCATGGACAGACACTGAGACACATCCAGGATATTCCCCCATGGCCAGCACCATGGAGATTTCCAGACGCATGCAGTCCTGCTGTCACTGGAGGTGCACAGGTGGATGTCCAGGAATTAGAATCAGGGGAAATACAGGGGCTGATCGTGGGCACTTGTACAGCAGCTGGATGATGCTGAGAAAAAGGAAAGTAAATGGTGGGGGTGGGTATGGGCCTTGAGAACCAGGGACAGGTGCCCAGTTCAGGGTGATGGAGTGTCGTGCTGGACGTGGATTCTACCAGCTCCCAAGAGCTGATTCTGTGCATCTCTTCTCAATTCTGCATTTATTGACATCACATTGATAGCTTGAAATCAGCCATGGTGATTCTACCATAGAAGTTGGTAAACTGCAAATTAGGTTTTTCTCCCTCTTGGGGAGCTGACTGAAAAACATCTACCAACACACTACTGGATCAAGCCCACAAGAGAGAATATGGCAGCCCTATTTATACATTGTTTTGATTCATCAGCAAAAACTTATTGACATTTCTTCCTGCCAGGTTCTGCAGCTAAGTGCTGGAGAAATGCTTTGCTGAATGAATGAATGGATTTTCTGAACCAAGGATACTGTATTTGGAGCAGAAACAATCTAGAACCACCAAGAAAAAAAGACTCAAGAGTTGTCACTCTAAGCTGATTCCATGTCCAAACCAATGCGTCTATAATCTCCCCAGCTCTGTGAACCTGGTCCAGTTATCTCCCATCTTTGAGCATGTGACACGGAATGCCCCTACACTCAGGGCTGACAAGGGCCTGTTACAGCACCTGGCTGGCATGCATCATGTTGCCTCTCTGTGCCTCAGTGCCCTTTCCTGTAAAATGGATCATGCAGGGGGCTTGTGAGGATCAAGTCCAAGAAAGGAAGGTGGCTGATAAAAAGGCAGGAAGTTCGACAGATGTGAGCAGTGTTCTTTCCCTTCGTGATGTGGATTCTGAATTTTCTCTTGTCAGAAGTTTTTGGTCTTATTGAGACTTTTTTTCTAGTCATTCTGAGTTCTTTAGGGAGGGAGGGAGGCCCTGAATCAATTTGTGTTAAAGAAGGAGGATCCTGCTGATTCTCTGAGAGGTGGAGGTACAAGAGGGTGGCAGCCACACAAGCACACACACATACCCCATATTTCTTTGGGACATCCCCCACCATGCATACACACCCACATACCAGAAACATGTAAGGAGAATGCTGATCATGGGACTCAGGACAACCTCAGCTACAAAAGCTATATCTGGGCGGGGCCTGCAGCTGGAAGTGGGGAGAGGTAGATCCCTGCCCCAGGGGCCCACTAATTTCAGACTGGTGATGCTTATGGGTTTGAGAATTGGGTGGGGCAGTTTGATATACAGAGAGAATAACTTCATTTCCTGGCTACAAGGGCAGGCTAAACCCTGGCCCCAGCCTGACCCCTACCCTACCCACAGAGAGACCCTTAACCCTGCCTATGGTCTGTCCCTTAACCTTGCCCATGGACTGACCCCTAGCCCTTGGCCTCATATTGACCTCTCATCTTCAGCTTTACCCTGACCCCTGGCCCTGGCTTCTACCCAATAGGCATGACTGGGGACTAGGACAGAGTGTGGCCGAGTAGGGACTTGAAACTGGAGACTCCCATCCCACAGTGTCCCCCAGACTCACAAAAGCCTAGGACTTTCACCTCCCTACCCCTGCAGGCCTCCTTTTACCGGGACCCTGCTTCTCCCATCCACTGCTCTCTCAGCATCCTGCCAGTCAGCAGGCAAAGAGAGGCCACAGGCATTTCTTCCAAGCCAGAGGCTGAGCCAATCAGGGCCCAAGGAACAGATCAGAAATGGCACCCAAAGGGCTGCCCCAGTCTGTCTCTGGAGAGGCACCCTCAAGGAGAGGGACCAGTGGGAGGTTGTGGGGTGAGGAAGCTGCCTTCTCCTGGCCTGAGGCAGGGAGTGATAGAAATGGCCTCCCAAGTCCCCTCCCTGTCCTCGACTTTTCTTTCTATACATCCTGCCCTGCCCCCATGGGTCCTCATCAAGGGAGCAGCCAGTTCACAAACAACCTCTGTCCCACACAGCCTAGGGCCTGAAGCCCCTCCCACCCTCTGCCCACTGTCCCTCATCTCTTACCTTCTGGGGATCCAGGGCTGCCTTCACTCTCCCAGGGAGTCCACATTTTAGAGCACCCTCCCTGTCAGTTTCTCTCCCCCACACAAGCTAACTTTACAGCCTGGCTCCACTGGGATCCCACAGGGAGCCCTGACCCCACCCCACCTGGATTCCCAAGCTGGCCTCACAGAGAGAAACCAGAGGTCCCTGTTCATGAGGCCAGCCCACAGTCTGGCACTGTGCCACCCAGCCACTCTTGAACTTTCTGAACCACAGGCCCTGGGAACTCCCCCTGCAGGCATCCCCAAATACACACACACTCAACCCCGGGGTCTCCACCTCTGGCCTAAGCACCGTGTCCTCCACAAACTGGCTCCCTGGAGCAGCCCCCAGCCCCACAGACACCCAGACACGGAAGTCCCTCGAGCCCCCCTCCCTTCCCCCAGATCCCCACCCTCCACAGGGCGAGTGTGGGGTCCCAAAGCCCGGATGTAGCCCTCCGTCGCTACCCCAATTGCCTTACTGAACCCACAGCCCTGCTGGAGAGAGGAGCTTGAAGATCTGCCCCAGTCCTGTCCCCCTGGGTCAGGAAGTTTGTGGTGGGGTCTCAGCCGCCAGCCCGCGATGAGACCGCAAACCTTGGCGTTTTCTCGTCTCTGGGAGCCCAGCGGTCTCCCGCCCAGAACTCACCTCTGCCCTGCCGACAGCTCGACCTGTGTCCAGACGCCTGGATCCCGGGCCCAAAGCCGGTGGGGCGGCTGTGCTCTGCCGCGTCGGCCAAAGCCCTCGACGTGCGCCCAGCCCCAGCCCGGCTCTCCGCCCCGCACCGCCCCCGCCCCTCTCCTCCCCTCCCCCTCCCCCAGGCCGGATGGCCGCGCCGCTGCCGCCGCCGCCGGGTGGGCCAGCGCTTCAGCCCAGATGTGCGAGGCCGGGGCGGGGCCTGCAGCACGGGCCTCCGCCGAGGGGCCCGGCCCGGCTCGAGTCCACCGCCCCTCCTTTTGCCCTTCCTGCGCCTCCCCCACTTCCCAGCCACCCGGGGGGCCGTGAGGGGAGAAGGGTGAGGAGACGAGGTGGAGGGAGGAGGAGAGGAATTTCAGGCCCTGGTAGGCCTCCTGCAGCCCGACTGCGAAGGGCTCCTCTGCCCACCCCAAGGCCACCTCGGGATTCAGCCTAAGGGGCCTAGCTGCTGAGAGGGAGGGCCCTGCCCAGACGCTCCAACCCCTGTCCGGGACTCTCGCAGTCCCTTCACCCAGACACCCCCACCCCACCCCCAAGATCCTGAGCTTGGTCTCCAAGGGTCAGAGAAGAGAGAAGAAGCCAGATTGAGGGTGAGGACAGGCCTTTAAGCCCCAGGTTGGGGCCTAGGTCTGTCCTTGCTGAAGTTTGGGGTAGGGAGGGAAGGGTTCTCACAGTTTGGGTCCCCACTCCTAGCAAAGGGATCACTCAGAACTCATCCTGCTTTGGCAAGGAGCACAGAGCTCCTTTCCTGTGAGGGTTCATGACCTTCTTCCTGTCCTAACCCATGCTTTCGTGGGGATTTGGGGACCTGGCCTCCAAACAGGAGACATAGAGTGGAGATCTCCTTGCTAGGCCCCTCTAAGGCAGCTGACTTCCCATAATGCCCACCACCTCCTGATTCTGGCAGGGCCTGGGCCTGGCCCCTTTCTCTCTGCCCAGTGTGTTTCCACAAAGGCTTAGGCTAGGCACGGATGGGATAGGGCCAAGCTGCTTCTTAGCTTGTCTCTCTGTGTTAGGGGGCCTGGCCTCCTGTCTGTTCCCCCAGCCCCTTCTCCAAAGAAGGCTCCCACAGTTCTTTGGGCATCAGCTGCCCCTCCCACCCCAAACCTTGGCAGGAGCTATTGTCCCTCCCTGGAATACTTTCTCTCCTCATCTCTGACTATCTATAAGGCTCCCCAGCTAAAGTGTCATCTCTCCTAGACTTTTTATTTATTTATTTATTTAAAAAATTTTTATTTATTCTTATTTTTAAATTTTTATTACTTATTTTTGGCTGCATTGGATCTTCATTGCTGCAAGCGGGCTTTCTCTAGTTGTGGTGAGCAGGGGCTGCTCTTCGTTGCCGTGTGCGGGCTTCTCATTGTGGTGGCTTCTCTTGTTGCAGAGCACGGGCTCTAGGTGTGCGGGCTTCAGTAGTTGCGGCACATGGGCTCAGTAGTTGTGGCACGCGGGCTCTAGGGTGCGCGGGCTTCAGTAGTTGTGGTGTGCAGGCTCTAGAGCGCAGGCTCAGTAGTTGTAGCGCAGGGGCTTAGTTGCTACGCGGCATGTGGGATCTTCCCGGACCAGGGCTTGAACCCATGTCCCCCACATTGGCAGGTGGATTCTTAACCACTGCGCCACCAGGGAAGTCCCTCTCCTAGACTTTTTGCCCTTATTGTCAGGGCCACTGCTCCAGAGCGCTCCCTGCAATGAGACTGGGGGTGAGGGGTGTGCAGAACCAAACAATTTTGTATGTTAGCACTGGCCAATAAGCCAGCAAGGTATCCAATCAGCAGCCTCCACTGGCTGTTCCAAATGTGTGTCTGTAAGAATGTGTGTATCTGTTGGTGTGTCTGTGTGTGTGTCTATGTGTATGAGTGTGTCTTTGTGTCTATGACTGTGTGCCTATGTATGTCTGTGTCCGTATGTGAGTGTGTCTCTTGGGATGTCTTTGTGACTGTGTCTGTATGTGTCTATGCCTGTCGGTGTGTCTGTATGTATTATATATGTGTGTCTCTGTATCTTATGCCTTTGTGTGTGTAAGTGTGTTTGTTGTATTTGTATGTTTGTGTGTGACAAGTGTGTGATGGGGGCTGGCAGGCCTTCCTCTCATTCCAGAGGCCGAGCAAAGCCGGGGAGGGTTGAAGTGTGGCTGGGCATTAGTGTATGGGGAAGGGGCAAAGGGTTGAGCCCCTCAAACACAACCTGCCTCTTGTTTTTCTTTTTCCTCCACCCCAGGTGTTCCTCCCTCCCCACCCCCAGCTCCACAGACTGGCTCATCTCTGAGGGCTACAGCAGCAGGCTCTGAGCAGGAGTGAAGAAGACTCGTGGGTGGGGAGGTCCCCAGCCCCTGTTGCCCTTCTGTTTAGCAGCCTTCTGTTCCCCCCTATTTTAGGCCCCCTCAGTCTGACATAGGCATCACAGCCCCACCCTTGGGTAGCATCCAGTCAGACACAAGAGAAGGACATCGAACAATCCCAGTGACTCCTTGCCACTGGGAGGTTTGATTCAACTTCCACCAGAAGATTTGGGCCGAGGTGGGCATGGACAAGGGTCCTCCAGAGGCCCTGCCCTTTGTCATCCTCCCTGTGCCCTTGCACCTCCCTCCTCTCCCCTCCATCGCTATGGGGACCCACCCACTGACCTCACCCGCTTCCTGCTTCTCCCCGGTGGGGGAGGAGCGAGGAAGGATCAGTTCCGAGTGTGTCCTTTCAGGAGCAGCCTCTCTCTAGGTCACGCTTCCCTCCTCTGGCCTGCACTCAGGATATCTCCCGCCTGTGGATGCCCTCGTTCCCAGCCCTGCCCCTCCAGTTCATCTCTATTGTGCAACTGGAGGAGACTTTAAAAAGTGCAAATCTGGTTCCATTGCTTCACTGCTCCTACACTCTCCGTGATTCCCCATTACCTACAGCAGAAGAGCCAAGTGATCCAAGGCTTGGACTGCCCTTGGCTGACCTCTCAAACTCCCCTTCCCAGCCCTAACCTCCAACCGCATCTGCTGCCCTTCAAGCCCAACTTGCCTTCTCTGCTTCTGAACCTTTGTTCCACCTGGGCTAGCCCCAGCCCTGCCTTGCTTGGCAGGCAGCACCCTTCGTCCCTTGGGCTCTTTGGGAGAAACTGGCCCCTGGGAACCTGTTGTGGGTGCTGTGTCTGCTCAAAGAGCCCCCAGCCCTGGTCACCACCAGGTGGGGCTTTTAGGAAAACTCTTTAGGTCTGGAAGGCAGGAGCAATGCTCCTCTTGCTTGGTGCCTGACCCGCACACCAGCAGGCAGTATTAGGGCAGAGGTTGATATTTGTCTTTAGGACATGTCATTTTCCGCCTAAGCTTATGTATTCTGTCTCCCCTCCCTCTTGCCCAAGTCCAGCTGCTTGCTCCATCCCAGAGCTTGGGGCAGGCAGACAGAGAGACACACAAACCACACACACACACACACACACACACACACACACACACACACCCCTCACACATACACCAGGAGGAGGGCAGGTGTTCCCACAGCGTTCCTCGGGAGGAGAGGATGGACAGAAGTCTTTTTCCATCAGTAGACCCTGTTGACTGCACCTCGTGGTGTGCTGGTGCCTATTTGGGTAACTTACCTGCCACTTACGCTGCCACAACACCCTCGGTGGGGAGGGACTCTCCATTCTACAGAGGAGAAAGCTGAGGCTTAGAGAGAAGAGTGCACTGCCCATTTCAGACCCGCTGCTGATTCAGGGCACAGATCGATTCAGTGGGCTGTCTCAGAGTCTGCTCTTGCAGGAGACAGATGAAGGAAAGATGGCACCTGGGCACCCAGACGCAGCCTTCCTGGATAGTTGTCCAGCCCTGCCTGCCCCTCCCTGGGGATGGAAGGTGGGTGGCTCCTGGGACAGAGGCCTCTAGAGTGTTCCTCTACCAGATTCCTGAGGTGCGAGCTTCCTTCCAGGAATGACTCTGCCTGCCCCACCCAGCTGGACTTCCTCTCTGTGGCTCACAGCATCCATCTGCATCATTTTCCTCATTGGAGATGGGAGCGTGGGAGGCCCAGCCTGTGGCCAGGGGTTCAGGATGAGCCCTGGTGGTGCCCTGCCTCCGCTGTTGCATGGGCAGCTGGCACCTCCTCCTTCATAAAAAGAGAGCCCTGGGGTTCCACCTTCCTGCTGAGCCTCCCTAGCACCCTGCCCCAAATGACCCCCAAAGCACCGGAATTGGCCCTGTCTCCCAGAGCTCTGCACTGACATGGCTCCACTTGCAGCTCCTTCTTCAGAGTGATGTTATTAGGGTTCCCAACAGGGACATTGGGAAGACTTCTTGGAGGTGGTGACGCTTGATCTGCATCCTGAAGGATGACTGAGAGAGTCATCCATGTGGAGAAGTGGGCAGAGCATTCCAAGAAGAGGAAGCTGCAGACAAAGGCATGGAGGGTGGAGTGAGCAGGAGGCAGAAAGGAATCAACAGACTCCATAGCTGGATGAGGGGCTGGCTGTGTGTGTGCCTGATGCTTTCAAGTACAGTCCTCCCTTGTGCCCTACCCCAGCAGGCATGCTGGTTCTTTGCTCAGGAACCCTCAACCCCGCTTGTTCAACTTGGACATCTTCTGTTTGGAATCTTTTGTCTCTAGTCCTGACCACCAGGAGTTCAGCTTCACTGCACAACCCTTTCTCTGCTCACGCCTTCACTTACCTTGGGCAGCACCTCCCCTTGCCAGCCCCTGCCCCACAGAATGGACTCTCTGCTAGGGTATGGGGGTACAGAAAAGGGCCACGACTCTAAGGGAAAAGAAGATGTTGCGGGAGAGAAGATACTTTCCTTTCAGCCATGTTAAGTTGGAGGGAATGCTGTGTAGACAGTGCTGGATGCCCCCTCCCCTATTATCTAGTTTCTTTTTCTTCATAATAGAAACTTCTCTTTTCAGCCATACAGAAGTGTTCCATAGTGTCTTTCAGCTTTTAAAAACTGCTGTTGGTTGCCCGTTGTTTCTTGTTCCTCATCCTGCTTTTCTCCATCTTGCTGCCTGGAATGTTGATGGGATGACTGGAGCTCTAACCACCATGTTGGACCATAAGGTTGAGGGATACACCCCAGTGATAGCAGAAAGCGACCAGCAAGGAGACTGGCACTCAGCAATAGCCCATGCCCACCCAGGGCTGAGTACTTGCAGACCTTTAAACGTGAAAGAAAGAAACTCTTTTGTTTAGGACCCTGTATTTTCAGTCTCTGTTACTCATAGCAGAATGTAATCCTATCTGATTTGACCCTAAGGAAAAATGTTAACTAGGCAGTGGGTAATGGACCTGGAGCACAGAGCAGAGTTTGGAGTTGTGGGTAGAAATTTGGCAGTCATTCTCACAGAGATGGGAATTGAAGCCACCAGAGCAATGAGATCAGCAAGACAGAGTGTGCTGTGTGGAAGAGCAGACAAGGCCTGCCCAGGAGGCAGCCTGTCCCTCTCTTGCCCAGAAAGATTGTTCTGGCTCTGCTGCTCAGGTTCATCCACCCGCTTCCGAGGTTTCATGAGGAGGGTTCTGCCTCCTCAGCACGCTTCTTGGCTATTATGATGCAGATTAAGGATGGAGGGAGGCTGGGGGAAGACAAGAGGTATATGGACTAGGGTTGGAGGAAATTGTTTGAAAGAGTTTTTAGAGAGATAATTTTAAGAGCAGCTGTGGTGTGTGTGGCAAAGTGGATTGGAGAAGGAAAAAGAAGAGGTTTTATAATGTGCTGTTGTAGTGTGAAAATCCCTTTCGCGGTGTTCAAGAAAACACACAACTTGAAATGTGTTGAAATTACTTTTTTTTTTTTTTTTGCAGTATGCGGGCCTCTCACTGTTGTGGCCTCTCCCGTTGCGGAGCACAGACTCCGGACGCGCAGGCTCAGCGGCCATGGCTCACGGGCCCAGCCGCTCCGCGGCATGTGGGATCCTCCCGGACCGGGGCACGAACCCGTGTCCCCTGCATCGGCAGGCGGACTCTCAACCACTGCGCCACCAGGGAAGCCCCTGAAATTACTTTTTGATTACTAGACTGGACCTCATCTGTCATAACATCACCTGAGATTGGTCCACTTGGGTGATGGCTTGAGAAGTGCCACACAAGTAATAAAAACCCATTAGAGCAGCAAAAGTAAAGGAGAAGCTCATATCACAGGGGTTTGTATGTTATAGAATGTGGGGGCAGAGGAGTGCATCTGGGCTCCACAAGGGTCTGGAACAAGGAACTGGAAATAGGCCAGCAGCAGGGAGCTGTCGCCCTGGCCACTTTCCTCCTTCTGCTCTCTGTGTATCTGCTAAATTCTTCTCTTGCTGCAGACTGCCTTTTTATTAGACTTCTTTTTAATACCAGTTTTAGATTTACAAAGATAGTGAGCAGATAGTAGGGAGTTCCCGTCTATCCCCTCCCTCACACAGCTTCCCCTATTATTAACATCTTGGACTAGTGTGATGTATTTGTTATAATTAATGAACAAATACTGATACATTATTAACTAGAGTCCATAGTTTACATTAAATTTCACTCTTTATATTGTACATCTGTGGGTTTTGCCAAATACATAATATCAGATAGTCACCATTACAGTGTCATATAGAGTAGTTTCACTGCCCTAAAAATCCCCTGTGCTTCACCTATTCTTTCCCCGAATACCTGATGACCACGGATCCTTTTACTGTCTATAGTTTTGCCTTTTTCAAAATGTCAAATAGTAGGAATTATACAATTCCTACTATTCCAAAGGCTATACAATACGTAGCCTTTTCAGACTGGCTTCTTTCACTTAGTAACATGTATTTAAAGTTCCTCCATGAAGCAGCCGCATAGCACAGGGAGATCAGCTCGGTGCTTTGTGACCGCCTGGAGGGGTGGGATAGGGAGGGTGGGAGGGAGGGAGACGCAAGCGGGAAGAGATATGGGAACATATGTATATATATAACTGATTCATTTTGTTGTGAAGCTGAAACTAACATACCATTGTAAAGCAATTATGCTCCAATAAAGATGTTAAAGTTCCTCCATGTCGTTTCATGGATTGACAGCTCATTTCTTTTTAGTACTGAATAATAATATTCCATTCTATGTATGTAACAGTGTATTTATTCATTCACTCATTGAAGGATAGCTTGGTTGCTTTCAGGTTTTGGCAGTTATAAATAAAGCTTCTATAAACATTTGTGTACTGGGGTTTGTACAGACATAAGTTTTCAACTTAACTGGGGAAATATCTAGAAGTGTGATTGCTGGATCATATGGTAAGACTATATTTAGCTTTGTAAGAAACCACCAAACTATATTCCAAAGTGGCTGTACCATTTTGCATTCCCATCAGCGATGCGTGGGAGTTTTTGTTGCTCCACAACAAAAATCCTTGTCAACATTCGGTGTTGTCAGTGTTCTGGATTTTCACCATTCTGATAGTTGTTGTTTTAATTTGCAGTTCCACAATGACATATGATATTCAGCATCTTTTCATATGCTTATTTGCCATCTATATACCTTCTGTGATGAGGTATCTGTTCAGATGTTTTGCCCATTTTTAAATGGAGTTGTTTGATTTCTTATTGTTGAGCTTTAAGAGTTCTTTGTATATTTTAGATACAATCTTTTATCAGATACGTTTTGCAAATATTTTCTCCCCGTCTGTGCTTGTCTTTTAATTCTCTTAACAGATTGCCTTTTGTTTACTTTTTTTTTCTCCATGCATGTGATCATTCCACAGCTCCTGAATGTATTTGCCCTTCATTTCAGCTACAAGCAGATGCCAAATGGTGTCTCTTAGTCCCAGTTCCAGATTTTTGGGCGAGACTATTTTTTTTTTTATTTTTATTTATTTATTTATTTATGGCTGTGTTGGGTCTTCGTTTCTGTGCGAGGGCTTTATCTAGTTGCGGCAAGTGGGGGCCACTCTTCATCGCAGTGCGTGGGCCTCTCACTATCGCGGCCTCTCTTGTTGCGGAGCACAGGCTCCAGATGCACAGGCTCAGTAATTGTGGCTCACGGACCTAGTTGCTCTGCAGCATGTGGGATCTTCCCAGACCAGGGCTGGAACCCGTGTCCCCTGCATTGGCAGGCAGATTCTCAACCACTGCGCCACCAGGGAAGCCCGGAGAGACTATATTATTTGACCAGTTTGCTGAAGTGGGAAATTAATTATGGCTGGTTGGCGTGGTGACATTAAGGTAGATGGTGGTCTGGGAAATGTAAATTTAGTTGTCTAGCCTTTGCAATACAGGAAAATAAACCAGAAGGAGGTGGGAAAGGAGTGGCAAACCTCCATGTAAACATAGGAGGTGGAGCCTGGTGGGTGTGTGGGGGGCTACTGCTCTGGTGCTGTAAGTGTAGGTAAAGAAACTCAGCCAATACCGAATGACACAAATCGAAAAGCAAAATTCTCCACACTCAGTTCCACTCCTCAGAACATCTTCCATTTTTAGATACTCCAGAGTCTTAACATCATAGTTTTAAGTAATATGCTTTACTGCTGTTTCTCAATTTAGTAACTCAAAAGAACATCTAATGATGCCTCATCATTAAAGCAAGAATTTAAATCACACTATCTCTCATCTCCCCATGCCTACTTTCTCAATTGTGTTAGTTGTATTATTATTGCAGGCTTATTTTGGTGTTATTCATAGTTGTAAACAGTCTGAGTTTAAAACTTAGTCCTCGTTCATCAACTTCAGACAGAATTTCTTGAGCCCTGCCGCTATATAAAAAGAACTAGCCCCTCTATGCCATCTGCTATCTTCCTTCCCCACCTCCTTCTAATTTCTGTTGGTTTTATCTTTGCATTTCCATGGTCAAAGTTTATAACACTTATATTCTGTACTGTAATTATAATTAAATCTTCCATTCTTTGTCTTTAGGTTGATTCTGAAAACTGAAAACCAACCAATTTTATGATTATATAAGCATTATTTACTGCAGAACCAAGTAATAAGATACCTCTACTGAGAAGGAAGTGTAATGGCATTTCCTCCACCCTATGCTGCTTGAGGAAGAATATTTGGTGTCTCAAATGTTAAGGTTAAGTAGATTCTCTTTTGTTTCACTCCACTAATTGCTCAGAATCATGCTTCAGATGTGTTTGCTCCACATTTGGTTCCTGGAATAGATTTTGTTGTTTCTGGTTTTCTAATTACCTTTTTTTTTTTTTCTTTGTTTTTGAGAGAAGAAACAGATGTTGCCTCCATTATGTTACCACAAAGTTAACTTGCTATATACACTGTCCCATGCTGGGTCCTTTGTATGTGTAGTGAGATATGGTAGCTGTTGTTGAGTTTATCCAGCATTCCATTCGCCTCTCCTTTCTTTTGGTGAACTGCTGCTCCCCAGTCCAACTGTATGATTTGGGTTTTTTTTCCAATTGCAGTACCTTCAGGAGTGGGCTATACCCAATGCCTGGCAGTTTACCTTGATGGTGACTGATGAGGGCTGGACACACAACTGAGGCAAGAATAATTGGAGTCCAGTGGGATTTGATCAGTGGATATTGAGAGTGAGAAGCACTCACCCCTTTAGCTTCAGGTAAGGCTTGATCCAGGGACTCCAATGATGTCATCAAGGACCCAGGGTCACTATATATCTTTCCTCTGCATTCAGTGTTGTCATCATTCCCTGGCTCCTCATTGTGGTCTGCCAGGAGCAACATGCTTCTCTCATGTAGCAAATGTAGGGGTGGGAGTGGGGGGGTCAATCAAACCCAATCCACAGGACTTGAGAATATAGGAAGGAAATCAGAGTAGTTTTTACCAAAAGAAGAATGAATTCATTTTGTACACCCAAACCACAGATGTTCACACTCCTTCCTATTGAATTCCTTTTTATTTCAGTAATTCTAGCTTAAAATTCCAAGAATTATTTCTTGCTTTTTTTTTCATAGCTTCCCCTTTTTGTTTTATGAATGTAATAGCATTAGAATCTTTCTTTTTATAAATTCTCCTCTGTTCCTTATCTATTTCCTCTGGGATCAGTTTGTTCACCTTTTATTTAATTTATTAAAGAGGCGGTATAGCTGAATAGTTCAGAGTATAATGCAAGAAACAGACTGCCTGGGTTCAGATTCCATCTCTCTGCCCTTTGCTAGCTATGTAAGCCTCAGCCAAGCTATGTTGCCTTTCTGTGACTCCATTTCCCAGAAAGGATAATAATAGCACCTAGCTCAGAGGGTCGTTACATGAGTTACTGAATGTAAAATGCTTAGACCATGGCCGGGCCCACAGTAAGCCCTGAAGAGCTATTTGCTATTCTTTTTTCTTCCTTCCCTCCCTTCCTTCTTTCCTTCCTCCCTCCCCCCACCCTTTCTTTCTTTCTTTCTTCACCATCTCCTTTTATTAAGAATAATGAAAAGGATGGGGCTTCCCTGGTGGCACAGTGGTTGAGAGTCCACCTGCCGATGCAGGGGACACGGGTTTGTGCCCCGGTCTGGGAAGATCCCACATACCACCGAGAGGCTGGGCCCGTGAGCCATGGCCGCTGAGCCTGCGCATCCAGAGCCTGTGCTCCGCAACGGGAGAGGCCACAACAGTGAGAGGCCCGCGTACTGCAAAAAAAAAAAAAAAGAATAATGAAAAGGAAACAAAGATCATTCTCCCAGTCAAATACACTTCTGCTCCCTCTTATTGGTGTTTTTAATGACAACTGCCAGGTAGTATGGGAAACACGCAGTTGCTCCCACCCAGATGTATGTCCATTTTATGACATTCTAATGATCCAGTTGCAAGTACATTAAGGTGGGTGCGTGTGTAGATAAATATATTGGATACATATATTTATATATGGCCCATATCTGGACAAGGGCTTGAGATGGTGCAAGACCTTAAAATTACACACACACAAAATGGGCTCTTTGCCCAGTGATATTCTTTTCTTAATCCTTCTCCTTTTGTTGGTTTTTCTCAGTTGTCTGGTAATACGTGGTGACCAGTTCATCTTTAGGACTGAAGGGCAGGGCTGATTGGTATCCGCATTGATGTAGGGTATTTCCTCTGCCCTGGAGCATAAGCAGTGGGCAGGGCGGTGGGGAGTGGTCCATATGTCGCCTACCATCCTTCTGAGGGGTGTTGTCTCCCGTGGAGGGTCCTCTCCTGCTTCCATGCCTGCTCAGGCCTCTGGAGCAGCTTTCTCTCAGGCAGGCTTCAGCTGTGTTTTCCTCTGCCCCCATTTGTGCCTCTTTGCAATCCGCCCTTCTTCTATCTTCTAAAAGCAAATAAAAATCCCTGGACAGTTGATGCCCCCCCCAACCCCCCACCCCAGCCATCGTGTCCTCAGCCCTTCGATGGATTTGCTTCCTTTTCTCTTTCCTCACTGTGCTTTTGGTGGTGTTTGAGGCACTAGGGGTGGTAGAGACATGTTCTCAGCCTGCCATCTTGAACTGGAAGTCTGTGTAGTGGTTTAAGTGTTTCTAACTCCATCCAACTCTGCACATATGGGGTCCTTTGGGGCTGGCAAGTAGTCACACTGGACGCCCAGAACTTGCACAGGAAGGAAAAAGGGAGATATTTGTAACTTATGTCTTTTAATCTTCTTGTGAAGTCTACATGGGCCTGTTGACTTCCAAGCCAGTCTCTCAGACCTAGTGGCTGTTTGGGGGAGGAAGGTGGCCCTTCTGTTTCCCTAAGAACTCCAGAGCCTTCAAACTCTCGGGGAGCAGAAGTGAGTGAGTACGAGATGTGTGAACAGGGGAGGAGAGCCAGAGGGACAGACCACAGGCTTGGTGGGATACTTGAAAGAGTGAAAATCCAGGGTGTATCTATTAGAGTGAAGGTCATCTTGGCGGGGGGGGGGGGGGGGAGGGGGGCAGAGTGGGAGCACAGCCTTCAGTCACTCTCACTTTGCACTCACAGAGCTCTTCTGACAGTCCAGGCCCTGTGGGAAGCTTTTCACACAAGCTGTTGGGAGGCTCCAGGTTCAGAGTGTTTGAGTGAATTCTCTGTGATCACACAGCTGGTGAAGGATATGTCTGGATTTGAACTCAGATCCATACAGGGCCCAGGCTCCTAACCACTGAGCTACATGACTCCCACCTGCCCCCAGGCTGACCAGAGCAGGGTCCCGAAGATCTCTCATGGGTCACTTGGGCTGAGCTGTCCACACCTCAGATGTTGCAGTTGGGTCTGAAAGGACAAAGACAAGGAAGCAGAGGGCTCTGGCGCCCTCTGGCGGAGATAGAAGACTATGCAGAGATGTGGTGGAGGAGTGGGCGGGGCCTGGGCCTGGGATCCTAGTAGGTCCAAGGAATGAATGCTTGAATTAGGGTCCTTGTTGCTCTATATAACAGCAGGGCTTTACCTCCCCTACTCCTTAGTAAAGAGCCCCCAATATTTACCTGTGTGCATCATCTATTGGAATAAAGACATAGGCTCTGTGTCTAACTTCTGGCTAGTGCAACATAAGCAGAAATAAAGTGTGCAATATAAGGAATTATCTTTAAAAGATGGGAGCGTGACCTGCTTTGTTCCTTCCTCCATCCTTCTTTCTGGAATGCAGATATAATGGCTGGAGCTCAAGCAGACATCTGGGACCAGGAGTGGAAACAGCCCATTGGAAAGGACAGAGTAAAAAAATAAGAGGGGGTCTAGTGGTTGAATGCAGTTGCCCTATCAGCCTTGGATGCCAACACTTTATTTGAGGGAGACAGAGATACACTTCTACTTTATTTAAACCACTGTTGTTTTGAAAAAAAATTTATTTATTTGGCTGCACCAAGTCTTAGTTGTGGCATGCGGGATCTTTAGTTGCGGCATGCGGATCTAGTTCCCTGATCAGGGATCAAACCCGGGCCCCCTGCATTGGGACCACCGAGTATTAACCACTGGACCACCAGGGAAGTCCCTTTAAACCACTGTTATTTGGGGTTTTCTGTACTTTAGCCAAACTTTTTTCTTTTCACTTAAAAAAAATTATGCTTGTTCATGCCAGAACAAAAGTAAAAAACATTATCAAAATTTGACTGAGTGCACCGTAAGCCATGAAATAAATTCACTTATAAGCCATTTATTTATGAATAAATTGATTTTTTTTTTTTCGGTACGCAGGCCTCTCACTGTTGTGGCCTCTCCCGCTGCGGAGCACAGGCTCCCAACGCGCAGGCCCAGAGGCCGTGGCTCACGGGCCCAGCCGCTCTGCAGCATGTGGGATCTTCCCGGACCGGGGCACGAACCCGTGTCCCCTGCATCAGCAGGCGGACTCTAAACCACTGCGCCACCAGGGAAGCCCGGATTTTTGAATTGAATTTAATTTCATATTCAAGATTTTATATTTCAAGTATTGCCACTAAAAAAATATATATTGTTTGGTATCTTTACTCATGTTTTTTCCCAATTCTGAAGCGTTCTGTTATTTTAGGATCTGCCATTCTTAGGACAGATTTTGATCTGATATGTTTAATTATGATGAGGTGGAATTTTTAAGGCTCCTTCATGTCTTTCAATGGTTTGATAGATAGCTCATTTCTCTGAAGAATAGTTCATGACCTGGATGTACTACAGTTTATTTATCCATTCACCTACTGAAGGGCATTCTGGTTGCTTTTAAGTTTTGGCAATTATGAATAAAACTACTATAGACATCTGTGTGCAGGTTTTTGTATGAGCATAAGTTTTCAACTCAGTTGGATAAATACCAAGGGGTACAATTGCTGGATTGTATGGTAAGTATATGCTTTGTTTTATAAGAAAATTGCCAGACTGTCTTCCAAAGTGGCTGTACCATTTTGCATTCTCACCAGTAACGAATGAGAGTTCCTGTTGTTCCACCTGTTTGCCAGCACCTGGTGTTGTCAGTGTTCTGGATTTCGGCCATTTTAATAGGTGTGTAGTGGTATCTCATTGTTTGTTTGTTTGTTTGTTTGTTTGTTTGGCGGAGCCACATGGCTTTTGGGATCTTAGTTCCCTGACCAGGGATCGAACCCCGGGCCCACAGCAGTGAAAGCGTGGAGTCCTAACGACTGGACCACCAGGGAATTCCCATCATTGTTGTTTTAATTTGCATTTCTCTGATGACATTGACGAGGAGCATCTTTTCATGTGTTTATTTTCCATCTGTATATCTCTTTGGTGAGGTCTTATTTATTTTTTTGTAGCTGAAAAAGTTAGCCTTGGGCAAGTATCCTACTTCCCCATGACTTGATTCTCACATCTGGAATGAGGATAATAGTACCTACCTCACAAAGTGCTTGTGAAAGTTAAAAGTACGTATGACAGTGAGACCTACTGAAAAATTACCTAAGAATTTTTTATTTTAAAATTTATTTTAGCAGCTATCGACTAGGAAAACACTGAAGGGTAATGTTCCCTGACCAGGCAAAGCAGACAAGTCTTTGTCCTCCTTACCCCAAGGAAAGGTAAGCAAGTTCTATCTGTGCTGTTCTGAGACTTAGGCCTTGCATCAGTTTACTACTGTAGCTAACACACAACCACAGAATTCTCAGTGGCATCCAGCAATAAACACATAGATCTGAGCAGGTTGGCTCAGTTATGGCTGACTTTGGCTGGGCTTGGCCTATGGGTCTGGTTCAGGTCTGTTCCCCATGTCTCATCTTCTTTGAACTCCAGCAGGTTAGCTGGAGTACAGCCTTTGCTTGGCAATGGAAGAAATGCAAGAGAGCAAGGCCAAATATGCAAGTACACTTCAAGACTTTGTTTATGTTGTGTCCACTCACATCCATTGGCTGGAGTAAGTTACATGGCTAGGTCCAGAATCAAGGGGTGAAGGAATATGCTTTACCCACCATGGAGCTATGGGGTAGATGTGTATAGTCTATAGTGGACTGAAGGGTTGGGGCTGGAAAGTTGCACTCACACAGGCCTAGAGTTGGGGGTGTCTCTGGGCCAACAAGTCTTATGTTGGTGTTGGAGGAGGAAGAAAAGGGATTTTGTTTTCGTCCAAAAAGGAAATGACCTAAGGTTAGGAGTGATGCAGGGGCTACAAAGAGGACAGAGTGATAGAGACCTAATCTCTCTGGGGCCTGAGGATTTCAGGGTAGAATGTCAGGAGACATCTGCTTTGGGCCACTGTGGCCTGGGATCCTGGGTCCATCCTGATTCAAGTTTTTATGTGACTTTTGATCTGCACATGTGGGTTTGCCCACAGGGTACAGAGGGCCTGGTCTGGCTGGATCCCCACCACTACAGATAGGCTGGGGCTGAGCTGAATTAAATTTGAGTTGTGAAACAAAGAAATGTGTTGTCACTTGGATCCAAGATTGCTTGGAGCCATTAACATCTGCCCCACACACCGAGTGCCTGGCACATAGTAGGCCCTCGATAAAATGGGCTCCGGTATCATGACAGTATCGCAGCCATGGCAGGGTCTTTCCTCCTCTGCTTCAGCGGGAGTGGGGGTGCTACTGAAATCCTGTGGGGGGGGTGTGGGGGGAGGGACAGTGGGAAAGGGGAGAGGGATTAGAAGCACTCCTCTAGCCTGAGGTTGGGGTCCCTGTGTTCCCCACAACTAGAGCCTGCTTCTTGGAGGGTTGTCCCCAGAGTAGCCAGGTGCAATGAGGGTGCTGGGAAGGTCCCAAAGGACCTGGAAAATCAGCACCTTTGTCTAGGTGCCCTGTCACGCTCCCCCACCCCAGGCTGGGCTTGTCTCCTTTCTTGTTGTTAGGAGGAACAGTGTGCAGAAAGCTCCCTTCCTCCTCTCTCAGACTCCCTAAAAAGGCCAAGTGGTGCCCAAAGAGAGGGGTATGGCTATGGCTGGTGAACAGGACCCCTCAGTTCCCACTTTGCTGGATAGGAGGCTCCCACAGGGCCCAAGGTCTCACTTCTGCTTGCTCAAGTCCCAGAGTCCCAGGCCTTGAGGGGGCCTTCCCCTGCCTGGGAGGTCTTTCTGGTCTTGGTGTTGTGCAAGGCCGGCAGCTTCCTCCCTGACCAGCCTCCTGGTTGGGCAGTAGGGCTGAGGCTTTGGGAAAAGAGGAAGCAACGCCGAGGCTGGGTCTCCTCTGCAGGAGAGCCAGCAGCACCTCGAGCTCCTGGCCCTGCCCCCTCCATTCTTCTCTCCTGCAGTTTGCCAGCCTTGCAGCCATCTTCCCCTGTGGAGCAGGTACTCCCATCCCTGGGCCCCGAGGGCGAGCGGAGGCTTGGGAGCAGGGCTGGGCTGGGATTTGCTCGGGGACACCTGGGTGTCCAAGCCCAAGACATTAATCAAAGCTGCACTCATAATCCAAACCCCTGCACAACCCCAAACCACCTCCAACCCACATCCCAATCCCCATCCTAACCGTCACCTTGACTCCTGCCCTGCCCAGCCCCGGTACTTATTCCAACCTTACCTCACCCTCCATTGCATCCTATCCCCAGCCATTTAGTAACAATCATCTCCATCCAGCCCCGGGCCTGACTTGCACGCTCACCCAACACCATCACTCTCAACTCCGTGCCAACCCTAATTCTATTCCAGATCCCAGTCTAACCATTACCTTCACCCCTACCCAACTGCAGCCCGACCCTCACCTTCCCCTCATTTCACTTCATTTGTTACCACTTCATTCATCTGAGCGAAGGCCCCCAGCACCGCCCAGCATAGCTTGGGGGAACGGGCATCCAGGCTAAGAGCATTTACAGTCAGATTCAGGAATGAAATGTGAAACTTTTACTACCCATTTCAAAGCCAATAGACCTCATTTATGGATAATATGGCTTTCCAAGTTAAATGTTTGGCCTATGTTTGAGGCTTTTCACTATTACGAAGATAATGTACTCCCGGAATTGCCCATCTGTACCTGATTTCTGATCTGTGGAGTAGAGCACTCCAGCTGGCTGTGTCACCCCATTTCCCTCCTTCTCCAGCCTGAATAGGGAAGTTGGGGAGAAGCTCTGGTACTGGGAAATAGAAACTGAATCCTGCACCCAGGCACAGCTGCCTACAGTAAAACTGCCTCTGCCCTTTCTTCCCCAGGCCAAACTTGGCCTCTAGGATCAGAGGTCAGGGACTTGTGGCCCAGCCGGCCCTCCCAGATGTCCTGGGACACTTGCTCTCATATAGACTTTACCCACTCACTTGCTCTCACACAGGCAGCAAACATGGGTGCCCCCCATGTGCCATCCACCCCAACCCAGTGCTGATGCAGTATATACCAGTTCTGGGAGTGGGATTTTAAACTCTGTCTTCAGAGTGCCCAAGACTTGGAGATCGGAGGATGAACCCGGGAACTGTGCTCTCCCAGATGGTCATTGCCTATGGGCTGCAGTGCTCCCTGTCCCCAGTACAGCCACCCCCTCCCCCAGGACCTGCAATCATCCCTCTGCCCCCAGGAGGTGCTGGGTGTGGGTGCCCACCAAGACACCAGCTCAAACCAAGCCCTAGGGGTACCTGCCCCTCAACACCAGGCTTTAAACAAGGACAAGGAGCTCCCTTCCTGGGGTTCTTCTTGCCCTCTCTTTTTTCCAGGAAAGTTCTCTGGGCTGAGGGTGGTCTTTGGGGTGGAACAGGCTGAGCCAATAAGCTGGACTCTGGTGGGACTGACTTCTTGGGTATTGGGACTGGGCTAAGTATAGGTGACATCTACATGATGTGATTTGGGGTGGTTCTAGAAAGGGTCCTCTCAAAAACCCCTGCTCCATTCTGGGGTCAGTATGTCTAAAATCCCACCATTCCTCCTGTAGCTTCAGCACTGCCCCTTCCAGGGCCCCAAATGGGAACATCAGGGGAGCTGGGGACAACATGAACATTGGTGACGCCCCAGCTGTAGAGGAGCTGACCTTGATGCCCAGTGTGGCTCTGGGCCCCAGGGCCACACATGCCACCAAACATGCCCAGTAGGCTGCTGCTCAGTCCAGCATCCAGGCCATAGCATCCAGGTCATGGGCCCCAGCCTGGGCCAGCATGAGCCTCTCCTGTGGCCAAGGACCAAGTGTGGAGGGTGTGGATACATCTTCCTGGGAGAGGAGCAGGAAAAGGACTGCCCAAAGAACTGAGGATGAGCCTCTGGGCCTCAGCAAATGACCAGACCTGTCTGCAGGAGCAGCCTAGCCAGGGACCCAAGTCAACTAAAGGACGGGACTCTGCCTGTTCTTCCCTCAGTTTTGCCTTTACTGTGCTCCCTCTCTTCACACTTGGCTAGTCATCCTGACAGGCAATTCAGGCCCTATCCAGGCTCTGGGCATCTGTTCAGCCTCTCCCCAGGTGTGCCCCCTAGCAGCTACCAGAATCAGCTGGGCCCCACCCCTGAGACAGATAGGTTAGGGGCTGGGAGATGTCATGAGTTTCCTGTTCCCACTTCCAGCCTCCCCAGGCCCTTCCCGTCAATCTGTAGAGTCAGCATTTAGGACCAGGAAGGATTGCAAAGTTGGCAACATGGGTTTTTTATGTGTATGTTGTAAAATATACATAACCTAACCATTTTTTAAGTGTTTTAACCATTTTTTCAGTGTACATTTCAGTGACATTAAGTACATTCATAATACTGTGTAACCATCCTTACTGCCTATTTCCAGAACTTTTTCATCAGCCAAAATAGAGACTCTATACCTATTAAACATTAACTCCCCAGTCCCTCCTCTCTCCAGCCCCTGGTAACCTTTATTCCACTTTCTGTCTCTACGAGTTTGCCTTTTCTAGGTACCTCATATAAGTGGATGCATACCATATTTGCCCTTTTGTGCCTGGCTTATTTCACTTAGCATAATGTTTTTAAGGTTCGCCCATGTGTGTAGTATTTGTCAGAATTTCATTCCTTCCTATGGCTGAATACTATTCTGTTGTATGGATATACCACATTGATCTGTTGATGGACACTTGGGTTGCTTCTACTTTTTGGCTATTATGAATAACTCTGCTATGAACATGTGTGCAAGTATCTGTTTAAGCCCCTGTTTTCGATTCTTTTGGGTATATAACCAGGGGTGGAGTTGCTGGATCATATGGTAAGCTATGTCTGACTTTTTGAGGAAACACAAAACTGTTTTCCAGAGGGGCTGCACAATTTTACATTTCCACCAACAGTACCTGAAGCTTCCAATTTCTCCACAGCCTTGCCAACACTTGTTATTTTCTGGTTTTGTTTGTTTGTTTACAGTGTGAAGTGGTAGCCCATTG
The DNA here is from genome assembly GCF_964374135.1 of Grampus griseus. Lineage (NCBI taxonomy): Eukaryota > Metazoa > Chordata > Mammalia > Artiodactyla > Delphinidae > Grampus > Grampus griseus. The sequence goes on from NC_139008.1 coordinate 58,854,852, forward strand.
TGGTTTTGATTTGCATTTCCCTAATGACTAATGATGCTGAGCATCTTTTCATGGGTTTATTGGCCATTCGTATATCATCCTTGGAGAAATGTCTATACAAGTCTTTAGCTCATTTTTTTGAATTTGGGATGTTTGGTGGGGGGGGGGTTGTCCTTGAATTGTAGGAGTTCTTTATATATTCCAGATGTTAATCCCTTATCACCTATATGATTTGCACCTATTTTCTCCCATTCTGTGGGTTGACTTTTCTCTCTCTTGATAGTGCCCTTTGATGCAAAAAAGTTTTTCATTTTGATCAAATTCAATTTATCTATTTTTTCTTTTGTTGCTTGTGCTTTTGGTGTCATACTTAAGAAATTATTGCCTGTTATTAGGTCATGAAGATTTTCACCCACTTTCTTCTAACAGTTTTATAGTTTCAGTTATATGTGTTTCTGGCATCTCTCCCCTTTGGATTCATATCTGTTGCACCTCTTAGAGCCCCCATCTCCACCAGGGGCACTCTATGGCGGAGGGCCTGCCTTCTTGTGCATGGTATACAGTAGGCATTTAACTCCTGTTTGTAGGATATATGTTGGGCAGGGTCCTTGTGACCCCTGTCACACCTAGACTTGCCCTGCCACCAACTCTAAACCACCAAGGACCACACCCTTCTCTTGCCCACTACTGCCGGGGGGCTCTGCACTGCTGCAGGACACATGTCCTCAGTCCCAGGTCCTGAGAAATGGGTGCTCACAGCTACCAAGGACAAGGCAAGCACAGAGGTGGCTCTGGAGTGGCTAAAGACCCCAAAGGGGAGGTTTCAGCTAGAAGCCACCTTGAAGACTGAATAAGATTTCAGCAGGCTAAGATCATTTGTGGTGAGGCCAGAGCTGGTCAGCTGGAGAGCTCATGGGCAGACAGGATTGGCCCCACAGTGGGAACTGGTTCCAGGGTGGCCCCAGGGGGAGCAGGAAATGGGGGCAGAGCTGGGAGTAGGAAAGGAAGAGCTTTCAGGGTTGTATGGGGAACCACATCTCACGGGCAATGGGGAGCCACAGAAGACTTTTGAGCAGGGGAGTGACTCTTAAAGGCTGCACTTTCGTAAGCGCTCAGTCAAGCCCCATTATGGTCTATAGCTGGTAAGACTGGTGGTAGGGAGACAAGTCTAAAGTAAGAAACCATCATTTTTGCTGGATGCCTTGGAGCAAGTCACTGGGCCTCTCTGGGCTCCAGTTCCTGGTGACTTGGGTGGCAGGGAGGGGGCAGGGAAGTGGGGGAAAGGAAGAAACAGCTGTTCATCCTTGAGGGGCCTGGGAAAGCAGAACTTAGGGCGGGGCCAAGAGACAGACAGAGGACTTTCTGGGGCATGCCACCAAGTGAGGGCATTCCTGGGTACAGCCTGAGCTGGGAACACGGGCTCCTGGCTTCCAGTGGCAGCTGCCCTGCCCTCTCACTGGGTTGGCCAGCATACCATGTGAGGAAACAGGGCTGGGCTCCCAGCAGGCTCTGAGATTGAGGTTCCCCAGGAGGCCTCTGTGTGCCCAGCCAGCACAGTGCACACCACCCTCTTAGGCACCAGAACCAGCGTGAGAACCTGCTATGGACTTCCCGCTCCAGCTCCTCCTCCTGGCCTCATCCATCCCAGCAGGTAACGTTGCTGGCCTTTTTCTTCTTAGAGGGCCTGGCTTCAGTGAGTCCAGCCCTCTGTTGGCCTGGGCAGACTGGACTGTGTCTGGTCACAGGTTTAGCTGCTGACGTTGAAGGAGGGCATGGGAAGGCAGTGACAGGGAACAGTGACCCTCTTTGGGGTGCCCAGAGGGGCTGCATTGCTGGGGGCACATCTGGGGCACCTTCTGTGGGGCAGAGCATGGGGCTTTGCAGTGACCCCAGGCCTGCATCACGCTCCTCCCTGTCCCGCCCCCCAACTCAGGCCTGACCTCATGGGGCGTCTCCAGTCCCCAGGCTGTGCAGGGCGTAAGGGGTTCCTGCCTCGTCATCCCCTGCATCTTCAGCTTCCCTGCCAGCGTGGAGGTGCCCCACGGCATCACAACCATCTGGTACTATGACTACTCGGGCAACCGGCAGGTAGTGAGCCATTCCGGGGACCCCCAGCTGGTGGAGGCCCGTTTCCAAGGCCGTGCCCTACTGGTGGGGCGTGCCGAGCACAAGTCGTGCAGCCTGCTGCTGAGAGACCTGCAGCCCGAGGACGCGGGCTCCTACAACTTCCGCTTTGAGATCAGTGAGGGCAACCGCTGGTCAGATGTCACAGGCACAGTGGTCACCGTGACAGGTGAGGAGCAGGGCCACTGCCTGGAAGGGACTCCCAGACTGCTCCTGGCCCCACTGGCTCACAGACCCAACGCTGGTCCTAAATCCAAATGCAACCTCAATCTTGGCCACAGTTCCAGCCCCAGCCCTGTGCCCCCTGGCATTAACCCCAATGAACCCCTCGCATCCTCCTTCCCCTTGAAGCCCCCCTGCCCCAGGCTGGAGTTTCTAGGGCAGGAGGTCTCAGGTGCAGTGAAGGGGAGTCCCTAGCCTCCTGTCTTTTTCCTCAGAGGAGCCCAGCATGCCCACCATTGCCTCACCAGCTGAGCTGCGCGAGGGCATGGAGGTGGACTTCAACTGCTCCACTCCCTACGCGTGCCTGCAGGAGTCAGTCAGTCTGCAGTGGCAAGGCCAGGACCCCACCCGCTCCGTCACCTCCAACCTCCAGAAGCTTGAGCCCACGGGCATCATCCACCTGGAGACCCTCCACATGGCCCTGTCCTGGCAGGACCATGGCCGGACCCTGCGCTGCCAGCTCTCGGTGGCCAAACACAAGACTCAGGGCGAGATTCACCTCCAAGTGCAGTGTGAGTGTGCTGGGGGCCACGCCCTCTTTACTGAGCACACGTCTGTGGCTCCCCTGTGGAAACAGTCCCTTCTCCAGCCTGTAGAAACAGCCAAGCTGCACTCGGACCAAAGGGTGGGGCAGGTGGAGAGAGACTACTAAGCCCTAAGGGCCACATTGAAAGGCTCTCTTCCACCTCCAGTCCCCGAAGCTGGGCTGGGCAGAGAAGAGGAGACACAAAAAGCCAGAGAATTGGGGGTCGAGCAGCAGGGGCCCTGGGATTTAGCCCAGCCCTGGAGGTTGCCACGGAGGCAGGGGTTTACCCCTTTCCTGCCTAAGGCCACTCATACTCGTGACCAGGGTAACACCCAGACATGGCAAAGAGGCAGTGGGAGAAAGTCCGAGTTTTCACTTGGTTATGCAACTTCCCATCACAGTAAAACAGGGCAGCCTGTTCTAGAACGACTGCTGTACACAGGCATCAGGCTGGCCGCTGGCTCCGCCATCAACTAGATGAGCAAACTTTGGGCAAGTTACTTGCCTCTCAGAGCCTCTGTTTTCTCATCTGTATAGTGGAGGTAATAGTAAATTCTTTCTATCTCACAGGATTGTTATGAAAATTAAAGGAGTGCTTGGTACCTATTAAGCACTCAAAAATATTAGCTTCTATTATTTTCATATTTACATAGATTAAGCACTTGAAAATATTAGCTTTTTTTTTTTTTTTTGGCCACACCTCACAGCTTGCTGGATCTCATTTCCCTGACCAGGGATTGAACCTGGGCCACAACAGTGAAAGCCCAGAATCCTAACCACTAGTCAACCAGGGAACTCCTGAAAATATTAGCTTTTATTAGTATAGTTACATAGAGAGAGGCTTTGGAACAAGATTTAAAGAAGTGCAGTTTCTTTGTATTGTATTTGTATTTCTTTGTTGTAACTCAACAAATGAGGTAAACATTCTGAGTGAATTTGACTCTGCCTTTGGCCCCTCCATTAGGTGGTTGGTCCCTTGCCAACAGCTACCACAAGCCACTAAAGCAAGCAGTGTGTCCATGACTCTCAGATAGAAGAGAGGTAATGGACATGTCATGAGGCAGAAAGCCATAGAGGGCAGCGTAGGCTGGACGCTAGGCCAAGCATCACAGCATCAGGCTGTCAGTGGAGAAGGAAGGGATCAGGACTCCTCACAAGGTGGGGGGCAGTGCCTGCCCTGGACGGGGGAACTAATGGGACTTATGATTTATCTGGGTGGGCTTCCTTAAGGCAGAGTGTTGAAAGAGGAGAGGAAAAATGCCCCCTGCCTTCCCTGAGCACCATATTCGACACCCCCCATCATGCCTTGCAGATGCCCCCAAGGGTGTGAAGATCCTCCTCAGCCCTTCGGGGCGAAACATCCTTCCAGGTGATCTGGTCACACTCACCTGCCAGGTGAATAACAGCTACCCTCAGGTCAGTTCCGTGCAGTGGGTCAAGGATGGGACGCACCTCAAAGACCAGAGTCATGTACTACAGCTGCCCCAGGCAGCCTGGGCCGATGCTGGCATCTACACCTGTGAAGCTGGGAATGGCGTGGGCTCTTCGGTCTCACCCCCTGTCAGCCTCCACGTCTTCAGTGAGTCCTGGGTGAGCCTGGGTCTTGACCAGAGGGCAGGGAGGTGTCCAGGCCATGGCAGCTGAGGGAAACCAGGCCAAGGTGCCTCCTGGGATGCCGGTAAGGAGTCCCAGCCTTGTGTCAGACAGATGACAAACCTCCCTGGCAGTGAACAGGGCAAAGAGATGCGTGGCCAGTCCAGGAGGCTCCTCTGCAGAAGGGGCGTGATGTAGAATGGGCAGAGATTTAGGCTGATTGGCTGCAGCCCTGAGGGTTTGGGCCTGGAAGTCAGCTGGGTATCCCCCAGTGTGCCCTATGTTGCCCCCCCAGTGGCTGAGGTCCAGGTGAGCCCAGCAGGCTCCATCCTGGAGAACCAGACAGTGACGTTGGCCTGCAACACACCTAAAGAAGCGCCCAGCGAGCTGCGCTACAGGTGGTACAAGAACCACGCCCTGATGGAGGACACTCACAGCCGCATCCTCCAGCTGCGCTCAGCCACCAGGGCTGATACAGGCTTCTACTTCTGTGAGGTGCAGAATGCCCAGGGCAGCGAGCGCTCTGGCCCGGTCAGCGTGGTGGTCAGCCGTAAGTGGTGGGGGGTGGGGCACTGGACCTGGGAGCAGGGCTAAAGAGTAGAGCCCCCTGCAGAAGGGTTGGGGTCGTGGGCCCAGGAGCCCTTGAGCTCACATCTGGTCAAGGCTTTGACATCCCCGTCCTTCAGTTTCCTCCTATTTAAAAAAACTTTTGGGCTTCCCTGGTGGCGCAGTGGTTGAGAGTCCGCCTGCCAATGCAGGGGACACGGGTTCGTGCTCCGATCCAGGAGGATCCCACGTGGCGCGGAGCGGCTGGGCCCGTGAGCCATGGCCGCTGAGCCTGCGCTTCTGGAGCCTCTGCTCTGCAGCGGGAGAGGCCACAACAGTGAGAGGCCCGCGTACCACAAAAAAAAAAAAAAACCAAAAACTTTTTATTTTGAAATAAGTTCAAACTTTAAAAAAGTTGCAAGAAGAAAACAAAGAATTATCATATACCTTTAACCTAGATTCCGCATTTGTTAATATTTTTGGAAAATTGATTTTCTCTCTCTCTCTCTAACTATATATTATATGTGTTTGTATATATATGTGCTCACACATGCACACATATACATGTATGTATGTATATATGCACATATATGTGTGCGTGCATGCACACATTTTCCTCTACATATATACTCTCTATCCACATGCATACATACATATGCACTCTATAGGTATACATACACACATATTCTATCATCTATCTATCCATCCATTTGTATTCCTGAAGTTGCAGGCATAATGCCCCTTTACCCCTTAATTTCTCAGCATGTATTTCCTAGGGTCACTCTCATGCATAATCACAGTACGATTGTATGTAGTCAGGAAACTTAACATTGATACAAGGCCATTGTCTAATCTACAATCCATATTTAAATTTTACCAGTTGGTCCAATAATGTCCTTTAGGTAATTACTTTTTTCTGGTCCAGGATTCAATCCAGGATCCTGCATTGCATTCAGTTGTCAAGTCTCTTTATTCTCCTTCATTCTGGCATAGCTCCTCAGCCTTTCCTTGTCTTCCTTGACATTGAGCTCCAACGAGCACAGGCTAGTTGTTCTGTGATGCTCTCAGTTTGTGTTGGTCTGAATGGAGCAGACCGAGCCAGTGCACGTGGGCAGGAACACCGTGGATGTGATTCTGTGTCTGTCTCCCTGTGTCACATCAAGAGGCACATGGGGTCAGTTTGTCCCATTGCTGGGAGTGTTCACTTTGATTATTTGGGGCAGTGCTGCCCACTGCCAGGTTTCTTTGCCAGTTTTCCCACCTTTAAAGTGGGGTCCCTGGTTCCCCACTCTCAGGGTGGCCACAAGGATTGACTGGGATGACAGAGTGATTTGCCCAATCCGGGATAGACACTCAGGAGCTGCTGGGGTCACTGCCCCTTTCCCAGGGCATTATGGGACAAAGTGGGTTCAGGAGTCATAGGCTATAAGGGGAGATCCAGGAATGCCCCTGTTGAGGGTAACAGGTCTGCCCCTCATCTTCACACAGACCCACCCCTCGCCCCGGACCTAACTGCCTTCCTGGAGACACAGGCAGGACTGGTGGGCATCCTCCAGTGCTCTGTGGTCAGCGAGCCCATGGCTACTCTGGTGTTGTCACATGGGGGCCTCATCCTGGCCTCCACTTCTGGGGAGGGTGACCACAGCCCACGCTTCAGTCTCTCCTCTGCCCCCAACTCCCTGCACCTGGAGATTCGAGACCTGGGGCCAACTGACAGCGGACAGTACACGTGCTCAGCCACCAACTCTCTTGGGAATGCGTCCTCCACTCTGGACTTCCATGCCAATGGTAAGATGGCCCCAGTGAGGCTAGTGGAAGGAGTCTGAGGAGAAGGCCTTCTCTGGCACCTTCCTCCTGGGAGCCCAGAGGGGTCAACTGAGGGCCTGAACTAGTTGGCTAGAAAAAAATCACATCAAAGATATGAGGTATACAGTCATCCCAGCCTCAGAGGTTCCTAGAAGTCAAGGCAAAAAGGGAAACATGGCAGATTGAGTTATTCCTTTAGTACCCATTCTGACTCTGAGCTTGGAGGGTTCTTCAACGCGCATTCATTTGTTTTTTATTTATTGAACATTTGGGGCAGACTCCGTGCTAGGAGTCAGATGCAGAAGGCCAAGTAGAGAAGCTGGGTCTTGGTGCATGTGCTGCCCTTCCCTCCTTCTGAGGCAGACATAGCTAATTGACCAAGCCAGGTTTTTGACATAAGCCTGGGATCTGGCTCAGAATCCTTCCCAGCCATGCTTTAGCCAGCTACTACCAATAAGAGCTGAACTGGCATTCAAGACCAGACCCTCCTGGATCATCAAGAGATTCACAGAGCTGATGCCACGATGCCCAGAGCTCCCTACAATTGAGTTGGGAGAGGGGAACCCGGGGGCGCTTCCTGTGGTGGGTGGCATGAAGCCACAGGCATGCAGGGGAGCCGAGCCTTCCTCTCTCCCTTTCCTGCTAGCAGTCCGCCTCCTCATCAGCCCGGCAGCAGAGGTGGCAGAAGGGCAAGCAGTGACACTGAGCTGTAGGAGCAGCCTAAGCCCGACACCTGACACACACTTCTCCTGGTACCGGAATGGGGCCTTCCTTCTCAAGGGCCCCAGCAGCAGCCTTCTGCTCCCCGCTGCCTCCAGCACTGACGCCGGCTCATACCACTGTTGGGCCCAGGATGGCCATAGCACCAGCGGGCCCTCCTCACCTGCTGTCCTTACCGTCCTCTGTGAGTAGCCTTCCCACCAGCCCGTGGCTGCCGTGAGGAGGATCAGCCCATTGGAGGCCATCAGCCACCCCCACCTCCTCCAGGCTCTCCTGGCCCCGTCCTGCCCTGGGGTCTAGATGAGGAAGGCAGCCACGAGCCTAGACATCGCGGACCTCGACACCCAGGAGTGAAATTTGGAGACCGAGGCTGGGGAATCTCATTTCCCAGCCCCAGTTCCATTAGGGCTCTGCCTCTAGACTCAGACCCATCATTGACACCATGTCCAAACTTTGTCCTCCAGAGCTGGGCCCTGGGACACTGTACTCATATATGTGCACACACCCCATAGGCTGTGCCCTCACAGGTGCAGACACAAAGGCAGAGCCTCTCCGCACAGGGACTGCGTCCTGTCAAGGGTGGATGCTTTTGAGGGGCTGACCAATGTTCAGGACATACTTAGCTTCCAGAACACTTTCCCTGACATGTGCAGGAGTCATGTCCGGGGACTGTCAGGAAGAGCAGGTGCCTCTAGGGGGGTTTCTAGTGTTCAGGGTGAGATGACATGGGGACTTTGGCCCCAATCTTCAGAAACTTCTAGGAAGAGGGCATTTTAGGCATTATCTATTCTCACAGAAGCTGGCTTGGAGATCAGAGATAAGAGGCAGGAAGGATCTTGGGGGAAGGGATGGGGTGCAGAGTGGAAGCAGAGAGCAAGACACCCATGGATTGCTAGGTAGGCACCTGCTCAGGAGCACCTGGAGGTTATGCAAGGTGGCTGCTTGCCTATATGGTACCTCTGTCCAAGCTAGAAAATGGCACTCCTTCTTCTGAGAAGATGCAGTCCAGCGCTAGGGCATAGCTTAGCACAAGGGGCATGGGCTGAGGTCCTCCCACCCTTGTCTGTTTGTCCTTGTGTCGTGCACAGCCTGCACAGCTGTTTGAGGCAGCTCTGGGTACCTGCCTTTGCTCAGTGTGTTCTGGGAGCCTCGCCAGCCTTTAGCGGACCTGTGGGACCCTGGCAGAGGCTGTGGGAGAGTGCCCATGCTCCTCTCCCTACAGATGCCCCACGCCAGCCCATGTTTACCGCCCGGCTGGACCTTGATACTGCAGGAGCTGGGGCTGGACGGCGAGGCCTCCTCTTGTGCCGTGTGGACAGTGATCCCCCCGCCCAGCTGCGGCTGCTCCACAGGGACTGTGTCGTGGCCTCTTCCCTGCCATCCGGGGGCAGCTGTAGCACCTGTGGGGGCTGCTCCCAACGCACAAAAGTCACCAGGGCCCCCAACCTGCTGCGTGTAGAGATCCAAGACCCGGTGCTGGAAGACGAGGGCATGTACCTGTGCGAGGCCAGCAGTCTCCTGGGCAATGCCTCTGCCTCGGCGACCTTCGATGCCCAGGGTGAGGCGGGTCAGGGAAAGAGTCGCTCAGGGTCAGGGGCTGGTACTCGGGACCCCATTCCTTTGCAACCCCCAGCTCTAAGGTGGGTCTATTGGGCGAAACCACCTTTGGTCAGCAGTGGGAGATTACTTTCCTCCCCATGCCCCACGGGCACCCCAGAGGGCCTCCTTCCCACCCCCTCCAGGCAGGGAGGCTGGACCACTGGCCCCGGGGTCTGGGGGGAAGACATCAAGGTGAGGCCTGTCTCAGTAGGCCTGTGCTGCCTGTTCTCCAGCCACTGTCCTGGTCATCACACCATCGCACACGCTGCAGGAGGGCACTGGAGCCAATCTGACTTGCAGGGTGGACCGGGAAGCCGGTGGCCCTGCCAACTTCTCCTGGTTCCGGGATGGGGCACTGTGGGCCCAGGGCCCCCTGGAGACCCTGACGCTGCTGCCTGTGACCAGAAGGGATGCTGCCCTGTATGCCTGCCGCATCCTCACCGAGGCTGGTGCCCAGCTCTCCACCCCTGTGGTCCTGAGTGTGCTCTGTGGGTGATGGGCAAGGGCAGGTCTGGGCCCTTGGAGGGTGGAAGGGGTGGTCTGGGGGAAACAGGGCTGAGGTTGGGTTTGGGGAGGCAAGAACTTGGCTCGGGTGTGGGCAAGTGCAGGACGGAACTGCGTGTGTGTGTGTAACGGAGTGTGGCAGGTGAAAGGTGATAAGCTGTGCTGGGGGTGGCCTGAGCTCCCCACTGTCCCTGCAGATTCCCCAGATCCTCCAAAGCTGTCAGCTCTCCTGGATGTGGACCAGGGCCACACGGCTGTGTTCATCTGTACTGTGGACAGTCGCCCTCTTGCCCAGCTGTCTCTGTTCCATGGGGAGCACCTCCTGGCCACCAGCTCAGGGCCCCAGCTCTCATCCCGTGGCCATCTCCAGGCCAAAGCCACGGCCAACTCCCTGCAGCTAGAGGTCCAAGACTTGAGCCTGGCGGACTCTGGCAGCTACCGCTGTGAGGCCACCAATGTCTTGGGATCAGCCAACACTTCCCTCTTCTTCCAGGTCCGAGGTGAGTGGCAGTCCTCTGAAGCTGTGGTGGACCCAAGTGCCCTGGGGGCCACTCTGCATATTTATGTATAGATGTATAATATATAATATACAAATGTGAGTATATATACATATATATACACATGCATATGAATATATTCATATTCTTCATTTATCTATCTATATTCTTCTGTAATAATCCTCCCTAAGTGAATAAACCAGAAAAAAGGAAAGTTAATATCAATAATGCTGCAAAGGCCAAAGAAAAACCCATTTTTTTCTACCACAATGACAAACATCAGTTTTTGAACATTTTCCTTGGGCTTTGATTCTGTAGAGAAATTGAAGGGGCTTGCTCATGGTCACGTGACTGGTCCCTGGCACAGTCTGGGCTCTCAGTCACCACTCCGGCTGTCCCTCCTTTTTACTCCCTCAACCCTGGTCTCCTCGTGCCTCAGACCCAGGGGGCACTAGGGACAGCCCTTTGCCCGGTCCTCAGTTCCTGGGCTCTCATGACTTAGAGGTTGGGTGCAGAGTTGGCTGGAGAGAGCTGAAAAGAACTCAAGATTACACAGCTGCTAACTTCCCCTTTTAAGCACTTGGTCACCCATGCTGAGGCCAGCTCATGATAAGGACAATGGCACTTGGCATGACCTAAATCCCTACCATTTCAGTGCTTTATGGGGTCAAACCAACATTTGTCAAGAGCTAACATGTGCAGGTGCTGTGCCTGGCACTGGGGTTACAGGTCACACAAGCTGAGGGGCCAGGTGAGGCTCACCCTCTGGTAGGTGAAATACGATTGACAAAGCAAAACCATAACTCAAGGTGGTGGGCAGTGAATGCTAGGTCAGAACCAGGGCACGGGAGTCAGGTGCAGGAGAGGAAGAGGCGTGGAACTGCAGTGGGGCCCTCAGTAGTGGTCTGGTTGGGGAGCTGTGGCTCCGGGACACGGGCTTGGGGTCTTGCAGTCCTCATGTGGACACACATGTAGTCCCAGAATGTGGGACGGTATGGCGGAGGGCCCTCACCTGCTCTTGGTTTCTCCCTGCAGGAGCCTGGGTCCGGGTGTCACCATCGCCTGAGCTCCGAGAGGGCCAGGCTGTGGTCTTGAGCTGCCAGGTACCGACAGGGGTCCTGGAGGGGACCTCATACCGCTGGTATCGGGATGGCCAGCCCCTCCAGGAGTTCACCTCGGCCACAGTCCATTTTGCAGCCATAACTTTGAGCCAAGCTGGGGCCTACCATTGCCAAGCCCAGGCTCCAGGCTCAGCCACCACGAACTTGGCTGTCCCCGTCAGCCTCCACGTGTCCTGTAAGCACTTTTATCTCGTTTGTGTTTCCTGGGGGATGAGGGAGCCAAGGGCATGACTGGGGAAGGAGATGCCGAGCCCCAGGTCCTGGGCTCTGCCTCCGAGAGTCCTAGATGAGGGACCACCTGGTTGGGCCCTGACCACTGCCTGCTTTGTGTAGATGCCCCTCGCCAGGCCTCACTCATCCCCCTGATGGACACAGGCCCTGGGCGACTGGGCCTCCTCCTGTGCCGTGTGAACAGCGACCCTCCAGCCCAGCTACGACTGCTCCACGGGGACCTCCTCGTGGCCTCTACCCTACAAGGTGTGGGGGAGCTTGCAGGCAGCTCTCCCCGGCTACAGGTGGCTGTGGCCCCCAACACGCTGCGTCTGGAGATCCACAATGCAGTGCTGGAGGATGAGGGCGTTTACACCTGCGAGGCCACCAACGCCCTGGGCCAGGCCTCGGCCTCAGCCACCTTTGATGCCCAGGGTCAGTGTAGGGGTGTGAGTGTGTGTGTGGGTGGCTCCTTTAAGAGAAGAGGAGGTTGGAGAGGGTTCTGGAAGCCTGGGGCACAGGCAGGAGGGTTGAACATAGGACAGTCTGCATTCCCACCCTCCTTAAGGGCAGCAGTCTCCAGACCTGGTTTTCATGGAAAACCTTTTTTATTTTTATTTATTTATTTAAAAAATTTTATTATTTATTTATTTTTGGCTGCGTTGGGTCTTCGTTGACTGCGCACGGACTTTCTCTCGTTGCGGCGAGCAGGGGCTACTATTTGTTTCATTGCAGGGTGCAGGCTTCTCATTGCGGTGGCTTCTCTTGTTGCAGATCACAGGCTCTAGGCGCACGGGCTTCAGTAGTTGTCGCGCACGGGCTCAATCGTTGTGGCTCACGGGCTTAGTTGCTCCGCGGCATGTGGGATCTTCTCGGACCAGGGCTCCAAACTGTGTTCCCTGCTTCGGCAGGCAGATTCTTAACCACTGCACCACCAGGGAACTCCCTGAAAACCTTTCTTAAAAACAGACTTTTACATGAATGCCCAGTGGATAAAACTAATCAGAAAGGGGACACTCAAGGAGAAACCACAGCAGGGCAGATGAGGCCTGTAGGGGTCAGGGCGCCACAGAGAGAACTCTGCTTGGGACCACCTGACAGATGATGAGCCATTTCCTAAGCTCCATATCTGAGCCCCACTTACAGGTGGGTCACCTGTGCCTCCCAGAGACCAAGGGGCTTCCCACCCTCATGGAGACAGTTGGCTTGCTTTACACAGCCTTCGGTATTCCCTGGTGTCCCCATGCCCTCCTTCTCTCCCCAGCTGTGAGTGTGCAGGTGTGGCCCAAAGCCACCGTACAGGAGGGGCAGCTGGTGAACCTGACCTGCCTTGTATGGGCTACCCACATGGCCCAGCTCACCTATACATGGTACCAAGATGGGCAGCAGCGCCCAGGTGCTGTCCACTCCATCCGCCTGCCCAACGTCACGGTCATGGATGCTGCCTCCTACCGCTGTGGCGTGTTGACCCCTGGCCAGGCACTCCACCTCTCCAGACCCGTCACCCTGGACGTCCTCTGTGAGTGTGGCTGGATGCAGGGTGGAGCTGGGAGGAATGACAACAGCTTGCAGGGATCAGGGCATGGCCAGAGCCTCACAGGCATCCACCCCAGGAACTCAGTAACGAGCTGGCTGATGGAGTACTGGACAAGGAGTTTGGGACCACTGGGGCAGAGAAGCAGTGCCCCAGATTGGGCAAGTGGAGGCCTTTGGGGGTGGGGAGCCAAGGGCCTCTTGGTTAGAATGCCACCTGAAAACTGGCCTCCTCACCACTGTGGTCCCTGAACTCCTTCTATGCCTTTGTGCCTCCGTAGATGCACCCCGCGGCATGCGCCTGACCTATCTCCTGGAGAGCCGCGGCGGGCAGCTGGCCCTGGTGCTGTGCACAGTGGACAGCCGCCCACCTGCCCAGCTAGCCCTCAGCCACGCTGGCCGTCTCCTGGTGTCCTCGACCACAGACTCTGTCCCCAACACCCTGAGGCTGGAGCTGTGGGAGCCTAGGCCCAGTGATGAGGGTCTCTACAGCTGCTCGGCCCGCAGTCCTCTGGGTCAGGCCAACATGTCCCTGGAGCTGCGGCTAGAGGGTGAGGCAGGGCCCTAGCCAGGCCCACCAGGGGTGGGATCAGTTATGGTGACTGGCCAGCCCAGCTGACCATGTCTTCTTGGTACAGGTGTGCAGGTGACCCTGGCTCCGTCAGCCACTGTGCCCGAGGGAGCCCCTGTCACAGTGACTTGTGAAGACCCTGCTGCCCGCCCACCCACCCACTATGCCTGGTACCACAACAGTCGTTGGCTGCAGGAGGGGTCAGCTGCCTCGCTCTCGTTCCCGATGGCTACACGGGCTCACGCGGGTGCCTACACCTGCCAGGTCCAGGATGCCCAGGGCACACGCAGCTCCCAGCCCACAGCGCTGCATGTCCTCTGTGAGCGAGTGTCCTTGGCTGGGGGTACCCAGGGTGGATGGAGGGTGCTTCTGGGCCCTGGTGTGGGTGGGCATAGGACTGCAGGGAACCTGGGAACGGACACTTGGGGAAAGAAAGACATAGGTGATGAGGGAAGATTCCTTAAGGTCCTGTGAACCCTGTCTGGAGGAATCTGCCCACAGGACTCCTGAGAAGCTGTCACTTCCCAGAAGTGACCATTTTCCCAGAGGTTTCAGCCTCACCAATGCCAGGCAGGTGGACAATGGATAGCACAGGGTTTCCAAGCAAAGCCCTCAACTCTGCCCTGCCCCACAATGCAGATGCCCCTCGGGACGCTATCCTGTCCTCCTTCTGGGACTCAAGGGCCAGCCCCATGGCCGTGGTACAGTGCACTGTGGACAGCGAGCCACCTGCCGAGCTGGCCCTGTCCCGCGATGGCAAGGTGCTGGCCACCAGCCACGGGGTCCACGGCTTAGCAGTGGGGACGGGCCACGTCCAGGTGGCCCGCAACGCCCTGCGGCTGCGGGTGCAAGATGTGCCCTCAGGTGACAAGGACACCTACGTCTGCACGGCCCGCAACTTGTTGGGCTCAATCAGCACCATGGGGCAGCTGCAGGCAGAAGGTGAGCAGGCCAGAGCGCAGGAGGGGCGCCAGTGCTGTGGGGTCTGAGTCCATGTGAGGGGTGGGGCTCCCACAAAAGGGGGCTGGCTGGCCTGACCTGGTGGGGAGGAACAGCTCCCCCTGGAGGGGGTTGCCCAGCCTGAGGGGGAGAAACAGCCTGGCCCTTGGAGAGCTCCCTACAGAGCGGGCGGGGCATGGAGGTATGGCAATGTCCAAGGGGAGCTTGGGAGCAGGGGAGACATAACCTTGCCCTCACAGGGCCCAGACTGCGGGTGGGAGCACTGACCTGCCCTGGGGAAACCAGGGATGGGAAGACAGACATAACCCTACCCTCAGGGAGCTCAGTTTGAGGGACAAGGTGCAGCCCCACGTTGGGGAGTCCAACCTGAGGGCAAGACACAGCCTCACCCATCGAAAAGCTTGAATTGATGAGAGAGGGAGGCAGAGCTTTGCCCCGGAATTCCCCGGGGCAAGGAGGAGAGATAGCCCTGTTCTCAATCTGATGGGGGAGACACAGTCCCACTTTTGGGGATCCAGATCCCAAGTCAGATCAGGCTTTCCCATCATGCACAGAGGCCAACCCAGAGACTCCGGCTCCTACAGGCCTACAGATTCCTAACCACCTCTGGTCCTGCAGGTGTGCGCGTGGTGGCTGAGCCAGGGCTGGATGTGCCTGAGGGCACAGCGCTGAACCTGAGTTGTCACCTCCCTGGCAGCCCTGGGCCCATGGGGAACTCTACCTTTGCTTGGTTCTGGAATGGCCGGCAACTACACACAGAGCCTGTGCCCACCCTCGCCTTCACTCATGTGGCCCTCGCCCAAGCTGGGATGTACCACTGCCGGGCTGAGCTCCCCACTGGGGCCACCACCTCTGCTCCAGTCATGCTCCGGGTGCTCTGTGAGTGTGACATCCTCCCCCTGCCCCAGTCTCCCCACATCTCACACGCCCACTTCAGGTCTTCCTCCTCTTCTGTCTGCAAAGAGCAAGGACTTCACAGGAATGGAGTCCTGGGTCAGAGGATTCCCAGTGACTGATGTGTGATCTTGTGCATCCCTGCCTTGGCTTCCTTATCTGTAGAATGTCAGTCCCCTCACCTTGTGAGGAGTACACAAGATAGTATACAGTAGGCCCTCATTAACATTGGCCCCCTACTTTATTCTTCACCAGGGACCCATACTGTATCAGTAAGCTATTGCTGTGTAATAAGCCACCCCAAAACCTAGTGCTTAAAACGACAGCCATTTTTCATTTGCTCACAATTCTGTGGGTCAGAAATTTGGGCTGGGCTCAGCTGTGCAGCTCTGCTAGTCTTACCTCATGTGGCTGCATTTGCCCAGTGGCTGAACAGAGGCTAGATGGTCTAGGATGGCTTCACCCTCATGGCAATTGGGGCTGGCTATAGGCTGGGCCACATGTATCCAGCAGGTTGGCCTGGGCTTCCCACATGGTTGTTTTCCAAGGACAGCAGAAGATGCAAGGCCCCTTGAGGTCTAGCCCTGAAGTCATACAATGTTATTTCTTCTGCCTTCAAAGTGAGTCACAGATTTAAGGAGTGAGGAAACAGGCTCTCCCTCTTAATGGGTGGAGCAGCAGTCATCTTGCATGGGGTACAGGGAGGGGAAGAATTTGTGGTTGTTTCTGCAATCACCACACTCCCTGTCTTCCCACAGACCCTCCCAAGACACCCACCATGATGGTTTTTGTGGAGCCCGAGGGTGGCGTCCAGGGCATTCTGGACTGCCGAGTGGACAGCGAGCCCCTAGCCAGCCTGACCATCCACCTTGGCAGTCGGCTGGTGGCCTCCAGCCAGCCCCAGGTTGCTCCTGCCGAGCCACACATCCACGTCTCAGCCACCCCTAATGCCTTGAGGGTGGATATCGAGGAGCTGAGGCCTGGTGACCAGGGGGAATATGTGTGCTCTGCCTCCAATGCCCTGGGCTCTGCCTCTGCTGCCACCTACTTTGGAACCAGAGGTGAGGGGGGCTCTATCTCTCAGGCCACTCTGCATAGAGGCCCAGTTCTCAGGTCCAAAGGCTTCCTTCTGAGGTCTTTCCTGAATCACTTCTGCTACAATCAGCTTGTCTAGTCTAGACTGATTTCTTGAAGCTCCTTTGCATGGGGACGCTTCTGAGAGAAAGTGAAACTTAGGTTTCATCTTGGGGGAGTCACCTTAGGAGGGAGCATTGGAGGCCTGGAGCCACAGCCACCCCTAAACCCCACCCCTGTGTTCCAGCCCTGCATCGCCTGCATCTGTTCCAGCAGCTACTCTGGGTCCTGGGGCTGCTGGCAGGCCTCCTCTTCCTACTGTTGGGCCTGGGGGCCTGCTACGCCTGGAGGTGGGTCTGGAGCTAGAAGGTGGACAGAGTTACCTCCTCCTTCCCCCATGTTCCTCCCACCAAATTCACAAGCTCCATACTTCCTAGCCTGTCCCTCTCTTTGCTCCAAATTTGGAAAGCCCTTCTAGAATCGTCTCTAAATCTATCTTTCTGTAGTTTTCTTCTTTTCTTATCTCTGCCCTCTCACTGCTGAAGACAGAGCTGGGGAGGAAGAAAGTAGCCTACTCTCCACAAATCTCCCCAGCGCTCTGTGTAGTGAGCAGTCTGGGGTGAAGCTTACAGGGTGGGGGAAGGGAATGGGGGCAGGCGGGGGAGGGGAGAGGCTCTCTGAGTCCACTTTTACCCTTGCAGAAGGAGGCATTTTCATAAGCTGAGAGTGGGTGAAAATTCAATGGAGATGGCTTCTCAGAAGGAAACCACACAGGTATTCGTTCACCATGTGGGCACATGCAGACACAATGCTCGGCTAACCCGCACTGCGGGGCTGGCACCGAGAGATTACTCTCATTTATAGGATGGTATCTGGGGCTAGGCAGAGACTAGGGAGAGAGCATAGTGACCCAGCGCCCCCTGAGAAGACAGGGGGAGCCATATTCTGACTGGGGCAGAGCAGTCACGTGCTTGCTGCGTGGCTGCCTGAATGACTGGAGCAGACATTCTGAACTGAGCAGCATCACCTCTACTTCCAGGACACATCTTGTAACACAGGACCCCACCTGGGTTTTAGGGTCTCTCTTCCCCACTCCTGATTCTGCCCATCACCTGGGCAGGAGTGAAAGTCTGTTTCTCCTCCCCTGTGATGTGTCCCCTTCTTCAGATAATCCATTTGGTGGGCCAGGGCTCCCAGCCACATTTCCAGTCATGCACACTCTCACCAATCCCCTTGGGACCCCTACCCAAGGCTGGGGACCTGGGGGACTGCCCTCCAGAGTTAGAGGTCAGGTGATGACTACTCCCAGAGTCCTCCAGTGACCAGAGTTTTCTCTGTGGGAAGCTCATTGATCCTGGTGCAGCCACATTTGTGACCTCGTCCTGTGCTCTGCCCCTGAGCTGACCTGTAGCATTTCCTGCCTTCAGGGGGAGGAGGTTACCGGAATCTGTGACGACTCGGGCCCTGTGAACAAGGCAGCGTTGGGTCCTGCCTGCCTCCATGAAAACAGCCCTGTGGCACCTGACTTTCTATGACCTGGCTCCAAACCCCAAGAAAAATGGGTGGTGAGAGGTGGAGGTGAACATCAATCTACCAGGAAAGGTGTTGACCCTGGGGGACTCTGAAGAGAAATGAATTGACCATGTCCATGTCTCTTTCTCTTTTCTCTGGATCTCATCTCTCCATTGATATTCCAGTGCATTGCCTCTTCATATCTTTCTCCTCCAAGCTTACCCTGGACATTTGAGATGTATTAGAATAGAAGAAAAGCTTTCTACATCATCACAGGCTGGTCAAGGCACTCTGTACTAGCTAGAATATAAGCTAGGCTACTCTAACAAGACCAAATACAGTAACTTCAACGTGAGAGAATTTGATTTTTCTCTCCCATACTAGTCTGGGAATGTTATGGTGGTTTAAGATGTTGGAGCTCTGGATCCTTCTATTTTGTTTTTCTCCATCCCTAAAATGTTGCCTTTGATTGTGAAGTTCACAGTGATGCCATTGCATTCACACTTCCTCCAGCAAGAAGAGGGAAGAGTGGAAGTTAAAGGCATGCCCATTCCC
This sequence comes from Grampus griseus, assembly GCF_964374135.1. Lineage (NCBI taxonomy): Eukaryota > Metazoa > Chordata > Mammalia > Artiodactyla > Delphinidae > Grampus > Grampus griseus. Next base: position 58,873,398 of record NC_139008.1, read on the forward strand.
ATTGTGGCTACAACCCATTAGTTGCGCAGGTAATTTCCACTTACTTCCCATTGGCTGGAATTTAGTCATATGGCCATGCCAAGCTGCAAGGGATTCTGGGAAATGTAGTTTTTAATTATATATTCAAAGGACTCCCAACTATCAACTCATCCCTGAGACTTTGACATTGATGGGAATGCTGCCAGCAGGCCACGTTCTGTCTCAGTGCCCATCTACTGAAGGCCAGGGTGCGTCTTTGTCTATTCTGGTCATGGGCTTCCTGGAGGAGGTAGTCTCTCACACATTAAGACTGGGAAATCAAGAAGGTTTCATGGTCCCTAGGGAGAGGGAATCCCAGGCAGTTGGGTTGCCTGAACAGGCATCTTGTGCCAGATCTGGCTTCTGGAAGAAGAGATGCCCCCATTCCCACTCCCCCAGCCCCAGAGAATGGGGAGCAGAAATGGTATCAGCAACCTTGTTTCTGCTCCAAGTGCATTCCTGTCCATGATCAAGTGAGCTCATGTCCTCTTCCTGGAAGCTTGTGCACCAGGGGCTGTTAAGACAAACAAGGGTTACTAAGAAAGAATAACATGCCCCTAGGGAAGTCAGTGCCTGAGGGGAAGCAGTTCTCAAGTGGGCTAGGGACTCCCCTGGTATCCTGGTGGCAGATGGTGGGAGGAGCAAAGAGCCCACCACTCTGGGATTTGAGTTGAGAAATGTGAAGAGAAGTGGGGAGTTGGCATAGGAGCTAACAGGTTGGGAAAAAATTGGAGGCCAGGTGAGATTTATGTAGCCGTGGCTGGACCCTTCCAGTCCCAGGTCCTATACTTATTAGTGCCTGATTGCCAGGCTCTTCCTGAGAGTCTATCAGGCATGTCCTCCCAGTAAACATCCATCCTGTGACATAACTGGAATGAGTCTCTTTCTTGCAATCCAAACTGTTGGACTGGAACACAGAGGATTCGAATGTGAGTAGGGTTTATTCTGGGACACCATCTGCTGGAGGTGGCAGTGGGTGCAAATTATATGAGCTTTACCACAAACTACTTTATGCTCAAGCAATTCGTGCCCCTTCCTTCTCCGTGAGGCTCTGGGCACTGCTCACCTCTGCTGCACACATGACCAGCACTGTGCTTGGCATGCAGTAGGTAAGCATTTAATAAACACTGTTTTTTCTACATTGCTCTCAAGTGGGAGGGTGGAAACTGTGGGCTAAAACCAGAGATGGGACAAGGAGAGAGCAAGCTAGATGCAGCCGGATGTTTTGAAACTAAGGAAGAGAGGGTGATGGGAGGACCACGGGTAGCCACAGAAGGGATGGCTACTGGAGGATTTGGGAACATTTGACTTGGAGTCTTCATCTGCTTCTGTGCACCTCCAAGGGGACGTAGGTCCACCTGGGATTGGAGGGTTCTCAGAGGGGTTAGTTTTGTCCACCCCTAGTGGTCTGAGGCTCCTCAAGGCTTTTAAATAAACTTTTAATTCAAGGGTAGCACACATACAGGAAAGTGCACACATTTTAAGTGTACAGTTCAATGACTTTTCACAAAGTGAATATACCCGTGTAACCAGCACCCAGATCAAGACACAGACCATTACCAGCCCCCAGAGTCTCCCTTGTGCCCCTCTCTCCAGTCGCAAGCCCCCAAAGGTAACTAGTATCCTGACTTCTAACACCATAGGTTTGATGTGTCTGTTTTTGAACTTTATGTGGGAACCATACAGAATGCAGGACGACTTTGGAAAACTGTTTGACATTATCTATTAAAGCTAAAATACCCCTGTCCTATGACCCTGAAATTCTACCCCTGGGTATTTGTTCAAAAGGATTACGGGCTTATATCTGCGGTGAGACTTGTACCAGAATGTTTATAGTCACCGTTTTCCGGGTCAGTCTTCAGAATGAGCTCTGTTTACAGATGGTGGGTGTTGCCCATTACACAAACACTTCGAAGGCTTAGCTCTCACTGGCTTTCTTCCCAGGACACTTCCAGATGCCCCTCTGGAGAGTGACACTAACACACCATCTGATAAATCATCTTTCCCACCGTGTCATTGGTCACGAACACCAAGCTGATGAGTGGCACTTCTAGGACCCTTCTTCTTCAACTTTGGTCCAATGACCCCAGCCCCTCCTCTGCAACCTCCGAATGTAAACAAAGAGTTGCTCTGAGATTTTAGCAGAAAATTCCTCTTACATGCTTGGACACAGCTTATCTGAGTTTGGGAGGCATCCACTTTGCAAGGACTCCAGTCCCTCTATGGCTTTTAAGCTACGTGTCCCCCTCATTTTATTAGCACTGACTGTGTGCCAGGTCCTGTGCCAGGCAGCGAACATTGTCCCAGAGCCTACAGAACTTAAGGTCTGGAGGAGAGAGACAAGGCAATGGGCAAGTGCATTGCTGTGTGAGATGTGGTGCAGTGAGAAGGATAGTGCAGGGGACAGTGGCCGGCTTCGAGTCAGGGAGGGCCCCTGGACAAGAAGACACCAAGGCCACGGTCTGCAGTGTGAGTAGGAGTCAGCCAGTGTGCTAAAGCCTCCCCTCTGCCTTCAGAGTCTGGCTGCCCTGGAGGTTGCTCTGCTTCCCTGGCCCCCAGGTCATGGGACTTGCGCCACCTCCGGGCCAGGGTGCACATTGGTGTTGTCCTGCCCCTGTGACCTCTGGAGCTTTCTTAGCTGCCCCTCTCTTCTTCCTCTTCAGGACTGTTTCCTTTATCATGGTCGGCACTTGTATCTTCCTAATTTGCCCTCTTTCAGGATCCACATTCTCCTTTGGGATCTCCAGTTGAGCTCCTGTTTCAAGACGGAAGCCTGGTCTCTCTGTTCACCCCTACTCCTCCCCAAAGCCTCTTCGGATGAGAAAAGAGATAGCAAAATGGACCAAGAGTGTGACAGGATGCCTTACTCTCTGCCTCTTGGTCATCCAGCAGGAATATCAGGAATTCTGTCCTGGAGGGGTGGCCTCTGCTGCTGTCAGTCCCCAGGACAAAAAGAGCCCCTCTCTTTCCCCGTTCAGGGAGGATGTGGGGAAGAGTAGGGGTGGACAGAGAGGCCCAGGCTCTTTCATTTTGAACCAGGAGTACAACCAGAGATTCCAAAAGAGAATGTGGATTCTGAGAGAAGGCAAATTAGGAAGATACAAGTCCTCATCCACAGGGGGAGGGGTTGATGCCTCTCCAGCCTGTCTACACTGGAGCACCCATCATGACCAAAGCCATCTATGTCTGTACTAGGTCTCGTTCCCCATTACAAGGTTTCATGTGCAAGTGACCTATTAAGAACGTGTTCCCAAAAAAAAAAAAAAAAAAAAAAAGAACGTGTTCCCAGGGGAGACCAGTAAAGGGATGGAGGAAGCAGGACAGGCAAAGGGAGGAAGCTAAGGACCCATGCATATGAATGTCCACAGCAGCATTTTTTATAACATCTCACAACTAAGAACTACTCAAAGCTCCAGCAACAGTAGTGTCAGTGAAAGAAAAGTGTGGTTATAGTCACACAATCAAATGTTACTCAGCAATGAGTATAACTGAGCTGAAGCCACACACCACAGGCTGGATACATCTCACAAACTGGGGAAAATATTTGCAACTCATACTCCAGACAAAGGGTTCATCTCCCTTATATATAGAGTTCCTTCAAGTTGTTAAGAGAAAGACCCAACAGAAAAATGAGCTGTGGATATGAACAGGCAATTCAGGGAAAAAGAAATACAAACGGCTCTTAAATGTTTGAACAAATATTCAACCTCACTCATAAGACAAAATGCAAATGGAGACTGCGCTTTCACTTTCAGACTAGCAAATATTACATTTTGATAATTGTGTTGGTAAGGTTGTGGGAAAATGAGCACTCCAGATATTGCTGGTACAACTGTGAATTGGCACAAATCAGAGGGCAATTTAACTCTATCTACCCAAATCACAAACACACATATCCTTTGAGCCAGCAATCCTGCTTGTAGGAGATCATCTCACAGATGAAGTTGTGTATATAATTATCCATTACAGCATTGTTTGTAATAGTAAAGGGACTGGAAACCATTTATATGCCCAAGAGGAGACTATGAATAAATGATAGCATTCAGCTATTAAAAATGATGAGAATGCTGCATACTCATTAGAATGGCTAAAATTTAAAAGGTTGGGGACTTCCCTGGTGGTACAGTGGTTGAGAATCTGCCTGCCAGTGCAGGGGATACAGGTTCGATATCCGGTCCAGGAAGATCCCACATGCTGTGGAGCAACTAAGCCCGTGCGCCACAACTACTGAAGCCCGTGCGCCTAGAGCCCGTGCTCCGCAACAAGAGAAGCCACTGCAATGAGAAGCCCGCACACTGCAGCGAAATGAAGAATAGACCCCGCTCACTGCAACTAGAGAAAGCCTGTGTGCAGCAATGAAGACCCAATGCAGCCAAATAAATAAATAAGTAAATAAAAATAAAAGGTTGACAACACTAAAATGTTGGTGAGGATATGGAGAACTCTGACACATTGCTAGTGGGAATGTAAAATGGTACAGACACTTTGGAAAATAGTTTCTTTAAAAAATTAAACATGCCCTTTACTGTATGACCTTGCAATTCTACTTCAAGGTACTTACAGATGAGAAATGAAAACACGTTCATACAGATTTACACAGCAATTTGTAGCGGCCATATTTAGAAGAGCCCAAACAGGAAAAGAACCCAAATGCCTAGCTGGAGAATAGAGAAACCGTGCTTCCCCCTTACCATGGAACATAGCACTACAAAAGAGCAAATTACTGCTACATGAACCAATGCAAATGAATCTCAAAAACAAAGAGGGAAGGAAACCAGACACAAAAGAGTACATGTTTTATGATTCTACTTGTTTGAAGTTCTAGAACAGGCAAATCTTATCTATAGACAGAAAGTATATCAGTGGTTGCCTGGGGTTAGGAGTGGGAGAGATTGACTCGGAAGGGGCACAGGAAAACTATTTGGGGGTGATGGAAATGTTCTATCTAGATTGTGGTGGTGATTACATAGGTGTATAAATTTATCAAAACTCATCTAATTGTACACTTAAAGTAAGTACATTTTATTGTAATTTTAAAATCCAAAGTAATCATAGTAGAATAATAGTAATAATCATAAGAATAGTGTTGGGACTTCCCTGGTGGCACAGTGGATAAGATTCTGTGCTCCCAATGCAGGGGCCCAGGTTCGATCCCTGGTCAGGGAACTAGATCCCACACACATGCTGCAACTGGGAGTTCGCATGCCACAACTAAGGAGCCCACCTGCTGTAACTAAGACCTGGCACAACCAAATAAATAAATATTAAAAAAAAATAATAGTGTTAATGTGGACTTCCCTGGTGGTCCAGTTGTTAAGACTCTGCACTTCCACTGCAGGGGGCACAGGTTCAATCCCTGGTCAGGGGAACTAAGATCCCATATGCTGCATGGCAAGGCCAAAACAAGAAAGAAAAAGAAAAAGAATAGTATGTTAAGGAGACCACTGATAGGAAGGATCTCCAAGGGTATTAAGTGAAAAAACTCAAGGTACAGAAAAAAAAAGAGGAAAAAAAGTGTTTGTATTGTCGTGGACATGCATAAACTAATCTAAAAGCCTATACAAGAAGCTTATAATAGCTTCCTGTTGGAGGGGCGTGGTCTGAGAGGATGGGATGTCCCCTATACCTCTCACCATACTTTTTGATGTTTGAATGAGGCCAACATAGGTTACCTTCCCCACTGCAACTCTTACTAACTGAACTGGCGCATTTTGAATTCTCATAAACAAACAGATTTGCTTAAATTTAACATCCCTCGCTATCGGAATACTTGCTATTCGCTATCCGAATTTACTACTCAGTACACAAACTTTTTAAAACAAGAAACAAAAGCCAAAAGGCTCCCGCACGTGTGGGAGTCTATGGCTTTGCGCCATTCCTCGCCCCACCCCCACCCCCCGGCCACCACCAGGGACAAAGGGTTGCACCCCTCTCCGCCCGCCCGCCTGTTCCACCGCCTCGCCTTTGCCGTGCAGGGAGCCCGCAGGACCGCGGCCTCCGCTCGTCCTCCCGACCGACCCGCGCACCTCGGGCACAGGCGCTGGCGGCCACCACGGAACAGAGACTAACTTGGGGCCTTGGCCGCACCTGCCTGTCGCGGTCGCCCGGGCATCCCTTCTCCTAGGGCCCGCCAGTCTCTCACCCGGGCGACTCTGGGCGTGACTGGTGTCAAGGCGAGGACAAAGGTCCGATCCAGGAGACCATGGAGGGGGGCGCTTCCTGGGCAGACCGGAGCAGCAACAGGTGGCCCCCTAGCACTGTCCCCGCCTCCCCGCTCTGGTCCTCAAAGGCCCTTCCCGAGGGTCCCTGCCCCATCTCCACTTCCCACCCCAACGAATAGGGGGCCCTCTGAGACCTATGCGGCGGGTTGGCTCGCGAGGGTCTCCCGCCCCACCGAGCTCTAACCCCTAGACGCGACAGGGTGGTCCCGGCTCCCCGAGGGCACACGCCGGCCGGGGTCAGGACTGATGGGCTGAGATGGTGGCGCGGGCAGGCGGGGCTCCGTGCGGGGTCGCGCGAGAAGGGGGGTGCGGGCCAGGATGGGGGTGCGGGAGGGTTGGGAGGCGGCGGGACGGCTGCAGAGGGCGTGGGTCGGCCACGATCCAGCCGGGGCGGAGCCGAGAGCTGGGAGCCACAGCTCAGACGCTAGGCGCTCACAGCTATGCGCCCGGGGTATCGGAGAGCTCGAGGGTCGCCGACGTTGGGGCTGCTGCTGCTACTACGACTACCGTGGCCGGTGTGGGGGGCTGAGGCGTTTCAAGGTGAGTGGGAGTGCGCCGCGAGGTCGCTGTCGGGGATGGAGGGTCGGAAATCCCCGGGGATCGCGCGGTCCAGGAGGACAGGCCATGGGGAGGGTTTGGGAGAGTCTCTGTGGGAATTGCCCAGGGACTCTCAACTGCAGTTGTGCTGGCCTCAGGGCCCAGACTTGCACACTGTGCCCAGATACCCTGTGTCAATGGCGAAGCAGAGTGGCAGGGCCCCTTCCCTTCAAGCAGCCACTTAGCAGCCCCAAACCCCTCTGGATTCTCTGTTGTGGCCCCATCCGCCAGTATGAAGGTTCCTGCACCTTCATCTCCTAGGGTTCAGCGGGCCTCCATCCTCCAGGAAGTCCGAGACCACCGGTGCCCTGGAGTCCCTGTTGCGCCCTCACACTAAGGGACTAGCTGTGGCCTCCACACTCATGCATCATTCCATGTTCACCCCCTCATCCCAGGGCCTTGGGGCAGTGTGTATATTGTTTATATTGTTGCCTTGTTTGGTTAGATAGAAACGGCTTCAAACAGAAGGTGTCTGTTTAGCAGGGCCCTGGGGGAAGACTGCAGCTCTGTCTCTTCTCAGTTTGACCTCTACAAACTCTGTGAGATGGGGCTGATGAAAACCTCTCCCAAAGGGTGGGAGGATTGGCGGAGTCCTGTACATCAAGTGCGTGACAAGGCGGGCAGGAAGGGCCGGGCAGCCTGGGGACAGTGGGTTCCAGAGCACTGTGCAGGGGTGGGGGGGCGGGTGGCAACAGGGATAGGGTCCTGCCCTGTTCTGGGGCGTGGAGGGGGAGGGATGACAGACCTCATGCCTTTGGGGATGGTCCCGAGGCATTCCGCTGCTCCCTCCTCTTCAGCCTGGGGTCAGGGGAGGATGAAGGGACCCCTGGGAGGAATGGAGAGGGACTCTATGCTCCCCAACACCACACTGGCTCCTCAGTTTCCACTCCCATCCACCTAGTCACCACAGCTCCATCTCTGCCTCCTTGTCCCCGTCAAGGTGCCAATGGCCAGCGTGTGTGCACAGGGCCAGGAGGAGAACCCACACTCACACATGCACACAGGCACACCTTCCCCTCTCCACCCTGGGAAACCCAGGGCCAGCTGGACCTGGTGCTCCACGCCGAGTTAAGTCCTCTCTAGCCTGAGACCGCCCCCACCCCCCACCCCGCACTCAGACCCCTCCCTACACTGGCCCTTCAGCCTCAATTCCAAGGCCCTGCACCTCCCCACCCTCACCCCCATCTACCTGATGGAAACTGCTGATCCAATCAAGGAGGGCTTCTTGGGAGAAGGGGACTTCCTGAAGTGGCTGCGATTCCAGGTCTTTGATGATGGGGTCTGCAGGAGGAGGTGGAGAAGGAGAAAGGAGTCGGTGTGGCCTGGCAGGAGTTGAGCCACTTCCATGGGCAGCCATCTCAGCCTGGGCAGGGCTGGGGCCAGGGCTGGGCGGGGGTTGGGGAGCTGTCAGTTCTGGGAGCTGGGCTTCCCCAGTGATGGAGGGAAGGCTGCCTGTAGGCTCTGGGCAGCCTGAGGTCTGATTCCTGCAGGGCGGGTGTGGTGAGAGTTTCCGGGGTCTACTTGGCAGGGGGGCTGGGAGCATTCCAGGGGATCATTCCAGGCACTTTCTGAGTAATGCTTCTCTCTGGTATTCCTCCTGGAGCCCCCCTTAAGCATTCCCGTCCTGGGAGCACTCAGGCTCTGTCTCCCAAACAAACCCCCCCACTCTTGAAGACTCGAGGAGGGGGCTTCTGGGCCAGTGTCCCTGGAAGCCCTGCCCCCAGCATGAAGCCCCCAGAGGGAGCTTTGGGCAACATCTGGCTGTTGTTTTTCTCAGATGGTGGGGGAGACACAGGCGTCCTGTCTTCACACATCTCTCACCCTAAAAGCATCTGCTGCCCAGTCTAAAAATACCTGAAGCTGCCTCCCATTTCCTTTCCCCTCTGTATTAGGGGCCTTGGTCTCTTCCTTGTGATCTTTGACCCCAATTCTCCCCTCCCAAGGTCAGTGGGTCTCCCAAGTGCCCAGCTGAGCAGTTCTTCCCAGGCTCCTCTGTCTCTCTTCTGCCACCTCCCTGGTGGCTCCTCAGTTCCAAGGATGCCTCATGGGTGGCCACCCTTCTCCAGGCTAAACTTTTTTTTTTTTTTTTTTTTGTGGTACACGGGCCTGTCACTATTGTGGCCTCTCCCGTTGCGGAGCAGAGGCTCCGGACGCGCAGGCTCAGCGGCCATGGCTCACGAGCCCAGCTGCTCCGCGGCACATGGGATCTTCCCAGACCGGGGCACGAACCCGTGTCCCCTGCATCGGCAAGCGGACTCTCAACCACTGCGCCACCAGGGAAGCCCCAGGCTAAACTTTTGAGTATTGAAGATGGAGTCTCCTGTTCCTGCCTGCTGACATCCTCTAACTCTATCCCTCTGTTGTCTCCAATTTCCCTATGTCCCTCAGGTTCCCCTCACCCTGTGCTCTGTCCTCTCCCCAGGAAACACCCCTGGAGAGCCAGTCACCCTGCACTGGGTTCTGGATGGACGACCCCGGCACATGGTCACCCTGGAGCAGCCGGTCAGTGCCAGGTCATCCCTTACTCTGCAGAGGCCCAGGGTCTCTCAGCCCCTTTGCCCCTCCCCAGATATCAGCGTGGCAGTTTCGCTGGGGTCCCTAGATCCCCAGAGTCCTTCAGGCCCCTCCCCGAAGGTTTGGCAGGGGCAGGTGGGAGACGTCTAGCTGGAGAGAGGCTGCACACATGGAAGTCATTTTCCAGTTTCCTCTCCCCCACCTCCTCCTTAACCATCTCTTCCCAGTGTTATTCAGGCCACCTCCACCCCATCAGGCAGAGGTGGGGCCAGAAGCTTTTCAAGGACCTCTTTAAGAAAACACCAAAATATCTTCCTTTTGCGAAGTTTACCAGAACATGTGACCCTGTGGATGAATTGCTGTCCTCTCCAGGACCCTGCCATTTAGGGGTCTGAAACTTGTCTCACTGGCTCACGCCACTTCTGCCCAGTAGTCACTCTCTCCTAGTGCCCCCAAATGCAAGCCCACCCTGTTTTGCTTCTTCTGGATGCTCTGTCCCAGTCTCCTCCCAACGGCCATCCATCACACACTTTCAGAATAACCTTGCCCCCATCTGTATGTGCCACACAGCTGTGCTGCATGGAGACCAACAGCCTTTGTATGCCCATTTCACAGAGGGGCAAACTGAAGCCCAGAGAGGCTGGAGAAACTGCCCAAGGTCACACAGCTCTTTAACCCAGAAGAAACCATTGGCCAATGTTCCCCAAGCCTAGAGCACCCTTTTCATCATGAATTTTCAGGAAAGAGAAGACAATCCACTGTCCAAGCCTGCAAGGAGGAAGGCAGGAGAGCACTGCCGTGTAGGCCGGGGGGCCGCCACAGGCCCAGCAACTCTCAACCTAGGGCCCTCACTGGGTCCCCCAGACCCTCAGGGCCCCCATTCAAGGGGTCAGCATGGTGCCAGCCCGAGCTTTGAGATTGTTCATCACTGGCATAGGGGAAGGGACATCACATGCTGAAACCACCCTGACTGCGGACGTCCCTCTGGGCCTGGCCTGGGCTGTGACCAAATAGGAGGGGAGTGCCAGAGGGAATTTGCTTTCCTCAATTTTTCTGTCCCTGGGAAGCCTGCCAAGATGAGGACAGCAGACAGAGTGGCAGGGTGTCCTGTCCCAGAGGCAGGAAACACCTACATTTTAGGTTGGAGATGGAGTGCATGGTGAAGGGCAGGGTCACCAGGAGGGCAAGAAATGAAGACAGCAGGGGCTGCAGAGGGACAGAGAGAGGGATGGGGGTGGGGCAAGAGGAAGCTTTCCATCTGGGCTGCCTCCTTTCCTCCGTGCAAATCTTTCTCCAATAAAACAAGTGGCATTCCGGCCACATGAGCTCATGCTTGGGGCCTAGGGCGGCCTTTGGCTGGGGGAGGGGACTATTTGCTCCCCACCTGCAGAGGAAGGCCCCCTCCATAAGACTCTGAGCCTCTTGGCCTGGGGCCCAGGCCAGTGCATTGTGGGATAAAAGGGAAGGGCCAGCAAAAGTGGGGGCCAGCATTCCAAGGACACAGCTTCTCTCCAGGAGGCTCCTGGCCCGCTCCAGCTCTGGGCCCCCAGCCAGGGAGTGGACAAAGAGGGCAGATGGGGTATTCCCACAGGGTGGAAGCGGCAAAGAGGGTAGGCGAAGGAGAGGTGGGCAGGCTGGCCCAGGCCCACCCTCCTGACATCTAGCCAAGAAAACCAGAGTTTTTCTCTTGGCAAGGCGTGTGAGTCAGTGTTTACCTCACGGGCTCAGTGAAGCAGGTGTGGGGTGAGCCTGCTAGAGGCGTAGGAAAATTTGGGGGGGTGGGCAGCTAGTCAGCATTGGAGGTGGAGGTACTAAGTCTGAATTCTACAGGGAGTGGGGAACAGCAAGGTACAGAAAGGAGAGGTTGTGAGGAGGCCTGAGCCGTGGCTACCCCGCTCTCCCGCATCAATGTCTTCAGGACCCCACTCTCCTCCCTGCTTAGAGGAAGGCTTCTGGGCATGAAAGAGGAGGGAAGACCAGAGGAAGAGACCAGTAACCTTGGGCAAGGCATGGCATCTTTCTGAGACCACTTGTCTCTCCAGGGAGGATGTGGAGTGCACCTAGCAGGCTCTGTCAAATGGCTGCTGTCAGAACAACAACCATTCTGAGTTTGAAAGCACCTTTGCAAGTTCTCACCCCACACCCATCCACACCCACAATGGCAAGCGGGGGCCTTCTGCCCCGTGCCCCTGTGCTCTCCCCATGAACTCCCTCGCCAGTCAGCTCCACATCCTTCCTGCTTCCTGGCAGGCAGGGGACCTGGATGCCCGCCCTCTCAGCCCTACACTCCTTCTTGCCCAGGTCTCGAAGCTAGAAGTGGGGCTGGTGGTCTTGAAGGCTGAAGGCCAGGAGCTCCTGCTAGAGCTGGAGAAGAATCAGTGAGTACCAGGCCGGGGAAAGAGCTGGGAGCCAAGAATAGCCCCTCTCTCTGGGGAGGGTTCAGTGCTGGGGACAGAAACTGATGGGAACCCTAGATGGAGGCTGGATGGGGTGAGAACCCCAGAGGAGGAGGTGCAGGTGACAGGGCGAGTCATGCTAGCCCATGACTGGCTCCCTCGAGGCTGAAGTGGGCTATTGAGGCTGGGTCAGCCCTGCTGTGGGGCACATCTCTCATCCCGGCCCCAGAAACATCTTGTCAGCTTCCTGCCAGGAATGAGTGAGCATCACCTGGTGGGTGCTCACAGGGTGTGCTGAGTCAAAAGAGAATCCAAGATGGATTCCAAAGATGGGCGGGTGCTCCAGGCTTTGGGAATGCCAGGGACAAAGGTACACTGGCTACATAGGTCAAGGCACATTCAAGAGGGCGTGCCAATTTGTCTGGCTTGCCTGGGGAGTCTCCATCTGAGGGAGGGGAGCAAGGGGAAACAAATTTGGGGAGTCCTAGCAGGGCCAGATCACAGAAGGCCATTTTGTTGCTGAGTGTCCAGGATGGTGCAAAGCCAAAGATTCTGAGCTGGTGAATGAGCAGGCAGAGCTGGGCTGGGTGAGGTGAATGTCTAAGATGGAGCGTGGGTTCGTGAAACCATCTAGACTGTGTTATCAACAGCTATCATTTATCAAGTGCTTATTTCATTGCAGGCACTGTTCTGAGCACTCTACACATGTTTTATTCTCCCCCATGCACTGGGAACAAACTCAGGTGGAACTCAGGTTCCACCATGCCTAACCATAGTTTCTCTGGGGTTCAATGTCCCCATGTGTTAAAAAGGGTGATCAGGGCTTCCCTGGTGGCGCAGTGGTTGAGAATCAGCCTGCTGATGCAGGGGACACGGGTTTGTGCCCTGGTCTGGGAAGATCCCACATGCCGTGGAGCGGCTGGGCCCGTGACCCATGGCCGCTGAGCCTGCGCGTCTGGAGCCTGTGCTCCGCAACGGGAGAGGCCACAACAGTGAGAGGCCCGTGTATTGCAAAAAAAAAAAAAAAAAAAAAAAAGGGTGATCACATCACCTCCCTCCTAAGGTTGAGTGTGTGGGTGGAGTGGGGGAGCAAAGCTGGAGGAGGAAGTAAGACTGGGAAGTGGAGAAGCAGGCATCACAAGTCTTTGGGGGCAGTCTGCGGGTAAAGAGGCCAAGGTGAGGTGGGGTGAAGGATTTTCTTTAAAGAAGAGAAATTTACTTATGGTTGATCCATCTTCGTGGGAAGGATCCTGATGAGATGGAGCCCAAAGATGAATTCAATTACTTGAGTGGGGTCTGGAGAAGGAAGGGAGGAGGATCCCTGCTCAGACGGGCAGGGCAGGAGCAGGTGTGGATTCTGTTTTCTCTGGAAGCAGGGGGTGAGCATCAGTGAAGGACAGGTGGGGAGATATGTGGGACCTGGGGGCCTGAGGAGAAGATTTGAAGGAACTCTGAATGGGAGGAGGTGGGCTAGAGGGTTGTCCAGGTGCCCAACAAGGGTAGGCAGCAGCCAGGGCCACCTAGGGAGTTCACACACTTCCTTGGCTCCAAGTCGCACCTCCTTGGCAGTGTCTCCTGACTCCTCTCCTCCTGCCCAGTCTCTTTCTAACACCCCTGACCTGTGGATCCAGCTGCCTGTCACAGGTCCTAGGGGAGCCACAAACGTTCCCATGTTCCTGTTCCTCCCTGGTGCTTCCCACACGCCCATTTCCACATCTAAGCCATTACCAAGGCTCCTTCCTGACCTTCACCTTGCTCATTCTAGCCCAAGATTTTTCTGAGCTGAGCAATGCAGTCACTCCTGTCCCTTCCCTAAGACGCACTTCGGCTGCTTCCTAAGTGCTAGCCCTGTGCCTCACTCATAGAGCTACTCAATTAGCTATCAGGGAGGAAGACCAGAGGGCATCCTGGAGGAAGCAGGGCTGGATTAAGTGATTTCTGCAACACTCCCTCCCAGCAGGCTGCTGGCTCCAGGATACACAGAAACCCACTACAGCCCAGATGGGCAGCCAGTAGTGCTGTTCCCCAACCACACGGTGAGATACTTCCATGGACTCTGAGGACAGGGTGAGGAGTGCTGGGGTATGCACCCACCAAGGGCCTCTCCACCATTTCCCCCATTCTCCTCCTGTTCCTAAGGAGAAGCTGGAGCCAGTCCCCCACCATGCTTTTTTTCTTGCCCCTCCCACCTCAGTCCTGGCTGAGATTTGGGGCTGGGTCCTTTGCTCTCCAGGATCATTGCCACTACCATGGGCGTGTGAGGGGCTTCCTGGACTCCTGGGTAGTCCTCAGCATCTGCTCTGGGATGAGGTGAGGAGTTCTGGGGGAAGGGGCTGGGCCTGGGGCTAGGGAAAGAGTTCCCTTACTGCCCACCCCTGTACCCCTTTGCACCCTAGGGGCCTGATCACACTCAGCAGCAATGCCAGCTATTATGTGCATCCTTGGCCAGCTGGGGACTCCAAAGACTTCTTGACCCACAAGATCTTCCGGACGGAGCAGCTGCTCAGCTGGAAAGGGGCCTGTGGCTACAGGGACCCTGGGGACAAAAGGGACATGGCCAGGCTTTCGTGTGCCACCCAGATCAGGGTCAGGAGCACGGGCAGGGGTGGGGGTAGGAATGCAGTATCCAGAGCCCTTTAAAATCAGAAGAGACAGGAATGTGCAGCCCCAATTCAGGGCCTCCTGTCCTGACATTTTTATTTGGAGGCTGAAGGAACAAGTTCTAGCAAAATTTTAAAGTTAACTTTGTGCTTTCTGGGAATTGGGGTTGGTGGTCAGGGCTCAAGCCCAGCAGCCTGCCACTCAGGGTCACCATTGCCGCCTCCCCAGGAGAGGCGGGAGTCCTTGGGGAGCCCGAGGTACCTGGAGCTGTACATAGTGGCGGATCACACCCTGGTGAGAGAAGCCCCAAGGGGGTTGGCAGGCCTGGATGGGGTGAGCGCAGCCCATCCTCACACGCGGTATTACTTGCTGTTTTTCTAGTTCTTGACCCAGCACCGGAACTTGAACCACACCAAACAGCGTCTTCTGGAGGTCGCCAGCTATGTGGATCAGGTTGGGTCGGTGGGGGGAAGAGCACTTTTGGGGTGACCACGACAGGGGCAGGCTTGGAGATGGGGAGAGGGAACGGAGGGGAAGAAAGAGGGGCGCTCCCATGGAGGAGCACGGGCACCGCGGCGGTCCCCCACTTCAGCCCTGCCCCGCCGCGCCCGCAGATTCTCAGGACTCTGGACATTCAGGTGGCGCTGACCGGCCTGGAAGTGTGGACCGAGGAGGACCAGAGCCGCGTCACGCCAGACGCGAACGCCACGCTCTGGGCCTTCCTGCAGTGGCGCCAGGGACTGTGGGCACGGCAGCCACATGACTCGGCTCAGCTGCTCACGTGGGTGCCTCCGACCCCTACGCGGTCCCGGCCGGGCGGCCCGGACTCCCGGCCCGCCCGGTCAAGCCGCGCTCCTCCCTCAGGGGCCGCGCCTTCCAGGGCGCCACCGTGGGCCTGGCGCCGGTCGAGGGCATGTGCCGCGCGGAGAGCTCTGGAGGCGTGAGCACCGTGAGCGCCACCTGGGACGGGAGGAGGAGGAGAGGTGCTGGGGGGTGGTCTCCACAGCCCGCAGTGACCGTCCCCACGCCCTCCCAGGACCACTCGGAGCTCCCCATTGGTGCTGCAGCCACCATGGCCCACGAGATAGGCCACAGCCTCGGCCTCAGCCACGACCCCGACGGCTGCTGCGTGGAGGCAGCGGCGGAGCAGGGCGGCTGCGTGATGGCCGCAGCTACCCGGTACCCGCGCCGGGGCGGGGGCGGGGCTGCAGGACAGGCTTCGCGGGACCCGGGCCTCCCTCAGCTGCATTTCTTTGGGCGAAACGGTTATCCCTCAGTTTCTTCTTCTGTGAAATGGGGATGATGATAATAGTGCCTGCCCTGAGGGTTGTTTATGATGCTGAAGTGTAGGGAACGCAGGCAAAGTGGATTCTCATGATATGATAAATTATTTTCGGACAAACTTGCGAGGTGACTCCAACGCCGGGAGGAGAGGCGCTGGGTTGGGATTCGACCTTGGGTCCTGGGCTGCTCGCTCTTGGCGTCACACGCTCCCGCCTCGCGCTCGCCGTGTGACTTTGCGAGAGTTATTTACCCTCTCTGGGCTCTGCCTCTAGAGAATTCTAGCCGCCAGTTGCTCAGGCGGTGTTCGCGCATCCGGCGGCTGCGTAGCCAAGCACCTGTGTGCCGGGGGGAGGGGACTGGAGCCCAGCAGGGGTTGGCAGGGGGTGGTCCCCGTATGCCCGACGCCCTCCCCCGCCCGTAGGCACCCGTTCCCGCGAGTGTTTAGCGCCTGCAGCCGCCGCCAGCTGCGCGCCTTCTTCAGCAAGGGAGGGGGCGCGTGCCTCTCCAACGCGCCGGACTCCGGGCTCCTAGTGCCCCGGGCGCACTGCGGGAATGGCTTCGTGGAAGAGGGCGAGGAGTGCGACTGCGGCGCCGGCCAGGTCAGGTCCGCACGACCAGCCCCGGGGGACCAAGCTGGTCCCCGCCTGCCCCCTCCCCGGAGGTCTGGGCGCTGCACCCTCACCTGGTCCCTCCTCGCCTTTCCGGCTCCAGGAGTGCCCGGACTCCTGCTGCCATGCCCACAACTGCTCGCTGCGTGCGGGGGCCCAGTGCACCCACGGGGACTGCTGCGCACACTGCTTGGTGAGGGTATGGGAGGCTCGGGGGTGAGGGTTGGGGGCACTTGGGAGCCGGCCTGTTGGTCTTGGCTAATCGGCGCCCTCCGGTCCCCCTTGCGGGTGCTGGCTCTGCTCTGTGCGTGGGTTCGCCTGGACCTCCCCACAGGGCTCTCTCATGTCCGATTGGCGCTCTCGAAGTGGATCTCTAACTGTTCGTTTTCTCTCTATGCCTCGCCGCCTTCCCTCCACGCGGGTCACCTGCGTAGCTGAAGCCGGCGGGTGCGCCTTGCCGCCGGTCTGCGGGCGACTGTGACCTCCCTGAATTCTGCACGGGCATCTCCCCCTATTGCCCCCCCGACATTTACCTACTGGATGGCTCGCCCTGCGCCAGAGGCCGCGGCTACTGCCGGGACGGCGCGTGTCCCACGCTGGAGCATCAGTGCCAGCAGCTCTGGGGGCCTGGTGAGACAAAGGGCGCGCCCTCCGCCCGCATCCTCGGGCCTGCTCAGTTTAATGCTCTAGGGGGAGGTGGGCGGGGGAAAACTGAGGCAGAATGGGCGTGGTTCAGGTCTGGGCTGCCGCCCCTAGTCCCGCCCATGCTTCCTCAGGCTCCCGCCCAGCCCCGGAGGCTTGTTTCCAGGTTGTGAACTCTGCGGGAGACGCCCATGGGAACTGCGGCCAGCAAAGCGACAGCAGCTTCGTGCCCTGTGCGCAGAGGTGGGGAGCAGAGGGAGGGGAAGCTGGGGAAGAGGGTATGGAGAAAATCCACGCTGTTTGACTACCCTGCACTTCGTCCCTAGCGATGCGCAGTGTGGGAAACTGCAGTGCCAGGGCGGGGAGCAGAGTGCACTGGCGCCACACATGGTGCCGGTGGACTCCACCGTACCCCTAGGCAGCCGCCAGGTGACCTGCAAGGGAGCCCTCGTGCTGCCCGGCACCCAGCTGGACCTGCCTGATTTGGGCCTGGTAGAGTCAGGCACCCAGTGTGGACCTAGAATGGTGAGCCCTGCCCACCCGACCCCTCCCTGCCACTTGAGTCCTGCAGGCCAAAGCATCACTCCCCCTCACTGCCCAGTGCACACACTGCCCATAGGTGTGCCAGGAAAGGCGCTGCCGGAACACTACCTTCCGAGAGCTGGAGCTCTGCCTGACCGCCTGCCATGGTCGCGGGGTGAGTGGTCTGAAAGGTGTGTGGGGGGTGACCTTGGAAGTCCCTGATCTCGTGGGACCCTCCGTTTCTCTTTTCCACTGCAGGTTTGCAATAGTAACCGTAATTGCCACTGTGCTCTGGGCTGGGCTCCGCCTTTCTGTGACAAGCCAGGGTTTGGTGGTAGTGTGGACAGCGGTCCTATGCAGCCTGAAAGTGCGTCCATGGGGGGCAAGTGGGGAGGGCCCCTGTGATGCACCTCAGGACTCAGCCATGCCCTGTCCTCCACAGACCAGGACACCTTCACGCTGGCGGTGATCCTTAGTTTTCTGCTGCCTCTGCTCCCTGGGGCCGGCCTGGCCTGGTGCTGCTGCCGGCACCCGGAACTCCGTCTCCAACAATGCCTTTGGGGCTCAAGGAGGGACCCCACGTGCAGTGGGTAGGCACTGAGGGCTAAGGTTCCTGCTCCTCAGAGCTCTGCTGGACCTGGGGCAGCTGGGGTGGGGTCCTCAGGCCTTGCCCCCAGGTGCACAGAGGCAGGCAAAGGCAATGGAAAGAAGCATTGAGCAGAAGGCCCCAGTGGCCTTCCAGTGAAGCCAAAGGCGTGGATCCATGCAGGGCCCTCTACCCTGGTCCCCACTGCTGGGATTCAGTACCTCTTGTCCATATCTTTTCTCCCACCAAGAGGCTGCCTCATCCTTGACTTTGCCCTGTTTTTTCACCAGCTTATAATGCAATTCCTGCTCCAATGTACCCTTCAAGGCCTCTCCAGCTTCTCTCTCATGAGCTTTCAGCCTTCTGGCATTTCCTCTGCCTAAATCTCTGCTGTTACCCCTTCAAGTTCCCAAATGCAGGGCCCAGCACAT
This sequence comes from Grampus griseus, assembly GCF_964374135.1. Taxonomy (NCBI): domain Eukaryota; kingdom Metazoa; phylum Chordata; class Mammalia; order Artiodactyla; family Delphinidae; genus Grampus; species Grampus griseus. Next base: position 58,891,818 of record NC_139008.1, read on the forward strand.
CTTTCCTTTCGCTACCACTGGGCAGCTATGGTGCTGGCTGCCCTTGTGCCAAGGGCCTGCCCCTAACCCAGTTCTCCACGACCTGGGATGAGGGTCACATGATACCAAGCATGGTCAGTCTAGGGCTGCCCCTTCACTGGGCGCTGGGCAAGGCATGAGCCCTATGACCACATCTGACACAGCCTAGCCTTGGGAGCGTTCTGGGCAAGCTGAGGGACAGGGCAAAGTTTGGGCTGGAGATGGAGGAAGAGGGCATCCCAAACAGGGGCAGGGCACCAGCTGAGAGGGCCTTGACACAATTAGTGTTGATTGTGGGTCTGTGAGCAGAGGATCAAGGTGGTCAGAGCTTGGTGTGTCATCACTGGGGGCTTACAGGGGGGGCAGCAAACACATGTCATCAGCCAGGTGAAGTATTGAGGAGACTGTTTCCAAAAGACATCAAAGGAAGTGGTAAGGCCCTGGGAGATGGGATGTGAGCAGCTGAGCATAGCTTGGAGTCATCAAGGGCAGCAGGGCCACCCAATGACAAGGAGCACAAATACAGGTATCACTGGGGAAGGAAGTCCGCCCCTCTTTGGGACCTGAGTGATGCCAACATCTGGAGGATGCTGGGGTGGTTCCAGAGCTTAGGAGAAATATCAGGGCTGGAGAGAGGAAGTGTCAGAGGCCCTGGGAAAGCATGAGTCTCAACTGGAGCCTGGACCCCAAGGGCTCCTCTCGGGAGGGAGCAGGAAGTGAGCTGGACAGAACAAACTGGGTGCAAGCCTCTGGCTGCAGGGAAGAAGCCCCAGGGTCCCTACTAACGGTCACTGTCTCAATCTCCTGGCCTCTCATCCACTGCTCAGACCCAAAGATGGCCCATGCAGGGGCCACCCTCTAGGCAGTGTTCACCCAATGGAGTTGGGCCTGACAGCCACTGCAGAGCCCCAGGCCCTGGGTGCGTGAGGCACAGTGGGAGATGGGGAGGGAAGGAAAGGGACAGGCTCTTGTCTTCTGCCTCCTTCCAGATGGGCCCCCTCCTCTCCACTTAGCACCCAGCCACCTTGAGCCCCTGTGCCCCACCCTGCATCAGGGACTCTTGCCACCTATGTTCACAGCACTCTTCCCCCACCTATTGCTCCGCAGACCTTGAGAACTCTGTCAGAGCCCAACAGCCACCTTGAGAAGCCTGTGACCCACGGCCCTGCTTGTACCCCCAAGGTAGGTGGGGCCCTCCACTTCCCATTGCTCACCCATCCACCTCTTGCCCCTCATCTCACAGTCCCTTCCTCTGAGTTTTTTTTTAATATTTATTTGGCTGCGTTGGGTCTTAGTTGCGACATGCAGGATCTTTGTTGTGGCACGTGGGATCTTTATTTGCAGCATGTGAACTCTTAGTTGCGGCTTGTGGGATCTAGTTCCCCGACCAGGGAGCGAACCAGGGCCCCCTGCAATGGGAGTGCAAAGTCTTAGCCACTGGACCACCAGGGAAGTCCCACTCTGAGGTTTTTGAGCTTATAGTATGGAAATGAGACAGGCCACGTGGAGAAGCTGTTGTCTGGGGCCAGATGCTGGAGGCCCCTGGGGCAGGGGAGGAAGAAGTTCTGGCTCTTCCTGAGTCACTGGTTTTCCCTGAGGGAGGACAGGGGGTCCCTGACGCATGACTTGCAATCTGGGGTCCCAGCCCTCAGGGGATGATGCCCCACCCCCCACCCCATGCCATTCTCAGCAGGTAGAGTCCAAAAGCCAAGATCCTGTCTCTGGTGAAAAGTGACTCCTGAGATGAGAAGACTTAAGGACAGGTGGCTACTGACAGCCACACCAGGAACTTGGACCCCGCCCCCCAGGGGCGGAGCCAGCGAGTCAGCAGACCTCTTGCACCTTTGGGCAGCTTCGAAATTTCTTCCCTGAGTTACCGCCACACCACCTACTCCAGGACCCTGGAGCCTCATCAAAATTTGCGCAGTGCTGTCCCCATTCCTTAGGGCTGCGGGATCCTGCTAGGGTACACCCTCCAGCTCAAGCGAGAATCCATCAGTCCCAGGAGGGAAGGTCATGTAGTCACTGACCTCCTGTCACTAGGGGGCGCTGGGTCATGCTGGGCACCCAGAGAGGCCTGTGTCCTGGCAGCCTAGGTGTGTCTGCTACACTCACTTTATTCGGACCTAGCTCTTTGGAGGGCAGTGACTGCTGGGACAGAAGCCTGGACTCCAGGGGTCCTACATTTCAGACTGAGTCCACTTCCCTGGAGCCTGGCCCCTGCAAAACAAACAAAATCCTTGGGACCTTCCTTCCTGCCATCTCCTACCCTCTCTTTTCCCTCAGATGCTTCCTCAGCCCCACCCCACTCCTAGTCCTTAGGTGAGGTTTCAGAGAAGCATGGGGCCTGCTGCAGTCCCCTTACTTTGGACATTAATCAGCCTCTCCTCCATTCCATGGGAGGGGACAAAGGAAGCCATTTTCGAAAGGACACCTAAGTAGAAGTCAGAAGAGAGACATGTTGCCCTGGGACTTCTGTCTTTTCTGTCTGTAAATTCAACACCATGGCGCTCCCTGAGGGTGACAAAGGGTGGTGGCTGGTGGGTGGAGCCTCAGATGACAGCCAGGCCCCGTATGTATTGGGGCATAGGATGGTGTTGCCTAGCTTGAATGTTCCCTTTGCTCCACCTCTCCTGCCTCCCCTGGACACCCTGAACAGCCATTTACTCTCTCCCCTTGCTTCATGCAAAAGTTGCTGAGTGACCTTCTTTATCAGCTGTTGCTACATAACAAAACCACCCCAAAACTTAGTAGCTTAAAACAATAACCAATTCTGTGAATTGGCAAGTCAGCTGGTGGTTCGATTGGTCTCAGCTCAGCTCACTTATACATTTGCAGTCAACTGCTGGTCGCTGCTTCTGGGGTTGGCTGGCTGTTGGCTAGGGTGATGGGGATGAGCGGGCTAGTCCAGGCCTGTTCACATAACAGCTGGGGAGGGTTCTAAGCGAGCAGGACCAGGATTAGAGTGAGACAAGGGAGGCATTCACCGTGGGCACAAAAAGTAATCAAGATAAGAAATATTTTAATGTAATATTTTTAAAGATCAAAATTAATACAAAAGTCCACGATGAACAAAATATCAAAAATTTAACTAAAGACAGGATCAGTTACCATACCAAGGCATTTCTGGAGCCTGAGGCAAAAAGAAAAATCAGTAGTTGTGATCCTGAGGCAAGTACCTCACTCATCTCCTCTTGCAGAAGAGTATGTGGAAGCTTGTCAGGCTTCTTGAGAGTCCATGACTGGCACATTTACTTCCATAACATTCTGTTGGCCCAAGCAAGTCACAGGGCCAGCCCAGGTTCTAAGGGATTGGGAGGCAAACCCCACCTCCCCTCCAGGGAGGAGAAGCAAAATCATATTTCATAGGGTGTGAAGAATTGGGGAATTTTTGCAATCACCCACTGGCAGCAGAGAAGTAGCCCCAAGGCTCAGGCCTTGCTTTCACTCTACCAGCTGAAGGCGCTGAATGAGACTGTTTGCTAACGCCCACTCCTGTGTTCGCTGTGGGATTCTGATTTATAGAGACGACACAGCAATGAGACAGAGAAGTTAATGCCACTGAAAGAAGTTTTTATGGCTTGCATTTCCCTCGAGAAGGGGGACTGCCCACCGTGCAGGGCCACATAGGGAAGCACCCAGTTTGTAAGGAAAGACTGAGGAACTACCACAGATTGGAAGAAACTAAGGTGACATGACGACTAAGTGCAATGTGGGATGCTGGATGGGATCCTGGAACAGAAAAAGGACATTAGTGGAAAGACTGGGGAAATTCAAAGTGGTCTATAGTTAAGTGTCTTGTACCAACATGAATTTCCTAGTTTTAATAATTGTACTATGGTCAGGTAAGATGTTGATGTTAGGGGAAACTGGGTGAGGGATATAAAGGGAACGCTAGCATTTTTGCAATGCTCTAACTTTTTTGCAAGTCTAAAATTAGCTAACAAAAAGTTAACAATAAAACTATAAGAGACGGAAAAGAACAGTGTTGTTTCATAGAGTTAATGGTTTAGCGTGGGAGAGACAAGGTCTCCTTGGGTTGTTGTGTGGGCGTTGCTGTGTGTGTGTTGGGGGGTGTGGTGGGATCCATCTAGGCACATTCTGGCACTGGATTCAGTGGCTCCCAGATCTGCGTGAAGGCGCAGCCTGGGTGGGGACTCATTGGGGGCGGGGAGTCATTCCTGATGCAAAGGCTCCTCCCCCCCCAGAAGAGCACGTCAGCACAGACACTTGGGTTTCCATCTCGTTATGGCTCAGGGGAGCTGGGAAGGAGGCACCTGTCTGACTGGGGCTCTGCCTCTCGTCGTCCTCTCCTCTGTTTGCTGCCCAGCATGGCCAGCTGCTTGGCACCCCCGTTGCTGCTGCTACTGCTTCTAGGTGAGTGCCTGCCTCCTCCCCGAGACCTCTGAACCTCGGCTTCTCTGTCCCTGATCCTCTTCCCTCCTCAAGCACAAGGCAAGAAGGTGATTCTAGGAAAAGCTGAAATGCAGGAAGGGGCACCAATGAGACACCTGTGCTCGAGGTGTGGGGACACAGCACCCCGCCTCCAGCTTTTGGGTCCCACAGAGCCACGGCCTCCTAAGTCTCCCAAGTCTCTCCTTGGTAGCTCTGCCCCAGAAACTTTCTTTTTCCTATTGCCTGCTCTCCCGCCTCTATTACCCTTCCCCCAGCCCCAGCCCTCCACCTTCAGTCTTGCAGCTTCACATTGATACCTTGCCCTGCATCTTCAGTGTCTCCATGCCATGCATCTGCTGTTCCACCTGCTTGGACTACCCCTTCCTCACCTGGGTCATCATGGAGGGAGGGGTCACTTTACCAGGTGGTGTAGGTTGAGGAGAAAGGAATCTGGCAAACGTTCAAGGCAGAGGAGATTTTGGAGCTGAGATGTGCTGTTTTGAGGGTGAACATGAAGTAAGGGTGCTCCTGGTGGAGGGAAACAGGTAAGCAAAGGAACAGAAGTGGAACCAAGATCTCAGGAGACACTAGGTGCTGCTGTGTGTGGCTGCGGCCTGGGGATGTGAGGGCTTGGCTGGGAGAGAAGGGCAAAGTTTGCCTGCTGCTCTGGAGTCCTGGAAGGGAGGGAAGGAGACTGGAGGGGAGGAAAGGAGAGAGAAAGGAAAGGCTTCCCCCTCTCCTGTCCATCCCGTCCACTTACAGACCTATTCCAAGCCCTCAGTGTCTATTCTACCTTCCTCCACAGCCACCCAAAAGAGATGGCCAGTGCCAGACACACACACACACACACACACACACACAGCGAGATGGGTGTTGAACCAGGTTGCGAAACTTCCCTCAAACTTTGGTGCCAGAGGCTTCTCACCTGAGCAAGGTTCCTGGAGGCTGAGAGCACCGAGGGGCGGGGGTAGCCTCGTTTTGTGACTGAGGTCCTAGGAAGGGGCTGCCAAGTTCTGACCTCCAAAGACCCTAGCTTGGCTGGATTTAGATGTGGCCCATAGCACTTCTGGATAAAGCTCACCCTCTGCCCAACAGACCCCTGGTGTGTGACTGGGCTGTGCCAGGCACACTCTCTGCCCCCAGTGGAGTGCCCTGTGGCTAAGGACAGAGCCCTGTGGCCTGCCATCTGGGACTTCTCTTGAATCCACACCCTGGCAGCCAGGCCTAAATTGCTCCAGTGCCCAGAGCCCTAGTGGGGAATCTTTTTATCTGGCTAGTGGAGAGTGGAGAGCCCAGGAGGAAACCAGAGTCCATCCAGATGGGGCAGCAACAGTTAGATCGGTGAGGAGGGAGCACCAGAAGAGGATGGAGGGGGAAGACGCAGAGGCAGGGGGCAGGAGGAGGCACAAGAGAAGGTCAAGAAGAAAGGAGAACCTGAAGCCTACAGGCCACTCAAAGGGTCTCCAAGGGGGAGGGGGAAGGAGAGGAAAGGAAGAAAGGTCAGGCGTCCCGGCATGTCAGAGCAGAAGAGGAGCGGCCACTGTCCTCAGCACCATTTCTGATAAGTCTCCATGAGTCAGGTCCCAGAAGCCTTGCTGTTTTCCGTGTCAGATGGGGCCCAGGAGAATGAGAGGAATCTCATGGACCCCTCTTTGGATGGGCGAGGGGTGGTGCCTGCGGAGGGTGGGCCTCAGCTTCTGCGGGAGGCCAGGCCCAGCCTCGACGCGCCCCATCCACCCCAGACGTGCTGCAGGAAATCCCTGACCCCGCCACTGCCCAGCTCCACAACGGAAGGTCAGTCAGTACCAGTCGCTCACGCATTCGGGTCACATTCTGCCCACCTCGAGTTTTGAGCACCCCGCATCTTCGGAGGCCCTGACTGGGAGGCGGAGGTGAAGTGTGTGTGTGTAAGGAACGTCAACAACCACAGCCTGCCCGCCGCTCCACCAGGGTCACCGAGCGCTGTCGCACCGAACCGATGCGTGGACGCGGCCGACGCGTGCACCGCGGATGCGCGATGCCAGCGGTTGCGCACCGCATACGTGGTGCAGTGCCTGGGTCGGGCCGCGCCGGGGAGCTGCCCCCGCGCCCGCTGCCGCCGCGCCCTGCGCCGCTTCTTCGCCCGCGGGCCGCCCGAGCTTACCCACGCGCTGCTCTTCTGCCCGTGCGGCGGCCCCGCATGTGCCGAGCGCCGGCGCCAGACCTTCGTGCCCTCCTGCGCCTTCTCGGGTCCTGAACCGGCCCCGCCCTCCTGCCTCGCGCCCTTAGACGCCTGCGAGCACAGCCGGGTCTGCAGGTGCTGGAGGAGGTGGAGTAGAGGGAGGGGGCGGGGCTGGCGGGTGGGGGGCGGGTCCCACTTACCTCCCACTCACCGCCTTCGGACCGCCCCGCGCAGGCCCCGCCTCTTGGCCTTCCAGGCTTCCTGCGCGCCTGCCCCCAGCAACCTGGACGGCTGCCTTCGAGACCAGATCCCTAGCTGCCTGCGCGCCTACGCCGGCCTCGTGGGTATGCACCGCCCAGATCCCTGCTGGGGCGGGGGCTCTCCTGGGAATGCCTCTATCCGGGTGGGCCGATTATCCTGCTTTCGGGGTCTCGGCAGGCACCGCCGTCACCCCCAACTACGTGGACAACGCTAGCGCGCGCGTGGCACCCTGGTGCGACTGCGGAGCTAGCGGAAACCGGCGCGAGGAGTGCGAAGTCTTCCGGGGGCTCTTCACAAGGAACCGCTGCTTGGGTGAGGGGCCCGGGCGGGGCGGGAAGGGAGTCCAGTCGGGGCTTTCTGCCCCCTCCCAAGCTGCCTAGCTGGCGCTGAGGAAACTGAGGCCCCCAGAGGCAGCCTTGTAGGCCCACTTACCCCCTCTGCTGTCGTCTTGCCCCTTGGGCAATCTGCGCCCAGCTGGTTCCGGAGACCAAGTCACAGACCAAAGTAGAATCCTAGGGTAGTCTAGGCTGGTGCCCCTGCGGGCAGGAAGTTGGGGCGGTTAAAACAAGTTTCCGAGGCCCTGGAATGGAACAAGGCGAGATTCCTGCTTCCGCGACGCATAGCCAACTCCCCCCATTAAAGATCTTGCCTTTCGGGTCTGAGTAGCTGGGTGGTTCGCTGACCACTTTGGGAGTTAGAGGGCCTGGGTTTGAAGGCTGACTCTGCCACTTACTTAGCTGAGAGTTAAATTCCTCTAAGCCTTTTTGTGTCAATCTGTAAAATGGGGATGATAATTGTCAGGCTCCTGTGAGGATAGAAGACTACAGTATGTAAGGCACTCTTAACACAATTGTTTTTATTTTGTTATTCCTCGCCCAGCACCTTCCATTCCAAAAGCCTTGCGGACGTCCTATCTTCCCATTTCTATCTGGGGAGGGCCCACGCAGGATGCCAAGGGTCTCAGTTTGTCCTTCAGGAGCTGGGCCCTGTGCTAGGGTTTCTCAGCCAAGCCCATCCTGCACCCCTCCCTCCATAGATAGAGCCATACAGGCCTTTGACGGTGGGTGGCCCTCAGTCCTACACGACCAGCTGGACCCCCACCAGGACCCTGAGCACAGCCTCCTACAGGTAGGTTCAGGGAGGGATGGTGAGGTGGCAGCTCCTGCACTGCCTCTTTCCACCCTTCCATGCCAGTTGGGCCTAGATGGAGGCGTGAATGGCCTGGGATAGTGGGGGTGGCAGAGAGCAGAGCCAGGCTTTTGCCCAAGTTCATACTCTGCTCTCATCTGCCAAGGTGTCCTCTGCAGATGCGTCCCTGGAGGGGAGCTCCATGCTCTCCGTGCTCCCTGTTCTGGTTCTCCAGCCCCTGCTCTGATGAGAACAGCAGACCTTGGACAACAGCCAACTGTCCCACCCTGCCTGGGATACTGGGCCTCATTGGTGACCTACTGCCCCACTGAAAAGGGACTGGCTTACCTCCCAAGCTGGCCCCAGTGCTCTTGCCTTACTGCCCTTTGCAGGTCTGGACACTTTTATCATGCTTTAAGGCTAGACTTAAACAGACTTGTAGGCAAAACTCCCTCTGAACAGACTTGTAGGCAAAACTCCCTTTACTACTCCAGCCGTCATGGCATCCTCCCAGTTAGGCACCACCCATCATGATAGCCACCTGCACCCCATAACTAACGTTGTCAGAGTGTTTTCTGTCCACGATATGCTGCTTGTGGGACACCACCTAGAGTGAGAATCCAGTTCCCTACATTGCACTGGTCATATGGCCATCTTCCCAGTGGTTCAACCTGGCACTAGGAATGGCATCCATAACTCAATAAATCCATGTGCACTGAGACTGGCCTTGCTTTCATGTGATCTGTGTCCTGGGAGGCTGGAGACCAAGGTCAGCCACAGGGTGTGCCTCTGCTGGCCTCCAAGAACTTGGGTGGCCTCAGAACCTCTCCAGGCATCATCTTCTCACCTGTGGATGCTGAACTGAATCACCTCTCAGGTCCTAGTGGCAGGGACTTTGGTTGCTTTTGTTTATTCTTTCATTCTCTGCTAGTAATCAGATAAACACAGTACATGTCCCAGCCTCCCTTGCAGTTAGGGGGTGTTCATGTGACACATTTCTGGCCAGTGAGTGAAATTCACAGATAAGGCTTCCCGGAGAGCTCTTTAAAAAGGAGTAGACTTGCTGACTGGGCCCTTTAGCCTCTGGCCTCAACCCTCCCCTTTTTTTGCCCAAAACTTGGAGGCAATGCCTGGGAGCATGGGCACCATCTTGAAAGTGGAACCATATGACATTGTGGCTCACCAGCCCGTCTACCTTCCTCTGGACTTTATTATGTGAGAAAAATTATACCCCTAATTTGTTTAAGCCAGTTTCTCCCCAGGTGTCTGTTATTTGCAGCCAAACATAGGCCCTGATTGACACACTTCCACTTATGGTGTTCCTGGGAGCCCCGGGATCACCTGCTGTTCTCACTTAGGGAAGCCCTACCTCCGTGCACACAGAGCCTCGCCCTGATAGACACTTGAAAGATGGTGGTTTTGTTTTTTGATTTCTGCATAATTTATGTTTCTGTCCACGTGGAGCGTCAAATTCTTTCCTTGAGCTGAGGGAAATTTATCATAAAGCTTTTTATAAACACTGTGGCCAGTGTGGACCCAGAGAATGCCAAGGGCATCGTGTTAAATTGCAGTTCTGTGGAGGAGTTTTGGGCGGAGAGGGCAGAACAATGGGGGCAAGGTACTAAGCCTTCCTCAAAAGCTTGGGGACTCCTGATGAGTTAACGTGTCTCTGGACTGCTCCTTCTCAAACTTGGTTGAGATTTGGCAGGGACTGTTGCCAAACCTTGTCTCCCTATGCACCGATGCTGAATAGAAATATGGAGACAGAGATTTGGAAGATAAGAAATAGAGAGGCTTTTTTCTTTGCCAGGCAAAGGGAAGACACAGTAGGCTAGCGCCTCAAGAACTGTGCCCCACCTTCCTTGGGGAATTACAGGGATTCTTATAGGGGGAGTTCACAGTCCTGAAGTGAGTGATAAGGATCAAAATACTGAAGTTCTTGCATTCTTCTTCTTGCACTATTTCAAAACAGCCACTGCTGGCGTCAGGCAACCCAGTAATTGGGTCTATTAGTCTCTGGGTTATCAGCCTGCGACCTCCTTTCTGAAATGCAGACAGCTACAAGGGGTGATTTGCTACAAGGGAGTGCAGGATGTAATTCACATAGTGTTAAAGAGTGATAGGTTAGGACTTTCCTGGTGGTGCAGTGGCTAAGAATCTGCCTGCCAATGCAGGGGACACGGGTTCGAGCCCTGGTCCAGGAAGATCCCACATGCTGTGGAACAACTAAGCCTGTGCGCCACAACTACTGAGTCTGTACTCTAGAGCCTGCGAGCCACAGCTACTGAGCCCGTGTGCCACAACTACTGACCTCGTATGCCACAACTACTGAAGCCTGTGCGCCTAGAGCCCGTGCTCCGCAACAAGAGAAGCCACCACAGTGCGAAGCCCGCACATGGCAACGAAGAGCAACCCCTGCTCGCAGCAACGAAGACCCAACACAGCCAAAAAAAAAAAAAATAGGTTAGCTTTGTGAAGTACAAATCTAGTTACACACTACAGATTAGTAACAGTTAAAATAAAACTAGGAGTGATTAACTCTTTCAGGCCAGGTTATGTTTCTTCTCTAGCCTCTTCACTGTTCCCTTTATTTTCCTTGTTCTCAGGAGAGGGAAAACATTTTTAATTTTGCTGTAACAGGGTCACAAGACAGGTTGAAGTGGAGGCTTTTGGTGCCTTGCTCAGAACTCTCTGGGCTAGTGCAACCCATCCACAAGCTGCTGGGGATGTTGGCTGCTAACACAGCTCACAGCTGACCCCTTTTCTAGAAGAAGTGCCTATAAGGTTACACTCTGCTCCCAGAGGTGGCCAGTGACTGACTGAGGCAGGAGTTCAGAGGCTTGGCCTGCGTGCCTCGGGGGATAGTTATGTGTGCCAGTCATGCTTCAGAGTTCCCTCTGGGATCAGGCTGAGGCTGGATCCCAGCTGAGACCACATCCTACTTCAGCTCCTTCCCCTGCCCACTCCTGCTTTCCTCACTTAGAGGTTCCCCTGAGGGCACTCCCTCCAATAAATCATGGTCTGAGAATCCCTGTCTTGGGCTTCACTTCTGGAGAACCCGACCTAAGCCACAGGGGTTAGGTACAGACCACGCCGAAGCCCAGGCCTGGGGCTGCCCTGACCAGAAAAAGAGCCACTGGCTCTGAGACTGTAGTTAACAACTCATACCAAACCCACAGACACTGCACGGGGCAGCTGTCAACCAGCCTCCAGGTTCAGCCAGTACTCTCCTGATTGGAACCAAACAGATCAAACTGGCTTGGGCATCTGAGCAATTTGGGCTTCAGGTACAGCTGTCTCCAGGGGTTCAAATGATGTTACCCCTGCTGGTCTGTGTTCCCCTCTGAGGCCAGATAGGCTCTCACCACAGGGTAGGCAAGGATGCTACCAGCAGCCCCATATCTACAGTCTCTCCTTTAGCACTCTTCAGCAGAGAAAGGCACTTCTCTTTCCAAGGATTTGTGGCCTGGAGAGTGATGTCAGCCCACCAAGATCACATGGAATGGGAAGGACAGTTTTCCAGTGGAAAAAGGAGGGGTGTTGGACAGAGCGAAGCTCAGAGTCTAACCTGTTCCCACTTCACAAAGGAGGAATGTTCTCAGCCACCTACACCTGTGTGGGAATGGACACCTGGAGCAGAGTGGGGGGGGCGGGGGTGTGTGGTCAAGTGAAAGCATTGCCTTACCCTGTTTACCACCACTGTGTGGTAGCCCAAGCACACAATGCTAAGTTATGTGCTTTATGTGAGAGTGTGTTAAACTCTACTACTTCCATTTTTTACTCAGATAGAGTGAAATATAGGCATATGCCTTTCAAAAGATTGGGAAGATAAAAGTGAGTGGAACGTAATGGAAAATAGCAAAGTTGTTCCATAGCAGCTGGCTGTCTTCCTTCAGTACTTCTCTCCAGCTCAGGCATGGGGTTTAATCAAATGGAGCCTCTAACATCAGACAACGTGCAAGGAAAATAGGCTTCCTTGTTGGGTGCAGGGGGAAAATGAAAGGTCACAGGGCCCCCGTGTCAGCCTGGCTTTCTGGTTTTTTTTCCCAGAGTGAACATTTCCTGTGGGAGGCTTGAGGCTGTCTGGGGCATGGACCTAGCCAACTCTGGAGATAGAAGCCAAAAGAAGGGACAAGGCCCTGTGACATGCAGAGGCCATCGTCTTGCCACCTCTGGGACAGTTGACTTTTGTAGGGTTTTGTTGCTGTAATGGGCTGAATGGTGGCTCCAAAGATTTGTCCTTACCCTAATCCCTGGAACCTGTGGATGTTACCTTATTTGTAGGCAAAAGAGTGAATATTACCTTCTATGGCAAAAGATGTGATTGAATTAAGGATCTTGAGAGGAGGCACTTGTCTTGGATTATCAGAGGGAGCTGTAAATGCAGTCTTGTGCATCTTTGTTAAAGAGAGGCAGGGGGAGATTAGATAGACATACAGAAGAGAGGGTGCTGTGAAGACACAGGCAGAGACAGGAGTGATGTGGTCACAAGCCAAGGAATGTGGGCAGCCACCGAAGCTAGAAGAGGCCAGGAATGGATTCTCACCTAGAGCTTCTGCTCTGGGGGGAGCGCAGCTCTGCTTACACCATGATTTTGGACTTTTGGCCTTTAGAGCTGTGAGAATAAATTTCCGTCATTTAAAGCCACCAAGGTTGGGTAATTTGTCACAGCAGCCTCGGGAAACTAATGGAGTTGTCTAAGGTGGTCTGAGTTTGGTTTCTGTCGCTTCCATGTAAAACGGTCCTGACTCGTAACGTGTAGAGTCTGGCCAAACACCTCAAAGCTGAGTCCAGTGGCCCCCACAACCATGAAAGGGTCCTGCCTTGCTCCACATCTGAGTATTGGCCTCTGTGTCCTGCCAGGTAGCCTGCTTGCTATCACTCTTTCACATGCATTCTGGGAAACTGTAGTTCTGGCCCTGGCCTCATCCCCGTGGCTGGGTCTCTGTTAGCTGTTGTCAACACTGAGCCTCTAGCTGGCAGGTGGCTAGGGATGGGACAGGCAGAAGGGCAGGTGCTGGAAGCATCCATGGATTTATGAGTGGAAACTTCATGGTTCATGAATGCCGGCTCTGGCTTGGAGCCTGTTGTCTAAGGTGCAAGGTTGGTACGAAGCACTGCCCCCCTCCTCTCTCCACCCACCCCAACTGAGTCAGGTGCGGCCAAACTCACAGAACTGGCTTATCTTTACAGGAATTGTGGACACTGGTGGGTGAAATTTCCAGAGAGGCAGGAGGGAAGGGGCTATGCAGGGCTTCAGGAGAGGTCCCCAGCTGGATGGCAACTTGCCAGTAAGCTTGGCTTGCATGTGAAAGGAGGCAGATATGTGGCCCTGCCTTGTTGGGTTGCAGGCCTGGGAAGGCCTGGGTTGAAGGATGTCTTGGGAAGCTGTCCTGCCGGGGACATGTCACCCCACACCCGAAGGAGCCTCCAGTCCAAGGCAGAAGATACAGAGGAAAATCAAGATGAGTATATGCACAAGAAGATAAAACATGTACAAAACCTCAGAACCTGAGCCCTCCAGGGACTAGGATTACACAAATGAGGAGGAAAGACCTACAGCGTATGGAAACGGGCCCCAGCAGCCAGGGTGGATCCCCAGCTCCCTGTGCAACATGCTTCATACAGTCATCAGCATCATCTAGTCTAGTCCCTTCCTCAGGTTGGGGACACAGGATGCAAGAGAATCCTTGCCAGGCATGTCACACAGCTAGTAATACAGGGCTGCAAGGTGTATGTCTGTTCAGATGCAACCCACAGAGGTGTGTGGGGTTGGGGACTCAGATACTAGGAGTGACACTGCAGTTGGTGACAGAATTTTTCAGGCCCACCAACTAAATCATAGTGGTGCCCCTCTGAATGCAATAATCAAATTGCCCCTCGTCTTTCCAAGATGTCCCCTAGGGGAAGCTCTGTACCGCTGAGAACTACTTTCCTGCAGGACCTGGCTGGCCCCAACTCCTACCACTGCTCTTGGACCCATTTTGCCCCCACAGCCCCCATGCCTTGCTGCTGCGCACACCCAGCAGGCACGCTGCCTCTTCAGGGCCTCTGTACCTGCTGCTCCCTCTACTTGGAGTACTCTTGTCCCAGGTGTCCATGTGCCAGCTCCCTCCTTCAGTGAGCTCTACCCCACTGTCACCTTACCACAAGAGCCTTCCCCAGCACCCCCAGCACACCCCCCAGCACTGTCTACCCCAACCCCTACCCCATCCTTGATTCACAGAAATTATTACCTGGCCTTGTCTTTATTTTTGTCTCTCCTACTAGATTGTAGACTGCACCAGGACAGGGATTTGGTCCGCATTGTTCACTGTTAAGTCCCTGGACTCCAAACAGTGCCTGGCCGACACACAGCGGCCGGATGGGCAGGAGGAGGATGGCCGACACACTGCAATCACTGGCCTACAGGGACTTTGAAATCCTGCCGGGCCCTGCCTCGAGGTGGGGGAGGTTCCCGACCAGGCCCAAATCTGCTCTCTGGCCACATCTGAGGTGGCACTGGGTGGTGGGCCTGCCTTGCACAGCTTTCACAACCATCTCCCGCCTGTGGGTGGTTCTAATTAAGACTCTCGATAGTCACAGGGTTGGCTGTTCTCATTTTTTTATGGTCAAGCTAATGGTTTTCTTGGCAACATAATTCCCTCAGAAACCTACGCTTTTTATTTATTTACCAGGCAGGCCCAGGGTCAATGACAGCATTCCTGGTTCTTTCCTGGGCACAGTTCTCAGGTTTGCTTTATTTCTCTGCTTATCCACATGACTCCCCCTCAAGATGATGGCCTTAAGGTTATGAGGCTCAAGCAGGAAGACCACACCCTCTATGTGATTCTTACTCGGAGGCCAAGTCACTGTCTCCCTGGGCCTTTTTTTGCTCATAAGCATGTCTTACTGTTTGGAGACTGGAAGCAAGACTACTTGGCTTTTCCAACACTTCACAACTCTGGATTTCAGGATTCTCCACCCCCTTCACTTCTGCTTGTAAACTGGCTAATTTTTTTCTGGAACTCAACTCTGTCTTGCCCAGTAACAATCAACATATACCACATTCTGTTTTTCTTCCAGCTTCTTCCCCTTGAACAAAAAAACTCAGTAAACACAGCAAAAAAGTAGTTTGCTTTAACAAGCTATCCACACCATAGCCATACCAGATGTTTTGCCACCACCTGACAGGGATCCCCAGCTGTTCTGCCTGCTGTGTCTGTTTTCTCATTGCTGCCGCCTCACCACTAACTAAGCCAACGCCACATACCTTAGGCTTTGGTTATAGTTGCCTTGTACTTCAAGGTGCCAGTTTGTGTATTAATAAGAGTAAGAAAAGCTGCCAAAATGCCAAATCTCAGTGGGTCGGTAAAGTTTGCTTTTCAGACGCACAGGCCAGCACACAGCTCTTGCTGGTCAGGTGGTTTGCCTTTAAGTGGTGACTTGAACCCTTATTATCTCCAGTGTCTTTAACACGTGACCTCCAGGGAGTCCCATGTGGGAGGATGGTGTTTGTGCAAAGTTTGGAACTTGAATATATCACTTCTTCCAACATTTCTTGGCTAAAGCCCAGTTTATGGCCCCAACCTAACTGCAAGGGGGCTGGGCGATGCTGTTGATGCTGTAGCAAACTGCCCCAGTATCACTCAATCACAGGTTTCTAGCCAGAGACACTTGATGGCTCCCACAACCCTCCCCGGAAGTTTCAAGGTCCTCCCCAACCTGGCAGTGGCCTCTAGTTCAGTTCTTTCCCACCCTGGCCGAGGCCCAAGCTCTGGTAGGCAGGCCTCCTCCAGCCTCCTGGGCTGGACCTGGTGCCTCACCCACCCTCCCCTGTATGAACCACAGCCCTTCCTTGTGCTTCTTCTGGACTTTCTCAACTTACTTTATGCCGATCTTATCCTTCTAGACCTTTTGCACTCTGTACCAGGGCGCTGAAATGCACTGTTCTGACCCTGTTCTGAGGGCAGGAGCCGCATAACGTGGGGCTGGGCACGCAAAAGGCCTACAGACAAGACTCTGTGAATGGACATATAACTTCATCAAAATTCAAGACCAAGGACAACGCTGTGGCCATGGAGGACTAAACCTATCAGCATACCTGAGGTTTAGCAGGAGCCCATGAGAGTACGAGTAGCTGAATGACCAAGGGCAGCTGGCGAGGCACTGGCATGGGCGTGATGGTGCCTGGGCAGAGCTGTCCCACACATGAGTCTCTGTCCCCAGCACTGGTGTGTTGAGGGCAATGTAGGCCACAGTGGGGATGTTGGGGAGTCTGCTCACAAGCTGCTCAGGGCTCCTCCCACACTCCAGGGCTCAGTTTTGCGCAGAGGTGTCTGAGGTGCCCACCCTGTTGGTTTACACCTCAATCATGGACTGCCAAGTGCTTCCTCTGAGGCAGTCTGAAAACTGGTAAACTTTTTAAAACATGTTTTTCCCCTTTTCTTAAGGTTCTAATGACCAAATTGTAAAAATAATTGAAACAAAATCAAACTCTTAGAACAAAACCCACATTTTTATCAGATCTACTTTTATTTCAGAAGGAAGTTTGTATTATAGTATTTACTTTTGTTTATATACAGGTTCTTCACATTTGTGTTTAAAATGCACAGACCTCCCTTAATTCTCTTGTTCCGGCTTAAATTAGCTGTTATTTTACAATACAAAAAATACCAAAAAATTGCAGTCCTAAATGTATGTATAACATCCACAATCCCCAGCAATGAAATAGTTTACAATACTTACTCCATATTTACATGAGTGCAACAGATGCTAAATTATACATATTAACAAACTAAACTTGAATCCAAACCAAAAACCCCCGAAACAAAACCGTAAATAACTATAAAACATTTCCAGAGCCAAAATTAGTTCAACAAAACAGGCTTCACTAGTGTTTAGAATGCTTTGTGCACAAATTCAGTTATTGAAAGTCGATTCCATTATTGCCTTTAAAAGAGAAGGTGCCAGTTTTCCTCTGCACTCCCAAATCGTCTCCCTGCAGGCGAGGGTGTTTATGAATTTGGACAACTCAGGGGAAATGTCTCTTGGTGGGCTTCGCTATTTACAAACCATCACGATGATTTTTATGGTTTGAGCCATTTGGTAAATTTGGTAAACATTTCAGGCTGAGAGCCGGTACATGGCCTGAGGCCAGACCCTCTGCCTTCCTGGGTCTATCCTCAGGTGGCCAATTCTCACAGAAACCACGAGGAAAGTTCTCCTGGGATGACAGGTTTGAGGAGCTGGATTCTGTTGTAATTCTGAAGAGCAGCTTTTCCATCTCAGTCACTGCTCTAGTGTTAGCTTAGGTTGTTAGTAAGTAGTGAATATTTGTTGAATGAATGGATGAATGAACGAAATGTAAGGATCAAAGGTGTTAATGAAAAGGATACCACCACCCAAGGAAGTGAATCACTCCCATCCCATCTCTAAATATACTCTATTAAATTGAAGGAGCAAGATTTGCACTGAAAGATAAAATGTATTTTTCTACAGATAGTGCTCTGGTCTTTCCATTTGCCCCAGATTTCCCGGTGCATCTCCAATCTTGCACATCAGGCCTTTTGCTAACAGTCTCTGTCCAGGGCTGCTTTTCTTCCAGGTTAGCTCAGGGAGTATGTGGTTGCCTTCTCTGCACACCTCCTCCCACACTTAGAGGTGATCCTCACAGGGAAGCACAGACCTCTCCCCAAACAGTGTAGGAAGGGGGCAGGAGGTGGACAGGAGGCCAGGGTGAGGTTCTCCATGGGGAAACAGGAGCTATTTATCAACAAAGCAGCCACGCCCAATCCCACTCCCAGTTTTCAGTATAGTAAACTATGGTCCTGGGAAATGGTCATTAATAACTTAGACAAAACCACAACAAAATGCAGCCCGGAAAAGCCCTTTTTGGAAAATCTGACTAGATCTACAGGTATAGTCTTGGAGTCTAAAGACTAAGAGGAGCATTTCTCAGGACAAGATTGGTCTTCCCTGGGCACCCACTGCTCCGAGAAGCTGACAGGAGAGTTACAATGCACTCCCAGAGCCAATGACAGGGGCAGAGACATCCCGGCTGCCTTCGAGTCTCTTCACACACTGCCCGCATTTTCATATGTGCACTGACAGATGATTCCTACTTTAGAAGCTATCCAATCAGTCCCAGATGCATTTGAACACTTGGGCACAATGGGGATGCCTTTCGTGGCTTTGTTATCGTATCAGGGCATAACGAGAGGACTTCTCTGAACCTGGATATCCAATATATGGCACAAAAACATATTAGGTCAAACTCAGACATCATTATGTTTAATAAAAATACATTAAGATATTTTTCTGTTTTATGTACACTCCAAATGTCTGAACATTCAGACACTACTGTATAGTTATGTACAAGTGCAATATCGATGTTTTCATAACTATTTTAATTTATATACAGGCTCTGAAGTTCCACATGACTTCCTCTTGATAACTGACTCTAAGCTGAGTGCCTCCTTCTCCTGCCACCCCCTTCCTCTGGCCCAAGCCTGAAGGAAGCTGTTTGCTACTGGCTGCAAAGGAGAAGCAGGTGGATTCAGTTGTTTCTCCACTGTTGGAGCAGAATTAAACTTCACTTGCTCTTTCCTTCCTTTTAAAAAATAAACATTATCTTTTAGAAAAAAGAAAATAACCAGGTGGCTATGGGACATGGTGCTTATTATTTCAAGGCATGGGACTACCATGGGGAGGAGGCTTCTTTGCCAAGGAAACACCAGTCCTTTGAACAAACAAGGACTTCCCTTGTGGGAGGGTCCTCTCCAGTGGCCTTTTGGTAATCACAGGGGTGAAGGACCAGTCCCCAGCAGGCTCTCTGCGGGTACTGTGATCTGGGGCAGGGACATGGGGAGCTTGTAAGAGGAGGGGTCTTTTCTAGAACCATCTGCTCTTTAACAATAATGTGAAAAAGCAGCATTTTGAGAGGCAAGTCTCAAAGTAGAGGTGTTTTGTGCATCAGTGTTTTATGGTTCAACATCCTTGAAAACATCTTTCCAGGCAATTCTTCATGGGAGTGGGGTTAATGTTGGGGAAGAGGTCATACTCCCTCTCTAGGCACTGCATATAAAGGTGAAATGCCACAGTTTTTGCTCTTTTGAGTATTGATTTCTCCGAATTCACAAACTTGAGCATTGTTGTCTAAAGGTCTACGCCCCCAGGGTAATGCCATAGAACACTGGGTTTTGAAGCAGAAGAGAGATCTTGGGAGGCTGCTGCATAATGCCAGAATACAGAGCACCATGGACGGGGACAACACACCATCCAGGCAGTGCCCTGGGGAGAAGAGCAGGGACTGGCCTGCTCCACTTCAATTTGGTCACTACTTCAATTTGGTCACTTTTCATTTGGCATAGTTTTCTCCCCTTGTCCATTTTTCCCATGTGCTTTTCATCCTTATCGTTCACTGCCCTCCCCACAGCTACCCGTTGGGTCTGGGAGGGAGCATGGGAGGCCTAAGCCCCTCCTAGGGAGGAGGAGAAAGAGGGCAAACAGCTTCAGGTTCTCCTCCAGGCTTTGGGCAGGTTCTGCCCGACAACAGGAGACCGACCCTCTCCTGGCACTCCACCTGAGCCTGAGAATGAAGAATGACCCACCAGCTCAAGCAGACTACAGGAACAAAGAGTTGCCCTTTGATTAAGGGGTCCCAAGTGCTGTCATGCTCTTTTCGGCTCAAGGGAGACATGTAACATGAGTGAGCCCCTCCCTCTGTGATGCCTTGGCAGGAGCACCCAGAAGGGCTGAAGCAAACATCAGGCCTAGAGTGACCTGGGGCAAGGAGGCACGTGGGAACATGCCTTATTTAGTGTCCTTTTTGACAACAAAAACAGGAGCTTTGACAGTTAGGTCATTTCTGTTTTCCTCTCAATCCCTGCTGCTACGTTAAATGTTTCTCGGGGTGAGAAAACTGTTTTCTGGCGGCAAATTAGGTTTTAGAAAAAGAGCAGATTGCCAATGATAGCTATTTAAGTTTTATAAGAATGTAGGAATGCAATTATGTAAAAACTTATGCTTACTAACTTTCCAATTGCTAGATCTATTTAAAGTCTAGGCACTTAGTGTGTGTGTGTGTGTGTGTGTGTGAGTGTGAGAAAGAGAGACAAAGACAGAGACAGAGAGAGATAAAGAGGAAGTGAAGGAGAGAGAGGGAGGGAATGAAAGAGGAGAGAGAGAGAGAACTTCAAATGGATTCAGACTAAATTAATCAAGTTGCTACAGAAAACTACCCATTATATCAGTTGGCATTCCAAGTAACACTGCTGACCTTGACATTTAAAATAGCCTCTTCTATCTTATGATTCAAAAGAGATGGACCATTATTAATTCTCAACTAGAAAAAAAGTTACTCCCTGAAAGAGAGATATTTGCCTAAATTGTGCAAGAATAAATAGCACATCTTTTAACAAAGATAGCAGGCTTCAGATGAAAACAAGTTAATTCATCTGACTAGTTTTTAAAAGACCATGTTCAAGAATGACTGATGACAAATGTCTACTTGTAAACACTACATCTTTGTTTTTTGCACTGTTGAGACAGTCCCAAGAACAGTTTTCCACACGTGAACCTGAGTGTCATTCCTAGCTCTCTCACTCGCTCTACACCGGCCTCCTCCGTCAACAACTGGATCATCCCTGGACCTGTAACTAAATCAATTATTTCCTATATGAAAGTGAAAGGTTAGATGCTGGAGCACAGTTGGGAGAAACTGTCAAAGAAAGCTTGTGAACATGCGGATGAGGTGGATGTTTCGAGAGTTTCCAGTCTTCTGCCCTGCACAGTGTCTCCCTGCCTGCTCCCTCTTTGCAGACGGCTCTGGCACGCCACTCCTTGCTCACAGGGAGTCCTGGCCCCAGCATCAGATGCAGGTCCCAGGCTGTGCAGGGGGCTGCTGTTTCCGGTTTCTCACTGCTCCTGACTTCTCTTTGTATACTATTGGCATCTGCTGAGAAATGTCCACCAGGGCGCTGGCCACTGCGAGACCTTGGGAGAACCCACAGAGGGAACACATGTTAAGGGGCAGCTTGCTTTTATTAAAAAATAATTTTAAAAATTTCTTCTTACATTCACATGGTGCAATAAATAAATAAAGTACATACATGGGAAAAATCTTACCTCTAACCTGTGTCTCCCTCCATACTCCCCACTTCCATCAGAGTAACTTCTTTAGTTTGTATATATTCTTTCAGGGTTTATTTGTATAAATACAAATACATATTCTCCTCCTCCCCCATTTTTACACAAAAGGAGTACCTTACTTTTCAGCAGATCTACCAAGCAAAGTGCCCTGCCTCGTGGTGGGAGCATCTAAATAAGATTGCAGACATGCTTTAAGCACTAAGTTTCTCCTGTCTTTTTCTCCAAGAAAAAGCTTCACTCTTTATGATGAAATTCAGATTCATTCCACACTGCCCAGATAGCACTAGTTATTTTGATATCTACACCATGATAAGGGTTAGGATAGACTCTGGGGCCAGACTTTGGAATAAGCAAGGTTCTTTAACTTCCCTGTGCCTCAGTTTCCTCTTCTGTAAATGGGGAACAGCACAGGGCTTGTGTGAGAAGTCAATGAGTGAACTGATGTAAAGTCTTAGAATGGTACCTGGCTTATCACCCCACCACCTCCGCTACCACCTTTGCTTTGGGGACTGGTGGGTCCATTCTCCTTTTTGTATTGGTAATTGATTAACTTGATGTTCATTAGGGAAGGCACAGTCCTGGGGGAACTGGATTCCTATGCATGGGAAAAGGCCGGACAGGCTCAGAGCCCTGCTGAGGCCCCCAGGAGCCATGTTAGAGGAGCTTCTTACTCCACCTCACTGAGCCTATAAAATGGGGGAGGGGGGTAGCTTTTAAGTGCCAGGTTTAGTACCTGGCATGGAGTGGGGAATCCACACCAGTGACCACTGTAATAGCAAAGACAGAGCCAGGTGCTTCGGGAGTCCAGAGAAGGGCACCATTTAAAACGGGGGGTAGATCCTAGTCACAGCAATCAGATGAGAAAAGGAAAGAAAAGGCATCCAAATTGGAAGGGAAGAAGTCAAACTGTTACTATTTGCACATGCCATGATACTATATATAGAAAACCCTAAAGTCTCCACCAAAAAACTATTAGAACTAATAAATGAATTCAGTAAAGTTGCAGGAGACAAGATTAATACACAGAAATCTGTTGCTTTTCTATACACTAATAATGAACTGTCAGAAAGAGAAAGCAAGAAAATAATTCCATTTAAAATCACATCAAAAAGATGGGCTTCCCTGGTGGCGCAGTGGTTGAGAGTCCGCTTGCTGATGCAGGGGACACGGGTTCGTGCCCCGGTCTGGGAAGATCCCACATGCCGTGGAGAGGCTGGGCCCGTGAGCCATGCCTGCTGAGCCTGCGCATCCGGAGCCTGTGCTCCTCAACGGGAGAGGCCACAACAGTGAGAGGCCCGCGTATCGCAAAAAAAAAAAAAAAAAAAAAGAATAAAATACCTAGGAATAAACTTAACCAAAGAGGTAAAAGGGGCTTCCCTGGTGGTGCAGTGGTTAAGAATCTGCCTGCCAATGCAGGGGACATAGATTCGAGCCCTGGTCTGGGAAGATCCCACATGCCGTGGAGCAACTAAGCCCATGCGCCACAACTACTGAGTCTGTACTCTAGAGCCCGTGAGCCACAACTACTGAGCTCACACGCCACAACTACTGAAGCCTGTGTGCCTAGAGCCCATGCTCTGCAACAAGAGAAGACACCGCAATGAGAAGCCCACGCATTGTAATGAAGAGTAGCTCCCGCTCGCTGCAACTAGAGAAAGCCTGCGCGCAGCAACGAAGACCCAATACAGCCAAAAATAAATAAAAATTAAAAAAAAATTTAAAAAGAGGTGAAAGACTTATAATCTGATTAACTACAAAACATTTATGAAGGAATTTGAAAATGATACAAAGAAATGGAAAGATATCCTGTGTTCTTGAATTGGAAGAACATTGTTAAAATGTCCATACTACCCAAAGCATTCTACAGAGTTAAGGCAATCCCTATCAAAATAACCATGACATTTCCCACAGAACTAGAACAAATAATACTAAAATTTATATGGAACCACAAAAGACCCTGAATTGCCAAAGCAATCTCGAGAAAAAAGAATGAAGCTGGAGATATCACGCTCCGTGACTTCAGACTATACTAAAAAGCTACTACAGTAATCAAAACGTCATGGTTTTCCCACAAATACAGACACACAGATCAGTGGAACAGAATAGAGAGACATGAAATAAACTCATGCACTTATGGTCAATTAATCTATGACAAAGGAGGCAAGAATATACAATGGAGAAAAGTCTCTTCAATAAGTGGTTCTGGGAAAACTGGACAGCTACATGCAAAAGAATGAGATTAGAACATTTCCTCACACCATATACATAAAGACCTAAACCTAAGACCTGAAACCATAAAAATCCCAGAAGAGAACATAGGCAGAACACTCTTTGACATAAATCATAGCAAATATTCTTTTGGATCTGTCTCTTAAGGCAAAAGAAATAAAAGCAAAAATAAACAAATGTGACCTAACCAAACTTAAAAGTTTTTGCACAGCAAAGGAAACCCTGACAAAATGAAAAGACAACCTACTGAATGGGAGAAAATATTCATTTCCAAATATTTGGAAATGATATGACCAATAAGGGGTTAATATATAATATATAAATAGCTCATAAATTGAATATCAAAAAACCAAACAACCCTATTAAAAAATAGAAGACCTGAATAGACATTTTCCCAAAGAAGACATACAGGCACCATACAGATGGCCAACAGGCACATGAAAAGTTGCTGAACATCACTAATCATAAGGAAAATGCAAATCAAAACTACAAGGAGGTATCATCTCACACCTGTCAGAATGGCTATCATCAAAAAGACCACAAATAACAAATGTCAGTGAGGATGTGGAGAAAGGGGAACCCTTGTATACTGTTGGTGGGAATGTAAATTGGTGAAGCCACTGTGGAAAACAGTATGAAGGTTCCTCAAAAAAATAAAAGTAGAACTACCATATTCCACTCCTGAGTATACTTCTAAAGAAAACAAAAATACTGATTTAAAAAGATACATGCACCCACAATGTTCATAGCAACATTCACAGCATCATTTATAATAGCCAAGATATAGAAGCAACCTAAGTGTCCATTAACAGATGAATGGATAATGAAGATTTTTTTACACACACACACACACACACACACACACACACACACACACACACACACACTGGAATACTACTCAATCATAAAAAATAATGACATTCTGCCATTTGCAACAATATGAATGAACCTAGAGATTATTACGCTTAGTGAATAAGTCAGACAGAGAAAGATAAATACTCCATGTTATCACTTATACGTGGAATCTGAAAAAAGAGAACAAACGAATGTATATAATGAAACAGACTCACAGATATAGAGAACAAAGTGTTGGTTACCAGTGGTGAAAGGGAAGGCAGGAGGGGCAAGACAGGGGTATGGGATTAAGAGATACAAATTACTATGTATAAAATAAATAAGCAACAAGGATATATTGTATAGCACAGGGAAATATAACCATCATTTATTTATTTATTTAAAGAATGATTTTAACTGCAGGCGAATGGCTGGATGGAGGTGTGGGAGGGGGTTGGGGCTGTGATTTTAGAGGTCAAGGGTAGAAGAAGCAGACTACAGGGGAGAGATGGCAGCTGAGGTTAGATGAGAGACGTGGTAGAGTAAATGAAACAACGTGGAAGAATGAGACTCCAGATGTAGGACCAGCAGAACTCGCCCGTGAATTATACATAGAGAGGTGAGGACTGCCTAGGATGACTCTTGAGTTTCTGGCTTGAGCAACTGGCTGAATAATGAATTCCTTTACTGAGATGGAGATCAAAGGACCAACTGGTTAGAAGGAGGGCAAGCTCCATTTTGGACATTTTAGGCTTGATAAGACCTTGAGGTATCCAAGTGGACATTTCAAGTAGGCAATCGAATAATTGGGTGTGAAGCTTGGCAAGGAGGACAAGAATTAGAGATATTAACCTGGGAAAGACAGTGATTACTTTATTTTTGGGAATAATAAGCTCACAATGAAAAAGAAAAAAGCCCAGCGTTTAGCAGGAGAAACCTTAAGGTGTAGAGACTGGAAAGGAGATTAGCCATTATTTTGTAATAACTTTAAAGGCAGTACCATCTATTAAAAATATTGAATCACTATGTTGTGCACCTGAACCTAATATAGTACTGTAAATCAACTATACTTCAATAAAAATGAATGAATGAATGAATGAAATGGGGGATACAGAAGGGGTGGCAGGGATGGCCCCACCCTTGGGGTAGCTCTCAAGTAGTGAGCAGGTCTTCGTCAGGAGTCCAGGGGGTTGGGGCACATCAGGCAAAGTCTGGCGCAGGAAAGGCCACAGTGTTGCAAGCCTGTCACCGCTCCCCTCCCAGCCCCAGCCAGTACCTTGCCCTCAGGGAGCACCAGTCAATGTCTGCTGAGCTGGGCAGGAGATACTGCTCCAGAGTGTCAGGTTAATGGGTCATTCTGCCCTCAACATGGACAAGGCCAAGTTAGGGGCTGAACTCACAGGAATCCCTAGATGAGGGCAAATCAAGCCATTCGCTTATGAAATGAAGACAATAAATCCTCACCTGGCCATGCCTAATGTCCTCCCTCATAAGAACACCACGGACCCAGACCTTCTGAAAGCTGAGTCGAGTGGAGGCCTGCAGAATCATCTCAACTGAAAGTTGTCTAAAACATGTCTGAGGCATCCCTCCAAAGTACTCCATGATTAATCAAAATACTTCCAAAACTATATTCCATATTTCCTTCATGTTCAACAGTAAAAGAATGTTTATCTAAATTATGATTCAAGTATTTCATGGAGTAGTGTAAAAGATGGATAAAACACTATATAGTAAGTTGTAAAAATGTTTATGATAGTTACATGAAAAAAGAAGAATAAAAATTAGTTATACAATCATTGCAACTAAATTGCTGATAAGGGCTGGAAAGGAAACAGAACGGTGAAAATTGGTGGGTGTTGGATGGTAGAATTGTGAATAAATTTTCAAAAACTTCCTTTAGGATGTTATAATTGTTGTTTGTGCCTTATACTTAGAGTGAAAAAGAAAAAGAAATACATAAATACAGAAAAAGAAATAGTGTTAGAAATACCAATTTGAGAGCCACTAGCTTGAGGGAGCTAGCTGGAAGCCATGAGAGTAAGTAAGATGATTGAGGAAGAGCATATGGAGTGAGGAGGGAGAAAGCCTACATTTAGAGGCAGAGCAAGGAAAAAGATAGTAAAGGAGCAACACAGACGCGGGGGACTGGAAACACTGGCGGCAAAGAAGGTTTGGCCAGAAGCATCAATACCACTGGCAGGCTGAGAAGGCTGGGGCAGTGAGGAGATCCAGATTTTTCCCAGGAAGGAATGGTGACCTCAGGAAAGATAGGTTAGGAATACAGTGGCAATGGGATCATCTCTCCAAATCCTCACAACGACAGGAGGCAGGGCCTACAGGTATACCCCACTTTACTGTGCCTCACAGATACTGTGTTGTCATTGTTGTTTAACAAATTGAAGGTTTATAGCAACCCTGCATTGTCAGATAATAGTTAGCATTTTTAGCAATAAAGCATTTTTAAATTAAGGATGTACCTTGTCTTTTTAGACATAATGCTATTGCACCATAACAGGCTACAGTATAATGTAGACATAACTTATATGCACTGGGAAACCAAAAAATTCATGTGACTCGCTTTATTGTGATATTTGCTTTATTGACGTTTTCTGGAACCAAACCTGCAATATCTCCGAGGTCTGCCTGAATGCAATATCGCTTTTATAACCAAGTTCTCTACAAAAGGGAAGGAGCCTTCACACATCTAAAACATAAACCTCATTTGTCAATGACCCTCATCTACTCACCCGACTGCCCAGGAGGAGGGATTCCACCGAGGCCTCGAGGGAGCCTCACAAACACAGAGAGGACAGCAGCTTTGTTGCCAAAACATGGCTCCAGGGCAATGGGCTTGGGAACAGTCTGGTGGAAAAAAAACAAAGAATTACCTAAAGCAGTGTTTCTGAAGAAACACCTTCACCAGCCTTTAGATGTGATTTTTTTTTTCTTTGCGGTATGCGGGCCTCTCACTGCTGTGGCCTCTCCTGTTGCGGAGCACAGGCTCGGGACGCGCAGGCTCAGCAGCCGTGGCTCAGAGGCCCAGCCGCCCCGCGGCATGTGGGATCCTCCCGGACCGGGGCACGAACCCGTGTCCCCTGCATCAGCAGGCGGACTCTCAACCACTGCGCCACCAGGGAAGCCCTAGATGTGATTTTTAAAGATGCCCCTATATTAGTTTCTATTGCTATGAAACAAATCACAAACTTCGGTGCTTAAAGCAGCACCTATTTATTATCTCAATTTTGTAGGTCAGAAGTCCAGGCAAGAGCTCTGTAGGGCTCTCTGCTTAGGGATATAGGTCCTATTCTTGTCTTCTATGAGTTCTGGAAAAATTCTCAGCTCTATCTCACAAAAGTCTCAAGGGTCTCAGCTCTTGTCTTCAGAAGGTGGAAGTCAAGTTATCAGCTGCATTCCACTTTTACCAGGAGGCACTGGGGAAGAACCTGCTTCAAAACTCATTAAAGTTGGCAGAATCCAGTTCCTTCCATCTCTAGGTCTAAGGTCCCCATTTCCTTGCTAGCGATCAGCCAGGGGCCACTCTTCTCTTGGAGGCCACTCACATTCCCCCCTACCTGGTCCCTCCAGCTTGAAACCACTAATGGTGCTCAAGTTCTTGTCATGCTTCCTCTTCTGCCACCAGCCAGAGAAAGCTCTCCTTATATCTTAATATCAACTACCCTCAGACTTTAATTACTTCTGCAAAATCTCTTCATAGCAGAACCTGGAGTAGTGTTTGATTGAATATCCATAAGACAGGAATCTTGGGAGCCATCTTTAGAATTGTGCCATCAATTTCTTCAAATTGAAGAAAATCATTTCCAGAACCACTGTGACTACAGCACAGGGAAATGAATAGATGAGTGAAATGGCAGAAGTGGGGAAACCAGTTATGAAGCAACTGCAAAAACCTAGGTGGAAGAGGATAATGGCCTAGATCAAGGTGATAGGTAACAGTGGTGGAGGTGGTGCACAGTGGTCAGGAAATATTTTTGAAGATAAAGTCAAAAAGATTTGCTGATGGACTGGCTATCCAATGAGGATGAGAGCAAGGACGAGTCAAGGACAATTTTGGCCTGAGCAACTAGGATGATGAGTTGGGGAAGTTATGCCAGAGGAGCAGGTGTGGGGAACAGTATTTAGAACTCAGTTTTGAACATGTTAAATTTGTTAAGATGCTTATTAAGACATCCAAGTGGGAACACTGAGCAAGCAATTTGATATATGAGTTGGATACTCACAGGAGAGGTTTGAGTGGAGAGGTTTAAATATCATGGTGTTTAAATACATGATGGATAAGATCACTGCTATGGTCTGAATATTTGTGTACTCCCAAAATTCATATGCTAAATTTTTTTGGGGGGCTGCGCTGGGTCTTCGTTGCTGTGCGTGGGCTTTCTCTAGTTGCGACGAACCGGGGCTACTCTTCATTGTGGTGCGTGGGCTTCTCATTATGGTGGCTTCTCGTGTTGTGGAGAATGGGCTCTAGGCGCAGGGGCTTCAGTAGTTGCAGCATGTGGGCTCAGTAGTTGCGGCACGCAGGCCCGAAAGCAGGCGGGTTTCAGTAGTTGCAGTACGTGGGCTCCACAGTTGTGGTGCATGGGCTTAGCTGCTCCGCAGTATGTGGGACCTTCCCAGGCCAGGGATCAAACCTGTGTCCCCTGTACTGGCAGGTGGATTCTTAACCACTGAGCCACCAGGGAAGTCCCATATGTTAAATTATAATACCCAATGTGATAATATTTGGAAGTAGGGCCTTTGGGAGATGATTAGGTCATGAGGGCACAGCCCTCATGAATGGCATTAGTGCCCTTAGAAAAGAGACCCTGAGAGCTCCCTCACCCCTCCTACAACGTAAAATTACAGCTAGAGGGAATTCCCTGGTGGTCCAGTGGTTAGGACTCTGCACTTTCACTGTCAAGGGCCCAGGTTCAATCCCTGATCGGGGAACTAAGATCCCATGGTGCAAGCTGCATGGTGTGGCCAAAAAAAAAAAAAAAAAGATTACAGCTAGAAGTCACTATCTATGAACCAGAAAGCAAGCCTTCCCCAGACACCTAATCTGCCAGCACCTTGATCTTGGGTTTCCCAGCCTCCAGAACTGTGAGAAATTAATTTCCATTACTTATAAGCCACCCAGTCTCTGATACTTTTTATAGCAGCCTGAACAGACTAAGACAATCACCAATGGTGTAGGTGTAAAAGATGTGAGAAGAGGCGCAAAGACTGAGCCTGAGATGGCTACGACTGTTAAAAGATGTTGGGAGATGAAGAGGGTTGAACGAAGAATACAGAGCACAGAACAGCCAGAAGGTGTGTGGTGTCCTGACAGGAAAGTCAAGACAGCATTTTAAAGAGCAGCCGGCTGTGCCGTATGTGTGACACGGGGTGTCACTCAGGCTTGTCTATTCTTCTCAATCCCACAAATTATCACTATTTTATCAGGACAACGTTTGCTTAGATTTAGGCACATGTTTACCATCTGATTTACTCACTATTTCCTCTTATTCCACCCTCCTGGGGTAATTTCCCTCCTCTCTAGCACATCCTTTAGACATTTCTTTTATACACACCTGTTGGTGGCAAGTGCTCGGTATTTCCCATAATCTGAGGATATCTTTATTTTATCCTTGTTCTTGGAAGGTAGTTACTGGGTACACTAACCTAGGTTGGCAGTTCTTCTCTTTCAATACTTTGAAGACATTCTTCTTCTCTCTTGTAGCTCCTGAGAAGTCAGTCAGCTGTCACTCTGTCATTCCTTTGTAGGTGATCTGTCTTTTTTCCCCAGTTATTTTTTAATGTGGTAAAATGCACATAACAAAATTTACTATCTTAACCATTTTTAGGTATATAGTTCAGTGGTATTAAGTACATTTATATTGTTGTGCAACCATCACCACCATCCATCTCCAAAACTCCTTCATCTTGGAAAACTGAAACTCTATACCCATTAATCGGCAACTCCCCATTCCTTCCTCTCCCAAGACCCTGGCAACTACCATTCTATTTTCTGTCTCTATGAAGTTGACTACTCAAGGTACCTTATATAAGTGAAATCATACAGTGTTTGTCTTTTTGTGACTGGCTTTCACTTAGCATAATGTCTTCAAGGTTCACCTATGTTCATCTATGTAGCATTGGTCAGACTTTCTTTCCTTTTTAAGGCTGAGTAATATTCCATTGTATATATATACCACATTCTGTTTATCCATTCATACCTCAATGGACACATAGGTTGGTTCCAACTTCTAGCTACTGTGAATAAAGCTGCTATGCACACGGTGTGCAAATATATCTTCAAGACCCTGCTTTCAATTCTTTTGGATATATACCCAGAAATAGAATTGCTAGATCATACAATAAATAATTCTATTTTTATTTTTATTTTATTTGGTACACGGGCCTCTCACTGTTGTGGACTTTCCCATTGCAGAGCACAGGCTCTGGACGCGCAGGCTGAGCGGCCACGGCTCACGGGCCCAGCCGCTCCGCGGCATGTGGGATCCTCCTGGACTGGGGCACGAACCTGTGTCCCCTGCATCTGCAGGCGGACTCTCAACCACTGCGCCACCAGGGAAGCCATATTTTTATTTTTTTGAGGAAGAGAAATACTGTTTTCCACAGCAGCTGCATCATTTTCATTCCCACTAACAGTACACAAGGGTTCCAATTTCTCCACGTTGTAGTGATCTTTTTTTGTTCTGGCTAATTTTAAGACATTCTCTTTGTCTTTGGAGTTCTACAGTTTCACTATGATAAACCCAACTGTAGTTTTCTTTCACCCCTGCCTTCCCTCTGCTTTCTTTCCTTACTCCTGCTTACAATATGTTTTGCTAGAATCTGTATAATCATGTCTTCCATCAGTTCTGGAAAATTCTCAGCTCTTTGAATATTGCCTCTCCTCCATTCATTTGTTCTGGGACTGTGATAATATATATGTTAAGTTTTCTCATTCTATCCTCCATATTCTCATTATGTCATATTTTCCATCTCCTTGTCTCTGTTCTGCAGCCTGTGTAGTTTCTTCAGAGTCATCTTCCAGCTCAAAAGCTCTCTCCTTACTTGTGTCTGATGTGCTGTTTAACATGTAAACTGAATTATTTAAAAAATTTCAACTACTGTATTTTCCATTTCTAACAGTTCCATTTGGTTCTTTTTCAGGTGTGATTGGCCATTCTTGACTCTCATGGCTTCCTTATCTTTATGATTCTATCTTTCGTTTCTTTAAACATTTCATACAGAGCTATATTATATTCATTAGGTGCCACTTCTGTTGCTTCTGCTGACTCTTATTCATGGCTTTTCTCTTTTGTCCTTGGTGATCACTGATTCCTTGGTCTTGATCTATGGAAGTCCTACATGGCTGAATTGGGTATGTTTTCCCTCAGACAGGATTTGCATCTACTTCAGCTGTGAGATGTGGGGTGTTACCAGTCTAGAACCACTTTAGACCACGCATGGCTCTGGTTTTGGTTCATGGTTTGTTCTTTTTTGGAGGAGGGAAAGGAGAGTGGTCCCTGGAAATCTCACATACTTCCTGTAAGCTCAGTAATGCTTTAATAAGTATGTTAGGACATACAGGTTTTATATATATATATATATATATATATATATAAAATATATACACATACATATACATATGTATATATGTGTGTGTATACATATCTCCACGAACATATAGCTGTTTCCCAAGAGTATCTGAAATATTTCATCATTTTGTTAAAAGAGAAAGTCTTATCATTTTCTTCATCATGGTGGGGGGATCAGAATTATTTATTCTGACTACAGAATTCATAGTCAATCATGATTTTTCCCCTTTTAAAAAATCCCCCAAAATACTTATAAGGAACAATGGTTCAATTTAGCTATTTTCAAGTTTTCAAGTATTACGCCACAGAAAACTTACAAGAATATCAGACAAGTTATTTACATTTTAAAATTCCCTGAATATGAGACTGCTTAACAACATGAATCAAAGATTAGAAAATGAAAGCAA
Organism: Grampus griseus; assembly: GCF_964374135.1. Taxonomy (NCBI): domain Eukaryota; kingdom Metazoa; phylum Chordata; class Mammalia; order Artiodactyla; family Delphinidae; genus Grampus; species Grampus griseus. The sequence continues at coordinate 58,923,971 of NC_139008.1, forward strand.
AAGAATACCTGACACTTTCAGTGTGTGGACTTACTGTTAAGAAGAAAGAGGGAGGATAACATAAGAGGCAACAGAATGAGGCTCTTGCTCTCTCTGGTTCCCCAGACTTAGAAGCATGAGTTTTGATAAGTTAAGTCACAGGGACTTTTGAAATACAATCTCACCTTTATACTTCCCCCAATAAGATCAGGAGGCTCTTCATCTGTTTCCAAGGCAACATTTACAGAGGCAAAGGGACGACTGGCCATCTGCTGCATCTCTCGAAGAAGTTGCTGATAAGTAATACAGCAATCATTAATGCAAAGAGTACTGAGGGGATTTTATTAGAGAATACTACATATTAAAAATACCTCATCCTCCCTGATTCAAACAAATCAAGTCCAAAACGATATTTTTGAGACAGCTGGGGAAAACTGGACATGGACCAGGTATTAACATTTTAATTTTGTTGGCTGTGATGACAGTATTGTTATATTAAAGAAAAAGTCCTTATCTGTTAGAGATACATACTAATGTACTGATGGATATAATGCTATGATGCCTGCTTATTAAACACATAAAATAAATTATCCTATCTCCTTACATTTTTATTACTAGATTAAAGCCAGGCTTTCTTTTTTCCTGCTGAAACTTGAACCAAGTATTTACACAGCAACAAAAACTATCCTTTGTTATACAGTAGATAGGAACTGAAAGAGCTCTTTATTCAGAGAGGTGGTATAAGCTAAACACAAAAAACCATGAAGTTTTGCAGAGCAGAGGGACAACTAGGGGCTCTGGATTTAGGGAGGCTTGGATATGAATATCTGCTTCAACACTCTCCAGCTGTGTGACTTTTAAAAAGGTGTTTAAAGTCTCTGGGTTTCAGTTCCCTCCTCTCTGAAATGGGTTTTTAATCCCATAAAAGTATCAGTAGGATTAAATGAGATGATTTAACTAGCACAGTGCCTAGTACGTGGTGTGTTGTCAATCATATATCATTAGGGATATCAGAAATCTGGGCATGTCACTGAAGCTCTGAGGTCATGCTGTGGAAGACAATGAGGCCCTACTTCGACCACTTCCTTGGAACTATTGTAGGAGACAGAATCTTGGGCTGGATAGATCATGGCTCTGTTTTAGAAGGGCATTTTTATATTAAACATTGTGTTAACATGTCAATAATCACATTCCTACATCTCACAAAGCTATTGGTCCATTTACTCAACAAATACATATAACAACAACCCTCCTCTGGGTTCTCTGCTATTCTAAGTGTGGAGTCACAGTGAGACAGTTCCCAGTCTAGTTCCTTTATGACAAGGAGATAATGTGAGTAAAGGCACTTAAAATAGGGCCTGGTATGTAGCAATGACTTAAGCAGTATTAGCTGCTATTATTTTTGTTATAAAAAATATCACATCACTTTTCTACAGTTCTGAGAGGGATAAATCATGAATGATATTTTAGAAAAGATAAAATATATTTTGAATGGTCAGGTTCACAGTAACAGAGAAATTTTAAGTCACAAAGGTAAAAGCTTAGTTTATTGGTTGATCAACTGTGTAATAAGCATACTTTTTTTGGGGAAAACCTCTTCTCTGCAAGATGTTCATCTTATTTTCTTTCATGTACACTGCAAATATTTTCCAGTTGGTTGTTTGTCTTCTATGTTATTCATTTGTTTATTTTTTATATACTTTAGTAATTTTATGCAGGTAAATCTATATGATGTTTTAATCATCTTATATGAAAATAATAATTTTATTCCCTTTCCGAAAGTGACAAAACTTCTTATTTCTATTTCTCTTAGTGCAGAGTCTAGAATACCCAGAACAAAAGTAAGTGACTATGGGGACTACTTTGTGATTAGAAACATGGTCTGTGAAGATAGAAGTCCTAAGTTTAAAGCCCAGTTTGGTGTCTTTATTGTAACTGTGTGGTGATGGGTAAGTTACTTTGCCTCTCTGAGCCTCAGTTCCTCTATCTGTGAAAAAGGACTAGTGTCACTATTTTATAGGGTTGTTGTGAGGATTAAATTAGTTAATCTATATAAAACCTCTTACAACAGTGCCTGCAATTTAGAAATGCTCAAATGTCAGTTCTTAATATGACTAACTTGTCTGGATTTTATTGGATACAAACTCTAGTATTTTTTTATCATGGGTGATGTTGGTTATCTGGTTATTCTTCAGAGTGTTGAGGAGGTATTATTTTTGAGTTTACTAAGAGTTTTGTTTTTAAACTAGGAATGAGTGTTAATATCAATAAATGACTAAATGATTACTTGGCCACTACCAAAAATTTAGGTTTTATTTTTTTACCTACTGATATAACATATCCTAGTAGGTTTTCTGGTGTGAAATGATCCCTTTTCTACACTGGTAAACTAGACTGTTGCACGTACAGTTGTTATACAACTGGTCTTTACTTTTTGGTGTTACATTTCTCAGGTTTTGGTTTCAAGGTTTCGAAGCATAAAATGTATCAGGATTCTTTTACACTTCCCATCTTTTCCTTTACCCTGGAACCGTTTATATATTTTGGAAATAATTAATTCTCATAAGCACCCAAGAAGAAATAGACTATTATTATCTCCATAAACTCATCTCAAATTGAAACTCCTTGGGTCTAATACCCTTTGTGGAGAGAGTAATATCTTGACAAGTTTTTGATTCCTTCCTTGGTACTAGTTTATATGGCTTCTCACTTTTTTATTACACATTTGGATAACATATTTTTTCAGAATACTGTGCTATTTGTTGAGATTTTAAAATATCTTAGTAATAGAGCTATTAAAAAGAAAAAAACCTCTGAATAAGTTATCCACTGAATTTTTAAAATCATAATAAAGAGGGTGTAATGCTACCTCTATGATAACATCACCTTTACATGGGTCAGAAAAGGTGTCACGGCCCCCAGGAAGAGGCTCATATCCTGAAGCCTATCTTAACCCCATTACAGACACTAATGTTCTATGAACAGTGCTGCATGCTTGTGAATTTTGATTTTAGATATTTCTGTTCTCCTCTAAATCTTGTCTATAGATCAAGTTTTATATAGAAAACCAAAGAGCACAAAGTCTAGATCTTAGTGCACTTCTATTTAGCAACAATGCAATAGACATGATGACTAAAAGGCAGAGTAAATACACAAGTGAAAGTTGCAATAAGCAGTTTTTGTGTTGTAATTTTTCATCAAGTTTATTTGATTTGCCAATTATAAATATTTTCTGGACTTATTAATATTACTTTCGGAATGGAGCTCTGGAAATAAATCAACACTCATTAATAAATAGAACTCAAGCAAATACTTAATTAGACACACATTTATCTTTCCTTGAATAATGAGAAACTTTTGATATTTTACTCTCATCCTCATGAAAGGCTCCTGTAAAGGCTGTGCTACTAAGCCTTCAGATCTCCAGCCTGAGCTAAGGAACCAGCTTCTGGTAGGAAGGATAAAAAAACTGACTTCACCTGTAAGTCAATATGATTCTTAGTTTCCTTTTAGAAAGTTAAAACCATGTGGTGCAGAATGAACTATAGCTTACATAGCACTGACTGAAGTCTACTGACCATACATTACTCTCTCTATAGATATATCCATCAATTATCACTAAATAGCAAAACTGACTTGCTTAAGGGAAATACGAAGGAAAAAGTTCTTACAGGGATTCATTAATCTTTAACCACTGAGGCTTACCTCTCTACGTCTGGAAGCCCAACAACTTTGTTTGATCTTCCAAACCACAGCAGCCACCAGGAGCAAAGAGAGGAAACAACTGTGAGAAAGGAAAGGAAAGTACTGAGTTATTATCCCAACCCCCAGAATCAGCACACTGTCATCTACACCCCATGTCAGGCAGGGAAACAATCCCCCAAATACCAACTCCAAGCTCCTTTCTGATGAGTCATCACAACCATGTCCTGGTTCACAGGAAACAAAGTGTGAGAAGACTTTGATAAGCTGGGCTTCCCGACCCAACTAGACAATACTGTCTCCACAAGGTACTCTGAGCCTTGATTTCCTGCCGGCCTTTATCAGAATGGTCCATCATGGCTTATCCCAAATAATAAAAACAATTCTATGATAATTATGACAAGTAACAAGCATGCTACTTAATCAAATTAGCAAAAATCTACTGATAAAGTCTAAAAAAGTGAGAAAAGTTAACTATCAAAGTAACAACCAGCTTTTCATAAGGAACAATAAATTTATATGTAGTAATATATATTCAAAGTAAATACCTATTTTTTAAATAAAATAAAACAACTAAATTCAAGCCAACAACTTTCTTAAAAGTATTAGGAGAAGACGAAGTCCCAGTGGTCTTATAACTGCAAATGATTTCAATGTTCTCTCAAGATTCAATGCCTCTTAAACCAGGCACCGAATGGTTTGAAAAGCTACTGTGACAGCAAAGAGAATGACTGACTTCTGATTAAAAGGACTAATGAGCCTAACAAATAAACCTCTTAGTAACCGCTAAATAATTTTAAAATTGGCATTTTCACTCATTAACTTGTAAAAGGGGCTTGTTACAGAGTACTGTTCCAGGGTGTTACAAGCAGACACAAGGCTTTCCGCCCCTGTAGTTGGGTACTCTCTTGCTGAGCTCTGTGTTTGCAGGATGGGGTTGGCTTTACGAGAGGCAGCTTCAATGCACAGATCGCTGAAGACAGGCCTCCACAGCTGGCTGGTGACAGGTCCCCTAAGGTGCTAGGAGGACTGAGCTTCTGCCCTTTCAGAAACAGAAATTAAGCCTCCCTCAGCCCACCACTTCCCTAAGAGGCACAGAGTGCAGACCCCTCCACTGGGTCCCCTGACAAAAGAGAAGCTCCCCAGGTTATCACTCAGTGGAGAGTCTTCAGTTCCTATCTTGCTGGTCCTCCCGGCTGTCCTGACACTGATGATCCTTCCTCCTTTCTGACAGTTTCTATTTTTCTTTTTATCAGTACTTTATTGAGGCAGGTCCTGTTCTAGGCTCATGGAATACACCAGTGAACAGAACAAAAGACCACTTTTCCCATGGAGTTTACATTTCAGCAGATGGAGGTAAACAGTAAACAAAATAAGTGAGTAAATTATAGAGCATGTCAGAAGGGAGTAAATACTACACAGATAAAAAGATGTTAAGGGTAAAGAGGTTCAGGAGTGACAGTGGCACTCTAAAGCAGAATGGTCAGAGTGGGTGGGCCTTAATTCTTGAGAAGGTGACATCTGAGCTAAGACATAGAGGATGTGTGGGAGGTGGCTTGTGAAGGTCTTCAGAAATGCACCTGGGCAACCAGGGTCAGCCAGTGCAAAGCCTGAGGCAAGGATGTGCCTGGGATTTCTTGAGGCACCTCAGGAGGCCAGTGTTACTGGAGTGGGGGAGGGAAGTTAGGCCAGGGATAAAGACACAGAGGTAAGAAGAGGGCAGATCACGAGGGCCCGAAAGGCATTATAATGGTGTTGGATTTTACTGAGTGAGATGAGCCAGTGCAGGTTTTTGAGCAGAGAAGTGTCATGATTTAATTTATGCTAAGGAGACCATTAAGGTAGCAACGCAGAAATAGAAAGAACAGGAGTCTAGGTGAGAAATGAGGGTGGCTCAAACCAGGATGGTGGTAGCAGGGGTGTGAAAAGCACTTTGGAATCTGGACATGACTTGAAGGTCAAGGCAATAAATAGGATTTCCTGATGGGCTGGATGTAGGGTATAAAAGAGAGAAGTCAGGGTCTGAGGAACTTGCCATCAAACCTGGACAGGGAAGACTCTGAGGGGAGCAGGTGCGAGAGAGCAGAGAGTTTAGTTTTAGACATGTTGAGTTCTGAGACATCTACCTGAAAGCTACTGGGGGCTGGTTACCAGGTCTGGGCTGGAGACAGCATTTGAGAGTCATCAGCATATACATGGTATTTGAAGTAATGAATCTGGATGAGGTCATCAAGGGGATGAATACAAATAGAGAAGAGTGTCTTAGGGGCACCCCAACACTGAGAAGTTGGGGAGAATAGGAAGAAGCAGTAAGGGAGTCTGAGAAGAGTAACCTTCTTTAGTCTTTCATGGTTTCCATGCATAATCCTGCTTTTTCCCCCCCATCAGCTTGCTTTCTGGTACTTTTATTCTAATAGATAGATAAACACATGGTGGCAGCAAATCTACATGGAAGAACATGAAACACATGAGTTGGTCAGGATGCTGCTGATGCAGCTGAATACAGGGCTGGCCTCAGAGGCAAGGAGTCTGGTGTCACTCAGGGGCCTCTCTTGGACTACCCTCAACACAGAACTGTGAAACAGTGCAGCTCAGAAGGTCTGTGCCCCTTATCCTTGAGGGGCTTCTGTCTTCAACGCAGACCTGTTAGAAACACCAAAAACCCAGTTTCTTCCGCCTGTTCCAGTTTTTCTGAGAGACATAAACAGCATACCGACACACAATGATTGTTCCTCAAAGCTGACATGTGCATGATTTCTCCAAGGGTAACACAACAATGAAGAATTTACTAGTTATTTCAAAAAAGGTGGCACTTGCTGATACCCCTCCCTTCTTTTTTTTCCTACCACTAATCTGGGGACAGGTGGGGCTGTGACTCTGTTCATCTTACTGCAGTTCCTCTTATCAATTGTTTTCTATAGTTTTTAATACAGATGTAATTTTTTAAAAAATCATGGAAATTTTCAAACATACACAAAAGAAGAGAGACTGATCCAGTGAATCTCTATGTGTTCATTACTCAGCCTTGCAATTATTAACATTTTCCTATGGCATTCAAAGATCATTCTTAAAGAAGTGTATTTCTCTCTTTCAACACAGGGACACTGGCCCCAGGCTAAGGGTCTTTCACTTCTTTTCAGCTCTGTACCTAGGAAAAAACAAGAATCCTTTGTCCTTTTTTGTCCTAAACCTGTCCCTGCTTATCAGAGGCTTACACTTTCCTGAGACTATGCTCAGAAATCCATGTCTTGACTCTAGGTCTTTCTTTCCATCTTTTGTATCAATATATATCTTTGAAAACTCACAATATTTTCTGAGAGCTCTGTGTTTGGGGATGTTTTTCACCAGCTTAACTGTAATTGTGTAAGTAGAATGATACTTTTGAGAGTGTACTGAACTTTGCTTTTCCTGTCCTTGCAAGTCTAGCCTTTCTAAAACTACATATTCGGGACTTCCCTGGTAGCCCAGTGGTTAAGAATCTGCCTTCCAATGCGGGGGACGTGGGTCCGATCCCTGGTCGGGGAACTAAGATCCCACATGTCGCGAGGCAACTAAGCCCACGCACTGCAACAACTGAGCCCGTGCCACAACTAGAGAGCTCGCATACTGCAACTAAGACCCAACTAAGCCAAAAATAAAAATAAATAAAATAAAAACAAAAAAACTACATATTCACTTCTTGGCCTGGCCTTGACCTCCCAACCAATCTGAAACAGAGACACTGCTGCTTCTTCCCAAGTTCCTGTGATGTGCACTTCACCATTCTGGTTTGAATTAGATCCAGAGTGGTAGTACCCCATATCACTTCCATCTTCTGGAAAATGAAATGATCAACAAGACATGGATGTGTCAAAATGTCTGCTGTCAATCTGGCAAGGACCTAAGCAGAAGTTCAGATAATTAAAAGTTTTACAAAAACATACCTTGCCAATATCAGGAATTCCCATTAGAGTCCCTCCTATTGGTCAGTGCCTCCTACTGGACATCCCCTGCTTCTCCTTTTTATTCTCACCCAAATGCTATCTTCTAAGGCACCTCTAACTCCAGTGACACAGATGTTCAGAGTGTTAGTCTGTCTCTCCCTCTTCTACTAATAATCATTATCCTGACCACACTACCACATCACTTTCAGATACAAAGCTCTTTCACACGCATCACCTCATTTGATTTTCAGAGAAAGCAAGCAAATGGGTCTTATTATTTCCCCCTTTATACACACAAGGCTCCTACTGGAGTCTGGGAGAGCATCTCAATTAAGACACAAAGAGGGCTTAATGGATTTATCTGGATCTAGAGATTACTCTTCACTGTGCCCAAGTCTGGGAGTCCTTTTCTAACTTATCTCACACTGATATTTTCTCATTTGAATCACTGAGCTATCCCCTTCTACCCCCACCCCAACTCTAATTCTCTCTTCTGTATTCTATGAGCTATTCTTCAGAGTGCTTAGAATTATCTGTATACCTTTCCTTCTCTCATGTTTCATGTATATCCTTTTGGACCTGGTTAACTTGCTCTGGGAAAATATTTTCTTCCTCATGCTCATGAAAAGGACTCCATTCTCAGCTAAAAGCTCATCATTTCTACTTCCCAAACAAAATCCAGAAAAACCAAAGTTCTGCAGTCTTTTTTTTTTTTTTAATATTTAGCAAAAGTCCTTTATTTTATTGTCTTTGAATTCAATGGAAGCTTAGTGGAAATTAAATTAAGTTTAATTTTTTAAAATTAATTTTTATTGGAGTTTAGTTGCTTTACAATGTTGTGTTAGTTTCTATTGTACAGCAAAGTGAATCAGCTATGCGTATACATATATCCCCTCTTTTTTGTATTTCCTTCCCATTTAGATCACCACAGAGCACTGAGTAGAATTCCCTGAGCTATACAGTAGGTTCTCATTAGATACCAAAGTTCTGCATTCTTTTCCAAAGGTTCCCACATTCAAAAAAAGGGAGAAGTGATGAGAACACCATCTGTCCTTGTTTTCTACACAAGATTCTGTGGTCCCTGATCGATTCTGATGGTGTCATTCAGTCTTCCACCAATCAGCTGAGGTGACTAATCCTCACTGGGTTGGTACTTGGCAGCTGAGTCACCTCAGTCTGTACACATGGTCCAAGAACATAACACACCTGCTAATCGGAGCTACTGAGTTAGCATACGGCCTCCGCATTCCTATCAGCAGCACCACGAGCTTTTTTCCCCTCAGAGAGGTTGGTGTCTATGGTCCCTCATGGCTCTGCGCTTCTCCTGAAGGTCTGCTTTACTTTTCACATATATTGGAGCATGACTCTGTGCTAGATGCTGAAAGTGTGTGTGTATACAGGGGTGAACAAAAGAGACACTGTACCTGCTCTCCCAAAGCTTAGAGTCTCACTGTGGACACATAGTACGCAAGTACAGAACTGTGATAAGTACCGTGATGAAAAATAATACAGTTCCCTGGGAGGGTAGAACAAAGGGAGAGAATTTAGTTTGGGGGTTCATTGATGGAATCTTGGAGGAAGTGACACTGTGCCGAAATTTGAAGGATGAGTGTGGTATAGTAAGAAATATACATATGGTCTTTGTCCCAAGTTCCTGGCACAGGGCTCCTAAAACCCTTGAAATCTCCTATGTGATAGGAGCATCCTCTCCCCTCTTTTTTACACAACTGTTCATAATGGCTTTATTTGTAACAGTCAAAAACTGGAAATAACCTAAATGTCTATCAGGAGGTGAGCAGATAAATTGTGGTTTATCTTTACAGAGAATATTACTCAGCCTTAAAAAGGAAGAAACTATCTTTTAATTTTGATTTAAAAAATCTTTAAAATGTATCTTTACCAGTTTTCTACACAAAGTAATTTATATAATACAGAAGGGTATAAAAAAACGACAGTGGCTTTGAGTCTGAATTAACTTTTTTTTTTGTTTTTTGCAGTACGCGGGCCTCTCACTGTTGTGGCCTCTCCCGTTGCGGAGCACAGGCTCCGGACGCACAGGCTCAGCGGCCGTGGCTCACGGGCCCAGCCGCTCCACGGCATGTGGGATCTTCCCGAGACCGGGGCACGAACCCACGTCCCCTGCATCGGCAGGCGGACTCTCAACCACTGCGCCACCAGGGAAGCCCTGAATTAACTATTTTTTATAACACGTTTATGGAGATGTAATTCAGGAGTGTCTTTTCTCCCCTCATGGGAGGGAAGGACCTAAATAGCTTCTGGACGGGGCTGACCACCAGAAAAACGAATTATGTGATTAAAGGGTTAGACCATTCAGCCCCCCAGCACACCTCCCCTCCACAGGAGGGTAGAGGGACTGGAGATTGAGTTCAATCACCAATGACCAGTGATTTCACCAATCATGCCTACTCAATGAAACCTTGATAAAATGTGGAATGATGAGGTTTGGGGGGCTTTCAGGGTTGGTGAACACATCGATGTGCTGGGAGTGTGTCATGCCCAGAAAGAGCATAGAAGCTCTGTGCTCTCCCTCTTGCCTTCATACCTTGCCCAATGCAACTCTGGGTTGTTGAACAACCACTGGGTTGCTCCTGAGTTGTATTCTTTATAATAAACCTGCAATTTTAAGTATGGTGTTTTCCTGAGTTCTGTGAGGCAACAGCAAACTGTTGAATCTGAGAGGGGTCACAGGAACAACCCAAACTTGTATTTGGCCAGGCAGAAGTATGGGTAGCCTTGGGACCCATTTGTGGTTGACGTCTGAAGTAGGAGCAGTCTTGTTGGACTGAGCCCTTAACCTGTGGGGTGTGCACTGATTTCACGTGGTTAGTATCAGAACTGAATCGTAGGACAGTCAGTTGATGTCAGAGAATTGGTTTTTGTTTGGAAAAACAAAGCAATGGGTAAAAGTATACAGGTAAAGGGTAAGGAGAAGAGCGTTCCAGAAAGAAGGAAAAGTATGTGCAAATGCCATGAGGTGGGAAGGAGCTTGGTGCTTTCTAAGAAACAGAAGGAGGCTCATGTAATGGGAATGCAGAACAGAGTAGCGTAAGGTGAAAGTGGAGAGGTGAACAGAGGCCAGTTCATGCAGGACCCTGGTTTTTATTTTAGATACAATGCAGAGCCACTAGATATGAGATAAGTGGTTAGATACAAACTAATTCATGGTTTTAAAGGTCTCCTCTGGACTTTTTGTGGGTTGTAAAGGAGCTAAAATCAACTGAAATAGTACTAGCGAGATTGTGATGGTTAGGGCTAGGGTGGGGAGTAGAGGTAGGGCAGGTTGCTAACCGTAACTGCTGGGATGTGGCGACGGAATGCCTTTTGGGTGTGAAAGGGAAAGAAGTGACTTGGAATCAGCAGCATGATTTGCCAATTAGTGATGTGGGGAAGACTGGTGAGGAAGGATCAAAAAGTTCATTTCTGGGCATGTTATGCTGCAGATGGGGATGGCAGACTTCAACCCGAGAACACACAGTAAGGAGATGGCCAGGGTCAAGCTCTGGAAGAATAGCAACAATTATTAGTTGAATAGAAAAGATAGTTCAGCAAGGGAGGCCAAGAAAGAGCAGCTTCAGGGCAGTATGGACTCACAAAAGGCAAGAAGAGTCTCACTGATGGGGTGATCAGTTGACCGATACTGTTGCAAAGCCAAAAAGATAAGAACTAAAGACTAACTTTTGGATTTAGCAATAGAGATGTGCTAGCTGCCCTCAACAACAAAAAAATTAGATGCGGTGTTGGGATGGAAGCCAGATTAGAGAGAGCTAAAAAGTAAAAAAGGGGCTCCATTTTTAGGGTAGTAAAAATACTCTGATATTATGAAAATGGATATGACATTACACATTTGTCCAAACCCCACAGATGTACACCACCACTAAGTGTGAACCCTAAGGTAAACTATGAACTTTGGGTGATTATGATGTATCAGTGTAGGTTCATCTTTAGTAAAAAATGTTTAATTCTGGCAAGTGATGTTGATAATGGGGGAGGCTATGCATGTGTGGAGGCAGGGGGTATATGGGAAATCTCTGTACCTTCCTCTCAATTTTGCTGTAAACCTAAAATTGCTTTAAACAAAGAAAGTCTCTTAAAATTAAAAGAAAGGAAGGAAGAAAGGAAGGAAGGAGGGAAGGAGGGAGGGGGAGAGAGAGAAAGAGAGAGTGAGCATATGAGAGAGGGAAAGGAAAGGGGGGAAGGGAGGGAGGGACGGAGGGAGGAAGGGAGAAGGAAGGAAGAAGTCAGTCAGTCAGTCTAGAGTATATGGATACAAGGAGGGAGGGGGTTCTGGAGAACTGCCAGAGTGCTGGGGGGGAGCTGTATTCAGTGTGGCCACACCAGATGGTTTTTTCCCTTCTCCCTGCTTGTGCTGAGCAATGGAAGAGAGCAACTAAGGCAGTGAGCTCTGGTTCTGGGGCTAGAGAGGCCAGGCAGGATGGATACTCTCTTATACATAAGACAGACTAACAATATACCTGACCCAGCAGCACACTCTGCCTCCATACTCCATACTCACTGGAGGCTGTGACAGACGGAAATGGCAACCATACAAAGGTAAACACAGAATCTTCAACATAATCAAAAATCAGACATTTTGAGGAAAACCAGCACTGTGAAAGAGAGGTACCAAACAACAACAACAAACAGCATCTGAGGAGACAATTATTAATAACACAAAATAAGACTTCAAAATAAAATAATAACATTTATTAATCTCACAAAGGAATATGAAAGTAAATTGCATTCATAAAATTGAAACAGGCTACAAGGAACATATATTAGAAATAAAATGCAAATGTTAAAATAAAAAAACCTAATCAGATGACTCAGTAAAAGAAATGGACCCAACACTAGACTAAATTAATGAGTTGAGGAGCTCACCAAGAATGTAGTGGAAAGGAAAATGAAAAAGAAATGAGAGTTCAGTTAAGAAATATGGAGGACAGATCCAGAGCTGTACTCATTCATCTACTAGAGAAGTCCAGAATGCAAGCAAATAGAATTAAAGGTGAGGAAACAAAGAAATAGAAGACAATGTTGCAAAACTCAAGACTCCAGTCTTCAGACTTTATAAAAGGTCTTCCCCAAGTATCAAATTCTTTCTCAGGTCTTTTCTGAGAGAATGACTCTAGGATATAGTTCTGCATAACAACAACATCCAACAAAAGACAGGACATGGGACACATTCAATGGTGCAAGAAAAAAACCAGTAGAACTTAAAAAAACTGTTCCTATATTATGTAAAATAATTACAGTCTAGAATTTAAATTCCAGATAACCTCTACCCAGGTGGTGGTCACTGGCTGGTGGTGGGGGAATAATTACAGGGCTCTCTCAGAGCCCTAAAGCCGCCTGCTCTTGCAGGAACGGGAATCACGAAGCTGTCAGCTGAAGCCATGCTCACATCCTCTCAGTACTTAATGATCTTCTTTTCCATCTGACCTTCTATGCTTTAGCTTGCATATTGATGGATGTAATACTGCCCCAGCCCCTGAATCCACACAACTTTCAGCTAACTCAGGGGTTTTTAATGCCAGCTGAACATAAGAATCACTGGAGAGCCTTTAAAATACCATGATGATAAGGTCCCATACTAGACCAATTAAATCAGCATCTCTCGGGGCAGGGCCCAGGCTGCTGCTTCTTTTTTAAGCTTCTCAGGTGAATTCTAAAGTATAGTTAGTGCTGAGAGTCATACAAGAACTGTTTCAGGCTCTCAGAACCCAATTTAAAACTTGTAGGAGAGGCCTCTAATTAGCCCTGTTCATCTTCGCATGTCAAATTACAGGTTCATTTGTATATGGGCTGCCCTTAAGCGCTAGACTGTTAAATAACTGCATTAAAGCATGATTATGTGTATAATAAAAACATGGGTAGGGTGGAGTCCAAGAAGAGGTGGACTATGGGGTGAATGTGCCAGAAGAAGACTTCATAGAGCAGACAGGCTGGGTTCTGAAAGAGTAAGAATATGACAGGTCAGTGGGATCAGGTAAGTACCCGTGAGGCAAATGCAGAGGAGAACTATTTAAGTGGGTCACCCTCCCAAGCCCCGATGCTCACATGGCCAAAAAGGAAGGGGATGACAACTATCTTGGAGGGACTTATAATTTGGTGGAAGTCACAGTGCAAAGATTCAAGAAATATTGAATTTGCAAGAATATAGGAGGATTCATTGGTTCCACTCTGGAGGAACTGTGGAAGATGGTTGGTGTCAGTGAGTGAGCATAATAAAAAAATGTTGGGAGGGGTCAGAAAAGATTTTGAGATTTTAATTTTTCTGTGGTTAACATCAGAGAGGGCAATTTCCTTTTGAAACCTATATTTCTGTGGAAAGACGATACCTCCTTGTGAATGGGAGAAAGTGTAATCACATTTCCAGCATTCCATATTGCTGGCATTGCATCATTTAGGACAGAGCTCCAATGAGCTAAGATGGGCATACTCTGAAAAATAAAACAGAGAGTGAATTCCTGGCCTAGTGGATGGTGTGGCTTTGGAGTTGAGGTAACTAATACCCTTCTTTCATTCACTGACAAGTTTCTGAAGCCTATCCATATGGAAATATAGTAAAGCTATAATTCAAACAGATTCAAGAGAGATAAAGGAACACCTAAAAATAAAAAAAAAAACAATAGATTAAATGCTCATGAAGAAAATATATGAAAAAACTGACACATCTGCTTGGTGAAAAATACCATAAATGGGGTTAAAAGATGGTCCTAAACTTCATTAAGAAAAAGGTGAAAAGCCCAGTAGAAATATAAGCAAAGGATACAAACAGATAATTCAAAACAAGAACTATAAGGTATAAGAGATTAGTAAACATCACTTATAAATAAATACAAATTAAAACAAGGTACCAATGACACCTGCCTGATTGGCAAAATTAAAAATAATGAAAAATAGTTAATGGTAGTAAGAGAAAGAGGCAGAAATAGTAAGAGAAATTACATTCCTGTTGTAGAAGTGTAAATTCATGCAACTGTTCTGAGGGGCTATTTGATAGTGTTTTTGCATTTTGATATAGCAATTTTAGGATAAAAATTATCTCAGAGGTATCACAGAAAAATGCAAAGACACTGGCAATAAAAATTAAGGACAATCTGGGCTTCCCTGGTGGCACAGTGGTTAAGAATCCGCCTGCCAATGCAGGAGACATGGATTCGAGCCCTGGTCCGGGAAGATCCCACATGCCTTAAATCTGTGGTTTTTTCGATATTGAGCTGCATGAGCTGTTTGTATATTTTGGAGATTAATTCTTTGTCAGTTGCTTCGCTTGCAAATATTTTCTCCCATTCTGAGGGTTGTCTTTTCGTCTTGTTTATGGTTTCCTTTGCTGTGCAAACCTTTTAAGTTTCATTAGGCCCCGTTTGTTTATTTGTTTTTATTTCCATTTCTCTAGGAGATGGCTCAAAAAGGACACTGGGTACTGGTAATACCCTAGGGGGAAAAAAACTCTTGTCCTGGGTAGTGGTTACATGAGTATGTTCAATTTGTGATAATTCACTGAGCTAGACATTAATGATTTCTAAGTGTTTCTGTAATTTTATATTATACTTCAATATATTTTTTTTAAAGAGAGAAGACAGATCCCATATAAGGAGTGGTTATTATAATGGCACTAACCTTCTCAATATTAATACTAGAAACAAGAAGAAACAGCAAAATGCTTTCTCAATACTTTTTTTTTTGGCCGTGGTGCGCAGCATGCGGAACTTCCTCGAACAGGGCTTGAACCCATGCCCTCTGAACTGGAAGAGTGGAATCTTAACCACTGGCCCATCAGGGAAGTCTGCGCCTTCCAAATTTTAATGGAAGATGTTTCTAACCTAGAATTCTGTATTCGAATTTTCAATCAAATGTGAGGGTAAAATTAAAACATTTCCAGACAGGGAAGGTCATAGAAAAGTTACCTCCACACGTACCTTTTCTCAGAAACTTCCTGCAGAATGTGCCCCAATATAAGGAGGAAATAAACAGGGAGACAAAGACATGGGATCGAGGAGACAGAGACTTTAATATAAGAGGAAGACAAAAGAAATTCCCAAGATGACAGCCTGTTGTGTCGCAGGCCTCAAAAACAACTAGTGCACTTGGGAGCAGCAGGCTAGGGTTGTAGGGCAGAAATCTCCAAGAGAAACTAAAACCAGGAGAGTACTTGCTTGTGTTTGACCATACTGAGAGATTGTTCAGTTCTGTCAGAGTACAGGGGTATATCAGGAGTAGCTACATAGAAAACCAAACAATAAAAATCCCCAAATATGGCAAATATTACATTTAGGATAAGCAAAGAGTGATTCCCCATCCAAAAAATGGGGAAGTATAATTATAGTTCAACTCAGCTGCAAACAGGAGTTTTTATGATTATAACAACATAAATAGGGACTCCTGATTTAGCCAAATATTGTGATGTAACTATACTACATGAGTGGGAGAAAGGGGAAGTTGTATGTCTTTATAGTGTGTGGGGGGGTCCTGGCAGAGGTAACATAAGATAATAAATCCTTCTACAGTAGGACATCAAAAGATAACTGAATTGAAAAACCAAGAAAGAGTGTAAGCCACTGACATGGATGCCTCTAAAGGTTGAACATACTCAAAATCCATTAGGCAGAGCAAAACGTTAGGAAATTATGTTAATTAGGGTAAAACCTAGTGGGATTTGTCAGAAGATTGGGCAAAGAGTGGGTAAATTGAATAAGTTTACCCTATCTGTTCCAGCCATGAAAGAAAGTTATATTGTACCCAACTGCATAATTCCTTGTCTAATGTTGAAAATACTTTATGGTAATAATGACTGTGATATTAAGTGGTGAAACAGAAAGGAATGCAATGCTTTAGATTAAAAAAAAATCAGCATTGGATTTTGAAATATATTGAATATCCATTTTTGCATTTATCTAAATTAAATAAGTTTTCTCCTTTGGAAAAAAAAAGTATAAGCATGGAGAAGTAAAAAACAATTAAAATAATTTAAATGTGGACAATGAAGATGGGAAGGTGTGGGGCAGGATGCTGTCACTTTCTCTTTGCACTGTAGCACTTTTTCAATTATATGTAATAGTATTTTCTTAAAAATAAAATTAAACTGAAAAAAACCCTATAAAAACAAAAGAACCTCAGGGCCTAACAAATCACTTTTAGCTTTAAAACTCTAGATAATGATCTGAAACATCTTGTGAACAAGAAGAAGCATATATGTAGCACACACCAGTAATCATTATTATTTTTTTTGCGGTACGCGGGCCTCTCACTGTTGTGGCCTCTCCCGTTGCGGAGCACAGGCTCCAGACGCGCAGGCTCAGCAGCCATGGCTCACGGGACTAGCCGCTCCGCGGCATGTGGGATCTTCCCGGACCGGGGCATGAACCCGTGTCCCCTGCATCGGCAGGCGGACTCTCAACCACTGTGCCACCAGGGAAGCCCCAGTAATCATTATTAATTACATGTCATTTCAACCCCAAATCCTCCCCATATGAAGAGCTAAACTACCTACATTTAGTATAGGGTACATGAAAAGCTGCCTCAAAAAGCCAGAACATACAAACCAAATGTCTTCATTTTATCAGATTAGATTGAATTCACAGTATTGTAACTGACATGTAACTTTTCAGGAATACATATAAAGTTAGTTTGATCAGTTGTGCAAACATAGGATTATTCATTTATCTTTTATGGGTTGATAATTAATGAAATTAAGTGCCTGAATCAAAAGAACAGATACAGTTTGTATAAGTGAAATTACCTGAAGAAGGTCACGAAGAACTGTACCAGGTCCATAAAATTGCTGTGCTGGGAGAAGGCAATCTGTGACAGAAAAACACGTAGAGTGATTGGGTTATAAGAGAGCACCATTAACTCAGCCTTCTCGTTGAAGCAGAAAGACGTTAACATTTCAAGAAGAGATTAATGAAATTTTTCACTTGAGGAAAAGCACCTTATCCCTTTAGTTTTTCTTGCTTAATTGCCACACAAAAGTGATATTCTGAGACTCAACACAAACCCCTACAGTCCCCCTGCTCTTGACAGCAGATCTCAGTTTTTAATCTGACCTCGAAGACTTCTCAGACTCCTGCTAATGACCCCAATGACAAGCAAGTCAGGTTACTTCCTACCTCCTTGTGCCCTTTTCAAGACAAAATACTCTCCTTGTTTGCTTCAAATTCCAATTCTTGGATCTACCGTCAGGTGGCCAGCTTCCTTTTATGCCGTTCATCCCTTTGTCACTTAATGTACTCACTTCAAGATAACATCCTTTTTAAAAAAAAACCTTATCCCAAGCTTCACTACACTGAATATCATCTGACAATCAATATAACACCAATTTGAACTTAAATAATTTTATACCAAGAATATTATAAAATTCCTAATGTAGTTCATCAAATCTAAGACACCACTAAAACAGGCATTATTTTGTGTACTATTAAGAAAACACTGCCAGTTACACTATGACACATTGCTTTTAAAATCACTGTAAGATGTATCATGATTTCAGAGATATTAGAGCATGAAAAAATGTACACCTTAGAATTTATTAGTAAGTATGATAATTGTGTCCTTACTACCCTATGACACACATGGTACTAGCCAGATGTTATGGTGTGTTCTCTGCTTATTTTTAAGGGACCACAGCTCTCCTTGGAGAGATAATGGTACTATAAATGAAACAATTATTGAATAAGATGGTAATTATTGAAATGAAGGCAGTAAGTATGACAACAGTCACATAAGTAAATGATTAGCGTCTTCTTTTCCTAATCCCACCCTACCTGCCCCCCCCCACAACCTGCTCCTGTCAACTCCCATCCTACAGCAATACAAGGAAAGTGCTACAGCCTAGGCCCCAGCACAGTAACAATCCAGTGCTTTGCACTTCTTTTATAGTCAGACTCAACAGAGGCAGAAGAGAGAAGCTTCCACTGCTTTTCTTTTGAATGCTCTTATTTTCTTTTTGACATTTAAATAAAGGTCCAATATTACCTTTTCAGGCCATAGAATATTATGGGGCATAGAATCTAAAGTTTTTGTATCCTCCCTCTAGCCACCATTTATAATCAGAAATACAAAGATACATAGATTTGATATCATAGACAAGGAGAAACCATATTCTTTGCTTTCCTTCATTTATTACAGTAATCATCCTAAATAAGAAGGCTCCTTGAGAGAAGGAAAACTGCAGAATATAGCTACAGTCCTCTCATAAAGGTTTTTAATAAAACTGGGGAAAAACAATTATATAAACGAGGTTACTCAGTCTTGAGGAAAGAAGAATCCAGGTTACAAGACATAAAGGAGAAGGAAACAGATTTTAGTGCATCCAATTCTGTTTAGATTTTAAACTTTTAGAACATTAGTATGGGAGGAATCGGGAAGATGGCGGAAGAGTAAGACGCGGAGATCACCTTCCTCCCCACAGATACACCAGAAATACATCTACACGTGGAACAACTCCTACAGAACACCTACTGAACGCGGGCAGAAGACCTCAGACCTCCCAAAAGGCAAGAAACTCCCCACGTACCTGGGTAGGGCAAAAGAAAAAAGAATAAACAGAGACAAAAGAATAGGGACGCGACCTGCACCAGTGTGAGGGAGTTGTGAAGGAGGAAAGGTTTCCACACACCAGGAAGCCCCTTCGCGGGCGGAGACTGCGGGTGGTGGAGGGGGAAGCTTCGGAGCCGAGGAGAAGAGCACAGCAACAGGGTTGCGCAAGGCAAAGCGGAGAGATTCCCAAACAGAGGATCGGTGCCGACCGGCACTCACTAGCCCAAGAGGCTTGTCTGCTCACCGGCTGGGGCGGGCGGGGACTGGGAGCTGAGGCTCCGGCTTGGGTCGGAGCGCAGGGAGAGGACTGGGGTTGGCGGCAGGAACACAGCCTGCAGGGGGTTAGTGCACCACTGGCTAGCCGGGAGGGAGTCGGGAAAAAGTCTGAACCTGCTGAAAAGGCAAGAAACTTTTTCTTCCCTCTTTGTTTCCTAGAGAGTGAGGAGAGGGGATTAAGAGCGCTGCTTAAAGGAGCTCCAGAGACGGGTGCGAGCTGCAGCTAACAGCGCGGACCCCAGAGACGGGTATGAGACGCTAAGGCCGCGGCTGCCGCCACCAAGAAGCCTGTGTGCGAGCACAGGTCACTATCCACACCTCCCTTCCGGGGAGCCTGTGCAGCCCGCCACTGCTAGGGTCCCGGGATTCAGGGACAACTTCCCCGGGAGAACGCACGGCGCGCCTCAGGATGGTGCAACGTCCCGTCGGCCTCTGCCGACACAGGCTCGCCCCGCATCCACACCCCTCCCTCCCCCAGCCTGAGTGAGCCAGAGTCCCCGAATCAGCTGCTCCTTTAATCCCGTCGTGTCTGAGCAAAGAACAGATGCCCTCCGGGGACCTACACGCAGAGGCGGGGCCAAATCCAAAGCTGAGCCCCCGGAGCTGTGCGAACAAAGAAGAGAAAGGGAAATCTCTCCCAGCAGCCTCAGAAAGCAGCGGATTAAACCTCCACAATCAACTTGATGTACCCTGCATTTGTGGAATACATGAATAGACAACGAATCATCCCAAATTGAGGAGGTGGACTTTGAGAGCAAGATTTATTATTGTTTTCCCCTTTTCCTCTTTTTGTGAGTGTGTATGTGTATGCTTCTGTGGGAGATTTTTATAGCTTTGCTTTCACCATTTGTCCTAGGGGTCTATCCGTCCGTTTTTTTCTTTTTTAAAAAATTTTTTCTTAATAATTATTTTTTATTTTAATAACTTTTTTATTTTATCTTATTTTATCCTCTTTCTTTTCCCTCCCCCTCCTCCCTCCCTCCCTCCCTCCCTCCCTTCCTTCCTTCTTTTTCTCCCTTTTATTCTGAGCCGAGTGGATAAAAGGCTCTTGGTGCTGCAGCCAGGAGTCAGTGCTGTGCCTCTGAGGTGGGAGAACTGGTCCACAAGAGACCTCCCAGCTCCACATAATATCAAACGGCGAAAATCTTCCAGAGATCTCCATCTCAACACCAACACCCAGCTTCACTCAACAACCAGCAAGCTACAGTGCTGGACACCCTATGCCAAACAACTAGCAAGACAGGAATAAAAACCCACCTATTAGCAGAGAGGCTGCCTAAAATCATAATCAGTCCACAGACACCCCCAAAACACACCACCAGACGTGGACCTGCCCACCAGAAAGACAAGATCCAGCCTCATCCACCAGAACACAGGCACTAGTCACCTCCACCAGGAAGCCTACACAACCCACTGAAGCAACTTTAGCCACTGGGGACAGACACCAAAAACAACGGGAACTACGAACCTGCAGCCTGCAAAAAGGAGACCCCAAACACAGTAAGATAAGCAAAATGAGAAGACAGAAAAACACACAGCAGATGAAGGAACAAGAAAAAAACCCACCAGACCTAACAAATGAAGAGGAAATAGGCAGTCTACCTGAAAAAGAATTTAGAATAATGATAGTAAAGATGATCCAAAATCTTGAAATAGAATGGAGAAAATTCAAGAAACATTTAACAAGGACCTAGAAGAACTAAAGATGAAACAAGCAATGATGAACAACACAATAAATGAAATTAAAAATACTCTAGAAGGGATCAATAGCAGAATAACTGAGGCAGAAGAACGGATAAGTGACCTGGAAGATAAAATAGTGGAAATAACTACTGCAGAGCAGAATAAAGAAAAAAGAATGAAAAGAACTGAGGACAGTCTCAGAGACCTCTGGGACAACATTAAATGCAACAACATTCGAATTATAGGGGTTCCCGAAGAAGAGAAAAAGAAAGGGACTGAGAAAATATTTGAAGAGATTATAGTTGAAAACTTCCCTAATATGGGAAAGGAAAAAGTTAATCAAGTCCAGGAAGCACAGAGAGTCCCATACAGGATAAATCTAAGGAGAAACACGCCAAGACACATACTAATCAAACTTGCAAAAATTAAATACAAAGAAAACATATTAAAAGCAGCAAGGGAAAAACAACAAATAACACACAAGGGAATCCCCATAAGGTTAACAGCTGATCTTTCAGCAGAAACTCTGCAAGCCAGAAGGGACTGTCAGGACATATTCAAAGAGATGAAGGAGAAAAACCTACAACCAAGATTACTCTACCCAGCAAGGATCTCATTCAGATTTGATGGAGAAATTAAAACCTTCACAGACAAGCAAAAGCTGAGACAGTTCAGCACCACCAAACCAGCTTTACAACAAATGCTAAAGGATCTTCTCTAGGCAAGAAACACAAGAGAAGGGAAAGACCTACAATAACAAACCCAAAACAATTAAGAAAATGGGAATAGGAACATACATATCAATAATTACCTTACATGTAAATGGATTAAATGCTCCCACCAAAAGACACAGACTGGCTGAATGGATACAAAAACAAGACCCATATATATGCTGTCTACAAGAGACCCACTTCAGACCTAGAGACACATACAGACTGAAAGTGAGGGCATGGAAAAAGATATTCCATGCAAATGGAAACCAAAAGAAAGCTGGAGTAGCAGTTCTCATATCAGACAAAATAGACTTTAAAATAAAGACTATTACAAGAGACAAAGAAGGCCACTACATAATGATCAAGGGATCGATCCAAGGAGAAGATATAACAATTGTAAATATTTATGCACTCAACACAGGAGCACCTCAAAACATAAGGCAAATACTAACAGCCATAAAAGGGGAAATCGACAGTAATACATTCATAGTAGGGGACTTTAACACCCCACTTTCACCAATGGACAGATCATCCAAAATGAAAATAAATAAGGAAACACAAGTTTTAAATGATACATTAAACAAGGTGGACTTAATTGATATTTATAGGGCATTCCATCCAAAAACAACAGAATACACTTTCTTCTCAAGTGCTCATGGAACATTCTCCAGGATAGATCATATCTTGGGTCACAAGTCAAGCCGTGGTAAATTTAAGAAAACTGAAATTGTATCAAGTATCTTTTCCAACTACAACGCTATGAGACTAGATACCAATTACAGGAAGAGATCTGTAAAAAATACAAACACATGGAGCCTAAACAATACACTACTTAATAACGAAGTGATCAATGAAGAAATCAAAGAGGAAATCAAAAAATACCTAGAAACAAATGACAATGGAGACATGACGACCCAAAACCTATGGGATGCAGCAAAAGCAGTTCTAAGAGGGAAGTTTATAGCAATACAATCCTACCTTTAGAAACAGGAAACATCTCTAATAAACAAACTAAACTTGCACCTAAAGCAATTAGAGAAAGAAGAAGAAAAACCCCCCAAAGTTAGCAGAAGGAAAGAAATCATAAAGATCAGATCAGAAATAAATGAAGAAGAAATGAAGGAAATGATAGCAAAGATCAATAAAACTAAAAGCTGGTTCTTTGAGAAGATAAACAAAATTGATAAACCATTAGCGAGACTCATCAAGAAAAAAAGGGAGAAGACTCAAATCAATAGAATTAGAAATGAAAAAGGAGAAGTAACAACTGACACTGCAGAAATAAAAAAAGATCATGAGAGATTACTACAAGCAACTCTATGCCAACAAAATGGACAACCTGGAAGAAATGGACAAATTCTTAGAAATGCACAACCTGCCAAGACTGAATTAGGAAGAAATAGAAAATATGAACAGACCAATCACAAGCACTGGAATTGAAACTGTGATTAAAAATCTTCCAACAAACAAAAGCCCAGGACCAGATGGCTTCACAGGCGAATTCTATCAAACATTTAGAGAAGAGCTAACACCTATCCTTCTCAAACTCTTCCAAACTATAGCAGAGGGAGGAACACTCCCAAACTCATTCTACAAGGCCACCATCACCTTGATACCAAAACCAGACAAGGATGTCACAAAGAAAGAAAACTATAGGCCAATATCACTGATGAACATAGATGCAAAAATCCTCAACAAAATATTAGCAAACAGAATCCAACAGCCCATTAAAAGGATCATACACCATGATCAAGTGGGGTTTATTCCAGGAATGCAAGCATTCTTCAATATACGCAAATCAATCAACACCATATCAACAAATTGAAGGAGAAAAACCATATGATCACCTCAATAGATGCAGAGAACACTTTCGACAAAATTCAACACCCATTTATGATAAAAAATCCTGCAGAAAGTAGGCATAGAGGAACTTTCCTCAATATAATAAAGGCCATATATGACAAACCCACAGCCAACATTGTCCTCAATGGTGAAAAACTGAAAGCATTTCCACTAAGATCAGGAACAAGACAAGGCTGTCCACTCTCACCACTCTTATTCAACATAGTTTTGGAAATTTTAGCCACAGCAATCAGAGAAGAAAAGGAAATAAAAGGAATCCAAATCGGAAAAGAAGAAGTAAACCTGTCACTGTCTGCAGATAACATGATACTATACACAGAGAATCCTAAAGATGCTACTAGAAAACTACTAGAGCTAATCAATGAATTTGGTAAAGTAGCAGGATACAAAATTAATGCACAGAAATCTCTGGCATTCCTATACACTAATGATGAAAAATCTGAAAGTGAAATCAAGAAAACACTACCATTTACCATTGCAACAAAAAGAATAAAATATCTAGGAATAAACCTACCTAAGGAGACAAAAGACCTGTATGCAGAAAATTATAAGACACTGATGAAAGAAATTAAAGATGATACAAATAGATGGAGAAATATACCATGTTCTTGGATTGGAAGAATCAACATTGTGAAAATGACTCTACTACCCAAAGCAGTCTACAGATTCAATGCAATCCCTTTCGAACTACCAGTGGCATTTTTCACAGAACTAGAACAAAAAATTTCACAATCTGTATGGAAACACAAAAGACCCCGAATAGCCAAAGCAATCTTGAGAACAAAAAACGGAGCTGGAGGAATCAGGCTCCCTGGCTTCAGAGTATACTACAAAGCTACAGTAATCAAGACAGTATGGTACTGGCACAAAAACAGAAATACAGATCAATGGAACAGGACAGAAAGCCCAGAGATAAACCCACGCACATATGGTCACCTTATCTTTGATAAAGGAGGCAGGAATGTACAGTGGAGAAAGGACAGCCTCTTCAATAAGTGGTGCTGGGAAAACTGGATAGGTACATGTAAAAGTATGAGATTAGATCACTCCCTAACACCGTACACAAAAATAAGCTCAAAATGGATTAAAGACCTAAATGTAAGGCCAGAAACTATCAAACTCTTAGAGGAAAATATAGGCAGAACACTCTATGACATAAATCACAGCAAGATCCTTTTTGACTCACCTCCCAGAGAAATGGAAATAAAAACAAAAATAAACAAATGGGACCTAATGAAACTTCAGAGCTTTTGCACAGCAAAGGAAACCATAAACAAGACCAAAAGACAACCCTCAGAATGGAAGAAAATGTTTGCGAATGAAGCAACTGACAAAGGATTAATCTCCAAAACTTACAAGCAGCTCATGCAGCTCAATAACAAAAAAAACAAACAACCCAATCCAAAAATGGGCAGAAGACATTAATCGACATTTCTCCAAAGAAGATATACAGACTGCCAACAAACACATGAAAGAATGCTCAACATCATTAATCACTAGAGAAATGCAAATCAAACATACAATGAGATATCATCTCACACCAGTCAGAATGGCCATCATCAAAATATCTAGAAACAGTAAATGCTGGAGAGGGTGTGGAGAAAAGGGAACCCTCTTGCACTGTTGGTGGGAATGTAAATTGATACAGCCACTGTGGAGAACAGTATGGATGTTTCTTAAAAAACTACAAATAGAACTACCATATGACCCAGCAATCCCACTACTGGGCATATACCCTGAGAAAACCATAATTCAAAAAGAGTCCTGTACCAAAATATTCATTGCACCTCTATTTACAATAGCCAGGAGATGGAAACAACCTAAGTGTCCATCGTCGGATGAATGGATAAAAAAGATGTGGCACATATATACAATGTTATATTACTCAGCCATAAAAAGCAACGAAATTGAGTTATTTGTAGTGAGGTGGATGGACCTAGAGTCTGTCATACAGAGTGAAGTAAGTCAGAAAGAGAAAGACAAATACCGTATGCTAACACATATATATGGAATCTAAGAAAAAAAAATGTCATGAAGAACCTAGGGGTAAGACAGGAATAAAGACACAGACCAACTAGAGAATGGACTTGAGGATATGGGGAGGGGGAAGGGTAAGCTGTGACAAAGTGAGAGAGTGGCATGGACATATATACACTACCAAACCTAAAATAGACAGCTAGTGGGAAGCAGCAGCATAGCACAGGGAGATCAGCTCAGTGCACTGTGACCACCTAGAGGGGTGGGATAGGGAGGGTGGGAGGGAGGGAGATGCAAGAGGGAAGAGATGTGGGAACATATGTATATGTTTAACTGATTCACTTTGTTATAAAGCAGAAACTAGCACACCATTGTAAAGCAATTATACTCCAATAAAGATGTAAAAAAAAAAAATTAAAAACAAAACATTACTATGTCTTCAGTGTTTTAACGAAATCCACGAGGTGATTTTATACTGACTGTAGGGTGCCAAAAAATTTGGATGCTAATTGCACCTTCTGGAGACCCATCCGGTGTCTGTGTGCCCTGTGCCACATAACACTCCTAAGGGCATATGGGATCCCAACCATTAGCCTGATTTCTTGCTAAAGTAGAGCCACACCACATTCACGTCCAAGTTAAAATCATAAAGAACCTATATAGGGCTTCCCTGGTGTCGCAGTGGTTAAGAATCTGCCTGCCAATGCAGGGGACACGGGTTCAAGCTCTGGTCCAGGAAGATCCCATGTGTCGCGGAGCAGCTAAGCCCATGAGCTACAATTACTGAGCCTGCGCTCTAGAGCCCATGAGCCACAACTACTGAGCCCGTGTTCCACAACTACTGAAGCCTAGAGCCCATGCTCTGCAATGAGAAGCCACCGCAATGAGAAGCTCCTGCTCGCCGCTGCTAGAGAAGGCCCGTGTGCAGCAATGAAGACTCAACGCAGCCAAAAAATAAGATATAAATAAATAAATAAATGTATTAAAAAAGAACCTATATAAACTTGCTGCCAGTGTGGCTGGTCCCCAAGACTCACATTACTCTAAAAGTGTTTTTCTTTTGTTGAATGTTTCTCATGTAAGTCTCCAAAGTTACAAGGTTTCAAAGAGAAGCAAAGGTTCTTTTTTCTTCCTTCAGAAAATGTCTGGAGTTTATATTAGCTATACAATTTTACAGAGCAAGAGCAGTAGTTACAAGCTCTTTTCAAATCAAATCCCTGTCTTGGAGTATTTCTGCCAACATTTCTTTTCTACCCTCCCAGTGGAGAACACCCCTCTGCTACTGTGAA
Organism: Grampus griseus; assembly: GCF_964374135.1. Lineage (NCBI taxonomy): Eukaryota > Metazoa > Chordata > Mammalia > Artiodactyla > Delphinidae > Grampus > Grampus griseus. The sequence goes on from NC_139008.1 coordinate 58,950,938, forward strand.
ACTCCGACTGACGGTGACAAATGATCACTCAGTACCATTCGATGAAAAGGTGGCCCTGGAATTCTTCTGGTTCCCTGTTTGGTTCTTGCTACCTTACACAGGATGGGAAGCCTTGCCTTACGTCCTGGGCACTGGGGTGGGTGTAATTAGGAAAATATAACTGGGTGTGGGAAAGCCAGGTGTGTTGTTTCCTTTAAATAAAGTTTGCTCCACAGATGGGGCATCTTTGCTTCCTCAAGGCAAAACAGCAAATGAACCCAAAGGGGATCAAAACGATGGACAAGAAGATGCCCAGGAAGGTGAAGGAGTCCTCCAGAACCCCGAGCCTGCAGACAGGGCAGCCTCCAACGACAACGATGGAAGTGGCAGGGTGCCGGGTGACATTCCGACTGTGGATGTTGCAGACCCTGGGGTGGTGGATGGGTAGCCCTGTGAGGAGGTAGGGGTAGGGCGGTGGCTGGGAGGGCGCCGTAGTGGTGTGGGCTACGCACAAAGTAGCCCTGGCCACCCTACAGGTTGTAGGCGGGAGGCTGCTCCTGCAGCAGGGGCTTGTGGTTCATGGCGGGCACCGCCCACTGCGCCCAGCCTGGTTCCCGCTAGCGCCCCCGCTCCCTTTCGGACTCGGCTCCAGCTCGGACTCACGGGGACTCCCAGACGCCCGGCAGCGGATCTTCCCCAGGGGTGGGTGTGGGGTGAGGAAGTGGGGGTAGAGGAAGATGGCATGGCCCAAACCTCAAAACCAGGAAATGGAAGGAAATGAAGGAAATGGAGAGGATGTTTTAGAGTTTTGAAAGTACAGAGAAATAAGGAGTAACTGCACGGTAGGCCTTGGTGAGGCTCTGAAGCACCAGCGATTATTCTGCACCCAAGCCTGTCACATATGGGAGTGAGGACAGCTGCCTTCAAACCTCATGGCCATGGGCCAGGGCACCAGGAGTAGCAGTCAGTGAATGAAAATCTCTGGACTCAGAGATTTCTGCATGTCTCTGAGGGAAGGGGACGGGGCTCTGTGGATACAGGCTGAGAATGAATTTCATCAACTATGTTGGGTATAGGCTGAGCCCAAGCTTACTGTAAAAATAAGTGAATATGACACTTATCATGCTCAACTGCCACAAAACAATTTTTTTAACACTGGTGTTTTGCATCTATACGTACAATCCACAAAGCAGTTACAAATGAATGAATGAATGAATAGGGAAAGATCACTGTTTAATATAGAAGGTTTGAAAAAGGAGAACCTCTAATTTACCTTTATCTTCTCCACCAAGAACTATCTTCACTGTTACAAGCATTTAAGTCAGGGAGAGGATGGGAAAGGATAGCTGGCTGCCCCGTGAGGTGAAGTTTTCTAGCTTCAAGGCAGCACTCGTCAGGCTTTAAGAAAACCCAAGGTCTATATGCACATGGTAGAACCTCTGTGGGCTGCTCCCTTGGCCGCCTGAGGCCAGCAGCTCCACCAGGGCTCAGCTCCACCTGGCCAGGGAGCCCTTCCCGACTATGGCCCATCTGCTCCTCAACTCTCCCCAAGAGGCCAGGCTCTGCAGATGCCGAAGACCTGACATTAGGACCAGAGAGGGCTTATAAGTGGTCATGGCTGCCCTCTGGCTCCTGGCTCCTTGCCAATCTTGCCACGTAACTCTGAACACTGCAAGGCCAGGAGAGGACTGATTCCTCCCATAAGAACTTAGGCCTGTTTACAAACAGCTTTCCAGTCTAGGCCTCAGCTGTGCCAAGGATGGAAGATTCTATGACTACTGGCTGAACATATCCTAATTTGAGTCTAGTGCTGCTACTGCCGTGAGTTTTGCCGTGACACAAAACCACTTTCTTTTTTTTTTTTTTTCTAAACCTAAGTTCTATATGGAACTCTATGTTGAGACCATAGGCCCTGGACTGGATCCCAGTGACCATCACCTAGCCTCACACACCACCCACCTAATGCTGGTTTGTGCAGGCACAGAAACTATATACCCAAGCTCTGGTCAGAGCCTCAAGACTGGGTAACACTACCAACCCGCTCATTCCTGACATGTAAGCTAACACTCACCATCTGTCCACTGTCAACCTCTGGGCTCTCTTCCTCAAATTTCCTTCCAGCCATTCATTTTTACCACTCTCCAGAATCCCTATTTCATTCTATCATGTTCATCAATAATTTAAAAACCATTAAGAACTACATATACCTGGCTGAAATATCAACAATCAATGATTCCTCCCCACCCCCTCCTCTTTTTCTTTCTTTTTTTTTTTGCGGTACGCAGGCCTCTCTCTGTTGTGGCCTCTCTCGTTGTGGAGCACAGGCTCCGGATGCGCAGGCCCAGCAGCCATGGCTCACGGGCCCAGCCGCTCCGCAGCATGTGGGATCCTCCCGGACCGGAGCACGAACCCGTGTCCCCTGCATCGGCAGGCGGACTCCCAACCACTGCACCAGCAGGGAAGCCCCTCTTTTTCTTTTTAATTAATTTATTTATGGCTGCGTTGGGTCTTCGTTGCTGCGCACAGGCTTTCTCTAGTTGTGGTGAGTAAGGGCTACTCTTCGTTGCAGTGCGCGAGCTTCTCATTACGGTGGCTTCTCTTATTGCGGGGCATGGGCTCTAGGCGCGCGGGCTTCAATAGTTGTGGCATGTGGGCTCAGTAGTGTGGCTCACGGGCTCTAGAGTGCAGGATCAGTAGTCATGGAGCACGAGCTTAGCTGCTCCGCAGCATGTGGGATCTTCCCGGACCAGGGCTCAAACCCGTGTCCCCTGCAGTGGCAGGCAGATTCTTAACTACTGTACCAACAGGGAAGTCTCCCTTCTTCTTCTTAAGGCTTCTCTCCAGAGGCCCTCACCTTTAATTAGATTTCTGTTCAGTTCTTCTAGGGGGTTACGTTTTATCACTAATAAGTTGGCTTTTGTTTTGTTTCATTTTGTTTTTTGTTACTTCTTGATCTAGTTATTTTAGACATCACTTACTAACTTCCTACTAGATTAGAAGGTGATTTAGGCCATCACCCCCCCACCCCCCAATCCCCCAGTAGAATTATATCACTATTTTTACTGCCTCTGTTATAATTTATAATTTCTATGTTGTTATCCTGAGGGTGATGGTGATGGAAAGATGCCAAAACAGACAGGAACTGGATATAATACCCTTGGATTCAGGGAGAGGATGTGCCTTGCACCCACAAAGGGCTGTAGGAGCAGAAGACAATATAGCTATGCCCACTGGAAAGCAGCTTCCCAAACCTCACAGGCCCATGGGGAGAAGCCCTCAGGCCTCTGATGCACCCTTGCTTGTGGGGTGGGGAGGAGAAGTCAGTAGTTTTCAGGGAAGCTCCCTTTGCCATTTTCACCAGGGTGAAGCATGCTGGGCTGAGGGAGAGGAGGTTTTTCTCCTGCCCTCTGATTGTTCTAAAACTGCCCGACAGTGGCTAATAACTGGTAAAACTCTAGTACAGTGCTGTGTGCTTCCTGCAAAGGAGAACAGAATGTCAGTTCTGAGATATGTCCCAGCTGGCCTAGGCTGTAGGCCCAGCTGAGGCATATTCTTGCAGCTAGTTTTGGGAGGTTAAATAATATATTTGGACCTTTATTTCTTGTTCAATCATCTGTATTATCCTTAAAAAATTTTTTTTATTGTGGAAAATATTAAACTTTTTAACAAGTAGAGAGAATAGTAAAATGAACCCCATGTGTTTATCACCCAGCTTTAATAATTACAGCTCACGGCCAATCTTATTTTATCCATCCATACTCTACCCATTTCCCCGTGATCATATTATTTTGAAGCAAATCCCAGACTTCCTATCATTTCATTCTTAAGTATTTCAATATAGCCAGTATTCCTTAACTACCCTCTTTGTAAAATTAGGGATGTTTGTGTCCTCATCCTTCCCTTTTCTTCTACTTCTCAACTCTTTTGAGAGTTTGACAAGATTCCAACCTAGAACAATTCAATCTTCTAACACCACACTATGTAGACTGGGACAATAAATTCTTGGTCTCTAACCCCTGCTGGCTCTTCAGCACTGGTCAACAATCATGCTGACAATATCAGAAAAAAGCTGCCATTACCTATATAAATGTTACAAAAGTTGCCAAAAAACCCAAAGTTCTGATACCGAGAATAAAGCTCTCATCTACAACTATGCGTTCATCTAGTGCACATTTATGGAGTGTCTACAGTTGATTAACACTATGCTATGACACAGAGGACACAGAAATATAAAAAAGCTCTTGCCCTTAAGGAAATCTTTGTAGAGTGAAAAACCAGACACGTCTATGACTGCAGAGGCACAGACAAGGAAAAGAAGCTGCTATGGGATATGCCGAAGGGTCATCAGAGGGACCTCTCCCCTGGGTTTCAAAATAAGACTCCCCAACCCAGCCCTGTTCCTTCCAATCCATTTTCGTAACTGCTGCCAGAGGCATCTTTCTAAAACACTGATCTTGGTCACTTCTTGGCTTAAAGCATTTCAATAACTCCCAGTGGTTTTCAGGCTACAGTGTAAATTCCTCAGCTGAAGCCCCAGTCTCTTCATGACAGCTTTGGTCTGCCCTGCTCTCCAGCACCTTACTCACAGAACAGGCACTTCAGCTCAGCTAAACTCCTAGTAGTTCTGGAAAGTGACTGGACATGCCCCTTCCCCACCCAGAACACTGAACTCATGTTTCTTAGGGCTCAGCTCTGGTGTTGCCCCAGCTCGTGCAGACTCAGGCACCACAGGGCACTCGCTTCTCCTCCCAGGGTGTCCACGAGCACGGGGGCACCTCCCAGTATCTGGCATGGCTCCTGCTGTCCCCTCATGGCTGCCTCTCTGTATCAGAAAGTCAGCTAAGTGAGTGAATGTTAAAGGAAGTCTAGTGGGTCCTAGCTATGGAGATCACAGGAGAGAGTTCTACTAGAGAAAGATTTGCCCATCCCAGCCATAGGTGGGGTTCATAAATGGTGTGGATGGGACTATCCAGGGAAAAGGGCCCAAAGGAAACCCAAGGGAACAATGGCACTGAACTGAGAAGAAACATCAAAGCCACAGCTGAAAAGTAGAAGAGAGGAGACTTTTCAGAAGATGGAATAATAAATAATGATCATGATGAAAACCATGAGGTTGTACAGGAAATTTAAATGCCATCTGAAACTAAGAGAGATTTATACTTTATTTTAGTTATTTTTTTTTGGCTGCACCGTGAGGCATGCAGGATCTTAGTTCCCCGACCAGGGATCGAACCTGCACCCCCTGTGTTGGGAGCGTAGAGTCTTAACCCCTGGACTGCCAGGGAAGTCCAGATTTATACTTTAAGTTTAGCTCTAAATGTATTTCGTGGCTTTATAATTTTTAAAATCCTTAAGGTACAGACATCTAATACCAGAAGCTATGTGTATACATTACTATCATAAAATAAATATAAACTTTAGTAGTATATCTGACTATTCAGAACAGCTAAAGAGTGAAAACAACCCAAGTATCCATTAACAGATGAATGGATAAACAAAATGTGGTTTATCCATACAATAGACTATTATTCAGTCTTAAAAAGGAATGAAGTACTGAAACATACTACATATGGTTGCACCTTGAAAACACTATGCTAAGTCAAAGAAGCCAGTCACAAAGGACCACCTATTACATGATTCAATTTATATAAAATGCCCCAAATAGGCAAATCCATAGAGAAAGAAAGTAGACTGGTGGTTGCCAGGGGCTAGAGGAAGGAAGAAATGAGAAGGGACTGCATCTGGATATGGGGTTTATTTTGGGGGTGATGAAAACATTTTAAAATATTCTGTGAATATATTAAAAACCACTGAATTGTACACTTTAAATGGGTGAATTGTATGGTATGTGACTTATATCTCAATAAAGCTGTTACTAGAAAAAGTACATCTGAGTGAAAACAAACAAAAGTTTCATACATCCTTTGCTTAGTAATGCAATCCTATTAGCATCCATAAACATAACTCTGACATCTAAATGAATGCCCAGTTCTCAATATAAATTCTGTGTTGCCTTTACTTGTGAACACTAGCCTCTCACATAAACGAGCAAATGAAACACCCAGCATGGAGAGGACTTTAATATTAGCTCTACATTACAATAACCACCTCTGTTGCAGAGCTTGTAACAAGCCAGAATCCCAGCGCCACCACCCATCTTCCCACCTCACACACAATGTCTACCTGTGCATTCTCTATTTTGAATACCTACCCTCCCAAACTATAACCATGGCTGAAGCCAGGTGAGTCCTGCTGACTCAGGGGAACATCTAGAATCACGTTTTGAAAGCAGAGGCTGAGCAAGGGGCACTCACCCACAAGAGCAACCAACCAGAAACCAGGCACAACTGACCCAACACACCCACCACCCTCTGACACACAGGCCTTTTCAGTCTGGGTGGTTTTTTACAATTTTAAACTGAATCTACAAAGATTTTTATAGTTAGTTGCAAACTCCCTCAGTTAGCAGTTGTAGGTTTTCATCTGTTCCTAATTATGGAAAAGAATCCTGGGGTCAGTTCAGAGTGAAAGAACTTGAGTTTACCATTACCATTTTTAAAACACTAATATTTACATGAATTTCTGAGTAGAGAATTAAATTGCCTCAGTTATTTTGCTTTAAAAAATGAGAATCAAAGACAAAAAAGGCTTCTGTCTGCATTGAAAGCCGTACTGAAATTTAACTGCATGACCTACATTGAACCATTTAGACATTTTCCTATTCTCTTCCTTGAATAAGTCTCTACATTTTAACTAAATCTATATGGTCTCTAAGTGTGTATTTAAAAGCTAACTACACCTAGAAAGACTAAGGCTCTGAGGAATATAAAGCAATACAGAAAGGTACAGCCCCCTCTGTTGAGAACATACCCACATCTGCCCAGGAAGATGCAAGCTCAGCCTGCCACACAGCACACACCCAGATACAGTCCCAAGTATAGAGAGAACCAGCATTGATCAGGTTCTTTTGAGAAGACACCAAGAATACATGATGCCAAGGGTCCAGTCACATTGTTCGTGAATACTGCAGCTATTTGTAACAATGAGCAAAAAGACATATTTTCAACAGAACTTACCTGTTTTTTCAAGGGAAGCCTGGCAAACTAAATGGTGAGCATGCTATCATTTATTTTCGAAAGTGCTCCTGAATGCAGCTTTCATAAGTGGATCTTATTCAAGTGAGTGATCCAGTCCAGGTAAAGAGGACCAAAAAATCAGGTAGAAAATCATCTCTTTGAGTCTTAAACTTGAAAAAAGTATTTAAAAAAGTAAGTGTGGGGAAGAGATCCCTCCAGAAGGAAATGACCATTTCAGTGACTTTCAGAGGGTGGGGAGCAACAGGGCAATGGGAGGAAAAAAAAAAACTGGAAGTCAGAATTGGCAACAGCAACGCTATCTCCAGCACAAAAGCCTGTTTATACGCACAGAGCCCTCTTTCCAAATGGGAAAAACACCAGCAATATAAGTCAAGGTTTTCACTAAGAATCTTAAAAATATTAATCAGTTTTCAATTATAAGAAACAAAGCTTGAAGTTCAATCGGATTTGGAATATAATAAGGTATGTCAGTATGAAAACAACCTGAACTTAAAACAAGTCAGTAAATTATATTTACTAGAACCCAAATAAAATATTTTACAATTGTATGTGATCTGTAACTTGGCAGTGTTAGCAGACATTATCAAATTGAAATTGTACTGACTAGAGCCTAGAGCTCAAATTCCCTGGGGTTAGAGAAACAACCTAACCCTGCTAGCCCCACTCCAAATATAGCCAGTGGCAGAGAAAATTCTAATATGGCTCCTAAGATTCCTACTATATTGATGTGCATATCCTGTATAATCCCCTCCCCTTGAGAGTGGGTGAGTCTGACCTAATCTAATGAACCCTTTGAAAAGAGGGTCAAGAAGAAGTCAGAGAAAGTTGAAGCTTCAGTAGGTCTGTATCTATTTTTGGTCTAAAATTTTTATTTTCAAATGTTACATAAATGGAATCGTGAAGCATGTACATTTCTAAGATTTTTTTTCCACTCAGCAAAACTTCCTCAGATGCATCCAAGTTGTATCAATAGTTTGTTTCTTCTTATTGCTGAGCATTACTCCATGATATGTATGTAGCACAGTGTGTTTAACCATTCACCTGTTCAGAAATACTTGGGTTGTTTCCAGTTGGGGCTATTATGAATGAAGCTAAATATTGCTGCTGTACAGGTGCTATAAACATTGGTATACAGGTGTCTGTATGAACATCAGTTTTCATTTCTCTGGGATAAATGCCCAGGAATACAATTGCTGCGTTAAGTATAGTAAGTGCCAAACTATTTTCCAGACTGGCTGTGCCATCTTATCAGCAATGCATGCATGATCCAATTTCTCTGCATTCTCTCTAGCATTTGGTGTTATCACTATTTTAAATTTTAGCCATTTGATAGGTGTGTAGTGATATCTCATTCTCACTGTGGGGTGGTTTTTTTTTGGCTATGCCTCGTGGCTTGTGGGATCTCAGTTCCCTGACCAGGGATTGAACCGGGGCCCTCGGCAGTGGAAGGGTGGAGTCCTACCCACTGGACCACCAAGGAATTCCCTCTGATTGTGGGTTTTGTTTTTTTTTTAATGAAGATGTTTACAATAGTTTATTTTAGGTTATTTCCAATTTTTCACCAGTTTAAAAAATTGACCAACTCAATGAAACCTTGTGAATACAATGTTCTCATTGTGGTTTTCATTTTTTTAATGGCTTTTAATACTGAACATCTTTCATGTGGTTATCTGCCATACTTATATCCTCTTCAATAAAATGTCTCTTCATATCTTTTGTCCATTTTCTAATTGGATTGTTTATTTTTTTAATGTTGAGTTTTGAGAATTCTTTTTATATTCTAGATGCAAGTCCTCTGTCAGAAATATTTTTCCAAATATTTTCTCCCAGTATATAGCTTATCTTGTTTTTTTCTTTTTTTAAAATTAATTAATTAATTAACTAATTTACGGTTGCACTGGGTCTTTGCTGCTGCACGCGGGCTTTCTCTAGTTCCAGAGAGCAAGGGCTACTCTTGCGGTGTGCGGGCTTCTCATTGTGGTGGCTTCTCTTGTTGTGGAGCACGGGCTCTAGGCACGCAGGCTTCAGTAGCTGTGACACGTGGGCTCAGTAGTTGTGGCTCACAGGCTCTAGAGCGCAGGTTCAGTAGTTGTGGTGCATGGGCTTAGCTGCTCCGCGGCATGCGGGATCTTCCTGGACCAGGGCTCGAACCTGTGTCCCCTGCATTAGCAGGCAGATTCTTAACCAATGCATCACCAGGGAAGCCTTATATCTTGTGTTTTTTCATCCTCTTACCAGTGTCTTTCACAGAGCAAAAGCTTTTTTTTTTTTTTTTTGCAGTACGTGGGCCTCTCACCGTTGTGGCCTCTCCCGTTGCGGAGCACAGGCTCCGGACGCGCAGGCTCAGCGGCCATGGCTCACGGGCCTAGCCGCTCCGCAGCATGTGGGACCTTCCCAGACCGGGGCACGAACCCGCGTCCCCTGCATCGGCAGGCAGACTCTCAACCACTGCACCACCAGGGATGCCCCAAGCTTTTGATTTTGATGTGGGTAATTTATTAATTTTTTTCCATAGGTCATATTTTTGTTGTCATATCTGAAAATCTTCTGCCTAGCTTGAGGATATGAAGATTTTCTCCTATTTTTTTCCTAAAAGTTTTAGTTTTGCATTTTACATTTAAACCTGTGATCCACATTGAATTAATTTTTGTGTAGGATGTGAGGTTTAGGTCAAAGTTCATTTACTTGCCTATGGTTGTCTAATTGTTATAGCATTATTTGTTGAAAAGGCTATCCTTCTTCCACTGAATTGACTGCATCTCTGTCAAAAAACAGTTGGATGTTTTTATGTGGTTCTATTTCTGGGTTCTTTATTCTGTTCCATTGATCTATGTGTCTATCTCTCCAACAATAACCACAATGTCTTGATTACCATAGCTAAATAGGAAGTATTATTAATATTTCATATAGCGATTCTTCCCACTTTATTCCTCTTTTCAAAACTGTTATAGCTAATCTAGAATCTTTGCTTTTTATATAAATATTAGAATCAGCTTGTCATTGTCTAAAAAGAACCTTGCTTTTTACAAAAAATTTTATTTATTTTTTTATACAGCAGGCTCTTATTAGTCATCAATTTTATACACATCAGTGTATACATGTCAATCCCAATCGCCCAATTCATCACCCCCCCACCCCGCGGCTTTCCCCCCTTGGTGTCCTTACGTTTGTTCTCTACATCTGTGTCTCAATTTCTGCCCTGCAAACCGGTTCATCTGTACCATTTTTCTAGGTTCCACATATATGCGTTAATATACGATATTTGTTTTTCTCTTTCTGACTAACTTCGCTCTGTATGACAGTCTCTAGATCCATCCACGTCTCTACAAATGACCCAATTTCATTTTTTTAATGGCTGAGTAATATTCCATTGTATATATGTACCACATCTTCTTTATCCAGTCATCTGTCAATGGGCATTTAGGTTGCTTCCATGACCTGGCTATTGTAAATAGTGCTGCAATGAACATTGGGGTGCATGTGTCTTTTTGAATTGTGGTTTTCTCTGGGTATATGCCCAGTAGTGGGATTGCTGGATCATATGGTAATTCTATTTTTAGTTTTTTAAGGAACCTCCATACTGTTCTCCATAGTGGCTGTATCAGTTTACATTCCCACCAACAGTGCAAGAGGGTTCCCTTTCCTCCACACCCTCTCCAGCATTTGTTGTTTGTAGATTTTCGGATGATGCCCATTCTAACTGGTGTGAGGTGATACCTCATGGTAGTTTTGATTTGCATTTCTCTAATAATTAGTGATGCTGAGCAGCTTTTCATGTGCTTCTTGGCCATCTGTATGTCTTCTTTGGAGAAATGTCTATTTAGGTCTTCTGCCCATTTTTGGATTGGGTTGATTGTTTTTTTAATATTGAGCTGCATGAGCTGTTTATATATTTTGGACATTAATCCTTTGTCCGTTGATTCGTTTGCAAATATTTTCTCCCATTCTGAGGGTTGTCTTTTCGTCTTGTTTATGGTTTCCTTTGCTGTACAAAAGCTTTTAAGTTTCATTAGGTCCCATTTGTTTATTTTTGTATTTCTTTCCATTACTCTAGGAGGTGGATCAAAAAAGATCTTGCTGTGATTTATGTCAAAGAGTGTTCTGCGTATGTTTTCCTCTAAGAGTTTTATAGTGTCTGGTCTTACATTTAGGTCTCTAATCCATTTTGGTTTTATTTTTGTGTATGGTGTTAGGGAGTGTTCTAATTTCATTCTTTTACATGTAGCTGTCCAGTTTTCCCAGCACCACTTATTGAAGAGACTGTCTTTTCTCCATTGTATATCCTTGCCTCCTTTGTCATAGATTAGTTGACCATAGGTGCGTGGGTTTACCTCTGGGCTTTCGATCTTGTTCCATTGATCTATGTCTCTGTTTTTGTGCCAGTACCATATTGTCTTGATTACTGTAGGTTTGTATTATAGTCTGAAGTCAGGGAGTCTGATTCCTCCAGCTCCATTTTTTTCCCTCAAGACTGCTTTGGGTATTCTGGGTCTTTTGTGTCTCCATACAAATTTTAAGATTTTTTGTTCTAGTTCCGTAAAAAATGTCACTGGTAATTTGATAGGGATTGCATTGAATCTGTAGATTGCTTTCAGTAGTATAGTCATTTTCACAATATTGATTCTTCCAATCCAAGAACATGGTATATCTCTCTATCTGTTGGTATCATTTTTAATTTCTTTCATCAGTGTCTTACAGTTTTCTGCATACAGGTCTTTTGTCTCCCTAGGTAGGTTTATTCCTAGGTATTTTATTCCTTTTTTGCAATGGTAAATGGGAGTGTTTCCTTAATTTCTCTTTCAGATTTTTCTCATTAGTGTATAGGAATGCAAGAGATTTCTGTGCATTAATTTTGTATCCTGCTACTTTACCAAATTCATTGATTACCTCTAGTAGTTTTCTGGTGGCATCTTTAGGATTTTCTATTTACAGTATCTTGTCATATGCAAACAGTGACAGTTTTACTTCTTCTTTTCCAATTTAGTATTCCTTTTTCTTCTCTGATTGCCGTGGCTAGGACTTCCAAAACTATGTTGAATAACAGCAGTGAGAGTGGACATCCTTGTCTTGTTCCTGATCTTAGAGGAAATGCTTTCAGTTTTTCACCATTGAGAATGATGTTTGCTGTGGGTTTTTCATATATGGCCTTTACTATGTTGAGGTAGGTTCCCTCTATGCCCACTTTGTGGAGAGTTTTTACCATATATCGGTGTTGAATTTTGTCAAAAGCTTTTTCTGCATCTATTGAGATGATCGTAAGGTTTTTATTCTTCAATTTGTTAATATGGTGTATCACATTGATTGATTTGCATATATTGAAGAATCCTTGCATCCCTGGCATAAATCCCACTTGGTCATGGTGTATGATCCTTTTAATGTGTTGTTGGATTCTGTTTGCTAGTATTTTGTTGAGAATTTTTGCATCTATATTCATCAGTGATATTGGTCTGTAATTTTCTCTTTTTGTAGTATCTTTGTCTGGTTTTGGTATCAGGGTGATGGTGGCCTCATAGAATGAGTTTGGGAGTGTTCCTTCCTCTGCAATTTTTTGGAAGAGTTTGAGAAGGATGGGTTTTAGCTCTTCTCTAAATGTTTGATAGAATTCACCTGTGAAGCCATCCGGTCCTGGACTTCTGTTCGTTGGAAAATTTTTTATCACAGTTTCAATTTCATTACTTGTGATTGGTCTGTTCATATTTTCTATTTCTTCCTGCTTCAGTCTTGGAAGGTTATACCTTTCTAAGAATTTGTCTATTTATTCCAGGTTGTCCATTTTATTGGCATAGAGTTGCTGGCAGTAGTCTCTTAGGATGCTTTGTATTTCTGCGTGTCTGTTGTAACTTCTCCTTTTTCATTTCTAATTTTACTGATCTGAGTCCTCTCCCTCTTTTTCTTGATGAGTCTTGCTAATGGTTTATCAATTTTGTTTATCTTCTCAAAGAACCAGCTTTTAGTTTTATTCATCTTTGCTATTGTTTTCTTTGTTTCTATTTCATTTATTTCTGCTCTGATCTTTATGATTTCTTTCCTTCTGCTAACTTTGGGTTTTGTTTGTTCTTCTTTCTCTAGTTCCTTTAGGTGTAAGGCTAGATTGTTTATTTGAGATTTTTCTTGTTTCTTGAGGTTGGCTTGTATAGCTATAAACTTCCCTCTTAGAACTGCTTTTGCTGCATCCCATAGGTTTTGGATTGTCGTGCTTTCATTGTCATTTGTCTCTAGGTAGTTTTTGACTTCCTGTTTGATTTCTTCAGTGATCTCGTGGTTATTTAGTAACGTAGTGTTTAGCCTCCATGTGTTTGAGTTTTTTACGTTTTTTTCCCCTGTAATTCATTTCTAATCTCATAGTGTTGTGGTCAGAAAAGATGCTTGATATGATTTCAATTTTCTTAAATTTACTGAGGCTTGATTTGTGACCCAAGATATGATCTACCCTGGAGAATGTTCCGTGTGCACTTGAGAAGAAAATGTAATCTGTTGTTTTTGGATGGAATGTCCTATAAATATCAATTAAATCTATCTGGTCTATTGTGTCATTTAAAGCTTCTGTTTATTTATTTTCATTTTGGATGATCTGTCCATTTGTGTAAGTGAGGTGTTAAAGTCCCCCACTATTATTGCGTTACTGTCCATTTCCTCTTTTACAGCTGTTAGCAGTTGCCTTATGTATTGAGGTGCTCCTATGCTGGGTGCATATATATTTATAATTGTTATATCTTCTTCTTGGATTGATCCCTTGATCATTATGTAGTGTCCTTCCTTGTGTCTTGTAACATTCGTTAATTTAAAGTCTATTTTATCTGATATGAGTATTGCTACTCCAGCTTTCTTTTGATTTCCATTGGCATGGAATATCTTTTTCCATCCCCTCACTTTCAGTCTGTATGTGTCCCTAGGTCTGAAGTGGGTCTCTTGTAGACAGCATATATATGGGTCTTGCTTTTGTATCCATTCAGCAAGGCTGTGTCTTGGTAGGAGCATCTAATTCATTCACGTTTAAGGTAATTATCAATATGTATGTTCCTATTACCATTTTCTTAATTGCGTTGGGTTTGTTTTTGTAGGTCCTTTTCTTCTCTTGTGTTTCCCACTTAGAGAAGTTCCTTTAGCATTTGTTGTAGAGCTCGTTTGGTAGTGCTGAATTCTCTTAGCTTTTGCTTGTCTTTAAAGCTTTTGATTTCTCCATCGAATCTGAATGAGATCCTTGCTGGGTAGAGTAATCTTGGTTGTAGGTTCTTCCCTTTCATCACTTTAAGTATATATGCCACTCTCTTCTGGCTTGTAGAGTTTCTGCTGAGAAATCAGCTGTTAATCTTATGGGAGTTCCGTTGTATGTTATTTGTTGTTTTTCCCTTGCTGCTTTCAATAATTTCTTTGTCTTTAATTTTTGTCAATTTGATTACTACGTGTCTCGGTGTGTTTCTCCTTGGGTTTATCCTGTATGGGACTCGTTGCGCTTCCTGGACTTGGGTGGCTATTTCCTTTCCCATGTTAAGGAAGGTTTCAACTATAATCTCTTCAAATATTTTCTCTGGTCCTTTCTCTCTCTCTTTTCCTTCTGGCACCCCTATAATGTGAATGTTGTTGAGTTTAATGTTGTCCCAGAGGTCTCTTAGGCTGTCTTCATTCCTTTTCATTCTTTTTTCTTTATTTTGTTCTGCAGCAGTGAATTCCACCATTCTGTCTTCCAGGTCACTTATCTGTTCTTCTGCCTCAGTTATTCTGCTATTGATTCCTTCTAGTCTAGTTTTCATTTCAGTTATTGTATTGTTCATCTCTGTTTGTTTGTTCTTTAATTTTTTTAGGTCTTTGTTAAACATTTCTTGCATCTTCTCGATCTTTGCCTCCATTCTTTTTCCGAGGTCCTGGATCATCTTCACTATCATTATTCTGAATTCATTTTCTTGAAGGTTGCCTATCTCCATTTCATTTAGTTGTTTTTCTGGGGTTTTATCTTGTTCCTTCATTTGGTACATAGCCCTCTGCCTTTTCATCTTGTCTATCTTAATGTGAATGTGGTTTTTGTTCCACAGGCTGCAGGATTGTAGTTCTTCTTGCTTTTGCTGTCTGCCCTCTGGTCTGTTTTTTTAAAGTTTAAAAAATTGGGGCAAATATATATTAAGATAAAATTTACCATTTTAACCATTTTTAAGTATATGATTCAATACACTTAAGCACAGATGCTGCCAAGATTAGAAAAGAGGACAGTGTGAACAACTTTGTGTCAATGCATTTGAAAACATATGAAATAAATTAACATCTAGAAAAAATTATCTTAAGTAATGCAAACAGAGAGAGAATATCCAAAACATCCCGTAACTATTAAAGAAGTTGAATCAGCAATTAAAAAAGAAAAGAAAACTCCACAAATAAAACACCAGAATCAAATGATTTTACAACAGGGATCTATCAAGTATGCAAGGTTCATATATTCATATAATTCTAATCTTATATAACGTCTTTCAGAAGTGAGAAAGAGAGATAACTCCTCAATTTATAAATAAAGGTTAGTTTAACTTTGATATAAAAACCATAACAAAGACAGGAAAGGAAAATTACTGGACTTTCTCACTCATGAGATAGATACAAAATTCTAACCAATATATTAGAAACTTAGTCCAGCAACAGATAAAGTAAAAAATCATATATCATGCCAAGTCAGGTTTATTCCAGGAATGCAAATAATTTCCAGGGTCCTGGCTTATGCAATAGGACAAATGGTGGTGCCATTCACTAGAAAGGAAGCAGAGGGTTTGGGGCTAAGATCACAAGAATAACTAACTCCCTGAGTACAGGGAGCCTGTGAATGTCCAGGTAGAGATGCCTAGGCAGCAACTAAGAACACTGGTCTGGAGTTCAAGTGTAAGCAGGGCTGAAGACAGAGTACTGAGAATCAAAAGTACAGAAGTAGTACAATAAGTCTTACAAGTGGGATAAAGACAGAGGAGAACCATGGCCTGAATCTCAGACAACCTCAGTGTTTAAGGAAGAAGATTCCTTAAAAAGACAGGCCAGAGAATCAGGGAAAGGACCAGGAAGGCAGGAAAGATGCTGACTCAAATCATGCAATGAGAAGGAGAAGGGGACTAAAGAATTCAGTCACTGGAGTCCACCGTGGCAGTCAGCTTCAGGATGTGGTGAAGGAGGAAGGTAGACTGTTGCGGGCTGATGGGTGAATGGATAAGAGGAAACAAACAGGGAGTGTGGTCAATGCGTACAAGAAGGCTAGCTGGGAAGGGAAGCAGAGAGTGTGCAAGAACAAAGGAAGAAGCAGATTAGAGGATAAACAAATCTGTGGACCATCTAAATAGAAAAAGAGGGTGGTGAGAAAAAAATACAACACAGAGCCTGTCCTCCACATTCCAGAAAGGAAAAGAGTGACTGACTGTTCTTTAGTTACAGTCCCAAGGCATGAACACATACCCACCAGAACAAGATTTCAAGCCCATCCCAAATGATCAGTGGCGACTTGCTTCACTTGATCACACTACTGAAAGTTGGCAAGCAGCCAGAGCCCCAGTCTAGTGACCACGTTTCCACGGCTAAAGGTGAACCAGTCGTTCCTAAGTCCACCCTTAGACACAGATGTAGAGAACAAACGTATGGACACCAAGGGGGGGAAAAGGGTGGTGGTGGTGGTGGGATGAATTGGGAGATTGGGATTGACATATATACACTAATATGTATAAAATAGATAACTAATAAGAACCTGCTGTATAAAAAATAAATTAAATTAAACAAATAAACAAAAGTCCACCCTTCCCGGAACTCCACACCTTTACCCAAAATGAAGGGGGTTAAAGCAGAAAGTACTGAGGCAAGGCCTCAAAGACATAGTGGCAGATGATTATAAAGAGCATAAATGGGGCCATGGGTCAAACCTGGATAAGAGGGAGTGCACTGGTCCCCTGGGAATAGAGAAAAGGGGCAGGTTGATAGCAGCAGTGGCTGCAGCAGGCAACATGAACCCTTAGACCTACCCTTTCAGGTCACATGTACAAAGAATCTGAGTCATGGAGAGGCTACAGGAATTGTACAAGAGCAAGCCAGGGCTCAAACCTGCATCTGTCTGACTATAAGGCCTAAACCCTTAAGGTGATCTTATACTGTCCTCCACTGTGTCCCCATTACCCTCCATCCTATGCTCCTTTAAGACCTGATAGCATTTTGGGGATCTTCTCATATGGCACTTTCCATACGCCAGCTTTCACTGGTTATGTGTGTTTGCTTCATTTATATGCACCTTACTCATTCCAGAATTGAAGCTCTTTGTGTAGCTCTACAGGCTTTTTAGTGACAAGTCCTTAATGAAGAAATAAATACAGTTGTAATTGCCAAATCTGTTATATATCACTTGCTTTCAAAAGTGCTTACAGGGACTTCCCTGGTGGCACAGTGGTTAAGAATCCACCTGCCAATGCAGGGGACACGGGTTCGATCCCTGGTCCAGGAAGATCCCACATGCCGCGGAGCAACAACTACATGCGCCACAACTACTGAGCCTGTGCTCTAGAGCCCACAAGCCACAACTACTAAGCCCACGTGCCACAATTACTGAAGCCCACGCACCTAGACCCTGTGCCCCGGAACAAGAAGCCACTTCAGTGAGAAGCACCGCAACAAAGAGTAGCCCCCGCTCGCTGCAACTAGAGAAAGCCCGTGTGCAGCAACAAATACCCAACTCAGCCAAAAATAAATAAATAAAAATAAATTTATTTAAAAAGTGCTTATAGATTTCCTTCATAAGTGATTTAAGGCAGCCCCACTACAATCTTCTTTTATGGTATGTGCTCAGCACTCCTTTACCACAGATATTACAAAGGCAAAACAATATTAATATTGTACATTTCGTTTACCGCAAGTTACAGATTAGTGAATTTAGTTTCACTACAGACATTTCACCATCTTTGCAAGTATGAGACTAAAAAGCATTTCTTACCTGAATTTTGATGGGCCAGGTGAAATTACTGACATAAACAAAGAAAGTGATATTTGGGTGGTTGCGAAAATCAAACTTCTCATTAGAGAAACTATCTTTGTACTCCTTAATGTTTGTTTTTGAAACAACAGGCATCTCTTCTCCAGCCTGGGTTCCAGCTGTTAGGAAGAAAAGAATGAAATAAAGAGACTTTTTAGGGGACCGAATCTGCCCTCACTAATAATAATGATAATAGCATTTATTAAACACTATGTTCCAGAAACGGCCTTTAAGAGCTCGATCTCATTTAATTGTGACAACTATTATCCTCATTTACACATCAGAAAACTCAGGTTCAGGAAAAATAAGTAACTTGGCTCAGGTCACATAGCCAGGAAGTAGAGTTGGGATTTGAAGCTGGGAGGGCTGATACACAAGCCTATGCCCTTAACCCAGATGACTTTACCAGGATCCCCTACAACTCCTCCCACAGAAACAGGCTACATGTGGCTTTGAAAATCCAGATACCACTAGAATCCTATTAACAAGCAATGGCATTCATTCTGCCCACAACACTTCACTTGCTTTGCACTGCCCCCTTAAAGCTGTTTGGCAGTGCTCTAGATCCCCCATACCAGGGACACGGATTCAGCCCTCACTTTTTAACTAGCAGTGACCGCAAGTCTCAACAGCAGCAGGGAGGAAGGAGCTCTAGGGGTCACTCAGTCCCTTCTGCTACCAGCTACAACTGACTCTAAATCCCCCCAATCTGATATAAACCTATCCTATTCCCAGGCAGTCCTTCAACATTCCACATTGTCCCTCAGCCAGGAATTCTAGTGTTTATAAAGATTCATGAAATAGGCTTTTCCCATGTCTGAGTTAAATCCTGTGACTGAAGCCAGATTGGCTGGTCCTCATTGAGACTGTCATTGTAAATCAATCACATACTCAGGGATGCCACCTTTCTCCAAACAAAGGCTTTGATAATTCAGACTTTTTCTTAAAGACCTCTCCTCACTGCAAGTTTCTGAACCTTTTCTGAATTCTACACAATCTTTTAAGATATGATGAACACAAAGTGATGTGCAAAGTAATGTTTTTATTTTGTTTCAGTCTAACTGATTGTGTTTTGACCAAAAAACAGTATTGTGATAGTAATAATGATGATGAAACATAATTACCATTTGATGAGAATATCCCATGTTTCTAGCACTTACACTGAGTACTTCATTTATTATCTCATTTAATTCTCAGAACATTCTACACGGCTGTTTTTATTATCCCATTTCATACCTGCGGAAACTGGCTCAGAAAACAAGTAACAGGGAGAATTCAAATCTAGGTCTGCTGAGCTACATTCTTAACCACTACATCAGGGCCACCCTTTCTTTCTTTAGATTTTCTGCTCAGAGGATCTTTAGTAAATCACTGTAAGATAAACAAGACAGCAAAAGCTGTGCTCTTAGAGTTTTATTTAATTCCCAAAGTACATTTTCCCCTGTACCTACTAAAATCTCATTCTATTAAAAATGTTTCCTTTTCTTGAAACTGAGTCAATTGCATTTTTCACTTCTGAAGCATGGATGGAGATGATGATGGCAGCACCACAGCAGAGGCTGCAGCAATGGTATTAATGGTGGTAGTAGGGCAGGGGTCGTGAGCATGTACTGATCTTGATACCATGGCAGACACTGACAGGTATAGCCAAATTTAATCTACAGTATAAGTATTATTACCTTCTCTTTAAGATGAATAACCCTAAGGGTCTAGGGATAGATTTTAGAAACTTGCTCAAGGTCTTCCAGCTAATAAGTGGCAAAAGTGGGTTTCAAACCCATCTGTCTGTCTCCAGAGCCCCTTTTCTCAACTCTTTCTCAATCAATTATCTCCACTCGGAAGGTCTTCTCTAGGTATGTCTTTACCTGAGAAGCTGGCAGCCCAGGTGATGTTGAGGTTGAAGTTTTTGGAGGCATTGATGAACATGTCCAAATCCCTATTTTGCTAATGGGATGTACAAATAATTAGAAAATGAATTACTGTAACAGTTTCCTGATTTTAAAAGAAAGCAGTAGTTAAATTTTACTACTCTCAACTTTCTTAATTACAAAAAGATACTTTAATGTCTTAAGAGAAACTCATGCTTATAGAACAGCAAAATTTCTAACCTTAACATAAGCAATATACCCCAAACAAATTTCATTTCCCTCCCATAAAAGTATATGGGATTTAGGGACTTCCCTGGTGGCACACTGGTTAAGACTTTGTGCTCCCAATGCAGGGGCCCCGTGTTTGATCCCTGGTCAGGGAACTAGATCCTACATGCATGCCGCAACTAAGAGTTCTCATGCCACAACTAAGGAGCCCGCCTGCCATAACCAAGACCCAGTGCAACCAAATAAATAAATTAGTTGAATTAAAAAAAAAGTATATGGGATTTAATGCTTTATCAAATGCCTAACTCCATGAAAAAGTATCTTTTAAAAAGACCCTCACCAGAGCACAGTGACCTACATCCCGTGACCTATGTTAGGGAATCAGCCTCTTAAGGATCCTCTGGGCAGCCCTGTCCAAATGTCTGAAGAGTAAAACACTTGGTCAAGTGTCTCAATTTATATTAACTTATAAATCAAACCTACGTACTTCTGAACCCATAGATTATATACAGTGTAAAGTTCTCCAAAATGGAAGTGGTTTTTTTTTGTTTGTTTGTTTGTTTGTTTGCAGTACACGGGCCTCTTACTGTTGTGGCCTCTCCCATCATGGAGCACAGGCTCCGGACGCGCAGGCTCAGCGGCCATGGCTCATGGGCCCAGCCGCTCTGCGGCATGTGGGATCTTCCCGGACCGGGGCACAAACCCCTGCATTGGCAGGTGGACTCTCAACCACTGCACCACCAGGGAAGCCCAATGGAAGTGGTTTTTAAGGAATAGCACATAAAGCTGAAATAAACTAAATTTAAAAACTTTAAATTGTCTTCATCCATGATTAAGAACATTTTTCTCTCACTAAAAATATTATTTCAAGAGAAATATGACAGAATATGTCTTATTACCTTTGAAAACTTTGTATACCACTTAGAGATACAGCAGTTTGAAGAGCTAGTTTAATTTATTGTGACTCTCGGTTTTAATGACTGAAAAAGGTATCTCTGAGGAATGTGTTGGGCCAGCTGGAAGAAGAGCACTGTCAGTAGTGTTGGGTAAATCATGATACTAATTTTTAGTTTTCCCTGAAATTTGGCTAATAAATCTCTTTCTTGGGGTCAAAAAATTGTTTTTCCAAATGAGTCAGATGTTGCATTTTATATTTTTGAATCCAATCCTGCTGAAATTCTTCACATTGAAAGATTTTTAAAACAGGTTAGAAAATTAAGATTTTAAAGAGCATTCTTTTGATAGTTTTTACAGCACAAAAATTACAACAATAGAAGCATTTCCAAACAGCTATTTCCAAAACGTGATCTCCAAACCAGAAGTTTCTCTCATAAAGCAGTTACCTTCTCATTTATTGATAAGGCCTCACCATCCTCTTAAAGGGACAGCTCAAGTGTTTATTTATTTATTGAGCTGCGTCACGGCACGTGGGATCTTAGTTCCCTGATCAAGGATCGAACCCGTGCCCCCTGCAGTGGAAGCATGGAGTCCTAAACACTGGACCGCCAGGGAATTCTCTATTTTTTAATGTTTGCTGGTAGCACATTACTAGCAATTACTTCTTTCCCTGGAAAGGATTAATAACCTTGAAATCTTGATGCTTTTGTAAAAGACAGGACACATACATTGTGTAACTATTAAATATTCTGTCATAAGAGAAACAAGGCAGTAAATAAATTTCATGTGTGGTACTTTTGCTATAGCCTTATCCTAAAAAATTAAAAAAAAATTCTGGTCAGTACAGCCACTGAAATGATATACCAACACAATTTTTCCACAAAACATTTTCATTGAAAGTCATTTATTATTTTTACTTAAAAAGCTATTCACTCATGAGAATGTATCTTCTCTAGTACATCTCTTCTTAATTTTATCATTGAAGTGGAATACAAAAAACAAATCTTACTTTCATTTAATTGTGAATATCCCACACTGGACTTCATTTTACTACTGATTTATTTATTTCTTAAATTTAGCAGTGCTTGTTGATAACATCTGTTATCAAAGGAATGCACTTTGGCTTATTATCATATTGTTTTCCATGTATTATTTGTTACATTTATTGTAATTTTTGTTTTGTTTTGTTTTTTTGCGGTATGCGGGCCTCTCACTGTTGTGGCCTCTCCCGTTGCGGAGCACAGGCTCCGGATGCGCAGGCTCAGCAGCCATGGCTCATAGGCCCAGCCGCTCCGCGGCATGTAGGATCTTCCCAGACCGGGACACGAACCCGTGTCCCCTGCATTGGCAGGCGGACTCTCAACCACTGCGCCATCAGGGAAGCCCCATTCATTGTATTTTTGTAATGGTAAATGGCTTTGTGTATGTTGATGAGAAATAAGAAACCTCCAAGGAGGCCCCTAAATAATTTACCATTAGGTTTAGTAAAATTTCATTATGTACCAGAGTAGGTATTAAATGACTTTCTATTTCACTGAAGAAATCATATAGGTGCGTGTTCATATTCTAGATGCTTTACTTTTAAATGTCATACTGTGTTGGCTCCCTTTTACCTCTAGGTAATACCTTATGGCAGGTTGGGGTTTACCATTAACAATAGTAGATATAAAAATACATTTCAAATAGTTACCTTAGTAATTTCAATTATTTCTGGCTTACTTCTTCACTGTTTTTACCTCCTAATGAGGATAGGAACTCATTCTAGGAGCATAAATGTCACCTCTGTCTTGCATCACTGGTATTAATTTCCATTCTGAGAGAGTAAATCTCGGTTCTGACACTGCCCCCCTAACAGGGAAGTTCCCCTTGCAGTCTCCTTTCCTTTCCTGTATGGGGCTGTGATGGGCTGATGGGCAAACCAAGTATGTGTGGAGTCAGTGTCACTCTGTATATCAGATCATGGTAAATCTTAACAACATGGGGCTTCCCTGGTGGCGCAGTGGTTGAGAGTCCGCCTGCCGATGCAGGGGACACGGGTTTGTGCCCCAGTCCGGGAAGATCCCATATGCCGCGGAGCGGCTAGGCCCGTGAGCCATGGCCGCTGAGCCTGCCCGTCTGGAGCCTGTGCTCTGCAACAGGAGAGGCCATAACAGTGAGAGGCCCGCATACTGCAAAAAAAGAAAAAAAAATCTTAACAACATGGTAAATCTTACCTTTTAAATACAAAGGAGATAAATGTAGATTCTAACATTTCTTTCCTGTACCTCTAAACATCATCCTGTGGACTCCACTTCTGGAGACCGCTGCTAAGGCAGTGCTTCTATCCATAGTGACCAAGAAAAAGTTCCACACAAATTCAAAACAAAGTAAGAAGACTTTTAAATCTTACTTCATCAGGTGTAGCCACAAAATTGATGGCTGTGTAATAGCGGTCATCTTCCTGGGATAGGCTAAAGGTGAACTGATAGTCAATAAGAAGAGTATCTATGGAAAGAAAGAAATGTGTATTTAACAACTGAAACAAAACAAAACAGAATAGGTCTCTAGAGATACAGATTGATTTTCTCATAAACATTCAACAGCCAGGAAAGCACTTTTGGCAAAGTCTGTGGGTAATGTCATTTTGTTTGAGTTAACCCACCAAAACCTCCTTGTATCATCACCCTGGTTGAGATTTTAGGCTCCAAGCTAACTTACCTAGAAATATTAATTGAGCATCTATTTATGCTTAAGGATACAAAGCTATAAATTAATGGTATAAAAGAAACCAAGACTCCAAGTAAAAATGGTTGATTTCAGGTTTGGGGCAAGGAATATGTGCCTCAGTTATCTTATTCTAGAATGCAAGAAAGCATTCAAAGACTAATGTAATGTAGCAAAAGAACATAGCTTGAAAAAGAGCCTACTGGCTAAAGATGGTATAATTTAATTCTAAGAAGTACTGCACAATTCAACAACCCGATTTAAAAATGGGCAAAGACTTGAATAGATAGTTCTCCAAAGAAGATATACAAATGGCCAATAAGCACATGAAAAGGTGCTCAACATCAATGATCATTAGGGAAATACAAATCAAAACCACAATGAGATAACACATCACCTGTAGTAGGATGGCTACCACCGAAAAAAGTGTTGGTGAGGATGTGGAGAAATTGGAACCCTTGTGCACTGCTGGTGGGAATGGTGCAGCTGCTGTGAAAAACAGTATGGCAGTTCCTCAAAAAATTAAAATAGAATTACCAAATGATCCAGCAATTCCACTTCTGAGTATATACCAAAAGAACTGAAAGTAGGATCCTGAAGGGCTATTTGTACAACCATGTTCATAGCAGCCAAAGAGATCATAGCCCAATGGTGGAAGCAAACCAAGTGTCCATCAACAGACGAATGGATAAACAAAATATGGTATATACATTCAATGGAATATCACTCAGTCTTAAAGAGAAAGGAAATTGTGACACATGCTACAACATGAATGAACCTTGAGGACATTATGCTAAATGAAATAAATGGATCACAAAAAGACAAATACTATATATTTCCACTTATATGAAGTACCTAGAATAGTCAAATTCATATAGACAAAGTAGAATGGTGGTTGTTAGAGGGTAGGGGAAGAGGGAAATGGGGAGTTGTTGGTAAGTTTATTTTTAACTGTTCAAAAAACTGCCAAATGATTTTCCAAAGTGGAAAACCATTTTATATTCCCACAAAAAATTTAAAAGGGTTTCACTTTCTCCACATCATTGCTAAAACTTGGTATTGGCTTTTATTTTTCAAGATAGAGAAATATAAGGTACCAGATTACAAAAAATTAATTGATATGGTTTCAGGTTTCACATTATAATCTAACCTTTTTTTTTGGCTGTACGTGGGCCTCTCACTGTTGTGGCCTCTCCCGTCGTGGAGCACAGGCTCTGGACGCGCAGGCCCAGCCGCTCCGCGGCATGTGGGATCTTCCCGGACCGGGCCACGAACCCGTGTCCCCTGCATCGGCAGGCGGACTCTCAACCACTGCGCCACCAGGGAAGTCCTAAACTAACCTTTAAGATATGACCAGTTGCCTGGCTTTGATATGGTATCAAAGGATAATACCCAGTTACCTGAAAAGGTTATTAAAACACTCCATCCATTTCTAACTATATGTCTGGTGGGGCCAGGTTTTTTTTGTGTGTACTTTAACCAAAGAGACATAGTGCAACAGATTGAATGCAGAAGCATATATGAGAATCCAGTTGTCTTTTATTAAGCCACTGTATCGGCTTTTGATTCTAGTCATTCTAGGGGTGTATCTCACTGTGTGTTTGTTTTTTTTTTTTGGCTGCGTTGGGTCTTTGTTGCTGCGTGCGGGCTTTCTCTAGTTGTGGCTAGCGGGGGCTACTCTTCGTTGCGGTGCATGGGCTTCTCATTGCAGTGGCTTCTTTTGTTGCAGAGCACGGGCTCTAGGCAGGCGGGCTTCAGTAGCTGTGGTGCGTGAGCTCAGTAGTTGTGGCTCACGGGCTCTAGAGCACAGGCTCAGTAGTTGTGGCACATGGCCTTAGCTGCTCAGCGGCATGTAGGATCTTCCCGGACGAGGGCTCGAACCCGTGTCCCCTGCATTGGCAGGTGGATTCTTAACTGCTGCGCCACCAGGAAAGCCCCCTCATTGTGTGTTTTTTTTTAAATTTATTTAATTTATTTACTTTTGGCTGCATTGGGTCTTCGTTGCTGTGCGTGGGCTCTCTCCAGTTGCAGCGAGCGGGGGCCACTCTCCGTTGCAGTGCACGGGTCTCTCGTTGCGGTGGCCTCTCCCGTTGCAGAGCACGGGCTCCAGGAGCGCGGGCCTCAGTAGTTGTGACACGCGGGCTCAGTAGTTGTGGCTCGTTGGGCTCCAGAGTGCAGGCTCAGCAGTTGTGGCGCATGGGCCTAGTTGCTCCGCGGCATGTGGGATCTTCCCGGACCAGGGCTCGAACCCGTGTCCCCTGCGCTGGCAGGCGGACTCTCAACCACTGCGCCACCAGGGAAGCCCCCTCATTGTGGTTTTAATACACATATCCCAAATGTCTAATAATGTTACACATTTCTTCAAGTGCTTATTGGCAATTCGTCTATCTTCTTTGGTGAAATGTCTATTCAAATCTTTGTCTGTTTTTAACTGAAATTGTCCCCTTATCCAGTTGTAAGAGTTCTTTATATATTCTAAATATAAACTCTTAATCAAAGATATGCTTTGTAAACATTTTCCTTAGTCTGTAGCTGGTTGTTTACTTTTTTTAAAATTAATTTATTTATTTAATTTTGGCTGCGTTGGGTCTTCATTGCTGCGCGTGAGCTTTCTCTAGTTGTGGAGTGGGGCCTACTCTTCGTTGCCGTGTGTGGGCTTCTCACTGTGGTGGCTTCTCTTGTTGTGGAGCAAGGGCTCTAGGTGCGTGGGCTTCAGTAGTTGTGGCATGCAGGCTCAGCAGTTGTGGCTCACGGGCTCTAGAGCACAGGCTCAGTAGTGGCGCATGGGCTTAGTTGCTCCACGGCATGTGGGATCTTCCCAGACCAAGGATTGAACCCGTGTTCCCTGAACTGGCAGGCAGATTCTTAACCACTGCACCACCAGGGAAGTCCCTTGTTTTTTACTTTTTAAACAGTATTTTTTAAAAACACAAGTTTTAAATTTTGATAAGTCCCAATAAATGAGTTTTTCTTTTATGAATTGTGCTTTTCGTATCACATCTAAGAACCTTCCCATATACAAGGTCATGAAGTTTTTCTCTTGTTTTTTTCTAGAAAAACACATTTATAGGTTCTAGCTGGACATGAATTTTGAGTGGACATTATTTTACCCAGAAAAGCCAGTATATAATTATAACAGAATGTGAAAACATTAGCTCATTTTCCTTTGGTTCCATAATCTGACCTAGTATGTGGATTCTCCTACAGGAAGAAAATGCATTTACCCATAAGGAACTGGTCACCTTTCCAGATTTACTGTTCACTGTAAGTTAGTCACTAGATATTTTATTTTACATATTAGTTCCTAGAGAGGTGGTTAACACAAATCAGTTTCAGAGGGAATAACTTCAACTATATTTTAAGAATTCTGTGTTTGATCGATCCTAAAATATGACATACAATGACCCCAACCACATAATGGCAAATGAAATATTTCAAGAGAATATAAATTAGGAAAGCCAGAGACGTATATCTCTGTACTCTTCCCTGATATCTGCTATGGACATACTGATATAAACCATAACCAGAATTAAAGCAGCCTAAAATAGTTTACATATGTATTAAATTTAATAGACTGTAACACATCAAATTAGGCGACACTTCTATGGGTGGTTACTATATTCCTATAGCACTTATCATTCTCAAACCATGTTAAAGAAAATAATGTTTTACTGAACTACTTTGCTTCTAGACAAATGAGAACTGCAAAAACACTTACAGTAACATGTTCCTTTGAGAGGGTTTCCTTGGTATCGATTTTCTACTTCACATCTAGGGGGAAACAAAATGAAGATTATTTTCTGTTGTTACTTAAAACAGAATCAACATTCACTTTAAAATCAAGTAGATCTTTTTATATAAACTACCAGTTTTTGAGTCAGTACAATTACATTCTTCACTGTTACTCAAATCAGATGGACTAACAAGACTTTGCATTCATTTTCAATGCTGACTGCCCAGCAGTTCACACCACCACCAACTGATAAACATTTGCCAAAGCACATGAGATAAATTCAAATAAAATAAAATTTAGATCCTATTATCACGAAAAACACATGTTCACTTTTGTATGGACTAAATATTCTTCTACAAGTGCAGTTAAAACATTTTTCAAATTGACTTACCTGTGGTTAGTTGCTAATAAAGTAATTAAGTTTTTATCCATTTTGGAATGTGTGGGTGTGGATGAGACTGTGGCAAAGGCAAACTGTTTAGAAGAGATTATGCCAAAAGATGTAAATGGTGGCTAAGTGGAAGGACAGCTATCTTACATGTGTTTTTCTCCTAGGGCCATCTAGCTGTCTGTTTTTATTACTGCAATAAAATCAGAGCTGTTACTGAAAAAAAAAAAAAACATTTTTCATATATTCATTTTTCACTTTTCCTGGATAAATTGAACCTGTTCTTTAAATACAAGTGAGAGAAGGCTAAAAACCAAGAATCACTTAAAAAATAAAAAACCAAAAACAACCCTTGGACATGGTTCATCAGTCTGGAGAAAAAAATAAGTTCTAGTAAAAAAGAATTATTAATTTCCTCATAAATATCATCTATGAACATCAGTAAAACCCAGGTTCCCACTTTACAAAGTGATTCAGGCAGGCACAATAGCTATGAACTGTGAGGAAAGGAGGGGAAAGTTTGGGTCAAGTACTTTTGCCAGATAAATAATACAAGGATGTTGTGTCTTTTTATCTAGAGTGATTATCAGCACTTGTTTATATTTAAAATTTCCTAAAGAGAAAGTCTTTCACTAGACCTACACTTCATTTCTTTGTTGTATACCATTAACTGAAGGCAGGGGTGATTAATTTTGCTCTATTACATTTTTCTATTTAAAGGAACCTAGATTTAAAAATTAAATTTAGAGCTTATTTTATGAGGTTTTCTGGTGAGGGAGAGAGAAACTGGGGAATAATCTCTCTTGTTTCAACTCACCAGGACACTAAAAACAATTACCACTAGCCTCACTATTGATAGATGGGGAAAATGAGGCTTAACACCTCATTTTAAGTGATTTGCCTCAACAGCACCCTACTCAGTGGAGGCACAGCCAGGGCTGAATCCCCACATCTGCCTGATGCTGTTTGCATCCTCATGGATGGGAACTCCAAACTCTTCCCCAAAACATGTTTGACATACTTCACCAAGGAAAATGCTAGAACAGGGAGGGTGTGTTAAAGGCAAGATGACCTCTCTACTATTAGACAACCAAAATGCCAAATAAAATACTGTCCTGGAATACCAGCTCTTCTAACTCTATCTTTTAGGAAAATCTCCTGACATGACAAAAATCAAGTCGTTACTGAAGTTAAAAGACTAATCCAAGTCAGCAAGCAAGGAACTGTCAGTGTCACTCAAACATAAAATTGTGATTTAAAGAGCCATTAAGGAATTACTGCTAAACTGACAAACTTCCCAGTACGAAGGGTGACTAAATTACACCTATCTGAAGTAGAAAGGGCAAAATTTCAAATCAGTCAACTTGGGGATCCCTCAGAGCCCACGGCAACAAGGCCCAGAGAAAAAAGGGTGGCTCTTGGGGTTCAGGCAGTTTCACAGCCCCTCGGCCCTCCCTGATGAGGTGTGGCCTGTGGCAGGAGTCCCGGGAGTGTGGTACTCACAGCTGGCACTCGTCGCCCTTGACACCCTTGGTGGTGCAGAAGCACTTGCCCGTGTTGGTATTGCACAGCGACGCGTGCCCATTGCACTTGCATGCTGGGGAGAAGGAAAAGGAAAGCAGGTGGTCACAACTGGCTTAAAAGATTACCACTATTAGAGACTTTCCCTAAAACAAATAACATTATCTCAACTGGATTCAACAGGAAAGGCAGGTAAAATAAATGCATTCATTTAAGGGGTACAATTCTTGTTTTTTAGCTAGTGATTTATCTCAAATAATGTCAAGGCAACAGTAAAGAAGCCAAAGTCACAGGCCAGGAGGAAAGAGAAATGTCAGTGTCTGCTGCCAATGAGGTCATCCCTCTGCAATAGACTTTGCAAACATCTTTGCAATAGACTCTGTTTTTCACTATCACCATTCTCTCATTCACTCAATAAACATTTCTGAAGCATCTCCAGTATGGCACACAGACTAAGTCCCCGTCCTCAGAGACCTCTGAGTGATGACTGCCCTCTGGGGGGAGGGTTGGTCTGGCTAAGCTCTGCCTTAGCTGAGGAGACTTCTCCACAATGGCCACGCTTCTGAGGCAGGATTCCAATGGCAGGTCAGTGTTTCAGCGGCCCTCTAGGATTCACACCCTTGTCTGCCTTCTTCTTCCTTAACAGCAAATGACTCTTTTCATCTCCCTCATCTAGCCACCAACACATCTCCACCTTCTTTCATCCAACACATAGGTGTGAGCTATGACAAACTTTATACTCCAGGTGAAATAAATGAATCCTTTTGCTCAATACCTTTTCACTCTACAAACTGTTTTTCTGTGAATAAATTAAAAGTATTAGGCTGGAGATAGGTGTACTTTTAAAAGAAATCCGGTGGGGGAAAAAAATCCAAAGAAACCTATGAATAGAATAGTGCAGTGGGGAAGAAAATTTATGCTGGAGTAAGAAACACTAGCGTTCAACTCTGGGCTCTACTGAGGATGGAGAGAGGTGCAGTGTGTTAACAAAAGCAAAGGCCTAAAGTTCAGTTTGCCTGAGTTTGAATTCAGGTCCCTCCACTTAGCTCCCTTTCTAAGTCAGCCTCCTCATCCATGTGACAGGGATAATAACAGTGCCTATCCTGTAGGGTTTTGGGGAGGATTAAATGAGATAACACATGAATAAAACACAGTAAGCATTCAAAAAATCATCGCTGTTATCCATAGCTTAAGGACTATACAATTCTAAGAAGAAAACATTAAAGACTTGGTGTCACTCACAGTATTTTTAAATCATGCTTTCTATTATGGATTGCGACTCTGAAAAATAAAGCTACCTCTGAGTTCTGAACAACCGTACTCGGGCCCCACAGATGCCACAGAGGAGAATGTAATTTTTCTAAGATGAGAGCTGAAGATATGGGGACGATGGTACCCTCACAGTGGCACAACCAGGCCCAACAGCTAAAGTCACACATCCTGGATATGGTTCTCAGCATGGCCAAATCTCAGTGAGACCCTGGGCAGGCTACTTGATCCTGGGGATAATAAAAGCAGCACTGTCTCAGGTAGCTACCAGCACAATGCCTTGTATATACTCACCACTCAATAATGTCAGGTACTCTGATTTCTGTCTAATGGATGAAATCTATTCACAAAGAGTGAAAAAAGTTTTACTTAATACCTTTTAATCTGAGCAAGAAATTTTACTTAAGAGTGGTAAGAAAGGACATCAGAAGAGTAATAATAATTGCTCACATCTACCTGTTATGTCCTGCTGACTGCTTTCATTTCAACAACCACCCTACTCTCCCCATTTTACAGATGAAGGAACTAAACCCCAGAGAGGTTCCACTAGGACACTAACTCTCTTCTGGATGCTCTGGGGTCAGATTCTCAAGAACCATGCTAAGGAGTTTGGAGGTGGGATGTGACGAGTAGGTAGAGATTTTCCTTTCTTATTTATTTTCCTACTCAGACCTGATGGGTCTTTCCACTATAAACTAGAACAAACCAAAAAGTAGTTTATTGGTATCACTTGTCATTTTAAAAAATATAATTTGTGTACTAACAATAAAGTGTCCTACTACTTACAGGAATCTATTTGACATGTATGGGGAAACATGGGACTACTTAAATCTTTAAAAATAGTAGAAGTATTGAGGAGTCCAGCTCCTGGTTAAAAACCTACATGTGATTTTTGAGGCCGAACCATAGACAATGACAAAGGCTTTCCCTGGTGGGCCATACCAGGAAAACTGCCCTCCCCACACCAGCCTGGGTGGAAGTCTCTGAGGAGGGCTGAGTCAAGGTCTCAGGTCACCTGGCCAGCCACTCTCTTTCACATATTTGCATTCCTAGCTCAGGAATCTTCATTCCTAGGTCTCTTTATCTGAAGCCTTGGGCAGAGGTCTTCTTCAGTCACCTCTGCTGAGTTTCCATATGGAGGAGGAGGGGAACCTCAAAGAGGCTTTACCCACTCAGTCCCAGGTACTTTTCCACTCTTAGTCCTTCCCCTTCACCCTCCCTCCCGACCCCAGGGGCCATAAAAGGCTTTTTGCTGGGCCTTTTGGTTCAGGGCTCCCTTAACAACAAGTTTTCCCTGAAGCCTATGCTGATCCACTTGACGCTCAACCAGAGCACCATTCCAGGAGGGATAGTGGAACAAGGGGAGTCAGTGCTTTCTCCAGTGTAAGCCTCTTGCTTATACCATCAGAGTAAGTGATTAAAGGCTTAACTTCCTCATTTTTTTCTTTTTAATATTTATTTATTTGGCTGCACTGGGTCTTAGTTGTGGCATGCAGGATTTTCGTTGCCTCACAGGGGATCTTTAGTTGTGGCATGCAGGCTCATGTTGCGGCATGTGGGATCTAGTTCCTTAACCAAGGATCAAACCCGGGCCCCCTGCATTGAGCGTGCAACCTTAACCACTGGACCACCAGGGAAGTCCTTCATTTTTGACTAGTTGCTTTAATGGCTACTCTGACACCAGGCAGCTCTGCTCTCTCTCCCCCAACTCAGCTGAGCTCCTGACAAGTATAACTTAAGAAATGCAATATCTGAAACCAAGTGGCTTTTTTCCTCCAAGATATACAAGTCAAACAGATGCATTATGTGCCACCTGGTTTGCAATCAGTAACCCTGAAAAATTTGACTTACGTTGACATTTTCCCCCATTGGTCGGATCACCATAGAAGCCAGATATGCAGGTCTCACAATGCTTGCCCGTGGTCAGGTTTTCACACTTCTCACAGATACTCTGATTAATGCATTTGCTGTGGCCATTGCACTGGCAAGCTGAAAGAAAGAATTTTAAGGGGCTTTTCCTATGGTAGAGCTGGGTGGAGTACGTTCCACAAGATTTATTTCCAACTATCTAAGTTCCTTATTGCTTCTAAATAATCATCAAAACTACTAAAAACTAGTTTGAGAAATAAGATCAGAACATCAAAAAAGAGCTAATTCAGGAAAATCAGAAATATACCAAGCAAGGTGAAAGTCCAGAGCCATTAAAAAAAAAGTTTTTGTTGTTATTAATTGTAAAAATAATATATGCTCATGATAGTAAATTTGAAAAATACAAGGAAAGGGAAAAAAAATCATATACAATTTCACCACCCAGAGATCACTGTCCACATTTGGATCCTTCCTTCCAATATTTTTTTCTATACAGTTTTACACAGTTGTGTTCATATTAATATTCAATTTTGATTTTTTAAAATGTAGATCACAATTATTTTACCACATTATTTTACCTATCATAAACAAAACTTTAAATGGCAGAATGATTTCTATGAAGCCAAACAGTCACTTAACCATTACATTTTGATATTTAGTTTGCTTTCAATTTTTCATTTTTAGAAAAATAACCATGTTTATATGTAAACATTTCTATAAGTGGAATTACTGATTCCTGATGCATACAGGAGTTTACAAC
The DNA here is from genome assembly GCF_964374135.1 of Grampus griseus. Classification (NCBI taxonomy): domain Eukaryota; kingdom Metazoa; phylum Chordata; class Mammalia; order Artiodactyla; family Delphinidae; genus Grampus; species Grampus griseus. Next base: position 58,984,225 of record NC_139008.1, read on the forward strand.
TAGAAAGGCATATGAGGCCTGGACCTCTCAGGGCTGCTCAGGACAGTTGTGCACTGCATACTTCAGGTGGGGCCACTCATGTAGTGCACAACCTGTAAGCAGACCTGTCTTTTTTTCTCCTTAGCTCTATTGAGACATAACTGACATATAACATTGTGTAAATCTAAAGTGCACATTTAAAGTATACAATGTGTTGATCTGATACACTTACTGCAAAATGATGACCACCATAGCTATAGCTAACACCTGCATCATGTCACATAATTACCATTTCTTTTTTGTGGTGAAACATTTAAGATCTGCTCTTTTACAGATCTGTCTTGGTTGGTCAATGTCATACAGTCTCCACCTTGACAACTTTCCATGGCCTTGCACCTGTTCTGTTTACCCACCTGCTTTCTACCCCATCCCTGTAGGTATTTGAGTTGTTTTAAATAGACTGCAACTGAAGAACTTAAAAATGACTACATCAAATATTCCACCAAAATTGCTTAAGATCTGGGGACTATACATGTTTTTCCTGTGAAGATGAGCAACTGTGCACATAGCAAAAGGGCAAAGCCCAACACACAAAAAATGTAATACCTAAAATCATTTACCAAAATATCTGTATTCTGGTTCAAGATAAAAAGATTGAACAAATGCTTCTCTCTCTCTTCCCCTTCAAGATCTCACTGAAATTACAGAAGAAACGTAAAAACAAGGGTTAGGGATAAGATGAAAAGGCGCTATGAGAAGTACTGAGAGATACTTCTGAAGCACTGAATTTCTAGCCAGAACGCCCGAAGTGGGGAGGCACACGGCACAACCATGAACATGCCAAATGCATCCACACACCTGGTCCGTTGCTCCTTCCTTCCTCCACTGTGTAAGGAATGCAGACCATTCAACAACAGCCAGAGCAGACCAGAGCTGGAGAGCCCTGGTACTAGCTAGTCAGCCTCTCCCTTAGGATATCACACCACACCTTCACGACACCCAGTACGCATAAGCCTAGACATTCAGTTATAAATACAAATCAACCTTGAGGAATCACTAGTATGAGAAAATCATCAACCTAAAAGCACCACCTAGATAAACACACGGAACGACTAACTCTGAAGGAAGGATTAATGCAAGAAACTTAAGAGAATGAAAAATACTAATTTTAGCAAATTCAAGGAGGTTTCAGAGATCACTGCATTCATAAAATAAGAAAGCAAGCTCTGGAACAAACCTTCACAATATTTAGAGACCTTGCAAAATGAAAAGGATGAAACAAAATCAGATGCAAAACAAAAACCCTTCAATAGATAAAACAGGAGAACACATATAGCCAAAAAGCTACTTGCCAGAAAATAACAGGAACAGCTGTATGCCAACAAATTTGATCACTTAGATGAAATAGAAAAATTCCTATAAAATACAGGTTACCTAAACTGACTCAAGCAGAAATAGAAAAGCTGCCTGTATTATACTTTACTTACCTATACTAAGAGATTGAATGAATAATCAAAAATCTTCCCACAAAGAAAAATCCAAGCCCAGATGGCTTCACTGGTGAATTCTACCAGTACTTAAAGAAGAATTAATACCAATCCTTTTGCAAACTCTTTCACAGTAAATACAAGAGGAGGGAACACTTCCCTACTCACTCTGAAGCCAGTACTACCCTGGTACCAAAGCCAGACAGTCATAACAAGAAGAAAATTATAGAACAGACCTATATCTCTCATGAAAATAGACACAAAATACCCACCTAGCAAACTAAATCCAGCAACACAGTAAAAAGGATTATGCATCATAAGCAAATGGGCTTTATCCCAGGAATGAATGACTGGTTTGATATCCTTAAATCAATTAGTATAACGTAATATTAATAAACTAAAGAACAAAACCACATCACCATTGTGATACAGAAAATGCATTTGACAAAATCCAGCACCCAATCATGACAAAAGCCCTCAAAAATCTAGGAATAGAAGTAAAATTTCTCAACCTGATAAAGGACAAGTACGAAAAAACTAAGGCCAACATCATACATAATGGAAAAAGACTGAATTCTTTCCCTCTAAGATCAGGAACAAGAGAATGATGTCCACTCTCACCACTTTTATTCAACATTGTACTGGAATTTCTAGCCAGGCCAATTAGTACCCCCAAAATTTTTTTTTAAAAAGGTATCCAGATAGGAAAGACAGTAAAACTGTCTTTCTTAGTAAACAACACAACCTTGTATATAGAAAACCCTAATCCACTAAAAAACTAGTAGAAATAATGAGTTTAGCAAGGTTGCACAATACAAGATTAACATATTGTATTTCTACATATTAACAATGATCAGAAAACTAAATTAAGATAATTCCATTCACAATACCATGAAGAAGAATAAAATACTTTGTATAGTAAATTTAACAAAATAAGCATAAGATATATACATTGAAAACTTTATAAAACACTGCTGAAAGAAAATAAAAAACTAAAGAAATGAAAGACATTCCAGGTTCATAAACTAAAAGGCTTAATTAATATTGTTAAGATGGTAATATACCCCCAGTTGGTCTACAGATTCAATGCAATCTCTATCAGATGTCAGCTGGCTTTCTGTTGATGTTACTGAAACTGACAAGTTCATCCTAAAATTCATATGGAAATTCAAAGAACCCAGAACAGCCATAACAATCTAGGAAAACAAGAACAAAGTTGGAGGACTCAGACTTCCCAATTTCAAAACTTACTACAAAGCTACAGAAATCAAGAGTGTGATATCAGCATAAGGACAGACATATAGGTCAATGCAATAGAAATGAGAGTCCAGAAATAAGTTCTTACATTCAACTGATTTTCAACAAATGTGCTCCCAAAATTCAATAGTAAAAAAATAGTCTTTTCAACAAATGGTACAGGGACAACTGATTAACTACATGCAAAAAGATAAATTTGGACCCCTACCTCACACCATACACAAAAATTAACTCAAAATGAATTATGGAACTAAATACAAAGAGATAAACCTATGTAACCTTAAAGAGAAAACACAGGAGTAATTGTGATTTTTGGGTTAGTTAGGCACTGACTTCTTAGATACAATACCAAAAGCACATGGGATAAACGAAATCTTTTGTATTTCAAAAGATACCATCAAGAAAGTATGTAAAGCAATTATACCCCAATAAAGATGTTAAAAAAAAAAAAAAAAGAAAGTAAAAAGAGGGCTTCCCTGGTGGCACAGTGGTTGAGAGTCCGCCTGCTGATGCAGGGGACATGGGTTCGTGCCCTGGTCCGGGAAGATCCCACATGCCGCGGAGCGGCTAGGTCCGTGAGCCATGGCCGCTGAGCCTGGGCATCCGGAGCCTGTGCTCCGCAACGGGAGAGGCCACAACAGTGAGAGGCCCGTGTACTGCACCCACCCCCCCCCCAAAAAAAAAAAGAAAGTAAAAAGAAACCCATGGAATGGGAGAAAATATTTGCAAACTGTTTAACCAATAAGGGACTTGTATCTAGATTCATAAAGAACTCTAATACGTCAACAGTAAAAAGATAATGTAATTTAAAACTGGGCAAAGAATTTGAATAGACAGTTCTCCAAACACATATAAATGGTCAATAGGATGCTCAACTTCATTAGTCATTAGGGAAATGCAAGTCAAAACCACAGTGAGATACCATTTCTCATATACTAGAACAGCAACAATCAAACAGACACATGTATTGATAAGGATGTGGAGAAATCTGAACCTTTCTATACTGCTAATGAGAATGAAAAATGGTACAGCTACTTTGGAAAACTTTGTGCCCATTATTCCCCATTTCTTTCCCTGGCCCTAGGCAACCACTAATCTACTTTTTGTCTCTATTTATTTGCCCTTTTTTGGACATTCCATATAAGTGATATCATATAATATATAGCCTTTGTATCTGACTGCTTTTGCACAGCATATTTTCGAGGTTCATTCATGTTGTAGAATATATCAGTACTTTATATTCCTTTTTATTGCCAAATAGTATTCCATTGTATGAATGTACCACATTTTGTTTATCCACTCGCTGGCTGACAGACATCTGGGTTGTTGCCACTTTTGTCTATTATGAATAATACTTCTATGAGCACTCCATACAAGTTTTTTTTTTAATTAATTTATTTATTTATTTTTATTTTTGGCTGTGTTGGGTCTTTGTTGCTGCGCGTGGGCTCTTCTCTAGTTGCGGCGAGTGGGGGCTACTCTTTCTTGCGGTGAGCAGGCTTCTCACTGCAGTGGCTTCTCTTGTTGAGGAGCACGGGCTCTAGGTGCACGGGCTTCAGTAGTTGTGGCTTGCGGGCTCTAAAGCGCAGACTCAGCAGTTGTGGTGCACCGGTTTAGTTGTGCTGCGGCATGTGGGATCTTCCCGGACCAGGGCTTGAACCCGTGTCCCCTGCATTGGCAGGTGGATTCTCAACCACTGCACACCCAGGGAAGCCCCTCAGTACAAGTTTTTGTGTGGACATATATTTTCAATTCTCTTGGGTATATACTGGGCTATATGATGGATCTATGTTTAACTTTTTGAGGAACTGCCAAATTGTTTTCCAAAGTGGCTACAGAATTTTACATTCCTACCAACAATTTATGAGGATTCCAGTTTCCTAAATGATGTTGAGCATATTTTCATGTGCTTATTTGAGTTTAAAGAGTTCTTTATGTATTCTGGACATTAGCTTCTTATCAGACATATAATTTGTAAATATTTTCCTATATCCTGTGTATTTTCATTTTACCTGATATATTCTTGATATTAGTGGAAAAGCACAAATTTAACTATTTCATTAATCAAACCACTAGTAGATTAGAAATACAACTGTAGATCCTCCAAAATCTTAGGAAAAAAGGAACAAAGAGAATTTAATCCAGTTCTGTAGATAAAAAGCTGGTTTCTCATTTTATTTTGCATTTTCCTGCTCTACTTCCTTTTCTGAGAATGACTTTATATACTTTTGATAGGAACAGGATAAAGGGAGAAAGTAGGTGATTAAATAGTTAATCCCACTAGGGGACTGTAAGTGGAAAAAAATATGAGAGACCCCTGTAAGTTAATGATCACTCAAGAAAGCAGGTTTGCTTAACCACAAAACTAAGCAGGCCTGCTTAGCAACAAAACCATGCAACAGAAGCATGAGACACGCCCCAAAACAATAAAACAATGGTGGCATGAGACCCACATCCTGCCCAGTAAGCTCGTAAGTTAATGACCCCTAAGACATGCTCTCTGCACACATAAAAAACAATAATTTATGGAAGGGTGACATTCAAAGTGAAAGACCCTTATTGTACTGAAACCTAAAATAATTTTTCTATAATGTCATGACAGTCCTGGCTTGACCATGTAGGGACAAGAAAACTCCCCTGCCCAACCTGGAGGAGGAGCTTATGATGGAAGCCTGATGTCTACTCAAGAATGAGGAAGAAGGTGGTCTTTTCCCCCACCCCATTTTTCCTTTGATTATAAATCTGTAGCCCACTAAGTTCTCGGAGTGTGGCACCCTCTTGCCAGCTCACTTGTAAGCCTCACAAGTGTCCTATTTTAATAAATCCCTTCTTATCTATCACTTAGCACCTAGATAAATTCTTTCTGTGCTGAGACATAAAGGACTGGAGCTCCTTGGAGCGCCATGGTGCTCACCCCCAACCCCCGGGGGAAAAGACACCTAGCAGTTTCACTTTGCCCACTTTTTCTGTTGGGTCGACATTCAGCTTTATTTTTCTGGAGGGTAGAGGTTTACATACTCTGGATGATAATCATTTGTTATATACCCTGCAGATATTTTCTTCCAGTCTGCCTGTGGCCCTTTATCTTTGTTTACAGTGGTCTTTCCCTTATAGAAGTCCTCACAAAGAACCCAGTGCTCAGGGGCAATGTCTGGCAGGTTCTTGGAGATATTCTTATCCACTCATCTCTTGGGAGTCTTTGCACCTGCCTAGCATCTCCCAACTGCTCTGGAGGCCCATCAGTACATTCCTGAGATTTACTGAAAGTTTGAATCAAAGGTCAATTTTTCAGGGTTGGTTTCTCAGGACAGCTACCATAGCAGGTCTAGGATCAAGGTTTAGGTCAACTCAAGGTCTGTTCCTTCTGGCATCAACCATTGGAAAGGATAGGAAGGAAGGAGAAGGTGAAGGGAAAGGAGAGAGAAAAGGAGTGGGGAGGGGAGAAGAGGGCAAAGAGAGGGGAGGAGGGAGAGAGGGAGGCAGGCAGGCAGGCTGAATTTTTCCTTTTTTCTTCATGTCAAAGGGAAAGAGATGGTTTTCCTTCTCCCTTTTCTTAGAGCATTTCAGTAAGAAAACCTGTATTAAAAAACCCTTCCTGTTCCTTTGATATGTATATGTATGAAAATTTTTAAACCTAAATAAGCCTCTAGTCAGCACTACAAAGCAGAGATGTTTTTCTTAAGTGCTTAAAAGCCATCTCTTTGAAATGTACACATCAAGGGAGCCAGCCCCCCTCCCCTTGCTGTGGGAATGGGTCCAAACTGTAACCACCTGCTTGCCTTAAAGATACAAGTTTGTTTTCTCCTTTGGGTAAAGGCAATTAACTAACCTAGGTGGCCTCCCCAATTACCAGGTAAATTCAGAATGAACTGTGAAAGAATGTAGAGCAAATAGTGCTGTCAAATCCTCACATGAAGACAAGTTATCTTCATTTTGAGAACATGTATATAATGGATTATATACGCTGGGATATTTAAAAGGGTAGAATTTCCCTCTGTTTTTGCAATCTCATTAGTGGATTGCTGTGATGTGGGCCACAACCCGGTTTAATGCTTATTCAATAATAAAACTGTTTCTTTCTTTTCTACATCTGTGGAGAGGAATTTCTGGGTTGGCAGTAGATTTTATTTTTAATTTTTCCCTACAATTGCCACAATGTATTTTTAAGTAAAAAGCAAACTGTAGAACAATATATCATATGCATAGTGTACAGCATAGTATTTTTATTTTAAAAACTATACATCTAGAGGTATCTATATTATACTGTTAAAAGTTTTTCCTTCTAGAGACGAGAAGAGGAATTCTAGTTTTTATTTTACCTACATCTGTAATAGTCGATTTTTTACAATGAACTCATTTCAATACTTTTGTAATGAAAGTTAGCAAGACAACTCACTTAAAAGTCCTTAGTATTTTCATTAATTGACATTAAAAATATTTTTCACATGAAACAAATAGTTTCCTAAACTATCTGTTATTTTTTTCTTAAAGAAATCCATATAAATAATGTAGCTTTCAAGGCTTTATTCTTTGTAAATAGGTAGTGAAACACTTGATTTTGGATACACAAGACATCTTACCTGGACAATGAATGAAAGACCAGTTGTATCTGCTGTCCTCCAGACACATGCTGGAATTGAGAAGGGGCTGTGGATAGGAATTTCCTGTAGGGGCCTGAGAAGGCATTTTCACTGGTCCTTTATAGGAGCCCTCTGTGCATTTCCCTTTGCCAGTATTGCTGGGATCAGTACACCAGCCACAGCCTGGTTGCTCCAAGCAGTGACTACAGGTACAGTAGCCTGAACAATTTTCAGCTGTAAAAAAACATACGTTACAATTCACTATCATATGTAGTCTTAAATTCATTGTATTTAAATTACCTTTTTCTTTAACAGACTATTCAACTTCTGTGAGTCAAAATTCTTATTCTATTGTGATTGTTTAAATGACATAATAAAACTTTAAAAAGCCCAATATCTTGTCCAACATATAATAGAGACTCCTCCCCTCCTCTCTCAATCTCAGGATGTTTAGAGATCATCTCCTGGAAATCACTTCTTTATGAATTAGGAGATTAAGATGTCGAGATATTACATGGATTGAGCAATATAATACTGAGGCTGGGCAAATTATTTCTGTACTCTGTGATCCATCCTACAGTTGTTTACTTGTGTCATTGTTCTTGGTTCTGTATGCAGGTTCACATCAGGCAGTCTCTGGACAGTCCTGAGCAGGAGGTCAAGTCTGGTCTCATCCCTAGAATTTTCAGAGGCTGACAGCACTGCCCTACACACAGGAGTTGTCACCCATACTGCCTAGAGCTCACTTTTCACTCACGGGGGCAGCTGCTCATGGTATACCACTCCATACACTGGCCAAAAGGGAAGGAGGCCACGTAGGCATTGGAGTCCACGCACTGCTTCATGTTGCTGCACCACATGCACTCGGAGCTGCCGCTGGTACACTCCCCACATGCCGTCCGCAAGGCACACGGTGTCCGGCACTGCTTGGCACTGTGGTTCGCTGGGAAGTAAACCGAAGAGAGACACTTAGAGCTCCCACTATGTCAGCTAAGGTCAAAGGTTTTTCAATGTGGGTTGTGACCCACTAGTGTGTCATGAAATCAATTCAGTGGGTTACACTAAATGCAGAAGAAAATAGAAAGTCTTAGGTCATCAAGTACTATTTAGTCAAGTATATTTATATACTTGGGGGAAAAACAGTTTTTCTTTTCCAAGAGCATTAAGGACAGACATGAGGGAACAAGCTAATCTTTCCATATGAGTAGAGGTTCTAAAGCTCCTTATAATATAGGAGACCCAGGATGAACTTCAGGGGTTTTACAACCCACCTGAATATACAAAATTGCATCTTTGTATATTCTGGGGGAAAAAGAACCACAGCATTCATTAAATTCACCAAAGCACTCAGGATCCAAAATGGCTGAAAAGTTTCCCTAAATATTACACTTTAAGGTGACCCCTACAGTGCTATGAATTCTCTTCCACACCTCTGTATTCCTCAGACAAATGACAGTACCTTCCTAAAATAAGACATGATGTCAATGGAGTCCAGTCTCCCAAAAGCAGCCACAGAATTCCAACTACTGCTTGTAAGTACCTCTGCAGGAGGAGGACACTGGTCTAGGGCTGCAAATGCCACCCCTGTGCCTGCCTTTAGGAAGCCTAAATGTGCCTAGAGAGCTTCAAGCCTGTGAAGCTACTCCAAGTGTCCGGTCCTTCAGCACCCTCCTGCAGCTTTATAATGCTGAAGGTTTGCTTCTGCTTCCTGACACAGAGCTACTCCCATCATTTTTCTCCCCACTGACACTATCTTTCTGCCCATTGTCCCTGCAGTGATCTGCTTGCTTTTCTGATCTTTTCTTTGGATTTTTTGTTCTTTCTTCCACAATATTTCCCTGCCAACACCAAGAAATTTGCCTTTCAGAGAAATTATCAATACTTTTTGTGGTCAACAAACCAATCAATCTCATGGTTAATCAGAATATTAGTGTTAGTTATTTTTGGTTTTGTTCATGGCTCACACTATTCAGAGCCAAACACTATTTCCTTCTGCTTTAAAAATTCTGTGTTACACTCTGCTTCATATGCTTGAAATCAATACTCCATCGGTTTTTCATGAAAATTTCATAATACTTAACTATGCCTTCTACAGTTTCTCTTTCGATGAACTTCCAGTAACGCATAATTCACCCATATACTTACCAGGTCTTTCACAGACACTACCATTGAGTGGGTTGATGCAGGTTGCAGCTTTTAAGCCCGAAGTACTGGGTTCGGACAAAATTCCACAGAATCCAGCATCACTGGGCTCAGATGGCATCCACTGTAGCAAACTATTTGTGAATGGGGACATATCTTCCCAGCACCAGTAGGACACATTGATCTTCCGAAGGCCAACCCACGGGGTTAAGGTGAGCTTGGACTGTAGGCAAAACAGGCACAGCTATGAATATAATCAATGTCTTGACCAAAACTGGATTCTAGACAAAAACCATTAAGTTACATACATCCAAAAGATAAAGGAAAACCTCCCTATCCCGATTCAGCCATGGTAGATTACTGCAGACCATCATTTTTCTGTTACATATCATGCCTGGCACTTTAATATGGCCATTTTACAAAGGACAGAAATATAGTTCGGAGAAGATATCAATATCAAAGTAATAATCAAGTTCCTAAATTTCTACATGCTATGACAAATGCTATGAAGGAATGACCAAACCCAACTTGGTTTAAATGTCTATTTATACGTGAAATCATTGTATCGATATTTATGAAATACCGGTTATATGCCTATCATTATCTAAGCCTGTTTTGGAAGCTCTGGCTAGTTCAGGCTTAGATAAATGATGATTAAAGATTCCCACCTTCAGCTGGGGAGGTGGGGGGTATTGGCTGTCACCGAATTTATAGAGAAAATAGGACAATGAATTCCTGGGAAAGTCCGTCTCAGATGCCACATGTAGCCAAAACCCAGACCCCACTTCCTATGTCCTTCCCAAGGAAGTGCTTCCCATTCCTCCTACCTGCTTGACATTTCCCCCTAACTGTTCTATACCAAAGACAATGTTGTTGAAAGAGCCGTTGTCTTGTATCTACTTGACTGAGGGTAGGACCACAGTTCTAGGGCTCTGGACTAAAAAAGACAAAATGTGACTGTGGAATATCAACTACAAGCTGCCTGAGAGTACTGGGTGGACAGGAAGAGAACTTGGGGACTTTCTGTGCTCAGAAACTCCTGATAAGAAGATGCCCTCTCCTTTTGGCTTGGTCAGATCTAAGAAAGACCCAAATGGATGTCTATTTCTTAGGATGATTAGCATTAAATCATATTACACACTGTAATAATACCTGAAATCTGAGAGACTCAGGTGGCTTAATTCAGCTCAGCTAATTAGTAATGGCATTCCCCTCCCCCACCCCAACAGAACCTAGGGATAAAACAGATATGAAATCATCTACTGATGTCACAGGATATGTGCATATGTAAACATGCTACTGTTCAATACACATGTAATTATTGATATATCTTATAATTTAATGAAATATGACTAATAAAAATAAGGTGTTGGAAATTTAAAGATAAGAAAGAATTTATTAAAAGAAGAGAATTTGACAGTGCAGTTCCATAGTGTATTACACTGCACCTACTAGCATTCCTCCTGCTGCCAAGCACATCACAGGTAAGCTGTAGTCATGCTGTCAGTAGAAGGATGGATACTAGAAACTTAATTTCCAAAGATTTTAACTCACCATGCTCTGCGATGATTGCATGATTCGCAGCTGCTTAAGGACAAATTCCACCTTCTTCTGGGTTGTAAGAGAAGCCAAAAAGGCATTGTGGTTCCTACAGGACAATTTTGCATTGTCATAATTCTCTTTGGCAGTAGTAATTTTCAGACATGAGTTTCCAACCAAATGCCAGCCAATGCCACAGATATTTTCTTTATTAAAGAGGGGAGAGAAAAACAAAGAGTTTTAGAAATCACACAAAACTACGTATATTAGCAGCTTGAACTGCTGAAAACCTAAAGGGCTTTTGTGAGCTGAATTCTAGATACTTCATTCAGATGTGGTGAGTGCATCAGACACATTACTAAGAACCAAATACAGAATACACACAAGAATTTTTTAAATGTTTATCAGTCATATTTCCTGGATCTCAAGATGCATATTCTGAGGTCAACCCTCCTATGTTTTAGAGGAAAACATTTGTTTGATGTCACTGTTAAACTTATAAACCTCCTTTTGAAGAAAAATCAGAAACAAGGCTAAAATCCTAAGAGCAGAAAAATGAATATGCATTATTGGAAAGATGGGGTGGAAAACTGCAAGAACAGAAATGAGTTGGTGAGTGAGCAAGCTGCACTGTTTTCACATCAAGTGAAACAAAACATCCAAAAAGTGAGGTGGAAAGAGGATTTTTGGGAAATAAACCGAAGTGCTACAGTACACCAGGTAAGTTTGTAATCTGCTACTGTGACCTCCCTGTACCCACCCAAGGAACTGCAGAAGCTATACATGCTTCCCGGAAGACAGTGCACGAGCAAAGCAACTTCACTGGAACCAAAGTACCCTGGAGATGCCCTCAACGATGTTCATCAACAGCCAGTGAGATAAACGGAAGGTGCCACAGGAAAGGGATCATTTCAGAGCAGATAAAGACTTGTTCCTCAAAGTGTGGCATCAGTGTCATTGCTCGCTGAAATGCAGATTCTAGGGCCCCACCACAAATCTGTGCCAGAATCTGGCTTCTAGCAAGACCCCCAGGTACTCTGCTATGCCCTAAAGTTTGAGATGCAATGAGGTAAAAGAACAAGAACCCCACTCTAGCAAGCTGAATCAAGTACTTCCGAAGGATTTCAAGAGGGGCCCCAGTAGACTCCAGCTACCCTGTACTTGTGTTGCACAGAGCCAAAGAAGTCCCCTTCCTGGGCTTCCTGGTTGAGCAAATATATCATACAGTTTCAGCCATGGCTGGCTGGCTTCAGGCCCCCAACTCATCATCCTGAACCTCAGAAGTGCTATAAATTGAGGTATCTGGGGCTGGGGTCATCCCAGGAGGTGCTGCTGACAGAGACATCTCTCCTTTCCTTCTTATCAGAAGGTGCTGAAAACCTGATCCCAGTGGTCAGTAAGAAGTACTCTTCATAAAGTGTACAGCAGGGGCTTCCCTGGTGGCGCAGTGGTTGAGAGTCTGTCTGCCGATGCAGGGGACACGGGTTCGTGCCCCGGTCCGGGAAGATCCCACATGCTGTGGAGTGGCTAGGCCCATGAGCCATGGCCGTTGAGCCTGCATGTCCGGAGCCTGTGCTCTGCAATGGCAGAGGCCACGGCGGCGGGAGGCCCGCATACCGCAAAAAAAAAATAAAAATAAAAAAATGAAGTGCCCAGCAGACTGGCTGCTGAGACTGCTGCTTTCTACTCCCAGGTTACCGTAGAGTGGGGTAGGGACAACGGAGAGTGGGGTTGGGACAAGAGAGCAGGCTCAATGACACAGAGTCAAGCTGTCCTTGATTCTCCACAGCAGCAGATGACGCTTCACTTTCTTTCAAAGGATGGTAGAAGTAAATACTTAAGAACTGTATTTCTGCTTTAAAATATAACAAACCACAATAGTGGTGACGGGGAATGAATGGATAAAATGAGTTCGCCCCTTTTGCAGGGTTCAATCTAGGCTGCACAGTATTGAGGGTGTGTGCGTGTGAAGTCTTTGGACCCACACACATCAAGATGCCCCTGGCAAGGCCTACCAGGCAGGGCGATGCACTCCTGATTCCGAGGCTCCCACTGGCAGTTCTGGTCCAGGGCACAGCTCCTGCAGCTGGTCTTCTTGTTACAGTAGTACATGGGGTTATCCTTGGGGCAATGATCGTACCTGGAAATGGAGATCTAGAATACAATGGACAAAAGCTTTTCTCTTATATCCACAGAGAGAACTCATGGCAAGAACAAATAGGATACTAAAAACAACAGTCTAACTGAGGAAGCAAACTACAAATACATACATACATAAATAAATAAATAAAATGTAGATGAAGCAGCACTGCAGTGGAAACACTATAGTGAAATGTTCTGTTCAAGGACATGCCTTTACCTGGCAAGGAAGCAGTGCATTCTTTTAAGCACCATGCTTCAACTTGCTTATCTGCAGAATGGGAATGTTGAACTTGCTGCTTTTTAAATGTCTCCCAAACATTCTAAAAGTTTTTAATTTTATGAGCTGCTTTACAGACTGACAAATAATGTCTTATAAACAGTGAAAAATTATAAACGTTGAGTCATCATATCTTTTTTTTCCTTATAACCTAAATAAAAAATCATAAATGGTAAGCATAAATTATGTTGAGCCAAGATATAACATAAGACAAGGAGATTTTGCAAAGTCTATTATTTCCACAATTCAGTTTGGTTGCTGCTACACACCTGTCTCACTTTCACTCTCAAGTCCTAAATTGCTCCCCAAACCCTGCATATGTAGAGGGAGCACACCATTACAAACTTCACGCCAGGAATCTAGTACTTAGCCATAGCCATGCATAGGGACTGGGGTGTACTCAGAATAATAATCTTGCCTTCTTCTAAAACACCACACATCAATCCTCGTGGCTAACAGAACCTTTGGAATTAGGACATACAGAGCATCCCTTACTAAAAGAAACTTGAGCAATAATAAAATCCAAATCTACACTGAAGGTTTCAAAGATAACTCTGGGCTATACCATACGCTCTAAAATCTACATCTAATCCCACTCAGGATTTTTCTATCCTCTGAAATCCTTTAGAAACAGCCTCTGACCTGGCCTTCTGTGCAGCTGTGGTTCATAGGGACACAATGGTCATGGCACCAGTGGCAGTCATTTGTGTTGGCCGTGCAGCTGTAACAATCCGTGTGTTGGTCACATCTGTCATGGTCAAGAGCTGTGAAGAGAAGAAAAATTCATCAACTGTGACAGCTTCTCCTCAGAAATGTCACAGGCCATTACAACTGCTGTTGAGCAAGATATGACACTGAGGCAAAAAAAATAAAATAAAATAAAATAACAAGCCTTGGGAAGTAAAATGAGGAGTGAAACTGGCAGGAAAATATATTGGTGTGTTCAGGTCAAAACAGTAAATAAGTAAACAATCTGAAGAAAAGTAAATAAGTAAACAATCTGAAGAAATGCCATTTTGTACTCCACCCTCCTAACAAAAGTACACAGAAAGTGAAAAACAAAGATAGAATAATTCAACGATGTGATATAAAGGAAATAGGTCTGGTTCTTCCAATATTTTTCTTTTCAAGAAAGAAATCAACTAGCAGTTGAATGAACACCAAGAGCAGCCCAGGGGCTAAACAAAGAAATGTAGGAGACCAAGCCATTCCTCCAGCTATAAATGCAAGGCTGCTCTGGGCACAGGAAGCAGGCAGCACCACAGAACCCCAAAGAAGGCAATACACATATATGTAAGTCCAAGAAATTCTGGGCTACTAGAGACCTGTTGATCTCCTACTGACCCTAGACAGGTCAAGGTCAGCAATGAAAGAGAAGCCACACAACAGTGCTGCCTCATCTATTGAACCATTCATGGACATGGCACATGGTAGAATCCATGGACAAGAAAAGGCAGGGCCCACCCTCACGAAGACCCCAACAACCTGCTCCTTAGGCTGTTCTTCCTGCCCTGGTTATCACCCCATGGACTGGGCCCACAGAGAAAGCAGAGTGAACCAAGGAAGGTGACATCTGAGATGAGTTCATAGCAAATGGGTTCATAATGAACCACCTAAGGTAATTAAATATTATTTCCTATAAACTTGCACATTTAATTTGAACTTTTTAAATATGGTTAAAAAATAACTATTTCACTGATCGTATCCCTTTTAGGAGACAGTGACTAACCCTACCAAGTTCTGGTCATGTTAGTTCTCCAGCACTCACCAGCCCACCAATGAACCTGTAAAGCTGCCTGGGTGTTCTTACTGAGGATTTATGTTCAGTTTAATTTGGAGCATTCCAGGAGAGTGAAAGCTGCCTCTATCCATCATAACTCTCACGGTAACTGCTACACCAACCCTAACAGTTAAGAAATTCAGTCAACATAGTTTAAATTAATTGAAGTGAAACAATATTTTTCAGAGACATTTTTCTTACTTTTAAAGGACTTTCTCACATATGACTTCATTGTATTGCACTGTGCTATTATGTCAGAGCAAAAGGGTAAAAGGAGCTGAGTAGGTAAGATGAAGAAAGTTTGGACAATATAAGGGGTGGTTCTAGAAGGAGGGATCACTGTTCATCCTCAGCAACTGTCTGCCTTGCTATCACTGCTGTGCCCAACTAGAGAAGCTAGAAAAGAATAATACCTCTATCCACTAGAACAATCTACTCCAACATAGCTTTTCTGGATTGGCCCTCTTAATCTCATCCTTAATGTTAGAACTGCATAATCCAATATGGTAGCCACTAACCACATGTAGTTTTTATTTATTTATTTTTTGGCCATGGTGCGTGACATGTGGGATCTTAGTTCCCCAACCAGGGTGGAACCCATGCCCCCTGCAGTGGAAACGTAAAGTCTTAACCACGGGACCGCTGGGGAAGTCCCCACATGTAGTTTTTAATTTAAATTAATTAAAATTTTAAAATTCAGTTCTTCAGTCACACCAGTCTCATTCCAAGTGTTTGATAGCCACATATGGCTAGTAGCTAACATATTGGGACAGCGCAGATATAAAAAGTCCTACCAGATTGCAGTGCCTCAAAACAGCTGAAACTAGGTTCTGGAGTTGGTATACAAAGTCTATACAATGCTAAAAGGTTTTGTCTTCATCATTAGCAAACAGCATACGTGGCACGTTCCTATCCATTATAAAGATGTTTACAATCCAATTTTCAAACACCCATAAAGCATTTGCCCAAGTTATTACTGAATAATTTTGGATAATAAAATGAACATTAAAAGTACACATTGGATGGGCTTCCCTGGTGGCGCAGTGGTTGAGAGTCTGCCTGCCGATGCAGGGGATACAGGTTCATGCCCCGGTCTGGGAAGATCCCACATGCCGTGGAGCGGCTGGGCCCGTGAGCCATGGCCGCTGGGGCTGCGCGTCCGGAGCCTGTGCTCCTCAATGGGAGAAGCCACAGCAGTGAGAGGCCCGCGTACCGCAAAAAAAAAAAAAAAAAGCACACATTGGATAAGTGACTTCACAATTCAGATAAAATGAGATCTCAAAGTAATTAAATTTTAAGAAGAGATAAAAACATACTTCCTTTAGAAAAACACTCTGATTTTAACTTTTCTTCTTGTGCTTCAGTCGCCAACTCCCAGGAGACACACTGAGATGACCCTGTGTCCCACACACACCGGATGCCAGGTCCTGCTGCTAGACAAGCAGCTTCACTCTGGTGTGCTTCACACTGTTCTGAAGTAAATACCAGGATGTCACTGAGGAGGAGACTATTGAAACCACCAAATACATACATGGTGCTAAAAGAAAAAAAAGAGAGAGAAAGAGTTCACTGGAAACTTACATAAACAAATGCATGATATACTTCTTATAATCTTTAAACAAATCTCACATATCAAAAGTCCTGTAAAAAAGTTATTTTCAAGACCTCAAAAAACATTCTTATACCTTTACTTCCCAAATTCCAACCTTTCACAATGGCCTGTGACTACCCAGAATAGTTCCAATAATCTACCTCCTCTTTACAGCTACTATATTAAAAAGTTCTCATGATAAGTGAGTGACTTTTAACCAGGATTCTTCAAAATATTTTAGTGACAGGGCAAGCTAGCATATTTTAAAATTATACACATAATCCTATATCTACATGTTTTTAAATATTAAAAATAAGTATGTACAATTTAAGAAGTATAGATAAAGGCTCTCTAATCAAAACTGTGTAATGAAAACATAGACCAATAAGAAAGAGATAAAAGTGCATATGAAAATTTAGTACACAGTACAAGTCACATTTTAATTAGTGGAACAGATGATTTCAAGCATTTCTTTCAACTCTGAGATCCTATAATCCACCAGGAAGTTTAGTACTAACCCACAATGAGGTATCAAATAATTCACTCTCACTGTGCCTCAATTTTCCTCAATCGACAGAGGATAACTAAAGCATAAAGATTCTGTGGTTGTATTTTTACTATATCTGAAAACTGACATATTTCAGTAACCAAAAATGAACACCAGGTTTAATTTTTAACTTCATATTGGTTTACTTAGTATCACATTATATAGTCTGGTTTCAGCTAGTCAATTTATTGCTTAAACCAAATAAGCTCCATCGGCCTCTCAGTACAGCTGGTGTGCTTAGCAATTCTGAATTCATCTGGTCACATCGGCTATGTGAGGGTAGGCAAAGTCCTTCAAAGAGGCTTGGAGCAGGGAACTGAAAAGAACAGCTGCATCTGCAGCAGTCTCAATGCCTCACAGCCCACTCTTCTTCCTGCCTCCCTCAAAAACCACAAGAACAACGACTAAGTGAAGCACAGCTGGCCCAATGCAGATGCTCGATTAAGGGAACCATCATTCAAAATGTGGAAATCACGTGAATCAGAGTTTCTCTTTAGGTAAGTTACTTCACAAAATTAAACTAACCATTACAGCAGAAATTAACACAACACTGTAAATCAACTATACTTCAATTTTAAAAAATTGAAAAAAAAATTAAACTAAACATGGTTTTTTACTACATGACCTCCCTTGTCATGCCCTGTCCCCCTCCAACCCTGGCCCATTCATACAGATACTCACATATAGGCTCAAATACTCCACTGGAATTATACAAAAAGAAGCACATTATTATAACGCAGGCAAGCCATTCCCAATTTTGATTCATGGTTAAATTACATCTTACGGTAAACTTCTGTCAACTTCTCTGAGTTTATATAAAACCTCCGAAATGTTTTGATAGAAAATCCATTTATTTGCTAATTATCATTATGGTACTAACAGCTGCCATTTAGCAAATGCCTATTATGTGCCAAATCTTATGCTAGGAGAACACCATGAATATAAAGATGAACACAGCTGAGGCCAGGCACTCACAGGCAAGATGATGACAAAATGGACCCACTGTTTTTCAGATGAAGAACATCAAGAGGCACTTACTAGAAAACTTTAAGCCTTTTCCTTACTGAGGAAATATCAAATTACAATTTAAGATAAGACTTCAGGGACTTCTCTGGTGGTCCAGTGGTTAAGAATACGCCTTCCAATGCAGGGGACACAGGTTCGATCCCTGGTCTGGGAACTAATATCCCACATGCCATGGGGCAACTAAGCCCACAGGCTGCAACTACTGAGCACGTGAGCCGCAACCAGAGAGCCCACGTGCCACAACAAAAAAAAGATCCCGCACGCTGCAACGAAGATCCCACGTGCCACAACTAAGAACCAACGCAGGCAAATAAATAAATAAATAAATATTTTTAAAAAAGATAACACTTCAAATTAGTAGTCAAAAATTCTTCCATTTAAATCTATACCTATCAAATATTCCCACAGTAAAACCGTATTTATTGCTAAATTTCAGCTGTTTACTTTGTGAAAGATGTCCCTTTTTCCAGTATCTAAGTGTTTGAATTCTGTCAATTCTTCCTTCACATCTCCACGATAGGTTGCTTTCTTATCTTTCTTAATCCAAGGTGAATTACCTCATCTAACTTTCATTATCACAACAGAAATTTTGAAAATGAAGGGAATCCTAACATAATATACATAGGCATTATGGCATTTAAATAGTTTCAGGATTGATAAGGCCTAGAATTTTAAAAGGTGAAGTAAACAGTAATCAGAGAAGAAACAAAATGAGAAAAAATTAACAACATGATTAGACTATTTTAACAAATGAAAAAATCGGTAAAGCACACTATAAGGTACAGGTCACATGGCCACTCTGGAGCTCCCTTATATGAAAGATGCTTCTCCAGGGGCAGATTTGTGAAGAGCTCTATTAGTTTGGGCCAGGCACTTCTGAATGATGCAATGAAATGCAGTGCAGACTTCAGATTATCCAAAGACTTGATATATATGAAGCACCACAGACTTGACCTATATGAAGCATCAGAATCTCCCCACCTCTGTTCCCATATCTTATCCCTTACCTAAAGTGCCCTCTCTCCTTTTTTTCAAATCTTTCTTCACCACTCAGACAAAAGCACCACAAACAATAGCAAATAGCAGAAGGCCTAAGACAGTAACTGCACACAACTTTTGTTGTCCCATGCACTCAGACAACACCAAACATAGCTTACTCCGGCATGCTAACAAAACTACATCAACAAATATGGCATTAGAAGTAATTCAAATCCACATCAAATATTTTAAATATAGATCAGGAAATTCATACCTAACATAATGCTATGAAAAAACAATGGGATAAGGTAATCCTATGAATAATATGTAAGTCCAATATCACTTCATATTTTACTTCATTTTCATTTTAAACACAAGAGAAAAGGAACAAGCACTTCTTCTTCAATTACCTGTTATATAAGACTGCTGAATGGCCAAATCTGTTGACATCATGGTGGAGATCAGGTCTGGGAAGCACTGACCATCGGTCACAAGCTAGGAGCAAGAAAAACACATTTCAGAAGGGACTGTCACTCATAATCAATAGGGACTGGCATTTTCTTTGGGAAAGAAGACTGTAATAAACACAAATATATCTCTCAGTTTTTCTTAGTCACAACCATTATTTCTGAAGTAAAATGCAGCAGCAACAGAACAGAAGGGCAAGGAAGAACGGTAGGACTCTATAGCAATTCTAATTAGTGAATGCACATTCACATCACTCACTCTGTTGCCTATCAATATTACCCACTAGAATGTTTTTTTTTTTTTTTGCCATACGTGGGCCTCTCACCGCTGCAGCCTCTCCCGCTGCGGAGCACAGGCTCTGGACGCGCAGGCTCAACGGCCATGTCCCATGGGCCCAGCCGCTCCGCGGCATGTGGGATCTTCCTGGACTGGGGCACGAACCCGCATCCCCTGCATCAGCAGGCGGACTCTCAACCACTGCGCCACCAAGGAAGCCCTAGAATGTTTTTTAACTTAAGCAAATTTTACATTTTTCAAAGCTTACGTAAGTAAAACATGTGAATTCCATAATTATTTTTCACTCTATATTGCTTTGCCCAAACTCAGTAACTAAAATAGAAATGTACAGGTGGAAAATTAAAACTAAAAAAAAAAAAAAAATCAAACTTTATCTAATTTTTAAAAGGTCCTTTCCTAGACCCCCTAGATCTACTAATTTCCCTTTGTTCTGATTCACGCTAGCAACTTCTCTTCTGGACCTCAATACCAACAGGTGCTGCTGAACCATACCAACCTCTGACTCACTGTCTTCTGTTCCCAGACACACAGACTTTCACACTCACTAAACAAAGGTTCTTCCACTCAATCTGGACATTTATTCAACCCTGACAACAAAAGCTTTCACTTTCTTCTCCTACCCAGCCTAAACTCTGTGGTCTTCCTCACATGCAGAACAGAGGCCATCAACTCCCACAGCTTCCTGACCACCCACCTTGCTTCCTTCCCTAAAACCAGTGTGGCAGGAGCCCTTCCTCTTATCCCACCTGACTTTTACCACAGTATTTAAATATGCCCAAGGAGGCACTCAACTTACCCCTTTTCTTCCCTTCACAGACAAGGGTTTTTTTTTTTTAATTAAAACGGTCAACATTCACTGTGTATATCTCACCATATATTACTTCTCAGCCTCCTGTAATCTGGATCATTCCTCCATGTCCAGAGGGTAGTAACTGATCTCTTTGTTGCTAAATGTGAAAGACTCTCCAGTCCTTATTTTACTTAATCCCTCTGTAGCCACTGTTAACTGCTACCTCTCAGGTCCCCAGTTTTGCCTCACTTTCCTCCTATTCTCTGACATGCTTCTGCCATCTCCATTCTCTTTAAGACTTCTTTATGTATCTATTCCCTGGCTCTTTGCTTGTCCCTGATGACACATGCTCCCTACAGAAGTTCACCCCCTCCTACAGCTCCCCACTGATCTCTGTACTGCTCTGTCCCACAGTCATCTCCAGCTGAACATGCCCCCAAATCCAATTTACTCACTTCCTCCCAGACCCTGTCCCTCTACTTCTATTTCCAACCTTGGTAAAAAACACCATCTACTGTGGCCCACACCAGATACCAGATAAGGATGCTGTCACAGCTCTCAAAACACACTCAGGACAATCCTCGGGTTCCCAGTAATTCTCAAACACATATGTCTCTTTATCCTCATTGCCACTTCCACAGTCTTGGCTCAAACCCTCCTCAGGATTTCATCAACAGCCTCCTAACTCCCATCTAGACCCTTCCCAACTACTCATCACAATGCCACAAAAAGATCTTCCTAAGACACAAATACAATTCTATCACCTCTTCTGTAAGATTCTTCAAAAAGCCCAAACCCCTCAGCATGACATAACAGGTCCCTCAAGATCTGACCAGACAACTGCTTGCTTCTAGTTCCACTTAGAGCCACTCTTCCCTGATGTGCTACTAGAATACAGCCAAAACTAAATACTCATAGGCCCAAAGTATGTGGCATGGTCTCTTTCCACCTCTGTGTCTCTAAACATGGGCTTCCTTTGCCTGATAAGTCCTGCCTAACTTGGCCCAGCCAACTTCCCAGTGCTAGGACCCAGCCTGGATGGCCTCCTCAAAAAGGCTTTCCCTGACTGTACCCTTTACCCCTCATGAACTAAGGGATGCTCACAGGTGCTCTCATATGTTCTTCTCAGAGCAAGTAACACCCTGAATGCAATTATATTGTCTGCTCAGTTCTCTGCCTCCCCCACCATGAGGCCAAGGACTGTAACTTATTCCTCTTATGATCTCCAATGTATAAGTTCAGTGGCTGGCACGTAAATGTCTGTTAAAAAAGAACATCTGATGATATTTATATTTATATCATATGATATATGATAAATATTAAAGAATTTCTAGTATCTGTTTTGCATGAACCAATATTGCCCTCTTCTGGTCAGTACATTACCACACCAAATTCTTAAAAAATCGCTGTCCAAGTATTACATCAAGAATGTGTGAAACCAGTTTCAAGGGAATAAGATAAACTTAAACCAACTTAACACAATGCTGGTGGTCACAACTACGTAACACATATTACTATGTAAGGCTTTTATCTGTGACACAGGAGAGCCCAATCACCCCAACTCATCAAAGGAGGGACTTCAAAAAGAATTTAATATAGAAGTAATGCTTTTTAACAGATTACAGTATCAGTCAAATTAACATAAAAAATTCCATTTGGACCTCTTTCAAATAGCTTGACCATTTTTAACTAGAAATATTTTGTTTCTTTTAAAACGTTGCTTACAGACAAAAAAGATTCTTAATGCTAAAATGGCTTTGGGAAACATACCAATGTCGTAAGCCATGAAATCTGAAGAGAAGCATTTGGCTCCATGGCTCATGGATGTGTCATTGTGTGTGTTTCCTCCAAACACCAGCATGGTTCCACTCACTATCACAGCTGTGTGCAAGTAACGGAAAAATCGGCTGTCCTTAAGAATAGTCCTTTTAAGTTTATTTAAAAATAATAAATACAAGGTTAGTTCTTTAGAATATTTATCATCTATTTGCTAATACAAACATAACCATTTTCTTAACTTCAGATCCAAGTGTGCAAATAATTCTAGATTTTTCTCTGTATATAAGTAACTTTCTCAACAATAAACATGTAAAATTGAAAGACGTATGAGAATTTTGATAAGATATGTTAAGAGCCTTAAAAATGTTCATACTCTATGTTCATACTCTATAATTCCAGTTTCTGAGTAGATATTATGTGAAATATGGATTGAAGCTTACATATGTTTTATTAATAAGACAAGAGCTAGAAACCAAAACTTCCAACTGTATGGGCTCAGGATACCCACATGATGGAGTATTACACAGTCACTAAAAATGAAAATTTTAATGACAGACAATGTAAAATGGTGTCCACAGCATGGTCTCAAATATGTAAGGAAATATGAAAAGAAACCATTGCTTTATAATTATATTATTTCATAACTCAAATGTGCTTTACATTTTTTAAGATTAGCATACTTTATATAGACCAGTATATAGTAGAGTGAGGACAGCTCTAATCTTTTAGGTACTGAGACCACCTCTGTTTGATGATTTCATGGAATGATGCCAGTAACTGACCCTAATGATAACACCTTGGTCAACAAGAAAAGGTTAAAAAGTGGATATATTCTACTTAATTACAATAGTGTGCATAAACTCAGCTATGTAGAACAATTTATTCCTTAGGATTCTGAAGAGCTAAAATTTTACAGTGGTACTGAGTGTATGAATATTGAAAAACAAAAAAAAACCAACAAAAAAACCCAAGATTCTAATCAACCTACTACAAAATTATAGATACTACTACTTTATTACTTTCTGCTTATTTCACAATTTCTGTTTACAACGATGAAGAGAATTATCTGCAAGGCCTGAAAACAAAAATGTAGCACAATTTTCCCAGCAACTGCCAGAATTCCCACCTTAAAGTGAAAGCTCAAGAAAAAGCACCCACCACATCTGGGTGTCCACATTGTATCTGTAGAGATCATCTGCAAGCCGGTATTTATTGGCACTGAAAGCCTTGTAGCCTCCATGAATATACAGGGACCTGGTCCTGTGGTCATAGACACTGCTATGGCCATAGCCCCCTTGGACAAGGGCACCCTGGGTATGTAATATACTCCATGTGTTCTTACCTGGAAAGGGCAAACAGTTAAAGGCAAATGTTGCAGGCTCCTCCTAATACTTAAAATTACCAATTAGCTTAAGACAAGAGAAGAGATTTCAGGAGACTTGATACATGTAACTTTCTTTAACCATTTTATTTTTAAAGGAAGGCCATCTAAAACTTGTAACAAATCCAGGTGGCCAAACTTCAACCTGTTAAATGTTCTGATGTTCTAATATGTAGGAAAAGAATTACATTAAATTTAAAAGACTCAGATCCCCCTCAATTGAACACTTAATTCCCCATGACCTTTACGGACCAATTTGCAGATGTACTTTACGGGCCTACTTTCTTAAAATATCATCCACATCCACAAAAACAAATATAATAAAATTTAACCAAAGGAAAGATTATATACTAAGGGGAAATCACACTCCATTAAACCAATCTCTAAAGGGCTTTTCAAATATTTTTTTTTTCTTCAGAAGTATTTGTTGTTTCAAACCCTTTTTATTTATTTTATTTTCAACACTCATAGCATTTAGTGCTATTTTTGGCTCCTTGCCAAACTGACAGTAACAAATATATACCACATAGCACCATCAATAATCTAAACTTCACTGGCAATTCATCAATGCTAACTGTATCTCAAGATCAAGTACTGGGTCAATGTTAGGTTGAATTTTGTTAAACAGTCATAATAATAAGAGTAAAATTTTAAATCTGACATTCAAAAACGATTCACTGAAAAAAATATACGTACCCAAGTCATACTCCTGCACATTGCTAATATATCCATAGAGAGGGCAGTGACCAAAGATAATCAGCATGACCACTTGGCCAGTTTTCAATGTGACAATGTGTGCTGAGTGCCCAACCACTGCATACTGCTCCTTTGCTTTAGGGGACAACAATACCCATGATTCATTATGAATATGAAACACTCTCAACTCATTGGTCACATTCCCTGTTGAATCAATTTTTCCTCCGTACATGTAAATTTTATCCTATGGAAAAAAATGTAAACAAAATTCTAAAAAACATCAAAAGGATCAAATCTAAACACAGAAAAAGGAACAGTTCAAAACCTCAATATTATTCTTAGCTTAAAAAGTGTTAGTGAAAAGCACCTTTCAGTGAATTATTAGGTAAAGGATGTAGAAAGAACAAAATAAAATAAATCTAACCTATATCCCTAATACTTTGCCACTTTTCTTGGACTTCCTCACACAAGATCTTTTACAATATAAAATGGCTTGGAAAAATAAAGTTGAAATAAACTAAAAAACAGGGAAATGAAAATGATTACTCAGTTACATTGTAAAGTCGCTATCCTTGGCTAAACTTGCTAATGAACGTAAAAGCTAACCTACACTAGATTAATTTTTAACCATTTAGTATCACAATCATAATATCCCAGTTTGAATATGAATCCGTTTAAATCTCTCGGGTTAAAGTAGTTTCAACTTTAATTTCCACTTATAACTTAGCCAATTATATACCCCCCACATTAGAAAGTTTTCCCCCAATTAAAAATCAACACGGAAGTCAAAATCAGAGACAGAAAGTAGAATGGTGGTTGCCAGGGGCAGGCAGGAGGAGGGAATGGGGAATTATTGATGAATGGGCATAGACTTGCAGTTTTACAAGATCAAAAGAATTACAAAGATGAAAAACAAAGCAAAAAAAAAAAAGAATTACCAAGATGGATGGTGATGATGGCTGCACAACATTATGAGTGAAATTACTATCACTGAATTGTACACTTAAAAATGGCTAAGTATGTTATACATACTTTACCACAATAAAAAAGATTAGAAAAAAAAATCCAACACTAAATAGCTATTTCAATCACATAATATGAGAAAGTGAAGAGTTCAGTTTCTAGCTTAGTACAGAGTGGAGACATTTTACCTTGTATAATGCTAAAGAATGACCATATCTAACAACCACATTGTTCACAGAACGGTTCAGTGCAAGCCACTCCCTAGAAGCAAGGTCATACCTACAAAACAAACAGATCATATTTTCACCCAAATGACAAAACAGAACATCTTGAAGTCTTTATTTGTGATCTAATCCACTTTGGAGATGCTCGTTAAATCTGCAATGGATATAGTGAGGTACCTGGGCAAACAAACCTAACATCTGGGCCTATGGGGCACATGAGAACTCAGGAAGGGGGAGCTGGGTTCCACAGCTCTGGGACGAGAAAGAAAATCTACTGGAATTTTCTAATGCTTCCTGAAAACCTCTTCTACACACTAAATCACTTGCAGGTTTGCATTATACTCAAGGAACTTTTATTACTATAACTTTTCTTTCATTTAACCATGCAAAAGTAAAGACAAATACTGAAAAAGGGATGATAACTAAGTTAAAAAAAATTCTTAGCCTTTCCTTTTATCTAATTTATTTTAAAAAGTAATATTTTCAAAAAAACTAGAATATCATTATAGCATTTCAATTATACTATGAATACACTTAAAGACCTTTAAAATATAAAAATGCCCAGAAGAAAATCATTTATACTCTTACATTGCAGCATTAATCACATTCAATATCTTAGAATATTAGTTTTGTTTTTGAGGAAAACATCATTCTATTGTTTTTATTAAAATTATACATACTCACTATAAAAAGGGTAATCAATGCAAAAAAAACAAAGAGCCAAAAACTTAAAAATGACCCCAGGGCTTCCCTGGTGGCGCAGTGGTTGAGAGTCCGCCTGCCGATGCAGGGGACACGGGTTCGTGCCCTGGTCCGGGAAGATCCCACGTGCCGTGGAGCGGCTGGGCCCCGTGAGCCATGGCCGCTGAGCCTGCACGTCCGTAGCCTGTGCTCCGCAATGGGGGAGGCCACAGCAGTGAGAGGCCCGCGTACCGCAAAAAAATAAATAAATAAAAAATAAAAATGACCCCACATTCTGTCATCTAGAAATGAATATCATTAAGTAAACATCATTCCAGACATTTTCTATGCATACATACAAATAGAAGAATAGACTGATAATATACATTTATACAAAGGGGATCCTAATATAGGTGAATTTTAATAAACAGTGTTAATTTTAATTTTATGTAATTTAATAGAAAAAAGAAACCAAAGGAAAACCAATAATACTGTTATATTTTAAATGTTTTTCTATAAGTTTCCCTGAATACAAGATTTTT
The DNA here is from genome assembly GCF_964374135.1 of Grampus griseus. NCBI lineage: Eukaryota > Metazoa > Chordata > Mammalia > Artiodactyla > Delphinidae > Grampus > Grampus griseus. Next base: position 59,011,371 of record NC_139008.1, read on the forward strand.
AAATTATGAAAAACATTATGTAAACAAGAACATGTAAGAAAGTTTTATCACAACGTAATAGCAAAAAAGGGAAATAAATATCCATCAATAGAAAATGGATTAATAAATTATAGATATCTATATAACATTTATAGAGTGAATATACTCAAGCACTGTATTATTAACACAAATCTTGAAACAATGTTAAGCTAAAAACGCAAACTGCAGAATACTGTTCCTGTAAAGACTAAAACAAGAAAATTTATTAACTCTAAAAATGTTCATATATATTAAAAGTCTAAAGATAAGTATGTGAACAAATGACATCACAATATCAGGATATTGATTATCTCTGGGATTTCAGAGGGGCATGTGGGATCTTAACTATATTAGCAATGTTTTATTTCCTAACCTGGATGATGAATGTATTAGCATTCATTATTTTTCTCTAAACCTTTTCCTTTGTTTTAAATATTTTATACATGATCTGAAGAAAACATAAAATAGTGACATTCATTAAATATGAATAACACTTAAATCAATACCAGCTATTATTTTATGTATTTTTTTGAATATGCTACATTTTTAAAATACATGAAAAGTTATTTAGAGAGTAAACTCCCTTTAGTTTTAAAATTACATGTAATTTAATTTTGGACAGACTCCACTAACTTCCTACTTTGAAAGTTGAAAACATTAGCACCCACATTTCCTCCCATTTCTTCTCCCAATTTTTGTTATATAATTTTTACATTGTCCAGGTTCAAAACATGCACATCCCATTCTATAATTTCATAGTTATTTAGTACTGGATCTGTATTTTAGTTGAATCAGTCTCCTCACAGTCCTCTTACCACAACTTCTCCTTCTTGAGTCTTTAATTCTTAATTGGCTAGACTGCACTGTCAAGTGGTTATTCCTAGTGGAGATTATACGTGCTCCTCCCCGTAAATTCTTTCATGTTGAAGAATATCTGCTTGCTAGCTTTAGAGGTGAATGACATCTTGGCTGCATATAATACTCATGGGCCATCCTTTCTTTCCCGCACAACTTTGCTGACGCTGCTCCCTTGAATGTTGCTGGTATTGAATGCTGCCAGTGGAGGTCTGAGGCCAATCTGATTTTTTTCCACTTTTGTGTGGTTTGCTTTTCTGCTTGGAAGTCAGAAGTCTCAATCATTCTCATTCTCTCTCCCCCTCCTTTCTTCCCTCCCTCTCTCTAAATAAATAAATATACATAAATATATATATGTATTATATATAAATATATATGTATTTCTCTCACTGTTTTTTAAAGATACAATATTGTACTTTACTTATGGTAGAAATAACTTAAATCCATCCAGGTAAATGTTTTAACAAAATGGACTGCATACTACTGCAACTTTTATGGCATTCTGGAAAGTGTTTCCTAAGAAGAACTAGCATGGCTTCTGAAAAACACATATATACCATATGTTCAAGCCAAAGGCCTGTTTCTTTAATCTTGAAAGAAAGGAAAGAAACAGAGGGAGCACAGAAACAAGTCTCCACGTGACCCAATCCATATCTCTTTCAAGTAACATGGAAGGTGCTCAATCTGTATCTTAATGCATTTTACTCTTCCTCAATCAATAACGTGTCAGCCCAAGAGCTGGTCAGAGACACTAAGGTGCCGGCAGGTGCTCAAATCTGGTTAAGATGAACTGCCAAAAGACACTTACATAACAGGTTGTCACTCTTTTCACAATACAGAGAAGCAAACACAAGACAAGAACAATGTTGATGCAATAAACTGTAAGAAATGCCAAGTGCCAAATAAACGCTCCTTCTTCTGGGAGCTGAGTCCAAGATAAAGGAATATTGAACAATTAGTTCTAAGATCTGGACATGCAGTTAAGCAAAGACAAACCTCAGGAATTCAGAAGTAGGTGTCTTCCATAAAGGTGCAGCCACCTCTCTCACAAACTCCTCCCTGATGGCTGGTAACACAATGCCCATCATGCCACAGGGCACATCCTCTGCCCCTCACAGTGGCCTGGTATTCCAATTACAGTGTCTGGCCATCCAAAGACCACAGGAAAGGCTCTACAGAAATTGAACTTGACCCCAGCCAGCAGGAGTCAAGAACTACCTGAGGCTTCCCACCCAATAATTTGCCGTTTATTCTACAAGTTCAATAATTTGATCAAATCAGGTTTTGTCACTGAAAAACTATAATATTTTTCCTGAAACATCTTGTACTATTTCAATCCACTTGTTCTATTTGTTAGGTTCTTTTCTTCAGTGACAGCAATTATCTGTATTATATTGGACCTTCTGTCTCCCATGTCTTTGCTTTTTCAAACTATTTAACTTTTTCATCTGTATTCATTGGAATCACGTCTACCAAGCTGGCAGCAGTTCGATTTTCATTGTAGTTTTTGCTGTGTGTAACTTATTTATATTTCTTTACATGTGTACTCTCCCATTTCATCTCATTATTATCTTCTTGCTTTTCAGCTTGTTTTTCTGAATTCAAATTCTCATTATATTGATCCATAGCACAAAGCAGTTGGAAGGAATACTTTTCCTCTATGATCAGTTGTTGTCAGTTTTACAGGCTGTGTTCTTTCCTCTTTACCTTTTCACCATAGATATTTGCATTTGCTACAATGTCACTTCTTTTGTCTTGCTTGTGGTTAGACATTGCTATCCAGACATTACATTTGCAAACTGTGGGTGATTTCTTAATTCCTTTTCTACTGTATCTAAGACAAGTTTATCTTTGCATCCTAGCTTTAGTGTGAGAGTTGGCATTTTATGTTATGTCCACTTTTCTGAAGTCTGAAGAAATGCTGGGGCTCAGGTGGGGGTGGGGGTGTGCAGTCTATTTGAATAAAATATCCAGAGTCTATTCGCCTCTGAGATTTTGTTTAAGTGTCCTATCCCAGGGTTCAAATTTTGGGGTAGCCAAATTACATAGGGGCCCTGACTTCTGGGCAGACTCAGCCACTTGATCAATTTCCCCCTTTTTCACTTGATCCTCCTTAGCAACTATTTCTTACACTACTCAGTTAAAAGGGCAAGAAAACAATGATACCCACTCAGTTTGCTTCTCTCTAGATTTGGGGCTATTAGTGAGAACTCTCAGAATTTCACTCATATGGTTTCTGTGGGGGCTTGCTGTTTCTGTGTGTCTGTTTTAAGTTTATCAGATTAGGTGATACTCCTTACCTTGTGTGGTTACCTGTTGCTCAAATTTCTTACTATTATTTTTTTAGCTTAAAAAAACCCCTGTTTTTTTGCTCAAGGGAAGGAAATTCAGTGACATTTCAATTGGAAATCTTAACCAGATGACCAAGGTAATTTGTTTTGCAAGAGGACCCTTGGGTGACATAAAATGGGAAATGCTTTTTAATGCAACTTAAAAGTTTTGGGTTAACAGGGTTGTGGAGAAAATAGAGAGGGCAATTCCTGCAATATGCTTATATAAGAGTATAGACAATGATAAAATTTATGATCTAAGTTCCAGAAATACTCCCTCTAAAAGGAGTCACTATATTCACTTTTCATGAGTTAGTAAAAATTTATTTGAAACTATATTAGTATTTACACAAAATACATAAAGCTGTAAAAATCATGTTTTGATCAAGTACAAGAAGAGAAATGTTAAAACCTAAAAAATAAACGTGGAGATACATTCGTTAGATTACTCCTTTCTGCACGTGGACGCCGCCGAGTAAGCATCATTGACATCTTCCCTCTCCACTGCCGTCATGTCTAAGTCAGAGTCTCCCAAAGAGGCCAAACAACTGCGGAAGCTCTTCATCGGAGGTTTGAGCTTTGAAACAACTGATGCGAGTCTGAGGAGCCATTCTCAGCAATGGGGAGCGCGCACAGACTGTGTGGTGATGAGGGATCCAAACACCAATCGCTCCAGAGGCTTCGGGGTTGTCATGTATGCCACTGTGGAGGAGGTGGATGCAGCCATGAAGGCAAGGCCACACAAGGTGGATGGAAGAGTTGTGGAACCAAAGAGGGCCGTCTCAAGAGAAGATTCTCAAAGACCTGGTGCCCACTTAACTATGAAAAAGATTTTTGTTAGTGGCATTAAAGAAGACACTGAAGAACATTATCTAAGAGATTATTTTGAACAGTACTGGAAAACTGAAGTGACTGAAATTATGACTGACTGAGGCAGTGGCAAAAAGAGAGGCTTTGCTTTCGTAACCTTTGATGACCATGACTCCGTAGACAAGACTGTCATTCAGAAATATCACACAGTGAACGGCCACAACTGTGAAGTAAGGAAAGTCCTATCTAAGCAAGAGAAGGCTAGCGCTTCATCAAGCCAAAGAAGTCGAAGTGGTTCTGGAAGCTTTGGTGGTGGTCGTGGAGGGCGTTTTGGTGGGAATGACAGCTTTGGTCGTGGAGGAAACTTCAGTGGTTGAGGTGGCTTTGGTGGCAGCCACGGGGGTGGTGGCTATGGTGGCAGTGGGGATGACTATAATGGATTTGGTAATGATGGAAGCAATTCTGGAGGTGGTCGAAGCTACAGTGATTTTGGCAATTACAACGATCAGTCTTCAAACTTTGGACCCATGAAAGGAGGAAACTTTGGAGGCAGAAGTTCTGGCCCTTATGGTGGTGGAGGCCAGTACTTTGCCAAACCACAAAACCAAGGTGGCTATGGCGGTTCCAGCAGCAGCAGTAGCTATGGCACTGGCAGAAGGTTTTAATTACTGCCAGGAAACAAAGCTTCGCAGGAGAGGAGAGCCAGATAAGTGACAGGGAAGCTACAGGTTACAACAGATTTGTGAACTCAGCCAAGCACAGTGCTGGCAGGGCCTAGCTGCTTCAAAGAAGACATGTTTTAGACAATACTCCTGTGTATGGGCAAAAAACCCTCGAGGACTGTATTCGCAACTAACTGTATAACAGCTTATTTTAGTTTCTATTCTGTGGAAAGTGTAAAGCATTCCAACAAAGGGTTTTAATGTAATTTTTTTTTGCACCCATGCTGTTGATTGCTAAATATAATCGTCTGATCATGACGCTGAATTAATGCGCCTTTTTTAAAAACGTGCTCTGTAAAGTTAGTCTACTCTGAAGACATTTTGGTAAACGACTGCAACAGTGTGAGGTCAGAATTTCTTCAGGGTGATGCCAGGTTCCATTTGAAATTTATTCACAACCTGCTTGTGAATAAAGCCAGCATCTTCAGAAACTTGGTGTAGTTGAACTGACAGTTACTGTGTTGTGACCTGGAGTTCACCGTTAAAAGGGTCACCCAAACAAAGTCATGGAGTTTTTTGGTTATTAATATGATTGTTGGCACATCCTATGCAATATATCTAAATAGAATTATTATGGTACGAGATAAAGTTATAGATGGGAATGAAGCTTGTTTATCACCCATTATCATGGGTAATCAATAAACTATTTAATACCCTCTTAAAAATAAATAAAATTAAAAAAAATAAACAATGGCTTACAAGGTACACCTGTCAAAAGTAGTAGGTAACATCTATATTTCTAAGAACAAATATTTGTGAAAGAAATAAGATAATTCATTTACTCTCTTATTCATTTGATAAATACTTATTTGAGCACATTCTATGAGCTAAGCCGAATTGAGTAAACAAGGTCTCTAACCTTGGAGAACATATAGTGGAAAAGGCAGAAAATGAGCAAGCACAGCAATGGGCACAAGTAGAATAAAAATTATGAACACTGCTCTAAAGGAAATGAGAACTATGAAAAAAAACAGGGAGCACCTGTCTGAACTAGCTGATCGGGGAGGATCTCACTATGGGACATTTAACTGACAGGATACGTAAAGGAAGAAACCAGCCCTGAGGTACAATGGCAGGAACAGTCTAGATAAAGGGAAGAGCAAGCATAAGGAGTTTTAGGTAAGGAAAGAGGGCTGATGGGGCAGGAGGGGAGCAAGTTGAGTATGGGAAGGTAAGCAGCAGTCACATCAGGTAGGATCATTAAGTCCCACGGGAAGTCACTGAAGGGTTTTAAGAAGGTAGTAAATGATAAAATGTATACCCTAAAAAATCACCCCAGTTGATATTTAGAAAATGGATTAAGCAGAATGAATGGAAACAGACAGACTTTATAGGAACCTACTGCTGAATCCTAGATGAGAGATATTGGCAAGCTGGTCTTAAGAGAGAAAAGAATGAATATGACATGTATTTGGTGAGAGAGTTAATGGGCTTGACATGAGATTATGCTATGAGGAGGTAAAGGAGAGGAAGTATCAAAATGACTCCCAGATTTCTTACTTCAAGGGAGGATGATGCCAGGAAGAAGTACAAAAATCACATAAATGGTAGAATATATGACTCATAGTATCTAGTATAACAGTGGAAGGGACAATCACCTTTACACCTTTAATTTTACCTTTACTTCTCAGGGTGGCAACACTAGAAGTAGTGAGAAGTGGTTAGATTAGGGATAGATTTTTTTTTTTTTTTTGCAGTACACGGGCCTCCCACCGCCGTGGCCTCTCCCGTTGCGGAGCACAGGCTCCGGACGCGCAGGCTCAGCAGCCACGGCTCACGGGCCCAGCCGCTCCGCAGCACGCGGGATCCTCCCAGACTGGGGTACGAACCCGCATCCCCTGCATCGGCAGGCGGACTCCCAACCACTGCACCACCAGGGAAGCCCTAGGGATAGATTTTAAAAGAAGAGCTAACAAGATCTGCTGACATATTGTGGCAGACAGACACTAGGGTGGTCTTCATGATCCCTGCCTCCTGGTGTTCATACCCATGTATATAATATCCTCCCCTCGAGTGTGAGCAGGATCTATGACTTGCTTCTAACCAACAGAATATGGCAAAAATAATGAGATGTCATTTCCATGACATCTATCCTGCTAGCAGACTCAGGCCAGAGACTCTCCCTGTGGCCTGATAAGTAAGCAGCCATACTGGGGAAACCCTACCAATAAGGAACTCTGGACAGCCTCCAGGAGTTGAGGTGGCCTCCAGTTGACAGACAGCAAGAAGCCAGGGCCCTTAGTCCTACAACCACCAGGAAATGGGTGAGCTTGGAAATGGATTCCTGCCCAGTTGAACCTCTAAATTAGAACACAGGCCAGGTAACACCTTGATTGCTGAGAACCCAGTTAAGCCATGCCTAGAACCCTGACCAGCAGACACTATGAGGTAATAAATGTGTGTTGTTTTAATCTGCTAGTTTGTGGTAATTTACACAGCAAGAGATAACTAATACATATACTGATATGGAGTGTGAAAAAACAAGAAGTCAAGAATGACTCTGAAATTTTTGGCTTAAGCCAAATAGAAGAATGGAGTGGTCGTTTACTGAGATAGGGACTTCTGGGGCAAGAACAGGCTTGGAGGAAAGATCAGTTTGGGACACATGGAGTTTTAGATGCCTATTGAGATGTCAAATAAAGAGGTGGGGATATGGGAACAGGTGATAAGTCTAGGATGCAGATATAAATTTGGAAGTCACCAGCATAAAGGCCAAGATATTACATGAGATCACCAAGGGAGTGAATACACACTCTCACAGAAGGGGACCAAGGACTGAGCCCTGGGGCACATCATCAGGCTAAGGAGCCTGAGAAGGAATGGGAAGTTAGAAAAAATGTCAAGGAAGTATGGAGTCCTGGAAGCCAAGTGAAGAAACTGTTTAAAAGAGGAGGGAGAGACTAGTTTTATCGAATGTTTGTGAAAGATCAAGTAAGATGAGGAATAAGAACTGAAAATTTAAAATCCACTCCTTAGTCATACTAGCCACATTTCAAGTGCTCAATAACCACATGTGGATAGTGACATGACAGTGTAAACACAGAGCATTCCCATCATAACCAAAACAGAAACTGTCCACTGAACAGTTCTGATGTAAAGAAACAGAAGACAGAAAAATGAGCAATATGTAGGTAACTGCTAAATGTGGTGGTGGGAGTTTGTGGAAGTCCTCTTTTGATAACCTTTATCTTTCAAAACAGAAATGGGAAACAAGGCCACTAGCTGAGCAGGAAAACAGGAGAAAATGTGGTGGAGATCTAAAAAATGAAAAGACAGTATGACAGCTGAGCAGGAGAATGAGAGATGGAATAAGAAAGAATTAATGAAATGTAAACTCCTGTGGGAGTTGGGATTGTTGGAGTTCACCTAACCTCTTGACTCTGTACATGCATATCTTTTGCCAAACTTGGGCACTTTTCAACTATTATTTCTTCAAACACTTTTTCATACACACCCTCTTCCTCCTCTTCTTCCAAGGCTCCTCTGGTGACAGAAATGTTAAGATTTTTTGTTACAGTCCACAGGTCTCTGAAACTCTGTTCATCTTTTAAATGTTTTATTTTCTCTGCATTGTTCAGATTAAGGAATTTCTATTGTTCTATCTTCAAGTTCACTGATTCTCTCCTCTGTCCTCTCCATTCTGTTGTTGAGAGAACTGCTGAAGCATTTTTATAATGGCTGCTTTAAAATCTTTGTCAGATAACTCTAATATATGTGTCACCTTGGTGTCAGTATCTCTTGATTGCCTTTCTCATTCAAGTTGAGATTTTCCTGGCTCTTACCATGACAAATAATTTTCAATTGAAATCTCAACATTTTGGGTATCATCACATGAGACTGGACCTTATTTAAATCTTCTGTTATAGCAGGCCTCCTCTGACACCACCCCAGTGGAGAGAGGGAAAGTCTACTCATTACTGCTGTTGCTGCCAGACAGGGGTAGAAATCCGGGCTCCCCACAGTGTCTCCACTGATGTCACAGGGGTGGGGGAGGCCTCATTAATGCCTGGTGGAGAAGTAAATCTCAGCTCCCTATATGGCCTTCTCTAACCCTACTCTGGTGGGATGAGGGGTGGTGGTTGGAGCACCTCACTTTATCCTGGCATAAGTGGAAATCTAGACTCTATACTAACACTTTGCTAGCAGGGGTGGGGGTGAAGCCACAGTCCTTTCTGTGCTGTTTGTCTAAGGTCGAGTGGTTATTTTCTAAAAGTTTTCTGTCTTGCTAAGCTGCCCCTTTCCTGGTCCTCGGGCTAGAGAAAACAGGGTTTTCTTGGGGCTTTTTCAGCTTATACCTATTAACATTTCCAGACTGCTGATTTTTCCAACATCAAGTCTGAGATATATGAGACTAAAGGAAAACGCTTGGAACTTACGATTATGTCATTTTTGGGGTCTTGAGGTCCCTAATAAGACTGCCTTCTTCAGAGTTTTCTTATGTTTGTTTTATATATAATGTCCAGGTTTTTTAACTGTACTTATCATACAAAGAATAGGGGAAAATGACCTTCATTTATTTATGATTTTTTAAAATTTCCTTTTTCATATTCTATTTCTTTTTTTTCATATTCTATTTCTAAAGGAGTATCTTTTGTGTTTATTTACTCTGTGTTCCTTCTAGGTTTGTCTTTTAATCTGAAATTATTTTAAAATTCTTTCCTAACTTCTATCATCTCATTTCTGAATTTTTCTAGTCTTGGTTATATTGTTCTTTCATGTATTTTATCATTTTCTTATTGTATGTTAGCTTACTTTGGAATACTAAGTTATAATTTTTGTCAGTTTTTCTATTATGCTTTCACATTGAAGGGGTATTATTCTACTTATTCTCTTCTTTTTTATAATAACTTTCTATGAGATTTGACCTTGATATTTTTTCTGTTGCTAAATTTTAATTTTTTTAATTTAATTTTTTTGTAATTTAAAAAAAATTTTCCTGAACCCTTATAGGAGATGCTTGATTTAGCTAGTTTTTCTAGCTTCTCAGCTCACTAGCTCCTCTTCTGTTGTAGTGTAGTGTCCAACTATTTGGCACCTTACTTGAGATCTCCTAGCTCTGTTCCCCTCTCAGACTGTTATCTGGACTTTCTTTCTCTGCTGTCCCTGTCCTGTTCAATTTGAATTCTATTCCCAGCAGCTTTTCTTCAGTGTGGGACTTTCTCCTACAAAGAGTCTTTGGCTGGTTTTTTGAAAGTTAATACGGCACAAACTGTTCCAGCACCTTCAGATCCTACTACAGATCCCTTGAGCTCATCCCCACTACTAGAACATGCAAAATCTTCCCAATTCCAGCTGCTGTTCTCAAAGCAGCTTGCTGAGCTTTCCAGCGGGTCTTTGGGTTTACTGCTGGTGGGCCCACCGCTCCCCTTTGCTTACTCCTACATAGATACTGATAGCACAAAGGTCTTGTAGCTGTCAATGGTTTAACCCCACCTATTTGTGTGGATGCCTTCTGACCAAGTTTGTTATAGATATTATCCATGTGTTTTTTATTTTGCTATCCTAGTTGTTCTCTGTGCTTTAGTGACTATGTTTGGGGGATTCAGAAACTATACTATTACTGCCATATTTCCAGAATTCCTTGAAGAACAGATGCTGATTTTTGACAATCTTCATTAGTAGAAAATGTTTAGAAAAACTTTCCAGGGCACAAAATCAGCACAACAGTAGGTGTTCAAAAATTTCTCCCCAAAGTCAAACTCCATAGCTAATTCCACTGTGAAAACATACTCTCCCTTCAGGATGAGCAGCATGGAACCAGCAAAAGACCTTGAACCCTGGGAAGTATTAAAGAATGGCATAATTTCCACTAGCAAACTATAAATGCAAGCCGTTTAACCTATAGAAATGTTAATTAAATTAAGAGGCAAAGCAATCCCCTATTTATATAGAACCTATTATATATATCTAACACAAAATCTGAGAGACAGTGTCTGGAAAAGATGAATTGTTCTTTATTACAGCAATGAATTCTTTGTGGCTCCCAATTTCAAAAACTAAGAATATGTCCCCAAAAGTCTAGAATACAACTACTAAAATACTAACAGAGATTTTCTTCAGGAATGCAATTACTAATGATTTCTTTTCTTTTTGCTTATCTCTACTTTAAATATTTTCAAAATGGAAAAGTAAGCTTCTTGTAAAAATTTTTAAAACAACTTACGCTAGAACCATGTTGTAATCTGAGTGGTTGAACATATATCCTCCAACAACCCACATTATATTTCCATTGACCACAGCTTTGTGAGAGGCTCTGGGGAGCTTTAGGTTAGAATATTCCTCTTGTGTCCAAAATGACTGGTTAGCTGGTACAGGAACTGAACATCCAGGACCTAATAAAACATAATAAATTAGTTTCACAAAATGCAGCTTTAAAATTACTGCAATTCAGGAATTCCCTGGGAGTCCAGTGGTCAGTGCTCTGCACTTCCACTGCAGGGGGCCTGGGTTCAATCCCTGGTCAGGGGAACTAAGATTCCCACATGCAGTGCAGCAAGGACAAAAAAAAAAAAAGAAAACTATTGCGTTTCAAGTTTGAATCATCTAAATACAACAAATTATCTAAAGAATATTTACAGTCTTTCCTTTAGCATCTAAATATCAGACATATCCCTTTAATTTGTGCTTTCAATTTACTCAAAGGTAGTGACCAAGGGTAATCTCTAATAAAATTCAAAATCACATACTTTCTAATGAAGACCTGACCATATCTAGGTTAGGATTTTTTAGTAATGAAATACTTGCTTAAGCAGCTCTCAGAGGAAAGAGTGTACAAAGGAATTATTAATTCAAATGAAAAACTTTAGGGACTTCCCTGGTGGTGCAGTGGTTAAGAATCTGCCTGCCAATGCAGGGGACATGGGTTCGATCCCTGGTCCAGGAGGATCCCATGTGCCGTGGAGCAACTAAGCTCGTGCGCCACAACTACTGAGCCCGCGCACCTAGAGCCTGTGCTCCGCAATAAGAGAAGCCACTGTAATGAGAAGCCTGCGCGACGCAACAAAGAGTAGCTCCCACTTGTCTCAACTAGAGAAAGTTCACATGCAGCCAGGAAGACCCAACGCAGCCAAAAATAAATAAATTTTTGAAAAAAACTTTAGAGCTAAAATGTAAAGACTAGTCCTGGGAGTATTACAAACCATCCATTTCCAAAATCAAGAAACTCCTTTTTTGAGAGGTTTGGCTTCTGCTCCAACATTTGCAAAGTGGTAGGTAGTCAAATACTTCAATTATTTAACTGCTCAATGTCAGCCAAACCGAACAAACTAAAGCATCTAAACAAGCACATTTCTGGAAATTCAAAATAAATGTGTTCAAGAAAGGGGTAAATGTATTAAAAAAAACCCAAAAAACTAAATCAGTAACAGCTGCTATCACCCACCCCTTGAAGAATTTGCTAAAGGGCTTCTTTAATAATCTGTATCTGCAGATAATTCCAATAACTGACTGCTTTAGGATTCTACTGTATAATCAACCCCAATTTTCTCTGAATTTATTGAAAGTTTCTGTGGAGAGACCATTATTGTCAGCTCTTGTTCCACCTCCCAGCTTGGTTCTCTATGTCTTATGGCTGAGACCAAGTTCTCTAAATTCATGAATGAACTGCAAAGACTGTTAAACTGCTCCACATCTCTAGAGACCACAACCATACATCTATGAATTCAAAGATCTGTAAGAAGCTGAATAAAGAGATATGAAAATTTAAACGCTTCCTGATATTTGATTAACATAAATGGTACAGATATTAGGAATAAAGTCAATCTACAACTTATTAAACTAGAAACATTCTGTAAATTGAAAGAAAAAAAAAGAAACAAAGAAGTTCCTACCCTGCCACTCTGAGAAGCAGGAGCATCCTCTGACATCACTTGAATTGCAGATGCCTCGATGAGGAAAACCACAGTTATTTACACAGTGAGGGATGTCACATGCTTCACCTTTCCAGTTTTCAGAACATTCACATTGAACAGTGTTGCTGCTATTACTGATCTTACATTCTCCTCGGCCTGAGCAATTATTCGGACACATGTCAAAACTATAAAAATAGTGGGGGGAAATTAAATCAACACAAAGCAACATTTTGATTAACTTAGCAGAACTTCCTCCTACACAAGGCTTAAGAAATCTTACTGTCTAGCCAGTTCATTCACAAGCGTAATTGCAGTACTTACCATTTAGCCTAAATGGGATCACTCAACCCTGCAGAACTAGGGCAAGTAATAAAATCAAATTAAACCTGTTGGATTCTCATAAGAAGAGACAGTTAAAGAGATTACAAGAAGAGAAGAGATTCTTGCAAAATATCCAGGCTTAGCTCCTTAAGGACAGGATGACTATCCTAATTCTTGGTAGCCCACAAATGGTGAGCATTATAAAATTGCCAAATGCATGCTAGCAAGGCTGGAGAAGAAAAGGATAAAACAAATTGCAAACAATACACTACCATCCTCATTCCTCTGGATAGTCTCTAAAAGTTTACAGAATTTGCTTAAGATTATTGCTCAGATTGGTGTGTATTAAATTCCTTAGCAAGTTTATCTACCCATCTCAGATGCAAGAAAAGGGAGGGGTAGTTTAACTTAATACATGAGTTTAACCATAAAGTGTTGCATAGTAACGTGACAATGATATTGACAACACTTTGAAAAGACATAATTCTGATTTTAAAAAGGGGGGATAACAGGATTAGCAAGATACTGTAAGAGTGTAAAGAAAACTAAAAAGGAATTTTGTAGCAAAGCATGCCAGAAAATCAGGAATCAGTTACAAAACAAACTAATTAACATTCACACCTACACCCTAACGTCAGTTCACGATACATTTATAATAATATTTTATAAGTATGTGTATATAGTATTTTTATAATCTATGTTATAATATAATATAATAAATGCATATGCCTACTTTTCAAACCCAGGCTTGTGATGAGCTGCCCAGGCTGCTAAGTCACAAACCTTGGGTACCTGAAAATCTGAATCACCATACCAATCAAGATAAAGATGGCTTTAACTAGGGTTGAAAGACTACTGAGATTCTGAGAAAATGGGCAAGAAAAAGAACCCAGTATAAAGGTTACACATGGGGGTTATCAGCTATACCAGGAGTTGTCAAACGTATTGCGTAAAAGGCCAGATAATATATATTTTAGGTTTTGTGGGCCACAGAAGTTCTTTATCACAGACCCCCTGCTTATGGCATTTTATGAATTTAACTACTTCTGAAAATAAACATTTCTTAGGAAAAAAAGGTAAAGACAGAAGTTAGCTTCTCTCCTACTGCAACAAATTCCAAAAGCTGCCCAGAGTCTGTCTGTCTACATTTCCTTTGTAACCTCAACTAAGTTGTCATCAATGGGCCAACTACTGAGTACATGAAAACTACTAATATTTGTTAAATTGTACTTAGCAAACTCCTCCAAAGTTTTTATCCATTGGCAGGAATGGATAATGCCCCTCTTTTCCAGGAGACGCTCAACAGCAGCAAGACCTGGGTTGCAACTCTGGTCCCACTGCTTTGACAATTTACTTTACCTTTTCCTGCCACTTGCCTCATTTATAAAAGAAGTAGAAAAACAGTGGCTGTAACTGAGTTTTTAAAAGAACTTTAAATGAGAAAATTCATGCAAACTGCTTAGCATAATGCCTGGCACATTGTAAACCCTCAATATGTTAGTCATTATTATTGTTAAAACAAAGTATACAGTCTTCTGAAAAAAATCACAAATATTAGACTTAAATATCTTACTTGTAAGTGATATTAAATCCAGTCAAATTATAAGCAGCATCACTAAAAAAATGCAGCAGGGCATAACCTGATGTGGCAACGACCTCTGGGACAGTCTCGTTGCCATCTCTCTCAGGAACAATGAGGCCACTGAAATGAAAACACATGTCTTATAAAGGGAAGCATAATCACAGACACATCACATGGTGACAGAATACAAATTCAACTGGATTTCACCCTTGTAATTTAAAAAGCCACTTATAGGAAGAGAGCCAAATTCCTGTGATAAATGCACAGGAACAGATCTGAATCTTTTGCTAAGCTCTTCTCTATTCTAGGTTATATATATATATATATATATATATATATATATATATATATATATATATATACGTTTGTTTGTTTTTTTTGCGGTACGCGGGTCTCTCACTGTTGTGGCCTCTCCCGTCATGGAGCACAGGCTCCGGACGCGCAGGCTCAGCGGCCATGGCTCACGGGTCCAGCCGCTCCGCAGCATGTGGGATCTTCCCTGACCGGGGCACGAACCCGTGTCCCCTGCATCGGCAGGTGGACTCTCAACCACTGCGCCACCAGTGAAGCCCCTAGGTTATATTTTAAATGAGATTTGAAACCGACGACCCTATTCTTTTTTTTTTTAAGTAAAACATTTTATAATACTCCTTTGAAAAACTGAGTAAACCTCCACAATCACAGAAAGTAACAAACTTTATGAGTTCATGGATACCAAACATATACCATTGAAAGACATGAAAACTAAAAATAGAAATAAAAGTTTGATATACAAACATCCATCATCCCAATACTATTAGCATTCTGATGTACTTTCTTTGTTTAATTGATACCATGTTACATATCATATTCTATTTTACAGGTAATATACCATAAGCATTTCTATGTCTCTAAGAGCTCCCTCAGAACTTTTAGAACCTTACTCAGAGCTCAGCCCACAACAGTATCTGTTGGGTGTCTACAAAGAGAAAGAATTACCGAGTCAAAGGGTCTAAATGATGGCTTTAAGGCTCTTAATCCATATACCAATTTGCTTTCCAGAAGAGAGATGGTGACTTGAAATCCCACCGATAGAGAATGAAAGGGTCCATCCCACCTAACCCCGCCAACAAGGAGAATTACCAGTCCTACTTTAGTTTTGCTAATTTAATATGTGAAAGTGATTTTTTTAACCTGTGGTTTTGAGCTTCTCTTATACTCCTGAGGTTAATCATTTTTCCTATGTTTACTTGCATCTTTTGCTTTTCTTCATATGCTTCTATCTTTTGCCCAGTTATTGTTCAGTACCACCATCATCTCACTCAGTTAAAGCCTAACTCCTTACCAGGCCCTGTGCAATCTGTTCCACACACACAATCCCATCCGATGAACAAACGTCTCATGTATTACAGATGGTCCCCGACTTACAATGGTTCGACTTACAATTTTTTGACTTACAGTTTTTTGACCTACAATTTTTTGACTTTACAATGGTACAAAAGGGATACACATTCAGTAGAAACTGTACTTAGAATTTTGACCTTTTCCCAGGCTAGCGATATGCTGTTGATACTCTCTCACGATGCTGGGCACCAGCACAAAGCTGTAGCTCCCAGTCAGCCACACGATCACAAGGGTAAACAACCAATACATGTACAACCACTCTGTACCCAGACAACCTTTCTGTTTTTCACTTTCAGTACAGTATTCAAAATTACATGAGATATTCAACATTATAAAATAGGCTTTGTGTTAGATGACTTTGCCCAACTGTAGGCTAATGTAAGTGTTCTGAGCACATTTAAGGTGGGCTAGGCTAAGCTATGATGTTCGGTAGGTGAGGTGTATTAAATGCATTTCAACTTACAATATTTTTAACATACAATGGGTTTATCAGGACATAACCCCATCATAAGCCAAGGAAGATCTGTACTCTCTTCCTTTCACTGGCTCAACCCCAGCCACACGGGCCTCTTTTCTTTCCTAAAGCACATACTTTTGGGCTGATGACTATCTCAAATGCTCATTCATTATGACCTAGCAATTCTATTTCTTAGTAGAAGAAACACTTGCTCACATACACAAATATATAAGAATCCTCACCGCAGCACTATTCAGAATGAGAACAGGTTGAAAACCACCTAAATGGTCATCTGGGAGCTGGATGAATGAGTCATTACATACGTTAGGTCTGCAGGACTGACAAGGCGCTCATCAAGGCATTCTGATGAGTAGGAATAAAAACAAGCTGCAAGACGATGGGCCTAGTACATGTGTACATTTATGTGTATTTATACAAGTGCATATAAAAATGAGTGGAAGAGCATATAAGCAGGGTGTGAGGAGGAAGAAGGGATGGGATTTTCATTCAACAAGTTTTTAATATGCAGGCAGAACTAGGGGTTGCAAAACGGTGAAGCATTTTCTACTATGCATTCAACTAACAAATACTAAGTACTTACTACAAGTGAGGCACTGTTCTAGGTACCAGGAATACAACAGTGAAGACGTCTCTGCCTTTACTGGAGTTCATGCCAGAGAAAGAATAAGCCTAGATACGAACCCCCAACCCCTGGCCCACAGGTGTGTATATATAATGCCAGGTAGAGGTAAATACTATGAAGGGAAATAAAACAGAGTAAAAGAACAGAAAGTGCTACTTTAGAAAGGGCATTTAGGGAAGGACTCTTGGAAGAAATGACATTTGATCACAGACCTAAATGAAGGTTTCAACCATCATCATGCTTTCATCAGTTTTATATACCAGAATCCCCTAAAATGATGAGGGGTAAGTACTTGCAAGAGCAGGGCCACCGAGAAACACGTATGTCAAAAGCAATCTTGCCATAAGAAATACTGGCACAGTAAAGGACTGGGGGACTCAGTCACATGTAGGACACTCTTTGTTATCTTAGCATGAGCTTCAGGGTCAGAGACGTGAGCTCCAATTCTTGTTCCACAAGCCTGTGCAGGTCACTGACATCTCTGAGCCTTAGCTTCCTCAAAAGCACAATGAAAGAAATCCTATCTACCTCACAGCAATGTAATGAGAAACTGTTAAAGCATGTGAAGGGCTTAAATAGCATCTCACACTAGTAGGTGCTCAATAAGAGATAGCTAATGGTATTTATTATTTATATGGTGGGGACATTTAAATGTATAGAACGAATGGCAGAATGGGTGGAGGGAGAAAGAATGGAGAGTCAGAAGGAGTGGGAGGGCCACCTGCACTAGATGACCACGTTGCTGGAGAAAGGGGATCAGCTTCCCTACTGTCAGAGAGACTTAGGCATTTGCTTCTTTTCACTTCAAAAACTTGTGACAGCTTCAGAATATGCTTTTTCCCAGTGTGAAAATAAAACAACTGGTTTATGACAAAAATAAACTTTGTACAGAATAAATGAATATAAACCTCAACCCAGTGTGCAAGGCAATAGAAAGTGTGTGGGTGAGAAAGTGATGCTGCAGGCTTGCCGTTCAACTGTCACCCTGAGCTGCCTCCACCACCCTGTCCCCTGCCCCTAGGCAGGTAAATAAATGCAGGCTCAGTTTAGGCTGCAGCCAGCTGTTCAACTTGAGAAAATCAAGAACTGCTTGCCCTGGGGTTCTTCATAATCTTATATTGTAAACACAGAGTACCATTGTTTAGAACCATTTCTGAAAATAGCTGAACTAAAGATACTGTCTTAATTCAACATAACTGTCCCAGACAGATATAGGCTCTCTGAACACACCTGGGGCACAGTCTGACTTTCCCAACTACACTATGTTAAGTTTACATAGTTGGCAAATCCTCAGTTTGACACACCTCTCTCCTTGCAAAACTATACACGCAAGGACAGGCAGATGTGGAAGGTAAGCCAGATTTTTAAAGTCAGGGTTAGGAGCCTGGGGATGGGTCCAAACAGCATCTATACTTCTGAGTGGTGAAGGAGGGTCCACAGCCACAAAAGAGGTGCCTGCCTTTGATTACCTGCCACAAACTGACCACGATTTCCATGGGGTGCTGGACAGGCTGACTCCCGCTTTCACAAGACTTCCTCTAACAGCTCTGCATCACAGCCTAAACAAATGTCTCACCAGTATTTGACTTTCTTAAAAATAACAACAAAAACCTCTAGAAGGAATAAGAATTTCCTCAGAGAGGAAAACTATTCTCCCTGCTCTATCACCACTACCACCTCTGCATCTCCCTACCAACAGATCTGAGCAGAGCGAGCAGGTACTCCACAAAGGTGCTGCACTTATGCATTTGTTGAAGTGAATGCACCACAAAGTCATAATGTTGTGCAGCTGGAAGAGACTTGCTCTAGTGGTTCTCAAATTTGTCCAGTAATGGAACTCTGTTTGTTAAACAAATTTTATTCAGAATTTCAGCATATAAAAGATAATGTGATCAACCAGTTCAGAGTCAAATTAAACTTCATGGACTGCAATACACCCAGAGAAAACACAGTACAACACCTTCATTTTAGGCTTCAGAAGATGAGGACTAGAGTGCTTAAATGAACTATTCAGACTCATGCAGAGCCTTGGGCAGAACGCAGATTAAAAGTCCAAATCTTCTGAATCCTGTGTGGCTCTCTTTTTCTTTATTTGGCTGAACTATCTGCCGCCAGGCTCACTCCACTCTGGGCCCCCAGCACATCACCACTGGGTTGATTCCTCTATCCAAAGTCCTCCTGACCCAACAGCACTCCTCAGCTCCCCATCTTGTGACATTGCCTTATGACCTAAACAGTTATTTTCAAATTCTTCCGCACATCAATGCTTCAGGGGTTCTGTGTTTCAGGTAAATTTCAATTATTAAACATACATTATCTCACTATGATTTTAGAAAATGCACACTCAATTATGTCATAGGTTAAATTTTAACACAATCAATGCATTAATTTATACATTTCAGTAAATAAACTTTTTTATAGAAGCTTAAAAATCCTCCTGTTGTCTGTACATATACTGTGGCTTCTCTCAAAAGTCACTGACTAAAACAGTTATACCCTTCTGCTTGTTTTGTGGTTGCTGTTGGTTCACATGTCTGCTCATTAAATACACAGTCTGGGTGAACTACAGGGTTATGCATACCCTCTTGGCAGATGTTCCCACAGGGCTATTGGCAAGCTGATTCAAAGTGCCTGGCACATAAAGAGAGGACTCCATGAGTTTTGATTAACAAATGCAGTATCAAGTAAACCTCCAACAAGTACTATTATCATGATAACATCATACTACAGATAGTTTTTGTGCTGTGTTAAAGTTTGGGGTGCCTCTTGCTATAAGACAAGGTATGAGTCAAATTCTGGCATAAAGATGTATATGCCCAACATGTAGCCAATATTTTGATGCTTAGCATGGCCTATCCACGCTGTTCTTTGGCCCTCTAAGTGAATCTCTAAAACCCAGAAAATGGCCTTGGTTCTCAGTTCAAAGACATGTTGCAGAGATTTCTAAGCCAAAGGGAGTGGAGAAATACAAGGGCACATTAGTTCCCTGATCTCAGCTGTCCTTTGCCTCCTCATGTTCTGTTCACTCTCTGTTATCTCCTCACCTACAAGAGACATCAACCAGCCCCATGTGAGGAATACAAAAAATATTTGTTAAATTGATTTCTTTTAAAGTCAGGGAAATCAAATATTTGAGGGAAAGAAATCCAGAAAGTCAGCTGACAACTATGACTCTCTAAGGATACGCATTTTAGAAAAAATATATTTAAAAAATCCTCTATCAAGTAAAAGGAAGAAAAATAAAACAGTTTTGAATTTGCATGTGGTCAAAAATATAATAAACAACACAGCTACTTACTGTTAATAAAAAGTAAAATGTCAAAACAATTCAGAGCACCCCATGTATTTGGTGTTAAGCTGTTTAACAACAAACACAGAATATACTGTAGAAAAAAAATCACAACACGTAACTGGAATGTTCCTCATTCTCCACAGGTAACCACTGTTCATTTTATGTATACTCTTCCAAAACTTTTCCCTCACCCATATTAAGGTATATACATAATTACACATCACACACACACACACACACACACACACACACACACAGAGCTATATCTGAATTCAACAAATAACTCCTGAATGCCTATGCAATGAAGAACACAACAAGGATCAAGATAAACATGGTTCCTGATTTAATTTTTCACAGAAATAATATATTCGATATATTGCTCACAAAACATTTTTAGATGTAAACTTCACCACCACCACAAGAAGTAGGTAAATTTGATACTACTATCACAACTTTATAGATCAGGAAACTAAAAAGAGAGGTCAAGTACTCTGCCCAAAAACTCACCCAGAAGCTACAGGAAACCAAGTTAGGACTAGCACACAAGTGATAGGACTCCATAACTAGTACTCTTTCCATGAAGTAAATGTTTTAAGTGATAAAAAAGGTGAATCCAGTAAGAATACAATCTAGGAGATACATAAATGCAGAAATCAAACAATGGTTAACCAGTATTTATATGACTGAGCTTACCTAAAGGCAGCAACTAGAGGTGCGTAAATTGAGTCCCCATCATAAACATATAAATGGTCCCAACTACACTCTGTAGCAAAATGATTGAAACGAAGTCTCATTATTCTATTTGGCCTGAAAAGAACAGAAAAAAGTAATTTATAATAATCATAATCACTATAAAACATTTGAGAAAAAAATATAGATTTTTAAAGAATTTATATATAAAGAAGAAATTAATAGTATGTAATCAGTACTCCTTCACTTGTCAAAGATTTCCTTAGTACTTTCTATGTGCTAGAGACCACTAAATATGCAATGGTAAACAAAATAGACATGGTCTATGCATCTTTGGGCCTTATAGTCTATACAGTGGCTATTCTTTACCAATCCATCAGCCTTTCTTATCAACTTAAGATTTCATACTACCTCATTTTACAAACACACCTGCCAATCCTCTAAACTCACCTGCCCCTCTGCCTTTTCATGGAACTCCCTGGAAGAAGCCCTGGTATAGAGAAAACCAAGCCATGCTGGAGAAAGTCACAACATTGGGTAGGCTGGTTCCAATACTGGTGCTTCGATTCTGCCAGCAGTCCTACTACTAGTTCTCAATTTCTATTTCAGACCACCCAGTCCCACCTCCCTGCTTATGCTCAGCACTCAGACAAAAATTTCTCAAATTCCCACTTTCTAAAATAGATACATCTACCTACTTTTCCTTCCATCTCTCAAATATTTAACATCTCCGTCTCATCTGAAACTTCCAAGTCCAGACTTAAATCTCTTTAAGTATCACATATTTTACAAAAAACAACAAAACACAAAAAACTTTAAATCCCAACTCTCCTTCCAGCTACTATCAGACCTATCCCTTTCTCCTCTGAAACTCCTCAGGAGACTTCGGTTTTCTCCATTTCCTCACATCCCACTCACCTTTTCACTCTCCAACCTGGCTTTAGGCCAAAGACTCTACTCCAAAAGTTCTTGGTAATATCAACACCATCTATATACTGGTGATTCCTAACTATATGTCTCCAGCCTGAACCTTTCATCTACCCCATACTTCTTGTCTAACCAAACAATTAAATAAATACATAAACAAGTTAACTCACATGGTGATGAATACTGGGAAGAAATTAAAGGAATGTGATGTAGTAGTACAACAGGTGGTGGGGAGATACCCCAGAAAGTTTTGGAAAAGATCAGAATGGCGAGAGATAAGCCATGTGAAAAGTCTGGGGGGACAATGTTTCAGGCAGATAGAATAACAGTCTTAAAGTTTTAGACTTTAGAAGTTGATGTGTCCAAGCAACGTGAAGAAAATCAGCATGTCTGAAACATAGCAAACAGAAGGAATAAGATAAGAAGTGAGTGAGAGGTGGGCAAGGGGCAAAGGTAAAAACCGGAGGCCAATTTCAAGGCTATTACAGTGGCCCAGGAAAGAGAGGATGGCTGGTGGTTCTTAAAATAACTGTAGAGTTGAAGATGAAGAGGATTGGGGAGATATTCTTGAGGGGAAAACTGATAGAACTTACTGACAGGCTGAATATGTGGATAAGGAAACGGAGGATTTGAAGTTTTTTGCTTAGTTTTATGCTTAGGCTGAGGTGGAGCAACCACTGACAGCACACTCAGAGCAACAGTGGAGAAGGACATCAGATGGGAGTGAACTGGTAGAAAGGGCAAGGGCAGACAGCTCCTTAGAGCAGCAGTTCTCAGAGTATGGTCCACACAATGCCAGGGTCCCTGAGGCCCTTTTAGGAGGTCCAAGAGGTAAAAACTATGGTTATTTAGACTTGGATATCTGGTAGATATTTTCTTGAAAATGAACAAAGCAAGCCTGTATTTGTTGCCAAAGAAAATATAAGCTTTCAAGCAATAATGAGTTTTGGAAAATTTGTACCTACCACCCAGATACAACTTCCCAATACTTAAAATTTTCTGATGAGATTGATGGTGATTTTTAACTACGGTGATGTTTTAAATTTCATATAATGAAATATATCGACATCTGGAAGACCTGCATAATTCAGTGAACCAATATTTTCCGAATGTTACAAAATCATGCATGGGTTAAAGATCTATTTAAAGTACAAGAAAACCAATTAAAAAATTTTTTTTTATTTTTGGCCATGCCACACGGCATGTGGTATCTTAGTTCCCTGACCAGGGATCGAACCCATGCCCTCTGCAGTGGAAGCGTGGAGTCTTAACCATTGGACCGCCAGGGAAGTCCCATAGAAAACCAGTTTTAACTTAACAAGTTCTAAAAGTTCATTAGGATCATTTCAGATTCCACACTGCAATTCAGTTTTAAGAAATTACCACTTGTCCAGTTTTGGTCCAGTCTTCTAAGACTGTCCACAATTATTTTAAAGGGTTATTAATGGTTGCAATGCGAGTGAATGCATGTGACACTTTCTGCAAGAAGCTTTTAAGAAGCAGGTCTGCTTTCTCTGTACTTCCTCCTTCCCCTCCTGCTGGCTGCAGTTAGCCAACACTGAAGCTAATGAATGAATGGCAGAGCTTGGGTCCTACTACCAATGGGAAGAAAGCTGCCTGCTGACCAGGAACACCTGCCTTGGAACTGTTATGTGAGGAAGAAATAAACTTCCATATGTTAAATCACTAAAAATAGTAAATAAATAAATAAGTAGGCCTATTAAAATCTCTTCCCTTCCCTACTACATATTCAAGTGAAGTCTAATCTTCTTCATATACCTCAACCATAATAAAATATTGTAACAGTTTTTTAACTATTACAACTGAAAATATACAAATTTCTGGTGTGTATAATTCATTTGCAAATCAACACAGAAGTTTTTTTCAATTAACATTGAAGATTAAGAAAAATAAGAAAATCAAATTCACTTGTCAAAGTAAAGGTTACCAAATAAAAAATATTTTAAGTTGCCACAGATTGTTAATTTTACATGTTGGAAAAGTAATCTCACAATGAGCTCTATCCTGAAGAAAAAAAAAAAAAAAACTTAGCCATTACTACTTACTGTCCTTCAATGAGCCATGTGCACTTTGTTTTATATTTATAATTTCCAGGTCCATCTGTTATAAACCCAGAAGATCCAGTTAGTCTGTAATTCAAAAAATAAAAAAATTTAAATGCATCAAAATTTCATATATTAATAATATCTTTCTTAATTCTGAATACAATCCAAGTGGGTACACTGATGCATACTATGACCAGAAGAAAAAGACTGGATAGTTATACACAGATTACACAAATCTGGATGAAACAAATTCATGCCATATACTTAAGAAAAGGGGATACAAATACATTAAAAACAACAGGAATGAACAAAAACATACATCTTTCTAGCTGAGATGGGAAAATCACACTTTGTTTCCATACAAATGGCCACAAGAAGTTAGTTATAAATATCAGTTGGTTTTTAAAAAACAAGGCCACACAGTTACCATTACAAGTAAAATGTGTAAATGCAATAAATAACGCTGTGGCCAGCATAACTATGATGCGCAAGCACATCAATCCACAACACACAACAGACCCACCACAGCTATTTAGTTGCTTCTTCTGAAGTGGCAATCTACCACACTCTGAGCAGTGCACATCAGCACCTGACTTCCCACACACATGCCAAGCTTGAAGTTTATCAATATTTTTAGGTCTTGCCAATATGACAGGTACATCTTAGTATCTCATTAATATTTTTACTAGTACTAACCCTAATGTATGAAGATTCTCATGTGTTTTGGTCATTTGCATTTTCTCCTTTGCAAATTAAGACTCAATATTCTTTACTCACTTTGCTACCAAGTTATCTTTTTCAAAATAATGTTTAAGAGCGCTATTTATATTAAGAAGCTCCCATTTGTATGGTAAATGTACTATAAACATATTTTCTCAGTTTATGTCTAGTATATATTGTAGAAATATATACTAGAAATGTAGAAATTTTTAATATTTAACAATGCTATTTCTTTCCTCTTTGCTGTTTCCAGATCACTTTTCCTCCCTCTTCCATCAACAATGTCAGCCTTTCTGAAACAAATGCTCTCTTCTGGATCTGCCTCCCTTACTTGCTGAGTTATCTACTGACATCCCAATTACTCCTCTCCACCCACTCCAGATATCAGCATCTAGCTCACTGCCTTCCATTCAGCCACATCCAAGATGTCCCATCCAAAGCCCAGCCTCTCCATTTCTTAACTTCACCATTAACAATTTTTTCCTCTACCCCACTTTAGTTACCCACTCTTTTCAGCCCTGCTGTTAGGAGTGAAAACTCTACCATAAAATCTCCATTTAAAGCGACCTACACTCTGACCACCATCTCTGCTCTCTCTACTTCATTTAGCCTAATTCCCCCTCTCCAATGAATCTTCAGCCCCGACCTCCAATCCACACAACTATCACTTCTTTATGTTCATCACTCACACATTTCACTTTCTCACTTACCTAGGTATGATTCCAGGGTCCATCACAATTATCATCCTCTGCAAATCTCTTGACTTCTTTGCATTCTCTCTCTCTCTGCTGTACTTGCCTGATATAAATGTCTCTGTGTCTTACTCCCCAACATCCATTCCATTCCCAAAATATTAGTCTAAGCCAATCATGGTTTCCTGTGCCCCTTGCCAATTAGAAATGTGTATTAGTTAAGATTAAGTTCTAATGCAACTGACAGAAAACCCTAAATAGTAATGGCTTTAACCAAGATATAAAGCCCTGGGCTTCCCTGGTGGCGCAGTGGTTGAGAGTCCACCTGCCAATGCAGGGGACACGGGTTCGTGCCCCGGTCCGGGAAGATCCCACATGCCGCAGAGCGGCTAGGCCCGTGAGCCATGGCTGCCGGGCATGCGCGTCCGGAGCCTGTGCTCCGCAACGGGAGAGGCCACAACAGTGAGAGGCCTGCGTACTGAAAAAAAAAAAAAAAGATATAAAGTCCAAACATAAGCAACCTGGAGCACATAAAGCATTTCTATGCTCATCAGGGAGCTAATTAATGTTCTGCCATCTTGTTGCTCCGTCATCCTCAACATGTGCTTCCACCTCATAATCCAAGATGGCTGCACAAACTCCAGTTATTATTTCCATATTCTACACAGTAGGAAGGAGTTGAAAGAAAACAAGGTACATACCCCTGCCCTCTAAGTCAAACATGACAATTCAACTTACCCCCTAGCCAAAAATTAGACATACCTAAATGTACAGCGAGGCTGAGAAATATAGCCATTATCCCAGATGACCATATACTCTGTGAAAAATCAGGACTCTTTACTAATGAAGAGAAGACTACTACTTCTGTCACAGCATGTAATCTAATCTTAGATGTGAGGGGAAGTCTGATGGAGGGTTTCTAGGAAATATTTCCTCATTCCTAGCTACGACACCTAGATCTCCTCTTCAATAAGACTTGTTGCCAGCTGCAGAAATGAGTGTGGTCAACAGACAGCATCCAGCTGTCAGTTCCATTGGAGCTGCCTTGCCCTAGGTCATGCCCTTCCCAGCACAGCCCACACAGAGTGGGTATAAAGGCTGGGCATTTTTCAGTCTAACATGGGACAACTCTGGCAGGCAATCCTTACTCCAGAACTCTCCTTTGTCAGGCCTGCATTGAAGCTCAACTTCTTCCTTTGCCCAGTTCTGCTTCCTGCCCCTTCCTCTCACAGATGCTATAATTAACTTGTACCCCAAACTCCATTTCAGAAAATGCTTCCAAGAAACCCAGCCTATGACAGACAGACATCCAAAGAGACCATCCTTCTTCCTCTGGACTTTGCTATGTTTGGATTTTACTTCAGCCATCACGCTATGAGTCTAAACACAAAGCCAACACCAAGGATGACAAATCAAAGGAGTGCCAAGGTCCCTGAAGAGCCACACCAAACAGCCACAGAGACCACCCCAGGTTTACAGGTAAATAAATTTCCCAGTAGTTCAAACAGTTTTGTGGCTTTCTACTATGCTTCTTTTGTTTCTAAGAATTTCTACAGACTTCACATGGACATGTTCAGATATTTGCAAATCTGCATCCCTTTTGGAGAAAATATAGGTCAATTTTGAATATTTACTTCATATCTTTAAACATACACATTTACATAATTTTACAGGTAGTGAATAGATATGATCAGACAGGCTTTTTTGGGTCAACTAAAGGACAATTCTCCCTTGTCCACTGATCTCCCCAAGCACTCCACCCCTTCTCCCCACCAAGATAAACATTTAACAGAATTTCCATCCTGTTCCGCTGATCTATATTTCTGGTTTTGTGCCAATACCATACTGTTTTTTTAATGGTAACATTTATATATATATATTTTTTAGTTTATTATTTATTTTTGGCTGTGTTGGGTCTTCGTTGCTGCACGCAGGCTTCTCATTGAAGTGGCTTCTCCTGCTGCGGAGCACAGGCTCCAGGCACATGGGCTTCAATAGTTGTGGCACACGGGCTCAGCAGTTGTGGCTCACGGGCTCTAGAGCACAGGATCAGTAGTTGTGGTGCACGGGCCCAGCTGCTCTGTGGCATGTGGGATCCTCCTGGACCAGGGCTCAAACCCGTGTCCCCTGCATTGGCAGGCAGATTCTTAACCACTGTGATACCAGGGAAGTCCCCATACTGTTTTGATTACTGTAGCTTTGTTGTATAGTCAGAAGTCATGGAGCCTGATTCCTCTATCTCTTTCTTTCTCAAGATTGCTTTGGCTATTTGCGGTCTTTTGTGTCTCCATACAAATTTTAAGATTTTTTGTTCTACTTCTGTGAAAAATGTCATTGGTAATTTGATAGGGATTGCAATGAATCTGTAGATCACCTTGGGTAGTATAGTCATTTTGACAATATCGATTTTCCCAATCCAAGAACATGGTATATCTTTCTGTCTGTTTGTGTCATCTTTGATTTCTTTCTTCACTGTCCTATAGTTTTTGGAGTACAGGTCTTTTGCCTCCTTAGATAGGTTTATTCCTAGGTATTTTACACTTTTTGATGCAATGGTAAATAGGATTGTTTCTGTAATTTCTCTTTCTGGTCTTTCCTTGTTAGTGTATAGAAATGCAAGAGATTTCTGTGTATTAATTTTGCATCCTGCAACTTTACCAAATTCATTGATGAACTCTAGTAGTTTTCTGGTAGCATCTTCAGGATTTTCTATGTATAGTATCATATCATCTGCCAACGATGAATTTTATTTCTTCTTTTCCAATTTGGATTCCCTTTATTTCTTTTTCTTCTCTGATCACCGTGGCTAGGACTTCCAAAACTATGCTGAATAGAAGTGGCAAGGGTGGACATCTTTGTCTTGTTCCTGATTTTAGAGAAAATGCTTTCACCTTTTCACCATTGAGTATGATGTTAGCTGTAGGTGTGTCATACATGGCCTTTATTATGTTGAGATATGTTCCCTCTATTACAACTTTCTGGAGAGTTTTTATCATAAATCGGTGTTGAATTTTGTCCAAACCTTTTCCTGCATCTACTGAGATGATCATATGGTTTTTATTCTTCAATTTGTTGATGTAATGTATCACAATGACTGATTTGCGGATATTGAACAATCCTTGCATCCCTGGGCTATATCCCACTTGATCATGGTGTACAATTGTTTGAATGTACTGTTGGATTTGGTTTGCTTGTATTCTTTTGAGGATTTCTGTGTCTATGTTCAGCAGTGATATTGGCCTGTAATTTTTTGTGTGGTATCTTTGTCTGGTTTTGGTATCAGAGTGATGGTGGTCTCATAGAATGAATTTGGGAGTGTTCCTTCCTCTGTGATTTTTGGCAATAGTCTAAGAAGGATAGGTGTTAACTCTTCTCTAAATGTTTGATAGAATTTGCCTGTGAAGCCATCTGGTCACGGATTTTTGTTTGTTGGAAGTTTTGTTTGCTGCAAGTTTTTAGATCACAGTTTCAATTTCAGTACTTGTGATTGGTCTATTCATGTTTTCTATTTCTTCCATGTTCAGTCTTGGAAGATTATACCTAAGAATTTGTCCATTTCTTCTAGGTTGTCCATTTTATTGGTTGCTTATGATCCTTTGTATTTCTGTGGTGTCATTTGTATTTGAGACCTCTCCCTCCTTTTCTCGATGAGTCTGGCTAAAGGTTTATCAATTTTGTTTACCTTTTCAAAGAACCAACTTTTAGTTTCATTGATCTTTTCTATTGCTTTCTTCATCTCTATTTCATTTATTTCTGCTCTGATCTTTATGAATTCTTTCCTTTTACTAACTTTGGGTTTTGTTTGTTCTTCTTTCTCTATTTGCTTTAGGTATAAGGTTAGATTGTTTATTTAAGATTTTTCTTGTTTCCTGAGGTAAGACTGTATTGCTATAAACTTGCCTCTTAGAACTGCTTTTGCTGCATCCCATAGGTTTTGGATCGCCCTGCTTTCATTTTCATTTGTCCCTAGGTATTTTTTGATTTACTCTGATTTCCTCAGTGATCCATTGGTTTTTTAGTAACACTCTTTAGCCTCCACATGTTTGTGTTTTTTCGGTTTTTTTCTTATGGTTGATTTCCACTCTCATAGTGTGTGGTCAGAAAAGATGTTTACTATGATTT
Organism: Grampus griseus; assembly: GCF_964374135.1. Lineage (NCBI taxonomy): Eukaryota > Metazoa > Chordata > Mammalia > Artiodactyla > Delphinidae > Grampus > Grampus griseus. The sequence goes on from NC_139008.1 coordinate 59,040,851, forward strand.
CAATTTTCTTAAATTTACCAAGGTTCACTCTGTGGCCCAGCATGTGATCAATCCAGGCGAATGTTCCACGTGCACTTGAGAAGAATGTGTATTCTGCTGCTTTTGGATGGAATGCTCTATAAATATCAATTAAGTCCATCTGGTCTAATGTGTCATTTAAGGCCTGTGTTTCATTACTGATTTCCTGTCTGGATGATCTGTCCACTGATGAAACTGGGGTGTTAAAGTCCCCCACTATTATTGTGTTACTGTCAATTTCTCCTTTTGTGGATGTTAGTATTTGCCTTATATATTGAGGTGCTCTTATATTGGGTGCATATATATTTACAATTGTTATATCTTCTCCTTGGATCATTATGTAGTGTCCTTTGCCTCTTATAACATTCTTTATTTTAAAGTCTTTTTTGTCTGAAATGAGTATTGCTACTCCAACTTTCATTCCTGTTTGTGTGTAATACACTTTCCATCCCCTCACTTTCAGTCCATAGATCTGAAATGGGTCTCTTGTAGACAGTAAGAGTCTTGTTTTTGTATCCATTCATCCAGTCCATGTCTTTTGGATGGAGCATTTAATCCTTTTACATTTAAGGTTATTATCAATATGTATGTTCTTACTGCCATTTTGTTAATTGTTTTGGGTTTGTTTTTGTAGGTCTTTTTTCTTCCCTTCCTCTCTTGTTCTCTTCTCTTTGATTTGATGACTAACTTCAGTGTTGTGTTTAGATTCTTTTTTCTGTTTTGTGTATCTATTGTAGATGTTTGGTTTGTGGTTACCATGAGGTTTTGATATAGCAGCCTATATAAACGAGATGTTTTAAGTTGCTAGTCTTTTAATTTCAAATGTATTTCCAGTATCCTGCATTTGTTCTCTCCTCTTCTCACAATTGCTGGTTTTGATATCATATTTGTGTGCAGATGATTTCTTACCTTTACATATGTTTGCCTTTACCGGTGGGCTTTTTCCATTTGTAATTTTCTTGTTTCTAGTTGTGGTCTATTCTTTTCCGCCTAGAGAAGTTCCTTTAGCATTTGTTGCAAAGCTGTTGTGGTGGTGCTGAATTCTCTTACCTTTTGGTTGTTTGTGTGACAGCCTTGCTGGGTAGAGTATTCTTGGTTGTAGGTTCTTCCCTTTCATCACTTTAAATATATCGTGCCACTCCCTTCTGGCCTGCAGAGTTTCTGCTGAGAAATCAGCTGATGACCTTATGGGAATTCCCTCGTACATTATTTGTTGCTTTCCCCTTGTTGCTTTTAATATTTTTTGTCTTTAATTTTTGTCAATTTGATTACTATGTGTCTCAGTGTGTTCCTCCTTGGGTTTATCCTGCCTGGGACACTATGTGCTTCCTGGACTTGGGTGACTATTTCCTTTCCCATGTTAGGGACATTTTCAACTATTATCTCTTCAAATATTTTCTCAGGTCCTTTCTCTCTCTCTCTTCTCTTTCTGGGACCCCTAAAATGAGAATGTTGGTGTGTTTAATATTGTCCCAGAGGTCTCTTAGACTGTCCTCATTTCTTTTCATTCTTTTTTCTTTATTCTGTTCCATGGCAGTGATTTCTACCATTCTGTCTTCCAGCTCACTTATCCATTCTTCTGCCTCAGTTATTCTGCTATTGATTCCTTCAAGTGTATTTTTCATTTCAGTTATTGTATTGTTCTTCTGTTTGTATGTTTAGTTCTTCTAGGTTTTTTTAAACATTTCTTGTATCTTCTCCATCTGTGTCTCCATTTTTTTCCCCACGGTCTTGGATCATCTTTACTATCATTACTCCAAATTCTTTTTCAGGTAGATTGCCTACCTCTGCTTCACTTAGTTGTTCTTCTGGGCTTTCCTCTTGTTCCGTCATCTGGATATATTCCTCTGCTGTCTCGTTTTGTGTGACTTTCTGTGATTGTGATTTCCATTCTGCAGATGGCAAAGTTGTAGTTCTTCTTGCTTCTGCTGTCTGCCCCGTGTTGGATGACGCTAAGAGGCTTGTGCAGGCTTCTTGGTGGGAGGGACTGGTAGCTGCCCAATGGGTCTTGGGAGCTGGGTCTTGTTCCTCCGGTGGGCAAGGCCATGCCAGGGGGTGTGTTTATTGGGCAGCTGTTTATTCAGGAAGACTTTAAGCAACCTGTCTGCTGATGGGTGGGGCTGTGTTCCCACCCTGCTGGTTGTTTGGCCTGAGGCATTCCAGTACTGGAGGCTACAGGCTGTTGAGTGGGGCCAGGTCGTAGTGAGAAAATGGCAGTCTCCAAGAGGGCTCACGCCTATGAGTCCTACCCAGAACTGCCCCTGCCAATGTTCTTGTCCTCTCAGCAAGTCACAGCCACTCCCTGCCGCCTCTGCAGGAATCCCTCCAATACTGTCAGGTAAGTCTGGCCCAGTCTCTCATGAGGTCACTGCTTTTTTCCCTGGGTTCTGGTGCGCACCAGATCCTGTGTATGCCCTCCAAGTGTGGAGTTTCAGTTTCCCCCACTTCTGTGGAATTCCTGTGATCAAACCCCGCTGGCCTTCAAAGCTAGATTATCTGGGGGCTCCTCCTCCCGTTGCCAGGCTGCCAGGCTGGGGAGCCTGATGTGGGGCTCAGAACTTTCACCCCTGTGGTATAATTATTTTTATAATTATTTTCCAGTTTGTGGGTTGCCCACCTGGCATGTATGGGATTTGATTTTATCGTGATTGCATCCCTCCTACCATCTTGTTCTGGCTTCTTCTTTGTCTTTGGATGTAGGGTATCTTTTTTGATAGACTCCAAAATTTTTTTGTCAGGGGTTGTTCAGCAGTAAGCCATGATTTTGGTTTTTCCATGAGAAGGGGGGAGGTCATGTCCTTCTACTCCACCATAGGTCCTGGAAAGCACATGGCACACCTGGGGGCCACAGTGAGGTCAAGGGTAGAGAGCAAAAGTTTGTTTCTTCTGAACAGGACGTGGTTAGGTTTTGTTTCTCAACCTAGTCTGACAGTTTTACTGACACAGTATAATCTATTCACATTTAGAATAATGACTGCTATACTGATTTGACTCCTTCCAACCAAATTTTTAAATCAACCTTAATGAGGAGTAATTTATATATAATAAAATGCAGCCAACATAAATGTACAATTTGGTAAGTTTTGACAAATTTATACACATATAAAACCCCAAAACAAGATATAAAACAGTTCTGTCACCCCCCAAAGTTCCCTCAGACCTCTTTGCAGGCACTCCTTCTCAACACTGATCTTGTTTCTATCATTGCAGACCTGATTTATAGAACCTGATTTTATAGAACCTGATTTAATGGAATCATGCAGAGACACTTTTGTGCCTTGCTTCTTTCGATCAGCATGTTTCTGAGTACAGTGTGTATCAATAGTTTGTTCCTTCCTATTGCTGTGTGGTATTCTACTGTATGAATATACCACAACACGTCTATCCATTTTCCTGTTGATAGACACTTGGATTATGTAGTTATAGATGCTTATGAACAAAGCTGCTAAGAACACTTGTGCACAAGCCTTTGTGTGGACATTTCTCTTGGATAAAAACATAAAAAAGGAATAATTGGATCAAAGTATAGATATACACGTAAATTTAAAGAAACTGCCAAATTGTTTCCTAAGTGGTTATACATCTTACACATCATCTAGGTATAAATCTTCTCTGCTCTCAGGTCTCCCAGTATTCCCACAGCCTCAGCAATATACCCCTTCAGCAATATATTGGACTGTGCAACTCCAAGATGAACATGTTTTTCTTAACAGCTCAGATATCAGGATGCATTGTAAAACCAATGGCAGTTCGTAGTTTAAATGTTTTTCTTTCTTAGAAGTACATAAGGGTGCATTTTACCCTCAATAGTATCTTAATAAACTGCAGTTATACATATGGCAAACCCTAAACCTGACTGAATCCAACTCTCTGCTTACTCTGTATATGAAACCAAGCAGCTAAATAAGGCTAGTGACACAACACTGTGCTGACTGGTCTCACTTTACATTTATAAACACATATCTCAAGTAGGTTCCAAGCACTGTGGGACAATCAATCCTTTCATTTCCCTGGCCAATTCTCTTATACCTTATTATCTTTCACCTTTCCAAACCCTCTTCCCTCTCTTCAATTTTAGCTGACGATCAATTGATTACTTCACTTGTTTCACATCTATTTACCACCAGTGGAATGTAAATTTCATGACAGCAAGGACTTTTGTCTGCTTTGTTCATTATTTCTAGTGCCTAGAAGTGTGTCTGGCATCCTAATGACACAAAGTGAATAGCTGTGGAAAGAAGAAATAAATCAGGAGAGACCTATATTTTCTTACCATTACTAAATGCAGGTACTTTGCCTTAACCCTAGTTACAATGGATAGGGTCACACCCTCTACCTGGGTGCAGAATTCTAAAACTCTACTCAATCAAGGGCCTCACCAGAACAAACCTAATTCTAAACCCCATGCTATACTTTTTCTATCTACTGGATAAGCCTAAGACTAGCTGCTGGATTCCCTTCTTAAAAAACAAACTCCCTTCTCATGTTCTCAAGCTATTCCCTACTTTTTTTTTTTTTTTTTTTTTTTACTTTTACAACAAAGGTCTTCTTAAGAATTATCTACTGTTGGGAATTCCCTGAGGTCCAGTGGTTAGGACTTCATGCTTTCACTACCAAGGGTGTGGGTTCAATCCCTGGTATGGGAAATAAGATCCTGCAAGCTGCACAGCGCAGCCAAAAAAACCCCCAAACAAACCAAAAAACAAACAAAGAAAAAACCATAAAGAATTATCTACTCTCGCTGACAATACTCTTACCTTGTAATTTCTTAACCCCATTCCAATGGGGTCTAACCCTCACCCCTCCTCTGAAATCCTTCTGTTAAGGGATAGAGGAGTAAATTCTCAGATCCCTTATTTCCTTCTCAGATCCCTTCTTACTTCACTCTCTTACACATCTGAAGTAGCTGATGACTCCCTCTTTATTTTTTTTTTGCATTTAATCTTTTGTTTTCTTCCAATTTTATTGAGATAACTGACATACAGCACTACCTAAGTTTAAGGTGTATAGTATAATGATTTGACCTACATACTTCATGAAATGATTATCACAATAAATTTAGTGAACATCCATCATCTCATATAGATACAATATTAAAGAAATAGAAAACAAAGTTTTTCCTTGTGATGAGAACACTTAGGATTTAGTCTCTTAACAACTCTCATATATAACATACAGCAGTGTTAATTAAATGTATCATGTACATCCTTAGTACTTCCTTATCTTATAACTAGAATTTTGTACCTTTTGACTACTTTCATTCAATTCCCCCTCCCCCCACCCCCTGCCTCTGGTAACCACAAATCTGATCTCTTTTTCTGTTTGTTTCTGAAGTATAATCGACCTACAACACTATGTTAGTTCCTGTTACACAACATAGTGTTTTAATACTTCTATACATGTCAAAATTATCACAATGATAAGTCCAGGTACAATATGTCATCATACAAAGATATTACATAGTTATTGGCTATAGTCACCACGCTGTACATTTCATACCTGTGATTCATTTGCAACTCTAAGTTTGTGCCTCTTAATCTCCACTTATTTTTTCCTCCTCCACTCCCCTCCCCTCTAGCAACCACCTGTTTGTCCTCTGTATATACAACTCTATTTGTTTTGTTTTTTAGATTCCACATGTAAGTGAACTCATACAGTATTTGTCTTTCTCTTATTTCACTTAGCATAATATGCTCTAGGTCCATCCACGTTGTCACAAATGGCAAGATTTCATTCTTTTTCCAGCTGAGTAATATTCCATTGCATTTATACACCACAGCTTTATCCATTCATCTATTGATGGGCACTTAGGTTGCTTCCATATATTGGCTATTGTAAATAATGCTGCAGTGAACATAGGGATATATATATATATCTTTTCTAATTGGTGTTTTCTTTTCTTTGGATAAAATACCCAGAAGAGGAGTTGCTGGATCATATGGTGGCTCTTTTTAATTCTTGAGGAATCTTCATACTGTTTTCCATAGTGGCTGCACCAATTTACATTGCCACCAACAGTGCACAGGGTTCCCTTTTCTCCACATCCTCACCAATTCTTGTTATTTGTTGTCTTTTTGAAAATAGCCATTCTGAATGGTATGAGGTGATATCTCATTGTGATTCTGATTTGCATTTACCTGATGATTAGTGATGTTGAGCATCTTTTCATGTGCTGTTGGCCATCTGTACGTTTTCCTTGGAAAAATGTCTATTCAGATCCTCTGCCCATTTTTTAGTCAGGTTGTTTCTTTGTTTTTTCATATTGATCTGTATGAGTTCTTTGTATATTTTAGATATTAACCTCATATTGAAAATACCATTTGCAAATACCTTCTCTCACTCAGTAGGTGGCCTTTTTGTTTTGTTGACAGTTTCCTTCACTGTGCAAAAGATATTTAGTTTGATGTAGTCCCATTTGTTTATTTTTGCTTTTGTTTCCCTTGCCTGAGGAGACATATCCAAAAAAACTAAGAGTGATGTCAAAGAGCATACTGCCTATGTTTTCTTGTAGAAGTTTTATGGTTTCATGTCTTATATTTAAGTCTTTAATTCATTTTGAATTTATTTTTGTGCATGGTGTGAGAGTAGTCCAGTTTGATTCTTTTGCATGTAGCTATCCAGTTTTCACAATACCATTTATTCAAGAGGTTGTCTTTTCCCCATTGTATATTCTTGCTTCCTTTATCATAGATAATTGCCCATATAAGTGTGAACTCACTTCTGGGCTCTGTATTCTGTTCCACTGATGTATATGTCTGTTTTTGTTCCAGTACCATACTGTTTTGATTACTGTAGCTTCGTAATATAGTTCGAAATCAGGGCGCCTCCCTCTTTCTTAAAACACTTTCTCCACTTGGTTTCCCAAACCCTACACTCTGGACTCACAGGCAGCTTCTTCTCAGTCCCCTTTAGTAAGTCCAACTGCTTATCCCAATATCTAAATGTAGGAATGCCCCAAGGCTCCAACCTCAGTCTGCTTCTCTACCTAAATTCACTGGGTAAGTGATCTCAAACTGTCTCAAAGCCTTAAGTACCAACTGCATATATTTTTTACAACGAAACTATCATCTCTATGATTGGAACACCATTCTCCTGGTTATCCCAGGCAAAAACTATGAACAATACAGGCATATTATCTGTAAAAAAAATTACTATTTTATTTTCTTCTAACATTTTAATTATATTTTGTTATCTTCTTGTCTTATTACAACTGGTTAAGATCTCCAATTACACTGAAAAGAACTGGTAATGGTGAGTATCCCTGTCTTGTTCCCAATCTCAGGTGAAAGCTTTCAATATTTCACCCTACAGTGTGATATTTACCCTAAATTCTTTGTATGAAGTCTTCACCAGATTAAGGAAGTAATTTTCTATTTTTTCTTTCTTTCTTTTTTTAAATTTATTTGGCTACACCAGGTCTTAGTTGCAGCACGTGGGATCTTCGTTGCCACATGCTGGATCTTCGTTGCAGCATGTGGCATCTTTAGTTGTGGCATGTGGTATCTTTTAGTTACGGCATGAGGGATTTTTAGTTGCAGCATTGGGATCTTTTAGTTGTGGCATGCGGGCTCTTAGTTGCAGCACGCAGGATCTAGTTCCCTGACCAGGGATCTCCCTGACCAGGGATCAAACCCAGGCCCCCTGCATTGGGAGTGCAGAGTCTTAACCACCAGACTACCAGGGAAGTCCCTATTCTTTAAACTAAAGATTTTCTTTTTTACTACTAATGAGTACTGAACTCTATTTTCTTTTTAAAAAACTGTCCATCTAATGAAACGATCATTTGGTTTTTCTCCTTTATTCTGTTAAATCGACCTTGAATTTCTCAAATCTAAGAAACCCAAAGTTGGGTTCAATTTGGTCATGATTCTTTTTATATTTTGCTGGATACAGTTTGCAAATATTTTTTTAAATTTTTTTTAATATGTTTGTAAGTTAGACTGACCTGCTGCTTTCCTTCTTTGTCAGGTTTTGATAACAAATATATGCTGGCTGCATAAAAACAATGGATTTCACCTCTCTTCCTATGTTCTAGAAGAGTCTGTGTAAGATCGGTCCTATAAAAGTTTGCAAGAATTCACTATTGAAGTCATCTGGGCCTGGAGTTGTCTTTTTAGTAAATTAGTTTTACTAGAGTTTACCACTCCATTTAAAATTTTCAAATTTATTGGAATAAACTTGTTAATAATATCCTCATATGATTTTTCCAATGTCTGTAGGATCTATAGTGATGGCCCCTTTATCATCACTGATATCAGTAATTTCTGTTTCTTTTTCTCTTTATCAATCTCTCTAGCAGTTTATCAATTTTACTAGTCTTTTAATGCTTACCTTTGTTAAGCCTCTGTATTGCATAGGTTTTATATTAATTTTTCTCTTATCTATATTATTTCATTCCCATGGCTTTATATTTTGTAGTGCTTTTTCTATTTTCTTGAGTTGGTAACTTAGATCACTGATTCAATCTTTCTTCTTTTTTAATGTATGCATTTAAAGCTGTAACTTTCATTCTCAGCATGGCACTAGTGGTATCCCAAAGCTTTGAGATAAAATATTTTCATTACCATCCGGTTTGAAATATTTTCAAATTACTGGGGTGGTTTCTTCTTCGATTCATGAACATTAGAAGAGTACAGTAACTGTATAGTGCAGTATTCTCTATATGTCAATTAGGCCAAGTGTTTTCAAATCTTTCTTCTGTTAGTTACTGAGAGAGGAGTATTAAAGTATTTTTAATATCAATGGATGTAAAAAAGCAGGAAGAAAATCTGACGAGGAGCAGGATATGTGCATGGTCTTAAAGCGTCTCCTCACATATTGCTTAACGGTTGCAAGGAGGAATTAGTGGAAAAATAAGACAGTATCTCAAACAGGAAAATAAAATATAAAAAATAAGGGACAGATAGGCATTGTATGCCTCCACATGTGATACCGTGAGAAGGATACCTCCCCACCTAAGCAGCATCCCAGCCAAGGATGCATAACTTGAATCTAACCATGAGGAAACATGAAACAAAAGCAAAATTTTAAAAAGTGAATAAAACCGGGGGGCTGTATTTATGAAAAAATGCCAATATCATTAAAAACAACAAAGAACAACAAAGAAAGGCAGTAGAAATGTTTTAGATCAGGAGCTGGCAAACTATAGTCCTTGGGCAAAATCCAGCCTGCCATTTGTTCATGAAAATCTTATTGGAACACAGCCACAATCTTTTGCACACTTACTGGCAATGGCTGCTCAGTGCTACAATAGCAGAAGTGAGCAGTTGTGATCGAGACAAAGCCAAAAATACTTACTATTTGGTCCTTTACAGAAAAGGTGTGCTGACCCTTGTTCCAGATTAAGGCAGGCTCAAGAGACATGACAATCAGATGCAATACCTAACCCTAGACTGGATCTTGTACTGGAGGCAGGGAAATGACAGAAAGGTCATTATTCGGTCAGTTGACAATGGGGAGTACAAACAGTAGATAAAAGCATTATATCAATGTCAGACTTACTGATGGTGAAAACTATACCTTAAGACTTAAATCTTACGTCTCTTAATCACTATTCTTAGAAAATACATGCTAAAGTATTTTAAAGGGTCAAGAGCCATGATACATACATACACATACACACACACACACACACACACACACACACACACACACACACACAGCTTATTCTCAAGTGCTTCAAGGAAATAAACTGTGTATGTGAGTGTGTTTGTGTGTGTGAGACAGAGACACACATACAGAGAGAGGGAATGATCAGGTATTTTTCACCCCTTTGTCTCTCTGTATTTCTGTCCAGTTATTTTATTCCTATATATTTTGCAACCCACTGATTTTCTCTTCATCTGTGTCTAAGGTTCCTAAAATCAGTAAATGTATTTTCAGTTTCCACTAATTTCTTTTCTATACTTTCTAATTCTCTGATGAAATTGCTCATCTTGTCACTTAAATTCTTAAAAATAGTTATTATTTATCTCAAAGCCTGTTTCCAATCATTACGACTGCTGGCTTCCTGGTGTGTGTGTGCCTCCACTAATGTCCTTTTCCTGTTCCAAGAGCCAATCCAGAATCCTACACTGCATTTAGTTATTATGTCTTCTTAGTCTCCCTGAGCCTCTTTTTTTTAAATAATTTAAATTTTAGTTGAAATAACAGATTCACATGCAGTTAGAAAAAATAGTGATTCCTTGTACACTTTAACCAATTTCCTCAAATAGTAACACTTTTCCAAAACTACAGTATAATGTCACAACCATAATACTGACATTGATAAATCAATCTTATTCAGATTTCCACAATTTTACTTATGTGTGTACATGTATGTGTGTTTGTGTAAGTTCTGTACAATTTTGTCACCTGTGTAGACTCATGTATCCACCACCACAGTCAAGATATGCACAGTTCCAAAAATACATGGATTCCTCATATTGCCCTTTAATAACCACACACACCTGCCTCCCACATCTTCCTCACACACTCACTATCCTTAATCCCTGCCAATGTTTAATCTGTTGTTTTTATCTTTATGTAATGTCTCTCTTTGTCTCTGGCAATTTTCTATACTCTAAAATCTAATCTATAAAATATTAATAAAGCCATTCCTGCTCTTTTTAAAAGTAATGTTTATATGGTATAATTTTTCCATTCTTTTACTTTCTACCTACTACATTGTTGAATTTGAAGTGACTTTCCCAGAAGCAGTATATAACTTGGTCACGTTTTTTCATCACTACTGATATGTTAAGGCTTAAGTCTCCACTCTATCTGTTGTTTTATATTTGTTTTCTCTGGATCTCATTCTTCTGTTTCTCTCTTTTGCCTTCCTGTGGGTCATCTGAACATTTTTAAAGATTTTACCTTGACTTATGTATACTGTTTTTATCTTTTTGTATCGTTTTCTCAGTGGTTACTCTAGGTATTAGAATATACATATGTGATTTATAACAATCTTTTTTTAAAATAAATTTATTTTATTTATTTGTGGCTGTATTGGGTCTTCATTGCTGCACACAGGCTTTCTATAGTTGCGGCGAGCGGGGGCTACTCTTCGTTGAAGTGCACAGGCTTCTCATCGCAGTCGTTTCTCACGTTGTGGAGCACAGGCTCTAGACAGGTGGGCTTCAGTAGTTGTAGCATGCAGGCTCAGTAGTTGTGGCTCGTGGGCTTTAGAGCACAGGCTCAGTAGTTGTGGCACATGGGCTTAGCTGCTCTGCGGCATGTGGGATCTTCCCAGACCAGGGCTCAAACCCATGTCCCCTGCACTGGCAGGCAGATTCTTAACCACTGCACCATGAGGGAAGCCCAACAATCTTCTAGTAATAACGTTTTACCACTTTGAGTGGAGTATGGAAACCTCACTTCCATTTAGGTCCTTTATCTTTACTACCATCATATTTAGTATCAAAGGGTTTTATGTTTTTGATTCAATCATCAATGACTGCTAAAATTCAGGAGGAAAAGGAGAGTCTATTATCGTATGCGTCGATATTTCTACTCTCTCCATCATCTCTTTCCTGACGCTCCACGATTCGTTCCTTTATTGTTTCTTTAGGTCTGCTAGCAACAACTTCTTTTAGTTTTTCATCACCTGAGAATGTTTTATTTCCCTTTATTTCCTGAGTGACAACTGTGCTAGATACAGAATTCAAAATTGACAGTTCTTTTATTTCAGCACTTGAAATATTGTGCCACTTCCAATGGCGCCCATGGTTTCAAGTGAGAAATCTATTGTTATTTGAATTGATATTCCCCATAGGTACTGCATCATTTCTACCTGGCTACTTTCAAGACTTTTTTTTTTGTCTTTAGGTTTCTGGCCCTCTACTCTATTCCACTTATCTGTCTATTCCTTCACCAATACCACAATGTCTTGTGGTACCATTGTAGCTTTATAGTAAGCCTTGCTGTCAGGTAGTGTCAGCCCTCAAACTTTGCCCTCCTCCTTCAATCTTATGTTGGCTATTCTGGGTCTCTTGTCTCTCCATATAAACTTTAGCATCAGTTTGTCAATATCCACAAAATAATTTGCTAAGATTCTGAATAGGATTACATTGAATTTATAGATCAAGTTGGGAAGAACTGATCTTAGATCAAAAGACAACACTGAGTCTTTTGATCCATGAACAAGCAACATCTCTCCATTTATTTAGTTCTTTGTTGATTTTGTTCATCAGAGTTTTGTTGATTTCTTCATATAGATCTTATACATATTTTGTTAGACTTATCCCCAGTATTTCACTTTTGGGAGTGCTGATGTAAATGGCATTGTTCCTAAGTTCAAATTCTACTTCTTCATTGCTGATACACAGGAAAGCAGTTTACTTCTGTATATTAATCTTGTGTCCTGTGCCTTTAGATTTCAAGAGTTTAATTCAAGATGCATTTGGTGTAGATTTCCTTGGGTTTATCCTATATGGGATTTGCACAGTTTCTTGGGTCTGTAGATTTGTTTCTTTTGCCAAATTTGGTAAAATTTCAGCCATATTTCTTTCAAATACTCTTTCAGTCTCATTCTCTCTTTTCCTTCTGGGACTTCAATAACACGAATGCTGTATCTTTTGTCCTTCATAGATCATTTTCTCTAGTCTGTTTTCTGTTTAGATTGGGTGAATTCTATGGTTTTGTTCTCAGGTTTACTGATGCTACCGTCTATTATTCATGGTCACTCTACTATTGAGCCCATCCAGCCACTTTTTCATTGTTGTTGCTGCTACTGTGCTTTTCAATTCTAAAATTTCCATTTGGTTCTAATATCATTTTAAATTTGGTTCTAATTAATTTTATTTGGTTTGTTGCTAAGATTTTGTTTTTTTGTTTCAAGATATTTTAAATTGATTTTGAAGCATTTTTATAACAGCTAGTTTAAAATTCTGAGAAAATTCCAACATCTGATTCACCATGTGTTGGTGTCTGTTGCCTTTTCTAATTCAAGTTGCAGTTTCCTTTGTTATTGGTATGATGAGTGATTTTCTATTGTATCTTGAATATTTTGTCTATTATGTTAGAACATCACTAACATAGGGTCTTATTAAATCTTTTATTTTAGCAGGTTGGCACCCTGTTTAGTTTTAGCATGTGGATCTTGGCCTACTTTTCTGGGCTATTGTTCAAATGGCAGGTTAATTTTCAGAGCCTTTGTGGCCTTATTTGGCTTGCTTTGTTTATCTGGTACCACTGGGCTCCCGCTGGTCCCTGCTAGTGCTGCCTGAGGGGGTAAAAGGAGTGTTGCCAAGTGTCTCTTGGTGGGGAAAGTCTGTAATGGCCCTAGGTTTCCCCTCAGTTTCCAAGTGTCTCTGAGTAGTAAAGGCAAGTCATGAGTCCACAGAGACAAACAGGCTTCCCAGAATGTGCCCTTTGCTACAGCTGGACCCCTCTTGCCAGTTCCACCCATCTGCCCCTGTGTCTCTTGGGCAGGGGAGAAGCAGCTCAAGCCCACACAGCCAAAGAGACTTAGGACTAGGCCAGTTGTAGCTGTGTCCTTTTTGCCAGTAGTGCCCACCTTGGGGTCTTTGGGTTGGGGAGGAGAGTCTCAAGCCCTCAAGGAGAAAGATGCTTCTCAGACTAGAATGCTTACTGTAGCAGAGTCTCTCTTGTCAGTTCTGCCTACCTGCCTTGATATCTCTCAGCAGAAAAGGGAAGTCTCAAGACAGGTGGGAAGGAGTATGCTTCTCCTCAGCACTCATATTCAGTGGGGGCTCATAGTTGATCCCCCTTGCCAATGGTATCGAATTTGCATGATGTTTTCAGAGGGACTCCCATTTGATTCAGGGGAGGCATGAACCTACCTGGACTGTGTTCTGTTGTTAGGTCAGGATGGGGAGGCCAGGAAACACCAGAACTAAGTGGCCTTCTTTTGTGGGGGGAATGCAAAATGCTATGGCTATGCTGTTCTTTCAGTCCTATGGTCCTGAACCAGATCACCTTCCTAGAACCATTCACAGTTCTCCTTTGGTTGTCTTCTGCACAAATTCCAGGACTTATAGTTGGATTTAGCTGGGAAAAATGGGTATATACCATCTCATCTGTACTGGAAGTCTCCCTATGGGTCTTTTCAATTATCTATTTTCTCTCTTGATTTTCAGTCAGTTCTTTCACTTTTATACATCTTTTTTTAAATTGAATGCCAGACTAAGTTTTATAAATATTTACCACATTATAAATATATACTATATATAGTTACATATAAATACATCATATATTATCACTAAGTATATAAAAACTATACAGATAACCTGAATCAATGATTGATGACAGTGTCTTCCTCCAGAGAAGATTTATATCTGCTTCTAGCAAGCAACAAAGCTAGGAACAGATCTTAATCCAATCAAGGATTGAGGTGATTTGAAAGCTTGGCTTCAGCTTTTTTTGAGAGCTGATCTATTTTGAGTTCACCCTTAAGCATAAAGTGTAGTCTATCCTTAAGGGTTCTCAGCTAAAAGCTTGGGGTGTTTTCCAGTGCCTGTCATTCTTTGCAAGCTCTGAACTCCAATTCTGTCCCCCAATTCTGCATGACTACCAAAATCTCTGCTTAGAATCTCAGCCTCTCTGCCACCACTTTCTGCTCAACCTCTTAGCTATGTTTCAAATCAGCCAATCACTCCATGGGGAAACCTATACCAAAAGTTGGCCTCACCCCTCTGTGCTCTCCTTTTCTCCAAAATTTTGGCCTCTCAAGTCCTTGTTGTCTGCCTTGCTCACTCTCCAAAGCCTCCAAACAAACTTTAAAAAAAATATTTTTCCAGCTTTTCTAGTTGTTCTCAGTTGGAGTGCTGCCTTAGAAAAAGCTATTCTGCCATTGATAGAAACAGAAATCTCCCCAATAGCTTGTGATGTGATACGATAATACGTTCCAGGCTCATACTATAGATTTTCTGACTCCAACCTGAAATAAGACATTTTTCCAATGTACCCCAGGTTCCTTCTAGTGAGAACTATTTTTTAAGAGAACAAAGTCTGACACTAGAAGTGCTTAATGCTACCTAGCTTAATTTCTGAGATTTTTCAGTAGAGAGAATTAGGAAATACATTTTTAAAAGGGAAAAAATACATCATGAGCTCATACTGACATTTCCAACTCAAATTTAGGATCCTAGAATTCTTACCCAACTCTCTGATTATATCTCTTTTCCATTCAAAAATCTAGGGTCTCAATCCAATATAAGTATTCACTTGTTTACTTTATGATACACACCTCCAGAATAACAATACCAATATTACTACCAGTTATACGATTACTAGAAACCGTTTATGATATCTTTGCAGTTCCTTATCCTTGGGAGTATACACCACTAGAAACATCCAAATTACTATACTTCAAGGTGACCTGAAATAGTCTCTATGTGCTTCAGCCTCAAACTTGATATACATTTAGGTTCACGTTTCATTTTGCATTTAGGAATTACCTTTTTTCTCTAATTTTATTTCATTTTTGTTTTATAATATGGTAAAGCATTTGCATGATTCTAAAACCTAATCCACAAAGTACATTCAGAAGTCTAGGTTCTATACCTGTTTCTGCCACCCCATTCCCTCCCTTTCCTTAGAGTAATCATTTTTCTTAGTTTTTGGTTTATCATTCCTTTGTTTGGTCTATGTATATACACAACAATGTAGGTGTATATATTTGTATAGCCTCCTTATTTGAAAACTAGTAGCATACAATGCCATTGTTTTGCTCCTTGCTTTTTCCATTTAACAATATAGTCTTGAGATGACCACATAACTGATATGTAGATTATCCTCATTCCTTTTTATAGCTACTCCATTTATAGTACTCCATTGTGTGGACATACCATATTTTTTTTAACTAGTCCTCTTAGTAATCTGAGCTCAGACTAACCTGCTATTGAATTTTGTTTCATAATTCAAGTTCACATAAAAATGCAAGTAGTCTCACTGAGGAGGACAGATCAACTAATCTGCTGGTATTCTGGCCTCTGCTGTCACAGTATTAAGCAAAGAAGTTAACTATATAACCAAGAAAAAAATACACTGACAAATTTAGCCCCTGCCCAAATCCATGATATAGGGTTCTCAACTGGAGTATACAACAAAATCACCCATAGAGGCTTAAAAAACAAACGATAAATGATAGGGCCACAACACTAACCACTCTCAGATGGGACCCAGCATTGCATTAGTGTCTTTAAAAGCTCCACAAATGATTCTAATACATACTCTGAATTAAGAACAAATCTTCCACATACAATCTTGGAATCTAGGTGTTGAAGTAAGTGGCTGAATTTTTGACACCAATACTAAAAATATTTCTACATTCTAAACTTTCATTTTTAGTTAGAAATTTTTGATCTAATAATTCTTTAAAATCAACATACAATGAGAAAAGTTCATCATGAAAATTTATAGTAATAGCCCTAAAATGTAACAGATTAAGCACATGTCCTAATTACTTAAAAATAATAAATCTATAACTATCATGAGTGCTATATGCTTTAATGTTTAGAATATCCTACTATAACCATCCATAATGATAATCAAAACTACCACAAGGTAATATGGATCCCTCACATTTGTAAAAAATAATAAATCATCTACCTTGAAAGACTCCATAAAAGGGACAATTCCTTTGCTCAAATCCTGGGCTCTGTCCTTGGAGTTGTCCTGAATCCAGTTCTCTATGATCCCCCTAGATGCAATCCCATATGCATTCACAGCTTCCTCTAGCGTCTATATGATAACAACTGCCCAAACTATATTTCTAGCACAAAGCCAGACCCCTTTCAGACTAATATTTCCTGTATTAAAA
Source organism: Grampus griseus (assembly GCF_964374135.1). Taxonomy (NCBI): domain Eukaryota; kingdom Metazoa; phylum Chordata; class Mammalia; order Artiodactyla; family Delphinidae; genus Grampus; species Grampus griseus. The sequence goes on from NC_139008.1 coordinate 59,057,631, forward strand.
ATTTAAGTAATTAAAAAAAATTAAGTAATTAAATCCACTTCTTTTTACCTCTTGGTTTTTCTTTTTTCCCCCCACAATTTTGTCATCATCCACCCTACCTTTCAAAACTTATCAACTCTTCCTTTACCTCACCCCATTCACTCAGCCTACAAAACCACTCCAATTTTTGTCCCTCTTCTCTCCCCATTTTGTCCCTCTTCTATCCCTAGGCCAATGATGCCCTAGATTAAATTCTCATCCAAGCTTATTCCTACAGTAGCTCAGCCCAACTCCCTGAACTGGCCAGTCTTCTATACAGACGGTCTTAAATTCTGTCCCCAAACATATCTGCATTTAAGGGTGAAGACAAAATAAAGACAATAGACAAAATGTGATACCCTTGCCAAAAGAAAACCTCATGAACATAGATATAAAAACCCAAAACAAAATATTACCAAATCAAATCCAGAAAATCTACATTAAAAAATATATCATGGCCAAATTGAGTTCATTTCAGGGATATTAAGGATGGTCAAACAATTAGAAAGTCTATCAGTGTAACTTAACACATTAACAGATTAAAGGACAAAAGCTATATGATCACTGGTCACCTACTATGTGCCAGGCACTATTCTAGAAGATTTCTTTGAAGTCAGAAACAAGACTGTTCAACAATGTCCTATAGACCTTAAACAATTCAATAATTAGACAAGAAAAAGAAGCACAGAGTATACAGATCAGAAATAAACTATTACAGGCTTCCCTGGTGGTGCAGTGGTTAAGAATCCGCCTGCCAATGCAGGGGACACGGGTTTGAGCCCTGGTCCGTGAGGATCCTACATGCTGCAGAGCAACTAAGCCCATGCGCCACAACTACTGAGCCTGCGCTCTAGAGCCCGTGAGCCACAACTACTGACCCTGCGTGCTACAACTACTGAAGCCCACACACCTAGAGCCCATGCTCCGCAACATGAGAAGCCACTGCGATGAGAAGCCCGTGCACCGCAATGAAGAGTGGTCCCCGCTCGCCGCAACTAGAGAAAGCCCGCGTGCGGCATTGATGACCCAGTGCAGCCAAAAATAAATAAATTTATTTTAAAAAAAGAAAGAAACTATTACAACTTATTGGCAGCATGATTATCAACATAGAAAACTTAGTAGAATTCACAAGCTCTAAGTACTACAAGAATTTCAGAAGGTTTCCTAGATATAAGTTCAATATATAAGAAAATCAATTCTGCTTTTGCATTTCTACCATCACAACGATGGTAAGAATCGGAGAGTTTCTGGTTCAAGGAGGATTAGAGAGTTTCGACACCCCATCCCTACCAGATAAGCCCAGCTAAGCTCCTGCCTAGACCCATACAGGTAAACTCACCAGAGATCAGCCAAGTCACCCAGATAACCATAGAGACTTATGAGCTAAATATTGCTTACTGTTATAATGATAATACTGATAAAAATAAAAATAAAAATTTCATTCCTATGTACTACAGTAATCAATTAGGTTTAGCAACAGCAACAAAATTATACATCTAGGGGTAAATCCAATAAAAGTATGTGAGACCATTTGGAAAAAAGTTATAACAATTTACTTAAAGACATAAAAGGTATCTAAATAAGTGGAAATATAAAGCATGTTCTAGATGATAAGACTCTATTGATAAACATGACGAACTTCTCCAGGCTAATCTCAATATCAGGTGAAATTCCAATCAAAAATCTCAACAAGGATTTTTGTTGAAATAAAAGGAACAAAGGGCTAAAAACAACCAGGAGAAATTTGAAGTTTTATGTAACTAAGGTGTATTTCAAATCTGTAGGGAGCAAAGTATACTATTATATAAATGGGACTGGGACAACTGCTTACCAAATAAAAATAACTAAATTAGGTCATAACAAACTATACATAAAAATAAATTACAGGTAGAAGAAAGATCAAAAAGTGAAAAAGCAGGGCTTCCCTGGTGGTGCAAGGGCTGAGAGTCCGCCTGCTGATACAGGGGACACAGGTTCGTGCACCGGTCCGGGAAGATCCCACATGCCGCGGAGCGGCTGGGCCCGTGAGCCATGGCCGCTGAGCCTGCGCTCCGCAACGGGAGAGGCCACAACAGTGAGAGGCCCGCGTACCGCAAAAAAAAAAAAAAAAAAGAAAAAAAAAGTGAAAAAGCAAGTATTTTTTAACGTTGAGGAAGAAATACAGGAGAATATCTTGACAAGGTCAGTAAAGGAAAGGAATTTTTTAATATAACAAAAAGAGCACAAACCATAAAGGAAAAAAAGTGATAAAATTGACTACATTAAAATTTAAATTTCTGTTAAAAACACACCATAAAGAAAGTTAAAGACAAGCCATAATTGCTGGTGGTAATGTAAGTTGGCTAAATCTCTATGGAAAGCTTTTTGGAAAGCTTTTTGGCAATACTTAACAAAATCTAAAATGCACATATCCCTCTGATAAAGCAATTTTACTTCTGAGAACTAAACCTAAAAATACACCCAGAAATGTGTGAAATGACATGGATACAAGGTCATTCAACACCTTTATATAAATTAAGACACAACCAGGCAATGGAATACCAAAGAATTTTTTTTTCAAATGTACTGGTATGAATCTCTAAGATATGCTGCTCAGTGAGGATGGAGAGGGAAAAGCAAAGTACAGATCATTGGGGAAATATGCCATTCTTATGTAAAAAGGAGGAGGAAGAACATACAAAATATGCAATTGTTTATATATGCTGCTAACATATCTGGAAAGCTACACAACTGATGACAGACTATTCCCAGAGAGGGAAAGGAAAACTTTCTATCATATATCCCTTTGTAGCTTTTGAATGCATTACCAATTTAAGAAAAGACCATATTTCATCTGTTCAAAGACATGCCTTTCTTTTCTCATTTAATATCTCTGAAATCAAGGTGCTTCTTAGAACTGATACCAATATCTTAATAATACTAGAAACATTTTTCTTTCTTAGTAGTACATAAAATAATGGTGTATCTTATAATTGATGGCATCTTAGATTCAACAAAATTAAGTAAAAATTTCTTAATAAATTTTTTAAAAATATAATTTTGGATTTACAGAAAAGTTGCAGAGATGATACAGTGAATTCCCAGACACCTCTTATCCAGTTTCACCTAATGATAACATATTAAATTACTATGATACATTTGCCAGACTAAGAAACCAATATTGGTACTTTTCTATTCCCTAAACGCCAGACTTTATTCGAAGTTCTCCAGTTTTTACACTAATATACTATTTTCTGTTCCAGGATACCACATTACATTTATTCATCATGTCTCCTTTGTCTCCCCCCTGGTCTATGACAGTTTCTTAGTGTTTCCTTGTTTTTCACGACCTTGACAGTTTTGAGATAGTGTACTATCAAGCATTTTGTGGAATGTCCCTCAATTTGTCTGATGTTTTTCTCATGATTACATTGGGGTTACGGGGCTTTGGGAAAAACGCCACAGAAGCAACATACCCTCCTAATCACATCATATCAGGGGGCACATGATATCAACACATTTTACCACAGCAATGTTAACCCTGATCATTTGGTCAAGGTAGTGCTTGCCAAGTTTCTCCACTGTAAAGTTACTATTTTTCCCCTCTCCATATTCTACTCTTTGGATAAGAGTCACTAAATACTGCCTATACTTAAGGAGGGCAGTGGAGAGAAATTAAGCTCCGCATCCTAGACAGGGAAGTATCTGCTTATAATATTCAGAATTCTTCTGTAATATTTGTTCCTTCTTATCAATTATTTATCCAATCAATTATAGGTAAAATTTTTGAACTGTAAAATAAAATAAGCCATTTACTAAAAGAAGATCATTGCTGCATATATAATCCCAGGATTAATATACAGAATATATGAAGAACTCCTATAAACTAATTTAAAAATCAACCCAAATGACAAATGGGCAAAAGGCAAGGAAAAGCAATTCAAATGAACATAAATGAAATATGGCCTTTAAACATATTGATAGATAGTCACGAGTAATCAAGAGAATGCAAAATAAAACCACCATATACAATTTCATACCCATCAGATTGGAGTGAAAAAAAAAACTAGAACACCCAAACATGAACGAGTAAAATGAACCCAAACATGGGAGTAAAATCTAGACCAATCCCTTTTAAGAACAATTTAGTAATATCTAAAATTGAAGTGCTCTGACCCAGCAATTTTACTCCTAATGACTAGGTAACAAATCCTTTTGAAAGTCAGGTGGTTTCCAATTTTTTGCTTACAACAAAACTGAAGGCAGATATAACTCTACTGTTGCCTGGTACATACTTAAAACGAATTTTCGATGAAAGACTATCATTTGACTTTTGGCATATAATTTAAAAGGAGTTCAAATACTTGACAGACCCTGCCACAACAAAGTTTCTTCCATTTAAAGATACTTATTTGGGACTTCCCTCGTGGTCCAGTGGTTAAGAATCTGTCTTGCAATGCCACATGCCACAGGGAAACTAAGCCTGTGTGCCACAATTAATGAAAGATCCCGCGTGCTGCAACTAAACCCCAATGCAGCCAAAAAATAAATAAATATTTTTAAAAATAATTTTAAAACTTATTTATGTTAACAAGTTTTATTAGTTTTACATTTACCAAAAGGGGGAAAAGGTATTAATATTTACACTAAACTCTGTCTCGTTCTAACACTAAATTATTTCATCACAGATTTTTTTTTTTTTTTTTTTGGCTGCGTTGGGTCTTCATTGCTGCGTGAGGGCTTTCTCCAGTTGCGGCGAGCCGGGGCTACTCCTCGTTGCAGTGTGCGGGCCTCTCACTGTGGTGGCTTCTCCTTGTGGAGTACAGGCTCTAGGCGCGCAGGCTCAGTAGTTGCGGTGCACGGGCTTAGTTGTTCTGCAGCATGTAGGATCCTCACAGACCAGGGCTCGAACCCGTGTCCCTGCATTGGCAGGCAGATTCTCAACCACTGTGCCACCAAGGAAGTCCCTCATCACAGATTTTTAAAAGTACTATCCATCTCAACAAGAGATGCTTTTCCAATAAAAAATGTTTAAAAGTTTTTTCAAAAAACGTGTATTAGATTTGTGTCATTTGCTCAGCTATATACTACAAGTAACTGTAATAATTAGTTAATTCAGAAGAAAATCTTCAGCATGTGAGGTCTCATGGTCATAGAAAGCTGAAAAAAATCATTTATTTACAAATCCTTATTACAGAAAAGATAGGATACTCAAACTATCTTCAAGCATAGAACTATATTAGAATAAACTTCTATGGGGGAAATACACGTACACACACAAATTAGTGCACGTAAAACTGGTGAAATCTGAATAAGGTTGATGGACTGTATCAATGCCAATATTCTGGTTGTGCTCTTGTACTATGGTTATGCAAGATGTTACTATTAAGAGAAACGAGTGACAGATATAAGAAATCTATCATTTCTTAGAACTGTATATGGATCGACGATTATCTCAAAATAAAACTTTTTTAAAACTATATATGAAGATTTTGAAACTTACTACAAAACTACTTATTACAAACTAATCAGGATGGTCTGGTACTGACATAACAACAAACATATAGGTCAATGGAACATAACTGTGAGTCTAGAAATAAACCCATTCATCTAGAGTTAACTGATTTTTGACATGGGTACCAGGACCATTCAATGGGGGAAAAATAGTCTCTTCAATAAATGGTGCTGGAACAACTGGATATCCACATGCAACAAAATGAAGTGGAACCACCACCTCACACAGCATGTACAAAAATTAATTCAAAATGGATCAAAGACCAAAATGTAAAAGCTAACCCTATAAAACTCTTAAAAAGAAAACACAGGTGTAAATCTTCATGACCTTGGATTAGGAAATGGTTTCCTAGATAAGAAAGACACTTAAAGCACAAGCAAATGAACAAAAAAAAGAAAGAAAAGAAAAATTAGACTTCATCAAAATTTTAAACTTTTGTATGTAAAAAGCATTATCAAGGTTGTTCTTGTGAAGAACAACCAACAAAATAAGAGGAAATTATTTGCAAATCATATATCTGAAAAGGGTCTAATATCCAGAACATATAAAGAACTCTTACAACACAACAATAAAAAGACAAATAATTTTGAAAATGGTCAAACGATTGGAGTAGACATTTTTCCAAAGGAGATATACAAATGGCCACACAGGCACATGAAAAGATACTAAAAACCAATAGTCATTAGGGAAATACAAATCAAAGCCATAATGAGATACCAGCTTGTACTTACTAGGATAGCCATTCATTCATTTATTTATATAAATAATTTTATAACAATAAATGAATGGGACTTCCCTGGTAGTCCAGTGGTTAAGAATCTACCTTCCAATGCAGGGGACACAGGTTTGATCCCTGGTTGGGGAACTAAGATCCCACATGCCATTGGGCAACTAAGCACGCGCGCACAACTAGAGAGCCCACGTGACGCAACTACCGAGCCTGCGCACCACAACCAGAGAGAAGTCCCCACGCCACAACTAGAGAGACGCCTACGCACTGCAACGAAGAGCCCTCGCTCTGCAACGAAACATTCCACATGCCGCAACAAAGATCCCGCGTGCTGCAACTAAGACCAATGCAACCAAATAAATATTTTTTAAAAAAATAAATGAATGAAAAGCTCTCTGCTCCTCCCGTTCGACAGACAGCCGTGTCTTGTGTGCAGTGCCAGCTGCGTCCCGGAGACAAGATGGTGAAGGTCGGAGCGAACGGATTTGGCCGTATTCGGTGCCTGGTCACCAGGGCTGCTTTTAACTCTGGCCAAGTGGACATTGGTGCCATCAATGACCCCTTCATTGACCTTCACTACATGGTCTACATGTTCCAGTATGATTCCATCCATGGCAAGTTCCATGGCACAGTCAAAGCTGAGAACGGGAAGCTTGTCGTCAATGGAAAGGCCATCACCATCTTCTAGGAGTGAGATCCCACCAACATCAAATGGGGTGATGCTGGTGATGAGTATGTGGTGGAGTCCACCGGCGTCTTCACCACCATGGAGAAGGCCGGGGCTCACTTGAAGGGTGGAGCCAAGAGGGTCATCATCTCTGCCCCTTCTGCCGATGCCCCCATGTTTGTCATGGGCGTGAACCATGAGAAGTATGACAACCACCTCAAGATTGTCAGCAATGCCTCCTGCACCACCAACTGCTTGGCCCCCCTGGCCAAGGTCATCCATGACCACTTCGGCATCGTGGAGGGACTCATGACGACGGTCCATGTCATCACTGCCACCCAGAAAACCATGGATGGCCCCTCCGGGAAGCTGTGGTGTGATGGCCGAGGGGCTGCCCAGAACATCATCCCTGCTTCTACTGGCGCTGCCAAGGCTGTTGGCAAGGTCATCCCTGAGCTGAATGGGAAGCTCACTGGCATGGCTTTCCACGTCCCCACCCCCAACGTGTCCGTCGTGGATCTGACCTGCCACCTGGAGAAACCTGCCAAATACGAGGACATCAAGAAGGTGGTGAAGCAAGCGGTAGACGGCCCCCTCAAGGGCATCCTGGGCTACACTGAGGACCATGTTGTCTCCTATGACTTCAACAGTGACACCCACTCTTCTACCTTCAATGCTGGGGCTGGCATCGCCCTCAACGACCACTTTGTCAAGCTCATTTCCTGGTATGACAATGAATTTGGCTACAGCAACAGGTGGTGGACCTCATGGTCCACATGGCCTCCAAGGAGTAAGAGTCCCTGGACCACCAGCCTCAGCAGGAGCACGAGAGGAAGAGAGAGGTCCTCTGCTGCTGGGGAGTCCTTGCCCCAACTCCGTCCTCCAACACACTTGAGAATCTCCCGACCTCCACATGGTTTCCATCCCAGACCCCCTGAGGAAGGGGAGGAGGAGGGGCTTAGGGAGCCCTACCTTGTCATGTACCATCAATAAAGTACACTGTACCCAAAAAATAAATAAATAAATAAATAAAACTTCAGAAAATAAGTATTGATGAGAACGTGGAGAAAATGCAACTCTCATACACTGCTGGTAGGAATGTAAACTGGTACAGTTGCTGTGAAAAAGTTTGGCACTTCCTCAAAAAGTAAACATTGAGTTACCATGGACCCATCAATTCCACTCCTAGGCAAACACCCAAGAGACATACCCATATGTCCACTCAAAAATTTGTACATGAATGTTCACAGCAGCATTATTCATAATAGGCAAAGGGTGGAAGCAACCCAAATGTCCATCAACTAATGGATGGAAAAATAAGATGTGGTATATGTATACTATGGAATATTATTCAGCCATAAAAAGGAATGAAGTACTGATATATGATACAACATGGATGAATCTTGAAAACATTACACTAAGTAAAAGAAGTCAGTCACAAATGACCACAAATGCCTAGGACAGAAAATCCATAAGCAGAAAGTAGACTGTGGTTGTCAGGCACTGGGAGGAAGGAGGAATGGGGAGTGACTGCTAACAGGTACAGGGTTTCTGTTTGGCATAATGAAAATATTCTGGAATTAGATAGTGATGATGGTTGCACAACTTTATGAATACACTAAAAATCACGTAACTGTACACTTTAAAATGGTGAGTTTTATGTTATCTGACATTTAGATCAGTGGACAGAATTCATAACCCAGGGGGGGAAAATTGTACAGAGGAATTAGAATGAAATAAGAAGTTAGGCAAAAAAAAAAAAAAAGGGACACTGAAAAAATTGACTGTCGAAGAAGACCCTAAATGCGTATTTTTAAAAAGAGTGAGAATGAGGGAGCTGGAAGAGGGAAGAGATATGGGAACATATGTATATGTATAACTGATTCACTTTGTTATAACGCAGAAACTAACACACCATTGTAAAGCAATTTTACTCCAATAAAGATGTTTTTTAAAAAAAAAGAGTGAGAATGGTTAACAAACTGCTATAAAATTTGCAGGTACCCAATAAATTTTGTAAAGTAATATAATGGATTTTTTCAGTAACTCTATTTATAATACACCAGAAATGACATTCTTTGCAACTACATAAAGACCTTTTTTAAAAATGGTGTATGTCAACTGCATGTTAACCTAAAAGTACTCAAGAAAGTAAACAGAATTTTTAAATATTTTGGAGGTACTTCAAAATTTGAAGATCAAAGCCCTAGAGAAAAATCATACACAGGTACACAAAGAGATATGTAAAAATGTTAATTGTAGCACTGTTCATAACAGCAAAAGCTGGAAAAATCTAAATGCCCAGCAGCAGAAAACTAGGTAAATAAATTGGAATTCTGTAATGAATATAGCTATGAAATCAACTAGTACTACATTTATCAACACAAACATCTCAAAAGCATAAAAAAATAGGTTTAGGAGTGGGAAAAAAACATATTACAGAATGATTACTTTTTATAAAGTTTGAAAACATGATCTTGTTTTTGGAAATAAGACATTTGTGTGTGTGTGTGTGTGTGTATCTGTAGTGAAATAGAAACATACAAGAGAAATAATAAACATCAACTTCACCACACTAGTTACCTCTGGGGAGAGTTAAGGTAAACAGAATGAGGAAGGAGTAATATAGGAACCTTGGTGATATCTGTAATGCTTTATATTACACAACTTATATAATTATGTAGTAATATTAATATGAAGGAATTCAGAAGAGCTAGGTTGCAAGTACACAGATGTTCATTTTATTATTCTTTGTATCTCTTCCACAAGCTTAAAATATTTCATGTTAAAAGGAAGTTAAAGTTAGCTCAGAGACTGAACCAGCACCAAATACATGCACCAAAGCAACCAGTTACTTGGTCAGGGTTGGTCAGTGTTTCTCAACCAGGAGTCCAAATGATGTTCCAATTAAAAGACAGTAATGGTATCTATTAAAAGAGACGCATAAGACATGATATTTAAATACATTTTAGGGAAGGGTACGAAATGAACCTAATTCTTCAAATTTGCCTCAAGATCATCTTGCTAAACCTTCTGATTAAAATCCTTGTATAGGGGAAATCCAGGAAGATGGCGGAAGGGTAAGACGCGGAGATCACCTTCCTCCCCACAGATACACCAGAAATACATCTACACGTGGAACAACTCCTACAGAACACCTACTGAACGCTGGCAGAAGACCTCAGACCTCCCAAAAGGCAAGAAACTCCCCACGTACCTGGGTAGGGCAAAAGAAAAAAGAATAAAGAGAGACAAAAGAATAGGGATGGGACCTGCACCAGTGGGCAGGAGCTGTGACGGAGGAAAGGTTTCCACACACTAGGAAGCCCCTTCGCGGTCGGAGACTGCGGGTGGCAGAGGGGGGAAGCTTCGGAGCCGAGGAGGAGAGTGCAGCAACAGGGGCGCGGAAGGCAAAGCGGAGAGATTCCTGCACAGAGGATCGGTGCGACCAGCACTCACCAGCCCGAGAGGCTTGTCTGCTCACCGGCTGGGGCGGGCGGGGACTGGGAGCTGAGGCTCGGGCTTCAGTCGGAGCAAAGGGAGAGGACTGGGGTTGGCAGCGTGAACACAGCCTGCAGGGGGTTAGTGCACCACGGCTAGCCTGGAGGGAGTCCGGGGAACAGTCTAGACCTGTCGAAGAAGCAAGAGACTTTTTCCTCCCTCTTTGTTTCCTGGTGTGCAAGGATAGGGGATTAAGAGCGCTGCTTAAAGGACCTCCAGAGACAGGCGCGAGCCACGGCTAACAGCGCGGATCCCAGAGACGGGCATGAGACGCTAAGGCTGCTGCTGCCGCCACCAAGAAGTCTGTGTGCGAACATAGGTCACTATCCACACCACCCCTCCCGGGAGCCTGTGCAGCCGCCACTGCCAGGGTCCCAGGATCCAGGGACAACTTCCCCGGGAGAACGCACGGCACGCCTCAGGATGGTGCAACGTCATGCTGGACTCTGCCGCCGCAGGCTCACCCCGCACTCCGTACCCCTCCCTCCCCCCGGCCTGAGTGAGCAAGAGCCCCTGAATCAGCGGCTCCTTTAACCCCGTCCTGTCTCAGCGAAGAACAGATGCCCTCCAGCGACCTACACGCAGAGGCGGGGCCAAATCCAAAGCTGAGCCCGGGGAGCTGTGAGAACAAAGAAGAGAAGGGGAAATCCCTCCCAGCCACATCAGAAGCAGCGGATTAGGGCTCCACAATCAATTTGACGTACCTGCATCTGTGGAATACCTGAATAGACAACGAATCATCCCAAATTGAGGAGGTGGATTTTGAAAGCAAGATTTATTATTTTTTCCCCTTTTCCTCTTTTTGTGAGTGTGTATGTGTATGCTTCTGTGTGAGATTTTGTCTGTATAGCTTTGCTTTCACCATTTGTCCTAGGGTTCTATCCGTCCTTTTTGTTTTTTACTTTTTAAAAAAAATTTGCTTAATAATTATTTCTTATTTTAATAACTTTATTTTATTTTATCTTACTTTATTTTCTTTTGTCCTCTTTCTTTCTTTCTTTCTACTTTTTCTCCATTTTATTTCGAGCCGTGTGGATGAAAGGCTCTTGGTGCTGCAGCCAGGAGTCAGTGCTGTGCCTCTGAGGTGGGAGAGCCAACTTCAGGACACTGATCCACAAGAGACTTCCCAGTTCCACATAATATCAAATGGCGAAAATCTACCAGAGATCTCCATATCAACACCAACACCCAGCTTCACTCAACAACCAGCAAGCTACAGTGCTGGACACCCTATGCCAAACAACTAGCAAGACAGGAACACAAGCCCACCCATTAGCAGAGAGGCTGCCTAAAATCATAATAAGTCCACAGACACCCCAAAACACACCACCAGATGTGGACCTGCCCACCAGAAAGACAACATCCAGCCTCATCCACCAGAACACAGGCACTAGTCACCTCCACCAGGAAGCCTACACAACCCACTGAACCAACTTTAGCCACTGGGAACAGACACCAAAAACAACGGGAACTACAAACCTGCAACCTGCAAAAAGGAGACCCCAAACACAGTAAGATAAGCAAAATGAGAAGGCAAAAAAACACACAGCAGATGAAGGAGCAAGATAAAAACCCACCAGACCTAACAAATGAAGAGGAAATAGGCAGTCTACCTGAAAAAGAATTCAGAATAATGATAGTAAGGTTGATCCAAAATCTTGAAATAGAATGGAGAAAATTCAAGAAACATTTAACAAGGACCTAGAAGAACTAAAGATGAAACAAGCAACGATGAACAACACAATAAATGAAATTAAAAATACTCTAGAAGGGATCAATAGCAGAATAACTGAGGCAGAAGAACGGATAAGTGACCTGGAAGATAAAATAGTGGAAATAACTACTGCAGAGCAGAATAAAGAAAAAAGAATGAAAAGAACTGAGGACAGTCTCACAGACCTCTGAGACAACATTAAGTGCACCAACATTCAAATTATAGGGGTTCCAGAAGAAGAGAAAAAGAAAGGAACCGAGAAAATATTTGAAGAGATTATAGTTGAAAACTTCCCTAATATGGGAAAGGAAATAGTTAATCAAGTCCAGGAAGCACAGAGTCCCATACAGGATAAATCCAAGGAGAAACACGCCAAGGCACATATTAATCAAACTGTCAAAAATTAAATACAAAGAAAACATATTAAAAGCAGCAAGGGAAAAACAACAAATAACACACAAGGGGATCCCCATAAGGTTTACAGCTGATCTTTCAGCAGACACTCTGCAAGCCAGAAGGGACTGGCAGGACATATTTAAAGTGATGAAGGAGGAAAACCTACAACCAAGATTACTCTACCCAGCAAGGATCTCATTCAGATTTGATGGAGAAATTAAAACCTTTACAGACAAGCAAAAGCTGAGACAGTTCAGCACCACCAAACCAGCTTTACAACAAATGCTAAAGGATCTTCTCTAGGCAAGAAACACAAGAGAAGGAAAAGACCTACAATAACAAACCCAAAACAATTAAGAAAATGGGAATAGGAACATACATATCAATAATTACCTTAAATGTAAATGGATTAAATGCTCCCACCAAAAGACACAGACTGGCTAAATGGATACAAAAACAAGACCCATATATATGCTGTCTACAAGAGACCCACTTCAGACCTAGAGACACATACAGACTGAAAGTGAGGGGATGGAAAAAGGTATTCCATCCAAATGGAAACCAAAAGAAAGCTGGAGTAGCAATTCTCATATCAGACAAAATCGACTTTAAAATAAAGACTATTACAAGAGACATAGAAGGACACTACATAATGATCAAGGGGTCAATCCAAGAAGAAGATATAACAATTGTAAATATTTATGCACCCAACATAGGAGCACCTCAATACATAAGGCAAATAATAACAGCCATAAAAGGGGAAATCGACAGTAATACATTCATAGTAGGGGACTTTAACACCCCACTTTCACCAATGGACAGATCATCCAAAATGAAAATAAATAAGGAAACACAAGCTTTAAATGATTCATTAAAGGAGATGGACTTAATTGATATTTATAGGACATTCCAAAAACAGAATACACATTTTTCTCAAGTGCTCATGGACACATTCTCCAGGATAGATCATATCTTGGGGTCACAAATCAAGCCTTGGTAAATTTAAGAAAATTGAAATTGTATCAAGTATCTTTTCCGACTACAACGCTATGAGACTAGATATCAATTACAGGAAAAGATCTGTAAAAAATACAAACACATGGAGGGTAAACAATACACTACTTAATAAAGAAGTGATCACTGAAGAAATCAAAGAGGAAATAAAAAAATACCTAGAAACAAATGACTGGAGACATGACAACCCAAAACCTATGGGATGCAGCAAAAGCAGTTCTAAGAAGGAAGTTTGTAACAATACAACCCTACCTTAAGAAACAGGAAACATCTCGAATAAACAACCTAACCTTGCACCTAAAGCAATTAGAGAAAGAAAAACAAAAAAACCCCAAAGTTAGCAGAAGGAAAGAAATCATAAAGATCAGATCAGAAATAAATGAAAAAGAAATGAAGGAAATGATAGCAAAGATCAATAAAACTAAAAGCTGGTTCTTTGAGAACATAAACAAAATTGATAAACCATTAGCCAGACTCATCAAGAAAAAAAGGGAGAAGACTCAAATCAATAAAATTAGAAATGAAGAAGGAGAAGTAACAACTGACACTGCAGAAATACAAAAGATCATGAGAGATTACCACAAGCAACACTATGCCAATAAAATGGACAACCTGGAAGAAATGAACGAATTCTTAGAAATGCACAACCTGACAAGACTGAATCAGTAAGAAATAGAAAATATGAACAGACCAATCACAAGCACTGAAATTGAAACTGTGATTTAAAATCTTCCAACAGGGCTTCCCTGGTGGCGCAGTAGTTGAGAGTCCGCCTGCCGATGCAGGGGACACGGGTTCATGCCCTGGTCCTGGAAGATCCCACATGCCGTGTTGCAGCTGGGCCCGTGAAGCTATGGCCACTGAGCCTGCGCGTCTGGAGCCTGTGCTCCGCAACGGGAAAGGCCACAGCAGCGCGAGGCCCGCGTACCGCAAAAAAAAAAAAAAAAAAATCCTCCAACAAACAAAAGCCCAGGACCAGATGCCTTCACAGGCGAATTCTATCAAACATTTAGAGAAGAGCTAACACCTATCCTTCTCAAACTCTTCCAAAATATAGCAGAGGGAGGAGCACTCCCAAACTCATTCTACGAGGCCACCATCACCTTGATACCAAAACCAGACAAGGAAGTCACAAAGAAAGAAAACTACAGGCCAATATCACTGATGAACATAGATGCAAAAATCCTCAACAAAATACTAGCAAACAGAATCCAACAGCACATTAAAAGGATCATACACCATGATCAAGTGGGGTTTATTCCAGGAATGCAAGCATTCTTCAATGTACGCAAATCAATCAACATGATACACCATATTAACAAACTGAAGGAGAAAAACCATATGGTCATCTCAATAGATGCAGAGAAAGCTTTCGACAAAATTCAACACCGATTTATGATAAAAACCCTGCAGAAAGTAGGCATAGAGGGAACTTTCCTCAACATAATAAAATCCATATATGACAAACCCACAGCCAGCATCATCCTCAATGGTGGAAAAACTGAAAGCATTTCCACTAAGATCAGGAACAAGACAAGGTTGCCCACTCTCACCACTCTTATTCAACATAGTTTTGGAAGTTTTAGCCATATCAATCAGAGAAGAAAAGGAAATAAAAGGAATCAAATTGGAAAAGAAGAAGTAAACCTGTCACTGTTTGCAGATGACATGATACTATACATAGAGAATCCTAAAGATGCCACCAGAAAACTACTAGGGCTAATCAATGAATTTGGTAAAGTAGCAGGATACAAAATTAATGCACAGAAATATCTGACACTCCTATACACTAATGATGAAAAATCTGAAAGTGAAATCAAGAAAACACTCCCATTTACCATTGCAACAAAAAGAATAAAATATCTAGGAATAAACCTACCTAAGGAGACAAAAGACCTGTATGCAGAAAATTATAAGACACTGATGAAAGAAATTAAAGATGATACAAATAGATGAAGAGATATACCATGTTCTTGGATTGGAAGAATCAACATTGTGAAAATTACTATACTACCCAAAGCAATCTACAGATTCAATGCAATCCCTATCAAACTACCAGTGGCATTTTTCACAAAACTAGAACAAAAAATTTCACAATTTGTATGGAAACACAAAAGACCCCGAATAGCCAAAGCAATCTTGAGAACGAAAAACGGAGCTGGAGGAATCAGGCTCCCTGACTTCAGACTACACTACAAAGCTACAGTAATCAAGACAATATGGTACTGGCACAAGAACAGAAATATAGATCAATGGAACAGGATAGAAAGCCAAGAGATAAACCCACGCACATATGGTCACCTTACCTTTGATAAAGGAGGCAGGAATGTACAGTGGAGAAAGGATAGCCTCTTCAATAAGTGGTGCTGGGAAAACTAGACAGGTACATGTAAAAGTATGAGATTAGAACACTCCCTAACACCATACATAAAAATAAGCTCAAAATGGATTAAAGACCTAAATGTAAGGCCAGAAACTATCAAACTCTTAGAGGAAAACATAGGCAGAACACTCTATGACATAAATCACAGCAAGATCCTTTTTGATCCACCTCCTAGAGAAATGGAAATAAAAACAAAAAATAAACAAATGGGACCTAATGAAACTTCAAAGCTTTTGCACAGCAAAGGAAACCATCAACAAGACCAAAAGACAACCCTCAGAATGGAAGAAAATATTTGCAAATGAAGCAACTGACAAAGGATTAATCTCCAAAATTTACAAGCAGCTCATGCAGCTCAACAACAAAAAAACAAACAGCCCAATCCAAAAATGGGCAGAAGACCTAAATAGACAGTTCTCCAAAGAAGATATACAGACTGCCAACAAACACATGAAAGAATCCTCAACATCATTAATCATTAGAGAAATGCAAATCAAAACTACAATGAGATCTCATCTCTCACCGGTCAGAATGGCCATGATCAAAAAATCTAGAAACAATAAATTCTGGAGAGGGTGTGGAGAAAAGGGAACACTCTTGCACTGCTGGTGGGAATGTGAATTGGTACAGCACTATGGAGGACAGTATGGAGGTTCCTTAAAAAACTACAAATAGAACTACCATATGACCCAGCAATCCCACTACTTGGCATATACCCTGAGAAAACCATAATTCAAAAAGAGTCATGTACCAAAATGTTCATTGCAGCTCTATTTACAATATCCAGGAGATGGAAACAACCTAAGTGTCCATCATCGGATGAATGGATAAAGAAGATGTGGCACATATATACAATGGAATATTACTCAGCCATAAAAAGCAACGAAATTGAGTTATTTGTAGTGAGGTGGATGGACCTAGAGTCTGTCATACAGAGTGAAGTAAGTCAGAAAGAGAAAGACAAATACCGTATGCTGACACATATATATGGAATCTAAGAAAAAGAAATGTCATGAAGAACCTAGGGGTAAGACAGAAATAAAGACACAGACCTACTAGGGATGGACTTGAGGATATGGGGAGGGCTTGGAAGGGTAAGCTGTGACAAAGTGAGAGAGTGGCATGGGCATATATACACTACCAAACGTAAAATAGATAGCTAGTGGGAAGCAGCTGCATAGCACAGGGAGATCAGCTCGGTGCTTTGTGAGCACCCAGAGGGGTGGGATAGGGAGGGTGGGAGGGAGGGAGACGCAAGAGGGAAGAGATATGGGAGAAAAAAGAAAAATCCTTGTATAACTTTGCAAGATGTCTCCAGTATTTCAAAAACCAATGTGAAAGGGGAAAATTAAGTGACAATTACAGCCAGTTTGGCCTTTTCATTCAATTTTGAAAAACCATCCACACAGGAAGTATGCTATTTGCAAAGGAATGCTTACATACAGCTGAAAACCACTATCTTTTTATCATTTAGAAACAAAACACAAAAAAATTCTAAGAAATAATTTTTAAAGCACAAATGCATGAATAACAAACATGAGGACAGGAAAGTTGTCTATTTCTATAGTATAAAGCAGAGCCAAATACAATCTCTATTTTAATATATATTCGATCCCCAAACTAAATGTCACTTTTTATTTGTGTATAAATAATGCTTCTCCTTACTCAATTAATTTAAAATACATGTTAAAGAGGGAAAAGAAATTTTTCTTTTTATATTATGAATATCATTACAAATTGTATTCAAAATGTATGTTATAATGTTTAATAGGAAGTTACTTTTTACTATTTAAAATCACCTTATCAAAAATAGGATACATTTTTTAATGTGTAATTAAGGTAGTCCACAAGATTATACATTTTTGTGAAAGGATTTGTGAATCAAAAAATATAGGAAACACTGGTCAAGAGGTTACTTTTGTGTCCCTTAACAGCACCTGACACAATTTCAGCCTCTAATGCTTATAGGCTTATTAATAAACAAATTAGAAAATCCTTAATTAGAATGTAAAAAGTACCAAGAGGAATTAATTGGAAAATTCATTCAACTTAATAACTGTACACCGTTAATGTCAAATTCTAAAACAATAAAGAGGCAATTCAGCCATAACTAAAATTGACTTCTATAAGTGAAAGAGAATTCTAGATAAGTAAACACGTTAATAAATAGCCTGAATTAAGCTTCACTCAAAATGTACTTGAAAAAAAAAAAATGAAAAAAAAATGGAAAAAAAAAATGTACTTGAAAAAACAGAAAACTTAAAGAATTAAAACCTGAAAGGATGAAATCAAACCACGGTCTCAGGTGTTAAAAGAAAAGCAGTTAAAGGGATATGACATCAATAAAAGGAGGAGAAAGAAAAAAAGCAAGGTAAATAAAAGAAATTCACCCTAAGGAGGAAAAATTAGAAAAAGTCAGGCTAACAATAAAGGGCCAGTTTGAAAGTATAGGGAGAAAAGGAAAAATGGAAGGAAGAAAGCAACAAAACGAAGGATTAGATTAGTATATAACATATGAATAAGAGGCAGTTTTGCCATCATGCATTTGGGAAATCACAGAAAATAGTAAAGAGTATAAATGAGAAATAAGTTTCATAATAGGTTAGTGGCTGATGAATTTCTAGATACAATCATTAGGGAAAGTACAACCACAGTTTCATTTCAGTTTTAGGAACAAGATTGTATTTAAAGAGAAAAACCAATATGATTTCTGTTCAACCACGCTAACAGGTACCTACTTCTATATTTAATTCTCAAGATAAAGATAACCTACAAATTTATTAAATAAGTTAATCACAATTAGTAAAAACTGTTTTGATCATAAACATACTCTGCTTTTTTCCTATATATTTATCTGTCTTCTATACTGTAGTAAATAAAATGCATTTGCCTATCTTGGGAACCTTTCACAGAGGTAAAGTTTAAATGTCAGATACCTGCTTTCAAACATATTAGGCATTTATATTAAGACATTCATGCTAAATTTTTCTTTTTACTCAATAAACATATTTTTACCTTTTCATCTAAGTAAACTCTTCCAGTAATCAGCCAAAAGCTTGAAAGATCTGTTATGTATTTTATATAAAGTTTCCACCCAAAATAACATAAATTCACACAACATAAGCACATATTTTGTTGATTCTTCCCATAATCCTCTCTTTTTTCCCTGTCACATATCAAGGGATGAATAACTGCCATTCAATGACTTGGCTCTCAACACAGAACAGTCTTCACTGCAGTAACCTCAACATTCCACATAGTGGGTCCCTCATGGAGTGAATTTCTGATAAACTGGGGGACCAGCATGATACGATATTTTCCAGACCATTCCCAATTTTCATCATCAACACTTACTGAGTATTCACCAAACAGCAGGTTCTAAGAATAGGCAGCGATGTCACTGTCCTCACCCGCCCGGTACTGGCCCCACTTTCTGGTGACAGCGTGTTTTCCGTTTTCCTTCCCCTTTCTCAGTCCTTCCATCTATGAAGTTGGACCCTCATCCCCCAGCTCCAGAGAGGTACTCAACTCAGGTCTAATCCGTCAGAACATTCCCAGGACACTAGCCACAGTGACTGCTTCAGTAAAGGACAAGGGACCAACCAGCGAGACTCTCACTCTTCCTTATCTGTTACACGCTCCTAAGGAAAAGTTACTCTTTTCCAGTGTGATTTAGCTCCTGGAGACATCACATGAAGAGAGCCTGCCTGAAAGTGAGGCCAGTAAAGAGAGGAGAGAGACCAACTGGTCACCTGGATCTACCCACATATGAAGGCAACAATATCCCCTGGACTTTTCTGTCACATAAACCAATAAATCTCTCCCATTTTTTTCTCTTAAGCTTGTCTGAGTTGGGCATCTGTCACTAAAAGAACTTTGATAGAAATTGTATCCAATACAATTTACAAATAGAGTGACAATTAATGAGCCTCTGAATGTGAAACTAGATAAAAAGAGCTAAAGTACAGGGCAGTGAGAACAGCCTGATCCTGAGCTGAAAATTGGCAATCCCAGTTATGCAGTATAAAAGAAACAAGTTAAAACTACTGCCCGCGGTAACAGGGTTTGGATCATGTGCCCAACATGATTGGAACATTGGGAGATTCGGTATTAAAAAGTCAGTAATTTAGACCATGTTATCAATTCCAAGAGGATAAGGCCCAGGTAGGGGTAAAATAGGTGAAGGGGATTAAGAGTCACAAACAGCCAATTATAAAATAAATAAGCCACAGGGATGTAATATACAGCATAAGGAATATGGTCAACAATACTACAGTAATTTTGTATGGGAACAGATAGTTACTAAACTTATCATGGTGATCATTTCATAATGTACGCAAATGTCAGATCACTATGTAGTACACCTGAAACTAACATAATATTGTACATAAATTGTATTTCAATCAAAAAACAAAACAGGGAATTCCCTGGTGGTCCAGTGGTTAGGACTCTGTGCTTTCAGGGCACGGGTTCAAACCCTGGTCAGGGAATTAAGATCCTGCAAGCTGTGCAGCACGGCCAAAATAAATAAAATAATAAAATACAAAAACAAAACAAGAGGATAAGGCCCAAACTCCTTGGTATGGAGTTTAATGATCTGGCCCTAGGTCCCTCTGTATGTTAGGAAGGTTTCTGAGCAAGACAGTGATACATGTTCTCAGGGGATTATATGACACAGGGTAGAATGTATTCTGGAGGTGCAAGAAACCAGCCAGGGTGCAACAGAGGCAGGTCAGCAATAAGGTGAAGGGCCAGGTGCACTAGGATGGCAGCAGGAAAAATGGAAAGGAACACATTTCTAAGACTTTAGAGAAGGGAGAACAAACAGAAGGAGCAAAAGATTACTCCTAAGTTTTGACCTTTGGTTATCTAAAGTAGAATTTGCTACTGAAATAAGGAAGTACAAAGGAAAACACTATTTTTTTCAATGAGGATAAGAAGTTTGGTCTTCGATGTGGCTTAGTATGAGGTGGACAGCACAACATCCCAATAAAGATGCCCAGCAAACAGTGGAAGACAAGACAATGAAATTCAGGAGAAATAAAAGGACAAAAGACAAACACGGCAGTCATATAGGTACAGATGACTTTTTTTTAAGTCATAAAGAATATATAGCAGAACTTCATTCCTTCATTCAACGATAGTTATTGAGCACTATGTCTCAGCCACTGCTCTAGGCTCTGGGAATATAACAGTGAGCAAAACAGATAAAAATTCCTGCCTCATGGAGCTTATATTCTACTGGGAAAAACAGACAAGTCTAAATTTGATTCATGAACATAAATTTAGGGCTTCAGGTTAATACTTCTTAGTAATTACTGTAAGCAAAATAAGTATTTATTTTACCTTCTTATATCAAATTTTATTTTCCAGAATTTTCACTTCACTAGTTAGAAAAACATATTTATGTCCTCAGGCCAGTAGCCAGACAGATTCAAGTAAATTAAGATTTTTGTTTTTTATGCTAGCTTTCCTATTGTAACAAACCTATTTTCCCTCCTTTGTTTCTCAGAGTGTTGGGATTATGTCAGCCCTTCCAAATAATGTCCATAAAGGATGACTCGACTCAGAAAAAATGAGAGGCCAAATGGTATAAAGGAAAGCATATGTTTGGGAATTAGACAAGGCCTGAGTTCAGATCTCAATTTTTCACAAGTTGTGTAACCTTGGGCAAGTTACTCTGTATCTCCAAGCTTCGGTTTACCCAACTGTGAAATGGGAATAACTTCACTCTAAGGATTAAAAAGAATAATTTCTAAAAGGCCCTTGACACAACACCTGGAAAAAATGGAGAAATGCTAGAAAAATGGAAGCAGCTACTGCTGCAACTATTACTACTACTATTACTGCAATGTGCTGTGCACAAAACAGATGCTGAATAAATGCCTTTCTTTTTCTTCTATAGACAGTATTAATATCATGGGCAACTATAAGGCTCTAATTCAGCAGGTTATTGTATTCTAACCTCCCAGAAGTTGTATACAGGAACTTAAAAGAATTAAATGCGTATTAATTTCATAAATGAGCTTAACATCTTTATTTTCTAACTTAATGTGATATATTTATCCTCCAAACAAAAGTTTCGATGGTGATATCACAAGTAGAAAAACATGATTACTGAATCACATAAAAATGAATGGAAGTGGCATTGCTTTAGAAATCATCCACCAAAGATTTCATAGTTATTTTTATTAAACTGACACCATTAACTTTATCCTCTGTAATTAATCATTTCTATAGTATCTTATATTTGGAAAAAAAATTAAGTGATTTTCTAACTATAACCACACAATAATCCAAATTGTAAACAACACCCTCAGAGTTGTTCTGAAGATTAAATGGCACAATATACATGAAAATGCCTGATCCAGTCCGTGGCATGTAGTATGGACTCAGTATGATAACTTTAGTGAAATCTAACCCTCTTATTATCCTACATTCCTTTCAATTAATAAAAAGGACCTTATAACAGCAATTGTAACACAGGATTTATGGAACTAAAAGGCTTAAAAATCACACCAACCTAATGCTGACCCAAACCAGAAAGGTATTCATTCTAATGTCTCGAAGTTTAATAACAAAGAGGTTTGTAAGTTAAATCAAGACCCATACCAACACATAATAAAAACCAGCATTTCACTCTTCCCCTAAAAAATCCTACAACTAAAAATTTAATGAAAGGTTTTTTTTAAAGCCTAGAAATGTAAGTTCCTCTTACTTTCACTTTTTTAAAATATTGCTTCTTTTTTTTTAAGATTTATTATTTATTTATCTTTGGCTGCATCGGGTCTTAGTTGCAGCATGCAGGATCTTGGCTGAGGCATGTGGGATCTTTTGTTGGGCACACGGGCTTCACTCTAGTTGTGGTGTGTGGGTTTTCTCTCTCTAGTTGTGGTGTGCAGGTTCCAGAGCGCGTGGGCTCTGTAGTTTGCGGCATGCGGGCTCTCTAGTTGAGGTTTGCGAGCTCAGTAGTTGTGGTGTGGGCTTAGTTGCCCGTGGCATGGGAGAATCTTAGTTCCCTGACCAGGGATCGAACCTGCGTCCCCTGCATTGGAAGGTGGATTCTTTACCACTGCACCACCAGGGAAGTCCCTTACTTTCCTTTTTTTAAAATGCAAATTCCAGAATCCCACAAAATATAATGAAATTATCAGAATAAAGGTCATAACTCTTTGCCCAGGAAAGAGCACTGACACCAGCTGGAACTGGCTCAAGTGGAGTGTCCACAACAACCAGGGGTGCCCCTTCACTCACGGATGACGCCATTTGAGACAACCAGTGTCAGGACTGGATGTTCCCCCTAACAAGTAGCTTTTCTCCAATCCTCTGGACTGTCCACGTGAACACTTGGACCTGCTTTCTCTATATGTAGATGACTCCAATACTTACACCTGTCCCACAAGGTAGAAACCCTGTAAACACTCCAATCTCAGTATGTGCAAAATTAAACATCTCAAATCTGCTCCTCCTGTGTCCCTGTGTCTGTTAATGCTAACACCGTCCTCTCAATCAACTAAGATAGGATCTAGTTTTCTTTCCTTCACCATCCCCTTCTCTCTTCCCAAGAGCAAGCCAGTTTCAAAGAAAGATCTGTCATTCACCTCTACAATACCACCGAGCACCTAACCCTGCCTCCATTCCCACAGCTTATCTCAAGTTCTCGTTACTGCTGTCCTGACCCATGTCAACAGTTCCAATCTAGTTGCCCACCATCTCTCATGCTTAAAGTGAGTCCACCTTCTCTGAACATTAGACAGACTGATCTAGCTATATATATCCCTCCCCACCCTGTGGGCCCCCACGGTCTACTAAGGCATCCCAGATTTTCAGAACTTGAAGAACTCTCCTCTGACCCAACCATCCATTCACTTGATCGTGGAAGTTCCTCAAATTCAAAATGGTCTGGCCCCATCTTCAAAGGCCATTCCTGCTCTGGCGCCAATCTAAAAGCCTGTAATGTCATGAAAACAAGATGAACTATGCTATTCTACTGCTCACAGGCTAAAGGTCAAAATTCTCAACCCAACCAACAGGGCTCCACAAGGCCTGGCTCCTATCTCACCAGTCTTGCTCCCCTTTGCTCTCTCTGCTCCAGCCACCTGGCTTTCTATCCATCCTGCCATGATCCCTCTCATCTCCAAGACTCTGTACGTACTGGACCCTCAGCACCCCACCTCCCATGTAGGTGGTGGCATTTCACCCTTCAGATCTCAACTCAAAAGCCACTTATTCAGACACTAACCTTACCTTTCCAAACTAAATCAAGTCCTCCGTTTGCCCCCTCCTATTCACTTCCACAGCTTTAAGAAAAATCATAAGAAATTGATTACTGTTCCCAAGCTAGAATGTAAGCTCCGTAAGAGCAGGACTGTGTCTGTCTCGTTAACCACTGTAATCTCATAACCCAACCCAGAGTAGCCCTCAACAAGTTTGTGTAGATTAATGTAGTTCATAAACCAGAACCACATTACCCAGAACCCTAAGTAAAGGTACAAGGCTGGCCCTACAGTACACTAGTCTTGAAATCACTTGCTTTCTCCATAACGACAAAGAGCTCAGCTCTTCAACGTTCTCCGTGTTCCCTTGAAGATCTGACATTACGTGAGTCTATAATTCTACGGTTCCAAACTTCTCTCTCGCAATTCTCTTCTATATACCCTGGCACTAGCAATACTTTACTTTCTGGTCTCCACAATTTTGTCTGCATCCTTTGTTCCATCTGAAATTTTTTTCCCAGTGCCACACTTCCAAATCCTACTATCCTCAAGTACTCAAATCCAACGTCACCTCCTCCTCAAAATATCCCTTGTACCCTCTCAGCTAGTCACACCCTCTCTGCCCCTGAATTCCCACAGGTTCTCCCTTACCTCATTCAGGTCTCAGATCAAATGTCACTTCAAATGAGTGCCTTCTCCTAAAGTTACCAACTGGTTATAATTGTCTATCAGGCCATCCTGACTTACCTTCTTGACAGCACTTACCATTACCTAAAATTATTTGTTCTTTTCTTTCACTTATTTATTTACTTCTTGTCTGTCTCCCCACTAGAATGTAAGATCTATGAGAGCAGGGACCCTGCCTGTCTTGTTCTTCATATTTCCCCACTCTTCCCTATCTGACATCAAAAAAATTCAGTAAATATCTGCCAAAAGCATGAATGACTCTGTAGCCCTTATGATTATGGTTATCTATGTACAAATCTTTCTCTAGCTATATTCCAAACTCCTTGTGGACTAGGCCAAAGTCTGGCTAATCTATTTGTTTGTATTATCCAGAAATCCTTGCACAACTAAAGCAAATAATAGTTAACTACTAATTAATTAATGAGTGATCTCTCCAAGAGGTACTGCCCTGAACCAGGCCAACTCAGAACTCCATATTCTCCAGAAACCAGGGCAAACAGGAACCTCCTTCGATGCCCTCTCCATGACAGACCTTGTTCCAATCCGCCTCCTCCAGTGAGCTTCCAAAGGCTAGTTTCTTCACTTTCCTTTAGCCAATAACCGATGGTTCTTCTATCTCTAATATCTCACAATCCTACCCTTTTCCCTTCTATCTCCAGACAACGAAGCTCTCCCAGGGCCCTGTTTCTTCGGAGTACCCCACATCTCCAATCAGTCCAGGAACTCATCAGGCTCTAGAGAACGAGGGGATGTTCCAAAAAATGTTTAAGGAAGACTGGCTCTCTCACCTTTTCTTTTATACCTCGTTTTTCCAAAAGAGGCCCAGTTTCAGAGACTGGCTTTGAAACTCTTCGGGATCCTAAGCTTTCGTCCCATGTAGTCCGCCGCGCCCAAACCCCTTTGGGGTGCCCCCACCCTTGCCTCGAACCTTTTCAACTTCTCTTACAGGAAGACCCCAGGCCAGAGACGATGACCTCCCAGGAAGCAAATGGTCCTCAAACACCATGGGGCGGCCCTATCCCCCCCACTTTCTGTCGGGCAGCCGCCTCCGGCCTGGGGCCGTCTCGAGCGGCCCTTAAGCCTCGGCCTCTGGCTGAGTCCTACCCTCCGACACCCCCCCACACCACTCACCTGAAGCGGCCCCCGCAGTGCTGGCATTGCTCGCCCACCCAGCCGGCGGGGCAGACGCACTGGCCAGTGCCAGGATTGCAGCGGCCGCCGTTGACACAGGGCCGGTCGCATTCCTTGGCCTCTGCTGAGGCTGAGCCCGACACCGCCGTCGCTGCCGCCGCGGCCTCAGCCGCCCAGGGAAGCAGCAGCAGCGGCGGGAGCAGCAGCAACAGCAGCAGCCGCCGCCGCCGCCGTGGGAGGCGCAGCCGGGTCCCCAGCCCTGGCCTCCCAGCCCTGGTCGCGTCCCAGTCCCGGCACCGCCTGCTGTTCCTGCTCCCGGGCGCTGGCGTCGCCACCGTCCTCCTCCTCAGCCTCGCCTCAGTCGCCGCCGCCGCCGCCACCATCTTCCCGGGGCTGAGACGGTGCCCCACGAACACATATACATACACACACACACACACACACACACACACACACACACAAACACACTCACACACACACACACAAACACGCGCGCGCGCGCACACCACAGGGCACAACCGGCTCTCCTTCCCCTGGCCGTGCGGGGCGGGGCTGTGCGGACGGTGGCTCGGGCGGTCAATCCTGAGGGCGGGGCCGGAGCTGCGCGGGACGAGGGGTCGGCGCATGCGTGCGTGGGCGGTGCACGCGGCCCTGGAGGCAGACCTTTAATGCGGATCCTGGGATAAGGCGAGGCCTTTCCGACCTCTAACGAAGCGCGCTAGTGCTCTAGTTTTATCCCTTAGCCCGGCGAGGCAGACCCTGCGTAGCGGTCCTGAAGCACCCTTTTCCCGTTCGCTGCCTCGGATCCGGTCCCTCTGCTAACCAAGCCAGCAGAGTTGAGCGCTGCGGTCCCGAAGACCCCGGCGCCGGTCATCGCTCTACCCCAACTCTCGCTGCGGGGCAGAAAGGGCCTAGGAGTCAGCGTCGTCGTGTGACGCTAAGTGCGG
Organism: Grampus griseus; assembly: GCF_964374135.1. Classification (NCBI taxonomy): domain Eukaryota; kingdom Metazoa; phylum Chordata; class Mammalia; order Artiodactyla; family Delphinidae; genus Grampus; species Grampus griseus. The sequence goes on from NC_139008.1 coordinate 59,084,529, forward strand.
TACTGTAGCAGTGCTGCCTTTGAGCTTCTGCTTTGTGCTCTGTAGTATAGGGTTAACGAAGTAACACCTGTGTTAAGAACCTAGCGCATTGGCTATGCTCAATAAATGCCTAGAACTGAAGACACAGTGCGCCTCCCTTGATACAGGCTGATTAAGTAGCAGACCAGACCACACACCTTTAATCCTGTACAGGAAGTTTGAGGTTACCTTGCTCCCCGCTATTTGCCCTCCAATCATCTCTGAAGAAAGGGCAGCATAAAATTAGGAACTGGAGCATCCCCCCTCTCCCCCCCTCATACACAGTTCTGCTCCTGGAGCCCTTCTTGTCAGGTAGTTTGTTACTTTGGTGCCCCCCAGTGAAACATGCCTCCTGGCAGTACAACCTTGTGTGGTCCCTGACCCTGGAATCTGGACAGACCTGTGACTCGATTTAACTGAAGAAGAATGTGGGGCAAGTGATGATGTGCCAGTTCCAGTTCTGAGCCTTTAAGAACAACCTAGCAATCTTGATTTTGAGCTCTTGATAGTCCTGAGCTGCAGCTGCTCTTCCACCTTGCTGCAGAGAGACCACATGGAGGAAAAGTAGGAACCCAGTTATCACCAAGAACTGAGATCCCAGACACAAGAACCTGGTGGACCCATCCCAGCTGAGGGACAAAGTCACTGAGGGAAGAAGCCATTGTTCCAGCCATCTCAGCCGTTCCACATTATGTAGAACAGAGAGAAGTCTTTCCTACTATGCCTTATCCAAAATCCTGAGAAATTATAAACTGGCTGCTGTTTTAAGCCTCCAAGTTTTAGAGAGGTTTGTTACTCACCAATAGATAACCAGAACATTGACATAAGCCTTGTGGTGGGATGAATATTCCCATGGCAGCTATCTCATAGTTTGGGCACCTTGCAGTCCGTGGGAAACAAAGAAAAGCCCTCATGTACCTGTGAAGCTTCTCTTCACAGAGCACAGAATTCTAAAATTCTACGATGTACCTCATACCCAGGTCCTGACCTTCTTCATTCTGCATCCCCTTAAGCCTGCTGAAGCTGAACTGCACAACAGCCAGCTCTCCACCCACACATCCCTCCTATTCCTACGTGAAACCCGTTGTTCAGCCTAGGCCCTAGCACTGGCATTCTGGTTTGCAGGTTATGTTTTGCTACAGTTTCCTACATGGCGATGTGCAGGATGAGACAGGAAAATGGAAGACATGGCCCTACCATGGGACAGGCTGACATGGAGCCATGCCCTGGCCTCAGGAGGCACTGCTCCTCCAGGCCAGAAGTGGAACCAGCCTATTCCACCACTCCCCAGAGCAAAACTGAGCTCAGGCTGTGAAGTTTCACGTGACTTTACCAACACCTGAGGTTAACAGGAAATGGCTCGCATCTACACAGCAGCAGTATGGCTGCTCTCCAAAGCTCTCAAAACTTGCTGCAGCAAACATTCTTTTTCTTACTTCTTTAACCTACTCCCTTCTCTGATTCTTTTTCCTTAGCCTTCAAACATGCTCAAATTATCTTGTCCTTAAAAAACAAAATCTTTTCTTGTGACGGGAAGTATTGATATTTTCTTTCTCCTTTACTGTTGTTGTCAGAGTCCACTACACTTTCTGTTTCTGTATGGTGCATTAAAGATGGCTACAAATTCTTTTACACTATTTATGTGGGGAGGTGGGGACTAATCCCCCCACTCCTTGAATCTGTGGTGGCTTTAATGATTTGTTTAACCAGTAGACTATGATGGAAGTGATGTGTTGAGACTTTTGAGTCTAGGTCATAGGAAGTTTTGCAGCTTCCTCCTGAGTGTCTTGGAACACTTGCACTGGGGAAATCCAGCTGCCTTAAAAGAAGTCTAGCTACTCTAAGACTGCCATGCTGTGAGGAAGCCAGCCCACAGCCATTCAAGTCTTCCAAGTTGAGGCCCCAGACATTCATGAAGCAGAGGGGTATCACCTCTGCTGAACCCACCCCAAATTACAGGTATACGAGCAAAATAAATAAGTGTACTTTTTAAGGCACTAAATTTGTTACACAGCAATAGATTACCAGAATACTGTGTAACTTGCTTCCACCAAGAACAAGTCTTGTGAGGTAAACTTGATTAAGAATTGATCAAGAATGGCTGTATAATTATGTATACAAATATCATGTATAGCTAGTCATCTGTATATAATACTAAGTGGGTTCTGGTATAATATCCAGTCACTCCTTACGAAAGGGATCACTGCAGCTCTGGAAGCACTTCTGTTGGACTCCTTATTCCTTATCACCAAGGTACTGTGGCTGTTCTACCTGAAATCCCATGCCACCTGTTTCTCCACTAGTCCTTATCAAAGCAGCCACCTCCAGGTCCCAGAAACATTAATGCCAACAGCAAAGAATTCTTAGCCTTTGATCTGGAACTGTTCTAAGTCCAGACTCTAAATAACATAGTTCTTACTAACAGCATGGCCAGGGACATTTGCTACTAAGATGGTTTGAAGTTGCCTCTGCCGGTTTTTTGGTTTTTTGTTTTTTTCACTCAAGAAAAGCATTCTCTCCGTGTGGCCCTTCTGCTCTCTCTGATTTCATGTCATCATTTTCTATATCTTTACTTGCATTATAACATTGTCTCCAGGTCATGGACATGGATGAATTTTTATATTTTTTTATGCATGCAGTGTCTTAGGTCTGTTTCCCTAGGAGCAGACCCTGAAACAGGATTTGAGTGCATAATTCATTGGGAGAGTACTCTTAGGAGAAAGGCAATAAAGGAAGCAGGATAGGGCAGGGAAGGTAGCTGATAAGATGTGGTCTTATTTGGAGCTTCAGCCTGATCTTATGGAGAGCTGTGGAGCATGAATTGTACCATAGAGTTGATCCCACCTTGAGGCAAAAGGGCCAGGATTTAGCAGCCGTCACTCACAGTAGTAAGAAGGATCCAGTAAAGGAAATTTGGGAGGGGTACCAGCAGTTTACTACATACAACGAATATTTATTGAGCACTATATAGCAAGGATGAATGCTTCCCTGGTAAGATCTATCTGATCAGCTGTCTGACCTTCCCTAAGCATCAAAAGACCTTTCTCTGAACTGTTTGAAACATCAACATATTTTAGTATGCCAAAGGTCTTCTTATGCTTTTAGTATACATGAAATGAAGTAATTCCCTGATTACATGTGTCAGGATCTCACCTAACAGGTAAGGTACTATATTGCCTGTGAAAAAGGCTGATCCTGAAACTTTGGAACAATCACAACTGGGAGGGTTCTATGTAGGAATGAAGCTTATTGGGTTGCAGCTCCCATGTGAGGGATAGGTTAACTTACAAACATAAGATCCCAATACTCTTTGGCAGGCTCTAAGGGAAAGTATTTAGGGATCCTGGACCTGGGAATGCAGAATTAGCCCCCTGAGCTATGGCAGAGCCCCTATGGCCCCCATAGACAAGCCTCACAAATATAGGAAGTGACCTTTACATCAGCTCAAGGGACAAAACCCAGTCTTGGGAAGACATAACCAATTTAAAGGCAGAGGACTTGAAATTTCTATTGGATGAGCTGGATGCATGCCCCTTTCCCCAAATTTCTATGATAGAAAACTAAAAGCCTTCTCCTGTACATAGATTAGATGTTATGAAAACAATAATAACATTAAAAGACAACTGGCCTTGCTAAATAGTACACCCATGAAGAATGACTTCAAATTAGAGCTTCCCAAACTAAAGCCATTTTTCCCCAATTTTATTGAGATATGATTAACATACAGCATTGTATAAGTTTAAGGTATACAGCATAATGATTTGACTTCCATACATCATGAAATGATTATCACAATAAATTTAGTGAACATCTATCATCTCATACAGATATAAAATTAAAGAAATAGAAAAATATTTTTCCTTATAATAAGAACTCTTAGGATATACCCTCTTAACAATTTTCATATAACATACAAGAGAGTTTATTATATTAATCATGATGTATATTACATCCCAGCACTTATTTATCTTATACCTGGAAGTTTGTACCTTTTGACCACCTTCATCCAATTCCCCCACCCCACAACCTCCACCTCTGATAACCACAAATCTGATCTCTTTTTCTGTAAGTGTGTTTATTTGTTTGTTTGTTTTTCAAGTATAATTGACCCACAACACTGTTAGCTCCTAGCGTACAACATAGTGCTCAGTATTTCTTTTTTTTTTCTCCAGCTTTATTGGGATAGAATTGACATATAACATCATGTAAGTTTAAGGTGTACAACATGTTGATTTGATACACTTATATTGCAAAATTATTACCACCATAGTATTAGCTAACACCTCCATCCCATCACATAATTACCATTTCTTTTTTTGTTGGTGAGAACATCTAAGATTTCCTCTCTTAGCAACTTTCAAGTATATAACTCAGTATCATTAGCTATAACATAGTGATCAGTATTTCTATACCTTCTAAAATGATCACCATGATGTCTAGTTACCATCTGTCACCATAAAGATATTACATTATTATTGACTGTATTCCCCACACTGTACATTTCATACCTGTGACATTTATTTAGTAACTGGAAGTTTGTCCCTCTTAATCTCCCTCATCTATTTCTTTCATCCTCCCACCCCACACCCGAAGCCATCCTTTTTGATTAAAACTTCTCAGAATTATGGGTAACAGCCTGTATTAGTTTTCTGTGAGTGTTGTAACAAATTACCAAAATCTTGGTGGCATAAAACAACAAGAATTTATTTTCTCACAGTTCTGGGTTTCAGCAGGGCTGCATTCCCTCTGGAGACTTCAGGGGAGAATGCTTCCTTGACTGTTCTAGATTCTGCTGGCTGTTGGCATTCCTTGTCCTCCGTGGCTTGTGACCACATCACTCCAATCTTTGTCATCACATTGCCTTCTCCTCTGTGTTGTCTTCTTCTGTGCGTATCTCTCTTATAAGAACACTTGTCGGGCTTCCCTGGTAGCGCAGTGGTTAAAAATCCACCTGCCAATGCAGGATGCAGGGGACACGGGTCCGAACACTGGTCCGGGAAGATCCCACATGCCGTGGAGCAACTAAGGCCATGAGCCACAACTACTGAGCCTGCGCTCTAGAGCCCGTGAGCCACAACTACTGAAGCCCACATGCCACAACTACTGAAGCCCATGCGCCTAGAGCCAATGCTCTGCAACAAGAGAAGCCACCACAATGAGAAGCCTGCGCACCACAACAAAGAGTAGCCCCTGCTCCACTGCAACTAAAGAAAGCCCGCACAGCAAGGAAGACCCAACGCAGCAAAAAGTAAATAAATAAATAAATAAAAATAAAGTTCCCTTAAAAAAAAAAGAACACTTGTCATTAGACTTAGGGCCCACCTGGGTAATCTAGGATGACCTCTTCATCTCAAGATCCTTAATTAATTTTATCTACAAAGACCCTTTTCCAATTATGGTAACATTCACGGGTTCTTGGGTAAGGATGTGGACTGATCTTTTGCGGTACCACTGTTCAGCCCACTACACAACCCTATACATGAAGTCAACTCATTCAATTTATTCATTTATGCAACTAATACTCATTGAATGGCTACTATGTACCAGAGATTGACCTAGGCTCTGGGAAGGCAGCAGTGAAAAAGCATATGAAAGAAAATCCCTGCTCTTCCTCACGTCCATTAGAATGGCTACTATCAAACAAATAAACAAACAAACAAAATCCAGAATAACAAATGGCAAGAATGTGGAGAAATTGGAATCACCGTGCACTGTTAGTGGGAGTGTAAAATTGTACAGCCACTGTGGTAAATGGTTTGGCAGTTCCTGGAAACATTAAAAATAGAATTACCATATGATCCAGCAATATCACTTGTGTATATATATATATATCCAAAATAATTGAAAGCAGGCTCTTGAAAAGATATTTGCATACCCATGTTCATTGCAACATTATTCACATTAGCCAAGAGGTGGAAGCAGCCCAAGCATCTATCAATGGATGAATGGATGAACAAAATGTGGTAAATAGATACAATAGAATAGTATTCAGCCTTAAAAAGAAAAGAAATTTTGACACATGCTATAACATGGATGAACCTTAGAAACATTATGCTAAGTGAACAAAAAGATAAATACTCTATGATTCTACTTACATGAGGTAACTGGGAGGAGGGGAAAGTGGGCAGTGGTTGTTTAATGGATATAGAGTTTGAGTTTTGCAAGATGAAAAAGTTCTGGACATCAGTTGTACAACAATGTGAATATGCTTAACACTACTGAACTGTGCACTTACAGATGGTTAAGATGGTAAATTTTATTATATGTGCTTTTTTTAACCACAACAATTTAAAAATTGTGTTAAAAAATCCCTGCCTTCATAGAACTAATTAGGCATACACACACACACACACACACACACACACACACACACACACATATTTTTTTTTTTTTGGTGCACCACTCGGCTTGAGGGATCTGAGTTCCCTAACCAGGGATTGAACCCCAGCCCTGACAGTGAAAGTGCCGAGTCCTAACCACTGGAACACCAGGGAATTTCCTCTTCTGACTTCTTACACTATAGATTAGTTTTGCCAGTTTTTTACTTTATGTAAATGGAATGCTACAGTATGGACGCTTTTGTGACTGGCTTTCACTTAGCATTATGTTTGTGAGATTCATCCATATTGTTGTATCTAGTAGGTCATTTATTTTCATTTATCTACTATGAACAGTCTAGGAATCTAGCACAGGTCACTTGGTGAACATACGTACACCTTTCTGTTGGGTATATACCAGAGATATACTGATAAATGTTTAACAACCAGCTTGCTAGGGGGAAAAAAAGCTTTCATGTGTAGCATTTGTTGATTCCTACAGTGTAAATACTCCCGTCATGACCTATTTCAAGCTACCAACATGATGTCACTGAATGTGGGGCTAGGAAGGTGGTGCACAGAATCTGCTCCCACAAGCCAGTGGGAATCAGCTCCAGCACTGTGAATGCCTGGGAGGCCTACCAAGAAACAGACAGATGCCAAAACAGAATTAGTTCAAGAGACTTATTAGGAGAAACATCTGTGAAGGATAAAGAGAAAGGAAGCAGGAAAAGGCAGGAAGAGGAATCAGACTGGAATAAAAAACTGACAGCTGTGAAGGAAAGGGGGAAAGCAGGACTGGTTAAGAGGAGTCTCAGACTGCAGTGCAGTTCCAAGAAAGGCTTGTCCAGGCCAAAGGTGAGTGTTGGAGCCAAAGTTTCCTGTTGGAGTGGCCCTGAATTTCACAGGAAGAGGCCTACATTAGCACAAATGTGGTGGTGGAGCCAGATTGGCGGCCGTTGGGCTGCTAGTCAGTTACACTCCACACAGCAGGAGATCTGACCATTGTATTTTCATGATCTCCACAACTGACAATATTCCTTCGTGCCACCTCCCTGGAGATGAGTGGGATGGCTTCTCAATCAGTGTCTTCTCTACACTTACTTTTCACAAGTTAGATGCACAACCCTGACTTGGCTGACTTGTTTGGAAGCTGGACTGGCCACTTTAGACTGAATAAGCCCCAGGTTTCTTGGGTAATTCACTGAAAGAGAGGGATTCTAGAAGAAGACATTCTAGGATTTCCTCCTAATAAGGGCAGATAAGTGTTCTAGTTATTAATTAAAGTAATAGGAGTTGACCATACTATATTCCTAACGGATGGTTTGTACCTTACTGATTACTTAAGGAAAGAATAGAAAAATGGAGTAACTAGTCAGAAATAGAAGCTGGAAAAGACCTTATAATCCAAGTTATAGTTAGCTATTGAACTAAAAGCAATGTGGTACTTTTAAAAAATGTCCACAAATTCTTTGATACTCCCTTTATCTTTATAAGTTGAAGTTTAATTCCTCTCCTAGAATGTAGGCCAGGTTTTAGTGACTCACTTCTAACAAATAGAATGTGGTAGAATGCAACCATACAAAGGATAGTCAGTCTCTCTCTCTCTCTCCCCACCATCCCACTTCTTTTCCTCTCTCTTCACTTGCTTTGGAAAAAGCCAGTCATCATATCATGAGGCCACTCAAACAGCCTGTGGAGAGGCCCAGGTGGTGAGGAACTGAGGCCTCCCATCAAGAGCCAGCACAAACTTGCCAGATACCTGTGTGAGCCAACATGGAAGTGGATCTTTTAGTCCCCATCAAGTCTTCAGATGATGGAAGCCCTGGCCAACATCTTAACTGACCTCTTGAAAGACCCTAAACCAGGATTGCCTAGTCAAGCTGCCCTCAAATTTCTGACCCACAGGAACCATGAGGATAGTAAATTGTTCTTGTAAGCCACTGAATTTGGGGGTAATTTATCTCATGGCAATAAATAACTTATACAGGCAACAAGAGTTTGGAAGTCCCCCTGCATACAACCAATGCCATAACAGAAGATATTAGCATTGAGACAACATGGCAAATCCATGGAAGATGTCCATTTCCTCATTTCCTGCTTTGGCTCAGAGAGAAGCCGTCTCCTCTCCGAGCTGACTCCCATCAAAGTCCACTGTCCTGGTGCCACTAGAAACACCATCTCTATTTCTAGAGCTCGCCCAAGGCCATAATACAGATTATTGCCAGGGTTGTGATCAAGGCCTCTGTTGCCTATGCAGGGGTCCAAGTTTCATGTTGCTGCTAAGCCACTGGCACCAGCTCCCATCATCTGAGAAGCCACTGGCAGTAATGCAGAATTCCTAACAGCGAAGTGGTTCTTGCATTCACTTGTACTGTGACTGTGGCAGGAACCCCAAGGTGGGTGAGGAGCTGCAGGTAACCCTGTATACAGAGCCAGCTGACCAAAAGCCTGGCCTGTGACTAGAGGTATTGCCCAGATTGCAGTGTTTACCAAGTTAAACAGGCTAAAGCCAGATCAGCATATAAAAAGTGGCTCAAGGAACAGGGAGAGTTTAGCTATGAACCCCAGCAAGTCAGGGCCAAGGGTATGGATTATGGACAAGATTCAAAGAAGACAGAAAAAAAGCAGACCTGCAGGATGTCCATGGGGCAGCTTTGAAGCCTCTGCCTAAGGCCATGGTCTGGGCTTCCCCACCTGCAGGGCTGGCTTGAAACCATCAGGGCCCTTCTTCCATATACATTTCAAGGGAGTCTAAAGGTTTTTTTTCATGTGGGAAAAACTCCCCACAGAGTTGCCTGGGTTCAGACTTTGTCTCATGCTGGCAAGGAAGCTTGAACATTTTATATTAACTTAGGTTCCCTCAGAAGAAAGCCCTGAGGCGAGTATTCAAGGTTACTGTGGGAGGTAATCCTAGGAAGCTGGTAGGGGAGTGGGGAAGTGAGACATGGAAGGGAAGGGAAGTCAACACAGGGTGCTTTACCAAACCAGTTTCTGGTTTCAAGGGAAACTCTGGGAAATGGTGTAGGACACAAACCCCAGGGAGGCAACAGGACTGGCGTATTTGGGGGTATTTATACACCAACTCCAGTCAGCCATTGTTGAGAGCTGCTAGGGGAAGAGGTGTCAATTACTGTGGTGACCAAAACAGAGTTGCAGATATTGGTCGATCAATCTTTTTTTGTTTATTGGTCATTTAGGTGAATTGTGCGTTCATATACTTTTTGAATTGTGCGTTCATATCCTTTGCCCATTTTTCTATTGGTTTATAGTTTTATTATTGATTGATATATTTAGATACTAATCTTTTCTTCATTATATGTGTGACAAATACCATTTTCTAGATTTTTGTTCAAATTTTCACTTTCTTTATGGTATCACTCAATAAAGAGTCCTTATTTTTAGTGTAGATTAATTTATCAATTTTTATAGTCTGTGCTTTTTGAGTCTTGTTTAAGAAATCCTTTCCTGGGTCTTCCCTGGTGGTCCAGTGGTTAAGACTCTGCGGTCCCAATGCAGGCGGCCCAGGTTCAGTCCCTGGTCAGGAAACTAGATCCCGCATGCCGCAACTAAAGATCTTGCATGCCGCAACTATGACCCAACACAGCCAAATAAATAAATAAATATATATTTTTAAAATCCTTTCCTTTCTTGAAGTTACAAAGATGATAATTTGCCAGGCATTTTTTGCTTTTTACAGATAGTCTTTAACATACCTGGAAAGTATTTATATGATGATGCAATATTTAATTTTTAGAGATTCAATATTTAATTTTTATCATGGAAAACATCAAACATACACAAAAATGGAATAGTACGATGAACCCAGTACCCAGCCTCAACAATTATTAACTTGTTTTAGTTGATCACTGCTGTGCAGCAGATTATGCCCCAAACTAGCAAATTAAACCAATAATAAACATTTTTATCTCACACAATTTCTGTGGGTCAGGGTTTCAGGAGTGACTTAACTGGGTGGTTCTGGCTCGGGCTCTGTCATGAGGCTGCAAATGGTTGGCCTGGGCTACAGTCATCTGAAGCCTTAACTGAGGCTAAAGGATCTATTTCAAGGTGGCTCATACCTATGGCTGGTAAGGTGTTAGCAGGAGGCACCAGTTTCTTGTGGCCTGGGCCTCTCCTAGAGCTGCTGGTGTGTCATCATGGCATGGTGGCTGGCTTCCCCCAGAATGAATGATCCGAGAGACAGCAAGGTGGAAGTTGCAATGCTTTTATAATGTAGTCTTGGAAGACATACAAGATCACTTCTACTACATTGTATTCATTAGAAATGAGTCACTAAGTCCCATCCACATCCAAGGTGGGGGGTGGGAGGGGTTAGGTTCTACATTTTGAAGAGAGGAATATCGAAAAGTTACTGGACATTTTTAAAACCAGCACATAACTCATGGTTAATCTTGTTTCAGCTATGCCTTTATCCACTTTCCTTTACCAACTGGATTATTATGAAGAAAATCCCAGGTATCATATCATTTCATGTATAAGGACCTTAGTATGATTTTCTGAAAGGTAAGTCCAGAAGAATCATAATGACTATACCATTATCTCACAAAAAGTTAACAATATGACAATAATTGCTTAGTATCACCCAACAGCCAGTTAGCATTTCAAACTTCCCTGATTTAGGGACTTCCCTGGTGGTGTGATGGTTAAGAATCCATCTGCCAATGCAGGGGACACGAGTTCAAGCCCTGGTCGGGGAAGATCCTATATGCCGTGGAGCAGCTAAGCCCGTGCACCACAATTACTAAGCCTCCGCTCTAGAGCCCATGAGCCACAACTACTGAGCCCGCGTGCTGCAACTACTGAAGCCTGCGTGCCTAGAGCACGTACTCTGCAACAGGAGAAGCCACCACAATGAGAAGCCCGCGCACCCCAACAGAGAGTAGCCCCTGCTCGCCGCAACTAGAGAAAGCCCACACACAGCAATGAAGACCCAATGCAGCCAAAAATTAATTAATTAATTAATTAAAAGAAACTTCCCTGATTTATTTTGCCCTTCTCCCCTGCCCTTCTCCCTTTACACAGTTTGTATCAGACACCTCTGTGCATAACTCCAGATCCTCTGGGGATCACCTGTCTCTTAATTCAGCAGTTGTTGCCTAGATCAGTTCTGCACAGCCCTGCACAGTTCAACACACAGGTGCAGCCTGGAACCTGCTCCTGGCTTCTCTTTAATGCTGCAGTGTGGGCTACTGTGGAAATCTGCTTGGCACCCAGGCATGCACAACCCAGAAGTGCCAAGGACTTAACACTCTTTGAGGTAAACTTTGACCAATGGAGAATGAGAACCAATGAACAACTGTTTCCCTTTCATCCCCAGAGCAACAGTCCTAAGACACAGTACATGCAGCCTCTTAGGAGGTCTACAGGATTAAGGAATCACCTTTAGTGGTGGCCATCTTGATCATGCTTTCTTGTGTTGGATTTCCCTGTTTCCTTGTTTCACTTAGCATCCCTCACTCCTGCTCCCTGAGGTCACACTGCTAAATAAAGTGTGTTGGCACAGACAGAGGAATGGATAAAGAAGATATGGTACATATATACAATGGAATATTACTCAGCCATAAAAAAGAATGAAATAATGCCATTTGCAGAAACATGGATGGACCTAGAGATTGTCATACTGAGTGAAGTAAGTCAGAGAAGGACAAATATATGATATCCCTTATATGTGGAATCTAAAAAAATGTTACAAATGAACTTATTTACAAAATAGAAATAGAGTCACAGATGTAAGAAAAAAACTTATGGTTACCAGGGGGGAATGGAGGGTGGGAGGGATAAATTGGGAGATTGGGATTGACATATACACTGTACTATATATAAAATAGATAACTAATAAGGACCTACTGTTTGGCACAGGGAACTCTACTCAATACTCTGTAATGACCTATATGGTAAAAGAATCTAAAAAAGAGTGGATATATATATGTATAACTGATTCACTTTGCTGTACAGCAGAAACTAACACAATGTTTTAAATCAACTATACTCAAATAAAAAGAATTTTTTAAAATAAATTTAGTTAGTTAGTTTTGGCTACATTGGGTCTCCGTTTCTGCATGCAGGATTTCTCTCGTTGCGGTGAGCAGGGGCCACTCCCCGTTGCAGTGCACGGGCTTTTCATTACAGTGGCTTCTCTTGTGAAGCACGGGCTCTAGGCATGCAGGCTTCAGTAGTTGCAGCACGTGGGCTCACAAGTTGTGGCTCATGGGCTCTAGAGTGCAGGCTCAGTAGTTGTGGCACATGGGCTTAGCTGCTCCACAGCATGTGGGATCTTCCTGGACCAGGGCTCGAACCCGTGTCCCCCGCATTGGCAGGTGGATTCTTAACCACTGCACCACCAGAGAAGTCCCTCCAATAAAACTTAAAAAAAAAATTGAAGCAGAAAGAGGGACGCACACAAAGGGACCCATGACTGAGACAGAAGAGCTGGTTCCTTCCAGTTGTGGTCGAAGAAAGTCGCCTGCCATATCAGTAAACAAAGGATGTTGCATCCATCTAGCCATCAGCCACTAAAGCCACCCTGAATGTTCACCCTGAGGGGATTCAGTATGGAAAAAAACAGGATACTGGCCCTAGATAGTTAAGGTGCATATCAAAGGAATGATTTCAATGAGCCCAGACTCTTGCATGTTCCCATACAAAGTGTTAAATTCATTAACTCGAGATATCTGGTTTTCTTTAATTAACAGTAAACTATTGATGCTGACTACCTGGTTTTTCTTACAAAAACTCCTATAATCCTGGCTCCTCACTTACCTCTTTGGAAACATCCCTCAGAGCTGAGAGGCTGCCTCCCAGGCTTAGGTCCTCAGTGTGTCTGCTGAAGAAAACATAATTCACAGCTTTAAAAAAAAAAATCTATGTGTTTGCACATAGATTTTTTTTTAATTATTTAATTAATTAATTTTTGGCTGCATTGGATCTTTGTTGCTGCATGCGGGCTTTCTCTAGTTGTGGCAAGACGAGGCTACTCTTCCTTGAGGTGTGCAGGCTTCTCATTGCAGTGGCTTCTCTTGTTGTGGAGCACCAGCTCTAGGCATGCGGGCTCAGTAGTTGTGGCACTCAGGCTCAGTAGTTGTGGCTCGGGGACTCTAGAGCACAGACTCTGTAGTTGTGGTGCACAGGCTTAGTTGCTCCGCAGCATGTGGGATCTTCCCGGACCAGGGCTCAGACCCTTGTACTCTGTATTGGCAGGCGGATTCTTAACCATTGCACCACCGGGGAAGTCCCGCACATAGCTTTTTTAAAAATCAGGTTATGCTTTCTGGGGGACCCAGACTAAGACATAATTGGTTCCAAATAAGGTCCACCCTTTGCATTTGACTGGTCTGACTTTTAGCTCTCTAATCTACAGGTTTCATGCCCTTCCATTTCTTATCTCTTGAACTTATTTGGTTATCGTAATAAATCATATTGTTTGTTCTGATGAGTTTACCACATTCTAGATTTTGCTGATCTCTCTTGCTATGGTGTTGTTTATCATGTTCCTCTGTTTCTTATGCTTCCTAAACTGATAGTTAGATCTAGAAGCTTGATCAGATCAGATGCTGGTTTCATTTTTTGGCAAGAATACTTCATGGGTAGTATTACATACTTCCTGTTTTATCACATCAGTAGACATAACGTCTGTTTGTCTCTTTTTGTGATTTTAAGATTAATCAGTAAATTCTTTTCTCCCCCCGCCCCAACACTGCATAGCATGTGGGATCTTAGTTCCCCGACCAGGAATCAAACCCGCATCCCCAGCATTGGGAGCTCGGAGTCTTAACAGCTGGACCGCCATGGAAGTCCCAATCAGTACATTCAAGGGTAGTCACTCTAATCCATCCATTATAAACTCCCCACCAGTCTTTCACCTAATGATTTTAACAGCCAAAATGAATCATGCCATAGAACTGTACTGTCCAATACAATAGCAACTAGCTACATGTGGCTATTTAAATTGAATGAAAACTGAATAAAATTAAAACTTCAGTTCCTTAGTCACACTAGCCCCATTTTAAGTGCTCAGTAGCTACAGAGGCTACTGTATTGAACAATGCAAATATAGAGTATTTCCATCATCCAGAAAGCTATATTAGACAGAACTAGCCTAGAGTCATTATTTCATTTTAATTATAATATATATAATTTCTAATATTTCATTCTATCATCCTTTATGCATTTGTTAACTGTGACTGTTCTATAAAGAATAATATTCCTCCATCAACTATTTAGTTATTCTGAGGTATAGTTTGTACAGTAGAAGTATGATAAGTGCTTATGAGCCTTTGTTTACCAGTATTCAGACCAATGAAATAATTCCCTGGCATCCTCCAAAGCTGATCAAAGCATTTTGTTGTTCTATTGTTTTGAATATCATTATGAACTCATGTGCAACATGTTTGATGTCTTTCAGTTCATTATAATCACTCTTCTTTTTGATTCTCAAATTGTCCCATATAGTAAGTCAGCTCCTACAGTAGTATTTAAAGTCTGCCCCCCCCGCACCCCCCATCCCTACCCCAAGCCAAGCGAGGCTTGTGGGATCTTGGTTCCCTAACCAGGGATTGAACCCAGGCCACGGCAGTGAAAGTGCACCGAGTCCCAACCACTGGACCACCAGGGAATTCCCTAAAGGTTTTACATTTCTAATGCAAGATGTTTCAGGTCATCTTGTACATTTTCTGCCCTAGACATGGAATCATTTTTTCAAATAGTCCTGGTCCCTTTTAGAGAAAAACAGTATTTAGAGATCACAATCTAGGGGCTAGGGGTACTCATTCCTAGAGACATGGCTGTTTTTGTTTTTAGTGTACAGAGCTAGAAAAATTTTGTTTGTTTTTTTAAAGAAAATTCATCTTAAGTTCATGTCGATTTCCAAGTTCAAATTTAGGGCAACAAGGTTTCACAAAATTTTGATTCTATGTTTGTATCTCTGAAAAGAGATACAGGAGAAATTCTGTTCTGAGAATCTTGATTCCTAATGTTATCAACACAAGTACTCATTTTCTTTGTCCTATAATACCTATAATAATTTCTGATTGAGCTGTGTCCATAATGTACTGATTGTTAAATATCTTGAATATCACTCTTACCTTATGACCTTCAAATTCTGTGAGTTAATTATTCTCTCCCTGAATTTCCTCATTTGGGGGGAACTGCTATTTTCCTACCCGTGATTTAGTAAACCTGTCAGCCAAGGAACTTGGCCTCCCCTTCTATAGGAGTGGAAAAGAATCCCAGGTCATGAGGGAGTTAACACCACATGTGTGAACTTTGGCCAGTGTAAGAAAAGAGACAGGAGAGAACCAGGAAATAATCTTTCTTTTTCACCCCTCACTGGAACATTCCAAGACATGGCGGGTTTGCATAACTTTTAAAGAAGACTCCTGTGTAACTAAGCAACCAGGTATGTTTTCTTGACGCTTTGGTGAGCCCAGCAATAGACCACCTTGCATTTGCTTTCTTTCCTTCCCCTATTTCTATCTTTTGTTGCTCTGGGATTGTACCTCCCATTAAGGCCCCACTATGAAACCTTTGCCTCCTGCTCTGTTCCTTAGGGAATCCAGGCAAAGACAATTTCCCAGGATCTTTTCCTTTAGAACAGTGAAGAGCAGTGCTGGGAATTTAGGTTTTTAATAAGCACCCAATTGAGTCTTACGATCAGGCAAGTATGGCTGACAATACCTTAAATCATCCTAAAGCCTCAGATCTCACATCAACAGGAAATGACCTGCTAAAGCTGTACAGAATTCAGAAGGGGATCCATTCCAGAAACCTTTTAGATATGGCCATGGAGGACAGCACAGAGAGTAACCAGGAGGCAGTGAGATGGACTGACCAAGGAACATTGTCAGCTGTCAAAGCAAAGAACACTTGTATCAATTGTAGGTAGTCATTTATTTGGGAGGTAAAGGAGAATACTGGTAGAAGTGTAAGGAAGTGACACAGGAAAAGTAAGAGAACAAATATAGGGTGTATTATAATGCCAGTTACCATTGTGTACAATTAGATCTTAATCCCACGGTAAACTCTGGGAGCCACTGTAGGACATGCACCACAGTGTTTTTCCACTACAAAGAGTAAGGGAGCTGAAGTGTTTGTACATCAACTCCTGTCATCCATTGGTTGAGAGCAGCTCCCAGGAAGGGAAAAACATTAATTCCTCTGTACTTCTGGCCTGCTGTTTAGGTGACAAAATAGGGAACAATCAGAGAAAGCCCTTATTCAGAGAAGCACACATACTGGCAGCTGGAAGTCAGGCCAGTATGCACTAAAGTGGTAAGGACAAGGGACTTTGGGAAAGGCAATGACAGCATCTGCTGCAAGAAGTGAAAGAGTTTCTCTTCAATCGTGAGCTAACTGCATTATCTTAGATGGGGGCATTTAAAAAGTTGTAGGCATGTGTATGTGAGTTCTAAAGGGAACAGCAGACAATATCTGATTCTGCTTTTCAGAATCGCCCTTCTCCCATTGCATATGATTCTGGTGGGGCTGTCACTCAAAAGGCTTATCTCCTTTGTCACATGGCATACAAATGACCCAAGTAGGCCAATCATGCTAAATCATTGTAGTAGACACTGTTGGCACCGCAGTTAGATTCCCTTTACTGATCAGGGCACCCATCCTTCAGTTCAGGTGAATGTTGCTGACAGCTGCACTTTTCTTCAGAGAATTGCCTGCAGCAGGAGAGGGCCGATTTGCACACCACAGCCCCCCCCACCCTCATCCCCATTCCACATCTAAAGATAAGGAGACCCAAGGGAAGAGAGGAGAGACAATTCTGCATAATGATTTATGCTTCAGCGCTCCCCAAGAGATCAGGTTAGACTGCAGCTGGACCCTCACCTTTGCGTAGTCTCTTCCCTGGCCCTATTCTGTTTCCCTCACTCCCTTATAAGATTTTCCTGAGAGCACTCTTCAATCAATCGGGTGCAGCTGAATCCCTGGCTCAGGCTCTGCTCCTAGGATACCCAACCAAAAACCCATTCAGTGAGATACAATGATGGATTGGCCCAGGGGAAGACACAGGCCTGGCATTGCTAGAGTCTTTGAGCACGTCTTTGGGCACATTGATATGGACTCCGGGAAATCTGTCTGTCTTTAAAGTTATGAGCTACATTTAAGAACATTGTGGTAGATATATGTTTACTCCCTAACATATATTTCACTCTTCCTCATCAAGGATGAGGGAAACCTAGGGCTGCTGGAGGCCATAATGAGGAACCTGAGTATAAAGCCAGCACAGCAGAAGGCAGGATACTGTGGAGGGAGTGAAATGAGTCCTAGTTGATGTTGTTGGAGCTCTTAGTTCAAGCTCCACTTAGAGAGTCTTACTTTAGATTACACCTCTTTGATTACACAGGCTAATCAGTTCCCTTCTTTGTTTAAACCAGTTTGGGCTGGATTTTATAACACTTACAATCAAAACAGTTATGACAAATACAACGAGGGCAGCCCTCAGCTGCAGGAAAATATATTGCTGCCATGTAAAGAGACCCTTGGTGACAACGAAACCTACTCATAAGAAAGAAAGAATTCAAACTAAGAGATGGAGAGAAGGAGAGCAAGCAATTGCTATGGGCAATGTCTAAGCACCATAATGCTGCCATTCCTGAAATATGTTGCTCCTTTGGGTTCTCAATTATTTGAACACAAAAATTCCCCACTCTTTTCCTTAAAGGAGTACGAGTTAAGCTTTATTACTTTCAAAGGAAAGAGTTCTAACACAATACCCTTTTCTCATTTTTCCTTTGAGCCGTTTTATTTTTTCCTTACTGATTTGAAGGCTTTCTGTATATATTCTGGACTTGATCTTTTGTCCATTGTTTGCTGTAAATAATATCTTTTACTTTGTTTATGCTATTTCTCATTATTGAGAAGGTTATGGTTTTATGGAGCTTAAATCAACAAGCTTCACCTTTATCATCTTTGGATTATTGGACATGGTTCTTTGGTTGAAAGTGATGCAAGCCCAACTCAATCTAGTTCTGATAAAAAGACAATTTATTGGCTAACAAAATTGGGAATTCTAGAGGTATTTAGTCCTAAGCCACAACTAGAATCATAACTCCAACCATGTCATTAGGACCATTTCTCTCTTGGTCTATCAGTTCCCTGGGCTTCTTTCCCACTGAAGCTTCCTTCATCTTTTGGGAAACATGGCCCATATTATTACACTTCCTGGTTCCAAAGGAAGGGAGAAGGACTCTCCTGATGGATTGGGCATAGGAATTCCAGGAGAACCTGCTTGCTATTATGGGCACCCTGACCAGTATGTATTATATATCTATTCCTGTGTCTGGTGGCTGGTTCAGTCATTTCAGACTACTCAGAATGTGCTCCACATGGACTGAAAGAGTTTGGTTATGGAAGAACTGGAGGAGGGAAAACCTGGTAAGCATATGATAGCTACCATACTCACCTCCATCTTTTGTGTCTTGTTTATGGAAACCTTCCTTTTCCCAAATTATATTTGTATATATTTTATATATATGTATGTTTATATATTTTTTAATTTGCTCATTTTTTTACTTTTAAAAAATTGTTTTTTTAATTTCAGATCTGTATTCCATCCAAATGTATTTTTATTTATGGCATGAGGTAGATATCTAACTTAATTTTTTTCCCATATGTAAAACCTATTGTCCTAAAACCATATGTTGAATAGTCTATCTTTTCCCCACCAGTTGTAAATGTCACATTCATTACAAACTAGATTCTACATTTATATAGTTCTGTTACTTGACTATGTATTGCTCCATTGACCTGGTTTTCTATCCCTGTAATAATTCCATGTTGTTTAAATGAGTTAACTTCATTGAGAAGCCCTGCTTTTCACCTGCCCCTAAACTTCTGGCAGGCATATTTTGGGCTCTGGTTCTCTTTGATCCTATCTCCATTAATCTGATTCTTTCAATTTTTCTTTATTCAATAATTTAAAATTTCATTTAGGGAATTCCCTGGCAGTCCGGTGGTTAAGATTCTGCGTGCTTTCACTGTACAGGGCACGGGTTCAATCCCTGGAAGGGGAACTAAAAACAAAACAAAAAAAGACAAGAAAAGAGAAAGAGAGAAGGAAAGAACAGACAAACAACAGGCCCACTGACTTGACTGTTTTGTCAGTTGCTGAGAGCTCCTGAGAGAAGTATGTTAAAATGGCTCACCTGAGAGAAGTATGTTAAAATGGCTCACCATGATTGAGCACATATCTATTTCGCTTTCAAGTCCTATCAATCTAGCTTTTTTTTTTTTTTTAAACATGGACTAAGCTTTTTTTTTTTTTCAGATGTTGGGGGTAGGAGTTTATTAATTAATTAATTAATTTTTGCTGTGTTGGGTCTTCGTTTCTGTGCGAGGGCTTTCTCTAGTTGTGGCAAGTGGGGGCCACTCTTCATTGCGGTGCGCGGGCCTCTCACTATCGCGGCCTCTCTTGTTGCGGAGCACAGGCTCCAGACGTGCAGGCTCAGTAGTTGTGGCTCACGGGCCTTGTTGTTCCGCGGCATGCAGGATCCTCCCAGACCAGGGCTCGAACCCGTGTCCCCTGCATCGGCAGGTGGACTCTCAACCACTGCGCCACCAGGGAAGCCCCCCAACCTAGCTTTTAACATTGAGGACCATGTTATTAGGTGCCCACAAATTTATGATTATTATATCTTCCTGGCAAATTGCACATTTTGCCATTATGAAAAAATCTCTATTTCTAGATATTCTGTTTGCCTTAAAGTTTATTTTGTCTGATATGAATATAGCTACAGTAGCTTTCTTTTGGTTAACATTTGCATGGTATGTATTTCCCATCCTTTTTTATTCAAATTTTCTCAGTCTTTCCTTGTTTTCTTGACCTTTCTCTGTGAAGAGTACTGACTAAATATTTTGTAGAATATTTTGTCCTTTAATTTGGGCTTGTCTGATGTTTTCCTCATGACTTGACTGTGGTTATAGGATTTGGGGATAAAAAACACAGTGGTAAAGTAACCTTCTTATCACATCATATCAGAGACACATACCAACACAACTTATTACTGATGATATTAACCTTGATCACCTGGTCAAGGTGGTGTTCTCCATTGTAAAGTTACTATTTTTCCCCCTTCCATGTTCTATCATTTGGAAGTAAGTCACCAAGTCCAGCCCACGCTCAAAGGGGACAGTGAAAGGAATTAAACTCTACCTTCTGCAAAGGGAGAAGCATGTCTATGTGTATTATTTGAAATTATTCCTTAAAGGAGATTTATCCCATCTCCCCCATTTGTTTATGTATTCAATCACTTTATTGATTTAAGGATCAATAAATATATATATCAAGTATATTTATTTTATACTCTGTGTTATAATTCAATATTACATTATTTATTTTGTTTCCCAATTTGTTTCAGGTTTGGCCATTAGGAACTCCTCCAAGTTGGCTCTGGTATCCCTTTGACTTGCCCCATATTTTGTTGTTGTTGTTGTTGTAGTTTCTGAGCAATTTCTTTATTTCTGGTTCTATAAAATTCTCTAGGATCATTTTGTAGTTTCTTGACCCCAGACCTAAACTCAGTCCATTTCTCCAAGGAATTCTGGTTCCTTTGATTGGAGAATGATATTAGAAACCAAGATCTCAGCACTGGGTGTACTTGTTTCTATTGTAGTGTCAGTGCTCCCAGGATTTCTCAGTAGAAAGGGGAAATATACATACGTATACTAACCCATGTAGACATGCATTTATTTCTAAAGTTATTTCTGTATCTATTCATCTGTATATGTGTTAAGCTAAACATGAGTTCATATATATTTTTTTTAATTTTTATTTATTTATTTTATATTTATTTTTGGCTGTGTTGGGTCTCGTTTCTGTGTGAGGGCTTTCTCCAGTTGCGGCGAGCGGGGGCCACTCTTCATCGCGGTGCGCGGGCCTCTCACTATCATGGCCTCTCTTGTTGCAGAGCACAGGCTCCAGATGCGCAGGCTCAGTAGTTGTGGCACACGGGCTTAGCTGCTCCGTGGCATGTGGGATCTTCCCGGACAAGGGCTCGAACCCGTGTCCCCTGCATTAGCAGGCGGACCCTCAACCACTGCGCCACCAGGGAAGCCCATGAGTTCATATTGATTGCCTGGGTTTATATTTTTAAATTCATTCATTATGCTGGAATCCTGATGAGAACTTTCCAAGCAGAAGCTTCAATTTTGAGATTTGGATTATATTCTTGAAAGTTTCTTCCCACCATTTTCTTATTTCTCTCTCTGTCTCTCGTCCTTCTCTCTCTCTCTCTCTCTCTCTCTGTTCTATCTCACTATCTTTGCCTCTGTCTCCCTCTGTCTGAATTTAACTGGTATTTCAAGGATGTGCTGGCCAGGTGCCTATTTGCTTATATATCCACTCCCTGCCTGCCCATCTTGTGCTTTCAGGGGACTGACCCTCATAGCTTCTCAAGCTCCCTTGGCCTGTGGGAGGCACTGGCAGGAGACTGGAAGGTGGGAAGAATTTCCTCAAGTTCCTTTTTTCAGTTTGTTTAGGTCTCTGATTTCCATGTTAGCAGCTGTTAGGTGACCTATGGCCATCTGTTCATATACACGTGAACTAGAGTTTTAGGTTTGTGGATGGAGTTTATTGATTGTGGCCTCATAGTAACAAATGAGCAGGGCCCTGGAAATCTCCTAGGGGGACTCCCCCAAAGGTCAATTTCTGTAGGTATTTTTCTCTGGGCTGGCCAGTTTCTCTAGAGAAGGCTCCTCCTATGATCTGCCTGGTAGGGGACAGTGTATGTGTGAGTAGAAGGGAGACGGTGGATAGTGGTAGAATCCGCATGGCTCAGAGCAGGGGATGACTTCACTCAATTTCCCCATATCCACTCCAGCAGCATCACCCTCAACTGTGCCTGATCTCCCTAAGCCAAGAGCTTTGGGATCCAACCTTTCCAGATGGCAAATTCTAGTTTTCTGTCCTGATAGATGAGGACCAAGATTTTCAGCTATGTCCCCCACTCCCACCATGAGATGTGGTATTTCCAATCTCTGAGCCTTTCTGGAGTACTAAAGCACAAATTGGTTTTTCCTCTTGTTGGCTCACCCCAATTTACTTGGCAGAACTGAGAAAACTGAAAGCAATGTTAAAGCAAAATTCTAAAACGAAGAGATTGTGAACATTTATCAAAATTAGATTTAATTCCTTAAGGAAAAAAACAGCAAGTAGAAAAAAAAAAAAGGGCTGGTTTTCCAGTGCTTGAAAAACAGAAGTGTGTATGTGTATAAACAGACACTGAGTTAAGAGTTAATGAAAGGAATTCCAAAGACAGTTTGCTAGGTAAGATTCGAGACCGGTTAACTTTCTACATGGCATTAAAATCCTTGTGTTTAACTATACAACCAGGCTGTAAAATCATAGAATCTGTTGGTTTCTAAAGTTAAACTATAACTATAGTAGACCATAAAACTGTCTGTTCCTTCAATAGCTGTGAATCAATTAGACATCTTGTGGCAATGGATTACATTCCTCAGGACTCTAGTTTCAGCTTTCATTCAAACTGGTCATTTAAGGTGTTTCCTCGAGGTATCAGGAATTGATCAATCATAATTTTGCCTTTTTTTCTGAGCGTGGAATCATTTTCTCTTTCTCTCCTATGTCAGGTAAAAAACATCTAAAATACTATGGGCATCACTAACCCAGTCTTGCCTCAGTGCCTGTTCTTTTTTCCTTGTGGGTTTTGTGTTTGTTTTTGTTGTTTTTTCTAATTTACAGTTATTTTAGTGAGGTTAGGAGAGGAAGCAGGCATTAACACATGAGCTCAATTCCTCCTTTTTTGAACCACACATTGCTTTCTGCTCTCTATCTTCCAGGAGTTTCTTAGACTGTCTGGCCTATTGGTTTTTCAGTTTCCTGATGCTTCTATAAAACTATTAGTTTCTCTTTTTCATGTTTTTTCTGGATTTCATTGGGATACCACCAGGGATGACACTGTATACTCCTGCATTCTATATGCCATCCTGATCTAGGCTTTTTCTTAATTATATCAATGTTTGGTTCCAGATATCATCCCCACCTTTGGGGATAGAAGCCAATGGTTCCCATTATTCAAAAAAACATTGCTGTAAAGAAAATAGTAGCTATCTCGCCTCCCAGCCTCTCCACTTCTTACTCAACCCTCTCTACCCACGGAAGACAGACTTGCTGGTATTCTGGTCTTCCTTGCCTCAAAGGAGCAGCCTTTTCACATTTTAGGATTATTGCCTTGGCGGGGGGTGGGGGGTGGGGACCACTGTTAACATAAACCCCTCAGATGGTCCTTTGGAAGGGCTTCTCTTCAGCCTTTAAAACTTTAATGGACACAAGTAGCACTAGGGGGAGCCAGTTATAAAGGCAGAACCCCAGACTCCACTCCCAGACAATGGAGAAGGTGCCTTGGAATCTACATTTTAAAGAGAGCCCCATGTCAAATCTGAGGTCATGCCAGCCGCAAATGAATAATGCAGAATGGGTTATAATATATTGAGTAAAAAGGAATCCATCCATCTATATTGATATGAACTCAACACATTTTAAGGGAGATAAAAAGGAAAGTTCTTCATAGAAGATTATCAACTAGTCAATGTGGAAGGAATTATAGAAATGGAAAAACCATTTTATAAGAATTCTAGTAATAATTGATTCAGACAGGAATCATCAGTGAAAGATAAAACCATTGCAATGAAAGAGTTTGGGGAAAAGATATTGAAAAGGTCTGAAAGTGTCACCCTAAGGATATTTACTAATTGCGAAGAGGAAAAAGTACCATTACCGTAGAGAGATCTGGTAGTCACCATCTTGATCAAGGGATTACACTTAGCATCACCACTAATGTGACAAGCTGACTGATGTGATGCACTGAGATGGATACAGTATCACTTAATATTTCTATCAAAAATCTGAATCCAGTTTTATTTTTAATAAAATCAGATGAAATCAAGGCCCTGTGTATCATGATGTCATAGTGCTTTTAAACACAATGTCTTATTTAATGGATATGATCAATACTTTGAAATTTTCAGTTCCGTTCTACCATAGCCTCCCTTATTTTCTGGAAAAGACCAGGGAAGACTCTTGTGTAATCCCCTCAGAATCTTCCATTCTTCCTCTGGAAGGGTTACCCGCCAGGCCTCTGTCGTATGAAAAGAATGAGCATGGCCTCTGTCCCATTTCTTATATCGTTGTGAAATGTGTCCAATGACAAGATCACTCTGTGTTGAAACTGCTGAAATATACCTTGAGGCCGCTTTCTTACATGATGGTCCTAAAAGGACTACTATAGACTTGCAGCATCTCACCAAGATTTTATGTGACAACCACTCAGTTTTTGTTCTCTCTCCTGTGTCCCTAGGACTGAGGAATGGGTCCATAGGCACTTGCCAGAGGAAAGTGGCTGAGTCAGCACTGTCTTTTAGACTTGCCTTCTGAGGCACAGGCTTCTCCTTCCATCTACCCCTCCCCAGTCATCCAGCTCACTCTGGAACTCTCTCACCAGCCCACTTGACACCTTAGAGTATCATAACACAAGGAATTGTTCCACAAGAAGACACAGAGGCCTGTGGATGGAAAGGTTGCCAAAGCAGAAGAGTGGAACGTGAGAGATTCAGTGGGCAGCAGCCTCCTTTACCCTCATTTCTCTCTGTTCCTCCAACAGGACGTTCCTGTGTTTCCCTGGGACCTCAAGAAACAGGCTTTCCTGCAAATTCCCTGTTTCCCTCGGTTATCAAAACTACACCCCTCCTCTTTTTGTTTATATTAATGATAGAACAATAGGCACATGGTTCTACATCTTGATTTTTTTCTTTTAATGATGTATTTTGAAGATCATTGCTTATCAATACCTGTGGGTGTTCCTCATTCATCTTTCTTGCTACAGAGTATTTTATTGCATGTGTGTACCATCACTTATTTACCCTGTCTTCTGTTGATGGACGTTTAGATTGTTTTCAATTTTATTGGTATTACAAACAATGCAGCAATTGATATTACCATAAAAATCTTTTGATTCAATGAGGATTGCTTTTGGCTCAAGGTAAAAGAAAACTCAACTTTAAAAAACTTAAATAGAGTGTATTTTTCTCTTACAGAAAGGAGTCTGGAGGAAGGAATTCCAGAACAGAGACAGTTGCTCAATGCCATCTTCATGAAGCCAGGCTCCTCCTCCCCTCTCTGCCTTCCTTAGTGTATGACTTTCATCTTCATACTTACAGAATGGCTGCTGCTCCTCCAGGCATTGCTTCTGCATTCCAGACCAGAAAAAAGAGGGCAAAGAGCCAAAAGACAGGTCCATGAGTTCTGTCCTTCTCAAAGAACTTTCCTTGAATTCCAACCAATGTCTTTTGCTTATTGACCATAATTGAGTCCTGTGGCTACCCAGGCTGCAAGGTGATATGTTTTTATTGGGCTTATTGTCACCTTGAACAAAATCAAGTTTCTTTTATAAGAAAGAAAAGGAAAATGGATATTGGTAGATAGCAGTATCTGCCACATACTTAAACAGATAAAATTTCACACATATATGAAACAAATCTATAGCATAGATTCCCAGAAGTGGAAATTTCTAGGTCAAAAGACATGTCCAGTGTGTATATTTGTGATTTTTTTAGATGTCAAATTGCCCTCCATAGACCAATAGTACCAGTTTCTACATTACCAGCAAATATGAGTGCCCATTGTCTTAACTTTGCTAATCTTAGCAAAAATTAAATTTTAATTTGTATTTCTATTATAAAAGATGTTGAATATATTTTCTGTGTACAGTTTGTTTATATCCTTTATCTTTGTCTTCTATACCTATCTTTTCTTTTCCAATTTTATACTTTAGATTTTTTAAAATTTATTAGCTAGTTGTCAAGAACAATATTAAATAATGGTGGTGATAATGGGTGTTTGTTATTTTAATGAGAATGCTTCTAGTGTTACACTGCTGGTTTTTGTTTTTAGATATAAATTATTAGTCGTTTGGGAATTCCCTAGTGGTCCAGTGGTTAGGACTCGGTGCTTTCACTGCCTAGGGCCCGGGTTCAGTCCCTGGTCAGGGACTGCAAGCCGTACGGCACAGCCAGAAAAAGAAAAAAATTTGTCATATTAAGATGAATCAATTAATATCTGCTTAATTAAGAATTATGTTAGGAACTGATGTTACATTTTTTCAAATGCCTTTTCAACATCTATGGACATGATTAGATATTTTTTCTTCTTTGTGTTATTAGCACAGTGAATTATATTAATAAATCTTCTAATATTTAACCATCCTTACATTTCATAAGCTTGCCTGTAGTGTGTAATTCTTTGATTTGTGGCTGACTTTTATAACCAATATTTTTTATTGTGATAAAATATACATAACATAAAATTTACCAATTTTAAGTGTGCAGCTCAGTGGCATTAAGTACATTCATATTGTTGTACAACCACCACTGTCATCCATCTCCAGAACACTTTCACTTCCCCAGTTGAAATTCTGTACTCATAAAATAATAAGTTCCCATTTCCTCCTCCCCAACCCCTGGCAACCACCATTCTACTTTCTGTCTATAAATTTGACCACTCAAGGTACCTCATATAAGTAGATAAACAGTATTTCTGACAGGCTTATTTTACTTAGCATAATGTTCTCAAGATTCATCCATATTGTAGCATGTGCCAGAATTTCCTTCCTCTTTAAGGCTGAATAATATTCCATTGTATGTATAAGGACCTTTACATGCAGCCCAAAGTATCCACGTCATAGGTTGAGTTCTCTGGAATCAGATACTGAGATGGAGTTTGGGGTGCAAGACATTTATTATGGAAAAGAAGGGGGTAGAAGCCAGACTGGGCAGAGGAAGAAATCAAACTATGATGCAGGCCCAGTGGAGCCTCAGCTAACCTGGCAGGGAATTTTTGAGAGAGTACTGCCCATGAAAGTGTCCCACATTAGACCAGAATAGCCAGGCCTTTACACCTCCACCTGACCCAGTCACGGCACATAGGCTGACTTGGGAAGGGCATGACCATGGAAGGGATGGTTTTTTCAGCTGAGGCAGACCCTGAGGGAGCTGACAGTTGGAGGCTGGCTGCTGACATGCTCTCTGAAGCTGGGCAGCCAGTCCTTCTGGAAGGGGGATCTGAGCAACACATCTCCATGTCCACCACAATTCATCCCTCCTGGTGGGATGCTGGTGAAGATTTGATTTTTTCCGGGACATAAACAAAGAGGATTTTTTTTTCAACTTTGGACATTCACAACAGTTTTGCTGCATATCAGTAGGCTCCAAAGCAAGGCATTGTCGAGAGGGAAATAATTTTCTAAATTCCATTAGCTCCATTTTACATAACAATAGCTATCTGATTGAAGCATTTCCTCCATAGTGTGCTTTCAAAACCTAGGCCTTGGCCTGACAGTATCATGGAGAAGAAAAGGAGGGAGGGGCTGCAGAGAGAGGATATGGAATTCACAGGCTCTAGCCTCTCTGTTCCAGACTTCAGCCTGGAGAAAGAGTTCAAGAATTCAGCTATGATTCAAGGGTGGGAGAAATCACCCTATTCCTTATTTGGGGTTCTGGGAGGAGGCCACCATGTAGAGGAGCAATGCTTTAACCTGCTAGAACCTGCTAAAGAGCAATGTACAGAGTGGCCAAAAAGGGATGCAGCTTTTCTTGGGCTCCTGTCATGACTCCCATGATCCTTGGGTGGAGCAAATGCTAGGTGAGAGCCAGTGGGTCTGTCATGGGGCAGCAGGGGCTGATGGGTGGACTGACCACCACGGACAGGGACAGAGGAGACAGGACAATGACTCAGAGTTGTCCAAAGACCAAGTAAAACCCAGTGGGAGGCTAAAGACACCAGACCAAGCTCAAACTGAGAAAGAGAATTGATCTCATCAGCTATAGATGTCAGCAGGTAGGAGATGGACACGTAAGTCCACCTCCCCATGGTCATCCACATGTCCTCTTTGAAAGTGAGATGGGTGCAAAAAGCTAAAACTCTGACCATTTCTTCTTAAAAAGACACTTTTAGTTATACTCCTGCTGCACAACAATCCTAAATCACGGTGATTTTTAACAACAAGCTTTTATTCCTTACTCATAGGTTTGAGGTTCAGTTGAGCTCTTTTGGCTTCAACTGGGATCATCTGAACTTGGCTCCAGGCCATGAGTAGGATCCAAGTCTGTTCCACAAGTCTCCTCATTTTGGGGCCAGCGGCTACTGTAACATGCTCTTCTCATGACAGAAGACAGGGTTGCAAAAGGCCAAGCCGAACCACACTCACATTTAATGCCTCTGCTCATACCACATCCACCAACATTTCACTAGCCAGTGTAAATCTTATAGTCAAGTCCAAAGTCAATGGGTCAGGAAGTATAATGTATATTAGGGAGGGAGTGAAGAATTGGGAACAATAATCCAATCTACTGCAGGGACTAGGTATTACCTAAAAGGACCATCTAAATTATTACATTAGACTAAGGTTTCTGGACAGGACAAATTGTCTTGGGTCAAGTTCACTAGAAGGAGAGCCTGAGATGGGGATTCTTGTGCACATAATGAAAGATATATATCAGGGAAGCAGTAAAGAATATGGTCTCAGCTGGAGTCTAGTCTCAGCCTGATCCCACAGGGAAGTTCTGGAGTGAGAATTGTACCACTGAATTATCCACCATGAGGCAACAGTTGGGCTTTTTTACCTCATGTCAGTAAACCGTTGGCTGTCTGTCTCTCGCCTGGAGTGGGTATAACCTCCCAGGCACTTCTTTGTGATGTAGCAGCTGTAGGCCAAAGACAATTCTTTGAAGAAGGTAGCAGCTGTAATCTGAGATCAACCAAAACTCACAACAGCTAGGGATTGTATGTACTACCTAGGTTAACGGAATCTGGTAAGGGCACCTACAACATCTAACATATCGTTCATGAAAGACCATATCAAAATAAAATTACAGAGGCTTCCCTGGTGGCGCAGTGGTTGAGGGTCCGCCTGCCGATGCAGTGGACACGGGTTCGTGCCCCAGTCCAGGAGGATCCCACAGGCCGTGGAGCAGCTGGGCCCGTGAGCCATGGCCACTGAGCCTGCGTGTCCGGAGCCTGTGCTCCGCAATGGGAGAGGCCACAACAGTGAGAAGCCCGTGTACCGCAAAAATAATAATAAAATAAAATAAAATTACATTTTCTCTACATAACAAATACTGCTATTTCTTTCCTAATATTCATTCCTCCCTATTTCCTTTACCAAAAAGAAAAACAAACAAGATAACTTAGCTGAACCAGAATAAAAATTACATTTCTCAGACTCCCTTCTAACTAGGCATGTCCACATACCTAGGTTCAGGACACCAGATGAAGGCAGAATGTCATATGGAAGCTTCCAGGAAGCCTCCTTGAGAGACAGCTATTGTCATCCTTTGCTCTTTCTTCTTTGTCCTTTCCTCTATTCTGCTGTGTGATGGCTGGAGCATGAACAGACATCTAGGGAATGAAAGCCAGCAGATGCACAATTAGAAGGGACCTTGGTTTCTGACATCACTGTGCCACAGCCACCACACCTTCAACATAGAAAGACTCTTCCACCCAGGCTAAACTACTGTTAATTAACTTTTACAGGGTAAAATTCATTCACAGAGTAGTGTAATCCTAATCAGTCCAATATTCAAGCCAGATTGAAAAAGAATTTGAGAACCTGCTACATATATTTTGCCAGAGAGCCCTCCGGCAAGATTGTACCCATTTTTACTCCATTTAGCAGATATCAGAGTGTTTATTTCTCCACACTGCTTATTATTTTTTTAGGATGGATTTATTTAAGAAGCAAGAAGCCATCTTACTGTTGTTTCAATTTTCCTTTCCCAGATTTCTGGTCAAGTTGAACATATTTTCATCTTTTTTATTTTGACCGTTTGTATTTCTGAAACAGGAGGGAAGGGGGCAGGGCACAACCTTTAAAAGAATACCACAGCCCAAAGACATGTCATAAACTGATTAGAACCAAATAGGTCCAAGATGGCAAACAAGTTGACTTCCACTAGACCTTAAGCCTCAGGATACACTCACTGTAAATACATCAGCAAGCTAAATGACACACCCACAGGTGCCATGACCGTTCCAAGGCTGACCATAAAGGTCAAAAAGTAGGCAATGGCCTAATTTCTGGAAATCCCTACCCCTTCCCAAAAATAGCTGGAATATTCCTCCCACTCATTAGCCTATGAAATTACCCACCTCTATAAAAACTGATAACCCCATACCCTGGGGTTGCTCTTGCTTTCTGAGATGGCCTATACTCTGTCTGTGGAGTTTGTTTGTTTCTCTCTAAATAAATCTACTTCTTAACTATCACTTTGTCTCTCACTGAATTCTTTCTGTGAAGCTCAGAACCTGAGCTTCATTAAGTCCTGAGACCAGGTGTGTGATCTCAGTTAAAAAATTGTGGGTTTGGGGGCTTCCCTGGTGGCGCAGTGGTTGAGAGTCCTCCTGCCAATGCAGGGGACACGGGTTCGTGCCCCGGTCCGGGAGGATCCCACATGCCGCGGAGCGGCTGGGCCCCTGAACCATAGCCGCTGGGCCTGCGCGTCCGGAGCCTGTGCTCCGCAACGGGAGAGGCCACAGCAGTGAGAGGCCCGCGTACTGGAAAAAAAAAAAAAGACTGTGGGTTTGAGTCCCAGTCTGGGATTCGGCTGGATTCAAGTCCCAGTCTGAGATGCACAGTTTCATTTCTTCCTTTGTAAATTGCCTGTTCATATCATTTGTCCATTTTCTATGGGGGAGGGGGGTTATATTTTCATAGTGATTTAGAGGTTCTTGTTTATTTGAAAAAGTATAAATATGTTGATAAGAATAAGGAAGGTTGATATAAAAAATTACCTGGGTACCAATCACCCAAATGAACAAATGTTGATATTCTGTCATATTTGATTCAAATCTTCTTTTAAAGAAATAAAACATTGTAGATGTTATATATTCACCAAGTTTACCTTCCCCAGTCTCAGAAACAACAACTGTCATATTTTTATACTTTTGCTGCAATATACATGATATCATTTCAGATATGTTTATTTTAATTTACATTAATTGTGTTGTGGTGGTTAACTTTATGTGTCAATTTAATTGGGTCACAGGGTGCCCAGGTATTTGATTAAATAATCTTTCTCTGTTTATCTACGAGGATGTTTTGGGATGAAATTAGCATCTGAATCAGTAGACTGAGTAAAGCAAATTGCCCTCTGCAAGGTGGTTGTGAATCATCCAATTAGTTGAGGGCCTGAGTAGAAAAAAAGGTGGAGAAAGGAAGAATTCACTCTCTCTGCCTGACCACTTGAGTTAAGACATCAGTCATCTGCTCGCAGACCGGAATTTTTATACCATTAGCACTCCTGGCCCTCAGACCGTCGGAACCAGACTGAAACTATACTACGGGCTTTCCTGAGTCTTCAGTTTGCAGACAGCAAATTGTGGGACTTCTTGGCCTCTGTAATTGCATGAGCCAATTCCTTATAATAATATGTATATAAAACTGGTTTGGTTTCTCTGGAAAACCAAAACTATTACAAGTGTCATATAGAAAATATTCTTTTGTAGCTTACTGAACTCTGTGTTTTTGAGATTTATCCATATTCATTTAATTGTATAATATAACATTGAATGAATATTCCATATTTGATTCATATTTCACACCTGATCCCCTACTGATGGATATTAAATCCCCCCTCCCAAATTTTACTATTACAATGTGGCATAAACATCTATGGACTTACTTCATATATTCCCATATGAAAAAAATTTTTTGAAGTGGAATTGCTGGGTTATAGGTACATGTAAGCATCTTTACTAGATATTACTAAATTGTGGTGCAAAGTGGTTATATGAATTTATACTCCCACCAGAAGCGTTCAAGAGGTTCCATTTTTCCATATCCTGATAACACTGAATAATGTGAAGCTTTTTAAAGTTTTTTTCCCCAAATTAATAGGTGTGATGATATCTCATTATTTTAATTTTCTTCTCCCTCATTACTAATGATGTTGAGCATATTTACGTATGTTTATTGAATTTCCTCACCTTTGAAATGTCTATTCCAATTCTTTATGCATTTTTATATTGGGTTGTTTGTCATTTTTATTGCTTTACAGAATTCTTTGATATAATCTGTCAATAATATTCACTGCAAATATCTTCTCCCAGTGTGTGGCTTACCTTTAAAAAAAAAAATTTTTTTAAAGAAATAATTCAGGGACTTCCCTGGTGGTGCAGTGGTTAAGAATCTGCCTGCCAATGCAGGGGACACAGGTTCGATCCCCGGTCCGGGAAGATCTCACATGCCATGGAGCAACTAAGCCCGTGTGCCACAAATACTGAACCTGCGCTCTAGAGCCTGTGAGCCACAACTACTGAGCCCATGTGTCACAAGTACTGAAGCCCGCGCACCTAGAGCCTGTGCTCCGAAACAAGAGAACCCACCACAATGAGGAGGCCGCGCACCACAACGAAGAGCAGCCTTGGTTCGCCGCAACTAGAGAAAGCCCACTCGCAGCAACAAAGACCCAATGCAGCCAAAAATTTTTAAAAAAAGAATTCACATACCATGAAATTCACCCATTTAAAGTATACAATCTGGGCTTCCCTGGTGGCGCAGTGGTTGAGAGTCCGCCTGCCAATGCAGGGGACACGGGCTCGTGCCCCGGTCTGGGAAGATCCCACACGCCGCGGAGCGGCTGGGCCCGTGAGCCATGGCCGCTGAGCCTGTGCTCCGTAACGGGAGAGGCCACAAGAGTGAGAGGCCCGCGTACCGCAAAAAATAAAGAATAAAAATTTAAAAATAAAGTATACAATCCATTGCTTTTTTTAAAAAATATTTATTTGGCTGCATTGCGTCTTAACTGGGCACACAGGCTCTTCATTGCAGCACGCGGGCTCAGTAGTCATGCTACACCGGCTCTCTAGTTGTGGTGCACAGGTTCTAGAGCGTGTGGGCTTAGTCACCCGTGGCATGTGGGATCTTAGTTCCCCAACCAGGGATCGAATCTGTGTCCCCTGCATTGGAAGGTGGATTCTTAACCGCTGGACTACCAGGGAAGTCCCCATTGGGTTTTAATATAGTCACAAAGTTGTACAATCATCACTACAATCTAATTTTAGAGTATGTTCGTCATCACCCAAAGAAATCCAGAAGCAGTCACTCTCCATTCCCCCTCTCCTCCACGCCGCTGGCAACTAATAATCTGCTTTCTGTCACTACAGATTTGCTTATTTTAGATCTTCCATTAAAAAGAAATCAAATAGGGCTTCCCTAGTGGCACAGTGGTTGAGAATCCGCCTGCCAGTGCAGGGGACACGGGTTCGAGCCCTGGTCCGGGAAGATCCCACATGCCGCCGGAGCAATTGAGCCCGCCAGCCACAGCTACTGAGCCCGCATGCCAAAACTACTGAAGCCCGCGCGCCTAGAGCCCATGCTCCACAACAAGAGAAGCCACTGCAGTGAGAAGCCTGTGCACCACAACGAAGAGTAGCCCCTACTTGCCGCAACTAGAGAAAGCCCACGTGCAGCAACGAAGACCCAATGCAGTCAAAAATAAAATAAATAGATTTCTAAAGGTGGCGGAAGAGTAAGACGTGGAGATCACCTTCCTCCCCACAAATACATCAGAAATACACCTACATGTGGAACAACTCCTACAGAACACCTACCGAACGCTGGCAGAAGACCTCAGACCTCCCAAAGGCAAGAAACTCCCCACGTACCTAGGTTGGGCAAAAGAAAAAACAGAGACAAAAGAATAGGGAGGGGACCTGCACCAGTGGGAGGGAGCTGTGAAGGAGGAAAGGTTTCCACACACTAGGAAGCCCCTTCACGGGCGGAGACTGCGGGTGGCGGAGGGGGGAAGCTTCGGAGCCACAGAGGAGAGCGCAGCAACAGGGGTGCGGAGGGCAAAGCGGAGAGATTCCCGCGCAGAGGATCACTGCCAACCAGCATTCACCAGCCTGAGAGGCTTGTCTGCTCACCTGCCGGGGCAGGTAGGGGCTGGGAGCTGAGCTCGGGCTTAGCAGGTCAGACCCCAGGGAGAGGACTGGGGTTGGCTGCGCGAACACAGCCTGAAGGGGGCTAGTGTGCCACAGCTAGCCGTGAGGGAGTCTGGGAAAAAGTCTGGAACTGCCTAAGATGCAATAGACCTTTCTTTTGGGGTGCGCAAGGAGAGGGGATTCAGAGCACTGCCTAAACGAGCTCCAGAGACGGGCGCAAGCCGCAGCTATCAGCGCGGACACCAGAGATGGGCATGAAACGTTAAGGCTGCTGCTACAGCCACCAAAAAGCCTGGGTGCGAGCACAGTTCACTATCCACACCACCCCTCCCGGAAGCATTATGCAGCCCGCCACTGCCAGGGTCCCGTGATCCAGGGACAACTTCCCCGGGAGAACACACGGCACGCCTAAAGCTGGTGCAACTTCACGTTGGCCTCTGCCGCCGCAGGCTTGCCCAGCACTCCGTACCCCTCCCTCCCCCCGGCCTGAGTGAGCCAGAGTCCCCTAATAAACTGCTCCTTTAACCCCGTCCTGTCTGAGCGAAGAACAGATGCCCTCAGGCGACCTACACGCAGATGCGGGGCCAAATGCAAAGCTGAACCCCAGGAGCTGTGCGAACAGAGAAACGGAAATCACTCCCAGCAGACTCAGGAGCAGCGGATTAAATCTCCACAATCAACTTGATGTACGCTGCATCTCTGGAATACCTGAATAGACAACGAATCATCCCAAATTGAGGCGGTGGACTTTAGGAGCAACGATATATATATACATTTTTCCTTTTTCTCTTTTAGTGAGTGTGTATGTGTATGCTTCTGTGTGTGATTTTGTCTGTATACCTTTGCTTTTACCATTTGTCCTAGGGTTCTGTCTGTCCTTTTTTTTTTTCTGTAGTTTTAGAGCTTGTTATCATTGGTGGATTTGTTTTTTGGTTTGGTTGCTCTCTTCCTTCTTTCTTTCTTTCCTTTTTTTAAAATTATTTTTAAATTTTTAATAATTATTTTTTATTTTAAAAAGTTTATTTTATTTTATTATTTTTCTTTCTTTCTTCCTTTTTTCTCCCTTCTATTCTGAGCCATGTGGATGACAGGGTCTTGGTGCTCCAGCCGGGTGTCAGGCCTGTGCCTCTGAGGTGGGAGAGCCGAGTTCAGGACATGGGTCCACCAGAGACCTCCCAGCTCCACATAATATCAAAAGGTGAAAATCTCCCAGAGATCTCCATCTCAACACCAAGACCCAGCTCCACTCAATGACCAGCAAGCTACAGTGCTGGACACCCTATGCCAAAGAACTAGCAAGACAGGAACACAAGCCCATGCACTAGCAGAAAGCCTGCCTAAAATCATAAATAAGGTCACAGACACCCCAAAACACACCACCAGATGTGGACTGGCCCAACAGAAAGACAAGATCCAGCTTCATCCACCAGAACACAGGCACTAGTCACCTCCATAAGGAAGCCTACACACCCCACTGAACCAACCTTAGCCACTAGGAGCAGACACCAAAAATAATGGGAATTAAGAACCAGCAGCCTGCAAAAAGGAGACCCCAAACACAGTAAGTGAAGCAAAATGAGAGGACAGAGAAACACACAGCAGATGAAGGAGCAAGGTAAAAACCAACCAGACCAAACAAATGAAGAGGAAATAGGCAGTATACCTGAAAAAGAATTCAGAGTAATGATAGTAAAGATGATCCAAAATCTTGGAAATAGAATGGAGAAAATAAAAGAAACGTTTAACAAGGACCTAGAAGAACTAAAGAGCAAACAAACAATGATGAACAACACAGTAAATGAAATTAAAAATTCTCTAGAAGGAATCAGTAGCAGAATAACTGAGGCAGAAGAACGGATAAGTGACCTGGAAGATAAAATAGTGGAAATAACTACCTCAGAGCAGGATAAAGAAAAAAGAATGAAAAGAATTGACGACAGTCTCAGAGACCTCTGGGACAACATTAAACACACCAACATTCGAATTATTAGGGTCCCAGAAGAAGAAGAGAAAAAGAAAGGGACTGAGAAAATATTTGAGGAGATTATAGTTGAAAATTTCCCTACTATGGGAAAGGAAATAGTTAATCAAGTCCAGGCAGCACAGAGAGTCCCATACAGGATAAATCCAAGGAGAAATACGCCAAGACACATATTAATCAAACCATCAAAAATTAAATACAAGGAAAAAATATTAAAAGCAGCAAGGGAAAAACAACCAATAATATACAAGGGAATCCCCATAAGGTTAACAGCTGATCTTTCAGAAGAAACTCTGCAAGCCAGAAGCGGGTGGCAGGACATATTTAAAGAGATTACAGGGAAAACCTACAACCAAGATTACTCTACCCAGCAAGGATCTCATTCAGATTTGACGCAGAAATTAAAACCTTTACAGACAAGCAAAAACTAAGAGAATTCAGCACCACCAAACTAGCTTTACAACAAATGCTGAGGGAACTTCTCTAGGCAGGAAACACAAGAGAAGGAAAAGACCTACAATAACGAACCCAAAACAATTAAGAAAATGGTAATAGGAACATATGTACTGATAATTACCTTAAATGTAAATGGATTAAATGCTCCAACCAAAAGACGTAGACTGGCTAAATGGATTCAAAACCAAGACCCGTACATATGCTGTCTAGAAAAGACCCACTTCAGACCTAGGGACACATACAGACTGAAAATGAGGGGATGGAAAAAGATATTCCATGCAATTGGAAATCAAAATAAAGCTGGAGTAGCAATTCTAATATCATATAAAATAGACTTTAAAATAAAGTCTATTACAAGAGACAAAGAAGGACACTACATAATGATCAAGGGATCAATCCAAGAAGAAGATATAACAATTGTAAATATGCACCCAACATAAGAGCACCTCAATACATAAGGCAAATGCTAACAGCCATAAAAGGGGAAATTGACAGTAACAAAATCATAGTAGGGGACTTTAACACCCCACTTTCACCAATGGACAGATCATCCAAAATGAAAATAAATAAGGAAACACAAGCTTTAAATGATACATTAAACAAGGTGGACTTAGTTGATATTTATAGGGCATTCCATCTGAAAACAACAGAATACACTTTCTTCTCAAGTGCTCATGGAACATTTTCCAGGATAGATCATATCTTGGGTCACAAATCAAGCCCTGGTAAATTTAAGAAAATTGAAATCATATCAAGTATCTTTTCTGACCACAACACTATGAGACTAGATAACAATTACGGGAAAAAATCTGTAAAAAATACAAACACATGGAGGCTAAACAATACACTACTTAATAATCAAGAGATCACTGAAGAAATCAAAGAGGAAATCAAAAAATACCTAGAAACAAATGAGAATGAAAACACGACCACCCAAAACCTATGGGATGCAGCAAAAGCAGTTCTAAGAGGGAAGTTTATAGCAATATAATGCTACCCTGAGAAACAAGAAACATCTCAAATAAACAACCTAACCTTACACCTAAGGCAATTAGAGAAAGAAGAACAACAACAACAACAAAAAAACCAAAGGTAGCAGAAGGAAAGAAAAAAGATCAGATCAGAAATAAATGAAAAAGAAATGAAGGAAACAATAGCAAATATCAATAAAACTAAAAGCTTGTTCTTTGAGAAGATAAACAAAATTGATAAACCATTAGCCAGACTCATCAAGAAAAAAGGGAGAAGACTCAAATCAATAGAATTAGAAATGAAAAAGGAGAATTAATAACTGACACTGCAGAAACAAAAAGGATCATGAGAGATTACTACAAGCAAATATATGCCAATAAAATGGACAACCTGGAAGAAATGGACAAATTCTTAGAAAAGCACAACCTTCTGAGACTGAACCAGGAAGAAATAGAAAATATAAACAGACCAATCGGGGCTTCCCTGGTGGCGCAGTGGTTGAGAGTCCACCTGCTGATGCACGGAACACAGGTTCCTGCCCTGGTCCGGGAGGGTCCCACATGCCGCGGAGCGGCTGGGCCCGTGAGCCATGGCCGCTGGACCTGCGTGTCTGGAGCCTGTGCTCCGAAACGGGAGAGGCCACAGCAGTGAGAGGCCCATTTACCACAAAAAAAAGGAAAAAAAAGGAAAAACAGACCGATCATAAGCACTGAAATTGAAACTGTGATTAAACATCTTCCAACAAACAAAAGCCCAGGACCAGATAGCTTCACAGGCGAATTCTACCAAACATTTAGAGAAGAGCTAACATCTATCCTTCTCAAACTCTTCCAAAATATAGCAGAGGGAGGAACACTCCCCAACTCATTCTACGAGGCCACCGTCACCCTGATACCAAAACCAGACAAAGATGTCACAAAGAAAGAAAACTACAGGCCAATATCACTGATGAACATAGATGCAAAAATCCTCAACAAAGTACGAGCAAACAGAATCCAACAACACATTAAAAGGATCATACACCATGATCAAGTGGGGTTTATCTCAGGAATTGAAAGATTCTTCAATATACATGAGTCAATCAATGTGATACACCATATGAACAAATTGAAGAATAAAAACCTTACGATCATCTCAATAGATGCAGAAAAAGCTTTTGACAAAATTCAGCACCAATTTATGATAAAAATCCTCCAGAAAGTGGGAATAGAGGGAACTTATCTCAACATAATAAAGGCCATATATGAGAAACCCACAGCCAACATCATTGTCAATGGTGAAAAACTGAAACCATTTCCATTAAGATCAAGAACAAGACAAGGTTGCCCACTCTCACCATTATTATTCAACATTGTTTTGGAAGTTTTAGCCACATCAATCAGACAAGAAAAAGAAATAAAAGGAATCCAAATTGGAAAAGAAGAAGTAAAGCTGTCACTGTTTGCAGGTGACATGATACTATACATAGAGAATCCTAAAGATGCTACTAGAAAACTACTAGAGCTAATCAATGAATTTGGTAAAGTAGCAGGATACAAAATTAATGCACAAATACCTCTTTCAGTCCTATACACTAATGATGAAAAATCTGAAAGAGAAATTAAGGAAACATTCCCATTTACCATTGCAACAAAAAATATGTAATACCTAGGAATAAACCTACCTAAGGAGACAAAAGACCTGTATGCAGAAAACTATAAGACACTGATGAAAGAAATTAAAGATGATACCAACAGATGGAGAGATATACCATGTTCTTGGATTGGAAGAATCAACATTGTGAAAATTACTATACTACCCAAAGCAATCGACAGATTCAATGCAATCCCTGTCAAACTACCAATGGCATTTTTCACAGAACTAGAACAAAAAATTTCACAATTTGTATGGAAACACAAAAGAGCCCGAATAGCCCAAGCAATCTTGAGAAAGAAAAATGGAGCTGGAGGAATTAGGCTCCCTGACGGCAGACTATACTACAAAGCTACAGTAATCAAGACAATATGGTACTAGCACAAAAACAGAAATATAGATCAATGGAATAGGATAGAAAGCCCAGAGATAAACCCATGCAACTAATCTATGGCAAAGGAGGGCAAAGATATACAATGGAGAAAAGACAGTCTCTTCAAAAAGTGGTGCTGGGAACACTGGACACTACATGTAAAAGAATGAAATTAGAACACTCCCTAACACCATACACAAAAATAAATTCAAAATGGATTAAAGACCTAAATGTAAGGCCAGACACTATAAAACTCTTAGAGGAAAACATAGGCAGAACACTCTATGACATAAATCAGAGCAAGATCCTTTTTGACCTACCTCCTACAGAAATGGAAATTAAAAAAATAAATAAACAAATGGGACCTAATGAAACTTAAATGCTTTTGCAAAGCAAAGGAAACCATAAACAAGACGAAAAGACAACTCTCAGAATGGGAGAAAATATTTGCAAATGAAGCAACTGACAAAGGATTAATCTCCAGAATTTACAAGCAGCACATGCAGCTCAATATAAAAAAAAAAACAACCCAATCCAAAAATGGGCAGAAGACCTAAATAGACATTTCTCCAAAGAAGATATACAGATTGCCAACAAACACATGAAAGAATGCCCAACATCATTAATCATTAGAGAAATGCAAATCAAAACCACAATAAGTATCACGTCACACCAGTCAGAATGGCCATCATCAAAGAATCTAGAAACAATAAATTCTGGAGAGGGTGTGGAGAAAAGGGAACACTCTTGCATTGCTGGTGGGAATGTAAATTGATACAGCCACTATGGAGAACAGTATGGAGGTTCCTTAGAAAACTAAAAAGAGAACTACTATACGACCCAGCAATCCAACTACTGGGCATATACCCTGAGAAAACCATAATTCAAAAAGAGTCATGTACCACAATGTTCTTTGCAGCTCTATTTACAATAGCCAGGACATGGAAGCAACTTAAGTGTCCATCAAGAGTTGAATGGATAAAGAAGATGTGGCACATATATACAATGGGATATTACTCAGCCATAAAAAGAAATGAAATTGAGTTATCTGTAGTGAGGTGGATGTACCTAGAGTCTGTCATACAGAGTGAAGTAAGTCAGAAAGAGAAAAACAAGTACCGTATGCTAACACATATATATGGAATCTAAAAAAAA
Organism: Grampus griseus; assembly: GCF_964374135.1. Lineage (NCBI taxonomy): Eukaryota > Metazoa > Chordata > Mammalia > Artiodactyla > Delphinidae > Grampus > Grampus griseus. Next base: position 59,125,415 of record NC_139008.1, read on the forward strand.
AGAAGGTCATGAAGAACCTAAGGGGAAGACGGGAATAAAGACACAGACCTACTAGAGAATGGACTTGTGGACACGGGGAGGGGGAAGGGTAAGCTGGGACGAACTGAGAGAGTGGCATGGACATATATACACTACCAAATGTAAAATAGAGAGCTAGTGGGAAGCAGCCGCATAGCACAGGGAGATCAGCTCCATGCTTTGTGACCACGTAGAGGGGTGGGATAGGGAGGGTGGGAGGGAGGGAGATGCAAGAGGGAAGAGATATGGGGATATATGTATATGTATAACTGATTCACTTTGTTATAAAGCAGAAACTAACACACCATTGTAAAGCAATTATACTCCAATAAAGATGTTAAAATAAATAAATAAATAAAATTTATATATGAAAAAAGGAATCAAACAATATGTGGTCTTCTACAATTGGCTTCTTTTATTTAGCATAATGCTTTCAAATTTCATCCATGTTATAGCATGGATGGTTAAGTTGGTTATACTATGTATTGTTGTACATATGTTTTGAATTTTGATTTGAACAAATGTATCAGTCTTTTCTTTAGATTTCTGATTTTTGTCTTACTTAAGAAATCCTCCCCTTTCTCTGAGTTATAAACATTAATATATTCTTTAATAATTGCAAGTTTTGTTTTTCATATTTAAATTACCTGCAGTTTATTTTGCATATGTCACATAAAGATTTAATTCTTTTACACATTGGTAGTCAATTGTCCAGCACTACTTATTGAATAGTACATCGATTCCCCCACTGTTTTGTATTATACAATAAGGTCTCATATATGTTTAGGACTGTTTACCCTGTGCCATTATGATAGATTTATAGTAAATCTTAAGAGAGAAAAGGCATTAAATTTGGTAGGGCAAGTGTCCTATCCTTTTTCTTCTTTTTTGCAACTGACTTTAATGTTAATGACCATAGGGATCTGTTTTTTTAAGTTCCACTAAAAATACCCTGTTAGAATTTTGTTGGAAATTTCATTTAATTCATAGAGTAATTTGGAAAGAATCAACATTTTAATGTACAGTTGAATAAACATTGGCTATATTACCTCTTATTCCATCTGTTGGAGTCTCTAGTCCTCCCTCTCCCCCTGCTCAGAAGTAGACCCTGAGATGAGAATTTGAGTGTAAGTCCCCCCTTATCCTCACTTTTGCTTTCCGAGGTTTAAGTTACCTGCCGTCAACCTCAGTCCAAAAATATTGAATGGAAAATTCTGGAAATAATTCATAAATTTTAGATTGCATCCCCTTCTGAGTAGCATGATGAAATCTTATGCTGCCCCACTCTGTCCTGCCCAGGACGTGAATCATCCTTTTGTCCTTCATATCCCGCCCAATAGTTTTGGTTATCAGACTGACTGATGCAGCATCGCAGTGCGGTGTTCAAGTAATCCTTATTTTACTTAATAATGGCTCCAAGGGCAAGAGTAGTGACACCGGCAATTCTGATACGCCAAAGAGAAGTCGTAGAGTGCTTCCTTTAAGTGAAAAGGTGAATATTCTCAACTTAATAAGAAAAAAAGTCAGACGCTGGGGTTGCTAAAATCTACAGTGAGAACAAATCTTCCGTCTGTGAAATTGTGAAGGAAAAAGGAATTCCGTGCTAGTTTTGTTGTCACACCTCAAACTGCAAAAGTTACAGCCACAGTGCGTAAGTGCTTAGTTAAGATGAAAAAGGCATTAAATTTGTACAATAAGATATTTTCAGAGAGAGACCACATTCACATAACTTTTATTACAGTATATTGTTATAATTGTTCTATTTTGTTATTAGTTATTGTTGTTAATCTCTTACTGTGCCTAATTTATAAATTAAACTTTATATGTATGTATAGGGAAAAATACACTATATAGAGAGTTTGGTACTATCCTCAGTTACAGGCATCCAACTGGGAATCTTGGAACATATCCCTCATGGATAAGGGTGGACAACTGTTCCTTGTTTGTGAGGTAATCACAGGAAAAATCATCAGGAGAATGGGGAAGAGACTTAGGGAAGGGAAAGCAGTCAATGGAGTACCCTTTCTCAAGCAAGTTATCACTATGGGCAATTAGAGCTTAATCCTGAGGAATCTTGAGAAATGTTGTGGAACACATGCCTCAGAATCATCCCACCTAAGGAGTGAGAAGCTGGGGTATTTATACAACAACGCCTTTCAGTCACTGAGGGTTTCCAGCAGGCATTAATTTCCCAGCCCTTCCAGCCTGCTCACGTGGAAGGTGGCTAGCATGCAAGGAAATGGTAAGTGCCAAGGAGCACCAACAGTGTCTGCTAAATCACCAAAAGATCTTTTGAAGGTTCAGATATAGCATGTCTCTCCCCTGCCTAAAGTTTTTTTTTTTTTTTTTTTTTACTGTAGAGGAATCCAAAATTGTTGGCATGACTTACGGTTTTCTTTCTTTCTTTTTAAAAATATATTTATTTATCTATTTATTTTTGGCTGTGTTGGGTCTTCATTGCTGTGTGCGGGCTTTCTCTAGTTGCAGCGAGTGGGGGCTACTCTTCATTGTGGTGCATGGACTTCTAATTGCGGTGGCTTCTCTTGTGGTGCAGCACAGGCTCTAGGTGCGCAGGCTTCAGTAGTTGTGGCACGCGGGCTCAGTAGCTGGCGCGCAAGGGCTTATTTGCTCCACGGCATGTGGGATCTTCCTGGAACAGGGCTCGAACCCGTGTCCCCTGTGTTGGCAGAAGGATTCTTAACCACTGCACCACCAGGGAAGCCCTGACTTACAGATTTCTATACACCAAATACCAGCTCCTTTCCCAAGAAGTTTGTTCTCTAGCCATATTGAAGCAGCTGGATCCTGCCAAACCCTCAGTTCTTTGCATTTGTTGTTTTCTCTGCCTCTAATGCTCTTCCCTTATTCTCTTCCTAGAAAACCCTTCAAAGAGGCAGAGCATTGGAGAAAGATAGAGCTAGAAGTAAAACTCTGTTCTAATAGTGCCAGTATTTGCTTTGCTTAGTGGGAAATGCATGACAGGATATAGAGAGGAGTGTGTAAAGTTGAGCAGCCTTGGGTTTTTTGTGAGAAGTTACAGCATTAGAGAAAAATTAAGGAGGTTCAAGAAAGCCTGAAGAGATTTGTTATCTAAGCTGTGATGTTTCCCTTTATTATTTCTTCACGGAAATTGAAAAAAAAATTTTAATTATTTGTCAAGGGAAAAAATTCTACTCTGACACTTATTTGGGCAAGTTCCTTAACCTTTCTGAAGTCCAGTTTTCTTACCTGTTTAATGGAGGGGACTATACAAAGGCCTGAATATAGGAGGTGAGAATCACTGGGGGCCAGCTTGGAGGTTGGCTACCAAAGAAGTACATGAAAGGTGCTTGGGACACAGTGTGTTTTTAAATAATAGCTTTTATTATCACTCATTGTCTGGACCCCCTGCACAAATGTCACTTCTACTGAGAAGCCTTCCAGACCACCATAGGTAGTTATGTAATAGCTTTGCCAAAAGAATCAAACTTCAATCTGTTCAAGCTTTTATTATTCTGCATGTTCAAGACTGTGATTAGAGGCTTTGAGCGGGGGGTGGGGATCAATACCTCAGGTAAGGACTCATAGCTGGTCCAGGCCTTCCTACCTCTTCTTGTTCCTACAGCCCCAATACCATAGCTAGCCACATTTACTTCTTAAATAAATGAAAAAATAAAAATAAATTAGACTTCATGAAAATTAAAGTATTCTGTTTCATAAAAGATACCACTTAAGAAAATGAAAATGCAACCCTCAGACTAGGAGAAAAAATTCCCAATGCATATATCTGGGAAACAAATCATATTCAAAATACATTTAAAAATTCCTTTTATTCAGTAATAAAATATATACAACTTAATTTTAAAAAGTGGGCAAAATAGGGCTTCCCTGGTGGCGCAGTGGTTGAGAGTCCGCCTGCCGATGCAGGGGACACGGGTTTGTGCCCTGGTCCAGGAGGATCCCACATGCCGTGGAGCGGCTGGGCCCGTGAGCCATGGCCGCTGAGCCTGCGCGCCCGGAGGCTGTGCTCCGCAACGGGAGAGGCCACAACAGTGAGGCCCGCGTACCGCAAAAAAAAAAAAAAAAAAAAGTGGGCAAAATACTTAAAAGTCACTTCACAACAGAAGATATTCAGATGCTAAATAAGAACATGAAAAGGTACCCAACATCATTATCATTAGGGAAATGCAAATTAAAACCCCACTGGGATACCACTGCATAGCCAGGAGAATGAAAGTTAAAGATTGGCACTACCAAGTGTTGGTGAGGTTATGGAACAACTGGAATTGTCCTGCACTGCAGGTGGGAATGTAAAATGAAAACAAACACTTTGTAAAACTGTTTGATGGTTTCTTATAAAGCTAAATATACGTGTACCATATGACCCAGCAATTCCACTCTTAAGTATTTACCCAAGAAAAATTAAAACATAAGGTCATGCAAAGACTTACACATAAATGTTTATAGGAGTTTACACATAATAGCCCCAAACTGGAAACAATTGAAATGTCTACCAACTAGTAAATGGATAAACAAATTACATTTTGTCCAAACTATGGAAAACTACTCATCAGTAAAAAGGAGCAAACTACTGATATGTATAACAAAATGAATAAATCCCAAAATCATTATACTGATTCCATTTATATAAATTTCAAGAGCAGATAAAATTAATCTATGGCCATTAAAATCAAATCAGTAATTGTCTGGGGCCGAGGTGGGGATTTGATTGCAAAGCGGTCTCAGGGAACTTTCCTATGGTCATGGAAATGTTCTGTATCCTAGCTGGGGGGGGGGGGGGGGGGGCAGGGCACAATGATTCTAAAACTGTAAACATTTGTTAAAATTCATTGAACTGCACTGTATTTTATTATCCATTTTATTGTAAGGAAATTATACTTCCATTAAAAAAAGATTATTGGGGAAAAACTTTTAAGAAGATCCTCTTAACTGGGTAACACATAGTATCTCAGATCGTTTATGAGTAGGGTTGCCAGATTTAGCAAATGAAAAACAGGGGGGCTCAGTTAAATTTGAATAATATCTAATTGCTTATGCATATCTACATTGATAGAAAAGAAAAATATTGCGTGGTACATATACTTTAAAAGTATTTGTTATTCATAGAAAATAAATTATAAGTATCTAAATCATACATTTTTGTAATTATATTCTTCTGATCATTTGGTTCTTTTCAATAATTCCTTGTTTTGTGGTATTTGCTTACAAAATTCCTTGCAGACACAGTCTATGTTCATTTTCTTTGTATCATAGCTTCTACAGTGGTCACATCTAACTTCTACAGTTCTTTTGTCTATTGAACATTCATTAATAAGAAAATATACTCAACATTAGCATTATGAGCCAATATACTGAACATATACTAGGATGAAGTTAACAGCCCTGATAATTGCTCTTCAAATATGGCTTGTTGAAGCAAATACCATCTTTCATGGAATGAGATGGTTTTTCATTTTTCAGTATTATGTTGCATCTCTTGATAAATAACTTTTTATTTATTTTTTATAAATTTATTTATTTTTGGCTGTATTGGGTCTTCATTGCTGTGCGCAGGCTTTCTCTAGTTGGGGCGAGCAGGGACTACTGTTTGTTGCAGTGTGTGGGCTTCTCATTGTGGTGGCTTCTCTCGTTGTGGAGCAGGGGATCCAGTAGTTGTGGCACGCAGTCTCAGTAGTTGTGGCTCATGGGCTCTAGAGCACAGGTTCAGTAGTTGTGGCGCACGGGTTTAGTTGCTCCGTGGCATGTGGGATCTTCCCGCACCAGGGCTCGAACTTGCATCCCCTGCATGGGCAGGCGGATTCTCACCCACTGCGCCACCAGGGAAGCCCCTGATCAATAACTTTTTAAAATGTTATCCAGTAACAGAAAAAGAACATTGTCATCAATTTTTCTTCCTTTCTTCTTCAACACTATACATGATGATTCCACTGGTTCCCATGCCGGAAGAGTATTTAGTTCTGGTACAAGAATCAAATTCTTCATGAGATGGTAGCCATGAAAAATAGAACTACCATACGACCCAGCAACCCCACTACTGGGCATACACCCTAAGAAAACCATAATTCAAAAAGAGTCATGTACCATAATGTTCATTGCAGCTCTATTTACAATAGCCAGGACATGGAAGCAACTTAAGTGTCCATCAACAGATGAATGGATAAAGAAGATGTGGCACATATATACAATGGAATATTACTCAGCCATAAAAAGAAATGAAATTGAGTTATCTGTAGTGAGGTGGATGGACCTAGAGTCTGTCATACAGAGTGAAGTAAGTCAGAAAGAGAAAAACAAATACCATAAACTAACACATATATATGGAATCTTAAAAAAAAAAAGGTTCTGAAGAACCTAGGGGTAGGACAGGAATAAAGACACAGACGTAGAGAATGGACTTGAGGACACGGAGAGTGGGAAGGGTAAGCTGGGACAAAGTGAGAGAGTGTCATGGACATATATACACTACTAAATGTAAAACAGATAGCTAGTGGGAAGCAGCCACATAGCACAGGGAGATCAGCTCAGTGCTTTGTGACCACCTAGAGGGGTGGGATAGGGAGGGTGAGAGGGAGAGGCAAGAGGGAGGAGATATGGGGATATATGTATATGTATAGCTGATTCACTTTGTTATAAAGCAGAAACTAACACACCATTGTAAAGCAATTATACTCCAATAAAGATGTTTAAAAAAAATCATTCTTTAGTGCATTTTACACTTCCCTTAAGCAATGGAGTGCTTCAACAACACTGGTTTCTCTTCTTTCACTTTGCATAATCTATTGCTAAAGAGGTATTATAAACTATCAACAAGAGGTAACTAAGTTTCCCTTAAAGTCAATAAGAATTTGAGGGTCATTTTCTTTAGGATTAAAGTATGATTCAGTACTTCAAATAAACTGAGGATTCTCCATTTATTAAAGCAAGCTAACAAGTTTCTGAATGCAAGAGAAATGAACAGTACTGAATGCCAACAAAATCACAAAAATTCCTCAGTTGTTCAGTTGGCGCTTAAGAAAACAATTTCATGACAATTACATCAAAGTCAACAGGAAAGACATCAGATGTTGTAAGAGCAGCACCATGTAGAATATGAACCAGATAGCCAAACGGTTTCTGAAGAAACATTCGTGCTTTACTTCAGCTTTGAATAAACAATGTCTGCACTTTTATGCGAACATCTACCAACATTTGTATTGGTATCATCTCCACCAAAAGCAGTACAATTTTCTTCGTTAACTCCTAAGTCAATAATAGAGTCTCTGCAAAAATTTGCTCTTGTTTCTGAAGTCTCATCTGGAAGAGTCTTTACTTAAAATAACCTTACAAGTGAGCCTTTTCACAAGAAGGTTATTGCACAAGCAAATTTTTCTGCTTTGTCATTACTTGAATCCATAAAAAGATGAGGCATTTAGGGCTTTGATAATCACTGCAATAGTAAATGGAGTTATTATATTTTTAATTATTGCAGTAGGTTTTGTCCTGGCATTTGAAATTTTGCTTCCAGTTTTGGAATTAGAAAATCCTCCTGGTAGCAGTACATTCAAAGAGTCATTTGAGCTGAAAGACTGATGACAATATACAATGTGGGAGACTGTTACAACTTCTGCTGTGATTATTTTACGTTCTTCATCTAGATTTCTTTTAATCAAAATTTTATTTTATCACTTTCTTTGATACAAGTTGAAGAAATCACACATCTTTTACTCTAAGCTGATAGTATATGCTCATTTATATCTGACTTTCCACCATTTTCAATACTGAATGAACACTTGCATACTGCACAAAGAGCTTCAAAAGGAATTTTCCTCATTTAATTCAGAAAATGTATCATGAAATTCACACTTGCATTTTGGCATTTAGGGGTTCAAATATAGCAAATAAAAACGAGGTAACAATTTATTTTCAACAAGGGTGCCAAGACAACTTAATGGGAAAAGAAATGGTGCTGAGACAACTGGATAGCCACATGCAAAAGAATGAAGCTGAACTTCTACCTCATATCAAGTACAAAATTTAACTCAAATAGATCAAATACCTATATGTAAGAGCCAAAACTACTAAACTCTTAGAAGAAAATGTAGGGGTAAATCCCTGGATTAGGCAATGGTTTCTTACATATGACACCAAAAGCACAAGCAACAAAAGAAAAAAATAAATTGGATACCATCAAAATTAAAAATTGTGTGCTTCATAGGACACTATCAAGGATGTGAAAAGAAAACCCACAGAGTGCGAGAAAAATTTTGCAAGTTGTATACCTGATAAGGGACTTGTATTTAGGCTATATAAAGAACTATTACAACTTAATAAAAAGACAACCCAATTAAAACATGGGCAAAAGATCTGAACAGACGTTTCTCCAAAAAAACATAAAAATGTCTAGTAGGTATAGGAAAAGATGCTCAACATCATTAGCTGTCAGGGAAATGCAAATCAAAGCCACAGTGAGATACCACTTCACAGCTACTAGGATGGCTATGAACAAAAAGACAGATAGTAAGTGTTGGTAAGGAGGTGGAGACACTGGAAGTCTCATACATTGCTGGTGGGACTGTGAATGGTCCAACTGCTTTGGAAAACAGTTTGGAAGTTCCTCAAAAGATAGAGTTACCCAGCAATTCCACTCCTAAGTTATATACCCAAGAGACTTGAAAACATGTGCCCACAGGAGAACTTGTACACGAATGTTCACAGCACCATTAGCTAAAAAAAAAAAAAAAAAAAAAGTATAAAAGTGGAAGCAACACAAATGTCCATCACCTGAGAAATGGATAAGAAATATGTGAGATAACCATGCAATAGAATATTATTCAACCATAAAAAATGAAATCCTTGTACATCCTACAACACGGATGAGCCTTGCAAACATTATGCTAAATGAAATGTCAGTAACAAAGGACCACATACTGTATGATTCCATTTATGTGAAACGTTCAGAATTGGCAAATCCATAGAAGGGGGGCGGGAAGAGAGAGAGAGAGAGAGAAAGGTAGATTAGTGGTTGCCTATGGCTGGGATGGTTGGGAAGAAATGGGGGAATGACTACTAAAAGGTATAGGGTTTCTTTTGGGCGTGCTGAAAATGTTCTAAAATGACAGTAGTGGTGATCGCACAACTTTGTGAATACACCCATTGAATTATAAAAGAAAAAAATTGGTAATAGCGACCAACGCAAGAACTGAAAAAGTTGTATTTAATAAATCTCATGGCTGCATCATTGCATCTGTCACAAGCCCAAATTCATATCTAACGGTAAGGTGTGAGTTGAGTCGTGAAAGGGTTGCGAACTTAAATTTTACGAAAAGCAAATTGAACTCAAAGGTGAATATCTAGTCTGCCTGCAAAGGAGAGCTGTACTTGTAAGGAACAGTCTCCCTTAACAAAGTCGGAGCTGAGCCAACCCAATCCAATGTTTTGGGAAGCTAGCGTTCCGGGACTGGCAGTATTTCAGAAGCGTGAGCGTCTAGCGATTGACGGGCTTCCAGCTTTGTTAGTGTGGTTACTGGAGTAAGGAAGCTGAGTACCTGTTAACTACCAGAAGCCTGGTCACTGGAGTGAGGCACTTGCTGATTGGTTGTTGTCTAGAAGGATGGCGCTGTCAATGATTGGCTGACTTTCAGAAGCTCTGGACTGTCGTTGATTTACAAACTTTCAGAAGCCTAGCTACCGGAGTGAAGCTGTTGTTGACTGGCTGATTTTCAGAAGCCACTGGAGTGAGGCTGTCGCTGATTGGCTGGTTTGTAGAGCCTGTGTACTGATGTGAAGTTATCTCTAAATAATGGTGGTTACTTGATCAGGACTTAGAACTTGAGCAAAAAAGTCCTTTCCTTTCTTGAATATGAAAAATAAGTACTTTTAATTTCTAGTTCCTTCTTTTGGTCTTTCCTCAGCTAAACTCGCTGGAGACACCGTAGACACTGTACAGATCTTTTATTTGTAAAAGTAGGATTTTCAGTGATTTAAGCACCAATTACTGTGGCGGAAAAATAGCTCTAATAGTTTTTAATTGATTATAAAAAGATAAATACAGGACATTTAAGGCATCCTGACAAAGTCAGTATACGACGCAGGACAAAATCATTAAATACGTCCTGTATATACAGGATGCCTGGAAACTGTCAATTACACAGAAGACTGACGCTCGCTGGGATTAGGTTTCTTGCATACGGCTCTGCAGTCAGAAACGGGTCGAGTCAGAATCTGAACTGTAAAGGGCAGGGATCCTCTGGGCCCCTGTGAGCCCCTAACGTCTGCGCAAGGCTGGGCGCGCACCGCTAACCTTAGGTCGGCTAGAAATCCGCTGAACGTCTGAAGGGAGGGTGCACAATTGACTAGCAGCGGGTGAGGAAACAGTAGCAAGGAACCGGCCTGGGAGACCGGGTCACGAAAGCCGAGCACCAGGGCGGTTCAGATCTCCGCGCCAGGGACCTGCTGCGGCAGCAGAAGGCTTTGCTGGAGGCCGAAGTGGACTGGGCGGGGCTGAACGAGGCCCCGCCCCCAGGCGCGCCCGTGTGCGTGGCTGGGGGCGCCGCAGAGCCCCACTCCACGATGCGAAGCCTGAGGACAGGCCAGAGCGGCGGCGCGGTAGCTTTCACTCTGGGCACCCACGCTCCCAACGTCCAACCCGGCCGCCTCGAAGCTTAAGAAAGACTCGACCTGCAGCCGTGCGCTTGCCCCCACCCCCAACCCGTCCCGACGCCCCCATCCGCCCTCTTTGCGCGCGTCCAGCTCCGCCCCCTCCCCCGGCTCCGCCCCCGCCCCCGACGTGCCCCCGCCCCCGACGTGCCCCCGCGCACTGCGCCCCCCGCCCACCCGGCACGCCCAGCCGCCCCACCCGGCCGTAGCGGGCCAGGAGACGCCCCGCAGGCCTGAGTGACCCTCGCAGCGGCGCCGTCCTCCTCCGCCTCTCGCAGCCATGGACGTGTACCCCCCACACCGGCTGGGACTGCCCCGCGCACGGTCCCCCGGCGGCCCTGGCCGCGGGTCGCCCTCCGTCAGGTACGCGGGGCTGAGGCAGCAGAGGGGCTGGCGGGCGGGCAGGCGGTTGCGGGCTGTTGGGGTCTGAGACGCCTCCCGCCGAAGGGCGTGGCCCGATATGGCTTCCTTGCGGACGTTTTTTTCCTGAACGGTTCCCTGACGAACGTTTCCCGAGGAGCGGCTCTCGGTGCAGAGGCTCCCACAATGGCTCCTGTATCGACAACCCCACAACGGCTCCTCTGTGAAGACCCCCTATTATGACATCCCCAACCCCATAGAACATTTCCCCCCGGAAAGATTCGCCTATCGAGAACCTCCACAGTGCCTTCTGTATGATTAATTCACTTGCCTTTCCCATAGGATATTTTCCCCAGAAACGGCCATCTATGGAGACGTCCCCTCACAATAGCTCCCCTTATAGAACCCCCAAATGGGTTTCCCTCGAAATGGCTTACCTCTCATGCTCCCCTACAGTACGTCTCCTTTAGAGCCTTTACCTCTCACTGCGCCTTCCTTAGAGAGTACCCCCCTCCCGCCCCATAGAAACACCCACACGGACAGCATCTTCCCTGTTGCGCGTTTCCCCACCTCCCCCTGCCCCAGCCCGAGGCTCCCTCACTCCACGATGGGGAGCTCAGGTTGAGGACAGGTGGAGGTCATTAGGGGCCTGGATAAGGAAAAAGGGGCCAGAATCCCCGAAAGCTGCGGATCCCAGGCCACAGAGCCTAGAGATAGAGCCCCCGGGTGCCTCAGTATAGGGAGGCTCCCCGCCCGCTTTCGATATATGAAGATTTGTTTCTGCTGTCTGCTTCCTGTGCCTTTGGAGCTGACCTTGATAGTCTCGGTATTATTCGTGATGGAGCTGGTTTGGGGCCGCCAGTGGAGTGTGGAGGTTGGAATGATGGAGGGGTTGTGGCAGAGACCATTGAGAGGAAGGGAGGAAGAGAGAGAAATGGGCTTTGGTTCTGCTAAACTGTCATTAAACCAGAAGAGGGTTTTTATTTGTTTTGTTTGCTTTTTCTTTATTCTAGCTACTTAACAAAGCAAATACGGTGTTGTTTCCTTGAACGAAGGTTGTCAGCTTAACATGTGAGAATGGTCTTTCCTGTATCCTTGTTATGGTATTTAAGGCATTGTATTGGAATTTTTGCTCTCAAATCTGTTTTTTTTCTTTGTTTTGTTTTGTTTTTCTTTTAACTCCACCAGATTCATGGAGAACAAGAACTGAATCTTAAAATCCAGTCCCTCTCTTACTTACCGACATTCCTTCTTTCACCTCAGTTACTAACACATATTGGTTGAGTAAATAAAGGATGGGGAGGTGGGACTAGATACCCTTAGTTGCATTTGGGAGTCCTAATTTGCTTCTGATTTGGCAGGTGACGTTAGGTGACATATTTGGACTCCTGTTCTGCTCTTCAGTGGAATTTCAGTGGGCTTTACAGTTCCAAGCGTTTAGCAGCTTATGGTAACCATCTCCAGTCTGTCCTAACGTTTCTGGCAGCCAGTTTCACTGTTAGAAAGTATTTAAACTTTGAATAAAATAGAAACTGCACAGGATACTTTAGAACTTGAAGCAGCCACACTTTAAATCCAGGGTCTATGTAGACTTGGGGTTCATCCCATATCATCTTGAGCTTTGAAGTATGGAGTCTTTGAGACTTTTAGGGAAAAAAGAGCTTCTGAATAAAATCCATCTCTAAAATAACTGCTTCCTTCCTTGCTTCTGGTAGCACATTTTGCTTCTGGTAGCACATATAGCTTCTGGTATACATTTTTTTTTTGTAAGTAGTGTTTTTATGTTAAAAAGATCAATGTTGGCTAACTTTACTAATCATACTCAAACTCCGAATTTTCCATCACGTGGTTTGAGTGAAACTTGTTAGTCTTAAGACATGGGGTAGTGCAAGGAACCCGAAGGCCTGGAGGTTGTATACCTTTGGTAAAAGAAATTTTGTGAAAGTTTCCCTCCTTTCCCTGCCGTTTTTAACTGAACGTGTTTTTCTTACTCATTCAGTTAAGCCTTTCCCAGATTTTGACATTGAACGTTTCTAGAAGGTTTGTGCTCAGCACTTTCCTGTCACCCATATTTGGCTTCTTTGCTGCACTCTGACACCTGAGTGATGAAAGAGGCGGGCCTAACTGATGAAGCTGCATTCCTAGAGACCCATAGATAGTACTTTGCAAGTGAGTGGTTCTCTTCTAGCAATGGAGTTCATTTTCACAGATGAGCAGTAGAGATCAGGAGTTAAAATATTGTTGCTTAGACCTAAAAGCTTCTTTTTAATGATATGGTAGTCATTAGTGCTGTCCATCAAATATCTTTGGTTTTTGTCTCCTGGGCATGTGGTACCATTGTACTTGCTTGCACCCTTGAAGATGGATATGGCGTTGTTAGTTGCTTTTGGTCAGTGAAATGTGCACAGGAATGATGTGTATCCCTTCATGGTAAAAACTTCTGGTGTGTGATTTGCCACTCTTTCCCTCTGTTTTGGTGATTGTTGGTGCTCCGGATGGTGGCTAGTCTCAGTCTGGGAACCAGAGCAAGCTTCCAGGTGACCTATGTTTGACATGTAGAGTGAGCAAGAAGTAAGCCTTTGTTTCAAGCCTCTGAGATTTTGGAGTTATTACCAAATAACTATCTTTACTTGTACTAAGGAACCAGTGGAAATAGTTGAAATATGCTTTCCTACTTCAGATCTTTTCCTGCAGAGGAATCTGATCCTGCTCAGGACTTGTTTAACAGTTTAAATTTCACTCCCTCTTTATGCAAATAATCCAACATACACTGTGCTACGTGCTGTGGATTCAGAGCAATAAGGCAGGCCTCTGCCCTCCAAGAGCTCCTTTGTAAGTGGAGAGAGGTAAAAATCATAATACAGGGTGGTGAGAAGTAAATATTGGGGAGGAAATAGGGCTGAAGGAACAATAATGTAAGAAAGCATAGTCAATTTGGGGCTCAGCAGTTGGAAGAATGGAGTTGCCATTTACTGATATTGGGAGCATTGGAATAAGAGCAGATTTGTGGAGAAAATAGAGTTCAATTTTGACCTTGTTCATTTGAGTTTCCTAATAGATAATAGATAGCCAAGTGGAGATATTGGATTAGCAGTTGGATATATTAGTCTGTAGTTCAGGAGAGAGATTGAAACTGGAAATACCATCCATATTACTGGTGACTCCAGAATTTTTTTTTAAAGCTATGAGACTAGATAGAGACCCAGGGAGTAAATGTAGATAGAGAGGAGGACCAACATCCAAGCCCTGGGATATCCCATGTAAAAAAGGCAGTGTAGCAATGTCTTCCAAATTCTGAGGGGAAATGGTTTCCTACCTCTGAGATAGGGGAAGAATCAAGGATAGTCAAATGATAAATGCAAGAATAGACTATTAGATTTGGTAATGTGGAGGTCATTGGCAACCTTGACAAGAACAGTTTTGGTGCAGTGGGTTCAAGAGGATATAGAAGAGGAATTGAAGACAGTGAGTATAGATAGTCACAGTGATGTTGTTTCAAGGATTTCTATAAGGGAGAGCAGAGTAATAGGGCTGTGGCTGGAAGGGCACGAAGTGTTAGAGTTCTTTTTGTTTTTAGGTGGGCAGATAGCATGTTTGTAAGTTAATGGGAATGGTGGAGTATAGAGAGACAAATTGATGATTAAAGAGAGAGAAGGGACAGTTGCAGGGGTGAAGTCCTTGAGTAGATGAGAGGGAATGGCATCTAGGATATAAATGGATATGTTGACCTTAAGCTCGATAGCTACATGGACAGTTCATCTGTGGTGATTATATTGACCCAAATACTGGTGAATTGGTAGCTTGGTAGTGGGACAGAGTGAATGTTCACTTCTGATTACTTCCATATTCTCAGTTAAATAAGAAGGAAGGTCTTTAGCTAAAAATGAAGAGTGGGGGAGGTGTTGGAAGTTTGAAGAGAAAGAAGGTGTAAAATTCATCCAGGAGAGTGGGAAAAAATGAGTTGAATAAGGAAATATTTTAGGGCACCAGGTGCCCATTTGGTATTTGTAGTCATAAATTTAAGGTGGGTGAGACCCAGTTAGCATGGTTGAATGCTTCCCCTTCAGCTGTGTTGAGCTGCTTGGATGTGGGCACTGTGGGAGGGAGTGGCTGAGGTAGGATAGAGGACGTAATTGGAAAATAGGAGTAAAGGAACTGAGAGGTAAGGATAGTGGAAGGGTTGTCTCAGTGCATATTGAGATCATCGTGAATTAAGATGGGAGTAGTAATAGCAAAGAGACAATGATCCAGAAGCTAAATCTTGAGGGAATTTGGAGGACTGAGTGACCTACAGGTTTGTAGATGTCTGTAACAAGGAGGGATAGTGGGTGGTTATTGTTTGTTGGCATGAAGAAATCATCCAAAATAAAATAGTTTCTCACAAATAAAGGTGTGTTTCTAGATTAAAAGGACCCTCCAAGAATCCAGCACAATTAATTTAAAAATATCCATGCCAAGGCACATCATCATGAAATTTTTTTTTTTTTTTAGAAATTTATTTTTTATTTGTTTATTTTTGGCTGCATTGGGTCTTCGTTGCTACACGTGGGCTTTCTGTGGTTGCAGCCAGTGGGGGCTACTCTTTGTTGCAGTGCACCGGCTTCTCATTGTGGTGGCTTCTCTTGTTGTGGAGCACGGGCTCTAGGTGCGTGTGCTTCAGTAGTTGTGGCGTGTGGGCTCAGTAGTTGTGGCTCGCAGGCTCTAGAGCACAGGCTCAGTAGTTGTGGCGCACAGGCTTAGTTGCTCTGTGGCATGTGGGATCTTCCCGGACCAGGGCTTGAACCCGTGTCCCCTGCATTGGCAGGAGGATTCTTACCACTGTGCCACCTGGGAAGTCCCCACATAATGAAATTTTTGAGCACTATGAAGACAGAAGAATATCTATAAATCACATAGAGTCATGAATCATTAGATTGTAGCAAGAATGGACACTAGAAGATAATGGAGCAAGGAGTACCTTCTAAAAGAAAATGAGTTCCCACCCAGAATTCTGTATCCAGCCAAACTCTCAGGCAGGTGTGAGGGAACAATAAAGACATTTCACACATGCGAGGTCTCATAGTTTGACTTGCCATGCGCCCTTTAAGAACTCACTGGGTGGCGTGTGCTCTAGCAAAAAATTCTGACCGAGGAGTTCCTGTGCTGGTCTTCTTCTATACCATGTATATATAGGTGGAATTTTTTCCTTGTTAAGGGACTCATAAGAAAGGACCTTCTTTGTTGCTTCTGGAAATTACCAAAGGGCTGGAACCTTTTTTTAAAAAAATTAATTAATTAATTAATTTATGGCTGCGTTGGGTCTTCGTTGCTACGTGCGGGCTTTCTCTAGTTGGGGTGAGCAGGGGCTGCTCTTCGTTGCGGTGTGCGGGCTTCTCATTGTGGTGGCTTCTCTTGTTGCGGAGCACAGGCTCTAGGCACGCGGGCTTCAGTAGTTGTGGCACGTGGGCTCAGTAGTTGTGGCTCACGTGCTTAGTTGCTTCGTGGCATGTGGGATCTTCCCAGACCAGGGCTCGAACCCATGTCCCCTGCACTGGCAGGCGGATTGCTAACCACTGCGCCACCAGGGAAGCCCCGGACTGGGACCATTTTTTATTGCCATTTCCCATATTGCTTGCCCTAGTGCTTAGGTCAGTGTCTGGCACATAGTCAGTACTCACTAAATGTGAACTGCTGTTGTTAGCCATTATGAAACACTGCTTGCACTAATTATTTATTGAATGAATAAAGAATAATTACAGGTGAAACTCTGGGCTAAGGGTGTTCAGAGAATGAAGAATCACAGTTGTAAGCTAGATGGTGGGAAGGTGGGTCACCATAGTGATTTTCTATAGAGAGCGCTTACATAAAGCCTCACAGAGACAGGTTATCTCTTCAGGTGATGTTTATTGGTCAGGTACCAATACCCGTGGTTCTCTTTTGGGTTTACAGATCTACAGAAGTGGTAATTGTCCCTGCTTTAAGAAAACTCAAAATACAGAGCAAGACTATGACCTTGTGTGTCTGAAAATGTGAAGTTTCACCTTCAGTATACTTGCTTGGATTCTGGCCAGGGAGGCTTGGTTTGGTGCTTATAGAAGTAAAAAGGGTTTGCTTAGTTACGTTTTTATGACCTTATTTCTGGCCCGGGGTGGAGGTCTAAGTATGGGTTTCCCCCTGCTATCAGAAAGTAGAGCCTTCCTAGGAAACCTTTTGTAAGGTGAAACAGCCTAAAGTGAAGGAGCAATTACCTTAGAACACATCTTGCTAACAGAGGCACAAAATAAATCAGGATAAAGCACAGATGCTCACAGACACAGTTCAAAGCTATGGAGGCTTGTTGCTGTAATGCTGAGTGTAGTTACCAGCGAAGGAGCTTGACAGTGCCACTCTCATTGCTCCACTGCAAAACAGATGCTGGCTATCTTTGCTTTTCACCTTTTTTCATAAAAGCAAAAACCCTCTTCAGATTTCTTTCAGTTAGTGAAAACAGGTAGGTCTTATGTAAAAGCGAACTTTGAAAAGCAGGGGATGCCCCTGTCTGCATTTTCACATATGTCTGGGATGACTGTGTGCTGAGGACTCTTATTTAGTGAGTATAGTTGCATTAATAGTGCACAATATTGTAACAGTGTTTCCTAGCTCTTGGGCTCTTCTGTGATATTCTAATTTTTGGAGAGGGGGAGTAGATGAGATGCAGATGCCCTCAAGAGTTCCACAGCTTAAATATTGTTTTGCCCTGAAATAAAAAAGAAAAGAAAAAGCAGAGTTTGCTACTTGGGTATTTAAAACTGTTTTCTGTGATTTTGAACCTAGTTCAATGGAAAGTTAGCTAATTTGGCATGCTTTTTGCTTTCAACTTGTTTGAAATAATATTAGGTTTATAGATGAGTTGCAAATATGGTACATAGGGTTCCTATAAGGCCTTCACTCTGCTTCCTCTAACGTTAACATGGTGTATTTATCAAAACTAAGAAATTAATATTTGTACTGTACATTAGTTTACTGTAAACTTTGTTTACTTAGTAAATTTGTTTTTATTTGGAGTTTATTACTCCAGACTTTCTTAGCCCAATCTTTCCACTAATGTCTTTTTTCTATTCCAAGATCCATCCAGGATTCCACAGTGCATTTATATTTGGCATGCTTTTAATAGTCAAAGAAGTGAGGGAAAGTACTTGTGGATGCCTTTTGAATGAAGACCTGTGAAACTGACTTTACAAAGAGCAGATTGTGTGTGGAAATGCTCAGAGAAATCTGGAGAAAAGGAAGAAAATGGAAAATAATATATTGTTACAGTGGAACATAGTGACAGACTTTGAAATAACATTTTCCATTTGTGGTGGGGAGCATTTTCTGAAGTTCTCAGATTTAGTTTGTAGAGAGTCTTATATACTCCAATTTGTGAAATATGCATAGACATGAATTGCAATTGGGTACAAGTTTTAACTATTTTAGATAAGGTGACCTGTCAGGAGCCATGTTTGGCAGCTGGTAGAAGATGCTTAACAATGACTTAACTGAGGTTTACTCTCTCTTGGAAAAGATGTCTATCTAGAGGAGGGCAGGCTAGTCCTGGTATGAAGTCATCAGGGAACCAGGACACTTCTGTGTTTGTATTTAGCAAATGGATTCCATTTTCTTCATAGCTTCATGGTCACAAAATGGCTGCAGGAACTCTAGCTATCAGGTCTGTCAGGCAAGAAGGGGAAAGAAAAGCAGCAGCTTTCCTAGTTGAGTCAGTTCTTTCCCTTCAGCAAGCTTTCCCAGAAGCCTCCACCTGATCGCTTTTGCATGTCTCATTGGTCAGCTCTAGAAGCAAAGGAGCTGTGCCTATTGCTGCTCCAAATAAAATTGGGATACTATTGGGTTGGCCAAAAGGTTCATTCGGTTTTTTCCGTAAGTGGCTCTAGTAGTGCTTAGTTGTCCTTAACTTCATTCGAAACAATTTTGTTAGATTGTATTATGACAGCTATCATATCAGCATGTATTTAAAAAAAAAAGCTTGGACTTCCCTGGTGGCACAGTAGTTAAGAATCCACCTGCCAGTGCAGGGGACACGGGTTTGAGCCCTGGTCCCGGAAGATCCCACATGCCGTGGAGCAGCTAAGCCTGTGTGCCAGCCACAACTACTGAAGCCCGCGCGCCTAGAGCCCGTGCTCCACAACAAGAGAAGCCACCGCAATGAGAAGCCCGTGCACCTCAACGAAGAGTAGCCCCTGCTCGCTGCAACTAGAGAAAGCCCATGCACAGCAATGAAGACCCAACGTACCCATAGATAGATAGATAGATAAATAAATTTTATTTAAGTAAATAAAAAATGTATCAAAATTTGTGAATTTTTGTGTAGCCACTTTAATATTGAAGATGGAAGAAAAACAATATTTTCAGCATATTATGCTTTATTATTTCAAGAAAGGTGGAAATGCAGCTGAAATGCAAAAAAAAAGATTGTGCAGTGTATGGAGAAGGTGCTGTGACTGATCAAATGTGTCAAAAGTGGTTTGTGAAGTTTCCTGCTGGAGATTTCTCACTGGACAATGCTCCACAGTCAGGTAGACCAGTTGAAGTTGATAGCAATCAAATCAAGACTTTAATTGAGAACAGTCAACATCATACCACGCAGGAGATAGCTGACATACTCAAAATATCCAAATCAAGTGTTGAAAATCATTTGCACCAGCTTGGTTACGTTCGTCGCTTTGATTGGGTTCCACACAAGTTAAGTGAAAATAATCTTCTTGACTGTATTTCTGCATGCGATTCTCTACTTAAACGTAACGAAAACATTCTGTTTTTAAAACAAATTGTGACGGGCGATGAAAAGTAGATACTGTACAATAATGTGGAATGGAAGGGATCGTGGGGCAAGTGAAATGAACCACCATCAGCCACACCAAAGGCCAGTCTTCATCCAAAGAAGTGATGTTGTGTATAAGGTGGGGTTGGAAGGGAGTCCTCTATTATGAGCTCCTTCTAGAAAACCAAACGATTAATTCCAACAAGTACTGCTCCCAGTTAGACCAACTGAAAGCAGCACTCGACAAAAAGCGTCCGGAATTAGTCAACAGAAAATGCATAATCTTCCATCAGGATAACGCAAGACCTCATGTTTCTTTGATGACCAGGCAAAAACTGTTACAGCTTGGGTGGGAATTTTTGATTCATCCACTGTATTCACCAGACATTGCACCTTCAGGTTTCCATTTATTTTGGTCTTTACAAAATTCTCTTAATGGAAAAAATTTCAGTTCCCTGGAAGACTGTAAAAGACACCGGGAACCTTTGCTCAAAAAGTTTTGGGAAGATGGAATTATGAAGTTGCCTGAAAAATGACAGAAGGTAGTGGAACAAAACGGTGACTATGTTGTTCAATAAAGTTCTTGGCGAAAATGAAAAATGTGTCTTTTATTTTTACTTAAAAACCGAAGGCACTTTTTGGCCAACCCATTATTAGTTAAAAAAAAAAAGGGGGAGAATGGATATGGATTAGGCACCTGTTTGTCCCTACCACAGAGAGGTAGCTGTGTGGAATGAAAGTTATATTGCTTAGGATTACTAATGGCTGTGATGAGCTACATGAAAATGCTGGGAGAAAATTCAAGTCATGGACTAGTTAAATGATGCCAACACATTTTCAGTCGTGTGTGTGTGTGTGTGTGTGTGTGTGTGTGTGTGTGTGTGTGTGTGTGTGTGTGTGTGTGTGTGTGTCCCTTCAGTTTGAGTCACTTTATGGTCACTGGTTAACCATGCTGGTCATGATAGCAGTAATGTTGCCTTTGCTTTTTACATTGCAAGTTGTTGCTCCAGAAAGGACATCAGTGGGAAAGGACATTTATTGACTTGAGACACATCCTGCCTTCTTGGCTTTCTTCCAAGTCTGTTTTATGGAGGGAATAAATAGTTGCCACTTTAATGCAGGGCCAGCTTTCTTAAGCCCTTAAACCCTTTTCTTAGCAGTCCTGCAGTAGCTCCTTGTAATCAGTACCTGAAGTCTGAATTAATGCTGATATGATAATATGTTGTATTACTCCTGCTGTTGATTTTCCCCCCAATATTTTATTATGAAAACTGTTTGGAAGTACAGAAAAGTTGAAAGAATTGTTCAGTGGACATTCATGTATATTCATACCTAGATTCTCTGCTTAATGTATTTGCTCTGTTTGCCTTATCATATAGTCATCCTGCTATCCATCCATCAATCCATCCTATGTTTTAATGCTTTTCAAAGTAAGTTACAGACATTGGTATGCTTCAACCCTAAACATTTCCTGGGTTTGATTTCATAATAAGAAGAATGCTCTCTATTTCAAGTAACAGAAACCCAACTCAAAAGATTAAAGTAAAAAAGGGAGTGAATGTATTGGCTTGCTTGGCTGGAAGGAATAGTGGGGAGATAAGACTTGTAGGAAGACCTGTAAGAACTAGGGCCTCAGGAACTGGAACCAAGACTCTGCTATCAAAATAGTTGCCTCTATCCAAAATAACCTGAAATCCACATTCTTCCTGCACTGTGACCCTAGAGGCCATTTCTCTTCTACCTCTAAAATAGGAAATCCCTGGAAAGGACTCCAGCTGACCTGGCTTGCTTCTGGGTGAGTCATGATTGGATGCTGTGGCAGAGAAGGGGCACAGTGTATGTTACCAAGAGAAATGAAAATGGAAAGCATGCTAAGTGAAGTATATACCTCAGAAAGCTTTCCATTTGTTCTCTCATGCTGGCATAATGCTGGTGTTTGACTAGGAGAGTACAAAGGAGAACTACAAATGCAAAAGTCCTAAATAAAATAATATTACAGCTAGCCCTTCATATCCACAGGTTCTTCATCCATGGATTCAACCACCCCAATCAAAAATATATTTTTTGGGCTTCCCTGGTGGCGCAGTGGTTAAGAATCCGCCTGCCAATGCAGGGGACACGGGTTCGGGCCCTGGTCCAGGAAGATCCCACATGCCGCGGAGTGACTAAGCCTATGCGCCACAGCTACTGAGCCTGCGCTCTAGAGACCATGAGCCACAACTACTAAGCCCACGTGCCACAACTACTGAAGCACGCACACCTAGAGCCCATGCTCCACAACAGAAGAGGCCACCGCAATGAGAAGCCCTCGCACCACAACGAAGAGTAGCCCCCCATTCGCCGCAACTAGAGAAAGCCCAGGCACAGCAACAGAGACCCAATGCAGCCATAAATAAATAAATAAATAAATGGGGGAAAAATATATATTTTTAATTTGAGAAAGTTCCAAAAAGCAAAACTTGAATTTGCTCCACACAAGCAACTATTTATATAGCATTTACACTGTATTTACAACTGTTCACTTAGCACTTATATTAGGTATAAGTAATCTAGAGATGATTTTTTTTTTTAATTTTCGGCTGCACTGTGTGGCATGTAGGATCTTAGTTCCCCGAACAGGGATTGAACCATGCCCCCTGCATTGGAAGCCAGAGTCTTAACCACTGGACTGCCAGGGAGGTCCCTAGAGATGATTTAAAGTATACCAGAGGATGTGCATAGGTTATATGCAAATACTATGCCATTTTATATAATGGACTTAAGCATCTGCAGATTTTGGTATCTGAGGGGGTCCTGGAACCAATCCTCCATGGATAACAAGGGACAACTGTATAACAATGAAAATTCTAACCACACATGGTTTAGAAGTTATGGGGAAACAGGTACTCTGTTATATTGTAGGTGAACGTTTTAAGAAGACAATTTGGCAAGATCTATCAAAGTTTTAAATGCAGATACCTCTTAACCTGGCAATGCTAGTCTCTACCTTGCAGAAACTTTAGTACTTGTGCCAAAGATGGCTATATAAGGTTGTTCAATGAAGCATTGTTTGCTATTTGCAAAAATAATAAAAATCCTGAATGTTCAATTATAGTGTCTGGTTAAATAAACACAAAAGAACATAGTACAACAGTTTTAAAAATGAGGTTGTGTTCTATTTACTAGCTTGGAAAGATCTTAAGGTAAATGTTAAGTGAAAACACGTTGCAGAGCAGTTACATATGTCGTTATTATGATTTTATGTAAAACAACTCTTTCCCCAAAAAACTCACCCAAACTATGTATTACTGAGAGATTCACATCACATTGTTCACAGCAGTTTCATAAGATAAAGTGATTCAGATTGGTATGAGGATTCACTTTGTAAAACATTCAAAGCACAAAGCATATAGAATATAAGGAGGATTATTCATGTTTTAATTGTTTAATTTGAAAATCAAAAAGCATAAATTATGGAGGAAAAACAGGCAGAAATAAAATTTTCAAATTTTCTCCTTCATTTCCAGGGAACCAGGATAATGAAACACAAACAAACAAGAAAATATATCTGGCTGTGTATACAGTAATTGTTATAAAAGCAGTGAGCAGTGAATTAACTATTATATATAAAATGGAAGATGGGGAGAACAGAGATGATTATTTAGAATTCAGAAATATTGTATCTGAGGCTAACTTTATTGTCAGGAAATCAGTGAGATATATCAGGAGAAGTTCAGAGTCAGGGTGCCTGGTCACTCAGGTCCTGGGGCTGTTAATCTTTACTCAGCCTTGTGATCTTGGGCAAACTGCTTCTCTTTGGGTCTTGTTTTTGTCTTGTCATCTGTCATGTCTAGATTTTGAGCCTGAATCCAAGGAAAGTGAGAAATACAGTATAGTATACAAGCAGCATGTTTGATATAAATAGTATTACTGGGTATATGTTGAGTCTACAGGTATTCTAAAGGAGGAACTTTGTAAAGTCGTGGGTGACCACAGGCCATCTACCCAGGATGTGCCACCTGTGCTCAGGTAGACCTGGAAGCTACAGGGCAGTGCTATTGCTGGGCTTGGTGTGTGTTTGAAAGTTTCTATTGAAAAAAAGGAAAAAAAGAGTGGGTGGTTACACAACAAACTCATAGTGGTGACCTCCGGGGATGGGGAACAGTGAAGACTTTAGTTTTATATGTCATATTCCATTTTTTTAAATAAAAAAGGATGATAAATTAATATTTTACATAATTCAAAAAGGCACTAACATAGGTTAATTCTGGGTGCTGTAAATATGAGTGATTGTGGTTTTCTTTATACTTACCAGGTGTTTTTTTGTTTTTTGTTTTTTTTTTCGGTACACGGGCCTCTCACTGTTGTGGCCTCTCCCGTTGCGGAGCACAGGCTCCGGACGCGCAGGCTCAGTGGCCATGGTTCAGGGCCTAGCCGCTCCGTGGCATGTGGAATCTTCCCAGACCGGGGCACGAACCCACGTCCCCTGCATCGGCAGGCAGACTCTCAACCACTGCGCCACCAGGGAAGCCCTACCAGGTGTTTTTTAATAGGTAAATACTTCAGTAAGTGAAAAGTTTAATGGTTCAGTGACAAATAATAGGCTATGTTCTGGTTAAAAACTAAATTTGGGAAGCAAGAAAATATTCAAAGGAAAAAAACTAAATTTAGTTCTACCCATTAGACAAGAAAATACTATGATAATGTTTTACTCTGGGAAGAGGAAGGTCTTTCTACATTTTATATGCTTTCACTTTGTTTTACTTTTCCCTTTATTTATTTCCCAAAACACTTGCAGGGAAAAAAGTCCTCTTTTTGCTCCTGTCTTCAGTATTGTCTTGGCTTCCCACCGCAGTAGTTGGGGAGCTGTTTGTTTCCTGGTCACATGACCTGTTAATGCTTTTTGTCACTGGCTGATTCTAAGTTTGAAAGCCCAAGAGCTCTTGGTAACCGTGGTAGTCAGCTAGGGTTGCGCAGTGGACCAAAGGACCAACTTAATGAAATATTTGTCATGTAGAGAATGATTGCAAAATGAATCTTATATTAAACATGAGAAAGTGGGGAGGGACAGGCAACCATTTCCCAGGGAAAGAAGTTTTCTTACTTTAATCTTAGTCATCTTGCAGCTTAAATTCTGCTACTTCCAAACCCTGAGTTACTCCACATCTCCTTACCTCCAGCTCCAAATTTTTATTATGAAAATGTTTGAACAACACAGAAAAGTTGAAAACATAGTACAGTGAATACTCTATGCCCATCGCTTAGATTCACCAATTTTAACTTTTTACCTTATGTGCATTCTTTACTTTTTCTTTTCTTTTCATTCTTCTTTTCTGTTAAACGGTTTTCAATTTGCGGATATAATGACACTTTGCTCCTGAGTACTGCCTCATGCATCTGCTAAGAAAAAGGACATTCTACTTTGTAACCACCATAATATTATCTCAGCTAAGAAAATTAATAGTCAATTTGAATATGCCCTGGATAATAGATAATAATATAATAATATATAATTATTACCTATTATACAAGGCATATTCAGATTTCCTCAGATGTCTCATAGATGTTTCCCTGGGTTTTTGTTTGTTTGTTTAAATCGAATTAAGGTTCATAAATTGCACTGTCTTATTATTCTTTAATCTCTTTTACATAAGAAGAGTTCTCCCTCTCTTCTGTTTTACATCACATTGGCTTTTAACTTAAAATTTAACTTAAAATTTTTTTAATTATGGTAAAATACACATGAAATTTACCATCTTAACTGTTTTAAGTGTACAATTTAGTGGTATTAAGTACATTCACATTGTTGTGCTACATTCACCAGTATCTATCCACAGAATTCTTCATCTTGCAAAACTGAAACTCTGGTACCTCTTAAACAGTAACTCCCCACTCGTTCCCTCTGGCCCGTGGCAACCATCTTTCTACGTTCCGTCTTTGTGAATTTGGCTGTTGTAGGTACCTCATAAAAACGGAATCATATAATATTTGTCCTTTTGTGACTGGCTTATTTCACTTATTATAATGTCCTTAAAGTTCATCCATGTTTTAGCATATGTCAGAATTTCTGTCCTTTTTTAAGATTGAATGATATTCCATTGTATTATGTATATACCACAGTTTATCTGTGTCCATAGACATATGGGTTGCTTCTACCTTTTGACTATTGCAAATAATGCTGCTATGAACTTGGGTGTACAGATATCTCTTTGAGTCTTGCTTTCATTTCTTTGGGGTGTATACCCAGAAGTGGAATTGCTGGATCATATGGTAATTCTGTGTTTAATTTTCTGAGGATCACTGTGCTGTTTTCCACAGCAACTGCAATATTTTACATTCTCACCAACGGTGCACAAAGGTTCTGATTTCTCCTCATCCTTGCTAAACTTTATATTTTCTGCTTTTTTGATAGTAGCCATGTTAATTTGCATGGCAGTAATACCTCGTTGTGGTTTTGATTTGCATTTCCCTGATGATTAGTGATATTGAGCATCTTTTATCTTTTCATGTGCTTATTGGCCATTTATGTATCTTCTCTGGAGAAATGTCTATTCATGTTCTCTGCCCATTTTGAATTGTTTGTTGTTGAGTTATAGAGGTTCTTTATGTATTCTGGATATTAGCCTCTTAATAGATATATGATTTGCAAATATTTTCTCTCATTCTGTGGGTTGTCTTTTCACTCTGTTAATTGTGTCCTTTAATGAACGTAAGTTTTTAATTTTGATAAAGTCTAATTTATGTATCTTTCCATTTGTCATCTGTGCTTTTGGTGTCATTGGAAAATGACAAAAAATCATTGCCAACTCTAATGTCATGACGCTTTTCCCATATGTTTTCTTCTAAAAATTTTATAGTTTTAGGTTTACATTGAGGTCTTTATTCTGAGTTAAATTTTGTATATGGTGTAAAGTCAGAGTTTGAATCCTTTTTTTTTTTTTTTTTTTAATTTGCATGTGACTATACAGTTTTCCCAAAACCATTTGTTGAAAAAAACTCTCCTTTCTCAATCCTGGTACCCTTGTCAAAAATCATTTGACCATGAGCACATTATAGTAAGTGAAATAAGCCAGTCACAAAAAGAGTTTATTACTGGGCTCTCTATTCTATTCCATTGTTCTATAATCAGTGGTCCCCAGCCTTTTTGGCACCACGGACAGGTTTCGTGGAAGACAGTTTTTCCACGGACCAGGTGTGGGGGGGATGGTTCAGGGGGTAATTAATGTGAGTGATGGGGAGCTGCAGATGACGCTTTGCTCGCTCGCCCGCCGCTCACCTCCTGCTGTGTGGTTGGGTTCCTAACAGGCTGCAGACCCTTACCGGTCCACAGCCGGGGGATTGGGGACCCCTGTTCTATATGTCTATCTTTATACCAGTACCAAACTGTTATGGTTAGCTTTGTAATAACTTTTGAAATCAGGAAGTGTTTCCTCCAGCTTTATCCTTTTTCATTATTGTTTTGTCTATTCTGGGTTCCTTGAAATTACTATGAATTTTAGGATGGATTTTTCTGTTTCTTCAAAAAAAGTTTCTGGAGTGGAGGGGAGGGATAAATTGGAAAATTGGGATTGACACATATACACTACTATATATAAAATAGATAACTAATAAGGACCTACTGTATAGCACAGGGAACTCTACTCAATACTTTGTAATGGCCTATAAGGGAAAAGAATCTAATAAAAAGAGTGGATATGTGTATTTGTATAACAGATTCACTTTGCTGTACACCTGAAACTAACACAACATTGTAAATCAATTATGACCCAATAAAAATTTATATATATATATAAAACTATATATATAAGTTCCTGGAATTGTGATGGAGATTATATTGAATCTGTAGATTGTTTTGTGTAGTATTGATAGCTTAACAGTATTAAGTCTTCCAATGCATGAACGTGAATGTATTTCCATTATTGGTGTCTTCTTTAATTTACTTCAGAAATCTGTGAATGATTCAGTTTCTCTGAATCCTCACCAGCATTTCGGTATCGTCACCATTTGTTATGGATATTTTAGCTTTTCTAATAGATGTGTAGTAATACCTCATTGTGGTTTTAACTTGGATTTCCCTAATGGATAATGATGTGGAACATGTTTTCATGTGCTTATGTGCCATCTCTGTATCCTCTTTGAGAAAATGTTTTTTCATGCCTTTGGCCTGTTTTCTAATTGGATTGTTTTTTTACTGTTGAGTTTGGAGAGTTTCTTATGTATGCTGCTTGGTTAGGTAAGTGATTTGCAAATATGTTCTCCCAATCTGTAGCTTGTCTTTTCATTCTCCCAACAGGTTCTTTCACAAAGCAAAGTTTAAAATTTTGCTGAAGTCTAATTTATCAAATTTTTAATGGATCATACTTTTGGTATCAAGCCTAAGAACTTCATTAAATCCTAAGCCCTGAATATTTATTCTTTTTTCTTCTAAAGATTTTATAGTTTTATATCAAAATTTTTAAATCTATGATCTATCTTAATTTTTGTGAAAGTTATAAAGTTTAGGTTGAGGTTCATGTTTTTGTCTATGGATATCCAGTTGTTTCAGCACCATTTATTGAAGAGACTATTTTTCCTCTATTGAATCACTTTCCACCCTTTGTCAAATATTAATTGGCTATATTTTTGTGGGCCTATTTCTGGCTTTCCGTTCCATTGATCTATGTGTCTGTCTCTCAGCCAGAACCACAGTCTTGATTACTTTAGCTATATAATAAGTTTTTTTAATTTTTTTGAATTTTATTTTATTTTTTTATATAGCAGGTTCTTATTAGTTACCTGTTTTATACGTGTTAGTGTATATATGTCAATCCCAATCATCCCAATTCATCCCACCACCCCCACCACCCTGCTTTCCCCCTCTTGGTGTCCATACTTTCGTCCTCTACCTCTCTGTATCTATTTCTGCCTTACAAACTGGTTCATCTGTACCATTTTTCTAGATTCCACATTTATGCGTTAATATAAAATATTTGTTTTTCTTTTTCTGACTTGCTTCACTCTGTATGACAGTCTATAGGTCCATCCAAGTCTCTGCAAATGACCCAGTTTCATTCATTTTATGGCTGAGTAATATTCCATTGCATATATGTACCACATTTTCTTTATCCATTTATCTGTCGATGGGCATTTAGGTTGCGTCCATGACCTGGCTTTGTAAATAGTGCTGCAGTGAACATTGAGGTGCATGTGTCTTTTTGAATTATGGTTTTCTCTGGGTATATGCCCAGTAGTGGGATTGCTGGGTCTTATGATAATTCTATTTTTAGTTTTTTAAGGAATGTCCATACTGTTCTCCATAGTGGCTGTATCAATTTACATTCCCACCAACAGTGCAAGGGAGTTCCCTTTTCTCCACACCGTCTCCAGCCTTTGTTGTTTGTAGATTTTCTGATGATGCCCATTCTAACCGGTGTGAGGTGATACCTCATTGTCGTTTTTTTTTTTTTTAAGATTTTGTTTTTGTTTTTTTGATGTGTACTGTTTTTAGTCTTTGTTGAATTTTTTACAATATTGCTTCAGTTTTTATGTTTTTGGTTTTTTGCCTGCGAGGCATGTAGGATCTTAGTTTCCCAGCCAGGGATTGAACCCACATCCCCTGCATTGGAAGGCGAAGTCTTAACCACTGGACCGCCAGGGAAGTCCCCTCTTTGTAGTTTTGATTTGCATTTCTCTAATAGTGATGTTGAGCAGCTTTTCATGTGCCTCTTGGCCATCTGTATGTCTTCTTTGGAGAAATGTCTCTTTAGGTCTTCTGCCCATTTTTTGATTAGGTTGTTTGTTTTTTTATTATTGAGCTGCATGAGCTTATATATATTTTGGAGATTAATCCTTTGTCTGTTGATTCATTTGCAAATATTTTCTCCCATTCTGAGGGTTGTCTTTTTGTCTTGTTTATACTTTGCTCTGCAAAAGCTTCTACATTTCATTAGGTCCCATTTGTTTATTTTTGTTTTTATTTCCATTATTCTAGGAGGTGGGTCAAAAAAGATCTTGCTGTGATTTATGTCAAAGAGTGTTCTTCCTATGTTTTTCTCTAAGAGTTCTATAGTGTTCGGTCTTATATTTAGGTCTTTAATCCATTTTGAGATTATTTTTGTGTATGGTGTTAGGGAGTGTTCTAATTTCATTCTTCTACATGTGGCTGTCCAGTTTTCCCAGCACCACTTTTAGAAGAGACTGTCTTTTCTCCATTGTATATCCTTGCCCTCCTTTGTCATAGATTACTTGTGTGGGTTTATCTCTGGGCTTTCTGTTCTGTTCCATTGATCTATATTTCTGTTTTTGTGCCAGTACCATATTGTCTTGACTACTGTAGCTTTGTAGTATAGTCTGAAGTCAGGGAGTCTGGTTCCTCCAGCTCCTTTTTTTTCCCTCAAGATTGCTTTGGTTATTCGGGGTGACATCTTTAGGATTTTCTATATATAGTTTCATGTCACCTGCAAACAGTGACAGTTTTACTTCTTCTTTTCCGATTTGTATTCCTTTTGTTTCTTTTTCTTCTCTGATTGCTGTGGCTAGGACTTCTGAAACTATGTTGAATAATAGTGGCGAGAGTGGACATCCTTGTCTTGTTCCTGATCTTAGATGAAATGCTTTCAGTTTTTCACCACTGAGAATGATGTTTGCTGTGGGTTTGTCGTATGTGGCCTTTATTATGCTGAGGTAGGTTCTCTCTATTCCCACTTTCTGGAGAGGTATTATCATGAATGGGTGTTGAGTTTTGTCAAAAGCTTTTTCTGCATCTATTGAGATGATCATATGGTTTTTCTTCTTCAGTTTGTTAATATGGTGTATCACATTGATTTGTGTATATTGAAGAATCCTTGCATCCCTGCGATAAATCCCACTTGATCATGGTGTATGATCCTTTTAATGTGTTGTTGGATTCTGCTTGTTATTATTTTTTTGAGGATTTTTGCATCTATATTCATCAGTAGTCTTGGTCTGTAATTTTCTTTTTTTGTACTATCTGTCTGGTTTTGGTATCAGGGTGATGCTGGCCTCGTAGAATGAGTTTGGGAGTGTTCCTTCCTCTGCAGTTTTTTGAAAGAGTTTGAGAAGCTCTTCTCTAAATGTTTGATAGAATTCACCTGTGAAGCCATCTGGTCCTGGACTTTTGTTTGTTGGAAGAATTTTAATCAGTTTCAACTTCATTACTTGTGATTGTTCTGTTCTTATTTTCTATGTCTTCCTGGTTCAGTCTTGGAAGGTTATACCTTTCTGAGAATTTGTCCATTTCTTCCAGGTTGTCCATTTTATTGGCATAGAGTTTCTTGTAGTCTCTTATGATGCTTTGTATTTCTGTGGTGTCCATTGTAATTTCTCCTTTTTCATTTCTAATTTTACTGATTTGAGTCCTCTCCCTTTTTTTCTTGGTTAAAGGTTTATGAGTCTGGTTAAAGGTTTATCAATTTTGTTTATCTTCTCAAAGAACCAGCTTTTAGTTTTATTGATCTTTGCTATTGTTTTCTTTGTTTCTATTTCATTTATTTCTGCTCTGATCTTTATGATTTCTTTCCTTCTGCTAACTTTGTGTTTTGTTTGTTCTTCTTTCTCTAGTTCCTTTAGGTGTAAGGTTAGATTGTTTATTTGAGATTTTTCTTGTTTCTTGAGGTAGGCTTGTATAGCTATAAACTTCACTCTTAGAACTGCTTTTGCTGCATCCCATAGGTTTTGGATCGTCGTGTTTTCATTGTCATTTGTCTCTAGGTATTTTTTGATTTCCTCTTTGATTTCTTCAGTGATCTCTTGGTTATTTAGTAACTTATTGTTTAGCCTCCATGTGTTCGCATTTTTTACGTTTTTCTCCCTGTAATTCATTTCTAATCTCATAGTGTTGTGGTCAGAAAAGATGCTTGATATGATTGCAATTTTCTTAAATTTAGTGAGGCTTGATTTGTGACCCAAGATGTAATCTATCTTGGAGAATGTTCCGTGCGCACTTGAGAAGAAAGTGTAATCTGCTGGTTTTGGATGGAATGTCCTATAAATATCAATTAAATCTATCTGGTCTATTGTGTCATTTAAAGCTTCTGTTTCCTTATTTATTTTCATTTTGTATGATCTGTCCATTGGTGTAAGTGAGGTGTTAAAGTCCCCCACTATTATTGTGTTACTGTCGATTTCCTCTTTTATAGCTGTTAGCATTTGCCATATGTATTGAGGTGCTCCTATGTTGAGGGCATATATATTTATAATTGTTATATATTCTTCTTGGATTGATCCCTTGATCAGTATGTAGTGTGCTTCTTTGTCTTTTGTAACATTCTTTATTTTAAAGTCTATTTTATCTGATATGAGTATTGCTACTCCAGCTTTCTTTTGATTTTTTTCTTTCTTTTTCCATCCCCTCACTTTCAGTCTGTATGTGTCCTTAGGTCTGAAGTGGGTTACTTTTAGACAGCATATATATGGGTCTTGTTTTTATATCCATTCAGAGAGCTTGTGTCTTTTGGCTGGAGCATTTAATCCATTCACCTTTAAGGTAATTATCAGTATGTATGTTCCTGTTACCATTTTCTTAATTGTTTTTTTTCATTTGTTTGTTTTGTTTTTTTTGCGGTACGCGGGCCTCTCACTGTCGTGGCCTCTCCCTTTGTGGAGCACAGGCTCCGGACGCGCAGGCTCAGCAGCCATGGCCCACGGGCCCAGCCGCTCCGCGGCATGTGGGATCTTCCCAGACCAGGGCACGAACCCGTGTCCCCTGCATCGGCAGGCGGACTCTCAACCACTGCGCCACTAGGGAAGCCCTTGGGTTTGTTTTTGTAGGTCCTTTTCTTCTCTTGTGTTTCCCACTTAGAGAAGTTCCTTTAGCATTTGTTGTAGAGCTGGTTTGGTGGTGCTGAATTCTCTTAGCTTTTCTTGTCTGTAAATCTTTTGATTTCTCCATCGAAGCTGAATGAGATCCTTTCTGGGTAGAGTAATCTTGGTTGTAGGTTCTTCCCTTTCATCACTTTAAATACATCATGCCACTCCCTTCTGGCTTGTAGAATTTCTGCTGAGAAATCAGCTATTAACCTTATGGGAGTTCCCTTGTATGTTATTTGTTGTTTTTCCCTTGTTGCTTTTAATAATTTTTCTTTGTCTTTAATTTTTGCCAATTTGGTTACTATGTGTCTCGGTGTGTTTCTCCTTGGGTTTAGCCTGCCTGGGACTCTCTGCGCTTCCTGGACTTGGGTGGCTATTTCCTTTCCCGTGTTAGGGAAGTTTTCGACTATAATCTCTTCAGATATTTTCTTGGGTCCTTTCTGTTTTCCTTCTGGGACCCCTATAATGTGTATGTTGGTGCGTTTAATGTTGTCCCAGAGGTCTCTTAGGCTGTCTTCATTTCTTTTCATTCTTTTTTCTTTATTCTGTTCTGCAGCAGTGAATTCCACCATTCTGTCTTCCAGGTCGCTCATCCGTTCTTCTCCCTCAGTTATTTTGCTATTGATTCCTTCTAGTGTATTTTTCATTTCATTTATTGTATTGTTCACCTCTGTTTGTTTGTTCTTTAATTCTTCTAGGTGTTTTTTTCTTTCATTCTTCTAGGTCTTTGTTAAACATTTCTTGCATCTTCTCAATCTTTGCCTCCATTCTTTTTCAAGGTCCTGGATCATCTTCACTGTTATTATTCTGAATTCTTTTTCTGGAAGGTTGCCTGTCTCCACTTCTTTTAGTTGTGTTCCTGGGGTTTTATCTTGTTCCTTCATCTGGTACCTAGCCCTCTGCCTTTTCATTTTGTCTGTCTTTCTGTGAATGTGGTTTTTGTTCCACAGGCTGCAGGATTGTAGGTTTTCTTGCTTCTGTTGTCTGCCTTCTGGTAGATGAGGCTATCTAAGAGGCTTGTGCAAATTTTCTGATGGGAGGGACTGGTGGTGGGTAGAGCTGGGTGTTGCTTTGGTGGGCAGAGCTCAGTAAAACTTTCATCTGTTTGTCTGCTGATGGGTGGGGCGGGGTTCCCTCCCTGTTGGTTGTTTGGCCTGAGGCGACCGAGCACTGGAGACTACAGGCTCTTTGGTGGGGCTAATGTTAGATTCCGGGGGTGGGGGGGGCTCATGCCAAGGATTACTTCCCAGAACTTCTGCTGCCAGTGTCCTTGTCCCACCAGTGAGCCACAGCCATCCCCCACCTCTTCAGGAGACCCTCCAAGAATAGCAGGTGGGTCTGGTTCAGCCTCCTATGGGGTCACTGCTCCTTCCCCCTGAGCCCTGACACACACACTACTTTGTATGTGCCCTTCAAGAGTGGAGTCTCTGTTTCCCCCAGTCCTGTCAATATCCTGCAAACAAATCCTGTTAGCCGTCAAAATCTGAATCTCTGGGAATTCCTCCTTCCTTTGCCAGACCCCCAGGTTGGGAAGCCTGACGTGGTACTCAGAAACTTCATTCCAGTGAGTGGACTTCTGTGGTACAATTGTTCTCCAGTTTGTGAGTCACCCACCCAGCAGTTATGGGATTTGATTTTATTGTGATTGTGCCCGTCCTACTGTCTCATTATGGCTTCTCCTTTGTCTTTGGTTTTGGGGTATCTTTTTTGGTGAGTTCAAGTGTCTTCCTGTCGATGACTGTTCAGCAGTTAGTTGTGATTCCAGTGCTCTCGCAAGATGGAGTGAGTGCACGTCCTTTTACTCCACCATCTTGAACCTGCCTCTCTAATAAGTCTTGACATCAGGTAGAGTGATTCCTCCCACTTTATTCATTTTCAGAAAAGTTTTAGCTATTTTAGAATGTTCCTTTGCCATTCCATGTAAGTTTTAGAGTAATCTTTTCTGTATCTACAAAAAAGCTTGCTGCGATTATGATAGGAATTGTGTTAAACTTGTACATTAATTTAAGGAGAATTGACATCTATATTATGTTGAGTCTTCCAGTCTGTAAATAAAATATGTCTCTCCACTTACTTATATCTTTTTTGGTTTCCTTTATCAGTGTTTTGTAGTTTTTAGCTTGTAAGTCCTGTGCATGTTTTGTTAGATTTATATTTAAATGATACTGTATTTTTAATTTTGGTTTCTGTGTGTTCATTTATACGGTTGGTTTTTATATGTTGATCTTGTGACTTTGTTGAATTCACTTATTAGTTCTCAGATTTTGTTTTTTGTAGATTCTGTGAGATTCCCTGCATAGGTCATTATGTCATCTGCAAATAGCAATAGTTTTATGTCTTCCTTTTCTATCTTTATGCCTTTTATTTCCTTTTTTTTTTTTGCCTTATCGCATTGGCTAGAACTTCCAGTATTATGTTGAATCGGAGTAATGAGAGCAGACATATTTTTCTTGTTCCTCATTTAGTTCTTTCACCATTAAGTATATTCCAAACTTTGCTTTGGAGGTTTTTTGTAGATGTTCTTTATCAAGTTGAGGAAACTCTATTTCTAGTTTTCTAAGTGTTTTTATTATGAATGGGTGTTGAATTCTGTTAGATGATTTTTCTGCATCAATTATATGGTTGTGTGATTTTTTTTTTCTTCTTTAACCTATTAGATTGTGGATTATATTGATTGATTTACCAGTAGTGAAACAGCCTTGCATCCATCTTGGTCATGGTGTACAATTCTTTTTGTATGTTTTTGAATTCTATTTGCTAATATTTTATTGAGGATTTTTATATGTATATTCATGGTAGATATTGATCTGTAGGTTTCTATTTTTTGGTGCTATCTTTGGTTTCGGTATTAGGTGGAAGATTGTGAACATCTTGAGGGAAGACAGTGATAATGACCACTAAGTCATGGACTTGGGGTATGGGAACATCAGAAAGAATCCAGGCAGGGAAAGAGAATCCAAGGAAGGGAAGTGGTGTTGTTTGGCTGGATACACTATTGCTCGGGTGAGTGTAGGGCAGTGTACCGGAACAGAGGGGTGAGGATGAAATCTGATTGTTATGGATGGAACAGTTACTGTAGTTGGTTTATGGAGGATCTTAGATAATAATGATGTGGTAGGGCTGGGAATATGTTGACTGTAGGGAAAAAAATTAATATAGGAGTGTTAGGGAATGAATACTGGAGACAGATCTTGGACCTGAAGGTGATGTGGACAGACCTTATGGAAAGATCAGTCTCAAGCAGGAAAGTGACCAGCTCTCTCTCGGACTTCTGGGAAGGAGGAGGGATTGATATGGAAAGCATGGGGTCCTTAGAAGTGATATTAACATCTGGTCATGTCTCTCCTTATGCTTTGTTTGGGAGGAAGGGCATATGCCTAAAACCAATGGAATCAGAGATCTGCACAGAAATGGGAGCAAGTACCATCTATTGACACTCTCTGTGGGGGTAGTTATGATGATACATCAGAGCTTCCTTTAGGTCCTTAGGCCAGTTTTTAGTTTTCATCTGTTTGTTATTTGTTTCGTTTTTAACAGACCAATGATGACCACAGTTAGCACAGGTAAGTGTAGAAACTCTTCTTTGATTAAAATTCAAAATTGAGAAGTCATTGGAAGTCCTTCTGGTCAGCTGCTCAGTTCTAGTCCTGTCCAGCATTCATCATGAGAGGGCCTTTGGCTCCATCCTTTGTTGAGCCAGAGAGCCACTGACCATCAGTTTGTAATCAGCAGTTCAGACTTAGTCTTCAGACCACTTCTGCCTAATCTCTTCCAAAAAATAGAAGAAAAAAGAATACTCCCTAATTTCTTGTTATGATTCTGATACCAAAGTCAGATAAGGACCAGTTTCCATCCCTAGCAGTCGTTCCCTTCCTCATGCCTTCATATGCTGGCACTCAGGAAGCTGATTTCTGTTCTTATTGCAGCTGCAGTCGACTCCGCCAGGTTCAGAGCATCCTGACCCAGAGCAGCAAGTCTCAACCCGATGGAATCCTCTGCATCCTAGGTCAGTGCTTTTAACAAGGTGGGACTCAGGGCTGGGACAACTTGGCTTCTGTTCACAGGAAGATATTAATAATAGTATCATCACTGTGAGATAAGCTGTGAGTTAGTATTCTTCTCCCAGCTTTTGTTCCCCTGAGATCTGTTGCTGTTTTAATGAGGTCAGGTGAGATATCAGTGAGATAGGGAGACTGTACCACAGAGCAGGCACTTTGTACATGTTACCTCATTTCTCCTCACAGCAACCTTACAAGAAGCAGTGTTGTCCCTTTTTTACAGAGGAGGAAACTGAGACTCTGGGAGATCAAACAGACTTGCTCAGGGCCATGGAGTGGCAGAATTCGGCATTTATTTGTTCTTTAACACTGTTTTTATTATGAAAACACATCATATAATTTAAAAATTAAGACATTACACAAATAATAATGAACAAAATTTTCTAATCATCCCAGTTACCCAGTCCCACTCCCCAGAGATAATATCAACCATATTTTTTTTAACATAAAAGGAAACATTTTATGTATATTGTTGTTAATCTAATTGAAAATTTTTCACTTGATAAGTATATCTTGGAGATTTTCCTATGTCAGGTCAATCTCCTTCTTTATCTCACTTTCATTTACATTCACAGTATTGAGTCATAAAACTTGCTTAGGTCAGGTGTTTGTCTGTCAATCACCCAATTTCCTTCCCAGAAGCGAACCACTTTCTTGTTTGTCCTTCCTCAGATAGTCTATGCATAATTTTATTTTTTCACTTAATAGCACTTGCATTTAAACTTACGATAGGCAGTGGGCAGAGTGGTTAAAAACGTGCACTCTGGAGCCAGGCAGGTTTTGGGTTTGAATCTTGGCTTCATCACTCACTTAGCTAAGAGACATAGTTTATGGTGGCCCTAGAATTCCAGTCAAATGCTGAAACAACACTCACTGGATTCTCTTTCCAGCTGCAGCCATCAAGGTTGTGGGGGCTGTCTTTGCCATGAATTTACTTATGAATAAAATCACCTGTTTGTTACTGTTATTTCTGTTAGTTAAGGCTCAGCCTAGTAAATATAGGCAGCATAAAATCATGTGGGCTACTTGAATATAGAATACTAAAGGATCGAGAAAAAAGTCTACTTATAAAAATATCACGAGACTCTCTATATATATTTATATATATATACACACATATTTATATATATTTTTTCAATGAAAACACAAATGTTGCAGAAATTGATGTTTGAAGTTGGGTGTGAAGATTGAGGTAAAAACTTAATAACCCTTCAGGACAGGGACTTCCCTGGCGGTCCAGCGGTTAAGACTATGTGCTTCTGATGCAGGGGCTGTGGGTTCGATCCCTAGTCAGGGAACTAGGATCCTACATGCTGCGTGGTGCAGCCAAAAAAAACCTTCAGGACAAACAGCTGTATGTGAATGTGAAGCAAGAAATCAATGAGGCACTTGTGTGTTTTTTTTTTTTTTTTAACATCTTTATTGGGGTATAATTGCTTTACAATGGTGTGTTAGTTTCTGCTTTATAACTACTTGTGTGTTTTTAAACAGCTTCTGGGGTTTAGTGAATTCTGCTTTTTTGAGTAATTAGAGTTATCATAGCATCTCATGGTTGGTTGTTTGGTTGGTTTAATCTGTCCTCTAGCCTCTACAGTATCCTTCTGAGCAACTCTGACTCAACTCCTTCCACTTTGGCATTTTTCATTTAGTTATTAGGGTGTAGGAGATGTTCTCACTGAATTTCTGCTAACCTTTTTTTTAAAACAGCTTTATGGTGGTATAATTCATGTATAGTAAACTGCACATATTTCAAGTGTACAATGTGATAAGTTTTGACATATGTGAAATCCCTCTTTTGGGATTTTTCGTATGTTTTTCTCATGCTTAGACTGGGGTTATGGATTTTGGAGTGCAAGACCAATGAAGCAACATGCCATTTTCATCACATATCAAGGATACATACTAACAAGACTTTTCACTGTTTATATTGACTTTGATCACTTGGCTAAGATAATATTTGTCAGGTTCTGCATTGTAAAGTACTCTCCCCACCCCTCCTTCCATATTGTCCTCTTTGGAAGGAAGTCACTATGAGCCCACACTTAAGGAGCAGGGATTATGCTCCATTGCCTTGAGGAGGGTAGTGTCTACATAAATTATTTGAAATTCTTCTGCATGGGATATTTGTCTCTTCTCCCCCATTTATTTATTTATTCAATCATTTGTTTGTATGTCTTCATGGAGATTTATTTTATACTTTGAGTTAAAATCCAGTACTACTTCATTTATACCTTAGGTTATAACCTACTACTACTTCAGATTGTTCCAGCCTTGGCCGTTTGGGGCTCTTTCAGTTGGTTCCTACATCCCTCCCTTTGATATATCTCCATAAAAGTTTTAGTTTATTTAGTACTTCTGTACTTTCTGACACTATAAGATGCTTCAGTCTTATTTTGTATATTACCTGCTTCAGTCCTAGAATCAGCTATTTCTCTAAGAAGCCCTGATTTCTTTTATTGGAGAATGGTATTAGAAACCAAGATCTGGGCACTGGGTATGCTCTTTGCTACTGGGATGTCATTGCTTTTAGGCCCTCTCAGCTGACAAAGTAAGGAAATATATGTGTGTACCTTAAGTGGTGTATATATACACATCTGTAAATGTTATATAACTGTCTCTACTGTATTAAGCTAAACGTGAATTCATATTAGTGTTTCTAGCTCTAACCCATTACTACATGGATCATTCTAGCCTCCTTCTCTTGCTTATCTGTAAACTTCCACTCCACCAGTGAGAAACTTGGCACCTACCATCTACCATCCATTTACTTGTTTAATTCCAGTATGCATGTTTAGCAGTATCAGATTTGTAGCCCAAAATTCCCCCATGGGAAACAACTTTATTAACTAAAGTGGTTACATATAGTATCTTTTACCTTTAATTTTACATGGTCAGTCTTTTTAATGTTAGCATTTTTTGTGGCAGTTTATGTAGCTGGAATCCTTAGAAGAGGACATGCTGCCCAGTCCACTGGTTATTTTTAACTCTGTAGCCCTTTCTACTTCAGGCCTTATGTAGGCCAGGTAATTTCTGCTTTTGAATCTTTTTCATCTCTTTCTTCACTAAAGTGTTGGATGGCATAAAAGAGGGTGTGCTGCTTTGATCTTGCT
Source organism: Grampus griseus (assembly GCF_964374135.1). NCBI lineage: Eukaryota > Metazoa > Chordata > Mammalia > Artiodactyla > Delphinidae > Grampus > Grampus griseus. The sequence continues at coordinate 59,165,158 of NC_139008.1, forward strand.
CAGAAAGAAGTCTTCCCATATTTGAAGTCCCCTGCCACAGGTGGTCTCTAAGCCCCTCTGGTCTGAATGCCCATTACTTTTCACTGGTCTGAATAACAACTGACAGTCCTGTTTCCCAGGCTCCAGCCATATTTCCATTCTTGGAGCTTCTTCTGCCCCAGCCCCTTCCTTTTAGCCTCACGTAGCCAGCTGCCTCCTGCCCTTGACATGTCCCTCTTGTCCAGAGTCATAGCTCTGGACCTTCACAGATATCCAGGAACCAGGTAGTATATGTGCCTGTGGCATTGAAAGGCAGTTGTGAAGGCAGTATTTAATTTCCTTTTTATTAGTCTCTGACCCAGCCCTACTAGACTGTAAGCTTTGTGAAGACCATCTGTAGGCATGTTTACTACATGCTTCAGCACCCAGCAGAGTGCTAGGCCTTGGGCCTGATAAATATTTGTGAAATGATGGATGTCTGAGGTTTCATTCACTTGTCCTCTTTTTACTTCTTTGAGTTCTTTTCAAACCACCTTAATCCTCCTTTATTTAATTCCACGTGTTTTGGTAAAGGTCTCTTTGAGAAGAGAATACTTTTCTGATGCCTATTCCTATTCTAACTGAAAGTATTAAAAAATTTTAACCAACTATGGCAGGACTTGGACTATATTTTCTGGTTCCTTCTATCCTCAAGAATTGCTTTTGATTAAATTAACAGCTTCTATGTTCTGTGCTGTTTGACTGTCTCAACTATATAGATCTTGAATCCATGTAAGAGTACTTGATGCTGAGGCCTGCTTCTTTCAGAGTTGTTTAGTTTGGCTTCTGGCACAAAACTGGTCTGAGGTGCTGCCTTTAACTTAACCACTAGGGTTTTGCTGAGCAGGGGCAAACCGTTGGGACTCATATGTTCCCCGTAGTACAGTACAGCTGATCAAAGCCTTTTTTGCCTTGCAGGAATCGATAGCAGGTACAATGAAGGCTGCAGAGAGCTGGCAAATTATCTTCTGTTTGGTTTGTACAATCAGAATACCAGTGATTTTGAGAAAACAGGGTTTTCTGAAGAGGTTCTAGATGGTAAGTATATATTGGTGAACTCTGTGTGAGAGAGGAGTAAGTGATATAGTACTTTGGATTCTTATTTCATGGACTTTTTATGGAAAAATATCAAATTTAAAATAGCCTGAAGATCCAGTATATTTTTGCTTTTTTTATTAATGAAAAACGACATTTCTTCTTTGCTGATATGTTAAGTAATATGCTCTGTAGGTTACCTGCTGGCTTATAAGAGACTAGTGACAAGTAGTTTTCAGAGTATGTTTACTAGATCAATTGGTTTTAGAGGAAAAAAGTAAACATTAATATTTGGCTTTATATCTTCTTGGCAAGGTACTAGTTTTCCTCTGAATTTTCCATTGCCTCTACATGCTGGGAGGTTCATATTATGTGCCATTGTCCTATGAAAGCACTCTCAGCTGTGATTCAAGGATAAGCCTGCAGGCTACTCCTGCAAGGAGGACTTCATGTGGATCTTCAGCTTAGGAACAAAGGCTCTTTGTCCTGCTCTGTCTTTGGGAATTGTTTTCTGTGAGCTGTAATTTATGACGATGCCTGTGACTACAATGCAGACTTTCTGCTTACATTCCCCTTTCCTTGGCTCTGAGACACTCACCCTGTGTTCATGCTGCTATGGGGTGATGCCCAGGAGCTATCTCTGATATCACATACTTAGCATTATGACTTGTCTGCCAGATGGATCAGGAGACACAGGAATAGACAAGTCAAAATGGATGAGAGACAGCTCTTGTGAAGCAGCTGGGGGACGTGTGAAAGCAAACATCTGATGTTGAAATAATCTTGCTGTGGATCTAGTACAGTGGTTCTCAACTGGGGGCAGTTTTATCCCCCAGGGGACATTTGGCAATATCTGAAGACATTTTTGATTGTCACAACTGGGCAGAGTGGATAGAGGCCAGAGATGCTGCTAAACATCCTACAATGCATACACAGGACAGCTCCCCACAACAAAGAATGATCTGGTCTAAACTGTCAGTAGTGCTGAAGGTGAAGAACCCTGGCCTAGTGTATGTGAAAATTCTTCTGTAGTAAAGTCCTTAATAGTATCTATCCTTATAGATTGGTGAAAGATTTTCTTTTTATTAGGAAGTACAGAAAGCAGGGTGAAATTATTCCTTCTGTTAATTTTTTTTCAATTCAAATTTAGTTTCAGATTTTGATTTAAAAAAATGCTTTCTTAGACTGTAAAACATACTGGTTTGGAAAGAATTCATCTTGGCAGCTCATTTAGACAGTTACAAAAAGGCAGATACTTGTATCAACCACACATTTCACTGCAGTCAAGGTTGCTAAGGACATTGCAGTACTGAAATTAAGGAAGTAGTTTAAATCCTCAGAGGTGTTCCTTTTTGCTTATCTTTATCCTGTCACCTAGCACAATGAGTGCTTATAAAGTGAGCGTTTTCTTCCAAATTAATAAATTCATTTTTTAAATCCAAGTAACTAGAAAGCTGAGTTCACCAGATTTATCTTCTACATTACAGTCCCTAATTATCTGAGAGAAGAAGAGGCAAACACAAAGGATTTATTTTAAAAAGAAACTTTTAAAATAGTTTACGTGCTCTATGCTTTCTTCTTTTACCTGACTGTGTACTCTGTTAAAATTTATTTGTAGTGATGACATCAGTCTTGTGAGATCCTGAGCATGCTTCATTAGGTTTAGTAGCTGTTGCATTATTTCTTTTATTGGATCCTAATTCTTCGAAGTATGTTACACATTAGTACAGAGTACAGTCTATACAGGAAGCCCTCCGTGACATCAAACTCTCACTATTGAGCAGGTGACCTACAGGAGATTCAGGGTGGGTCTCCCAGCAGAATGAGACGGGGCTTCTTTCCCATCCCTTGCTACCTTTTAACTCTAGCACTTAGCTGAGAGTCAGCAGTGAAGAGCCTGCTCCATACTGTGTTGCCTAGAACACCTAGGGTCTGACCAGGTGTGGAGCTCAGAGTGGCTTAAAAGGCTACCATCATGGAGCTTTATTTCATGGGGCCACCCAGCTGTGCAGACAGCTGAGATCAGTATTCACTGGGCTTATGTTTTTGTAGATTATGGTCCATCACACTGTGTTACTGTGTTGGCATTGCCCTAAACCTGCTGCCTTAGTTGCTTCCTGCCCCCATGCTCCTCTCTCACTTCCAGCCATCTCCTCTAGCCCCTTCCCTAGTGTCATCTTGTTAGAAAGAGGCCTAATGACTTTGGTTTCTGAGGAGCCGTAGAATGGAGCCTCTGCTTTTCTTCTGGAAGTGTGACTGCTTTCTTTCTCAGTGTTCAAACTGTTTTAATATTCCTGCCCCGTTCCATGGCTTGTTTGTTAGTTTACTTGGTTTTATTTGCACCTTTGGGATTGCTTTATTTATTTGACCCAGTAGCATCGATGGTTATTCCCTAAATCTGTGAGCTGCTGATCACTTGCCTCTACTTCCTTCCTCCCAGCCTTTCCTGTGTACAGAGTTTACATCTGTATACAATAACCCTTCCCAGGTTGCAAGGCAAAGGGTATCCTCGGGCCCACGATTTGCCTTGAGCCAGATGAGCCAGCAGCCAAGAGCTTTATACACTGATGTCTGCAGGAGAACCAGTCACTGGCCATATTTGGTGCTGTTTTCCTGCCTCAGTGGCTTTTACCTGTAGAGTTTCCAATTGCTATCTATCTCCACAGTGAAGTACACAGTTGAGTTTGGTACAACAAATTTTGCTGTGTTGAACTTTGTGAAACACCCTGAAGGCTGTTCTTTTGACTTTTCTACCACAACCAGAGGGCTACAGTAGTGGAAGCATAGCATGGGGATGAGGAAATGCTTGCTGTCCACACTTGAGTGTTCTATAGTCACTTTGAAGCACGTTGCCTGATTAAAGAATTTTCGGTTTAGAGTTTTGTTACATTGTTTCTGTAGTTTTAATGGTTTTACTGATTATGTGGGCAGAAGATGTGTAAAGGAAATGCCTTTGACAATCTTGTGTTTTAATTTTGTTTTTCTTACAGATGTGATTATATTGATTAAATCAGATAGTGTCCATCTGTACTGTAATCCTATAAATTATCGCTATCTTTTACCCTATGTGGCACATTGGAGAAATCTGCATTTCCACTGCATGACCGAAAATGAGGTGAGGAGAAACGATAAAATAGGCGCTTAGAGACACTCTGAGGATATTCGTTCAGGAAAATGTATTGATAGAATGGGAACAGGAGGTCCTTAAAGAAATCAAATTGGGGAGTTCCCTGGTGGTCCAGTGGTTAGGACTCCAAGCTTCCACTGCAGGGGGCATGGGTTTGATCCCTGGTTGTGGAACTAAGATCCCGCATGCCGTGCAACATGGCCCCCACAAAAAATAAAAATTTGTGAAATGTGGTTACACAAAAAAAGGTTATTTTTTTTAGTGGAACTTTTCATATTTCATTATGAGGCTACCCTAGCAATAAATTATATGCCTGAAAGAGACAAAAAGGACTATTAAAATTGGGACCTAATAATGGGCTTGTGAACCTGCCCTCCTACCCTGCTTCTTTATCCCCGGCCTGGGTCCATTCTCTCGGGCCTAGGAACTGCCCCAGGAGAATTTGATAAGCTCTGTGACATTTCCATGTTTGGATTTCTTGGTATTTGTTTCTATTTCCCTTTAGACCCTTTTCAAAGATTTGGCTAGAAATCAAATTGGGACTTAAGATTTAGGATTTCATGGAAATTGTGACCCAGTGTAGGTCCAGAACGTTTCTTGCCATATGAGCATTTGGGGGACTTTTGAGGACAAGTTTTATCTCTTGCATTTAGGTCTCTGATCCATTTTGAGTTGATTTTTGTGTGTGGTGTAAGGTAAGGGAACACTGAAAGTTGCCTTTAAAAATACCCTCTTGGGCTTCCCTGGTGGCGCAGTGGTTGGCAGTCCGCCTGCCGATGCAGGGGACGTGGGTTCGTGCCCCGGTTCGGGAGGATCCCGTGTGCCGCGGAGCGGCTGGGCCCGTGAGCCATGGCCGCTGGGCCTGCGTGTCCGGAGGCTGTGCTCCGCAACGGGAGAGGCCACAGCAGTGAGAGGCCTGCGTACCGAAAAAAAGAAAAAAACCCTCTTGATGGGAATTCCCTAGCGTTCCAGTGGTTAGGACTCTGTGCTTTTACTGCCAAGGAATGGGTTCAGTCCCTAGTCAGGGAACTAAGATCCCGCAAGCCACGCAATGCGGCCAAGCAAAACAAAACAAAACAAAAACAAACAAAAAAACCCTCTTGGGACATTTGGGACAACTAATAAAAATGCACAGAAAATATGGGATTTTGTATGATGTCTCATTAGAGCCTGTTCCCTTTCTATTTCCTTCTTTAGTATGAAGATGAGGAAGCTGCAGAAGAATTTAAAATTGCCAGTTTTGTGGACATGGTTCGAGACTGTAGTAGAATTGGCATTCCTTACAGCTCCCAAGGTGCGTATCTGACAGTCAGTCATTTTAGAACCTTGCTGGGATGGTGTGTGAATCGAATGTCCTTACTTCTCCTTTCAGTGGAGGCATTCAGCTGGGAAACCTGTTGATCTGTTTTCACTAAAGGCAGAGAGGATCAAGCAGAATGAAATTTGGGAACTTTCCTATGCAAGCTTGTATTCGTAACTGAAGGTTCTGCAGCAACACAGCATACTACCAGCAGCAGTCAGAAGAACTGATAAGGGATTTACCATAGTTGCCATCTATGCTATACCACTTATTATACTTGAAGTGTAGATGTGGGGCCTCTTGCTAATAAGAAATAGTAATTTGGGTAGCTGTTAAAAATATGCTGACAGTGAGACTCAAAAATAATGTGTAGGGGACTTCCCTGGTGGTCCAGTGGTTAAGACTCTGTGCTTCCAGTGCAGGGGCACGGGTTCGATCCCTGGTCTGGGAACTAAGATCCCACGTGCCAACACGGCATGGCCGAAAAAAAAACGTGTGAAAACAGAGGGAAAAAATGAACAAGCTTAGCAGTGCTTTTATCTTATTTATTAAAAAAAAAAAAAAAAAAAAAAAAACTTTGCACATTGAAGCTTGTTGTTATAAGAAAAGAAAAATTTTGATTTGGTATTTTTCCCTTGAGGAAGTTGGTTAGCTGTGTTTCTTAAGGGAAAGGAGCCAAGTTTTAATAAATTTGTCTATTAATAAATATATCCACTTAGTGATACAAGTCAGATGTAGGAGGCCACTATTTATTTATTTACTTAGTTAGGAAACCAGAATATGAAAAAATACTGTAGAGAAATCTGAATTTTTGTAACTTGTTTGTGTATCTGTTTCAGTTTTATTTTGCTTGATGAGGCTGTGGTGAACTTGTGAGAAATGATGTCTAATGACCACATTAGATCAGGTTTAGACTGCTATATCCAGGACGGTATTTGATACATGTTGTACTTGATTCCTCTAGGTCACTTGCAGATATTTGATATGTTTGTAGTGGAGAAATGGCCAATTGTACAGGCCTTTGCACTTGAGGGCATTGGAGGGGATGGATTTTTTACCATGAAATACGAGGTATGTATGAAAAGCAGTGTGCCTGGTTTTTGTCTACCACTGGGCTGTTTTTATGAAGGCCCACAATGTAGGTGTATAACACTCTGAAAAGCTGGCAGTGACTCCAAAGGGCATGGAGCAAGTTAAAAGACTTGAAATGGAAAGTAGTTGCTATTTAAGGCTAGTCCCCAAACTGAGCTCCTGTGCCCTTTATTCTTGGAGTTCCTCTCTGTCCTCCTTCCTCTCCTTTCCCCATTCTAAGTTCACTGTAGCACCCTAGGCTGACTCCTATGTCACCCATATTTGTCACACCCACTCACCCATTCACCCACCCCTGATCTCTGGATTAGAAGCTCCTTGAGAACAAAAGCATTCTTGTTGTTTGTAGCTCAGAAGTTCGTATAATTTAACTGTTCAAGAGCAATGAAAGGAGCAATGAGAATTTTGTATAAGTACTGTGTACTAGAGGAATAAAAGGGTTAGATTTTATGGTAAGAACAGTATCTTTTATTTCAGTATTCTTTGCATCTAGATGACAAATAAATATTTGTTAAGTGAATTAATGAATGAGACTGGGAGAGGGGATCATCCAGGGTACATATTAGGGAGGATGACCTGGTATCCACCTGCCTCCATAGGATCCACACTGAAATGACCTGCCCCCAGTACAGGAAACCAGGGAGAGGGAACATTGACATGCTAGAAATGGGGACTTACTCTTAGGGATAGAAGTAAGTGAGACCTTTGGAAGCAAGACCCAGGGCTAAGTCCTACCCCCTTCTGAGAAGTAGCAGTGTCCCTAAGAAATGTTCGGAGGCTCACCTGGCAAACCCTGTAATGTAGAGGAACGTGGGCTGTAGGGATGAAGAGACACACAGCACATCAGCCCTACTCTTCTTGCTCCAAACCAGTTTTCTCACATTGACCACAGGTAGCAGAACATCAACAAGGCTGTGGGAGCTGCCCCTGATAGCACCTAATGCCCTCTAATTTAGAAGAAGAGGGGCTTGAAAGGAGGCAAGTCATAGGAGGTAGAGAGGAAGCTTAAAATTTTTAGTGATAATGATAATGTTTATTTTTAATTAATTGTATAAACTAGGCATTTATACTGTCTCGTATACTCCAGGCACTGTTCTAAGCATTTTGCATGAATTAACTTTAATTCTTACAATAACCCTCTGAAGTAGGTACTATTACCATCCCTGTTTTATGGAAAGTTTAAATGAATTTCTCAAAGTCACAGAGCTAGTAGCCTGTGAGTGGCAGGGCTAGGGCCCAGTCAAGAGAGTCTGGCTTCAGAGCCTGTGCTCCTAACCCCTGGACTGCCACTAGATTAGAATTAGAAAGCAGTGCACTAGGAGGCTATACAATTCATGCAGCTCAAATGGGGCAGACCTCTGGCTTCTGCCTTAAGGCGCATCATACCATGAAGTCAAATCCAGGCAATGTAGATTTTTCCTGTAGGGTGGTGTTTTTAGGGGATGGGATGGGCAGTGAGGAGGAAACAGCACACATCATATTGTAAGAGTTATTACTATAAGTCTTCTCTCAAGATCCCTTTCTTCAGATCCTGCCCTTCTCTGTAGCCACTAATTTTCATTCTCTCAGATACTTTCCTTTCGTCTCCATCTCATTTCCCTTGACCTCACTTCTCTTCCTTACCCTGTCCTTCCTGGTCGTTTAAGGTATGGAGTAGTTTGGCCTACTGATCAGCTCTGCCATTATACTGTACTTCTCTCTGATTCACATATTAAAGGCCTGATAACTGCCTGAGCCAGAAAAGTTCTTGCCTTCTTTGAAAGCTAGGAGGAGAACTACGGATACTTACAACTTAATTTTTCAAACTACTTTTTTATTACATGCTCATACCCAGAAGAAAATCCTTAATTCAGAGGATGTTTTCATCCCTGATGTGGTAGGTGCCAGCATGAGAAAGGAAGCCAGACCCACATAGCATTTACTTGGTATTTAGGCTGAGCCAAACTAAGTTATGGATATAGGGAACTCTTTCTTCCTGGAAGCAGTACAGGGAAGTTCCTCTGCTAGGGCTTTCCCTGCCTCCAACTTCCTTCTTACTCTCCAGCTGCTGGAACTGTATGACCTGGTAATGTAAATTTACATTAACTAGCTCCCCAAGGGGAGGATTCTAAAATAATCCTCTGAATAATGAGAATAACTACAGAGTAAACATTCATTCACCTTTTTATGGACAAACATAAGATTTTTGCACTGAAAGGTAGGATAAACCCTATGAAAAAATTCAAAAGGTAAGAAAGAGACCATAGCATAGTAGATGCAGGGATAGATTGGCATGCTTTTAAAAAATATTTTCTCCAGGAAATAAAATAAAAATTGAGAAAAATATCTCTTTCTACTTTTTAAGAATGCAGTTTGTAAAAAGAGAAATGAGATAGGTAGAGCAAGCAGAATTAAAAAGGGAGGTGGATGACATGAGGAAATATTGTTATGTCTCCAAATTCATTAGTAGAATTAAGATTTGAATTTCAAAATAGAAATCAGGGAGATTGGCCAAATGGCAGAGTAGAAAGACCCTGAGCCCACCTTCTGTCACAAGCACACCAAAATCAGAATTATTTGCAGAGCAACCATCGATGAAAAAAGACCACAACCTACCAGAAAGACCTTCTACAACTAAAGACATAAGGAACGAACCACAACAAGACAGGTAGGAAGGGCAGACTTGCAATATAGTCAGGTCCTTTTCCCCCAGGTGGGTGACCCACAACTGGAGGATAATTACATTGCAGAGGTTCTCCCACAGCAGTGAGAGTTCTGAGCCCCACATCAGGCTCCCCAGCCTGAGGGCCCTGCACTGGGAAACTGAGCTCCCAGAGCATTTGACTTTTAAGGCCAGCAGGGCTTAATATCAGGAGTCCCACAGGACTGGGGGAAACAGAGACTTCATTCTTAAAGGGCGTGCACAAAATATCACACGCCCTGGGACTCAGGGCGAAAGCAGTAATTTGATAGGACCCCGGGCCAGGCTTACCTGCTGGTCTTGGGGAGTCTCCCAGAGAGGCAAGAGGCAACTGCAGCTCACCCTGGGGACATAGACGCTGATGGCAGCCATTCCTTGGGAGCTCCCTTCTATCACGTGGACATTGATGCTAGTGGTCGCCATTGTGAATCCTCCCTCTAGCTCATTAGCACCAAGACCTGGCTTCAGTAGCCTGTAGGGGCCAGTGCTGGGATGCCTCAGGCCAAACTAACTAGGCAGGGGAACAGCCCCACCCATCAGCAGGCTGGCTGCCTGAAGACTTCCTGAACCCACAGCTGCGTTTAGACATGGCCCTGCCCACCAGAGGCTCAGGACACAGCTCCACCTACCTGTGGGAAGGCACCAGTCCCAGAATCCTCTGGGCCCCAGCCCTGCCCTCCCAGAAGCCTGCTGCGGCCTTTGGACCAGTCTCACCAACCAAGGGGCAGACACTAGCTGCAAGAAAACCAGACTCCCACAGCCTGTGAATACAGCCTGCCCAAAGCAGGCCAGACCCTGCCCTGAGACCACTTTGGCCCTGGCCCCCTGCCCACTAGCAGCCAAATACAAGCTTCAGGACACCCTGGACCCCAAACCCAACTGTGTCAGCGCACACACATACACACACACACACACACACACACACACACACACCAGTGATCTGACACCAGCTCTGGGATCCCTAGGCCTAGAAACCAGACTCCAAGACCCAGGTCTGCCTGCCAGTAGTCTGGTACTAACTCCAGGACCTGGCTTCACCCACCAGTGGACAGGCAACAACCCTGGAGTCTTCTGGGGCTCCCTGAGGTTTTCCAGCCCCACCAACCAGCAGCCGGCAACCTCTGCACAAGGCAGGGCCTGGCAACCAACTGGACCAGGCGCCAACAAAGCCTACCACATCACGCAAATAGCCCTCTACAAAAGAAGGACCCACACAGCCCTCATGGGAGAACCCCTAGAGCATATAGCTTGGGTGACAAGGGGGGGTGCACTGCCGGGATGCATAGGATGTCTCCTACAGAAGACCACTTCTCCAAAGTTGGGAAACATAATTAACCTACCAGATAAATAAAAATCCAAACAGCAACTTAGACAAAATGAGGGGACAGAGGAACATGTTCCAGTCAAGGGAATTAGATAAAACCCCAGAAGATGAATTAAGTGAAAAAGGCAATCTTCCCAAGAAAGAGTGCAGGGTGGTGATCATAAAGATGATCAAAGAATGTGGGTGGGGCTTCCCTGGTGGCTCAGTGGTTAAGAATCCTCCTGCCAATGCAGGGGACACGGGTTCGATCCCCGGTCCAGGAAGATCCCATATGCTGCGGAGCATCTAAGCCCATGGGCCACAGCTACTGAGCCTGTGCTCTAGAGCCCGCGAGCCACAACTACTGAAGCCCGCGTGCCACAACTGCTGAAGCCCACGCACCTAGAGCCCATGCTCCTCAACAAGAGAAGCCACCACAATGAGAAGCCTGCGCACCGCAACGAAGAGTAGCCCCCACTCGCCACAACTAAAGAAAGCCCATGTGCGGCAACGAAGACCCAACACAACCAAAAAAATAAATTAAAAAAAAAAAAGAATGTGGGTGAAGAATGGATGCACAGAGCGAGAAATTAGAAGTTTTTAACAAAGAGTTTGAAAATATAAAGAACAGCTAGAGATGAAGAATACAGTAATGGAAATGAAAAATACATTAGAAGGAATCATCAGTATATTAAATGATACAGAAGAATGAATCAGTGAGCTGGAAGACAAAGTAGTGGAAATCACTGATGCTGAACAGAAAAAAGAATGAAATGAGGACAGTGTAAGAGACCTCTGGGACAACATCAAGCGCACTAATATTTGCATTATAGGGGTCTTAGAAGGAGAAGAGAGAAAGGTGCTAAGAACATACTTGAAGACATAATAGCTGAAAACTTCCCTAACCTGGAATAGGTTACAGTTATTCACATCCAGGAAATGCAGAGTCCCATACAGGATTAACCCAAAGAGGAACACACCAAGACACATTATAATTAAAATGGCAAAAATTAAAGAGAGAATATTAAAAGAGGCAAGACAAAAGGAACAAATAACATACAAGGGAACTCCCATAAGGCTGTGAGCTGATTTTTCAGCAGAAACTCTGCAGGCCAGAAGGGAGTACCATGATAAATTTAAAGTGACAAAAGGGAAAAACCTACAAGCACAAATGCACTACTCAGTAAGGCTTTCATGCATATTTGTTGATGAGAGCAAAAGCTTTATAGACAAGCAAAAGCTGAAAGAGTTCACCACCAAACCAGCTTTATAACCAATGTTAAAGGAACTTCTCTAGGTGAAAAAGAAAAGGCCACAACTAGAAACATGAAAATTATGAAATGAAAAAGCTCATCAGTAAGGAGAACATACAGTAAAGATAGGAAATCATCCATGCACAAACCTAGTAGAAAGGTGAAAAGGCAAAAGTAGTAAAATCCACAATATCCACAAATATACACAATAAGCACTTAAGGGATACACAGAAGAATTAGATGTAAAATGTGGTGGTGTTTTGCCGAAAGCCTGCTTTCTGTTTTAAGGTTTGTTGGATTCGCTGGCAAAATAACCACTTGTTTCACACAAATAAACAGCTTTAATCCTTTAATGAAAGATGATTTAGCTTAATTTTAATATACAATCATTAGAAGGAAAGGAATAAGAATATTAGAGAAACATAACACGGTATATATACATCACGGAATTGGGCCAACGCCTACTTCCAGATCCAAACAGCAGCTGGGAAGTCCTGAGTAACACCAGTCTGGAGCCCCAGTTGGGAAGGGTCCTGGGCGGTGCCTCCACCCCATGGGTGAGACTTCAGATCAGAGTTCCAGGGGCTTCCATTTGTAATTCCAGGCCACAAACTGATATCAGTTTGCATGCCAAAATGCAGCTCTGGATTTACTTTAGCAATGCTGTTTGTTTCACCATGTGGGTCACAAGATTTTCCAGACCCCAGGGGACTGGCCAGGTCCCCGGGGCTCAAGAAATTCCAAGACCCACTCCCTTTCTTATTGTGAGTGCTGCTTGCCTTGTTAGCAGCATTGTTAGGTGTGCAAGCAAGCGTGCAGTCCAGGCTGGGTCACGGGTCAGTCAGAGGCCTGCTTCTGCATCTGAAGCCTGAACAAGACTACTTTATTAATTTTCCCAACAGATATCAAAAACAGTCATAGTGAGGGGAGGAGAGTGCAAACTGTGGGATTGTTAAAATGCATTTGAAATTAAGAGATCAACAACTTTAAACAATCAAGTATGTATATAGATTGCTATATAAAAACCTCATGGTAACCACAAACCAAAAGACTGTAATAGATGTACACAAAAAAGAAAAATCCAAACAAAACACTAAAGATAGTCACAAGAGAACAAAAGAAGAAAAAGGACCTACAAAAGCAACCCCAAAACAATTAAAATGACAATAAGAACATATATATCAATAATTACCTTAAATGTAAATGGACTGACTGCTCCAATCAGAAGACACAGAGTAGCTGAATGGATACAAAAACAAGACCTTTGTATATGCTGACTACAAGAGGCTTCACTTCAGGTCTAAAGACACACACAAACTGAAAGTGAGGGGATGGATAAAGGTATTCCATGCAAATGGAAATTAACAGAAAGCCAGGGTAGCAATACTTATATCAGACAAAATAGATCCTAAAATAAAGGCTGTTATAAGAGACAAAGAAGGACACTACATAATAATCAAGGAATCAATCCAAGGAGAAGATATAACAATTATAAATATATATGCACCCAACATAGGAGCACCTAAATACATAAAGCAAATATTAATGGGCATAAAGGGAGAAATCAACAGTAACACAATAACAGTAGAGGACTTTAACACCCCGTTTACATCAATGGACAGATCATCCAGACAGAAAATCAGTAAGGAAGCACTGGCCTTAAATGACACATCAGACCAAATAGACTTAATTGATATAGAGCATTCCATCCAAAAGCAGCAGAATACACATTCTTTTCAAGTGCCCATGGAACATTCTCCAGGATAGGTCACATACTAGGCCACAAAACAAGTCTTGGTAAATTTTTTAAAAATTGAAATCATATCAAGCATCTTTTCCAACCACAACACTGACTAGAAACCAACTACAAGGAAAAAGACTGCAAAAACCACAAAACACATGGAGGGTTAACAATATGCTACTAAACAATGAATGGATCACTGAAGAAATCAAAAAGGAAATAAAAAATTACCTAGAGACAAATGAAAATGAAAACATGATGATCCAAAACCTATGGGACACAGCAAAAGCAGTTCTAAGGGAGAAGTTTATAGCAATACAAGCTTACCTTAGGAAACAAGAAAAATCTCAAATAAACAACCTAACCTTACACCTAAAGGAGCTAGAGAAAGAAGAACAAACAAAACCCAAAGTTAGTGGAAGGGAAAAAGTCATAAAGATGGCAGAAATAAATGAAATAGAGATTTTTAAAAAAATAGAAAAGATAGATGAAACTAAAAGCTGGTTCTCTGAAAAGATAAAATTGATGAGTCTTTAGCCAGCCGCATAAAGAAGAAAGGGAGAGAGCCTAAATCAATAATACCAGAAATGAAAAAGGAGAAGTTACAGCTGACACCACAGGAATACAAAGGATCATAAGAGACCACTACGAGCAACTATACATCAATAAAATGGACAAACTAGAAGAAATGGACCAATTCTTAAAAAGGTACAATCTCCCAAGACTGAACCAGGAAGAAATAAAAAATATGAACAGACCAATTACCAGTACTAAAATTGAATCAAAAACAAACAAAAAACAAAACAAAACAAAAACACTCCCAGAAAACAATAGTCCAGGACCAGATGGCTTTACAGGTGAGTTCTACCAAACATTTAGAGAAGAATTAACACCTGTCCTTCTGAAACTGTTCCAGAAAACTGCAGAGAAGGAACACTTCCAAAATCATTCTTTGAGGCCAACATCACCTGATACCAAAACCAGACTAAGATACCATAAAAAAAGAAAATAACAGGCCAGTATCACTGATGAGCATAGATGCAAAAACCGTCAACAAAATCATCAACTGAATCCAACAGCACATTAAAAGGATCATACATCATGATCAAGTGGGATCTATCAATGGAAATTTGCAGTATCTGCAGATCAATCAGTGTGATACATCACATTAACAAGTTGAAGACTAAAAACCATATGATCATCTCAACAGATGCAGAAAAGGCAAAATTCAATACCCATTTATGATTAAAAACCCTCCAAAAAGTGGGCATAGAGAGAGCATACCTCAACATAATAAAAGCAATTTATGACAAAAAAGGAATCCAAATTGGAAAGGAAGAAGTAAAGCTTTCACTGTTTGTGGATGACATAATACTATACATAGAAAATCCTAAAGACACTACCAGAAAACTGCTAGAGCTAATCAATGAATTTGGTGAAGTTGCAGGTTATAAAATTAATATACAGAAATCTGTTGCATTTCTATACACTAACAATGAACTATCACAAAGAGAAATTAAGGAAACAATCCCATCTACCATTGCATCAAAAAGAATAAAATACCTAGGAATAAATCTGCCTAAAGAGTTAAAAGACCTATTCTCAGAAAACTGTATGACACTGATGAAAGAAATTAAAGATGACACAAATGGAAAGATATATACCGTGGTCTTGGATTGGAAGAAGTAATATTGTTAAAATGACCATACTACCCGAGGCAATCTACAGATTCGGTTCAATCCCTATCAAAATACCAATGGCATTTTTCATGGAACTAGAGCAAATAATTTTAAAATTTGTATGGAAACACAAAAGACCCCAAAGAACCAAAACAGTCTTGAGAAAGAAGAACGACAGAGCTGGAGGAATCGCAGTCCCTGACTTTAGACTATACTACAAAGCTGCAGTAATAACAGCAGTATGGTACTGGCACACAGACACATAGATCAATGGAACAGAATAGAGAGCCCAGCAATAAACCCATGCACTTATGGTCAATTAATCTACAACAAAAGAGGCAAGAATATACAATGGAGAGAAGACAGTCTCCAATAAGTGGTGCTGGGAAAACTAGACAGCTACATGTAAAAGAATGAAATTAGAACATTGTCTAACACCATATACAAAAATAAACTCAAAGTGGATTAAAGACCTAAGTGTAAGGCTGGAAACCATAAAACTAGAGGAAAACCTAGGCAGAACACTCTGACATAAATTGTAGCAATAGTTTTTTGGATCTTCCTCCTAATGCAAATTAAATAAATTAAAAATAAACAAGTCAGACCTGATTAAACTTAAAAGCTTTCGCACAGCAAAGGAGACCATCAACAAAATGAAGACAGCCTACTGAATGGGAGAAGATATTTGCAAATGATACAACTGATAAGAATTAATATCCAGAATATATAAAAAGCTCATACAACTCCACATCCAAAAAACAACCCAATCAAAAAATGGGCAGAAGTCCTAAACAGGCATTTCTCCAAAGAAGACATGCAGATGGCCAACAGGCATGTGAAAAGATGCTCAACATCGCTATCATCAGGGAAATGCAACTCAAAACCACAATGAGATATCACCTCACATTTGTCAGAATGACTGTCATCGAAAAGAACACAAATAAATGTTGATAAGGATGTGGCGAAAAGGGAAGCCATCATACACTGTTGGTGGAAATGTAAATTGGTAGAGCTACTGTGGAAAACAGTATGGAGATTCCTCAAAAAACTGAAAATATAACTATCTTATATCCCAGCAATTCCACTCCTGGGTATACATTCAAAAAAAAACCCCCAAAACTCTAACTCAACAAGATACATGCACCCCAGTGTTCACAGCAACATTATTTACAGTTGCCAATATATGGACGCAACCTAAGTGTTCATCAGTAGATGAATGGATAAAGAAGATATGGTGTATATATATACAATGGAATACTGCTCAGCCATAAAAAAAGAATAAAAACTTGCCATTTGCAACAACATGGATGGATTTGGATGGTATGCTAAGTGAAATAAGTCAGAGAAACACAAATATATTTTATGTGGAATCTAAAAAAATACAACAAACTAGTGAATAAAATGAAAAGGAAATAGACTCACAGATATAAAGAACTAACTAGTCGTTACCAGTGGGGAGAGGGAAGTGGGGAGGAGCAATATTAGGGGTAGGGGAATAAGAGGTACAAACTATTATGTATAAAATAAGCTACAAGGATATATTGTACAGCACAGGGAATATAGCCAATATTTTATTATAGCTATAAACGCAGTATAAGCTTTAAAAATTGTGAATCACTGTATTGTACACTTGCAACTTACATGATTTTGCACATCAACTATACTTCAATATAAATAAATAAATTTTTAAAATAGAAATCAATTCAGTACCTCAAAAATCTAATCAGTTGACACACCTGTAAACCTGTTCCACAGTACAGAGGAAGGAGCCAAGTATGTTAAATCAGTGAGGAAGAAGGTAATAAAATGGAGGATAGAGAATGGAAATAGGTGATATCAAAAATGAATTAACTGAAGGTTATGTAGTAGTCTGTGTCGTCCTCCCCACCTCCCAAGTGATAAACAACCGGACATTTACCAACTGCCACCTCCCACTAGGAAAAACAAGGAACAAGGTGAGTGGATGGGTGGGGTTTCTCTATAGAAGCTGAAAAACAAAACAGAACTCATTGGGTAGTGTAGCTTTTGATGGCTGAGAGTAAAGCTCTCTATCTACACTTTCACACTTAGAATATGAGGGAGTAGAGATCCTATAATAACTGCCTCCTGCCTGTCTACTCTCCCTATAAAACTTCCTGGTAGTTGACAAGCTCTGCTGAGAGCAGAAAGCGTCCAATCAGCCTTTTCATTTGAAAATATAAACAGGCAGTGAAGCTCACCACACATTTGATTAAATAACTGTAACTTGAAAGAAAAAGATCAAGATTTTTTTAAAACTCTGATTGATTAAGACCAAAGATGATTTATGATATAGAGGAAAAGTTAAGATACAAAACTCTCCTTAGGATGCCCAGAGAAATGTAAGATTTGGTGACTTATTAGAATAAGTGTTATTTTGTGATAAATGAATATAAGGAAAATATGAGCTCTGGAAAATGATAATTGATAAAATTAACAGAGAAGTTGGGAGGTAAAGTTAGGAAAATCTCAAAATATGTAAGTTTAGAAATAAAAGAGGTAGAAAATATGAGAAAAAACTTAAAAGTAATAGAGAACTTATCCATGAGGTTTGATAACCATTAAGTAGGAGTTCTAGAAAAATAGAGCAGAGATATCAGAAGGGAGGAAATTAAAAAAAAAAAGAGTAAACATTTCCAGTGATAAAGAGAAATAAAAGCTTTTAGCAAGCATCAGTGAGAGTAGAAAAACCTTAAATCTATCTATGCCTTTTTTGAACACTGAGGATTAAAGAATATCATAAAAATCAGAAAAAATAAGTCTTATGCAATAAGACAACAGAAACTTGATTTCTCTCCTTCCCCAACCAAAAGAAACATTAAACAAAACATGTGAGGCATTGATTGTCAAGACACTAGACATCAGGCAATGAGGAATAGTGATTGCCTTGAGAGAGAGAAATAAACAAGGTGAGCCCCATGAATGTCCTAGCTTACTACAGTTGACCCTTAAACAACAGGAGTTTGAACTGCATAGGTCCACTTATATGCAGATTTTTTTCAGTAGTAAATACTATAATACTACACGATCCACAGTTGGTGGAATCCATGGATGCAGAATTGCATTTACAGAAGGCTGACTATAAGTTATACTTGGATTTTCGACTGCACAGAGGGTCAGTTCCCCAAACCCCCTTATTCAAGGGTCAACTGTACTTTGAGAAAATTTCCAGGCCATGGCACAGGAAGGGGGTACCCAGGTCGATCCCAGTGCACTTCCTGAGCTGAGTAGATGCAGCTGAGAGTCTGGTGAGACCAAGACGGCTAGAGTACTAAAGAGGAACAGAACTCCCAAGATCTGCCAAGATTCCTCTTTCTCCCCACCCCCACATCCCAAGTGTTCAACAGCCTATTGATCTATGTGTTCATGTATGATGTAACTACTGAAAGTGGAGGAAGAAAAAAATATCTGAAAGTATTCCAGAACAGTGTCTGATGCATGCTCAGAGCTGGGAATAGTACCTGTTCCCACCAGTTTGACTCAAAAAATGCATAATTCACAAGGGGCATTGGATAGAGTCCTCAGGAAGGTTTTGTCTCCTGTGGGGAATAATCAGCCCTTGTCTGAGCACCAATCTGGACCTTCCTAACAATTTATAAAAGCAAGAACTGAAAGGATCAAACTGTTTCCAAGTAACTGCATTCCAGAACAAATCACAAGAATATTTATAGGAATACAAAAATATCTAGCACCCAACAAGGTAAAATTCACAGTGTCTGGCATCCAAAGATTATCAGTTTACAAAGAAGTGGGAATATGACTGATAATAAGGTAATCAGTCCATCAAAATTGACCTAACATTGACAGAAATGTTAGAATTAGCAGACAAGGACATTAAAAGTTATTCTCACTGTTCCATATGTTCAAGAAGCTAGAGGAAAGACTGAACGTGTTGAACAGAAACAGAAAATATAAAAAAGACTCAGATTGAACTTCTAGAAGTGAAAATTGCAATATCTAAGATGAAAAAATATACTGGATGGCAGTAACATTAAATTAGACTCTGCCAAGGAAAAGATTAGTGAATTTGAAGCCATAGCAGTAGAAACTATCCAAGATGAAGCACAGAGAGACTAAAGAATACAGAAGAATGAAAGAGCATCAGTGATTGCCAAATTAGTCGTAAGGACAGAATAAAGACATTTTAAAACTGAAAAAAATTTCCTCCCATTAATCTTTTCTTAGAAAGCTGTTGGAGGATGTTCTCCAGCAAACAAGTTAACCAAGGAACAGGAGACAAATTAAGTCATGGAATCAGATCCATCACGTGAGAGCACCAGGATGATAGCAAAGAGAAGTCTTATAGTGAAAGTTGCAGTTGCACAGCAAGCTTACATAACAGGCATACCAGAATGAAGCAAGAAGAAAAAGCAATGATAGATTATCTGATATCTTTAAGCCAGTGGTTCTCAATTGGGGTGATTTCGCTGTCCCTTCTTCCCCCTCCCCCCAGGTCACTTGGCAATATTTGGACATGCTTTTGATTTGCCTGGTCCGGGGCTGGGAGATGGGTTGTAGGCATCTAGTGAGTAGAGGTCAGGGATTTTGCACAAGGCAATGCACAGGGCAGCCCCTCACAACAAAGGAATAACTGGCCCAAAATGACAGTAGTGTTGCTATTGAGAAACCCTAGTGTAAGCATACTAGCAAATTAAGTGGGAAAGGTAGAAAAAATTTTAGGATTGAGTTTTTAAGTTACACAAGTGAAAAGAATGAAGCTGTTGGTAGCTCTTGGAAAAACAAAATTTGTTTAAGAAAGCAAATATGAGTATGGTATGCACTTGGCCTGCAGTAAATTTTATATATTTTTAATATATATATTTATATATATATATCCTTAATATTATAAACAATAACTACTGGTATAACCAAAAAAGTCATGATATTAGATAATGTTAAGGTGTATATGTGAGAAAACGTATGAGAATGGGAATAGTCGTAGCAGAGCTACATCTTTGCCATAAGTCAGTATTTAATTTCTAAATTGATAAATCAAGAAATAGTGATAGAAGCTTATATCAAAATATGGAGGTAATTACCAAAAAGAAAATGTTAAAAGACTTCAAAGTGGTTGCCTCTGAGGATTAAGACTAGTGGAGGTTTGTGAAAGGTTGGAGTTGGGATTAAAATTTTTTTATTACAAGCCTTTAGGACTAGTATTTGATTTTTTAAAACTATAGGAATGTATTATTTTAATTAAAATTTTATTCTAAACAAAGACAAAATATTTTTCTGTGTATATGTATATAAATATATATATGCCCATCATTGAAGATATTCAGAAGATATACCAAAGTCTCTGAACAGATAGTTTCCTTGAATGGGACACATTTATTAATATGTATAGGTTCTAGTATAATATAAAATTTTTATTTATTATTCTAATCACTGAGTTTTCACCAAGATAGTCATTTCTAAATGTCAGGAAATAATTCTGATCATCCTAATGATACTGACTCAGTTATTTCAATGTTTTTCCCCTTGTGTTGCAGTTGCAGGATGTGAGTTTGAATCTGTGGAATGTCTACAGCAAGATGGATCCTATGTCTCTGGAGACTTTGCTTTCAGAAGTAAGGAGCTGTACTGTATTTAACTTATAAATATTACAACCAGCTCAATTATCCACTAATGGTATTTAACTTGTAGAAACGCAGGATATATTTTAGTTTGCTTTAGTCAAAGAATTGAACAGTTTCTCCCCCAATTATTATCTTAAACTTCTTGGGGGGTGGAAGGGGACCTCTTCCACTCTGAGGAAACCTCACCTGAGATGAGACCAAGGCTGCCTGCCTGGTCCAAGATTTAGGTTTTGACCTAAAGACATTCTTTCCGTTGGGCTGGACTTTAGAAAAACAATAAAGAGGGTGTCTTTTTGCACTCTTTCTCTGGCATGAAAAGATTAAAAAGTTGGTGTATGCCTTAAAAGAATCAAGGATTAGGCAGGGGTTGGCAACGTTTTTCTGTAAAGGGGTAGACAGTAACATTTTAGGCCTTGTGGGCCCTGTGTCTCTGTTCGAACTACTCAGCAATGCCATTATAGACAGTGCTTTAACAAATGAGTGTGTCTGTGTTCCAAGGAAAGGCCATAATTTACTGACTCCTGGATTAAAGGGTCAGGCATTAATTTTTCATCTGAACTTTGAAGAAAAAATTCACAGTGCGCAGAGCAATTTGCAATGAGGAGCAACAAACAAAACTAAGGTATAGGTACTTTGTTTAAACAGCTCAGTAGTGTCTCTCAGGGGTCATGGATGGATATGCATGGAAAAAGAACAGCTTGTATGTAGCCTTTTAATGAAATGAGCTGTGAAATCAAGACCCAACAAAAATAATTCAAAAAATGAAGACTGCACATCAGTCTCACAAATATTAATGCCTATACTTTAAGTAAAATGGTAGCAAACAGTATCATATTAAAAGAACATTCTGTGATGAAGCAGAGTTTATTAAGGGCTTAATATTTAGTTTAATATCAGGAAATCTATTAGTGTAATCACTACTGATTTTTCTCCTTGGAACCATTTATGATAACTCCATAGATGCTGAAAAGGCATTTGATGAAATTGAACATCCATTCTGTTAAACATTTCTAATAAAATAGGAATATAAAAGAAAATTAAAACCTGAACTTTTTGTTCTTTAAAAAGACCTAATCATCATCATCAATCCATGGCTTGCCTAATTATGGGAAAAAGTGAAAATGCAAAAATGACAACATTAAGAGTGTAAGAATGATGGTAATTCCCTGGCGGTCTAGTGGCTAGGACTCCATGCTTCTACTGCTGAGGGCCCAGGTTCAATTCCTGGTTGGGGAACTAAGATCCCGCAAGCTGCGTGGCATGGCCACAAGAAAAAAAAAAGGAAAAAAGAGTGTAAGAATGTTAAATAAAATTTAACCACAGACAAATAAGAGAGATAAGTAGTTTAGGAGTTTCTGCACAGTATCTGGGACCCATGCCCCACTTGCATGCAGTGCCCTGAACGTGAGGATGCTTCAGGTCACACATGGAAGCTAGACATAGCATTGTAGTTTTGAGAACATCACAAGCATCTCTGGAGTCAATGGAATGGGACCACTCAGGAGAGCATCTTTAGTTACACCTAGAAGAGCAGTGACATCATGCAACTGAAGAAGCAACAGTGGTAATCATCATGGGCTGTAGACCAGGCCATTTCCTGGTTTTCTGACTTCCAGTGAGCTTGGTATTCTTAAGTGATACCATGAAGAAGTAGAAAGGAAGCCCTTTTAATGTCTGATAGTGGACTTCCCATCTCACAGGAAGAGTGAGGAGGACTCAGGGCCAGATTTAATTTTATTTAGAAAGAATAAAGTAAGGTGATATTTCTTATACCAAAATATGATTGAGCACATTTATACCCACTACACTATGGAGAGCTCTTAAAATTGATAAGAAAAATACAACAGTGGGGAACTAGGAGACAACCGGAATTGGCTGTTCACAAAATAAGAAATAAAAATGACCATGGTTTTCCACTCCCAGTTAGGGATATAGAAAGTCAAAAGAGACCATTATTCTCACCCTAATAACCAAAACAATCTGAATATGCAACAGAATAATAGTGTAAAATCATTAGAGAGCTGAAGATGCAAGGAAACCTCAAAGAACTCTGTTTTCTAAAAAAGTAGGGCCCTTCATAGGACACTGTTCTCATTTCCAGTAGAACAGCAGGAGGAAGAGAAATCTATCACAGACAGAGATAAGAAAAAATCAGTTGACCTTTTAAAGCGCTTTTAATGGCTGTATGTGAGTGAGTCAGCACCTACCCCTGAACTCTAAACCATAGGTCTTCACAAGCGCTCAGGGTAGTCCACCAAAGATTAGGAGCCAGGCAGGAGCACTGAGAACCATCCCCGCTGAGGTACTTGACACTCAGCTATAACCTGGATTAGCGCAGGAGAGCTGAGAGCAGTCATTTGGAGGCATTCCAGGTCTTTACAGAGTATAAGCAGCTGCCCTCTTAAGGCTGGATGCGAGGTAGCAAGGCAAGGATCTCTCTACACAGACAGAGCCAAGGGGACTAGAGAGCAAAGAGAACTCGTTAGCCACCCAGAAAAGTGGTAGCCAGCTTGTAAAGCAGGGAGAGATTGTCCATGATTCCGCAAGCTGGTGGCTCAGCTATAAAATGCAAAGAGACTTCCAGAATCTTGTCCCAGTACTCTGAGCAAAATCTTTATCAAAGTTCACACCCCACCCTCGAAATACTTGAATTTAGTGATGAAGTAAACCAAACTACAAATGCTACAAAATGCAGACCCTGATCAATTATAGATCAAGTTGACTTAGATCCCTGCTTTAGTGGCCTAACAAAAGAAAGGGATCTAGTGGCCCTTTCCTAGAGGTAAATGGTACTGTTTACCTCTGTTTTTACTGGTCTTTTATACAAAATGTCTGGCATATGATTTTTTAAAAATTATAAGACCAGAAGAAACAAGAAAATTTGATCTGTTTAAGTAACTGATAAAAATGCTAAAGAATCTGGAAGAAAATGGGACAACATGTGTGAAGAGTTGAGGAATTTTAGCAGAGACCTGAAAACTATAAAAAGAACCAAATGGAAATGCTAGAAATGAAAAATATATGGTATAGAAATGGAGGATTTATTAGGTTGGCTAATTTATCAGATTAGACACGAATGAAGAAAAGTTCAGTGAACTTGAAGATAAGTCAATAGGAAGTTTCCAAATTGAAGGACAAAGAGAAAAAGAGCAAAAGGGGTGGAACAGAGCATCCAGTATCTGCCAGTGTCAAATGATCTAGCATAGTAGATCATTGGAGTCCCAGAAGGGAGAATAGAGAGAAAATGGGGCTGGAAATTTAAGTTGATAATGTCTGAGAACTTTCCAAATTGATGAAATAAAATACATCAATCCACAGATCAAGAAGCTCAGTAAACCCTAAGTAGGGTAAAATAAATATGTATGAAAATGACTATAAATTTGTGCAGGATCTCTGTGTTGAGTCTACAAGTGTTAATAAAATTCAAATCCAACAACCAAAAGAAGTTAAAATACAATTCTAGTCGTTACTTGTGCCTATAAAAAATTTTTAAAAAGGGAGCCAATCTGTACCCATATTACTTCTTAAAATCTACTTTTTTTTCTTCTCTCTTCTCTTGCTTAGCTGCTTCATAGCCTCCAAAGTTCTCTTTAAAAACTCTTTTTCTCTTCAATATCCAGATACTTTTCTGTTCACATGTATTTTCTCTTTGCTAAGACTGGTAATCTTATAGTCAGAATTAGCATCTAGGCCTTAATTTTTACTGGTCAGTCACTACTGGCAGCTCTTTGATGGCCAGGGATCCTACAGCTCCATGCTTCTTGGTCAGATCCTGCAAAGAGAAAATGCATACTGCTCTGAGATTTGATTTAGAAAGATGTTCAAAGTATGTTTGGTGAGAAAAGTAAAAAGCAGAGTGTATTTCCATCTTTGTAAAATAATTTGTGTTCAGTGTCTTAGAAACTAAAGATGGTAGTCTCACTGGTGGTTGTTACTATTTTACTTATTTTCATTTTCTTGTATTTATTACATCATGTAATTCTTTTCTTTTAAATCTTTTTCTTCCTCCCTCCCTCCCTCCCTCCCTGCGTTGGGTCTTCATTGCTGTGCATGGGCTTTCTCTAGTTGCAGCAAGCGGGGACTCTTCATTGTGGTGCACGGGCTTCTCATTGCAGTGGCTTCTCTTGTTGTGAAGCACAGGCTCTAGGTGCACGGGCTTCAGTAGTTGTGGCACGTGGGCTCAGTAGTTGTGGTGCACGGGCTCTAGAGCGCAGGCTCAGTAGTTGTGGGACATGGGCTTAGCTGCTCCGCAGCATGTGGGATCTTCCTGGACCAGGGCTCAAACCTGTGTCCCCTGCATTGGCAGGCGGATTCTTAACCACTGCACCACCAGGGAAGTCCTACCTCGTGTAATTCTTAAAAATAGTTTTAAATATTGAAATTAAGCTTCTTTTCCCCCTTTGAGTCACCTGAGATCAGACACTGCCGGATGCCAGCATAGGGGCAAGAGTTCTGTCTTAAGTTCAGGGTCCTTTCCTGGTGGCCAAGGGCCAAGGCACACTGGCATGTTTCTTGGGGTTTGCAGACTTCTGCTGCTTATCTGATTTTGATATCCATCTGGGCCTGTCTTCTGGATTCGGCCTTCAGGAGTCTGAGCAGAGAGACTTTCTCTTCTTCATCATCAGATCCAACGAACCAATTCTACCTCCATACACAGTATCCATTTCCACAAATGCACTGTTTGTGCTGGGGAAAAATTGGAGAATAGTGTGTCTAGTGGAAACCACACAGGCTCTGGGTATCCCTTACCTAGATATATTTTCACTTTTGCTAGTTGTTAGTATTGCATCCTTAGGTCACTTTACCATTGAGTACCTCAGTCTCCTCATCTATAAAGTGGGCATAGAGAAGTACACAAGGATATTAGGAAGATTTGAATACAAACACACACACACACACACACACACACACACACACACACACACACACACACACACACACACACACACACACACGTGAAATCTTCCATTTCAGTCATAGCATGGATTCCCAATGGTCTAGTGGTTAGGATTTGTCACTGTTGGTCATAGCATGGAGCTGAAGGCAGTATTTAATGATTCATTCCACCTTATTCTGTAATTAGTACTGACATATCCACCTCTTCAGGGAACTTTTTTGGGAGCAAAGTGCCTATCTTTTCTGTGTATCCCCCAAAGCGCGCAGTGTTTTTCTGTAGAAGATAGCCAGAAAATGGTGACTGCCCAACTGTATAACTCTACTTCTTATCGTAGACCCAAACCAAGGTGAGTGTCACCATGTAGGCCATTAAAATAGAAACATACTTTTGAGTTTGTTTCTAAATAGAATTGGAAAACAGAATAAAGTGTATTCTGTACTAATAGCTATATTGGTTCTTTTTGTTTTCCTAAGCCTCACAAAGTGAAGCATTCTGGTATAGCCCAAGGGATTGGACAGAGCCAATCAAGGAAAGCACAGACCCACAATGGGTTGCACAGCCTCAGATGTGACTTACCTGAGGCCAGTGATATGAATTATGGGTGTCTGAGAGGTAGAGCAGACAAGTTCCAGGAAATCGAGGTGGAGGCTCAGATGTTCTTAGCCAACTCCAGCTAGCCAACAGTAGAAGCAGAGAAATTGACAAGTACTGCAGACATCTAGTGTGTAAGGCCTGGTAATAAGCACTTTCTACAGGTTATTTCATTTAATTCCTATAATATCTCTGTAAGGTAAATAATAGCCCCCGCCATTATGCACATAAGGCATTTGCGGCTCAGAGAGGTTAGCTCCCTTGCCCGAGGTCACACAGCCAGTAAGAGGCAAAGCAAAGTTTCCAGCACAGGTCTTTCTGAATCTAATCATAGTTTAGCTTTGCCTGCTTGTGTGTGTTTTAGGTTTCTTCTCATGTATGGATTCCCCCTCCTTCTCTTTGTTCCCACCCATCCCTCGCTAACTGTCTGTTGAAGAAACCAGATCATTGTCATACGGTTGTCCTTGCTGGGATTTTTTTTTTAATTTATTTTATTTTTGGCTGCTTTGGGTCTTTGCTGCGCTCGGGCTTTCTTCAGTTGCAGCAAGTGAGAGCTACTCTTTGTTGTGGTGCATGGGCTTCTCATCGCGGTGGCTTCTCTTGTAGCGGAGCACTGGCTCTAGGTGCGCGGGCCTCAGTAATTGTGGCCCACGGGATCAGTAGCTGTGGCTTGTGGGCTGTAGAGCGCAGGCTCAGTAGTTGTGGCCCACGGGCTTAGTTGCTCCACAACATTTGGGATCTTCCAGAACCAGGGCTCGAATCCGTGTCCTCTGCCTTGGCAGGCAGATTCTTAACCCCCGTGCCACCAGGGAAGCCCCTTACTGGGATTTTGTTGATTGCATTCCCATGATGTAGTTTAACAGTTTCCCTGTCTTCTGTATTTCCTGATTATTAGTAATTGAATCTAGAGGTTTAATCAGTTTCAGGGTTGATTTTTAGAGGGAAGATTACTTCATAGAGGGTATTGTGTTCCTTACCAAGAAGTATGTGTATCTAATTGATTCTCTTTATTTTGTGAACAGCCATTGATATGCAATCTTCAGATCTTTACTTCATTAATTAGTCTTAATTCACTATTGCAAAATGGTGGTATTCCAATTCTATAATTCCTTCTTCATTTATATTCTCTAAAGAGAAATATTCAGCTTGCTAATATTGTTTATGCAGTGGTGACGTTCATGTAGGAAAAGCAAGATAAATGCTTGAATTCTTGCTTTCCTACATGACGTTCATGTAGGAAAAGCAAGATAAATGCTTGAATTCTTGCTTTTAAATGCTTGAATTCTTGAATTCTTGCTTTTGAAGTTTCCAAAATAAGGTTGGTTCCCAACCGTTTTCCAAAAGTAACCAGTAAAAAAAAAATAGTTTTTTAAAATATATCTAATTTTGAACTCATAGATTTAAATATGTTTGATATGTTTCTGTCCATTGCAGTTATCATCTTTACCGATGCTCTAAATTGTTCCATCTTTGGGCTGTGGTCTCACTTCAAGTTGGTTACAAATCCTTTTAACACAATCTTAATAGTCCTCAATAACTTCTCTGCTATATACTGTGACAAGATATTCCAGGCTTATCTTGTACGTTTCCTGTCTCAGACCTGGAATTGGTCATTTCTCTAGTAAGTTATGGTTTCTTTGAGTGGGAAATCACATTTCAGCACCACAGTCTGGGTGCTAGAAATTCTCCTTGCTCCTGGTTTGGTCATTGTTTCTAGATCTCTTCAGTGGACGAAACTAGGAAATTCTCTTCTCTCTCTCCCTGCTCCCTCGCCTTTTCTCTCCTTGTGTGTGTGTATGTGTGTATACACATATACATACTTATATATACATGCACATGTATATACATACATATGTACACACATATATACCTGATTTTTATCCTATGTTATATATAAAACATACTCAGAAAACAATATCAGCACTGTGTCCTACGTATTACTGAAAATAATTTTAGACATATATTGACATATATGTAATGTAATACATGTGGGTGTATATAAATATATATATATATAATAAACAAAATATAGATTGTCTAGGCAGCAAATAGTGAAGTCACTTGAGAATGTTGTTTACACTAAGTATTCCCAGCAGAGATCCATTATGCTTTATGCCTAGGACCATTGCATGTCTAACACAGAGTTCATAGGTATGAGTACTTGTGTATCCTTAAAGAGAACAGTAGGGAAGAGCATAGATCCAGACAGCCAGTTTTAGTGCAGCAAACAGGATGCCTGCTGTAAGCAAGGCACTAGGCTGGGTGCTTGTCATGTACACTTACACAGTGTGAGATGGACAGTAAAGAGAACTATCCAATTTGAGTACAAATTAACAGCAACTTCCAAATAAGGACAAAGATGTCACTTGAGTATCTCAATCAAGCAAGTCATAGCTGATATTTTGGGTTAACTGATGATGCCTTAAAAAAAGCCAGGAACACAAAGCAATGTGTAGTGGTTGGGAACAGGAATGAGTTCAGAGAGGAGGCTGAAAAGCAGCTGGGATGGGGGAGGGAGGCAGGCTGTATGTAGAGGAGAGTCAGCTGGGAAGGTGCAGAGTTCCTCATACTTGGAGGAGAGGATGAGGGAGGAAAGGGCTCTGGGCTACCTCTGGCCCCACTGAACTTCTAACTAAAGTCAACTAATTTGTCCTTAAACAAAGCTTCACTCTGTGAGCTTATGGTACTAGGTGTAGTGTCTCATAAATAGCTTTAGGTGACTCATAAATAACTCCCTCTTCCACAAGCGTTGCTAACTGTCCTTTTTAAAAACAGCTTTTAAAGGACATTACTGCCCTTTTTTTTTTTTTTTTTTCCCGTTATGCGGGCCTCTCACTGTTGTGGCCTCTCCAGTTGCGGAGCACAGGCTCCGGACGCGCAGGCTCAGCGGCCATGGCTCACGGGCCCAGCCGCTCCGCGGCATGTGGGATCTTCCCGGACCGGGGCACGAACCCGTGTACCCTGCATCGGCAAGCGGACTCTCAACCACTGCGCCACCAGGGAAGCCCATTTACTGCCCTTTTAAAAAAAACAAAAAAAACAAAAAAAACAGCTTTATTGGAATATAATTTATATACCATAAAATTTACCCATTTAAAAAAAAAATTTACCCATTTTAAGTGTACAGTTTGGTGATTTTTAGTAAGTTTACAGAGGTGTGCAACTATCACCACAATTTGAATTTTAGAACATTTCATCAACCCAGAAAGTTCCCTTGTCCTCACTTGCAGTCAACCTCCATTCCCACTGTCAGCCCTAAGCAAACCACTGATCTACTTTCTGTCTCTAGATTTGTCTTTTCTGAGTATTTCATATACTGTAGTCTTTTATATATGGCCTCTTTCATTGGGCATAATGTTTTTGAGGTCCATCCATGTGGTAACATGTATCAGTAGTTTGCTACTACCTTTTAAACAACATATTTAAACGGTCTGGTATTTTGAGATCAGATGCAGTTTCATGATTCTGGTTTTCTAAAGTACCTCCTTGAATGAACACATTGTCTTTTCATTTTCTTTCTAGGATTTGGTGGCTTTTGAACGTCAGTGGACTAGCTTCTTCGCCAGTTTTGAAACAGAAATTCCCTTCTTGCTGGAATTGTCTGAATCTCAGGCGGGTGAGGTATGTAAAGGAAGGGTTAAAGAGAAAGAAGAAATTGGCTAGTTTATTTATTGTTTTTATTTTTATTAAAAATTTTCTCAGGGCTTCCCTGGTGGCGCAGTGGTTGAGAGTCCGCCTGCGGATGCAGGGGACACGGGTTCGTGCCCCAGTCCGGAAGGATCCCACATTCCGCGGAGCTGCTGGGCCCGTGAGCTATGGCCGCTGAGCCTGTGCGTCCAGAGCCTGTGCTGCACAATGGGAGAGGCCACAGCAGTGAGAGGCCCGCGTACCGCAAAAAAAAAAAAAAAGTTCTCAGAATACAGCACTACCAATCTGAATTTGGCTATCATTTCCTTAAGATTTGTTGCATGCTATAAAGAAGTTTTTAACTCCCATGCCAACCCCTATATAAGAAGGTTTTTTTTTTTTCTGTGCCAGTTTCTCTACAAGAAAGATACTCATTTGTCAGAGGTGGTGCCCCTGTCAGCCAGGAATTCTGTTGGGCACCAGTTAATAAGCCTAGGAATAATTCTCCACATGTGAATAGCACACCTTTGTCAGTCGAACCTCTAGGTAATGCCAAGCTTTCTTTCTAGGCAGACAACAGTAGTGAAGTTACTAGGTTCAGGATAAGACCCACTTCATGAGTAAACTGAGGTATGTAAATCAAGAACTAAGGCACAGGGGCTTCCCTGGTGGTCCAGTGGTAAAGAATCCACCTTCCAATGCAGGGTACATGGGTTCGATTCTTGGTCAGGGAACTAAGATCCCACATGCCGTGGGACAGCTAAGCCCACTTACCACAACTACTGAGCTCGCACGCCTCAACTAGAGCCCGCGTGCTGCAAACTATAGAGCCCATGTGCTCTGGGGACTGCGCGCCACAACTAGAGAAGAGAAAACCTGCAGGCCACAACTGGAGAGAAGCCCGCGCACCACAGCAAAGAGCCCGCGCGCTGCAACAAAAGATCCTGCGTGCCTCAACGAACATCCCGCGTGCCACAACTAAGACCAGATGCAGCCAAAAATAAATAAAATAAATAAATAAATAAAGTAAGTAAGGCACAAAACTGGTTCCCAAACTATTCCCCAAAACTAGTCAACAGGAAGGATCAAAAGAGTGATCTTGAGCTTGCACTTGAGCTTACTTTGGGCTTGCACTGCCCGTCCTCAGTTCTGCTGTGTTCCACTGTGACCCAGGACAGGCCCTACTCCTGCCCTTTGGAACTGGAGTTGATCTTTGTTGCTGTGCATTTTACTTTTACATTATGTTATAAACCCCACAATATATTGGGGTTATCTTTGTTTAAACAGTTGTCTTTTGTGTCTTTTAAAAATCTTTAACAGTATTTTTTAAAGATTTAAATAATTCAAAAATCTTACATATCTGCCCATGTAGTTAAAATTTCTGGTGCTGTTCATTTCTTTGTGTAGACACAGATATCCATTTGGTATGATTTCCTTTGCCCCGAAGGATATCATTTAACATTTTTTGTACTGTGAATCTTCTGATGATTAATTCTTCCAGCTTTTGTATGTCTGAAAAAAAATTTTATTTCACTTTCGTTTTTTTCTAATTAATTATTTATTTATTTTTGGCTGCATTGAGTCTTTATTTGCTGTACGCAGGCTTTCTCTAGTTGTGGCAAGTGGGGGCTACTCTTCGTTGCACTGTGCAGGCTTCTTATTGCGGTGACTTCTCTTGTCACGGAGCATGGGCTCTAGGCACTTGGGCCTCAGTAGTTGTGGCTCACGGGCTGTAGAGCACAGGCTCAGTAGTTGTGGCACATGGACTTAGTTGCTCGGCGGCATGTGGGATCTTGCCGGACCAGGGGTTGAACCTGTGTCTCCTGCATTTGCAGGCAGATTCTTAACCACTATGCCACCAAGGAAATCCTTCACTTTCATTTTTGAAAGTATTTTTGCTGTGTATAGAATTCTAGGTTGACAGTTTTTTCCTTACAGTACCTGAAAGATGTTCAACTCTTTCTCACTTGCATTATTTCTGATGAAAAGTCATTGATCTTTATCTTTATTCTTCTGTACGTAACTTGTCATTTTTCCCTCTGGTAGCTTTTATGATTTTCTCTTTCATTACTGGTTTTGAGTAATTTGATTATGGTATGTCTCACTGTAATTTTGATCATATTTCCTATGCTTGGGTTTTGTTGAGCTTTTTGGATCTGGATTTTTAGTTTCATCAAGTTTGGAAAGTTTTTGGCCATTATTTTTTCTGTTCTCTTTTCCTTCAGAGACTCCAATTACTTCTATATATTAGGCCACTTGAAGTTGTCCCACCTCTCACTGATGCCCATTTCAGTTTTTTATTTTTTTTAATTCTTTTTTTCTTATTACTGATTCTAAGAGTAAAAAATATTCAAAAAGATATACTCAGTGAGGGCTTCCCTGGTGGCGCAGTGGTCGACAGTCTGCCTGCTGATGCAGGGGACACAGGTTCGTGCCCCAGTCCGGGAAGATCCCATATGCCGCGGAGTGGCTAGGCCCGTGAGCCATGGCCGCTGAGCCTGTGCGTCCGGAGCCTGTGCTCCACAACGGGAGAGGCTCCAACAGTGAGAGGCCCGCCTACCGCAAAAAAAAGATATACTCGGTGACGTGTCACTCCTGGGTTCTTACTACCATATTCTGATTCCCACTTTCTTCCCACCCTTTTTCCACCCATTCCATTACCAGTAGGTAACAAATCTCTTCAGTTTGTGGTTTATGTTTTCTGTCTCTTTTGCACAAATGATCAGATACATAGGTTATTTTCTTATATCCTTTCTTTCATTGAAGAGTAGCATACCATATGTAGTCATTTCCACTTTGCTCTTTTCACTTAACAGTGTATCCTGGAACTCTTTCTAGGTCAGTTCATTCTTTATTATAATTCATAATACAGTTGACCCTTGAACAACACAGGCTTGAACTACCTGGGTCCACTTGCATATTTTTCAGTAGTAAATACTACAGTACTACATGGTTCAGGATTGGTTGAATTCATGGATGCAGAGGAGCCGCGAATTCAGAGGGCCAACTATAAGTTATATGCAGAATAACCCCTGTCTTATGTATGTGTATTTAGGTTATTTTGCCGTTGCAAAGAGTGCCATAGTAAATAACTCTGTGCTTATGTATTTTCATATTGTTGGAGGTTTGTATACCTAGTAATGGGATTGCTGGGTCAAAAGGTAAGTGCATATGTAGTTGTGTTAGCTATTGCCAAATTTCCCTTCAGAAAGGTTGTCCTGATTTGCATTCCCACTAGCAACATATGAGAGTGCCTGTTTTACCACAGCCTCACCAATAGAATGTGTTGTCATACTTTTTAATTTTTGACAGTCTCATCGATGAGAAATGGTATCTTGGTATTATTTTAGTTTGTGTTTTTCTAATTATGACTAAGCTTGAACACTTTTTCATATGTTTGAAGGCCATTTTATATTTTATTTTCATGTCTTTTTCCCATTTTAATATTGGTACAATACTATTAACTGAGCTATAGAGCACAGGTTTTAGGTCTTTTGTTCCTTGTTTTTTACGAGTTCTTTATATATTTAGGCTATTACCTTTTTGTCTGTGATATATATTCCAAATATTTCTTCCTTATTTATCAATTGCTTTGTTTATGGTGGTTTTTTGCCATGCAAACTTTTTATCTTTATGTAAATGTATTAATATTTTCTTTTATTGCCTCTGGATTTTCAGTCATATACAGAAAGGCTTATAAATCTAAGGTTAAAGAGGAATTTACCCTTTTAGTACTTGTATGGTTTAATTTTTTTAATTTAGATCCGTAATTCACTTGGGATTTTTTGTGTATATGATGTGAGATATGGATATGTTGTGAGATATGGATCTAATTTTATCTTTTTTCCCCAAATCCAGTTAGAATCCTGACTATGCAGCTCACTAGCTCTGTGACCTGGGACAAGTTAATTAAATTAGCTAACTCATCTGTAAAGAGGGGATCATGATAGAATGAATTGCGTAGGTTGTTACTAGGATTACAGTTGACCCTTGAACAGCACTGGCATTAGGGACCCAGACCCTCCAGACCCTCCACACAGTCGACAATCTGCATTTAACTTATAGCCAGCCCTTTGTGTACACAACGCCTCCTTATACGCAGTCCTTCCATATTTGCGGTTCCTTGGCATCCGCGGTTCCACATCCACAGATTCAGCCAACTGCCTGTCATATATTACTGTGGTATTTACTATTTTAAAAGATCCACATATAAGTGGACCTGTGCAGTTAAAATGTGTTGTTCAAGGGTCAACTGTACTTGAGATAATACATTTAAATGCCTGTCACAGTTCACATGGTAAACCCTCAATAAACTTTAGCTGTTATTCCTTTAATATATAAAGAGTTTTTACAAATCAGTAAGACAAACTCCAAAACTCCAATTGATAAACATACAGAGGATGTAAATAAACAGTTAATTACCAAAGGGAAGTCCAAATGGCCATTGAACATATCTGAAATATTCTACTTCATTAAAAATCAAAGGGGTATAAAATAAAAACAACAACGAGGTACCATTTTTCGTTTGTCAACTTGACAAATATATTTTTAAAAGGACATTTATTGGACAGTGCTTACCCTGAGATAGGCACACTCAGATATTGTAAGTGGAAGTGTACATTGATCAGACTTTTTTGAAAAACAATTTGGCAATATAGTTTTGCCTTCTTACCCTATAATTTCATTTCCAGATTTGCCTTAAGGAAATAATCAGAGCTGTAGATAAAATTTATGAGAAGTTATTCATTACAGTATTATTTATGATATAAGAGTTAGTAGCAATATAAATTTCCAAGAATAAAGGACTATTTAATAAACTTTGGTACAATCTATATATATTCTATGAATATACCATAGAAGAAAGATTTGAAGAAAATGTACCAGAACGTTAATAGTTCTTAGAGATTGTAGGTGGTTTTTATTGTATTCTAAAATAAGCATATATTATTTATGTAATGGGGGGGGAAACAATCAGTATTATTTAAGGGGATTAGAATTGCCTTTTGAAGTTTTGAACTCTTGACAAAGACCCTGCATATCAGTGTTTGATTAGTGTTTAGCCTAGCACTATGCACATCAAAGCTGAGAAGTACTTCTGTGGTTTCCTGGGAAACTTCTGTCAGTACTTCTAAGTCCCTTGGATTCTCCCTCATTACTCATTTTAAATTAGTATACTAGAATTAATATATATTATAATTTATAGAATTAAAATAATTCTAATTATTGGAAATGTAGAAAAAAATTTAATAGAAGAAAAAGATTCCTATATGGTTAGTAACTTAGAACACAGATGGTGGTTTGTCCAATTTCCTTTCAGTAGTTAAAAACTGTAAAATTTGACAAGGATTTTTCTTTACCTTCCTTTTCCTTTCTTTTTCTTTTGCAGCCTTTTATCTTTTTTCTTTGCTAATTGTTGTTTGTTTGCTTTCTATCCCCAAAATTCATGTTGTTATCCACCACATATGTCCTCCCATGTTCTTATAACAATCTATAAACATGTATCTCTCCCTCTTTCTCTCTCTCTCTCTCTCTCTCTCTCTCTCACACACACACACACACACACACACACGCACGCACGCACGCACACACACACTATAAGCACACATACATGCATATATGATGGGTTTGTGATTGTTTTATAAAACTGTGATCTTAATATATATAATGTTGACTTCTTTTTTAGCCATTCAGAAGTTACTTTAGTCATGGAATGATTTCCAGTCATATAACTGAAAATAGGTAAGATTCTTGGGAAAGAAATTGAATGGTAATAGAGAAAATGGGGTTGACAAGGGGGTGGAAATGAGAGAGAATCTAAGTACAGAAGCTGGAGTCAGGAAAATATGGGTTGACTTTAGTCATCACAGAGTAAGAAATCCATACTCTATAAAATTGTCTGTTTCACTGCTTTTGTATTAAAGTTTTATGTTAAGGTGGCTTTTAAAACATTGTAACTTGCTAAAATCTAAAGAAAGGAATTTTTTATTCCATCAGTAACCCAGCAAAGCTAGAGGAAGCAGAGTGTCCAAGGGCTGGGCAGTGATCAACAGTGGCTTGTTGGGGAGTAAAAGGGATTGGGCATAAAGGTCCAGCCCCAGGAAGACATGGGAGCAATGAGGGTTGCTGCATTTGTTTTCTTGAAGTGTTTCCTTCAGTACCTCTTTTGCAATGATAATCAGGAGGGCCCAGCAGCGGATAGTTCCTCTGATGGATAAATGCGAGTAGATCTTTCCTTTCTTTTCTTCCCCAATTGCAGTCCAATCTGGTAATGAGACAGACTACCCTGGCTGGGACTCAGAGTCATCTTTTCCTGCACAGAGTCTCACTTAACTTGAATTAAGCATCAGAATAGAATCAGGGTCATTTTTACTTTTAACAGCCCCAGTTTGTCTGAAGCTTAAGGAAGTATGTTTAAGAACAATGAGAAGAAATACAAAGGATTTTCCACATGACATACTCTAAGGGCAATTTAAGGAAAGGGTATGGGATAAAGAAAGCTGTCTTAGTCTGTTTTAGCTCCTGTAACAAAAATACCATAGACTGGGTAGCTTATAAACAACAAACATTTATTTCTCCATTATAGTTCTGGAGACTGGGAAGTCCAGGATCATGGCACTGGCAGATTTGGTGTCTGGTGAGGGCCCACTTTCTCATGGATGGGTGTCATTTCACTCTAACCTCACATAGCAGGAGGGGCAAGGGGGATCTCTCTGGAACCTCTTTTATAAGAGTTTCTTTTATAATCTTGTTCATGAAGGCTCTATCCTTATGACCTAATCACCTCCCCAAATCCCTACCTCCTAATACCATCACTTTGGGGGTTAGGATTTTAACATGTTGAATTTTGGGAGAACACAACATTCAATCCATAGCAGAAACTATCTTTTTAAAATATCCTTTAGTCATTGACTATTTGTTGACAAATAGGTGTGACATACTAAGCAAGAGATACATGATTTAAAAATAAACCAGACACAGTCTCTTCCCTCATGGAGTGAATAGTGTGGTGGAGAAATAAGACGTTAATCAAGCAACCTCACAAAGAAATATGTAATTGCAAACTCTGATTGACGCCTTGAAGGAAAAAAGAACATGGTACTGTGAAGACCACACTGGAGAGCTGACCTCTGGGGGGAGATGAGATGTGAATGATGAGTAAAGATAATTAAGGGACAAAAGCAGTGGTCCTGAGATGAGAACGTAAGGAACATAAAAGAAATGTGTGTCGAGGAACATAAAAGAAGATGAGTTTGGCTGGAGTGTGGAAGTTGGGAGAGAGTGGTCTTATATGGAGCTAAAGAAGTTGGCCAGGCCAGACCATGTTAGTCTTTGTTGGCCATGTGAAAGATTTCAGCCCTTCTCCTGAAAATAAAGGCTTTGAATGTTTAAAAGATTATCTTCTCTGCAATGTGGAGAATGGATTATAGGAGGGCAGAGTGGAAGCAGAGTGGAAAGTAGGGAAACTCTGAGGAAGCATTGCAGCCAAGAGGAAAGAGGGAAGAGAGGGATGGGTGCAGGGACGGGTAGGTGTGGTGGTGAGAACATTTGCAACCCTACTTTCCTCCTTCCCTCCTAAAGCTACTTGGGAATGGTTAACAGCTCTATTGTTTGTCTACAGTGTGAGTATCACAACTGCTATCATTCATGAAAATGTATATTTCTATCAAAATGCTATTGTATAAAACTGGGATTTTGCTCCATCTCTGTATCGTGGACAGCAAACTTACAGAACTTTCTCCTTAAGCAGCAGGACAAGCTAAAAATATAAACATGGCTTGGGTTTAGGTATGTCCCTATGGGTCAGTAGGAGGAGTCAAAGATAATCTGGTATCTCTTCCCAACCAGCAGGGAGCATTAGGTGGACTGTACTAATCACCTTGCTCAAACCGCAGGATGACAGTCAGAGAAGCCCAAGAACTCACTCATTTGGAAGTTTCCCTAGCCAGTAATCTCTTCACTAATTACATGTTTTTGATTTGCCACTCTAGCCCTAATAGGCAGCCATTTGTTCTCTTTGGTAATCATTCCACACGAGAAAACCTGAATGCTGGCAACTTTAACTTCCCTTCTGAAGGGCACCTGGTACGCAGCACTGGTCCCAGCGGGAGCTTTGCCAAACACATGGTGAGTGGCTTGACTACCTGGTGCTTAATTGGTTTTATTATCAAATAGGGAGGAGGGGAGCTGGATAAATGGAACCTTTCCAACTAGTGTATTGATTTAACCTTGAACTTGAAGTTGTTTTGGTGTGAAAAGTGATTAAAAACTGACTGTGTATTTTTATATAAGTACTAGATATGATTTGAAAGTATCATATTTAATTTTTAAATATTGAAGGGTAAAGGTTAAAAAAATACTTTCACGAACCAAACTTTCAGTTATCCAAGTAGTATCAACAGTAGAATAAGAATTTTAAATTAACTTGAAAATAGACAGTCATTCCAAGCCTAAATTTGCTATGACTTGACTGTTACATTTCAAGTGTTAAAAGAGAACTATCATCTAGAAATCTATATCCAGTGACAACCTCCTTCAGTAATGAAGGGGTAATCAAGACATGCTCAGATGAAAGAAAACTAAGAGAATTTGTTGCCAGCAGACCTACCCTAAAAGAATGACTAAAGGAAGTTTGGTCAAAACAAAGAAGAAATGATAAAAAAATAAAAAAAAAAAAGAAGGAATCTTGGAACAATAAGGAGGACAAAAGAACACAATGATAAAACCAGTACATTTTTTTGTATACTTTAAAATAGTGAATTTTATCTCAAAAAAATTGCAAAAAAAGAAACCAACCCCAGTGCACACCCACATTGTGGATGACTTAGCCAATTTCTGTTTTTAGGTCTGTATGACTCCAAAGCCAAAGGGCTTTCAGTCATTAACTCAGTAATCATTATTGAGTGTCTACTATGTGCCAGTCACTGTGCTAGGTGCAAGGAAAATATAGTCATGGTCTTTGCCTCGAAGGATCTCACAGACTAGTAGAAGAGTCAGTGAGGATGGTGCTGTGAAATGTTTGGAGCAATAATTTAGCCATCCATTACACACCTTAGAATGGCTGAAACAGTGACAACACCAAATGTGGAGCAACAGAAACTCTCATTCATTACTGGTGAGAATGCAAAATGGTACAGCCACTTTGGAGGACAGTTTGGCAGTTTCTTGCAAAACTAAACATACTTTCAACATCAGTCATGCTCTTTGGTATTTACCCAAATGAGCTGAAAACTTAGGTCCACACAAAAACCTACATAAGGAATTTTTTCTTATAACATCACTTTTCATAATTGCCAAAACTTGGAAACTTGGAAGCAGCCAAGATGTCCTTCAGCAGGTGACTGGATAAATAAACTGTGTTACATCCATACAGTGGACTGTGTTTCAGTGATAAAAAGAGCTATCAAGCCACAAAAAGACGTGGAGGAACCTAAAATGCATATTGCTAAGTTAAAGAAGGCAATCTTTAATGGCTACATAGTATATGACTCCCACTATATGACATTCTGGAAAAGGTACAACAGTGGAGGCAGTAAAGGGAATTCCCTGGCGGTCCAGTGGTTAAGGATTCCACGCTCTCACTGCCACTGTCACTGCCGAGGGCCTGGGTTCAATCCCTGGTCGGGGGAACTAAGATCCTACAAGCCACGCAGTGCAGCCAAAAAAAAAAAAAAAAATGGAGACAGTAAAAAGATCAGTTGTTGCCTGGAGTTTGGGAGGAAGGGAGAATAGATGGATCTTAGTGGATTTTTAGGGAAGTGAAACGATTCTGTATGATATTGTCATGATGGGCACATGTCATTATACATTTGTCATAACCCATAGAATGTACAATACAAAGAGCGAACCCAAATGTAAACTATGGACTCTAGTTAATAATAATTTATCAATATTAGTTCATCAGTTGTAACAAATATAATATTACAAGACAAATAATAGGGGAAATTGTGGAGGCAGAGGGAAGGACAGGAGATAATGTGGGAACTCTCTGTGCTTTCGGATCAGTCTTTCTGTCAACCTAAAACTGCTCTAAAAAAAAATAGTCTATTACCAAAACAAAAATGTAGCAGGTTATTTATACAACTTTCTGTAATAATTGGGGTTCTTTATTTTACAAACATGAAAACCTAATGAAGTCAAGGAACTTACTGAGACCTGGTCCTGGGGTGGTAGGGGGCCTAGTTATGAACTTTCATCTTCATTCAGCTCTGTTTCAAGGTGACATACTTATCTTTTCCATTTCTGTGCCATTTGTGAATAATTTACAAATTAACAGGTGATATTAAATCTGAAAATCTAGATTATCTGAGCAATTTTACATTACACATGCAAATTCTGTTGTACCAATTTCCTTTTTAATGTAAATGTCAATAACATTTTTTTTCAAGTATAGTCGATTTACAATATTGTGTTAGTTTCCGGTGTATAGCACAGTGATTCAGTTATACATATATATGTGTGTGTGTGTGTGTATATATACACACACACACACACACACACACACACATATTCTTCAGATTCTTTTCCCTTATAGGTTATTACAAAATACTGAGTATAGTTCCCTGTGCTATACAGTAGGTCCTTGTTGGTTATCTATTTTATATATAGTAGTGTGTATATGTTAACCCCAGCCTCCTAATTTATCCCTCCCCTCACGCCCTTTTCCCTTTGATAACCATGAATTTGTTTTCTATGCCTGTGAGTCTCTTTCTGTTTTGGAAATAAGTTCATTTGTATCTTTTTTTTTTT
Organism: Grampus griseus; assembly: GCF_964374135.1. Lineage (NCBI taxonomy): Eukaryota > Metazoa > Chordata > Mammalia > Artiodactyla > Delphinidae > Grampus > Grampus griseus. Next base: position 59,205,841 of record NC_139008.1, read on the forward strand.
TAGATTCCACATATAATATCATATGTATTTACCTTTTTCTCTCTCTGGTTTACTTCACTTAGTATGATCATCTCTAGGTCCACGCATGTTGCTGCAAATGGCATTATTTCATCCTTTTTTTGGCTGAGTAGTATTCCACTGTATATATATACCACATCTTCTTTATCCATTCATCTGTTGATGGACATTTAGGTTGTTCCATGTGTTAGCTACAGTAAATAGTGCTGCAGTGGACATTGGGGTGCATTGTATCTTTTCAAATTATGGTTTTCTCCAGTATGTGCCCAGGGGTGGGATTCCTGGATCACATGCTAGCTCTATTTTTAGTTTTTTGGGGAACCTCCATACTGTTCTCCATAGTGGCTGCACCAATTTACATTCCCACCAACAGTGTAGGAGGGTTCCCTTTTCTCCACACCCTCTCCAGTATTTATTATTTGTAGACTTTTTTTTTTGCGGTACGCAGGCCTCTCACTGATGTGGCCTCTCCCGTTGCGGAGCACAGGCACCGTACGCACAGGCCCAGCGGCCACGGCCCACGGGCCCAGCCGCTCCGCGGCACGCAGGATCCTCCCAGATCGGGGCACGAACCCGCGCCCCGTGCCCCAGCAGGCAGACTCTCAACCCCTGTGCCACCAGGGAAGCCCCTGTAGACTTTTTGATGATGCCATTCTGACCAGTGTGAGATGATACCTCATTGTAGTTTTGATTTACATTTCTCTAATAATTAGTGATGTTGAGCATCTTTTCATGTGCCCTTTGGCCATCTGTATGTCTTCTTTGAAGAAATGTCTATTTAGGTCTTCTGCCCATTTTTGGATTGTGTTGTTTGTTTTTTTGATATTGAGCTGTATGAGCTGTTTGTATATTTTGGAGATTAATCCCTTGTCAGTTGCATCTAAACATCAATAAATTTGATGTTTATATAGGCTTACATAAATTTGTGACCTCATCTAAGGAAGCAGGTTTGAAATACATGGCACCTTAAAAAAAAACCTTTAGTTAGGGAAAATTTAGAAATCCAAGGAACATGTTTTGAGGAAATAAGCCTATTAACCAACAATTAGAATTATATACATGATTTTTCATTTGGGATCATGGCAGTATTGATCATATTCACTATGGTATAGTTTAGATTAGTCAGAATTAAATTTTTATTTCAAATCTACAACTTGGATTACAGAAAAATGCCATATATTCTCTTGTGACTTCCTTAATGGAGTAAAATAGAAGGAATGAATATTTGTGTCATATTTAGCTGTTTTTAAGATACTGTGCTAGGCTTCCCTAATGGCACAGTGCTTGAGAGTCTGCCTGACAATGCAGGGGACACGGGTTTGAGCCCTGGTCCAGGAAGATCCCACATGCCACGGAGCAACTAAGCCCATGCGCCACAACTACTGAGCCTGTGCTCTAGAGCCCGTGAGCCACAACTACTGAAGCCTGCACACGTAAAGCCAGTGCTGTGCAACAAGAGAAGCCACCGCAATGAGAAACCTGCACACCTCACGAAGAGTAGCCCCCGCTCACCGCAACTAGAGAAAGCCCTCGCGCAGCAACAAAGACCCAATGCAACCATAAATTAATTAATTAATTAATTAAAAAAAAATAAGATACTGTGGTAATTTCCTTTCCTCTATTTCTTGTGGTAGCATTTTTGCATTTTGTACCTACTATCCTAGGAACCCTGATGAGATTGTTGGATTTTCAAAAAAGAAAAGGACATCCATTTCCATCTGTATAAATGAACAACTAAGCAGGGAAGAAAAATAAGAATTTAAAAATCTAGAGAACTTATTTTCTCTTCTGGATGGCCTGTGTACAGAGATAAAATACAAGTGAAGGTGGGAACCTGGGTATCACCTCCTTTCCTGAATTTGTAGCTGCCTTCCCATATATGCATATCATGTCAGCCAAGGTCCAAACTGTGAAAGTTCTGCACTAAACATTAATGACAGTCAAAACCCAAGCACATTTTGTCTTCTTTTCTTTCTAAGTTGTTAATTCTTTAGCATCCTGGGCTGACCCAACAGCAGCCTCACAATGTAGCCAAAGTTATAAAACACACACAAGATACCTTTGGAAAAACAACAATTAAAGGTGACCTTTTGGGCTTCCCTGGTAGCGCAGTGGTTGAGAGTCCCCCCACTGATGCAGGGGACATGGGTTCGTGCCCCGGTCCGGGAGGGTCCCACATGCCGCAGAGCGGCTGGGCCCGTGAGCCATGGCTGCCGAGCCTGCGCGTCCGGAGGCTGTGCTCCACAACGGGAGAGGCCACAACAGTGAGAGGCCCGCGTACCACAAAAAAAAAAAAAAAAAAAAAAAGGTGACCTTTTCCCCTATGCGTTTAAAAAATAATAAATCAGCTGTTGGTAAAATAAAATGGATTTCTATTAACTATACACTTTTTGTTTCTCTAACAGTACACACTTAAGTCCCTGCTCCTTTTTTACTTTTTTTTTTTTTTTCTGATATCCAGGTAGTACAGTGTGTTTCACCAAAGGGACCCCTTGCTTGTTCAAGAACATACTTTTTTGGAGCTACTCATGTTCCTTACTTGGGTAAGTCCATATAAGTTGTCATCTCATCAACTTATCTAACGAAAAGTTTCTCCCATGAACTAGAAGTGGACTTGAGATTTACTACTTTCCTCAGAAACTCATTTTGTAGCCTGTAATTCCTTGTTGATGTGCCTAACACATTTCTCACAATGTATTTCAGGAGGAATAATTATCAGCTCAATATATATTAGGTCCAATCATGTGTGAGACCAAGTGCTTGGTATCAGAGGGAAGGCAAAGATGCGTCAGCTGTAGTTAGAGATAGCAGGAGGAGATATGGGCTGCAATGGGAGTTTGGATGACTCAGCCAGGTGCCTGTTGTTCTAGTGAGGAAGGTGAGGAAGAGCCATGGTAGAAGGGTACCCATAAGCTGGGAACATTGACAGGAGCAAGTGCTCTATGCTGAGGAGCCATTCAGGAAGGCTAGGCTGACTGAGGCTATCCTCTTTGCTGGGGTAACCAGAAGCTGCAGACATCCAAAGAGACAGAGAGAAGAACTCTTGAATGAATGAGGGTCCCAGCACTGTTCCACAGAGGAGAGTACATCAGAAACCAGGTTTTCTCCTGAGCATTGTTATATAAGCCAGGAAACTCTGAAAGAAGCATGACTTGGGTTGGATAATTAAGGAGGTGAAGAAAGAGGCAGAACTGAGCCTGCTTACTTATACCTCCTAATTTAAAAATTTAAAAATAAAAGCAAAAACATTCCAGAGATGAAGATTCTACATGTCTTCTCTGGTGTTTAGTGGTGATGCTGATTGGTTGTCAAGGTCAGTGTCAGGGATGATGGTCTGGGAGGATACTGGCAGAAACTAGGTTTCACTGTTGTTTGTGCTTGCACAGTATTTAACTCAAAAGAAAAAAAGTTCTTGACATCTTCAAATTAAGAAATTCTAGCCTCCTTGTGAAAGTGTTTGCATCTCCTGTAATCTTGTCACATTCTTAATACATGGTCCTCTTTCACAGGAGATGACAACAAGCTGCCCAAGAAAACTGAACAAATGTAAGTCTTCATTTCTATTACATTTTTTTCTTTCTCACATTGAGTTACTCAGATGTTGAGATTGTCCCATTTACCTCCTTTTGAGATCAGCATTGGGTAGGACATTTGGCTTAAGAGGTGAGCAGAGGGACGTTCCTGGTGGCCCAGTGGTTAAGAATCCACCTTCCAATGCAGAGGACGTGGGTTCTATCCCTGGTTGTGGAACTAAGATCCCCACATGCTGCAGGGCAAATAAGCCCGCACCCCAACTACCGAGGCTGTGCTCTCTGGAGTCCACGTTGCTGCACCTAAGACCCAATGCAGCCAAATAAGTAAATAAATAAATAAATAAGTAAAATAAGTAAGTAAAGTAGAGCTGTGTAGTCTCCCAGAATGTCCCAGCCCCTGTCTTTCATCTTGAAGTCTAGGCTAGAGACACTGCCAGGTTTGCCATCTGCTCCTCTCTCCAGACTCAGAGACTTCCTGCCTGCACACCCATGCATTTAAGTGGCATAACGCTTCTTAATATATTTTCTATATAGTGCATTTTTTAATAGGGCTTTCCAAAAAATAAAACATCCTGAAACCCATTGGTAGAACCTGTGTGAAACCACATCTGGTCTGAGAGGTGTTTCCTCTGAATTTGACACTGAGACTTATGGAAGAGAGCTAGGATCTCAACTCAGGCCATGCAACTCTCTAGAAAGGGCCTAGTGTTGACTTCTCTCCCGCCCCCCGCCCCCCAGTATAGCAGGAAACCAAAGACAAGAAGTAAACTCATTAATGCTTGTCTGCTTGGGCTACCGTAAAAAATTACCACAGACTGTGTGGCTTAAACAACAGAATTTATTTTCTCACAATTCTGGGGACTAGAAGTCCAAGATCTAGGTACTAGCAGAGTTGGTTTCTGGTGAGGCTTCTCTCCTTGAGTTGCAGACCACCACCTTCTTAGTGTTGTGCTTACATGGAGAGAGAGAAAGATCTCTGGTGCCTTTTCCTTTTTTTTAAAAAAAAAAAATATTTATTTATATTTTAGCTGCATTGGCACATGGGATCTTTCGTTGAGGTGCACGGGCTTCTCTCTAGTTGTGGCATGTGGGCTTCTCTCTCTCTAGTTGTGGCACACGGGCTCTCTGATTGTGGCACGTGGGCTTAGTTGCCCCATGGCATGTGGGATTTTAGTTCCCCGACCAGGGATAGAACCCATGTCCCCTGCATTGCAAGACGGATTCTTAACCACTGGACCACCAGGGAAGTCCCTGGCATCTCTTCCTTTTATAAGGATACCAATCCTATGGATTAGGAGCCCACACTTTATGACCTCCTTTAACTTTAATTACCTTTTAAAGGCCGGGCCCTATCTCCACATATAGTCACATTGGGGATTACAGGTTCCATATGAATTTTGGGAGGATGTAATCAGTCCATAATAATGCAGGAATTTCTGAATTCCATAAAGGGATTTTCTTTCAGAATTATGAAGGTAATAGAGTTCTGTTATTACCTAATTAAATATCCTAGCATAAACTAGTTAGGTCTGTGCTTCCCAAAGGCTAACAGTGACAGGCCACAGAGAATCATTTAAGGATCTTTTTTAAAAGATACATTTCCCAGGCTATAGTAGTTCTCAGAACTACTGAATCAGAATCTCTAGGGTAGAACCCATAAGGCTCTGTTGGAAAAATATAAAGTAATATAATCACACTTGAAAATTTGAGAAATGAGGGGAAAAAAATAAGATTAACCATAATTCCTCTTCTTAGACACGACCCGTTAGTATCTCTTTTTTTTAATACATTGATTGATTGATTGCTGCGTTGGGTCTTTGTTGCTGCGCACGGGCTTTCTTTCGTTGCGGTGAGCGGGAGCTACTCCTCATTGCAGTGGGCAATCTCATTTGAGCGGGCTTCAATGAGTGGGCTTCTCATTGCGATGGCTTCTCTTGTTGCAGAGCATGGGCTCTAGGCACGCAGGCTTCAGTAGTTGTGGCACATGGGCTTAGTTGCTCCATGGCATGTGGGACCTTCTTGGACCAGGGCTCAAACCCGTGTCCCCTGCGGACCAGGGTTTAAACCTGTGTCCCCTGCATTGGCAGGTGGATTCTTAACCACTGCACCACCAGGGAAGCCCCACACATTAGTATCTTAATGTGTATCTTTTTGTTGTTTTTTTTTTAATTATACATGTAGGTTTTGTGTAGCTGTAATTGTAGTGTGCATACAATTTTTGTGTGTGGGTTTTCTTTACGTTAGCAGCAAGTCAACCACATTCTCACGTGTTGGTGGATATGTATAGTCTTACTTTGCACTTGTTTGTGTTTCCATGCCAGCTGTGCTTAGCCATTGCCCTGGACCCTCATTCTAGACCCGCAGACATTTTGCTTAAACCAAAGTCACTGGTGCTCTACTTCAGGGACTGGTGTTGAGAGGTGCTTGGGCCCACATCAGGAGACTTGTTTAAGTCACAGGGCTGGTGGAATTGGGGCCTAATGGAGTCTACTGAAGGCAACAGCAGCACCATCCATGCATAGAGCAGGCCCTTCCCTAATCATGGGTCTCAGGCCTCCTGTCCAGGCCTTTCTATGAGTCAGAAGCCAGATAGCTTTGTACTGAACTCATGCCTTGAGGGTCTGTATAGGACAAGGCCAAGCAGGGGGTTGGCCTGAACCAGTGTTGGTACTGAGTGATGTTTGAATTAAGCTGGGTGAGGGAGGGAGTAAGGATATCTTTATATGTCTTTGGCCTCTATAAATCTTTGCCCTTAGTGTTGAGATGTGGAGGATTCTTGTCATACCTGGAAGTGGCCAAGCTGTTTGGCAGTGTCCCTAACGGGCACTTACCTACCTACCAGGACATACCCCTCTGCCATGGCCTGGTCAACAATCTTCAGGATATGTTGAACCTTGGAGCTGTCATTTTGTTATGTGTTGTTTCTCTTTTTCTTCTACCTTATTCAAATCTCTTACCTGCAATGCAGAGGTGTGGTGTGAGAGCCAAGGAGGAAATTGAAGGTGTTGGCAGTGTGATGTGGCACAATGGAAAGGCACCAGGCTGAGAGCAGACCTGAGTTCCTCTACAGGCCCTACTTGTTTCTTCTGTAAGATGAGAGTGTTAGACCAGATCATTTCTGTGTTCTTCCTGCTATCAAACTGTTGACGAGTCCAAGCTCGCTCTGCTCGCCACACAACAGGCCAATAAATCGGGAGACGAGGTGTTGAGGCAAGGAGTAGAGACTTTATTCGGCAGACCAAGAAGGTGGCCAAATAACCGTCTTACCGGGGTTTGGATGCCAGTTTCTTTTATAGAATCAGAGAGGGAGAGGTGGTGAAGCAGTAAAGTAAAAAGGCCGTTTGTCTTGCAGAATATCTCCTGCACTGGGAAGGGGTTGTGTTAATTTCTTCTTTTCTGCAGCCATTCACAGGTGGGCAGGGTCAGGATGTCTCTCTGTGAGCTGAACAAAGGCCTTTTAGTTTAACAGTCAGGCAGAGGGTCAGGGTTCCCTGTGGCAGGCCCTTGTGTATGCTTACAGCTATAGATAGTGATTATAATAATAACAAAAGCAATGAAAAGCAAAGGTTAAAGTAAAAGAAACAGAACCAACGTGGAGTCAGAATTTGCTCTTCCCTGTTACAAAACTCCTTTCGCCTTTCTTTACCTGTTACAAGATTCTCAGGCTTAAAAATAAACATATTCTTAGATAAGGCAGTTACTTGCCAAACCCCTCCCTTGCCTTTGAGGCCTTGTGGATGAGCCCCTTCTCTCTGTAATTTTCCTAATAAGACCCTGGGTCTCCTTCCCCTAAGGCAATGGTTCTCAACCGAGGGCAGTTCTACCACATTACTCCCACCAGTCCCTCCCCAACCCCCCCATCCCCAGGGATGTTTGGCAGTGTCTGGAGACATTTTTGCTTGTCACAACTGAGGTTACTACTGAGAGGCCAGGAATGCTTCTCAACATCCTATAATGCACAGGGAAGACCTCTCAACAAAGAATTAGCTGGCCCAAAATGCAGAGATTGAGAAACCCTGCCCAAAAGGGAACCAGACTTGGATTTTCTAGGAATCTTCATGGCATTCCCTGTCTGGCAAAGAAAAAAACCTTCCTTTTTAAATAAATTTATTTATTATTTATTTTTGGCTGTGTTGGGTCTTCATTGCTGCTCACTGGCTTTCTATAGTTGCGGCGATAAGGGGCTACTCTTCGCTGTGGTGTGTGGGCTTCTCATTGTGGTGGCTTCTCTTGTTGCCGAGCACGAGCTCTAGGCAGTCAGGCTTCAGTAGTTGTGGCACGCAGGCTCAGTAGTTGTGGCACGCGGGCTCAGTAGTTGTGGCTCACAGGCTCAGTAGTTGTGGCTCACAGGCTCTAGAGTGCAGCATCAGTAGTTGTGGCCCACGGGCTTAGTTGCTCCGCGGCATGTGGGATCTTCCCGGACCAGGGCTCGAACCCGTGTCCCCTGCATTGGCAGGCGGATTCTTAACCACTGCGCCACTAGGGAAGTCCCAAGAAAAAAACCTTATAATGTCTTTGGGAAGTGTGAAGTCAGATAGGAAGCACAAAGTTGGGCAGGAGCAGGGGATGCTTCCCCTCAAAAGCATACTCTATTCTGTAGATCAGGTGAGCTATTTAGAAAGTGGTCTCCGGCTATTAATTTGCATTTAGAGACTGTCATACAGAGTGAAGTAACTCAGAGAAAAGCAAATATATATTAACACGTGTATGTGGAATCTAGAAAAATGGTACAGATGAACCCGTTTGCAAGGCAGAAAAAGAGACACAGACATAGAGAACAAACATATGGACATGAAGGCGGGGGTGGGGAAAGGTGGGGGATGAACTGGATGATTGGGATTGACATATATACACTAATATGTATAAAACAGATAACTAGGGCTTCCCTGGTGGCGCAGTGGTTAAGAATCTGCCTGCCAGTGCAGGGGACACGGGTTCAAGCCCTGGTCCAGGAAGATCCCACATGCCGCAGAGCAGCTAAGCCCATGTGCCACAACTATTGAGCCTGTGCTCTAGAGCCCATGAGCCACAACTACTGAGCTTGCGAGCCACAACTGATGAGCCCATGTGCCACAACTACTGAAGCCTGCCCACCTAGAGCCCGTGCTCTGCAACAAGAGAAGCCACCACAATGAGAAGCCCGCACACTGCAGCGAAGAGTAGCCCCCACTCGCCGCAACTAGAGAAAGCCCGTGTGCAGCAACAAAGGCCCAACACAGTCAAAAATAAATAAATAAAATTAAAACAAAACAAAACAAAACAGGTAACTAATGAGAACCTGCTGTATAGCACAGGGAAGTCTACTCAGTGCTCTGTGGTGACCTAAATGGGAAGGAAATCCAAAAAAGAGGGGATATATGTATATGTATAGCTGATTCACTTCACTGTACAGCAGAAACTAACAGAACATTGTAAAGCAACTATACCCCAATTTAAAAAAAAATTTTTTTCATTTAAGTGGAGCGAGTCTTCTCTTCAATTGGATAATCTCTTTTGCCCCCTGAGGGGTCCCACCCTGAGGTTCCAGTAGCAGCCAGCCCTTAGCAGGCCTGGGGAGGAGACGACTTGAAGGTGTGCTGTGGTTGGTTCCTGGAAAAGCAGCAAGTCTGTGTCATGATAACTTTCGGGTCCTCGTAGAGGGTCAGGGAGTCTACATGTAGTTTTCTTCTGTTGGATCACAAACAGGGAAGGTTGGTCTTTTGAGCAGAATTAAGAAAAGGTGGTTCTTATCATGGTTTAACAAGAGCAAAGTAAAAATTGGAACGGGGCATATAGCTTTTAAAAGGTCTAGAAATCAACAAGTTCTGTTATTATACTTTTCTCATTCTGTTTAAAAATCTGTTTCTTAGAGAATGTCATTTATGTGCACGCAGCTTTTGATGAAACCTTGTGATGCTGTAGTTAACCCTTATTTTTTGTTTTTAAAGTAGGCTCTTGTCACAGGTATATGCTGCTGTTATTGAGGCTGTTTTGGCTGCCATTGCATGTTATGCTAAAACTTCCAGTCTAACAAAGGTAATTTAAATACCGCATTTCTTTTTCCTTAGTAGTTATTTTAATGTGAAACTTTTTATCGATCCGTTTTTAATTTGGACACCTTATAGTACTTAATTTTGTGTGTGAACTTGGGCACCAAAGAGTTGCCTTTAGTGTGCTGAGCTTGTCTTATGAATGACAGCTAATCAGCACTTCTTTGTAGATATCTGGTTGTGTTAAAAAAAAATCATTCTGTAGTATATTGTTTTACTTAGCAGTTTTTTAAAAGTCTTTCAAAAGTTAAAAAATAAAGAAAAATATAGATTGTTCTGTGAATTTTAATAAAGTTAGATAAGTTGATTTTGAGCTACATAGTTTTATTTCCTATAATTCTGTGTTTTAAAAAATTAACTAAAGATTAGAAATTCTAACTTGTCTTTCCTAGACAGGCACATGTGTTCCCTTTCTCTTACCGTTTACTTCCTTGCTGTTTTGTGGTTAACCTGCTGTGCTGAGTTGGATTCTATATCTGACCCAGTGACAGATGAGAACGAGTTGGCTTGATGCCTCCCAGTGCCAATAGGACCTTTCCTGAAGCAAACCATTTGACATTGGAAAGGTTGTGTTGTAGATATCAAAGAGACTATCGCCTAGTCACCAGTTCCTTGTCACCAGTTCCTTGCCATCTTCCCTCCTCACTGAACTTGATTCCCCCTGTACTTGGGATTTCTCAGCCCTTTAGCTGAAAGCTTATGCAAAACAGTAGGTTATTCTTCAGTATCAGTTCTGCACCTTTGTTTTTTAACTGATTTTTTATAACTTTAGTTATTTGAATGTGCTTAGCATCTGGGCAGAAACACTGAGGGCAGTGATATCTTGAGGGGAGGAGAAAGCGCTTTTCCAGGCCTCACAATGGCACCGTCCCAGCTGGTTACAGGTCACCAGATCAGGTTCCAGTGCCCACCTGCCTGAATGAAGTGTTTTCATGTGAACCCAGACCAAAGAAAGCAGGCTCCTGTTTCCCCTAACAAGATGTTTTCACTTTAATCTATTGATGTATACAAAGTAGTCACTTAGAGGGGATGGGAAGTGTTCTCCTGGCCATATGTGAGAAGGGCCCTTCTAAGTGTATTCTTTCCTGCTGTGAAAGCTAATTGTCTCTGTTTTGTTACTGATTTTACAGGCCAAGGAGGTAGCTGAGCAGACCTTTGGATCTGGGTTAAATTCCTTTGAGTTGATGCAGTTTAAGGCAGCCCTACAGTAAGCAATAACTGATATTGTCTATAAAAGCTTTTCTTTAATGTTTGTGTTTTAAAAACCCTTTTCTCCTTTGTATTTGATATTCTGTCTCCCCTTTGAGAAATGTTCCAGTAAATCAATAAGATATGTGAAGGAGAGTCATTCATGATCAGGGTTTTATTTGAGAGGCCAAGGAGCCAAGGATGGAGGAACTGTTTGAGAGTCAGACACACTGCCTGAGGCTGGAATGGGAAGCAGATCAGTATTAGAACTGACAGACCTGGGTTCAGAGGTTAGAAAGATGAAGCTGGGGACATGAGTGGTGAGGTTTGTTAGGATTAGGGGCCCTGGGCACATGAAGATGGTCACTGCTTAGAAGAGAGTTGCCCTGAGCCTCATCTGCCTCTCAGATGGTAGAAACCCCTGAGCCTGGCCATGTCTCAGGGTCTAGAAGGTCTGGGAATTTGGCTTCCTGGCAGTCTTCCCATCACACATGTCCTGGCATATCACAGTGGATCTCTGTGTAGTCTTTGTCCATAGCTAAACCTTCTTGAACCCAGTCCACTCAAGCTTCTGTCCCATATGAGGACAACTTGGTGTACTTTTTTGTGAAGGAGACAAAAGACACCAATATCAGAGAGTTTCTTTAAGGACACTTCTGGGATGTGCCCTGTGGTACCTCAGTTCCATACCCCACATTTTCTTACATCTGCAGCCCTGGGTAGTGAGAAGGAACATTTGGAAAACTAAGTTAGTTAATGATCTAACAAGAAGAATTCTATTGCTATAGCTCCAGGAGTGTAGGAAAGAACCAGAACTCTTTGGTGCAAAGCTGTAGGCTTGCTTCAGGTTTCTTTTCCTTTCTTCTGGGTCTTCTGAATCTTGTAGCTCTGACCACGAGAGGGGAGGGCTAGAGGAAATTTGGTCCCTTAAGGCTGTGTGCTGACCTGAACTGTCTGTTCCTGGCAGACCTGAGTTTAAGGAATCTTCTTTGCTTTCCAGCTGTGTGACCTTGGGCAAGATAGGGAGCTCTCTGTGCATCTGTTTCATCATCTTCCTGCCCTGTAGAGTGATTGGGCAAGTGAATGGGAGCTGCTGTCTCAGTGGGTTCTCCTCTCTTATCATCGGCATTGCTGACAAAGTCATTCCATTCCTCCTGTCCTCGGGGCCTTGCCTAGCCCACTCTGCCTTTCTAGGGCAGGCCACACTCTCAATCCCATGGCCTCCTGTGCATGGGGTGTACCACCCTGGCTGGAGGAAAGAACAAGGAGAGAATACATTCCAGGCAATAGGAGGAGAGTCTTCCAGGGCCAGCCCTCCACCCAAGAGCCCCACTTCCTTCTCTTCACATGGTCACTTCCCTCAAACTGCACCAAATTAGCAAATCTTCTCCCAAGAGGGACACGGGAAGTTAGCATATGACTGACTAGTACTTGTTAAGGCAAAAAAATTAAATTTAATTCAATTTAGAAACTTTCTTTTACAAAAAGAGTTGATGCCAAAAGGGTTTTCTGGTTATTCCTCAGTTCTGAAGGCCTGACCATGCCCATTATTACATAGCAGTTGACTGTGGGTAGCAGTCTGACTCCGAGCAGGGCTGGCAGCTTGACTTCAAAGGTGGTGAAGAGGAGGAGGAGCAGGAGAATATGTCAAGCTGTGGGCCAGAGGCCTGGGGCAAGTAGAGGTTTACTCTCAATCTGCCATGGATGGCAATCACATAGTTCTCTCCTGCTCTGTCCAAGAGTCAAGATAGCCCTGAGAATCTGCACAGAGGCAGGGCCGTGACTGGAGTCAGACACTGACCCCATGTTTGCTGATGGCATGATACCCTAAGGCAGGTAAGGACGACACACACCTCACTGGTGGCTGTGAGAGCCCAGCACAGGTGCATTGCAGTGGCAGGTGTCTGGGGAGGATGCCAACACAGTGGTCACAAAAGCAGACTGACTTTTGTTTTATTTTGTTTTGGGTCTACAGCTCCAAGATGGCTTTTCATATACATGCTGTGAATAATCAGGGAAGGTAAGTATATGTTTATGGTGTCTCCTCACTGGGGGCAAGTTTTAGGAGCAAAATGAAGAGCAACTACCTTGTAACTGCTGGCATGGATGATCTTTTCACCCTTCTACACCTGGCAGTGGCATCACTCCAGGGCTGGGCTTGGAGGTGGCTGTGCTCAGCTGAGGCCCTTTGCCCTGAATGCTTTCCACTGAAAGACTAGGGTGGGTTGGGGGCTGAACCTAGTTCCCTCCAAGTGGAATTCTGCATACATGCAACCCAGTGTTTTGAAAATCCCTGAGAGAGATCTGAGTGTGAGTTGCTTCCAAGTTGAAAAAAAGAGAACACTGTAAATTTAATATATGTCTCTCCCATCAATTTCCTCTTGTAGAATTGTGCCTCTGGACAGTGAAGATAGCTTATACTTTGTGAAGACGGTAAGCAGAGCTGTTACAGGTCAGCTGGCAGGGAATGGCCTGTAGAGGACCATCTACAAGGGGTGAGGTAGGAGTGGGTGGGAGTCTTAGGCAGCCCACCCCTTACCTGAGAAAACTAGTCTACTTTCAGGACTGTTCCAGCTGCAGTGGTGGTGAGCCTGTGCTTTCTGAGGGTGTCCAGCAGCTGTACAAGGCTTACCACATCCACACTCCCATGTCTAGGTGCCCCTTGGGTGCAGAGTCTTAGCTGGGGAAGGGGGGGGTGAGGGTGTGGGGGTGGTAGACACCTCTTCCTGAGATTAGGAAGGCTTCCTCCAAGTGGCTGAGGTTTCTCTGACCTCACATGGAAATGGGAGCTGATGACAAGCCTACCTCAACACGGACCAAGTTTTCAGTGGCTTCTCTGTGTTCCAAGGCCTGTGTTGATGCCCTTTTTTTAAAAATAATTAATTAAGTAATTTATTTATTTATGGCTGCATTGGGTCTTCGTTGCTGCCCGCGAGCTTTCTCTAGTTGGGGCGAGCGAGGGCTGCTCTTCGTTGCGGTGCACGGGCTTCTCATTGCGGTGGCTTCTCTTGTTGTGGAGCACAGGCTCTAGGCACGCTGGCTTCAGTAGTTGTGGCGCGTGGGCTCAATAGTTGTGGCTTGTGGGCTCTAGAGCATAGACTCAGTAGTTACACGGGCTTAGTTGCTCCGCAGCATGTGAGATCTTCCTGGACCAGGGCTTGAACCCGTGTCCCCTGCATTGGCAGGCAGATTCTTAACCACTGCCCCACCAGGGGAAGTCCTTATGCCCTTATTTAACAGGCGCTTATGAAAATAAAAACAAACTAACGTTAAAAAAAAAAAAAACTGGGCCTGAGGCTCCTATGAAGTGGGGTAGTGAGAACAGAGCTTTCTGACCTATGTGCTGAAGGCAGAACTAATGGGCCAAGGGAATGGGTGTAGAGATGCAGAAATATTGGTCCCTGAGGTGAGCTGGCGTGGTCTTGGGGAGCCAGGGTTTCTAAACCAGTTGCTCCCAGCCACATCCAAATCCTCTGTTTACCCCAGTGTATCCTGATATGAAGAAAATTGGCAAGCAATGCATAAGAGGATGGTGGACATCCAGCCAAGATTCTGGTTGTAGTATATATGGGTACAAGTTGTACCTTCAGTCCATTCTGTGGCTACTGCCTGAACCTTAATTTCAGTGAGCTTTTGGTCATAGGGAAGTGGGTGGGCAGATGTGGATGACTTGGTGCAAATGCATGCCCACTGCCATCACCAGGGGACAAGCATAGTGTTATCTCATCTACAGAGAGTGATACAACATGGGTAATTTTTTAAGGTTGTGAGTAGTTTCTGTGTATATAACATACCTGCTCCCTGTCTCTGTCAGTATTTTGTGGTGATGTTCTTTTAGAGCTAATGGAGACTTTTTTGTGACATTATTAAGACACTGGGAAATACTTTCTGATATTTAGGTAATAATACTTTGTCTCCTTACTGGACTTTAGTTTCCCTGACTTCTCTTCTTAGACTCTCGTGCAGTGCTCTGGAAGATGCTTTGCACTGGAGTAGGTGATTAGCAGTCCAGTAGAATCATACTACTGTGTTAAGTACACATTCAGCAGCAGCTAATGAAATAGGAAAGAAAAGATAGGATGTTGGTGCTTTCTGTCCAAATCCTATCCTCCCTTCCAGGCAAAGATGAAGTTCTGTCTCCTCCTCCAAGCCTACCCTACTGATTTCTCCCTACAAGTACTGTATTCCTATAGGAATACATAATTAGGGAATAAATTACATAAATTAGGGAGTAATTCTATAGTAATGTGTCACATGATGACTTCTATGTAAGAATGCTCTTGTCTCTCCAGCTATACTTTATAGGTTTCCTGAAGATAGGAACGATGCTTCATATTTTTTCTCTCCCCATGCCACATGTGGGAAGTACATAGCAAGTGTCTAAAAAATACTACATGTATTCTTTTTAATGTCCTCTCTCCCCTTCCTCAACACCAGAGGCCAAATAGGGAAGTGGGGGATTAGGAAACCACAGGATTTGTCTTCCTAATTGATTTGGGAACCTAACTGATCATTGTCACTTAAGAGGAACCATGTAGCCCAGGAAGGTTCTGTGTCTTCAGATACTAAAAATTCTTTGAAACAAATTTAGATAAACCTTCCAGTTGTCATGCCTAATGAGAAAGTTAACTGAAATATAAAGCCTGTCTGTCACTTTGTACATTCCTTTATCACAACGACATGGATGATTAAGGACTTTAACTATGGTTTTTTTCCTTTCAACTCTTCTGCCATCTTTTTGTTTTCTTCTTTATAAATTTATTTATTTTTTATTTATTTATTTTTGGCTGCGTTGGATCTTCATTGCTGCGCGGGCTTTCTCTAGTTGCGAAGAGCGGGGGCTACTCTTCATCGTGGTGCTGCACGGGTTTCTCATTGCAGTGGCTTCTCTTGTTGCAGAGCTCAGGCTGTAGGCGCACAGGCTTCAGTAGTTGTGACACATGGGCTTAGTTGCTCCGCGGCATGTGGGATCTTCCCAGACGAGGGCTCGAACCCGTGTCCCCTGCATTTGCAGGCAGATTCTTAACCACTGCACCACCAGGGAAGTCCCCTGCCATCTATTTGAGAATCTAACAGTCCCTTCAAGAGGCCTAGGTCTTTTGTCTCTGTACTGAGGATAGAGCAGGGATCCCATATGAGGACAACAAGGTGTGAAAATGAGCTCTGGCTTTAGGAGCTCTGTACCTGGCCATTCAGCATCGTCAGGCCAGGAAGGCCAGGAAGTGCTCATCATGCAGCTTATCCTATGTCCTTCACCAGATCTTCACGGTCATCTCAAACTCTAACTCTGGCTTGTACCAATTTCTGCATTTCCTCTGCTAGATTCATCTCAGAATTATGTCATTTTCAGTGGTTTTTAACTAAATTATAGCCTTCTTACCAGCCATTCAGGAGCTTTCTCTGAGTTGCTCTAGTTTTTTTCTGGCCTGCTGAAGCCTCTATTTTTATTTGTCTTGGCCATTAAAGCTCGAACAGCTTTCTTTTAATTATTTGGTACTGAAAGGAGCATTTGCATGTTTTGACAGGTATCCAGAAATATCCATGAAGACATGTATCCCCCTTTCCAGATTTGTTCAGAACTCGAGCCCAAACCAAAGAAGGAGTGGATGAACATGTAGACACACTGGGATGTGACACTGGTCATGATTAAGAAGGAAGACTGTTGCATTGCCATTTAGGGAGGATAAGCAATTTGAGGGAATTTACAGAAACTTAAAGATATTCTTCATCTAGCCCAAGTCTGCCTCTGACCAAGGAGCAAAAGCCTGGGTGATCCTGAAGTCCTCTCCCAGTTTGAGATGTATTTCAAGATATACTTGAGTTTTCCTTAGAAATTCTCCAGTATTCTTTTGCCATGTGCCTTAGTATTTTGTGGTCTGTTTCTTATGGATTTTTCCCTGTATGTTTAGGACTGACAATTGGACTAGCTCTGGTTTCTTATTTGATACAGGCTTGTATGACCATCTATGACATTCCTGACTTGCTGGGAGGAAGTGGGTGCTTAGGATCTGTGGTCTTCTCAGAATCATTTTTGACATCTCAGATCTTGGTTAAAGAAAAGGGTAAGTGTATGTCATCTTTGGAAAGCAAAACTTGAACTTGTTTATATGTATATATATATTTTTGGCAAAATAAACCATAAACTAAATCAAAAGACCAGCAATAAACTGGTGAAAAGATTAGAATACTTAAAATAAACAAAGGGTATATTTCCTAATTTATGAAGAGCTTTTATAAATTGATAAGAAAAAGACAAGCTACCCCGTGGTAAATGGGCAAAAAATATGAGCAGGCAGTTTACCAGAGTGGAAAAAAAAAAAAAATTTTAATATTTTAAAAATATATATATTTTAATGTTTATACATACACAGACACACATAATTGACCCCTGGACACAGGTTTAAACTACACAGGTCCACGTATACACAAATTTTTTTCAGTAAGTACATACTACAGAACTACATGTTCCATGGTTGGTTGAATCCGTGGATGTGGAACTGTGGATACAGAGGGCTGACTGTAAAGTTACACATGGATTTTCAACTGTGCAGAGGATCAGTACCCCTAGCCCTCACATTGTTCAAGGGTCCACTGTATGTATATGTATATATATATATATGAATATGTACAGCCTTACTAGTAGTCAGGAAAAAAGCAATTTGAAATAATAATTAGCAAATTATGTTAGCAAAAATAATTTTTTTTTTACCCATTATGTTAGCAAAAAATTCTAGAGAATGATAATATCCAGTGCTAGTAGGATGAGCTTGATAATGTTTTGTTTGGTTTTTAATATGTACATCTGTACTACCTTGACAAAAATTAAAAGTGTAGATAAAATGGACTCTTTATTTAAATATGTATTTCTATTTGGTGTAAAAAGAACAGAGTTAATCACATGGGGAAGCCTTTCTCCATCCCCTCATTAGACTCCCTGTACCCAAATGAGGAAGTTTTCATTTTCTGAAGGCCTCAGACTCTGTATACTAATAAGAGGAGCCCTCACTCCTGAGAAGGGGAAGCAGTCTGGGGCCTGCAAGGTGGGCTCTGGTGGTGGGCAGTAACCGGCATATCTATGGTCTTCCTGCAGATGGCACTGTTACCACAGAAACCAGCTTCATAATCCTGACAGCTGCCATACCCAGATTCTGCTCCTGGCTGGTTAGTGTCATTCATCAGGTGAAAGTGGACATAAACGTGGAGAAACTGGGGAGAACGTTTAAGAAAGAGCCTCTTCATTGGGTCCTGGTGGGATGTCAGATCCTTACCTAGCCACTTTTCAGGAATAGAAGTTTTTATCTCTGCTCTTTTTCTTTATACAGACGAATCTAGTTTCTTTAACTTTCTTATAATCTTGGAAAAGTTCCAAAAGAAAGGAACTCAGTTATCTGGGTCCTGTTAAATTGTGAAAGGGAAAATTTAACACCCTCATTTTACAGATGAGGAGACTGAGGTTTAGAAATTGACCAACCTGTCCAAGATCACAGGGAAAGTGAGAAGTGGATCATGTGCTCCCTTTTCTGGTCAGAATAGTTGCTGCTGAATTTTTACAACCACGTCTCTACATGTGGAATCATCCCATCTTCATCTGTGGGACTTGATCTGAAACTCTGGTGCCTTGGGACACAGAAAATATGACAGCAGTGAGTCTAGTAATGGTCTGAGTACCTATTTCAGAATCTGTTTATATTCTGTTTCTACAATCCTGACATGAATAGAGGAGAGCAAGAGTCATCCTCTAATGTGAACATGTTTAAATGAGAACACATTCAAAATACTTTAAAATGTTCTCTTTCCTTCACCCCTAAAAATAGTTTTCTCCGAAGTGAAATGTAAGTGGAGACTAACATATCCTCTCCACATATCGTAGGCTCATTTAGCTGGACTTTAGGTCCCCATGAGAGAGCCCATCATGGCCTGGTGCTCTGAGCTTTGTGACCAGCAGCCAGCTCTGCCAGCCATCAGGGCTTGAGAACACTGGATTTGGTGGAGGGACTGCTCTCTTAGAAATATGTGAACACAAGGGAGACCTAGCAGAGTTTTGCCTTTGAAGTAGTAAACTGAAAATCTGCACTCCTTTTGGACACAGGTAGAAGATATAGAAGTAAAATTTTCTGAGAAAACCCAGCAATCGGTTATGGTAAGCAGCCTTCTTATTCTTAATGTTAACATCATATCAAAATGAAATGTAAACAGTTTATAAAACAACTTAAAATATTTCCTCTTACTGCTAATCTAAATGTTCTGTACCTTCTTGTCTCAATTCCTTTTTGTATTCTTCCCCTTCCCAGTAGAGCTCTAGAAATAACCATGTATGAGGTACAAACTAGAGGGATTCTTTCTGCCACTTAAACCTTTAGGTGTTTTTTCAAAATCTCCCAGTACTTTTAAAAGCAGATCTCAGGGACTTGCCTAGCTGTCCAGTGGTTAAGACTTCCCGCTTCCAGTGAAGGGGATGCGGGTTCAATCCCTGGTCGGGGAACTAAGATCCCACATGCCACGTGGTGTGGCATAAATAAATTACATACATGCAGATCTCAAATTGGCCTAGACATGTAGAGCTAAGAGGTCAAGGCTTTAGGCCAAGGAGAAGCTGCCTCTTTTATCAGAGGATATAAATCTACGGGAACATGAACAAGCATTGTAGACCATGGTGCCTAGACTCAGAGAGGACCTTAACATTCTTTTTCTCAGCACGAGTCACGAATACCAGTAACATGGCAAAGAGCCAAGCAGTGCCAAAGGCCATGAAAGAAGCTGGGTAAATCTGAGGCTGACTTAGCAGCCTCTGTAGATGGACTAACTTGGGCAGGACTTTTGATTCTCTGAATGTTTATGCTGTAAATCACCTGCTCTTTGTGTTTGTTTTTTAAAGGGAGATGAGTGTTTCCTGGGCACTTTTCTAACTAGAGGAGAAGGGGCGTATCTTTATTCTAGTAATCAACAGTCTTGGCCTGAGGAAGGTGAGCGGCTCTGACATTTCTGTTTTTGACTCTGTCTGGGTACCTCTTTCACAGGTTTCAACATGAGTGTTGTAATTAATAATACATCTGATATCTGAAAAAACTTGTTGGTGTAGAAGTGTTTTCTTACTTACTTACTTACTTTCTTTCTTACTTACAAAAGCTTTCTCTTTTGATCTGTCCATTTTCCAGATGAGGAAACTTGTGCTAGAAAGGACTGGTGCCAGAACTGCACCTGGTCCTCTTGCTGCTGCCTGAGGATTGCTCTTAGAATGGGCTAGAGCAGCAACATGTCCAGAAATAGGTTCTGTTGGGCCAAAACAAAACCTGGGTTAGTTTTTTACTGCTGTGTAGCAAATTACCACAAATTCGGTAGCTTAAAACAACATGCATTTATTTTCTCACAGTTCTGTGGTCAGAAGTCCAGGAAGGCTTTGCTGGATTCATGTTTAGGGTTTCGTAAGACTGAAGTCAGGGCATTAACCAGGCTTATATCTGGAGGCTCTGGGAAAGAACCTGCTCCCAAGCTCATCCAGGTTGTTTGCAGAGTGCATTTCCTTCAGACTGTAGGACTGAGGGGCCTCTTTCATTGCTGGCTATCAACTGGGACCACTCTTAACTCCTCCTCCCAGGAGTCCTTGCCCTGTGACCCCCTCCATCTCAGCAACAAAGAACCTTAATTGTGTTGAATCTCTTTCACACTTTGAATCTCTCTGAACTCCTCCTCTACCAGGCAGAGAAAAGTCTGCTTATAAAGGGCTCATGTGATTAGAGGAGGCCCAATCAGATAATCTCCCTTTTGCCATATAATGTTACATGAATACAGGAGTAACCTAAGAGGATGAAGATCATGGGGGCTGTTTTAAATTTCTGCCTATCACAGTGTGCCCTCTGGGCCCCACGATTCTCACATGCAAGATATAATCACCCCCACCCACAAGCCTCATTCCATTATGGTAACAATTCAGTCTTAAATCTCACCAACTGAAAAATCCATAATCTCTTCATCAAGATTATTTAAATCAGCTGTACATGAGGCTCTGGAGCTAATTCATAAAGTACAGGTCCGGAACACAATTCCTTTCCATCTGTAGCCCTGTGAAATTAGAGGCAAGTTATCTGCCCCTGCCCTCACAACATACAAGGTAGGACTGGCATAGGATAACAGTTATAGACATTCATATTAAAAAGGGGGGAAAATGAAAGGTAAAAAGGAGTCCCAACCCCAAGGCAGCTTTGAAATTCAGCTAGACAAACTCCAGTTCCTAGATTAGGTTTCAAGGCCTAGGAATAGTCCTCCATGGCCCTTAGTTCTGCCCCCTGGGCTCTTGGTTCTACCCTCTAAACTCTTAGTTTTGCCCTCTAGGCTCATGACTCTGCCCTCTGGTCTGTGGCTATACCTCTGTCGTCCTTCCTTTTCATGAAGGTGGCACTTTGTAGCTGACTAGTTTTATCAGCCTGCTTCTTGCCGCTAGAATTTTGGGGGTCCAACAGTCTCCTTTCATTTTTCTATTCTCTCTATCCCTTTCAGTCCAAGCTGGCAGTGTTTCTGCTGATGTAGAATTCTCAAGAACTGTGTTGGTCTTACATGGATTTCCTGGGGATTCATTCCATGCTCCTTTTTGGTTTCCTCAAAATAACATTTTCTTATGAGTCCTATTCTTTCCCTGTTAGATAAGCCTTTTTTGTGGAAGAGGAGTTATGACTTACTCCACAAATTCCTCATCCTTTACTAAGCAAATTCCCTCTCTAGATAATTTGTTCTTCTTGAAAATATTCTCTCCAGTGACAGGTTGCTCTCCATGTTCTCAGATCACTGGTTAAACTTGGCTCCTCCGTTGTCATAGAAGATAAAGCACAAGGAGTCCTGGTTTTCGATCCACAAAATGCCAGGTAGCATTTTTTATCATGCTGTGCCCCCTGCATTTCTGCCTCTCCAGATCCTGGTGCAAAAAACCAGGAAGTTAGGAACATTTGCCAAAGACAGGAGAGTATGTGACAGTACCCCCAGCCTTGAGGCAAAGTTGCATAATGTTTTAAAATCAGCTTGTAGACACAACACAGAGGTGGTTGTGCTGTGTCATAGTTGAGCCAGTTATAATATTTAGCAAGGATATTTGCCAAAATTAGTTTGCACCTTCTTAGCAAAAGTCCTTGTTAGAAAAATAATCTTACACTGTATTGAGTTATCCAGCAAGATTCAGTGTATCCTGAGGTCTCTACACACGAATAAAGCCAGGAATTTCTGGGGCCTTGTTAGTCACACACTTGAGAGCTTAGATTTCACACTTTCTTAGTTCCTGAGGAAAATGTAGTTTGAATTTAGGAGATGGTTTTCTGAGGCAGGAAATTTCAGTAGAGGAGAGAATTTAAATAGGAGTATCCTCTGGCTGTGTATTTAGCATTTCACCACTTCAGGGCTCAGGTCAATTTTATAGGGTTTGAAGTTTATACCACTTCAGGGCTCTCTTAAGGAAAAATAGTACATACAGAAGGGTTAAGTCTCTTCTCTGGGCCTTGAAAAGGGGCTTGAGCAGGTGAGGGGTCCTGAAGCTTAAATGTCATTTGGATCTAGGTAAATATGCCTGGAGTTGAGACTGAGATTTATCTGTTCCCATCCTCTGAAGGCATTTAAAGAGCTCATCAGCATGCATTATCTTGATTGATCTTCGTATCTTGAGCCTCATAGAAGGTGAAAAATGGGTCTGAGGTTATAGTACAAGTTAGTGGTGACATCTCGGGGGGTGGTCCAGGTCTTTTGATTTTTGGTCTAGGGATGGCCCAGTGAACTACTTACGGACAAAAAGAATAGTACCTGCTTTACCTTGAAATGTTTCCAGCTCTGGTATCTTTTCCCTTTCCCAGTTAGTGACTTCTGCTATCAAAAGACTTTTTGTTATGCAGCCTCCTTTTCATTCATTTCCTTTATGTGCCCTTCTCTTCCCTACCCTGCTGACCTTGATCAGGCAAGCTGCCCAGTACCTAATCCTCAGGAGCCTGCTTTAGAGTTTTACCACATATGCCTATATCTCTAAACAATGTCTTATTTTTGAATTTAATACAAATTAGGATCATACTCTATCGTGTTCTTCTGGGACTTGCTTTTTTCACTCAGTGTTCTGGTCCTAAGATTCATCCAGATTGTTGTATGTAGCCGTAAGGCTCATTCATTTTCATGGTTCCATAGGATTGCTTTGTATGAAAATACGCTGTTTATCCTTTTGACTCTTGATGGACATTTGGGTTGTTTATAGTTTTTTGCTATTGCAGACAGTGCTCTCATGAGCATTCCTGTACTTGTCTCTTGGTGCACCTGGCACCAGGACAGTGCCTTACAACACATCTTTCTTGTGGTATGTAAAGACATAATTGCCATCTATGGTCTCAATCCTCTGATTTTCCTGTTACATTTCTGGCTGATTGTACCAGCCAGCATTGAGATCTCTGGTACGTTGGTCTTCCCTGAATGTTTGCCACTTGTTGTTGTTGTTTAATATTTATTTTGTTGTTGTTGTTGTTGTACCAGGTCTTAATTGCGGCAGGCGGGCTCCTTATTTGCGGTTCTCGGGCTCCTTAGTTGAGGCTCACCGGCTCCTTAGTTGTAGCATATGAACTCTTAGTTGTGACATGCATGTGGGATCTAGTTCCCTGACCAGGGATCGAACCTGGGCCCCCTGCATTGGGAGCACAGAGTCTTATCCACCACGTCACCAGAGAAGTCCCATGTTTGCCATTTGGATTGCTTTGGTTTTTGATATCCCTACGTATGGAATTTTCTGTGCTTTGCCCCCAGATAAAGTCAACCACTCCAGCAGGCCAGCCTCTCTCCTTCATAAGACTTCTGCACCACAGAGCTGGAGGGGAGGTAATGTGAATAGCCCCAAGCTAAAATACCATAGATTTCCACTGTTCTTACCAAGCTTCAGTAGAATTCCTTAAATGCTTCTCAGTTTTGTTGTATAACTTTGGTCCGTTTCCAGAGTCCTTAACTAGTTGTTTTTGACAGTCCAGTTTTATGGCTGCTTCCTGGGGAGAGAATTTTCCAGACTCCTCACAGCCATTTCAGAAGTCCCAACCCTGAGGCTTTTGAAAGATATTTTCACTTGGTAAAGAATTGTAGGTTGACCATTTCTTTCTGTGCTTTAAAGATGTTGCTCCACTCCACTGTCTTCTTACTAACATTATTTCTGAGCAGAAATCTACTGTCATTCTTATCTTTGTTCCTTTCTATATAAGGTGTCTTTTATTACCAGCTGCTTTTAAGATTTTCTTTCTTTTTATCACAGATTTTAAGCAGTCTGATCTTTATGTGACTGGTGTGGTTTTCTTCATGTTGCTTATGCTTGGGATTCATTTAGTTTCTTGCACTGATGGATTTAGAGTTTTCCTCAAATTTGGAAATTTTTTGGCCATTATTTCTTCAGTTTTTCCCCTCTCCTTCAAGGATTCCAATTACATACATTTGGCTGCCTAAAGTTGTCCCACAGCTCCCTGATGCTCTGTACAATTATTTTTAGTCTTTTTTCTCTTTATGTTTTATTTTGCATAGTTTCTACGTATTCTGATTTACTAATCTTTTGTTCTGCATTGTTGTTATGAGTTTGTTAAATTAACATTTGTTGAACGGAACACAGGCTGCTGGATGGTGAGCCAGGGTCAACAAAAGACCACAAAAGAAATTGAAATGGCATGCCTTGAGGGGCTACACAGAGGTGTGGGGGGCAGGGGGCGGTGGTCAAGGCAAGGTACAGGCTGGACCTGGGTACCTGCCTTTATTAGGGTCTGTGGGTTGGAGTGCTTTGGGATTCCTTAGCCTTTTGGCTAAGGCCAAACTGGTCAATTCAAACCAAAAAGAGTGAAATTTTGGTAAGCTCCATGGAGGTCTTATATAAGGGGCATACAAGGGGAAGGCACTAAGGAGGCAGGGGAGACTGTTGATGACAAGGGCTTCTGGGAAAGTCATATCAGGAACTTATATTTGCTTGTGACTCTGCAGGCTGTTGTCTAGGGCATGCGCTTGCATGAGGGGGCTAGTGTCAGTTTAAGGCCTGTGCAGGCCGCTTGGCCAAACAAGATGGATGCTGAGGTAGCAGTACCACGGAGTAGCTAAGCTCTCAACAGTTGTCATGTCATTAGTCTTATCCAGTGTTTTTTTCTTCTCAGAAGTTGTATTTTTCATCTCTAGAAGTTCAATTTAGACATTTTTTACATCTTTCATGTCTCAGGTTAACATGGTTCAGTCTTTCCTCTAGCCGCGAACATAGGGAATACAGTGATAATAACTGGTCTATTTCTCTTCTACTCTTATCATCTGGGCCTGTCTTTTAAGCTTTGTTAGGCAAGAAGCAGAGCAGCATTTAGTTTAGGACTAATTTTACCCCGGTAGTGAGGCAAAATCATTCTGAGAACACGACCTGCCATCCCTATGAAGTATGAGATTTTCCACTGTGGCTGGTGCGAATGGGCAGAATATCTGGTGCAAAGTATGAATTGATGTTCATTGTTTTACATGGGAATATCCATTTTTTCCAGCACCATTTGTTGAAAAGACTCTCCTTTCTACTTTGAATTTTCTTTGCACCTTTGTTGAATATCATTTGACCATATATCTACTATTTCCTACAAGCCTCAGTGAATGGTTGGCCCTCGGGCAGCACCTTCATTATCCCTGTAGCAATTTACAGATTCCAGAGTATTTTTTCCATCAGGCAGAGATTTTTTAGCAATGAGGAGCAGAGATGCTGGTACCATTGACACATAAAGTCTGAGAACTCTGGTGACCAAACTGAGTTTCACCTTCCTGTGATGGGAAGGCCCAGGCAGTGGCCATCTGCTTCATTCTGCACCCTCTCATGTGTTCCCTTGTGCTGATATGAAACTGTTGAGGGACACTTTAAAAGAGAAATTTCTCTGCAGCACTGAGCATGAATGAATTATATAGCATAAACCTACAACATACATATTACCCACAGTTGCGTGTTACCTACAGCGTGGATGACTCTCAGGAACAGGATGCTGAAAGAAGTAAGCAAGTCACAAAAGAACACATGTATTAAGATTCCATTTGTATGAAAGTAAAAGAGACAAGACTAAATCATATATAGTTTATAGATACATTGAAGTATGGTAAAGCTACATAAAATTTGGGATGTTGGTTCCCTCTGGGTGGAAGAGAGAGGGCCTTTGAGGAAGGACATTGAGGAGGCTTCAAAGGCACTAGGAATACTTGATTTCTTAAGCTGAGTGGTGCATATACAGGCATCAGGGTTTGTTGTTGTTTAGGTTTTTCTCTTCTTTTTTTTTTTTTTTTTTTTCGGTATGCGGGCCTCTCACTGTTGTGGCCTCTCCCGTTGCGGAGCACAGGCTCCGGACGCGCAGGCACAGCGGCCATGGCTCACGGGCCTAGCCGCTCTGCGGCATGTGGGATCTTCCCGGACCAGGGCACAAAGCCGCGTCCCCTGCATTGGCAGACAGACTCTCAACCACTGCGCCACCAGGGAAGCCCAGGTTTTTTTCTTTAAATCGTATGTGTATACTTCACATACTGTCACACACACAGAAGGAAAATTATCCAGCCATTGCATCATAATATTTTCCCAGCAGTGATAATGTTCCCTCTTTACACAGGCTGGACCATTGGAGGATTTTTATTTTATTTATTTATTTTTTAATTAATTAATTTATTTATTTTTGGCTGTGTTGGGTCTTTGCTGCATGAGGGTTTTCTCTAGTTGTGGTGAGTGGGGGCTAGTCTTCGTTGTGGTGCACATGCTTCTCATTGCGGTGGCTTCTCTTGTTGCGGAGCATGGGCTCTAGGCACGCGGGCTCAGTAGCTGTGGCTCAAGGGCTCTAAAGTGCACGCTCAGTAGTTGTGGCGCACGGGCTTAGTTGCTCCGCAGCATGTGGGATCTTCCTGGACCAGAGCTCGAACCCGTGTCCCCTACATTGGCAGGCGAATTCTTAACCACTGCGCCACCAGGGAAGTCCAGGGGTTTTTATTTGTACAGCCAGTTGTCTGAAGGAGGAAAAGCCAAATTCTTCATTAACATTTGGTGTCTTATTTTGCCCTGAGGGCTCGTTCCTGTTAGATGTCCGGGGATGTAGAGGTCAGTCAAAGACAGCCCTGCTGTAGTCCCCTGCTACTTCTTGGGTACTGAGGGGGAACTTCCTCTTACCTTGGGTTTTCAGACTCACAGAATGGAGAAGGAATGAAAGAGCCCATTAAGCAAGGCACCAGGGATTGGTTAAGGAGCCAGGGAGATCTCATCAGGAATTGGCTCCCCCAGTCACTGAGAAGCCCTTGCAAAGGCATGTCCTATCAGATAACAGTTTGACAGTCACAAGTCCAGAACAGATACTGGAAGTGTTACTACTTCAAGTGGATTAGGATCTAAGAGACTGGGGCACTGGCATTGGACCACCCAGTGAGAGACTTCAGTTATCTCATGTGTGCCCTGAGAATAATAACAGAGTTACTATTCCCAGAGCAAAGGGTGGTTGCAACACAGAACAGTCTGCACCAGTACTAAAATCAGCTCTTGCCCTGGGCCAGGCCCCATAGTGAGTACTTTTCCAGCACTGCCTTGTGAATTTCTCTCTGCCTCTTTTCCATTTTGTTTTGAGGCTTTAGAATCTAGGGGGAGAAGAAGTGCTGGAGACGACCATCCTGATCCACTTCTTTTCCCATCTTCCCAGTGACTACTTGGAATGTACCAACTCTCAGATATGTGCTGTTTTCTGGAAGCTTTGGAGTGATTCTGAGGTTTGTCCAGGAGGCCTTTGAGTGGTACTTGTTCCTGAGAAGCTTCATGTTAGAGGTATACAGGTGGACAGTGAGCCCAGGACATGGAAGGGTCCAGATACTAAGCAGTAGGTAGGGGAGCAGTTTCTACCTGATTACACCTGTTGACCCCTCTTTCCTCTTTAACAGTAGGTAGAGTGATCTTGTGGCTGCAGTTTAAGAAGTTGTGGTGTTAGGAGCGTGTTAAGGGCTTTGGTTGGGCCCTGGAGGAGTTGATGGAAGGAGATGGCAGTGGTGGGACTGCCAGGCAGCACTGAGGGCTTGTTGAGGTTGAGCAAGCAGAGAAGATGCCTCATCAGATTAGCCACAAATGGGCTGTGGGCAGAGCAGAAGTAAAGGAAAAAAGAGAATTGAAGTGGCTAGCATGGCACAGTGCCCTGGCATCAGACAAACCTGTGTTCTGTACTTGGCTCCACTATCAAGCAGTTCTATGACTTTTGGGAAGATCTCTCTAAGCTTGAATTTCCCATCAGTCCTCTAAAAATAATACTAACTCTTACAGTTGTTGCAAAGATGGAAAACTGTAATGTATATGACATGGTTGGTGCTTAGTAAATACTAAATAAAATCTGTTCCCATCCCTTTCCCTGACAAAACAGAGATCAAAAGTTTGTCTTGGGGCTTCCCTGGTGGCGCAGTTGTTGAGAGCCCGCCTGCCGATGCAGGGGACGCGGGTTCGTGCCCCGGTCCGGGAGGATCCCACATGCCGTGGAGCGGCTGGGCCTGTGAGCCATGGCCGCTGAGCCTGTGCGTCCGGAGCCTGTACTCCGCAACGGGAGAGGCCGCAACAGTGAGAGGCCCGCGTACCACTAAAAAAAAAAAAAAAAAAAAAAAAAAAAAAAAAAAAGGTTTGTCTTCTCCCTGGGGATTGGCCCTGAATGTGGATGAGAGGAAAGTCAGAAATTTCTGAGCAATAAGGGAAAATGGGGGAACTGAAGGCTTCAAAGGCTCAGTGACATCACGGGATGAGGTTTGGGGAGTGAGATAGTTAAAAGTATGATGGCATTTTGTAGTCAGAGAGTAGGTTCTGGAGCTGAAGATTTCAGAAGTTAAGACATTCTGGGTGCTGCTTTACTGGTATGGAACTGGCATTGAGGAGCAGCGAGGCCAGAGCATGGCATGGCCCACCCCCTGATCTCTCAGAGGGAATGGAAGTGTCGGCTTTGGAAGAGAAGACTGTGAACACATTCAGAAGCTGTTTGAAGTGTTGTAGCATAATTAGGAGGGCAGTAGATGTGAGCAGTGAAGGAAAGGAGGGGCATGAGTCTCTGAGGGAATGAAAATGTTGTGCCATTTTGGGAGGGAATGGTCTGGGAACAGCAGTGATGAACCTTGGCATGGGTGCAGGATGAGGCTGGGGCATGAGGAGCCTCCACTCAAGAGGGCCATAGGGCAAGACTGTGTGTAGGTGAGGCTAGGTTTTACTTGTTAGAGGGTAGGAGACTTACAGGACTTGAACCATTGAGTGCCTTGAACTGGGCTGGCTGGTAAGGTTGGCATTAGTTCCCGCTGACTGGTTGTCTTGTTCTTTTGTTGAGATTCAGGCTTCAAACCGTCCTCTAGTACCTAAAATCTGCCTCCACCTCCCCCACTTCTCCCCACCCCCCATTAACATGCACACACACAAGCACACATACTCTCTAGGCCCCTCTCTGCCTCCTGAAACCCCATCTTTTCAGGAAACCTTCAAAACTTGGCCTTTGCTCTTCTTGTCATTACAACTTACACAGCTTTGGGGCTGCCTTTTTAGAACTACAGCTCAAGGAATCAGTCCCTCTTCTTGGTCTCATGTCCTCGCCTTAGCAGTAAGATACTGGCGGTTTTCCCCAAGCCTGTGCCTTGAGCTCTAAGAAATACTCTATCTCTTCTCTGTTTGTGAAAACATGGAAAGAAAGGCTATTACAGGAATAGGAAGGATCCAGCTTGGACCGTTCCAGAGAGCAGCTTCACCTAGGTGTCTTATGGGTGCCCTGGGTGCTTCATTTGGGTCTCCAAAGCAAGCCCAGGCCCAGCCTTAACCCTTGTCACCTTAGTGTCCATCATTTCTATGATCTACTCCCTAGGGCCCATACTGAGCTGCTGTGTAACCTTGGCCACCCAGGAAACAAGCAGCTCTCCTTAAACCTGAATCCTTATTCTAAGGAACCCACACTCAGTGTCCATGTCCCATCCATCTTGCTTTTGGGAACTACAGAACAGCAGCCTCCAGTGTCTGTAGAATTCACTTATTGCCTAACTCACATGTTCCTTTCCTGGCAAGGGGCTCTTAAGCACCCTTCACCATTCTTTCAACAACTGATGCCTTAGTGCCCTTTCTTGGGCCTTATGTGAGAGATGTGGTCATTTCAGAGCTGAGCCAGCTTCTGCCAAAATAGTAGAAAGGAACATCTATAAACTCAGTAATGGAGCAGATATACCCAAAGTCTTTTTTAGTGTATTTCCCTGGAAGACACCCATAAGTGAATGTGAATTTTGCCTCTCTCCATCAGCTGATAACTTACTCACTTGTTGCTTTTTCTAATTCTTATGCAAAGACTGTATCTGATGCCTCATTTCTCTCTGAGGCCCTAGGAGGGTACATTGGCTTTCTCAGAGCACAGTTCTCAGCATAAAGATTGTTTAACTTAAGCACTTCAGATGGTCTCTAGTTACCACTCTGTCTTGGCCTGGAACCTGCAGGAAGAACGCTGTGATACTGGCCCCCAGAATCCAGCCCTCCAGCTCTTACCAGATCTCTTTTCCTTCCAGGGAAAGTACATTTCTTCTCTGGTGGACTTCTGTTTTCTGACCGTCATCACGGAAATATCATCATTTCCAAGGATCACATGAATTCCGTTTTGTTTTATGATGGGGTAGGTGTTTTACAGTCCATGGTTTTGATGTTCAGAAAGATACTCACACTTCTGAGGGAAAATCAAATAACTCCCTGTCTTCCCTCTACCACCACAGGGCAGGATGTTAGGAACCAGCACTGCCCTTGAGGCAGGCAGGCAGGAAAGTCATGGAGAGGCTCTTGTGAGCCATAGGGGTAGCTATGAGTTTCTCCTAGCCTGTACCCTTTGGCCAGGGCACAGCTCATCACAGTGTGACACCAGAGCAGAGGGCAGGCTCTCCACCCTGTGTGGTCTCAGCCTCAAAACCAGCTTGTTTGGGAGCCGGGACAGAGACCGGGTAAAGTGGTTTGGTCAGATAGCTCTGAAAATGAATTATGTGAGCAAGTCAGAAAGAGTTATGTCTTTCTTCCACATAGAACCTGGTTCCTTAAAGGCTGTTCAAAAATGCAGACAGACCAACCAGACAGGTTAGATGGCTATATTAGGTGAAAGCTTTGATATTTGATATTAATTAGGTTAAAGAGTCTTCCAACATCAGGAAGGAAAGGGTGAAACTTAAGGGCTGGAATGATAAGTTACCTAATTTTGGGGTGGGTGGGGATGGATTTTTAACTCATATCAAAAATGAAAATAAACTTCTGAGAAAATTAAATATTTTAAAATTTCATAAGTAGAAAGAAGGGTATAGTTACAAATTATTTTTCTTATGAGAACTTTTTTAAATTTAATTTTTATTTTATATTGGGGTGTAGTTGATTTACAGTGTATTAGTTTCAGGTGTACAGCAAAGCGATTCAGTTATACATTTACATATATCCATTCTTTTTCAGATTCTGATGAGAACTTTTAAGATCTACTGTCTTAGACATATATATTATTAAATGATCACCACAATAAGTCCAGTTAAGGAGAATATAAAAATGAATATTTATTAAATCTTTAGGGACAGGAAGACTTTCTAATCTAAGCTTAGAAATGATACAAGAAATTCTAAAGAAACAGTTTATCAGATTTGACCACTTAAGGATTTTTTAACTTTTTGCTGATAATTTATTGAAATATACTCTAAGTGCAATTAACTGGCTACAGGGACTTATTGTACAACACAGGGAATATAGCCAATATTTTATAATAACTATAAATAGAATATAACCCTTAAAAATTGTGAATCACTATGTTGTACACCTGAAATTTATATAATATTGTACATCAGCTATACCTAAAAAAAGCATGTAAAATATCTCATAATATTTTTATATTGATTACATTTAAAATATTGTGGATATGTTCGATTGAATAAAATATATTATAAATACATACATACATACAGTTTAACTGTATCTGTTTAAAGTTTTGACAGATGTATATATTCATGAAACCACCAGCACAGTCAAGATACAGATTTTTGTCACCCCCCAAAAGTTTTCTAATACCTTTTTGCAGATCATCTTTTCCCCCAGCTTCTGGCTTTAGGCAACCACTTACTAGCTTTCTGTCACTGTAGATTAGTTTGCATTTTCTAAAATGTTATATAAATGGACATGATACATTCTGTACCCTTTTGAGCCTGGCATTTTTCACTCAACATGATTTTTAGGTCATCCATGTTGTTGTGTGTATCAATAGTTTTTCCTTTTTATTGCTTTATTGATGAGTAGTATTCCACTGTATGGATGTAGCATAAAATTTATCACACTAATAATTTAAAACTCTAAAAAGTATTCAAAAGGGGAATTAAAAGACAAAAACACAAACCAGGAAAACTGTTTTTGGTGATTAAAAAAAAAATGAGTTGCTGTTTCTTTTCTATGAAGAGCTCTAACTTTATCAACATGAAAACACTGAGTGCCAGGTCATGGATGTTCAGAGGACGTGAGGTTAGTTAACAGATACGTGGAAGCACATCAGATGCATGCTACCACTAATGTAAATTACCACTAATGTAAATTAGTAAATTAGTAAAGAGTAGATAAAAGGTACAGTGAAGTAAACAAAAGGTGAAGTGGAATTTATAATATGAATGTCCAGTCATAGTGGTGGGTTAAGAGGGGAGTCAGATGCAGCCTTTGAAAACGTTTACAGATAGTTTACAACAACATGGTAGATGCGAATGGTAGATTAAGTTTTAAAAGCAAGATATGAAACTGTAAAAGTGAATATGATTTCCCAATACATAAAAAAGGGAAGTCAATGAATGAATAGGAAGAATAGACTAGAAGGAAAAGTACTAAAATGTTAGCTGTAGTTGGAGTTGGGTGATGGGACCTTGGATTAATTTTTTTAACCTTTAGTCTCTATTCTATTTTTATATTTTTCTCAAATTTTTATTTAATGAACATACGACTTTCATAATGAAATCTTAAATTATTAAAAAAAAAAAAAAAGGGACTTCCCTGGCCGTCCAATGGTTAAGACCCCATGCTCCCAATGCAGCAGGCCCAGGTTTGGGCCCAGGTTTGGTCCCTGGTTGGGGAGCTAAAATCCCACATAACACAACTAAGCCCATGTGCTGCAACTAGAGAAGCCCACAGCCAAAAATCAATAAATAAAAATTTTAAAGTATATATAAACTAACTTTAAAAAAAAACCTTTTCCTCTAAGATCAGGAGCAAGACGAAAATACTTGCTTTTGCCACGTCTATTCAACATAGTATTGGAAGTCCTAGCCAGAGCAATTAGGCGAGCAAAAGAAATAAAAGGCATTTAAATTGGAAAGAAAGAAGTAAAAGTAGCTCTGTTCATGGATGACATGATTTATATGTAGAAATTCCTAAAGATTACACACACACACACACACACACACACACACACAAACTGTTAGAATTAACAAACGAATCACCAACGTTGCAGAATATGAAATAAACAGATAAAAGAACAGTTGCATTTCTGTACCCAAACTGTGAATAATCCGAAACGGTTCTTAAGGAAACAATTCCAGTAAATTTAACCAAGGAGTTGAAAGACTTAAAACACCAAAATCCACAAAACATTGCTGAAAGAAATTAAAGAAGACCTAAATAAATGGTAAGACATCCCACGTTCATGGGCTGGAAAACTTAATATTAAAATAAGATGATAGTACTACCCAAAGCAATCAATAGATTCAGGGCAATTCCTGTTAAAACCCCAATGGCATTTTTTGCAGAAATGAAAAAACCCATCCTGAAATTCATATGGAATCTCAAGGGACTCCCTTGCCAAAATAGCCAAAATGATCTTGAAAAAGAAGAAAGTTGGAGGACTCACACTTCCTAATTTCAAAACTAGCTACAGAGCTACAATAATTGTAACAGTGTGGTATTGGTGTAAGATTAGATATGTAGACCAATGGAGCAGAATAGAGAGCCCAAAAAGAAAGTCTTGCTTATATGGTCAAATGATTTTCAACAAGGGTGCCAAGATCATTCAATGAGAAGAGGACAGTCTTTTCAACAAACAGTGCTGGAAAAACTGGATATCCACATGCAAAAGAATGAAGTTAGACTCTTACCTTACACTGTATACAAAAAAAAACTCAAAATGGAGTATAAGCCTAAATGTGGGAACGAAAACTATTAAATTCTTAGAAGAAAACATAGGAGTAAATCCTCGTGACCTTGGATTAGGCAGCAGTTTCTTGGATTTGACACCAAAAGCACAGACAACAAAAGAAAAAAATATATAAGTTGGACTTCATCAAATTTTAAAACTTCTCTGCATCAAAAGACTCTATTAAGAATGTGAAATGCAGCCCACAGAATGGGAGAAAATATTTGCAAATCATTTATCCGATAAGGGATTAATATCCTAGGAAGAGATGATATTTTCAGTTTAGGAGAAAAGACCCTGTACTTCCTATATCTCCTAAAACTGGGTGTGGGTAAGCACATCTATAACTGAATCCCAGTAAACCACGTAATGTGAAAATAACTGGACTGACATTCACCATATGTGTTCTGACAGTAGATGTGAGGGCTTGTATCATGCATATGGCTTTTCTCAGTGATGCTCCCTCTTTTTCTCTTTAGGATTCCACCAGTATTGTTGCTGCCCTTCTGATAGACTTCAAAAGTTCATTGCTTCCCCATCTTCCAGTGCATTTCCGTGGATCAAACAATTTTCTGATGATTGCCCTTTTCCCCAAATCCAAGATATACCAAACATTTTACTCAGAGGTAACATCAATCATTATTCAGCAAAACAATTACTACCCTTTTTCCTAGCAATTTAGTTGGTAAGGCAATGTTTCAGGGCTAACAGTGAGGTGCTGAGAGGGAGAGTTGGGAGGGCTGGTGTGAGGGTGGCTGCTTCTGATCTTTTTGGGTTCTGGAATAGACTCTTGCCATTGAAAGGTGAGAACCTAAAGGAACTGAACAAAAGGCTTTCTAACTTCTAAGAAAAATATTCTTTGTTCCTTATAAGTCATAATTAGACTCATTTTCCTTTTAGCTACTTTATTGAGTTGTTAGGCCCAACCTACTGGGTCAGAGCTCTCTACCCCACCCCAAACTCTCGCTCCCCATGGTTCATAGGCCCTGCCCTTGCAAGTGGTTCCACCTGGCAGGCTGCACACCATAGGCTTTCAGCACAGATTGCACGAGTGAGGGAGCTCACCAAGAATTATACAGCCTACTTAGAGACCAAGCAGTAGCCAGAGTCATACAAATGGCCAGTCTTATTCTGGTGGAAATGCTTGGAAAGGTGTGGTGCAACAGCTTTTGAGAGGACAGTCCCTCCCTCAGGATAGACTCGTAGAACAGGGAGGAGGCAAGAACTGGCCTTGGCTGCAGAGCGGCTTTTAGGGCCTGTCTGTGTCTCCATCTTACTGCCAGCTGGTCCTTCTACCTCCTTGTGCTTGTCCTTTCAGTCTAGGAACCTAGAGATTCTCTTCAGCTATTCCTCTGCCTCTAGGCAGGAGTTGCTTGAACTCCTTCTGTCTGGCCCTATCACCAGGGAAAACATGCCCCTGCTGCCAGAACAGTATTACCTGATACCTTCCTCTGTGCTTCCTGGCCTCTTAAGGAGCAGAATCCCTGGGAGAAGAACCCAGAAAGAAATTCTAGTTTTTAAAAATACAGAACAGAATTGCTTCAGGCCTCTATTTTTGGAACAAACTTGTTTGTTATGATGGTTTTTCTCTGTACTGACAGTCTAGATTTTCAACAGCCATCAAATCCCCATGTGGGTTCCATATCCTGTTGTTGGGTTAAAAGTGTTCTTTGCTCAAATTCTGTTTTGTTTAGGTCTTCTCCCCCTGGCAACAGCAGGCTAACTCAGGGCTGTCTTTAAAAGTGATCCAGGAAGATGGATTATCTGTGGAACAAAAGAGATTGTAAGTGGCTGCCTTCAGTGTTTATGCTTGCTTCCCTAGGCTGTGTGTGTCTGCTCTCTCTGCAGGATGACTTGTGTTATGTAACACAGGGGTCCTGGCTTCTGAAAGGGCCGACACAATCATTCCAGTGCTGCCAACTTGCAGGTAGCCAGTGCCCTTGGGGAACAAAAGTCAAGAGAGATGAAATCCACCAAGAATCAGAAACCTGTAGTATTACCAAAGGTTTTAGGCCAGGCTTCCTATGTGGGCAAACCAGTCATCTTGCATTAATGCCGAATTTTGCTTAAGTCAGTGAGATGCTTGTTTTAGAAGTATTGACTCTGTCACGGGACTTTGGCTTGAAAATATCAGAACAAGTTATGTAAAGTATGTTTGCTGTAGAGAGATGGAATTCTAATCTGTGAGCCTTTGATATTCCAGACACTCCAGTGCACAGAAGCTCTTCAGTGTCCTGAGCCATTCTGCTGGGGAGAAACGGAGTCCTCTAAAGCTACTCTCAGCCAAACTCCCAGAGCTGGATGGGTGAGCTCTGTTTTTCTGTTTCTGACTTTTGAAATGTCAGAAACCTCAGAGTTGGTGCTTTCTAAGCTCCATTTTCTTTCTTTATAGCTTCTTAAGAATAATTATAAAAAGTAGTAGTGACACACCATATACAATTTTATTCTCTAGAGATATTCACTAAGGTTTCTTTTCAGCAATTAAATAAGTTTATCATGTGAATGGGCACATTCAGGCAAGGCTGGTGATGGTAACATAATAGCATTGTTTTTCTTTTTCTAGGTTTCTCCAGCATTTTGCCGTCAGCAGCGTTAGTCGGGAACCCATGATGAGGACCCATCTCCCTGTCCTGCTGCAGCAAGCTGAAATCAACCCTACTCACACAGTAGAAAATGACAAGGTACAGCAGCTCACCAAATAAGCTGGGAATTCATGGGAAGATAATCCTGATAGCCTGCCCTTAATCTTCAGTGTCAATTAACAAAAGGAGCTCAGGCAGAGTCCCTTTTATAAGACTCTCCACCTCCCTGGATACTGATGTAATGATACACATGAAACCTGCTCTATATAATGACTGTGTACAGGCATCTACATTAACCCCAGCTGAGCCCCATAGCAATGATGAAACCCTGGCATATTGCTGTGCCTTCCCCTTGCTCCTCCAGGTCTTCCAAACTCCTGCTCAGTACTCTCATGCCATCAGCTCTTTCTGGTTGCAAGGACTTACCTGACACATTGAGCTTCGTAAGGGGAAGTGTTAGCAAGACCTTGCTAGCACCACCAGGATAAGGTGACACTTTATAAACACTGTCTTCCCAAGAGTGGATTTTAATCTGCTCCTGCTTCACACGCCTCTCCTCTTGACTCCTCCCACCATTTCTTTGGAACCATATGTCATAATATGCTCAAAGAGGGCATTTATTTCTGTGCAAATCTAGAAGACACTCAGATGCAAAAGGAAATAGAAGCATTAAGCAGTCAGAAGCCTCATTTTTCCCTTAAGCAAGAGTTTAAAAATGAAAATGTTATATTTTACATATTTTTTTAATATATGTATTGATATTTCATATAACAAAGTGCTACAGGACTGGCCTTAAAGTAAGAAGGTATCTGGCTGTGAGCATGTTTGCTGGGATTTGAGAGGCTGAGGCGTAGGTGCTGAGGAATGGGAACCAAGATGGAGAAATTTGGATGGGAAGAGTATAAACAGAAAGTCAGTTACATGGAGTACTGCCCACAGGCACAGAAAGGGATACATACTAAGGGTCTGGTCAGAGGGGAGGAGGGAGAACTGTTTCCCATAAAAGAGGCATCCATAGCCATCTCTGTGCTGATGGGACTAGCTCAAGTGATGAGTGCCACCAAGTTGAACTTCACTCCAGACCTGTCCCAGTGAGTCTTGTGTATTGTGAAATAAAACATACTTAAAGAAGCCCTTGCCATGCTATGTCACTGACATCGTTATCCTTCAGCAAATGCACGGTTCCTTTCTTCCTCTGCTTGACCCCTTCTTTGTTGGTGAATTTCTTGAGTTGCTTTGGAATGTCTGCCTGCAGAGGGCCCTGTTTTCATGTGGTCGTGTGCCAAGATTAGGAAAGTGCAGCCTGGCACCTCTTCTCCCCATCAAGATTGAGAAGTGCTTCCTCCACCCAGTTTGTTTCCTTAGCTCAGGCCCTGTGGCTTGGAAGGCACAGGCCACTCCCCTCCTTCGCTGAGTTTACGACACCAATTTAGCCTGTGGCATTTTTGTCCCAAACCTCCTTTCTGCCCAGTATTTTCCATTATACTTTTTTTGTTTTTTTAGCTTATTGGGTATAGCTGCTTCACAATGTTGTGCTAGTTTCTGCTGTACAGCGAAGTGAATCAGCCATATTTATGCACATATCCCCTCACTTCTGGATTTCCCTCCCATCTAGGTCACCACAGAGCGTTGAGTAGAGTTCCCTGTGCTATACAGCAGGCTCTCACTAGTTATCTGTTCCACACATAGACTGATCTAGTCACAGCCTGCTCCATGGAAATTATTATAGTAACGCTACATTGTTGTATATGGTGTTTGCTATGTGCCAGACACTGTTGCATGCATTTTGTTTACATATATTAACTTAGCTAATCATTACATCCACCCTGCAAGGTAGATTCTGTTGTGAGCCCAAGGTCACATAGCTAGTGAGTGCTGGTGCTGAGGTTCAAACCCATAGAACCTGGCTCAAGAAGTCAGTTCTTTTAACCTCTTGCACAACGCTGCCTCCCAGTTGAATCACAAACCCACATGGCTTTTCTTTCATGTAGGTAATTATCAGCATTGTAACTGGCCTCCCAGGCTGTCATGCTAGCGAGCTCTGTGCTTTTCTGGTCACTCTGCATAAGGAATACGGCAGGTTAGTATGGCTGCTGCCTTTGCTTTGGGGAAAGGGATTCTATGTCTGGGTCTGCCTTGGCACTGGGAAACCTTCTTGTATTCTAGTTTGGCTTGTATTCTAGTTTGGCAAGATAGACAGTTAACCAGATAAGGAAAATAGTATATTAGCTAGTGAAAAGTGCTATGGAGAAATTAATGCAGAGAATGCTATAGGGAGTGCTGGGCTGGGGGAGGGATTCCAGTTTTAAATTGGGTACTCAAGGAAGACCTCACTGAGAAGGTGACATTTGAGCAAAGGCCTGAGGAAATGGGGGAATGAACCCTTGGGTATCTGGGCAAGAGCCCTGTAGCAGCAGGACCAGCATGGGCAGAGGCCTGGGAATGTGCCTGGTCAGCAGGGGAATTCAGGACCAGGGTGGTTAGAACTTGAGAGCTGGTGGATGTGATCCTTCCGTGACCACAAGGGGACTGCGTGAGCTCAGGTGGAACTGGGACATGCTGGCTTAGGCAAAATTGGGGAAATCATTCATCCATCACTTCCATTTGGCTGGCAGATTGCTAAACAACCCTTGCCGACCAGGCTTTTTTTTTTTTTTTTTTTGCGGTACGCGGGCCTCTCACTGTTGTGGCCTCTCCCGTTGCGGAGCACAGGCTCCGGACGCGCAGGCTCAGCGGCCATGGCTCACGGGCCTAGCCGCTCCACAGCATGTGGGATCTTCCCGGACCGGGGCACGAACCCATGTCCCCTGCATCGGCAGGTGGACTCTCAACCACTGCGCCACCAGGGAAGCCCCCCGACCAGGCTTTTAATAACTAGTTGCTCTACCTCAAAGTAAGGGATACTGGGCTTCCCTGGTGGTACAGTGGTTAAGAATCCACCTGCCAATGTAGGGGACATGGGTTCGAGCCCTGGTCCAGGAAGATCCCACTTAGTTGCTGCGGAGCAACTAAGCCCATGTGCCACAACTACTGAGCCTGCTCTCTAGAGCCCGCGAGCCACAACTCCTGAAGCCTGTGTGCCTAGAGCCCGTGCTCTGCAACAAGAGAAACCACCACAGTGAGAAGCTCGCGCACCGCAACAAAGAGTAGCCCCCGCTTGCAACTAGAGAAAGCCCGCACACAGCAGCAAAGACCCAACACAACCAAAAATAAATAAATTAAATAAATAAATTTATTTAAAAAAAAAAAAGGCAAGGCATCCTGCAGGAGGCCATATAGCAGAATTGAGAAGACTGAAATCACCTAGAAGTTTGGGAGTTTAGAGTGGGAGATTGTGGGGGGGGCGCTGTGGGGAGCCTCCTTCATGAGTACTCAATAGCTAACGAGTTCCTCCCTCATTTCCATTGCTTTTGTTCTGTAAAGAATCTGAATTCTTCACCCTACCCATTATCCCATTATTCTTTTTTTTGACTGTGCCACGTGGCATGTGCGATCTCAGTTCCCCAACCAGGAATTGAACCTGGGCCACTGCAGTGAAAGTGCTGAATCCTAACCACTGGGCCCCTAGGGAACTCCCCCTCCCTCCATTACTTATTCTTAGCAAGAATTTTACTGAAAACTGGACTGAAGCCATTTTACTGAATGATCTTTCAGGAAGCGACTGCCTGTTCAGGAGTCTTTCTCAACTCTGAAATCTGTTGGTCATGTGCTTATCTGACCTTTTTTCCTGTGGCAAGGCATTTCCTGCCAAAAGCTCCAGTGGTAGTGATTGCAGGATACAGGGCTCCCCACCCAGCCAGTGCACTCTGCCTATTTCTGTGGTGCCAGGATTGCTTTCTCCTGTATGGGTTCACTGGACAGAGAGTCTGTGGGTGTACTGGTCACATTTGAATCCACTGGCAGAGCCTATGGGCCTGGTCCTCATGCTGAGATTACACTTGCCATTTCCAGGTGGATGGTATACCGTCAAGTCATGGACAGCTCCGAATGTTTTCACGCTGCCCACTTCCAGAGATACCTTTCCAGTGCCCTGGAGGCCCAACAGAACTGCTCTGCCCGCCAGTCAGCCTACATACGCAAGAAGACCAGACTACTGGTGGTGTTACAAGGGTGAGCTCTGGAAGCCTTTTGGGGATAGTGGGGTAGGGTGGTGACCTTGCCATTATTGTTATTTCATGTGTGGCTAACTTGGGGCACAGAACAAACACACATGCATGAGAAGTGTCTGTGTTACACAGATATGCCTTCAACAAGAACTGTTGCCATCCTGTGGCCCAGAGTGACTGGTGAAGATTGCACACAAGTTTTAAGTTTGGCCTCAACATCATAATATCCTCAGAAGGCAGAGAGTTAGGGAGGTGGTTTTCTGGGCAAGATTCTTTGATAATTCTTCTAACAGTAATGGTCCCTAAGCTTCTTCCTTTGCCACCGAGGCAAGGGAGCTTCAGTTTTTTCAGTCCTCCCTCCTGTGGAGTTGCAGAGACAGTCCCCACACTCTAGTCTCGAGCCCCATCATCCACGGAATGGCTAGTGCAGGAGGGTTTCCTTGGACCCTCAGTGAGGAGGATGAATAATCCAGTTGGGCAAGGAGCTCCCTGTGAGGACAGTTTCGGAGTGTGTACCACTGCTTGGGGAGCCCTGGCTGCAAGGAGCTTCCCTTGACCTGTTCTAAGAGCTTCCAGGGAGGAAGCAGGCCCATCATCCCCTGGGCCCAGAGGAGAACGTGTCAGATCAGGAAAACATGGGCTGTGCTCTTTGCTGCTGTCATTATAGTTGGTGATAAAGAAGCTTTTGGCAGTTCTCACAAAGTGCTTTTGTGCTATGCTGTGTTTTTTTGTGCTCATAATAATTAGTATTTGCAACTGGCTAATTATTTCCAGTAGAGAATAGGCCTGGATCCAAAACCCTGTTTGGTCTCTGGGGTGTGATGGTGAGGACTGGAGGAAAGCCAGGCCGATGGTGCTGCAGGAGGCAGGTGGGAGTATGTGCCCTGCCAGGCCATCTTTCCTCTTCTTTAGATCTTGTTCTTACACCTGCTTTGGGCTTCCCTTCTGTTGACCCTTTTGTCCTACTAGTGGGCTGAGGTTGTGGAAGCCACAGAGCCAGAAGGCTAGAAACCACTTGTTTTCCATCGCTTCTAATGGTCAAAGGAATGGGTTGGCCTAGCTTCATCACCTCCTGCTGCTTCTCCAGAGTTGAGTCATTGGGGCTGTGGACCTGGAGTCAAATTTGGTAGCTTGACATTGTGCAGCTGAGGTCATTTCCATCTTCCATTACTTCAGAAAGCATTGTTGACTCCTTGTCTCTAACTGTACAAGTCTGCAAAAGTGCTAGCTGTCCTGGCTGCTCTGGACTGCAGTGACAGTGTATGGCCAGCCCACTTGTACTCTCAGACCCAGTTCTTGCCCAGTCATAGCCCCAGGACACTAGGAACCTCAGATGTATTTCCTGCTGTGGTGCTCACTATGACACTGTTATTACAGGCTGGGCCCATTCTCTTGAGGCACAGCAGGGAACACATGGCAGCCTCTTTGTAGCATGTCCATCTCCTTGGGGCTGGGCCTGAGAGCCCAGTATTGAGGTTGTTGGTGAGGGGACACCCCAGAGGCTTCTCAAGTTGAGAATTTTATTCCTTGAATGTGGCCTTTATTTTGATTTACAGGATTCTGTGCTGTAGGGCAGAGTTTTCTTTTGCCCCTAGAGTGGCCTGGTCCCATTCTACTTACTACAGCAGGTAGGCAGTGGTACTGAGCTTTGACATCAAGTGGATTATTAGGTTGTTGTTTTAAAAATTAATGTATTTTGAAATGATAAAATTTCAGGAATGGAGGACTGATTAGTGGTTGCCAGGAGTTAGGGATGGGAGTTGGGGGCAGGAGGGAGGTGGGTGTGGTTATAAAAGGGCAACATAAGCAAGCTTTGTGGTGAGGAACTGTTCAGTATCTTTATCGTGGTGGTGGAGCCTACACAGGTGACAAAATTGTATAGAACTTAATACATACACAAATAAGTAAAACTGTGGAAATCTGAGTTTTAATAATTTTAAGGAATTTGAGGGGCTGTATTTGTTTATACTCTGGAACATTGTAAAATTATTCTTTACATTATCTACATTTAAAACAGTATTGCGCAAAACAAAAATTGAATTAATGTAAAACGAGGTAAAATTGTAGGCTTAAATTGCAAATGTAAAATAGAGCCCGAAAGACAATTGTATGGAATATGTTGTTTCAGAGGAAAGAAAGTTAAAGCCCTGCTGGGTTTTTCGTTTCTGTTTTTTTGGGGGGTTTTGTGTTTTTTTTGCAGTACGTG
Organism: Grampus griseus; assembly: GCF_964374135.1. NCBI lineage: Eukaryota > Metazoa > Chordata > Mammalia > Artiodactyla > Delphinidae > Grampus > Grampus griseus. The sequence continues at coordinate 59,248,629 of NC_139008.1, forward strand.
GGCCTCTCACTGTTGTGGCCTCTCCTGTTGCGGAGCACAGCCTCCAGACGCACAGGCTCAGCAGCCATGGCTCACGGGCCCAGCCGCTCCGTGGCACGTGGGGTCTTCCCGGACCGGGGCATGAACCTGTGTCCCCTGCATCGGCAGGCAGACTCTCAACCACTGCGCCACCAGGGAAGCCCTTGTTTTTGTTTTTAATAAAGAGAATACTGACAAGAAAGAGGCAATACAAAGAGTTAGTTTTTTGCCTTCATCATGCAGTTGGGGCAGTTTAGCCAGAGTGGCCAGGTACAGGCTTCATCAGTTGGATCGGTGTGCATCCTTCTGAGGTGAGGGCTGCCTCCTGCTGTCTGGAAGCCATGCCCAGGATGGTTATAAGGCAGGGGCTGGGCAGTAAGGGAGGGCATTAGCAGGCACACCATTAACAAGTAGAGTGATTGACACCAAAGACCTGCTGTCTGCTTCAGTGGCTCCTGGCTGCAGTGCCCAGATGCTTCACCTAGATACATTGGCCTCACCAAGAAGCCTGGGGCCTGTTTTTTGCTCTAACTTTTTTCCATTAAAATCAGTGAAAATTAATGTAATCCTCTGAAAACTTGGAAATTCCCCAGTCACCCTGTCTAAGGGAAATCTATTGTATTAAAATTGCCAAAATCCTCAGGACTGACTTATAAATGTTTCAGTTCTTTTTTTTTAAATTAAGATGATTATTATTTTTTATTTATGGTTGTGTTGGGTCTTCATTGCTGCACACGGGCTTTCTCTAGTTGCGGTGAGCGGGAGCTACTCTTCATTGCGGTGCGCCAGCTTCTCATTGCAGTGGCTTCACTTGCTGTGGAGCACGGGCTCTAGGTGCGCGGGCTTCAGTAGTTGTGGCTCGCGGGCTCTAGAGCGCAGGCTCAGTAGTTGTGGTGCACAGGCTTAGTTGCTCCGCGGCATGTGGGATCTTCCTGGACCAGGGATCAAACCCATGTCCCCTGCATTGGCAGGTGGATTCTTAACCACTACACCACCAGGGAAGTCCCTTTCAGTTCTTTTTAGACCTAAGAAATGAGAGTCTCTACAGCTTGTACCAAACATGGAAAGTAAAAAGCCCCCAGACACTTTTCTTTAGAAGAAGAGGAAAAAGCTGATGCTGAGGAGCAAGGCTAGGGCACTTCACCATGAGCATTAAGGCCATTAAACACAACTACAAAGAGATTTAAGGCAGTTTGTAAGCTTTGGGCCTGCTTACCAGAGTGTTACTGCAGTGTGAGGGGCTCTCCTAGCATCTAGGACCATCCAAACACTACAGAACCAGTGGAAAGCACTCTACATGGTCATATACACACATGCCCAGGCAGTGGGAGAAGCCTTCAAGAGAAACCAGGGAGCAGAGGGCTCGCTCTTTGTAGAACCTAGCACACCATGTTCTCTACTGAAGCGCCCACTGCTGTTTGGTCAGGACTGAGGCAGACCTGGGGTTGGGGGTGCTAATGTTGTTGTGTGGAGTAAAGTCAAGTACCGTTGTACAAATGAATTGTTTGTAGGAACTCAGGAAATAGCCCAGGCAGGCTGTACCTATCCCCCCAGCCCCAGGCTAAGACCAGGTCTGTATGATCAGCAAGGCTGCCCATCAGATTTGCCTTTTCCTCCGTAAGAACTGACCTTTTGTGATAGACTGGGTCAGTCAGGACAGTGTTCTTGGAGTGGCCAGGGGTCTGCCTGGAGTTCAATGTCCAGTTCATTCACCTGCCTTGCTTTAGGCACCATTGATTACAGCACCCAGCAACTACCTTACATTCTTATTGCAGAGACACATAATAAGCAAATTAGAAAATACAGTGTATGTAGCTGTAGTCAGTGCTTTGGAGAAGAATTGGGGTGAGGGTGGGGAGTATCAAGAGAGAGGATTGCTATATCCCATAGGCTGCATGAAGTCAGAGGACACCTCTCTCATAAGATGCCAATTGAGCAGAGACCCGAAGCGAGTTGAGGCAGTGAGGCTTGCAGACATCTGAGGAAAAGAGCATTACAGGAGAGGGGACAGGGAGTGCAAAGGTGAAATTATACCTGGCACGTTCAGGGAAGAGCCAGGAGGTCAAAGTAGTTAGATTCAGGTACAGGAAGAAATAGTAAGAAATTAAACTCATCCCTGCAGTGCGGGTCAGATCTTAGAGGGCTGTGTGGGCCATTGTAAGAGCTTTGGCTTTCAGGCCAAAGGGGGGATGGAAGCCACTCACTCAGTGGCTTACCTGATGGGGTTAGTATGACCCCTCTAACTTTTGTGTTGAAAACAGGTTATAGGGAGATACAAAGACAGATACAAAAAAAAACAAAAAAAACACACAAAAAAAAAAACACAAAAAAAAATACAAAAAAAAAAAAAGACAGATACAGATACAAAGACAGAAGCAGTTTGGACTCAGTGGTAGAGTGGGAGTATGAGCATAGTTATATTTTAAAGATTAAGAAAAAATGGAGTAAAAGAAGATGCCAAACAAACCTTTGGCCTCGCAGCTGAAAGAGTGGAATCTCCTCTGCTGAGAAGGACAAGACCTCAAGAGGAGCAGATGTGGGAGAGTTGGATCAGGAACATATTAAGTTGTAATTGAAAACATCAAATTGGCCCTGGAGGGAGTTCCAGGCAGGAGATACAAATGCAGTTGGTGTTTGACATGTGTCTACTGACTTGGAGATATGTCTCATAATCCCTCTTTCTCTTGCCTGCATGTTCTGTGAGATGAAAGGAGAGGAAAGAGCTATTAAAGAAAATATACCAATGCGGGAGATCCTAACTTGATTAGAAAACACCAAATCCCACCCTCAGAGCCCCAGGGTCACCTGCAGGCTTCTCATAAGGGGAGTGGGCAGTAGGGTTCTTTCTTCCACTCACTCTTGCGGTTAGAACTAATGGAACTCGGAAATACAGAAGCACTGTGGACTCCAGGGGCTCTAAATCATGAAGTGGGGTGACCCCAAGGAACCTAGTCGCAGTCTCCCCCTTTTGGTTTTCCTTCCACCCTTACTCAGCCACTCGGCAAGCATAACCCTCTTCCCGCACTCTAAAGCGTCAATCGGTAAACTAATTATTCCCTTTTTCCCCCCCAGCTACACAGATGTTATTGATGTTGTCCAGGCCCTGCAGATACATCCAGATTCAAATGTCAAGTCCTCCTTCACCATTGGTGCCATCACAGTGTGTGTGGAGCCCCTGAGCTGCTACATGGAGCACAGGTACATACTTAGGACCACCTCTGGCCCACAGGGTGTGTTGTGTTTAAGTGTACAGAAAGCAGTTTTCTCCCACCTCCCAGTAGGAGACACATCTTTACATGTGCTTATGTTTTGGAATGCATCAGTCTACCTTATATGTAATAAATGCCCAGTTGTCATTTGATTAGTGCTAGGTCCTCAGAGCCAGCATTTGGACTGGCAGCTTCTCACCACTTTGTGCACTGAAAAGTCACCCTTCTAGGACAGTGGGACTTGAAATAGCTTCTCCCAGAAAAAAAGAATGCCTATGGCAGGCTTTTATTTTCCTCTTTACTGCAGGGGAGGGGCTTTGTGTCCCAAGGCACTTGGAGTACCTCACAGATACTTTTTCATGTGGTTAAGCCATCTTAAAGCATCTTACCTCAGTTAATGACACTTATTCTCATTACAAACAGGTGAACTTTTTTTTCTACTTTGGAAGTAATAACAAAGAAAATTGAGTATAATTCACTCATAATCTCACTCAATGTTAACTATTATAATTTTTGTGAATTCCTTTCTGGTCTTTTATGTGCATGCTTTTTTACAGTTGTGGTATACATATAATTTTATATCCTTCTTCTTAGGTTAACGTATAGACATGTTATGTAAGTGAACATATATATGTTCCTGCAATTACAGTGGTAATTACATTTTGATTGGGTATGTAATCATTATGTGCATATATGGACATAATAGTCTTAACCAGCTCCGCATTGTTGGTAACATAGGATGTCTCCAGCTTTTCACTATCATAAATAATGCTATGAGAACATCTTTATCCATATAAATTTCTGAAATTTCAGATAATTTCCTTAGAATAGATTCCTCAAAGATATTAATTAATTGTATGATAGTTTTATTACTCTTTATTCATATTTCCAAATTGCTTTCTGAGTGGGTTTTGCAGTTTATACTGCCTCAGTGGTATCTAGAAGTACCTATTTCATCATGAGAGAAATCCTCACTGGGAAGTGTCAAACATTACAGTGTCCCTTCATAGAGCTATTTGACTTCCTCTCCCTTTAGCCTAGTAGAATGTATCCAAGGTCTTTAATCATGTGGTTTTTCTGGCTAGTCCATATTATTATCATCTCCTGGTAACTGATTGATCTATCCTTAGATCTTCATCTGGAAAAGCTCCCTTCTCGAGTCCCAAGTTGATATCTTTAGACTTCTCGTAGAATTTACATTAGAAGTTACTTCCCTAGTCACCTTAACTGATCCCAAGAAATGTCTTCACCATTCTCCCTTCTCTTTAGCTCTGACCTAGGTTCTGCTCTCCCATAATAAAGCTAAGGTGGTCTATTTTTCCTTCTGCCTTAGGTTAGGTTATTGTAGTGAATGCTGAGCATCCCCATTGTACTTCAGAATGCCATATTGAGTCTTACATGCCACTCTTTCTACCATCCATGTCTCTTCTTTTTCTGAAGTTTTTACGTAAAGATGAATGAAAGCAGAAAGGGGTCTAACAGGGGACTAGACACTACTAGACATATTAACATAGAAAGGTAGGAAAAGATAGTAATAAACAAAGAACAGACAAAGGTTACACTCTAGACAAGCACTCTTCTACACCGTCAATAAAAAGTTAAGGAGAAGAGAAACTAACAGGGTGGTGAGGGAAGAGCTCAAGGAAGAGATATAAAAGGTCTGGGGAAATGGGGAGGAGGGATCTTCCTGGGGTATTGGAAATGTTCTAAAACAGAATTGTGGCAATGGTTGCACAACTCTGTAAACAATTTACTAAAAATAATCATTGAATTGTATACTTTAAATGAGTAAATTTTATGGTGTACAGGTTATAAATAAAGCAGTTAAATAGAAAAGATCGGGGAAAAGGAATTTAGCTGACAAAAGCAGCTGAAAGATAAACTGTTAGAGTCCTAGAAAGAAAATAAAAATTTCACTATAGAAATGAAAATCTCAAAGCAGTGAGAAGTAAAAGTAGACACTGCTAAAACAAAATGGAAAGGAAATACGGAATTCCCGGGAGGTCCAGTGGTTAGGACTCCTCCCTTCTACTGCAGGGGGCACAGATCCAGTCCCTGGTCGGGGAACTAAGATCTCACAAGCCACACAGCCAAAAAAAAATTTTGAGAGGAAATAGACAAAGAAGTGAAGACAATTAGAGAAAAGAGAGGAATTATAGAATACAGATTTAGCTTTTGCAAGGACAGAAATCATTTCTGTTTAATGCTTAGTACATAGTAAGTGCTCATGAAGTGTCTGTGGAATAAATGAGTGTGCCAGCATGTGAGGAATAAGTGTCCTTGAAGAGAATTAAATAAGTAAATCAATAAACAAGCTAAAGATAAGCATATAATCTCTTTAAATATAGAAATAAGGGTAAAGTATATGAATTATAGTTATGGAATATAAAAATACAAATGACAAAATCAGGTGGGTTAAAAAGTATAAGAGATTAGGACTTCCCTGGTGGCGCAGTGGTTAAGAATCTGCCTGCCAATGCAGGGAACACGGGTTTGAGCCCTGGTCCGGGCATATCCCACATGCCACGGAGCAACTAAGCCCATGCGCCACAACTACTGAGCCTGTGCTCTAGAGCCCGTGAGCCACAACTACTGAAGCCCACGCACCTAGAGCCCGTGCTCCGCAACAAGAGAAGTCACCGCAATGAGAAGCAAGTGCACCGCAAAGAAGAGTAGCCCCCGCTCACCGCAACTAGAGAAAGCCCGTGTGCAGCAATGAAGACCCAATGCAGCCAAAAAAAAAAAAGTATAAGAGATCAAAAATAATATTTGTCAATAAATCAAAATTACTGATTTGCTCAGTTTTTAGATATTAATGAGAAATTTCCAAATTTACTTTTGAATCCATTCCAGAAAGTAATTTACTATAGTGGTTTACTAATGCTCTGTTGGAAAACTAATGATTAGCCCCTGTGCATGGGCTGTGGAGCTATTCTGTTTCATGTGCATGGGGGTGCATGTGGAATAGAATAAGAGAATTACGGGACTCATGATCAAGAATAGAAAGTTATTGGGACTTCCCTGGTGGTCCAGCAGTTAAGACTCTGCACTCCCAGCACAGGGGGCCGGGGTTCAATCCCTGGTCAGGGAACTAGATCCCACATGCCTTAACTAGAAAATCCCATGTGCCACAACTAAGACCCGGTGGCTCAGCCAAGTAAATAAATAAATATATTTTTTTTAAAAACTTGGTTAAAAAAAAAAGAATAGAAAGTTATTAAATAACATTAATCCCATTCCATTAAGAAAAAAATTAAGTGGGCCAGTGTTAAGCCCATAATTTTTTTTTTTTTAAAGAAGATGTTGGGGGTAGGAGTTTATTAATTAATTAATTAATTTTTGCTGTGTTGGGTCTTCGTTTCTGTGCGAGGGCTTTCTCTAGTTGTGGCAAGCGGGGGCCACTCTTCATCGTGGTGCGCGGGCCTCTCACTATCGCGGCCTCTCTTGTTGTGGAGCACAGGCTCCAGACGCGCAGGCTCAGTAGTTGTGGCTCCCGGGCCTAGTTGCTCCGCGGCATGTGGGATCTTCCCAGACCAGGGCTCAAACCTGTGTCCCCTGCATTAGCAGGCAGATTCTCAACCACTGTGCCACCAGGGAAGCCCAGCCCATAAATTTTTAAAAAGCAAAAACAATCTGGGAATTCCCTGGCAGTCCAGTGGTTAGGACTTGGTGCTTTCACTGCCCTGGCCTGGGTTCGCTCCCTGGTTGGGGAACTAAGATCCTGCAAGCTGCATGGCATGGCCAAAAGAAAGAAAGAAACAAAGGAGGGGGAGGGAGGGAGGGAGGAAGGAAGGAAAGGAGGGAGGGAGGGAGGGAGGGAGGAAGGAAGGGAGGGAGGAAGGAAGGGAGGAAGGAATCCATCCTTACATAGCCAACTGTGGTAGATTAAAATTATGGCCAGAGCAGAAGCAGCCCCTCCCATCAAGACCTGAAGAGTCGAATCTACTTCTCACCTGGGCATTGTGACTAGGCTTTGGCCAGTGGGACATCAAGAAGCATGAAACAAGCCAAGGCTTGAAAAGCATTTACACATTGGGGTTTGCCCTCTCTTGCTTCTGGGAGCTAAGACCACCATATGAAGAAGCCTGGGCTAGGCTGCTTGAGGATGAAAGACCATGTGGAGAGAGAGGCCCAGCCATCCATTCCTACCATTTGGACTGAGACCCCAGTTGGGCCTGTGAGTGAGACCATTTTAGATAATCATCAGCCCCAGCTGAGCTGCCCCAGGCCAAAACAACTGCCCATTCAACCTATAGAATCATGAGAAATAATAAATCATCATTATTTTAAGCCACTTAGTTTTGGGGTGATTTTTTATACTGCAACAGTGTAAGAAAATAGGTACACATATACACTCTTTTTTTTTTCCATACACTGTTGATAGGAATGTAAAATGATTTACTCTCTTTGGAGACAAATATGGCCATTCCATTGCTCAAATTTTATCATACAGTTATATTTTTACAAATGTGCAAAGATATATAGGTATAGGGGTGTTTGTTTCTGGCAGAATTTTTAATTCCAAACAGTAGAGCCCACTCCAGCATGTCTAGCTGGGGAGGAATTTACTAATGTACATTATAGCTTGCAGAGTCTCTAGGAGGGTCAGGCTGTATTGGCTAGGCAGCCAGGTGGAACACTCAAACTTCCTGTAGGGCTGCCCCGGTGAAGGGGATATCTCAACCACTTCTTCCACCAGAAAATGGAGTCTGCTTACCATACATTCCCTCACTCACCATGCTCATTGCCACTTGGAGTCTAGGTGGTAGAACTTCAGCCATATGCCTGCACCAGACGGCAAGAAAGGCTGGAAAAGCAGTTTTCTGCCATTTACGCCAGGGACGGGCTTCCCAATTCCAAGTCTGGGAAAGGTGTTTAGAAGGTACTGGGCAGTCTGAAATATGACAGGTGTGCTCTGCAATGTTCAAGACAACACTATTAATAATATCAAAGAACTGGAAATAATCCAAATGCTCAATTAGTAAGTGACTGGTTAAATTTGGGGATATTCATAATGGACTGCTATGCAGGCATTTTTTAAATTCAAGTAGATTTTTATCTTCTAACATAGAAAATGGCCATGATATTTTATGAAGTGAGAAAAACAAATTACCAAAACAATGTATATTTTTTAAATGTTTACTTGTATACGCATAGAAAATATCTAGAAGGATACATGCCAGACTGTGAAATGGTTGTTCCTTCTGGGAAATGACCAGTTCCTTGGGGGCAAATGTTGGATGATGGGAAAACCATTTGATATTTTATAGTATCACATATATTGCTTCTTTTAATGTAACAGCTTTATTGAAGTTTCTGTGGATATACTTATTCTGGACATTTCATGAATGGAATCATATAATATGTGGCCTTTTGTGTCTGGCTTCTTTCAGGGTTCATCCATGTTGTAGCATGTGTCAGTGTTTCATTCCTTTTTATTGACAAATATTTCATTGTATGGATATATCACATCTTTTTTATCCATTCATCAGTTGATGGACATTTGAGTTATTTGCATCTTTTGGCTATCATAAATATACTGCTATGAATGTTTATGTATTAAGTTTTCATATGGTTGTATGTTTTCTGTTCTCTTGGGTAGAATTACTGGGTCATATGGTAACTGTATATTTAACTTTTTTTTTTTTTTTTTTTTTTTTATTTAACTTTTTGAGGAACTGCAAACTTACCCAAAGCCACTATACCATTTGCATCCTCATCAGCAATGTATGAGGGTTCCCATTTCTCCACATCTTCACCAATACTTGTTATTTGTCTGTCTTCAATAATATTACAGTTTAGGGCTTCCCTGGTGGCGCAGTGGTTGAGAGTCTGCCTGCCAATGCAGGGGACACGGGTTTGTGCCCTGGTCCGGGAGGATCCCACATGCCGGAGCGGCTGGGCCCGTGAGCCATGGCCGCTGGGCCTGTGCGTCCGGAGCCTGTGCTCCGCAACGGGAGAGGCCACAGCAGTGAGAGGCCCGCGTACCGCAAAAAAAAAAAATAATAATAATAATATTACAGTTTAGTAGGGAGGACGATATGCAGAGAAGGAAAGGAGTGAGCCAACATTTGTTTTCCACTGTTTGTTAGACACTGTGATGCTTTACCCCTTTCAAACCTCAAAATCCCCTTTAGGTATTTTGGGAGGCATTTAAGGTAGGCATCATTACCATGTTTTACCATGAGGAAGCTGTTGCTCAGAAAAGTTAAATAATTTTCCAAATGCCACACCCATGACATGTACACAATTAATCATGATATAGGGTAGGAAGTGCTGTAATAAAAGATTCATGTAATTTTATAAGAATTATAAAAAAGCAATAACTCATAGTTGGATTAGTAAAGAAAGCCAGCATATGAATTTGAAGGACAGGGATGCCAGAGATGCCAAGATATGAGAAGAAATTGCATGCATGTGCAAGTCCATGTGTTCTGAGTATTTTCTTTGCACCTGTTTAAAGTGAGCAGCTTAATGGCCCTCTACCCTGTCAGGGGTTTAAAACATGAGCATCCAACCTGTGATTGTATAAGATGCCTTGAGGGGAAACATTGCTCAGCCTTGTCTAAGATGCCACTGGTGTGAATTTCTGTGGGCTACTGCAAGAAAGCAAGCAGGGCACTGAGAAGGGCTTTTAAGGGCATGTACTCTAAAGTCACAGGTACTTACTTGATGGGGACAGTCATTTTTCTAAGAATGCATTTGCTGTGTGGCTGGCCATTCAGTGGACTATGAATGCAGTGAAGTCAGTGACCTCTATTCTTGGGAGACTCTGGTGCGGATGTCTCTTCCTTTGCTCCAGGGCTCCTGACCTTGCTCAGAGCACATGGGGATTCTCCCATGGAATTCTTTAGAAACCATGAAGGAGTCAGGCAAGTGAACTAGATCCACAGCCCAAAGTTGTATTCATCCAGCACACTCATCCACCAAATTTGGTTCCAAATGCTGTGTGTCTGGCTGTTGTCAGAAATCAAATTAAAAGATGAGGATTTGCCACCACCAAGAAAATTGCAGGAGAGAAACTCCCCTCAGTGTTTTGAACAGCACTAATACCTGCCAACTACACCAGCAACAATTCAGAGGGTGGCTTCATCAAGCATCTTATTTGCAGGGGAAGAAAGCACAGGAGCTCTGTGGTGCCAAATGAACCCGGGTCCCTGTATAAGCTCTCCCATTTCCTAGCTGCATGTGGGACCTTGGGCCAAGTGCTTAGCTTGCTTAGCCAACCTAAACCCACTCTTTGTGGTTTTTAGGTAGCCAAGGCACAGGGTGGATGTGAGAATAAAATTGTATATATGAACTGCTTGCACAGTGCCCAGCCCGTGGTAAGAACTTGATAAAAGGCAGCTATTCTCATTAGTGTTAGCTTTCTTCTCTAAGAAGAGCACTGTGGTGTTTTAGAAGTTTTAAAGCACTGAGAATATGGGCTTTTCTCTGGAGCTTACTGCAGAGCTACAGTTGTTAACTCACACTTTGGATTAGTCACCCTCAATCCAATCAGTCAGTTTCCTACATTTCATTCACCGTTTGAGCTCAGAATAGGATTAAAGGGAAACCAGGATTCTGTTGTGCACATAAAGGGAAATATGGCAACTTTGGTACTGAAGGCCCTTGGCACAGTTAGGTAAAATAATTCTCATTTTCCCTTGAAATTTCCCCTTTACTGTCAGGACAGTATCTCTTTGGGAGGGTGGAAAAGAAGACCAAGTTCTCTTTCTCCATTTCTTATAGTCTTGAGAGCTGGCCCTGTCCTCAGTATCCCCTCTTCAACATTCCACCAAGAGTTGGCCACTTTGGGACTTCTGTGGGGTTTCTGGCTTAGGGGACTTTGGTTCAAAGCTATGAAAACCTTTTGTATAATCATGGCTATCCTTAATGTTCAGTGTTGCCTGCCCGTTGCCCCACTGAGTAAGTCATCTTGTATGTTAGTGATATTCACATTTTTGTGAGAAATAACCAATGAAAATTCTGAGATTAATGGTTTTAAAATATTTCTTTTTTCTCCCTAGCTTTCTCTTTCCTAAATGTCTCGACCAGTGTTCACAAGGTAAGCAATATGCTCTGTTTTCGCTTGCAAGCCTTTCAAATTATGTTTAGATGCGACAGACTTTTCTTCATGCTCCCACCTACCATTCTGAAATCTAAAGCAAATAAAACTGATCCAGGGAAGACTTGGGCATTTTTTGCTTTTATCATATTTGATAGGCAGATTTCTTCCGAGAGTTTGTCTCTTAATGATAATAAATTGCCATGGCAACACCTCTTCTGAGCTGGCCTTAAGTCTGCCCTGGCCTTCCAGCTAATGTCAGTGGACTGAATAGGTATTCCTAGCCTGTGGATCAGCAAGATTTTGATGCATTTCTCCTGTCCCATGAGTGAGAATATGGCCGAGTAGAACCTCCTCCCTTAGTCCCCTGCTACATATACTGAAATTTTCCACGTCTCCTTTATAACATTTAGAAAAATCCACACATCCTGTAGGTTACACTCATCCTTGCATTGTCCTACCTTCTGGCAGCCTGGGAGCAGCACTTTTTAGTCATATTAGCTATGATGGCTGGAGACCCAGAATAAATTCTAAATTTCCTACAGTTAGTGATAAAATACTTATTGTTGTCAGAAGGCCTGGGGTCTGGGCTTCCTGAAACAGCCCAGCAAGTAGAAATCAGATGGAAGAAAAGAACTCAGTGTCACCAGCACGGTTTTGCCCTGCTGATGCCATTGCCAATCCACAGGGAATGGAGACAACAGAGCATTCGTAGAGCTGTTGTCTTGGGGAAGAGCTGAGCTGGAGGCTGTGCAGGGCAGGAGGCCGGGTCACTGGAGAGAAGAATGTGTGTGTTGGACTGCTGCACCAGGGAGTCTCAAGTCTAGCTTTTAGAGGCCCCTGTTGCTTTCTAGGCACTGCACCCCAGAAGCAGAGTTGAATGGAGGTTGGCTGGGTCTATCTACCGTGTCCACCCCAGGTAGATTAAAGAGATTTTATAGGGGCTGGGTTAGTAGGATCTGGTAACAGACTAGATGGGGGGACATTGAAAAAGGGGGTATCTGGAGTGACTCCTAGGTTTCTAGCTTGGGAGATTGGAAAGGTTGGTGGTACCTATCCTTGAAATAGACTACATAGGAGAAAACATAGGTCCAGGAGATAACCAAAGAGAGCTGTCTGGTCCTTCGATAAATGTTTGGAAGTCATGATCAAAGCCAACGGTGTGGGCTGTAGTAAGCCCCTCTGACTATATGATCGATCATATAGTGATCGATCACATAACTGATCACATGAAGATTGCCACCCTAGTGCCCCTTGGCTTCTTGACACTTTCTCCTTCAGTGCCCCTCTTCTTTTTTTGCATGTGGGAAAAAGATGATCAGGCTACCTTGGCAAAGAACCTTAAGCAAGTGTTCTGTCTTTACTGTCCATGAACCTGGGCCAGTATTGCAAGAGGAAAGCTCTTTTAGGCCAAGACAGAATGAGTTCTGTCTGGGATTTTGTAGGCATATTTCATTAGCACTGCCTTCCAACTCATTGTTCAAAGGTAATGTGTGTCAATTCTGTACTTATATAAAGAAAGCTAGGGTGGGGGTGGGAGGACTTCCCTGGTGGTCCAGTGGTTAAGAATCCGCCTTCCAACGCAGGGAACTCGGGTTCGATCCCTGGTCGGGGAACTAAGATCCCACATGCTGCGGGGCAACTAAGCGCGTGCACTGCAACTGCTGAGCATGCGAGCCACAACTAGAGAGCCTGCATGCCACAACTACAGAGCCCACACGCTTTGGAGCCCGCATGCCACAAGAAGAGAGAAGCCTGTACACCACCACAAAAGATCTCATGTGCCACAACTAAGACCCAACGCAGCCAAAAATTAAATAAATAATTTTTTTTTTTTTTTTTTTTGCGGTACGCGGGCCTCTCACTGCTGTGGCCTCTCCCGTTGCGGAGCACAGGCTCCGGACGCTCAGGTTCAGTGGCCATGGCTCACGGGCCCAGCCGCTCCGCGGCATGTGGGATCCTCCCAGACCAGGGCACGAACCCGTGTCCCCTGCATCGGCAGGCGGACTCTCAACCACTGCACCACCAGGGAAGCCCAAATAAATATGTTTTTAAGAAAAGAATTAAAAGAAAAAAAAAAAAAAAGAAAGCCAGGGGAATTCCCTGGCAGTCCAGTGGTTAGGACTGCCACAGCCTGGGTTCAGTGCCACAGTCACTCCCACAGCCTGGGTTCAGTCCCTGGTTGGAGGCGTAAAAAAAAAAAAAGAAAGCTGGGAATGTGATCAGATGTAGACAGATAACCTTGAGGCCATATATGCTGTTTTCTGAACTGCAAAGGGCTTGTTAAGTGATAGTGCCTTGGTAGACATCTTCCCCTTACATCTGGGCCAAGAGGACACTATAGACTGATCTGACCTAATTCACCATGGGCATGGACCTTCTGGGGAGAGAGGAGATAAAATGCAAGTATTTCTTCTTCCTCAGAGATTTGGTGGCTCTCTTAGAGGTAGAATCTGCCACCGGTAGACAAACATTTTACTTCCTAAGGGAGCAGTTGCCTCCCTTCGCTCCTGTTCATGAGTTAAGCTCCCTGATTCATTGCTTTTACAACAAAGGATTATTTTACAATGAGAAAAGCACTGTATTGCAGCCACAAGATGATGTGTGTATTACAGAGATCCAAGGATTAGGAAATAATCTCAATGCTTAAACAGCAAGCAAGGCTCATTATAATGCTGGCTTTAAAACAGAGCGCAGATAATTTACTACCATGATCTGCTTTTAGATGTATCTGTAGATAGACAAAAGAAGTGAGATTTCTGTTCTTCTGGGTTGCTGGAAGTCTTTAGCCAGACTGGGATGGTCAAACAGACCTCAGAGATGTTTCTCCACTCTTGGGAACAGGCCAGTCCAGGCTGCCTGCTCACTCACAACCCAGACTGGTGAGGCGTTGGCCAAATCAGAGTATCCACTCCTTGATAACAGAGCAGAAGGAAGCTCCCGGCCCAAGCAAGATGAAACCGCTCATGATGGCCTCTTCACCCTGTGCTCCAGATAACTGCTGTACCTTGCCTTGAAGATGGCATTTCCTCTTGGCAGGTAGCAGATTGCATAGCTGGCCTAAGGAATGCTGGAGATAATCCTTTTGCTTGTTTCTCCACAAAGCAAAGCCCCTTTTATATGTCCAATTCCTGACCTAGAATCCAAAGCCCACAGTGTTTGTCTACATGGTACTCATGGGGCAGACAGGACTTTGGGCAAGTTATCTGTCAGAGACTCGGATCCTAGCCTTTTCTCAGGCAGGACAAGCCTGTGCTTGTGACCCTGCTGCATGCCACTCAGGTTGGCACATTCGCAGTAGTCTGACTCTCCAGTTTCTTCTGCCCAAGTAGATGCTAAGTAGAGTCCTAGGGCCTTTATAGATCTTCTCTCAGCCTTTCCTGACTCCTCACTGCAAGATCCACCACAGCTATTCTTGTCTTCCACCCCTGGTAATGTCATGGGCCTCTCACAGGAGCCGGCTCTCATAACTGCCATCTCTGGAATGTGCTGAGCCTTCTAGAACCCTGCCTGCCACCCCACTGTGCCACATTCTGGGCCTGGCTGCCTGGCCTTGCTTTACTCAGTTTCCAAAGGCCCCAGCCACTTCCTGTGGCTGCACCAGGACATGGGGTTCTGGCAGTAGGCTCACCAGGCTGTCCTCACTGCCTCCCCTCAGCCTGCAGAGTGACCTTTCTAAATGGGAATGGAAGCACAGGCACTACCAGTGTCACCTTTGTTAGGAGGCTTTCCTAAAACTCTGACTGCAGATGGTCCATCTTAATGTTAAAGCTTATGAACAAGGAAGGCATGTGAGAAACCTTTCTAAAATAGAATAAACAAAATGCAGACATATTCTCCATTTGAATTCCTAAGTCTTGTGCTATTACCACATCTAGGCCATACCTGAAGACCTTGAGAATAGAAGTTTTAAGTGTAGGAGAAGCTGTTAAGAAAATGTGGTCCTGTATATTCCTATATACTTGTATATGCATAGACTATCTGAGGAGGCATACCCAAAATCTGGTTATTAGTGGTTGCCTCTGCGGAGGAGAAATAAGGCTCAGGGTGCCAGAGAAGGGAAGAAGAAACTTGAACACCCTTTTTGTACCTTACGAATTTTGCACCAAAAATATGTATATACTAATAAATCTTAGAAACCTTTCCAGATGGCTGTCTGATGAATAGTACTTGCTCAGACCTGCAAGTGGGAGAATTTTTGGCATGTGGGTACCCACGGCTTAGTTTCTTAGGCAGCTGCCTCGGAGGTCAGGTTGCATGTGTCTTTTATTACACTTCATTTATTCGTTCATTTATTCAGCAAATTTTTATCTAATGCCTGCTGTAACCCAGTCCTGGGGGATTAAGAAAGGCTTCTGGAAGAGGTGCTATTCAAATTGTCTACACCCTGAAGGAGGAGTTGGCCCTCCTTCAAAAAAATGAGAGAAAGGATGGCTCCAGGCAGAAGAAACAGCAAGATTGAAGGCCTGATGGTGATTAGAGTACGACTAGGGCCCTGAGGAAGTGCATCATGCAGATAGGTCAAGCAGGCCAAGAAGTTTAGATATCAGCCTAAAAATAATTGGAATGCATTAAATATTTTAAGTAGGGAAGTGACTTGATCAGATTTATGTTTTTGAAAGATTACTCTTACTACAATAGGAAGAATGAATTGTAGTAAAGGAAGCCTGGAAGTAGAGAGAATGAGCAGTAACCTAGTGAAGAGAGAGCAGTGGTCTAAACCAGGCAAATGGTAGCAGGGACTGAGAGTGGAGGATGGACGATGGCCCAGGTTTGGGGAACTAGGCAGTCGGTGTGCCTTTCACCAAGTGACCGCTTGGATGTCAGGGGAAGCCATTGAGGAAACTCACCTTTGAATCCTCAGAGGTCTCTCAAGCACTGTGCAGAGGCATATAGGCCATATTTACCTAAGGCCGACTGACTTGCTGTGGAGCACTAACAGATACCTGTGAAGAGCAGGACTCATGTCTCAGAACCAAGGAACCAATAGATTCCCAAACAGTGTGTAAGCACTCAGGAAGCAGATTATGTGCTCAGCAGTCGAGCCCTACCTCCTGACATCTATGATCCTAGGCATATTGTATACCCTTCGTGTGTGCCTTGTCCCCATTGTAACACACGACCATTGACATGAAGCTCCTAACCCCTGTTCCCTGGTTGCGAATGGAATGTGGTTATGAGGTTAGATTCAGTCTTCAGAGTTTTGGAACACTTTTTATAAATATGATTGGTGAGAGGAAGGAAGTATCACTAACTTCTGCCTCAGACCAGAGGCAGGGACCAGGGGTCCTGGAAGTTGCCTTCAAACCAGTGATAGCCACTCATCTAAACCATGGGCTCAGCAGCCTAGGCTGGTGAGAGTCATGTGACTTACCTTCCTGCTTGTCGCTGTGGCTAAGGCGTGCCACAGCCACCTCTGTCAGTCTGAGGAATCGGTCCAGGCTCCTTGGTGTACATGTAGGGGTCCCATTCCCAAATGATGAGATGGTGGTGGTAGTAGTGTCAGGTTGCATTTAATGAGTTCTTACTCTCTGTAGCCTGTGATAAAGCATTTCACAGATAACCTGGAGGTATGTGTTCCCATCTGACAGAGGAGGAAATTTGGGCT
Organism: Grampus griseus; assembly: GCF_964374135.1. NCBI lineage: Eukaryota > Metazoa > Chordata > Mammalia > Artiodactyla > Delphinidae > Grampus > Grampus griseus. Next base: position 59,265,511 of record NC_139008.1, read on the forward strand.
CAGAGAGAAAGTTGAGCAATTTGCCTAATGTCACCCATGAATAATTAGTGGAACCGAAAATTCAGACTCAGGTTTGCTTGGCTCCAAAACCCACGCTTTAATCTTTACCTTATGCTATCTTTTTACATATATGAAGAAGATAAATAAAAATATAAGCCTTATATTTTAAGCAATGCCCGTGTTATTCAAAGGAGCTCTCGTAGTTCAGAGAAAGGGAGACAGCAAGGTGGCATGAGGGGAGGATTGGGATGATAACGGTATTAGAGAAGATTGTAAGGAAGAAGTAAGCTTTACCAAAAAATTTTTTTAAAAGGCTTAAGTGAAAAAACAAGGTACAGAATGGTATAGTATGCCACTGTTTGTGGGAAAAATGTATACATACACATTTACTTGTAAATACTCAGCACATATCTGGAAGAAAACTCTGATAAATATGGTTGCCTCCAGGGAAAGAAGTAGGTTGCTGGGTAGGAAGGGAATTTACTTTGTCTGTGAACTCTTCTGTACATTATGAGTTTTGCCCTGAAAAACTAAGTACAGCTAATTTTTTAAGAAACAAAACACTTGACTGAAGTGAACAGTAAGAGTCCTCTGTACTGAATATTCATTATTCAGGATCCTACAATTACAAGGTTACTTAGGAAAGCTGAAGTCTCATAATTTAGAGACATTCACTTATGAACTAATCGTTTACAAAACTAGTCTCGGGCTTCCCTGGTGGCGCAGTGATTGAGAGTCTGCCTGATGATGCAGGGGTTGCGGGTTCGTGCCCTGGTCCGGGAAGATCCCACATGCCGCGGAGCGGCTGGGCCCGTGAACCATGGCCGCTGAGCCTGCACATCCAGAGCCTGTGTTCCTGAATGGGAGAGGCCACAACAGTGAGAGGCCACGTACCACAAAAACAAACAAACAAACAAAAAACTAGTCTCTATTAGTAAAAAGATTGATGATGAGCATTGAGTATTCTTAGGTATAGAATTAATTATAACACCTATGAGAATGCTATTACAAGATAGAATATAAATGTTGAAAATCTCAAAACCCTATAAATGAAATTATATTTAATAAAAAATTAGGAGGCAACGAGAGAGAGATTACCTCTACATCTTCTCAAGTGGGAGATCAGTAAATTTTAAAGCTGTTAAGTCAATTTGTAAAGAGTTAGTTGTACTCTTTAAAGATACAAAATTATCCACTCGGGCTTCCCTGGTGGCATGGTGGTTAGGAATCCAACTGCCAAGTCAGGGGACACGGGTTTGAGCCCTGGTCTGGGAAGATCCCACGTGCCGGGAGCAGCTAAGCCCAGGTGCCACAACTACTGAGCCTGCGCTCTAGAGCCCACGAGCCACAACTGCTGAAGCCCACGCTCCTAGAGCCTGTGCTCCACAACCAGAGAAGCCACCGCAGTGAGAAGCCCGCACACCGCAATGAAGAGTAGCCCCCGCTCGCCACAACTAAAGAATGCCCGCACGCAGCAACGAAGACCCAACACAGCCATAAATAAATAAATAAATAAATAAATAAATAAATAAATTTATAAGAACAGTAAAACTTAAAAAAAGTATCCACTAGAGGAACTATAAAATTATTAATGTAGCCAACCAGAACGTGATAGTGGAGAAGCGGGGCAAATTTAAGGGTATATGAACTTCCTTGTCTGTCATGTGGAAAAGTCAAAAGACATTGTCTAAAGGTGACATAAGGATAGCTATCATAAGAACATAAAACAGACTATAAGCCCACCACTTATCAGAAGGAAAGCAGAAAACAATGCAGAAATCATATTGCTAAAAGTTAAAAAAAAAATTTTTAAATAGAATTCCACATAAACAAGGTAACAGAAACAAAGTGTCAGTAAATATAAATGGAATAAACACCTATTAAAAGGAAAAGTATCTCAGATTAAACCAAAAAGTAGAATCTAATTATATGATGTTCTGTACAAGAGAAGCATCTAAAACTAAGTAAGGATGGTGATGAAAGAATGGACAAGATATAACAGACGAATGCAAACAAAAAGAAATGAGGTTGATATTAATAACAGCAGGGTTGAATACCAGGCAAAATATTGAAGAGTCTAAAAAGGGCAGTTTTGGGACTTTCCTGGTGGTCCAGCGGTTAAGACTCCGTGCTTCCACTGCAAGGTGCACGGGTTCAATCCCTGGTCGGGGAACTAAGATCCCACATGCCGCACAGCACGGCTAATAAGTAAATAAATAAAAGGGCAATTTTTAATGATAAAGGACACCATCTACAACCTGTCATGAATATTTCTGTAACCAAGTAATTCAAAAGAAAGCATATACCTTTAAGTTACTATGTTACTAAACAAGAAATAATTTTTCTTTTTATTGAGATATAATTGACATATAACATTGTATTAGTTTCAAGTGTACAACAGAATGATTTGATGTTTGTATACATTGCAAAATGATAATCACAATAAGTCTAGTTAACATGCATTGCCTTACCTAGTTACAAAACAATTTTTTCTTATGATGAGAACTTTTAAGATCTACTCTCTTAGCAGCTTTTAGTTATTCAATACAGTATTATTAACTATAGTTACCATGCTGTACATTACATCTCCATGACTTATTTATTTCATAACTGGAAGTTTGTACCTTTTGACTCTCTCCTCCCATTTTTCTCACCCCCTGCCCCCTGCTTCTGGCAACCACCAGTTTGTTCTCTGTATCTATGGGCTTGGTTTTTGTTTTTGTTTTTAGATTCTGCATATTAATGAGATCATATGGTATTTCTCTCTCTGACTTATTTCATTTAGCATAATGCCCTTGCGGTCCATCCATGGCAAGATGGCAAGATTTCATTCTCTTTATGGCTGAGTAACATTTATATATATATATCATTATCATATATAAGATAGATATATATAAGATATATCTATCTTATATCTCCTTTATCCATTCATCCACTAATGGACACTTAGGTTTCCATATCTTGCTATTGTGAATAATACTGCAATGAACATGGGTGTGCAGATAGCTCTTCAAGATAGTGATTTCAGTTCCTTCTGGTATATTCCAGAAGTGGAATTGTTGGATCATATGGTACTTTTAATTTTTTTAGGAATCTCCATCCTGTTTTCCATAGTGTCTGTACCACTATAGAATTGGCATTCCCAGCAACAGTGTACAAGTTTCCCTTTTTTCCACATCCTCACCAACACTACTTATTTCTTGTCTTTTTGAGAATAGCCATTCTAACAGGTATGAAATGCTATCTCATTGTGGCTTTTTTAAATAATGAATTAAGCATTCAACTTAAGAAGTTAGAAAAAGAACAAGAACTTTTTAAAAACTAGATTATAATAAAAAAGATTGAATCTATAAACCAGGTATATCTAGCATGTTAAGCAACACTATGGAGATGCAATCAGCAAAATCTAGACTGAGAGAAATATACAAGATGCAGTTTTTCAACAAATAAATCACAAAGAAGTAAGAAGAAAACTATAGATTGAAAGAGAATTATGAGATGCATCAGTGAAATATAATGTATGGGCTTTGTTTGGTTCCTGTTTCCAAAAAATTAAGAAAATATTCTTGAGACAGAAAAGTTTGAATGTGGGCTAGATATTTTATATTAAAGAATTTATTGTTAATCATTCATTTTTTTAAAGAGTCCTTATGATAATACATACTGAAATATTTTTGGATGAAATAATAGGATGTCTATTATTGGCTTCAGAATCATCCAGTGGGGAAGGAGAGGAAAGGAGAAAAGGTTGGGGTATGGTATAGAAGAAATAGTTAGCCAAATGTTAATCTTTCTTGAAGCCAAGTGATGGGCTCGTGGGCGTTCATTATACTATTTTTTTCTACTTTTGTATATGTTTGAAATTTTCACAATATTAAGTGAATAAAAACGGTTGAATAACACAAATGCAAATGACATTATAGCAGAAATGGTGTATATGCTGTGATCCTAGCCATGTAAAAATAAGTATGGAAGAGGTATTACAATTGTGTTGGCATGATGGGATGTGGCAAATTCTCTGATTTCAAAATTATCTGTAGTGCTGTGGATTTTACTTCTATATTTTCACAGAAAGGTTGAGAGTGATTGTGGCCCACTCCACAACCTCTCTTTACATGCGCCATCCTTCCTTACTGTGTCACTCTGTGAATATCTTTGTTAGCACTTACCTTGGAACTGTGGGTCCACGGGTGAGACTTCTTGACTGTGCACTCTTTGAGAATGGTTAGCACCTGACATACGGTTTGTGCTTGGTACATGTCTGTGTTCTGAACTGGTGAAAAGTCACTGGCACCAGTTCCTGATGAGGTTAAGTACATGGGATATAGAAAGGGCCCTTAGATGAAAAAGCTCCAGGTATCAAAGCGGAATTAAGAAGACAGAGGAGGTTAGGAGGTGAGGCAGCTACAGAGTTGAGGCCATTCACTCCAAGAGGTTGCAGTGGCAGAAAGAGGAGCAGAATGATGGCTATGTATATCGGTGTTGGGTGGCGGGTGTCTACATGAGGAGGCTGCTAGAAGGGATGATCAGGGGAGGGAGCAAGGGCTCACATTTGTGCAAACCCTCAGCCCCAGTCAGGACTCATAAAGGCTGAACTGTTTTTGGTTTTGTTCCCCAGGCCTGGTGAGTAATGTGGTGTTCACCAGTCACACCACAGAGCAGAGGCACCCTCTCCTGATTCAGTTGCAGAGCCTCATCAGAGCTGCCAATCCTTCCGCAGCCTTCATTCTTGCAGAAAATGGGATTGTCACCAGGTAAACTTACCAGTTCACTTCACTCCGCAGGACCAGCCACTTTCTCAGATGCAGCAGTCTGTCTATGGCCCACTGGGTCTTTCTACTGTATCAAAGACCTGAGCATTTATAAAAGTCAGGTCTTGAAGTGCTTTTTTTTTTTTTTAATTTATTTATTTTATTTTTATTATTTTTGGCTGTGTTGGGTCTTTGTTGCTGCAGGTGGGCTTTCTCTAGTTGCGGCGAGTGGGGGCTACTCTTCATTGTGGTGGCTTCTCTTGTTGCGGAGCACGTGCTCCAGAGCGCAGGCTCAGTAGTTGTGGCTCATGGGCTTAGTTGCTCCGCGGCATGTGGGACCTTCCCGGACCAGGGCTTGAACCTGTGTCCTCTGCACTGGCAGGCGGATTCTTAACCACTGCGCCACCAGGGAAACCCTTGAAGTGCTTTTGATGCTGTGTAAAAATCACCAAGAGGACCCCACATGTTAGTATCCTGTACTGGTTTTTTTTTTTAATTTTTAAATTTTTTTTAATATATATAATTTTTCATGTATCAAATTGGCAATTTATTAATTTATTTATTTTTGGCTGTGTTGGGTCTTTGTTTCTGTGCGAGGGCTTTCTCTAATTGCGGCAAGCGGGGGCTACTCTTCATCGCGGTGCGCAGGCCTCTCACTATCGCGGCCTCTCTTGTTGCGGAGCACAGGCTCCAGACGCGCAGGCTCAGTAGTTGTGGCTCACGGGCCTAGTTGTTCTGCGGCATGTGAGATCTTCCCAGACCAGGGCTCGAACCCGTGTCCCCTGCATTGGCAGGCAGATTCTCAACCACTGAGCCACCAGGGAAGCCCTCCTGTACTGTTTTGAGATGTTCTGTTTTGATGCATTCACATTCTCATCATTAAAGGATGGAAGTCAAGACTCTCTCAATGTTCTTTGTGTTAAGATGTGAGAGAAATGGCATAGAAACATGGGGAAATTATATCTTTACTTCATAGACCTGGGTTCAAGTTACAAACTAAAAATAGAGAATTAGTGACTTCGTGTGTATGAAAACATCTTGTCATATAGCAGTTTTGTTTGCTCAATAAGGTGCTAAAAGGTGTATACTTTTCATATAGTTTTGACTTTTGAGCAATGCACATATTTTACACATTCAAAAATTAAGTCAACAAGGAGGGAAAAAATACAAACAAAAACGTGAATCCATCTGTATACCAAAGTTATAAGAACCGTACATATGCAAAATAATTCAAGTAGCTTCTGAGCATAATCCTCTGTTGGAACCCTGATTCCAAACAACATCACTGATTAGAGAAGGGAGATTATAAATATGAAATGGGAAAGGTAAGGAAAAACCCTACAAATGTTGGAGTTGAATTGGGGGACTCGATATAAATTCATTATTTCAAAAAAAAGTATATTCCCTAGCTCTTTCCATTAAAAGGGACCAGAAATAATACCCTTTCCATTAAAAGGGACTAGAAATAATAATAGCAATTAATACTTCTACCTCTAGATCTTAATTTCTAAGTACCAATCCCCACTACAAAGTATCAGCACTCTTTGGAGAATTGGCTGATTGCAGGTTTAGGGAGTGAAAGTACAAGGTGAGCCTAGTACATTTTGTGACAAAAAAGCAGGGAAGTATTCAAAGATTAGTGGAAATATGTCAAAAGGATACAGAAGCTAGCTTAAGAAGCTCCCACTAGGCAAATTTGGGACAACTTGAGTATATGAGAGAACCATGATAATAATGGATTATATAGCACGTGGAGTAAAATGAGTCTGTGGTGATACTAAAAAAAGGGAGAGGGACAGATCAGTAAAGCTCTTCTTTATAGAAGAATGCTAGCTAATAAATAAATAAGGATTTATAGTACTAGAAAGTCACTATTTTGTAACCTTTCGTATAATACTTGATTTAGGCAAGAATTATCAATGGATGCTAAAAGCAGTGGATGACAGATTGTTGAGGAAAGGGATATTCACTTGTCTCAAAGTATCTGTCACGGGACTTCCCTGGTGGTGCAGTGGTTAAGAATCTGCCTGTCAATGCAGGGGACACGGGTTCAATCCCTGGTCTGGGAAGATCCCACATGCCACAGAGCAACTAAGCCCATGCACCACAACTACTGAGCCTGCTCTCTAGAGCCTACGAGCCACAGCTACTGAGCCCATATGCCACAACTACTGAAGTCTGCACACCTAGAGCCTATGCTCCGCAACAAGAGAAGCCACTGTACTGAGAAGCCCGCGCACTGCAACGAAGAGTAGCCCCCGCTGTTCCGCAACTAGAGAAAGCCTGTGCACAGCAACGAAGATGCAGTGCAACCATAAATAAATAAATTAAATAAATAAATGAATAAATAAAAAGTATCTGTCACTCCACAGACTGCTTACTACTTACAAAGAGGGAAAAGTACCTTCACAATGGAGAGGTTTAATCTAGAAGACATGACATTGACCAAATGATTAAACTTACCAAGACCACTAATGGGATAAACTGACATCATGTGCCTCCTTCGTGACACTGTGGGAAGGACACAACATCACTTGGCCATTAATCTTGCCAGAAATGCTTAGCTGAATCTAATCATGAGGAGCAACCAGACAAATCCAGGTTGTGGGGCACAAGACAGCTGGCATGTACTCTTCAAAAATGTCAACTCCGGGCTTCCCTGGTGGCGCAGTGGTTGGGAGTCCGCCTGCCAATGCAGGGGACACGGGTTCGTGCCCCGGTCAGGGAGGATCCCGCGTGCCGCGGAGCGGCTGGGCCCATGGGCCATGGCCGCTGGGCCTGCGCGTCCGGAACCTGTGCTCCATGGCGGGAGAGGCCACGGCAGTGAGAGGCCCGCGTACCGGAAAAAAAAAAAAAAAAAAAATGAGTAACAAACAAAAATAGTTGGAGGAATTGTTCCAGACTGAAGGAAAATAAAGATTATAAATTAATGAGCAATCCTTGATTGGATCCTGAGTGCCCTATCCCCCCAAAAAGGGGAAATTTGAAAATGGATGTATATTATATCAATACTTCTCCAACTTTAATGTGCATATTAACCTCTTGGGGATCTTATTAAAATGAGGGTTCTGATTCAGTAGGTCTGGAGTAGGCTGGAGATCCTGCATTTCCACGAAGCTCCCATGTGATACCAATGCTGCTTGTCCTCAGTATTAAATTCCCTCAGTGTGATTATACTGTTGTTGTTCTTCAAGAGAATGTGCTTGTTCTTAGAGATGCATACTAAAGTATTTAGGGGTGAAATAACAGAAAAAAAATATATGCATGTACTTGTATGTGTGTATGGCGGTGCAGAGAGTAAGCAGAATGTACAGGTTAAGGTTAATAGTTCTAATTAACCTGGGTTTTCTGTATGTTTTCAAAGGAATGAAGACATTGAACTGATTCTCTCAGAAAATAGTTTTTCGAGTCCTCAGATGCTACGATCTCGATATCTAATGTACCCTGGCTGGCAAGTATCTTCATTGAAAAGTAGCTAAGATTTCTTTATAAACTCAGTGATTTATTTATTTACAGGAAAGAAAAAGAGAAAGTGAAAATACCAGGTGTGCTCTAGGAGGGTGACAATGGCAGCTACAACAGCCTGCCATGTCCCAGTAACCACTGGCCTTGCTGGAAGCCCAGTGATCCACATCTTGGGGTCCAAATTTGAGACCCTTGCTGGATGTTGAGACTTAAGGAGTCATCTTATAGGCCTTAAGCACAATGGTATCCTTTGTTTCCTCTAGCCTCTAGTGAGAGTGAGGTGGCCGACATGGAACCAAGGAGTTATGACCCTCCCGGGTGAGAGAGTCTCTCCTGAGAATAGTCAGTCCTCTAGGGTTCCCATCTGACAGGTAGGTTCCCTGCTATTGTGGCCCAGGGCATGTTCTGTGCTCTGCAGGTGGCCTCCTAGCCTGAACCTGTCCTCCAGAGAGGAGAGGAAGAGAAAAGAGAGTGTGAAGTGCACTATAATCATATTTCCAGCATCACTTGAGCACTTACTGTGTGCTACACGTTGTTCTAAGACTTCGCTCTCCAGTACGGCAGCCACTAGCCACATGTGGCTAGTTAATAAAATGTAAATGTATATTAATAAAGTAAAATTTAAAATTTAGCCTTTTAGTCACACAAGCCACATTTCAAGTGCTTAACCAGCTACCTGTGACTAGCAGCTACTGTCTTGGACAGTTCAGATCCAGAACATTTCCATCATCACAGAAAGTTCTGTTCACAGTGCCACTCTAAGAGTTCAACCTATGTTATCTCATTCATCCTCAAACCAAGCCTGCAAGGTGGATTCCATTTTTTTCTTCATTCTAGAGATAAGGTAACTGAGGCAGCAAGGACTTAAATGTCTTGTCCAAAGTCCCACAGCTAGTAAATGAAAGAGTTGGGTTTCAAACCCAGGTTGTGTAGCTTCAGAGCCTGTATTTTTTTTTTTTTTGAAGTATAATAGATTTACAAAGTTGTGTTAATTTCTGCTGTACAGCAGAGCCTGTACTCTTAACCACCATGCTGCACTTGTCCCTGTATGGAATGGATAACTAGTTTTGCTCTGTTGAAGGTTCAGGGGAAGACAGTTGTTAAAGCTTAGCCAAAATTGATCCCTCATATTGATTTGGATCATCTTTATTATCCTCACTCACTTCCCTCAGCCACCTCTGTGAGTCCTCCAACCACCCCTTACATCACCAGTATTTTGTACCAGCAAAAACTGATTGTACTATCCTGTTTTAAAAAAAAAAAAGGTCAATATGTAAAATTGAAGGTTTTCAGGCTTATTTTTAGAAGGAACCTCTGGTTTGAGTCACATCATACTTAAACAGTGAGTACGTGGATCATTCCTTATGCCTGAACAAGACAATAATATCTTAGCTAAAAAGAAAAAGATGGAGCTTCTGGGGTGAAACTCTTCTCTCCAGTGGCTGCAGCTACTGACCTTTTTGCTGCCCACACCTCTGGGCCTGGTCCTGAGACTTTTGTCGTCTCCACCTGGTGCCTAGGGAAGCACCTATTCTCCAGTCCATACCAACTCATTGTGGGCATGGCATACATTAACCTAGCTCAGGGCACAGACTTTTCTGGAGGCAGACTGATCTAGGACAGAGACAGGTATGAGGGAGTTCATTAGAAGGCTCTGTGAATCTAGAGTCTGAAATCTTCCTTTATCAGGAAGATCAGTCCTTGTAGAGGATCAGAGATGGAGGGGCCTCAGAATCACCCTTCAGGCCCTCCCTTCCAAGTTCATTCCTAGGAATCAGATGATTTACTCTTTTAAAAAGATGGCAGTCATCACATTCCTGCTCATCGCTGTACATTACTCCCCTCTCTCCTTGGGTGAGGGCCACCACCTCAGAGTGAACAGGCCTTAGGTGCAGGATGTGCTCAGCTTTGTGCTGTGCAGATTCTTAGCCATTCCCCTCCCACAGCCCTCTGTTGTCATCGACCCCACCCCCACCTCCCCTGGTAGAAGGGCTTGTTCCTAGTCTGTAAGGAAACCTTGTACTATTCCCCTGGCCCCTCCAAATTCCCCTAAGGATACAGCCTCTGAACACAGAAGCCTGAGAAGCCCGTGGTCTCCAAATCTCATGTTTGGATGGGGAGAGAACAAAAAGAACATGTCAGTCTTGCAAAAATGTTATGCCACCACCTTACTTTAAAGAAGTTGCTTTAAAGAGTAAGATACTTTGAACAATGTAAAATTCAAAACTGCAGTGCAGTTTTCAAGCAAAGCAAACTAATACAAAAATACAGTAGACTGGAGGGAAGTGTTTGCATCAAATGTGACGAAGGGTTAATATAGTATTTGGAAAGCTTGTTTAGATATTTAAGAAAAGTAACCCATATTATATAGATGTGAACAGTCCACTTAAGACCAAGTATAAATGGCAACTGTGGTAACAGAATTCCATGTACGTAGTACTCAAATGCAAAATGGTGTCTTACTGTTGCTTTGATTGACACCTGTTACATTTAGGCAAAAATATCTATAAAATTCATTGCTGGAGGAATTGTTGTGAAACTAGTACACTCATCTACTGCTGGGGGTGGTATAAATTACCCATGAGATGTTATGCCCTCTCGTGGACTGATTCCAATCAAGGGATTCATCTCAATGAAATCATTCAAAAGAAGGAATGACAGTTTCATAACTTTGGAAGCTGGGTGGTAGGAATTCATTACACTACCCTTCTATCTTTGCATATCTCTGAAATTTTCCATAATAAAAAGTTAAATTTTTTAAATGCTGCGTTCTTAATGAGTCTGTGGCAGTCAGTATGTCTGCTGAACTCAAAACTGAGAAAATAGATCAGAGATGCCCCAGCCCTTTAGTTCCTTCTGGAGAGACTGCACATCCAAATGTACAGTCTGTTAAACTGCCCTCAGTGAGGGTGGGGCATAGTGGGAGCCCTGAAGAGAGTGGGAGGGGATCCTGAGGAAGAGCTCCAAAGGTACCAGGAGGGACCCCTAATCCCAGTTGGGATACTGGCAAGCTTCAAAAGTAGAGGGGGTCTTTGACTTTAAGGGATTGCTAGTCCAAAGAAGGTAAGACCTTCCTGCTCTAAGGGGGCAAACATGCTTCTCAGTCTCAAGATGAAAGAGACATAAATGCTTTCAAATAAGTGCTTTGTACACAAAATGACGTACAATTAAGGGAGAATTCAAATATGATAAGTGATATGTGGTTCTTTCCAATGTAGTATGTAGTAGCAGTCAAAGCCCCAATTACTTGTATTTATAATTTTTTAAACCTTTTAAGGTATGAAGGTAAATTTGATGTTGGATCGGTCTTTCCATTAATGGTTCAGATTTGTGTATGGTTTGGTCGTCCCTTGGAGAAGACTCGCTTTGTGGCCAAGTGTAAAGGTAAGCCTTGACCGGGACATGTCCCAGACACTGGTAAAAGAATGCCCCAGAGTTGTCCCCGCTTCCTGGCACCATTTTAGTATTCTGTGTGTGCTGTCTCTTCTCACCATTTGGGTCTGAAAGCAGGCAGAAGAATTTGAGGACCCAGGAGTACCTTACCCCTGGGAATAGTGGCAGAGCCACTGGGGGAAGATCTGGTGGGGGTACCTGTGAAACCTGGACCCTAGAGGAGGTGCCTTTCCAGTCCCTAACCCTCCCAGCTGTGCCACCCTGGACTTGGCCTCTGCCCCCAGGTGAGTAACAACCCTATCTTCCTCCACCAGCAATTCAGTCCTCTATCAAGCCAAGTCCCTTCTCTGGAAACATCTACCACATCCTGGGCAAAGTGAAGTTTTCAGGTAACTGGGCGCTTGGATTTGGGAGCGCTACTCTGTGGAGTGCTCACATCTCATGATGTGAGTTCATAGACTCTGCTGGTGCTTTACAGACCACTGATGCCTCTTAGACTCTCTCAAAAAACCCTCCCCTCTGGATCTTACACCATAGGCTCCTCCAGTCATCCCTTTCAGTCAAGGTCCCAATCTTTCTCCAGGTCCTTCTGCTCTGCAGTGGAGGATCTGTTTTCCTGCCCCTGGACGAACCTGCCCAGGGCCTCTCCTCACAGCTCCTTGACTTCCTTGTTCTAGAGACTCACACTCCACCCTTCTTGAGCCATCCATGGCCTCCTCCTAGACCTGTCACCGGGAGCTACCCCAATGCTGAGCCTTCCAGCTCTGGATCCGTTTCTGCCAAAGTCTTCAAGCCTTCCACTTGCCTTCTCCTCCCCTCCGTTCAGTAAACCTGTTTATCAGCCTTTGACCCCTGCAGCCCTTGCAACCTGAATTATGTCAGTCCTGGGCTGGGGTTCAGGGAAGGTGTGAAAACAAGGAGCCAGTTAACTCAACATTGAGAAAGAGCAGAATGTTCCAGGGAAAAGGCAGAGCATGTGCTGTGGATGTGAGGCAAAAACAGGCGTTTCAGGAACCAAAAAGGGTTTACTGTGTCTGGGTCCCAAGGGAGGAAGTGAGGGAGTGTGTCTGTTAGGGCATCTTTGGCAGTTATAACAGAAAACCCCAGCTCAACTAGCAGGTGTTAGCTACATAGCAAGAAGTCAAGAGGTCTGGCAGCATAGCAAAGCCAGTGAAGACCCAGGTAATATATGGCTTTTGTGTTCTTACATTCTTGGTGTCAGCTTTTCCTCAGGTTCCCACCCCTCATGGTTGCCAGGTAGTGCTGCAGGTCTAGGTGTCACATTCAGACACAACAGCTAGCTGATGGAAGAAGCTGGCTCTTCCTGTGGGTGTCTTTATCAGTTCCTCAGCAGACTTCTCTCATTGGCCAGGGTCGAGTTGCCATTGCCCATGGGGAATTGGTATTGGAGGAAGAGGGGGATGCTGGGCAGGTAACCGGGGGTGTCTGCAGCAGGGAGCCACTGAGAGTTGTAAGCATGGAATCATTTGGGTTCAGATAGGAGAATTAGGTGGCAGAGCCTCTATAAAAGAATCTCTCAAGGTCCTTAACCTTTGGCTTAATTTATGTTATTGAATCTGAAACTTTGGCCCCACTCTACAAGCCCCTTACTCAAGCCCGCTTCCCTCAGGCTCTGACAGACCCCCACCTGCTCGTCCCTCTCCCCTATCATCACCTCCTTTTCTTTTTTATTTAGACTGACTCTTGACCCTTTTCTTGTTAAAGGTAAACCTTTCTTTGTTTTAGATCTCTTTCTCATCATGCCTTTTTGGGGAACCTTACCCTTGTGTCTCCAGTATATTTTAGCCCCCAGTGCCTCAGCTTATAAACCCGATTACATCTTTCCTGTTCCCATGCATGTGTCCCTCCTGCAGCACTTGTACTGTTGAGCTTGCCCTCCTCCCATGGACTCTCAGACCTCAGCTGAGACCCACCCCCTCCACCTCTACCAAGGGAGCTTTCCTTGCTTCTCCTCAACTACCTCTTCCATAGGGGTGACCCCAGCCATTCTCTTCTTCTAATGACTGTGTAGACGTCTCCCACTCAGGGTCCTACAGTCTTTCAAATGCCACAGATGCAGAGTCAAACTCTTCTTCTCCCACTTGCAAACCTTTTCTTCCTCTTGTAGTCAGTCCCCTTCTGGGTTAATGGTGTCCACCTGATCACCCAATCAGCTTAGCTAGAAACTTACATTGTTCCTCCCTCTCTTACTTCATCCTTTCTAATTTGCTGCCAGTCATGTCAGTTCTCCCTCCTGCATGTCTTGTGAATCTGTCCCCCACAGCTGCACTAATCCAGTCTTAGTGTAGCCTTATCCTTTTGGGGCAGGGTCTCAGGGACTAAAGTGTTCTCCTTGCAGACTCTGAGAGGACCATGGAGGTCTGCCACAACACTCTGGCCAATTCCTTGAGCATCGTGCCAGTTTTGGAGGGACCCACGCCACCGCCTGACTCCAGAAGCACACCTCAAGGCAGCAGCGGGCAGCAGGAATGCTACCTCGTGTTCATAGGCTGCTCCCTGAAGGAAGAAAGTGTCAAGGACTGGCTGCGGCAGTCAGCTAAGCAGGTGGTTTCCAAAGCCCAGACAGACCTGGCACTGATATGACCAGACACTTCAGAGTTGTTGATGGACCTGAGGCAGAAGCCCCTCCACCTTCTCCCTGCTTTCTCCCCACTGGTTCACCCCTCACAGGCTCAGCCAGCGTTTTCAGGGACTCTGAGAGTGGGAGGAAGCCCCTGGGGCAAACTCCAGGCAGACTTGTTTTGCTGCCTACCCTGCGAGCCCAGGCGCTGAAAGCCATTTCCAGTCCTGCTTCCCAAGGCAGGCTGGAGTTATTATCAGATGGCTTAACCAGGACCTAGGTGAAACTTAGTTGTTTCATGTGGACCCTGGATCAGCTTAGTGTTCTAAACTCAAAAATGTCTTCTTAGCTGAACCTAATTCATAGGCTCTCCTGTCTTCTGAGCCCAGCATCTCCTGTACTTTGGTTCTCTCTCTAGAAAGGAAAAACAACAAAGATATCCTTAGAGTCCTTTGCAAACCAAGACTCCAAGCATAGACAGCAGTGAGCCCGGAGGCCCTGGAGAGAGGTACAGGGGAAGAGGAGGCTTGCCTATAGATCCACACAAACATCTTTAGTCCAATACTACAAAGAAAAAAAATCCGGACTGGAGTTAAAATCCTCTCATATGCTGCTAGCTTTGGGTTCTAAGCCTCTTAGCACAGTCTGAGCTTAAGCTTATTCTAGAGCTCTGGAAATAGAGTTGGCTGGGGCCTGGGTCTTCTGTACATGCTCAGTTGGGACCTGTCTTTTATACTAAAGAATGGCTGCTTGCAGACAGGGTCTTTCTCAGACTCACTGGATAAACTCTTAAATGGTATTTGACTGTGAGACCTCCAGTTGTTCTTTTGTCTGCATGTCTGTCACCGGTGGGGCCTAGGATTGAGAATCTGCAAAGAGGCAGAAACATGCCTATTTGCAAATGCATCAGTCTCTCTTCTGCCGTTTGTTCCCCCCTGGCCCGCAGGACTCTGTGATGGGAAAGTGGTCTTCTCAAGGGACAGACAGGCAGGATATTGTATCCAGTCCATGACGATGCTTGTGCTTCCCTTTCTGGCATCTCAGTCATGTAACTGGCCCCCAGAGCCCTGAGCCCTCACCCTCCCATGTACCCATCAGCTCTGTTGGAAACTGACACCTCCTTACATCTCTGCACAGAAGCCTCAGAGGAAAGCCCTGAAGACCAGGGGGATGCTGACCCAGCAGGAGATCAGGAACATCCACGTGAGTACCCTGCCCTGGGGGCCTAAGTCCCCTCAGTGTCCCAAGGATGTTCTTGTGCAGCTCTTATCTTTTAGGATTCCTGAGTGAGGTGGCTGTTTGTAGGGCATGCTGGAGGTCCTGCTTCTCTCAGGCCACAGAGGGAAGCTGGGTAAAGAGAAACCTCAGCTCACCTGGCCTTGCAGCCTCAGTGAGAAGGACGGGGTGGCCTCTGGTGTGATGTGGTTACGAAATTGAGGAGAACTAGTGCCTGTGGGAGAAACAGGTGACATGGAGGTCTGTTTTGTCACCATGTTCAAGCAGCTGCAGAAGTCCTTTCCTCCTCCCATTCCTCTGTCCTAGATAAACCACAGAGAAACCAGCGAGGTCCCAGGTAAAAACTCTAGATCCTGAAGCTGCTCATGGGCAGGTTGTGAAATCCTGAGGCCAGGACGAGAGGCCCTTTGAGGAGCCCTCAGACTCCAGGCTGACTCCCAGGCTCTACCCCAGTTCCCATACCCATTGAGGCCTTTTCCTGATGAGTTTGGGGGAAAAGGCTAAAAGGGACAGAGAGTCCAGGTCTCAGCATGAGCTGCATCACAAGTCCCAGTAATGAGCAGGTGGGGCAGGACTCTGGGCTTCCAGAAGCCCCTGCTGTGGATTTGAGGAGGGCCCGTTTATTCCGACTCCAGGGCCTAGGCGTCTCTGGGTGTTCCTGCTGAGGACACCATGGGCACCTCAGAAGGCAGGCAGTGTGTGTTTCCCCAGAAGCACACCTTAAATAAGGATTTGAGCGCAGGTAGTTTATTTTGGAAATGATTCTAGAAAACACTATTAGGAAAATGGGAAAGTAAGAGAAGGGAATCGTGTATTGTCAAACCAGTTCCACTGTTGGCACCTGTGGCTTGGTCCCATTAATAATCCCAGAGTTCCTCCCTGAGAGGTGGGAGAACCTCTGTCAGTCATTGTTTGATGGCTGTTGTGAGGATGGTGTTAATTCCCTGGCACACCTAGCCTTCCACAGGGCAAAGTGGGCTATTTTGCTAGGGTAATAGGCTTGTTTGTTTTGGGGTGTTGTTTTTTTTTTTGGCCGCACCACACAGCATGCAGGATCTTAGTTCCCCCACCAGGGATCAAACCCACGCCCCCTGCAGTGGAAGTGCAGAGTCTTAACCACTGGACCACCAGGGAAGTCCCTGTTTTTGTTTTTAATGAATGAGTGAATGATAGAAAATGGTCAGATAATTCTAACAGGACTCTTCTCCTACAGGTGAAACGCCACCTGGACCCCCTACCTGCAGGTTACTTTTATAATGGCACCCAGTTTGTCAACTTCTTTGGTGACAAGACTGATTTTCACCCACGTATCCTTGGAATCTGGGGCAGAGAGGCTGGGGGGGTGTGAAAACCTGGCTGTAAAGAGGGTATCTGCTAGAGCCATCATAACCTAGCCCCTGGTGCCGGCTGGGTTTGGGAATACACAGCAAGCCACAGAGGCTGACTTTTCATTTTGTCCTCTTAGAGTCATTAAAATTACATTTATTCTTCATTTAGTGATGGCTGAGGTTACTCTCGGGGTTGTAGTTTAAATGCAGCTGTGGTGACATCCTGTGGTCATCAGGGAGTCATGATTTACAAGTTGGAGACTGGGTCTGATTACAGTAGTTAATTTGTGAAAAGGTGGATGGGGTGCTGCTCTGGGCTAGTGAAAGCTGAAGGGCTCAGTTCTAAGAGCTCATGAAGGGCCCTGTGTCAACCCCTGTCACATTCTTTGCAGCTGTGGTGCTGCCAGTATATAAAAAAAAGCCAGTCAGGTACCTTCTGTGCAGGCTGAGCACTCACTACCTCAGTGTCCCCTACTTCACCTGTCCACAGATTCCTCTGGCCTGGGCAGCTCCCTTGGCCCCAAGGCTCAGGGCCTTCTTCCTTAATGAGGTGCCAGTCATGGACCAGTTCATGAATGACTACGTGGAAGAAGCCAACCGGGAAATCGAGAAGTATAACCGCGAGCTGGAGCAGCAGGAGTATCATGACCTCTTTGAGCAGAAGCCCTAGAGGAAGAAGACCCTGGAGATGGACGTTTTAAAACGGGGTGTCTTAACCTCAGCTTTTCCAGAGGCCCCTCCCTAGAGGGGCTATCTTTGTTCTCCTTGGCCTTTGTGTGCTGGCTTGAGTGCATGTTGTCTTTATTCTCTATACAGCGCTGAAGAGCATCACCTGCACCACTGATTTGGCAGGGGAGGGGGGTCCTTATGGAGGATGAGTAGACAGGGGCTGCCCTTTGTGTGCAGCCGGCAGTCCAGGACCTCTGGGTCTCTGATAACAGTATTTTCTTTGGGCTGTTGCAGCAGTGTGTGAGGGTGGGAGGAGCATTTGGATTGCACAGAGTGGCTGCTGGGACATAAAGAATCCTGGCTGCCAAACTGTGGCCATGCCTGGGGGCCCAGGCCACCACAGGCCTTGGGCCTCAGACACCACCCCAGGAGAGCCTTTCACCCCAGTGGAGTGCCTGCCTCCCTGTTTAGGCCCCTTCCACTGAAGGCTTGGGCCCTGCTGACCCTATGCCCAGTCCTAGAGGGAACAGCACAAGCCCTGGCCAATCCCAACCCACAGAGCCAACAGCTTGGGCGGAGATTAGCAGCTTATTCTAAAATGAGGGAATTTCCCTTACGGACTAAACAGAGGGGAAAGACTTGTTGCTTTCCAGAAGTATGTGGCTTTTGAATTGACACAAGCAGCCCCCCTTGGGACTGGTTTGAGCCTCCTCATGTCATCACTCTGGTTTACCTCATTCGGGGACGAGAAAAACTGCTGCTCAGGCCTCCCTGGTGACGCTTTGCCTCACTGTTAAGGTCAGTGTCCTGCAACTGCATAGTCTTACGCCCAGGGTTCTGGTCGCTTATGGGGCATCTTCACTTGAAGGGGGTTCAGTCTCAGCACCCATACCTCCCCTCAGTCTTGCCAGGGAAGGCCTGGTTTTCAGCCCAACCTTCAGGAATCTCATGTCTCCAAGCATCGTTGCTAGTCTTGTATTTGTTTGGCTCTAGGGGACCAGGAATTTCGGAGAATTCCAAATCCAAGTTAGAATTCCTTCTAGTAGCTTTGTTTTCAGCTGGATTAAAAAGCAGAGGGAAATTTCAAGTGTATCCCATGCCTGACCTCCAGAATTAGTGTGGGGAAGAGGAAGGTCGCAGGCACAGATACTTAGGTGATGTCTGTTAGGACTTCAGCGCCTCAGCTGCCTAGATTGTAAATGCTTTCTGAATTTCACGTATTTTTTTGCATGCCTTAGGAAGGAGCACATAGGCAAAACCAGCAAAGTTTCTAGTAACGTAGAGGGGTTTTTGAGAAAGGATCCTGGCACAGAGGAGAGACAGAAAACCGATGGAGCACATGTAGTCTGTCACACAGAGTCCTGCATACAAGTAGTAAAGCAGTTGTTAAGGGCTTGTTAGTAACATGTACTTATATTAGAAAAAAATTTTTCATTTGAAGCCAAATGAACAATACTCCAAATACCATTTAATAAGAACTCTTGCTTGAAGAAAGGCTTCTGAAAAGGCCCATGTGCTCCAGTCTCAGCTCCCAAAGCTGCTGGTGACAAGGGCCCAGGTGTGGATCCCCATCTGGGAGCCCCTTACTTCTAGCTGGCCAGAGGCTGGGTCCACAACGGGCCTGCCTCTGCTTCAGAATCAATAACAGATCTTAAGTGCAATTGATGAAATAATAATGAGTTACTGTAGCTTCCTTTAGCTCTATCGAGCTCTTTTTAAAAACTCAAGCAGCCTTAGAAAAGGGAGCCAGGGGTGGGAGGGGGCGGGGGGTGGGGCGGGGGGGAGATGACAGGCCATCTCCTCCAGGTGGGTTGCTGTGAACATTTAAATGAAAGCTCTCTTTCTAGGAGCTTGAGCCATTTCCTGGCTGCTGCACAAAAGAGTTTTTAAAGAGGGGTCAGAGCCCACCCATAAAAGTGGGTCTTAAACACTGCATGGGGCTATACCTCCTGATGATCTTGGTTTCTGACCATTGTCCATAGAAATGCTCTCTCACCAACTTGCCCCACTGTCCCAATTCCTCTCCTGTTAGAGGGGAAACTGTGATTACCTCAACTTGAATATGAAACTGTGATTGAAAAAAGTCAAAATGTTAAGTTTCAAAGCCAAAAAGGCAAAACTGGCTGAGGCTTCCATAGACACTCAGCCTGCTTGGGAGTGTGAAGGGCACACTGGCGAAAGGGCATTCCTTGGGGCGTACTTGCAGTGCCCCTGGTGAAGAGGCACACTAGCGGTGCGCTGTGTGAGCTCTTTGAGGACTGAGGCCGGGAGGATGCTTCCTCCTCACACTGCCCCTTCTGTAACCTTTGGGGCCTCTGGGTCTTGGATGTGAAGATTAATATCCACTTGATTCCTCTGGACACTCCAGGTGGAGGTGTGGGGTCTTAGACTGTCTCTAGAGGAAGGGCCATGACACTGTGTTTGAAATTTTGACCTTAGAAGTGGATACCAGAGATCCAGCCAAAGACATCAGGTTCCTAGGGATAGGCAGAAGTCCTCCAGGGTCTTACATGCTTTCTGCCCACTCTTCTATTAGCAGCTTCAGTTTTATATCACCCCGAGTGAGTGTGATAGTGTTGAAGTCGCTGAAGTTATAGGTTATTTTACATTTTGATGTGGGATTTTTCTGTTTTTGATTGGAAGGAGGCAGAAATTGGAGAAAAGGGATCACCCTAGGAAGGGGTCACTGGCAAGGAGTGGAGTTGGCCCCACAGAGTCCTGGGGGCTGTGACCTGAGGCCTGGACACCAGGCCCTGTGGGTCTCAAAAAAAAAGTACCCTCCTAAATTCTATTAGGATTTCAGAAATTTTTTGCACAGTAATAAGCTCTGGATTTGCTCTTTGGGCTTGTCAAAAGGGAAAAGTTAACTCAAAGATTGTAAGCTATTAAGTATTCCAGCCATGTTGCTGACCTAGATGGATAGTTGTACCTCAAAAAGTAGGTGAGAAATAGCTTCCTCACTGTTCCAGGTTGTCAAATACTAATGACAGAAGAGCTCACTTACGTGCCAAAATTCACTTTTGTACTAGTTTTTCAGTGCTTTAATATTCATAACTTAAATTTTAAAACTCATATTTACAAACACTACTGTAACTTCAGTGAAACAATTGTGTGATTGAAGCTTTTTGCTTATTATAGTATTTATTACACTACTTAATTCAGTAAATATATAAAAGTAGCCTTCAATTTATTTTTATATTATTTTCATGTTTTTTACCTGCAGTTGTGTATGTGAATTTATCTTGTTAACTGAGATGTAATACTGAGGACCAATAAACTTATCACTGAACAAGCAGGGCCTCCAGTAGTTGCCTGTTGTATTCCCAAAGTGTCCCTGGGGGTTCAGGAGGTGGCCTTCCCCCTGGGACTGGGGACCTCCCCGCAGATTTTCCCCGGGACGCCTCTTTGCTGGGGCTGCTTCAGGAGGAATCCTTGGGAGTTCCACTCCCCTCCCCAGACCCCTGAGCGACCGCGGAGAATACAGTTCATATGAGGAGACCACCGTGGCTTGTGGTGGGCACTCTCTGGGAGTCCCAGATCCCAAGGAGGGGCTCGAGGAAGCTGGCTGTGGGCACAGGGGTCTCGCGGAGCCCCAGAGATAAGCTGTCCCACCCTCACCCAGAGAAGCCGCATCCGCAGTCCCAGCGCTTGGCCTGCGGGGCACCCCGCCTGCGCCAGGCTGCCTTAGGAACCACTGCTTCACAGGCTGGTAGCTTGGTTTAATCCCGGCCAAAGCTCCGTCAGGTGGCCACTCGGTCCCACTTTACAGTTGGGGGATGAGCAAGGCGTGAAGGGACAGTAGTTGGCTCGGGTGGCAGAGTCACTGCCCTCGCTGGGTTAGATCCGAGCACTCCTCCTGGCGCTCCCTAGGTCAGGCGGGCCTTGGAACTGCACGGTCTAAGGGAGAGGTCGGCCGGAACCCCCGGAGCTCTCAAGGACCCACCCCGTGCAGGGGCTTCTGTCGTTTTGGAAAAAGGACCGACTAAGGAGGGGCACCGCCGGCGTCCACAGAGACCCTGCTTCCTATCCCACCCTCAATGCAGGGGCCTCCGGACGAAGGAAGTGACCCACTGGGAAGATCTGGGAGCTGGCCTGAGGGGTAGGGTGGAGACTTCACAGGCAGCCTCCCTCAAATGGTTGGGAAGGTGGTCTTGGGTTTGGAGGCTCTATGTGATCGCAAAACTGTGCGAGGAGCCGAGAGAATTGGGGGAGGGGTCTTGGCCTCAGTACTATACACCCTCCTCAGCACCAGCTTACCCAGAGCCTCCCAACACGACCCCTCCCTCCCCGCTACGGCCCTCGACCCCCCACCCCCCGACACACCACCACACGCGCCATCCTACAGGGCTTGAACCTTGAAGGAGCTCCTGTGCTTGCACTTGCCAGAAACCGCCAGGGTTTGGGGATTACCCCCAAATAATTGTCAGAGAGAAGGGGGGACAGTAAATGGCAAAGAGCTCCAGGACTGGATGATCTTTGAGGGCCAGGAGGACTTGGAGGCCAAGAAGTCCAGGGATGGGGAAAGGGGTCCTCCCCACCAGTGGCCCACAGTAGGGGCCAGGGACTACTGAACTGAACCCTGAGGGCATGCTTGACCAAGCCAGAGTCCCAGAATCAAGGAATCCTGGTGGGATAGACATGTGGAAAGTGATTTGAAGCAGAAGGTGGAGCTGCTGAAAATCACAAGTCTCTCTGAGGAGCACAGAGAAATGCTGATGTATTAATTTCTATCATATATTCTAGGGAACAGTCATGCCCGAGGAAAATCTGACCACAGTCCTACTGCCAGCTCATGACGGAAAGGAAATGGCTTCGTTGCTCTAAGAGGAGTCCAGGGTAGTACCAGCTTCAAGTTCAGCTCAGATGTCATCAGAGCCCCCTCTCTGTCCTTAATGGCTTCACTGTCCCCTGGCAGTAAGCTTCCTCTGTGCCACCCAACAGCCCCAACACCCCAAAGGCAAGACCCGACCTCTCTCTCCAAAGGCAGGCCCAAAATCTGGGGTCACATTCTCATCCCTGAATCAGTCACAATGGTCAGGAGTATTCTGATTGGCCTGGCCAGGGGTCACTGCACATTTATGAGGGCGCTTCAACATCATTTGGGAGCTGAGTTCCCCAAAGAAGGGTTTGCTCCCCTGGATCAGCATTGCACATCCACCTGAAGGCCATTTCTGAGCTTTTCTGTTAAAGTCAGATACCTATCTGATTTAATTTTTTTTGCTTTCTGCTAGTCTTTTCTAGTACAAGTGATAGCAAACATAGTTGTTCTGTTGTGGTGGTGGTGATGGTAGTAGTGACTTTTAAACAAGGGAAGAAAAATTTTAACTTGAAAATGTTCTATTCACTGAGATAATTGCCCCCCTGAAGAGGGAGAAAAGGCTCCCTACTGCCTCTGTATACCCAGGGACACCAGTGTTCCATGGGAACCTGTTTGATACTTTTTTTTTCCTAAATAAAAGAAGGATCAGGAATTCCCTGGTGGTCTAGTGGTTAGGATTCTGCACTTCCACTGCTGTGGCCGGGTTCAATCCCTGGTCAGGGAAATGACCCAACCAAAAGAAAAAAAAGATCATGTAGACTGTAATGCTACTCCACATTGGTGGGAGTGAGAACTGAACTAACTAGAGAGTGATTTTGAAGGAGCAATTGACAAGACGAAATGACTAATTAAACAAGAGCCAAAGGGATGAATGACCTCAAGGTAGAAGTGGAAAAAGCCAAAGTGGAAAAAACCCCAACATTTTGAAACAATTCCAAAATTCTTTTGTTTCATTCTCCAGAAATTTGAAGAAAAATAAATGTTTATCCACAAATTATTCCTGTTTTGCCCAGGCCTCAGCATTGCTAAATTGACTAGCCAAAATAATTTGGTTAAAAAACTTGCATCAGGGTCGACAAATTTTATGTCAAACTAATAAATGATTATAAATATGTTAAAAAAAAAAAAGCTAACCAAATGAAGTGTGACTATATTTCCATTTTATCCTACCATTACTACTGTTTTTCCATACCAATAAACAGGTTTAATTTTTTTCCTTCATAGCTTCAAAATTTTAAGAAACTTTACATCTTTACTCTGAAATTTCATGCCTGGGTGAATGTACAAATAATAGCAAAATAAGGACAACAGGAGGAGGAAGGATGGTTTGACAACCAAAAATTCATGGAATTTTTTAACTAAAAAAACTATTTCTAGATAACTAATAGGAACCTACTGTATAACACAGAGAACTCTACTCAATACTCTGTAATGACCTATATGGGAATAGAATTTTTAAAAGAGTGGGTATATATATATATATATATATATATATATATATATATATATATATATATATATATATATATATGTAAAACCAATTCAATTTGCTACACAGCAGAAACTAACACAACATTGTAAGTCAACTATACTCCAATAAAAATTAAAAAAGATAAAAAGCACTCGATTTCAACCTCTTTGTTTTATAGATAAAAAGGATCAGAGACACAAAGAGGCTGAACATTTGCCCGAGGGTGTTGCCCTGTATGCCTTCCCCACTAACTTTTCCTTTCTGTGCATCCAGCTTCCTTGCAGGAGCTGGGAGGAGCTGGAGGTCATTTGAAAGACAGCTGAAGTGGGGCGGCAGGCAGTGTCAGCCCTGAATAGTGAGCTCGAAGCAGAACCTTGGGCAGCTCCTTGACACGGGGGATCAGTGAGAATGAGAGCCATGGGTAAGGAGGATGTGGGGTACACATAAAGGCTAAGGAGGGCAGTGATGACCAGCAGGGTGATAGGCCACCTGGACTCACCACTTGGAAGGACTCAGGTGGCTGGTGATGGGGTTCAAATGAAGTGGGGCCTGGGGGTAGATGAGGGTGGGGAAGTTTGGGGGCCAGCTCTGCTGGGAATGCAGATTCCTGGCCCCTCATAGGGATACCCTGGAGCAGGATGAGTGAAAGTAGGTCAGTGTTCAGTGGTGTCTGTCTGCCAGGGGTTTCTTTGCTGAGAAGCTGGGCTGTGGAACTGGAACCCAGGTCAGAAGGCATGAGGGCAGTGGGGCAGCTCTGGAACCTTCCTGCTCAATATCCGGCTGTCTAGCACTAGATTCTGACTCTGAGTATGGGGGGCACAGAGGGATATTGTCCTGAGCAGAGCAGGTCCTTCTGGCCCTCCATAGGGCTCCTTGCCTTCCTGGCTGCCCTTATAGGAACCTGGATCTTCCCCTCAGTAGGGGTAGATGGCAACTGGGAGAAGGCTTCATGCTGTGATATTTGAGCACCAAAAGGTCTTCCTCTCACCTACCCAGGGGGCCTGGAGGTGTCCCCCAGGAAAGAGGCCAGTGGAGGCCCTGTTCCCTCCCTCAGCCCCCTCCAGCACCATTGGAGGGATAGTGTGGGAACATCATCTCTCCTCCCAGGAACAGCAAGGGGGTGGTACAGCCGCAGCTGGAGAAGGGCTGTTAAGCGGCTGGGAATGTTGGTCAAGGCTGCCTGCCCTGGGCAGCAAGGAGCCCCAAGAAGCTTGTGACTCCAGCGAAAGCCTAAGGCTGCAAGGTGCGGAAAGCCATGCTTGCCAAGGGTCCAAGGAAGGTGAGGGCAGTAGGAGAGGGCAGATTGGAAGTAGAAATACAGGGACTTGGACATCTGAAGAGTCCAGGTGACAGGAAGTAGGCAGAGGGAGTCAGGAGTATTCTGGCTGGAAAACCTGAGTGGGAGTGGAGGATGGCGGCTGAAGAGGTCATCTGGGCGGCTTCATGGCTTGAAAGCCTCCAGGAACTGTACATGGAGGTGTTGGTCATGTGTTCAATATGTCATGGATTTATTGAGCACCTACTACACCAGTGCTGCGCTGGTGAAAGACACCATAGCCTTGCTCTCAGGGAGATCCCAGTCTAGCCTGGGAGACAGCCCAGGCAGTAAAGTAAGAAGGCTGTGCTGCAGAGTTAGGGGACATGGGGATCTGTGATGGAAGAAAACAGGAACTACTTTAGATGGTGTGACCAGGGAAGGCCTCTCTGAGAGCTGAAGGATGAACTGAGCCACAATAAGAGCTGTGGACACACCTTCCAGTACTCAGACTCTCCAGGCCTGGAGGCAGGTGGGGGCCGGTTGTGTTGTAGGAACTGTTGGCAGCCACATGGCTGGAACAGTTCTCCCCTGGGAGCAGGAGGTCTGGGATGAGATGGGAAATAGGCAGGTGCCAGGTTGTACAGCACCCCCTACCCCACACCCCTACTCCCCTAGGCCACAGCAGGGAGTTTGCTTTTATTTTTTTCCTAAATGCCATAGGAAGCCATTGGAGGTGGAGAATGGATGATGGGTGGGGGCAAGTCAGAGGGCCAGATGATGGACCAGGCTGGGGATGCAAGTGGGCAGAACTGAGCTCTATTTTGAAGGTAAACCCAACAAAATTTACTCATGGATCAGATGTGAATGAGTCGGGGGGACTCCCAGGTCCAGAGCAGCCAGGTGGATGGTGGCGGATAGTGGACTCGGGAGCTCTATTTTGCCTGAATATCATCTGAATTCCCTATTAGCCATCCAGGTAGCGGGGAGGGTGTAAGTAGGCTATGTCATGTTGAAGTCAGGAGCTCAGTGACAGGTGTCATGAAATCTGGTGGCCAGCTGTGGCTGGTAGAGAGCCATGGATCCAGGGAAAGATCCAGGGCAGGCCAACACTCCTAGGTCCGAGGAGGTGAGAGAGAGAGAAGGAAATGTTGCAAGAAAAAAGGAGGGGTACTTCCCACGTGGTCCAGTGGGTAAGACTCCGCTCCCCTAACGCAGGGGGCCCGGGTTTGTTCCCTGGTCGGGGGCCTAGATCCCTCACGCATGCTGCACCAAAGACCTGGTGCAGCCAAAACAAATAAATATTTTTTTTAAAAAAGGAGGGATTGGTGGTGGTGGGTGCTGCTAGGGGGTGGGGGAGGGGCTGGCAGAAAGCTGAGGCAGGATGATCTTGAGAGCAGTTTCAGTGGAGTAGTGGGGACAAAAGATCGGTATGCATCGGTGGAAGAGAGGTAGGAGGGGCATGGATACAGAGAACTAGAGACAACTCTTTGGAGAAATTTGCTCTGAAGTGCAGCTGAGGAAATGGGTGGTACCTGGAGGGGGGAGTTCAAGGGAGTATTTTGGGTTTTGTTTTTTAATGAGATACTATAGAGTTACTTCTCCAGATTCTAAAATCTATAGGCATAGTGGCTAAAGGAGAAAACTCAGTTGAAAGTACTTCGGAAAGCCATTAAGCGCCTTGTGGAACCCAGAATTCAAGGTTGTGTCCACAGCCCAGTAAAGTCTGAGACTTCAAGGATGGGAATGAGAGGGAATGTGTGTGTTTATGTCCAGGTCCCTAAACCCCCTGTGTAAGGACCCACTGGGGCATGGAGGGTGAGGGGGAAGATGGGGAGTGTGGGGGGAGGGAGACCTGGAGCACCTGTATTTGCCCTCAGCCTCTGGTCCACAGAGGGCTGGTGGTGGGTGGGAGGACTAAAGGAAACAGCTTCTCACTTTGCAGCAGGGGTATGGGGGTCAGGGGCTCTCTCCAGGACAATCAGGGGAATAGAAACCACAGGGGCAGAGTGCAGGAGGCTATAGTGGGGAAGGGGTCAGAAGGGGTTGGTGTCAGTTTCTGTGAGAGTCAGGTCCATAGACCACTGCGGGAGATCTTGTCTGTGGGCTCCTGTTTCCTCAGTGAGCTCAGTCGTAAGGGCCTCAGATGAGGGAGGAGGCTGCAGTAAGGGGATGAGAGGTGTCCCCTCCATTACAGGGTGGCTTCCAGGAACAGTTGGTTTGGAATGTCCAGGTGTTTGGGAGCTGCTGATGACATGGGGAGGCAGATGTAGAAGCCTAGGCATTCTGAGATGAGAGGGGCTGAGGGCAAAATGGGTGTCTTTTCAGGGGTCCAGCCCCTGCACCTCCCACATGGAACTTTGCTTCCTGGGCAATCAGCCTGCCTGTCTTCAGCTCCTCTTCAAATCTCCATCCCCCACCCCGCTGTCTGGGGGAGTCTGTGCCATGGGCTGCGGGTCTACCTAAACGGTGACCTAGAGACGGTCCCTAGGCTGAGTTGAGGGGATACCCATGAATGGAGGTGACCCCATGTCTCCAACCAAGCTCTGCTCACCACAACCAGAGAAGCATGTGGCCAGCCCCGAGTCAGTCGTGGTCAGAGTCCCGCAGGTCTCTTCTGCAGCATCTTCTGCAGTAGCAGGGAGCAGGTTGCTCAGGGCCATCCTGACCCCCAGGCCTTCATCTGCCAAGGAGGGCACCCCATGAAGCTTTGCTCCTAATGCTCTCTTATCTCGCTGGGAGGCGAAACCAGGTCAGCCTCACCCGATCTATGCATGGGGCTGCCCCAACGCACCAGGAACCCTTGGGGGCCGCAGGGAAGCCCTCGCCGTAGAGGTGGGCTCACCCTGGGCTTGCTTCACCTGCCCTCTTCCATGCCTGGGGGACAGAGGCGGAGAACTCCTTTCCAGTAGGATGTCAGATGGGTGGATTGCTGCTATTCCTCAGGCTGGCGGCCAGTGTGGAGGGGATGGGGGGTTAACACTTTGTTATGGGGAGAGTTCCTGGGTCAATCCGGTGCCTGAGGGCTGTGTGATCATTTGCTGAGAAGCCACCAAGGGTCAGACCAGGGGTTCACCGCATGGGCTGGATTTGCCTGGCCGCGCGCACCACCGCCTCCCTACACAAGGGAGCTCGCGCCCCACCCCGCACCCCTCCCCCCGAACACATACTGCTTGCAGAGGACCAGGCGCCGGAGAAGGCGCGTCCCCGGGCCGGGCTCCCTCGTGTCCGGGAAGGAAAACCGGGCGGCAGGGCCATCTTGAGAAGGAAAAAAGCCGCAAGCCAAGACCTTGACCCAAGAGAAGGCCGAGGGCGCAACGAGGCCGGGAGAGAAACCGCGAGGCGCGCTGCCAGTAAACCCGACGCCGCCGAGCCGGGAGGGCAGCGGGCTCCGCGGGGCAGGGCGTAGCCCAGAGAACGCGCGCCGGCCCGTGTAGTTAGTCGGGGCGCGCTTCCTGGAGGAGGACTAGGAGGATTTACCGCTCGAGCAGCCGGGATGAATGGAGGGGGCGGGGCCCAGGAGGGCGGGGCCCAGCAGAGGCCCCCTGCCGAGAGGAGGGGGTGAGGGGGCCCGGCCAAGAGCTTAAAGCCGACTGCAGGGAGGCCCTACCCAGACCCGCCTCACTGCTTCAACTCCGAGGGTCTCCGAGCTCACCGAGCTTCTTCCCAGAAACTTCGCAGGCCCGCTCAGCCCCTAACGCTCAGCGCGCGGGCCCGAAGAAGCCCAGTCTACGCGTTCTGGCTAAGTCGCCGCGGGCTCCCGGGAGTAGCCCGCCCGGGCTGAACAGGAGCGCGGGTGAGGGCGCGGGGCAGGCGGACGGGACCCCGCCCGGGCCGCGCTGGGGAGGACCGTTGGCGCGGCATTAGGACCCAGGCGCGGCACAGGCTTGTGTCACCGGCTCCAGCCGCCGGCCCGCCCTGGACGCCGAGGTTGCGGTCGTTCCCGCGGCACCTGGTGAGGAGCCAGGGCGTGCGCACTGGTGTGCAGCCGTCCCGCGGCTGATCACTGGGGCCATGGCCGCGGCCACCAGGCGCGTGTTCCATCTCCAGCCATGCGGTGGGTGCCTGCGGCTGGAAGGGCGTCCGGTCTCCGTCGCAGAGGCGTGCTAAGCTGGGACGCGGAGCCGTCGAGGCGCTGGGGGGAATGCGGACGCCGCCGGCCTGCACCGGCCCCCGGCGTGGTGGGCGAGAGGGTCGTGGGGGCTTCCCAACAGGGACGGGGGTGCCCGGGGTGAGTTCAGCCACGAGGGAGTGGGAGCCCGGGTGGGTACGCGGGTGGCTGGGGGAAGCCCAGGACGACTTCGTGGGCACTGCGCGCTTGACTTAACACCGTTTTGAAACTCTTTAACAGTTTTTCAGCCTACGAGGTAGCTGGTGGAGGGGTGGGGGGCTTGCAAATGGCGGGGCGGAGTTTCGGGGTCCCTAGCACCTGGAGCGCCAGGGTCTTCGCAGCCGGGCGTGCAGCCACCTCGGAAAGCCTCACTTTACGTTCTACCCGACACCTTTCCCGCCCCTGGCGCAGCGCGGCAGCCTGCCCACTCTTAGGGATCCTTGGGCCTCTGACTGTCCCCTGCGCGGCCGCAGCAGTCTCTCCGTCGCCGCTCTGACGCCCGGGGTTTATACGGCCATCTATTTACGTGCACTTGAACCGCCCCGCATGGGAGTAGCATCCCCACTCTTCCATACCATCGTCATCCTCGTCCTTTGTCCATCCCTGCAGCCTCTGGTGCTAGCTTTACTGACCCCGCCCCTCCCTTCTATGCCGCCCGGGCTCCCGCCCCGGGAGTCCGTCCGCATCCTGCCCCCCGACCCGCAGGGTCTCCGAGTCTGGAGCCGCTTTCCTCTCGTGCACGCGGCCCTTCCTGTCGCTTCCTTCCTCACACAGCGAGGCACAAACAGTCCGGACCATCCATCCGGGGCCCGGCGCTGAAAGCGCGGACAGCTCTCTTCCTCCCCCACCACCCGCCCCCCACCCCGCGGCATCTCCCAAGAGGACCAACGGCTCCGCCTCCCAGGAGAAAGTGGGTGGTGCTGAGGGCAGGAGACCGTTGCCGGGTCGCCCCAGTGTGACCCCTGGCGCGTGCGGTTGGGGGCAACTGCACGTGTGATGGGTGTTGATGGCACCAGAGACCGACGTGAGAGTGAGAGCCGAAATGTGCTGGAAGAGCCCCAGCCCAGTTACTGGGCTTGGCAGCGAAGGCTTGAGAGAGGGAGGCCGGCTTCCACAGGGAAGGTGGCCAGACGGGTCTCCTCCCTCCAGACTCCTGCAACAAGCGAATCCTTCCTTCCTTCACCGGCTACTGTTAATTACTCCTGGAGAAAACATGCTGAAAACATCTCCCTGTCTGCCTCGGTCCTTTCCCACCTGGGCAGCCCCTAGCAGATGGGCTGAAGAATAACAGGCCTGGCTTCCTCTGGCTCCTCAAGGAGCCCCTGTCTTGTACTGTCCCCTGCTCCTTTTTCTCCCAGGGTCTCTGGGAAGGGTAAGAAAGACTCAGCAGGGTTTGTGTGTGGTGGGCAGCAGATGTGCCCTGAAGACTGTCCAGGGCTGGTGCATGGAGCTGGTGACAATTCTTTGGCTTGCCTTGCAGAAAACTCTTCTATCATGTCGCAGAATGGATACTTTGAGGATGCAGGTGAGTACATTTCAGGTATGGGTGTGTGTATATAGAGAGCTCCTTGGTCAAAAGTCTCTAGGGGACCTAGTCCATCCACCTGGGTACTTATGGTCCTCTGCTGGTGCTGGGATGCCTTTGGATTCTACCCTCCAGAAGGTTGTGATGTGGTCAGAGGGGCAGCTGACACTGCCCTGGACTCTGGCAGATCTCTGGTGGCCCTGTGGTCCTGGGAGGGCAGGCTGCTCCCATCCTGCACTATGTGGACCATCTGATAGCCCATGGTTTTGCTGTTACAATGCTCTGGTTGTCTGACCAGCTTATAGGCTAAGTGTTGTGTGTGCCCACATTCCTCAGACCCCGCCCAGCCCTGTGAGGGAGGGGCTGCCATTGTCCCTCTAAAGAATTGTAACCTCTCTGCACCTCAGCTTTCCCTGCTTGCACCAGCCTAGCTCTCTCCCTCCCCTTATCTCTGGGCTGGCTCTGGGCTGCCTCTCCTGAGACCAGATTCGGGAGCTGGCCTCAGAGGGGTGTTTAGTGGGACAGTGCTTGGACACAGTGGTGATGTGCTCCTACCCAGGGTCCCCAGGGCATGGTGACTGCATGTGCCAGGCTGCTGGTGGGCAGGTTAGGTATGTGATTGGGCTGTAGGGTGGAGATAGGGCACACATGGCATCCCAGGAGCCTTGCAGGGAGCTGGTAGTGTCTGCTGGGTAGGTCCTAGATAGAGCCCAGGATAGGGGAGAAGAGGGACAGTGTGAGAGGCATGCCGGGGAATAGTGGGTGCTGGTGGGGGTGACAGAAGGGAGGTTGGGACAGTTTGGGGCTGGGGAACCAAGCATTCTAAGCAAAGCAGGTCTAGAATTGGGGAGGAAGGTGTTTTTCATGGACGTGAGCTCCATGACAAATGGGGGAATGACATCTTTTGACTTAATAGTTCTTCTCTGGGCTCTGGGTGCAGTGCAGACCTGGAGTTAGGGGTCACCAGTCCATGATGGCCTTGACAGTGGAGGCCTAGTGCCTCCTACCCAGAAAGGGCCCAGGCTGAGCACAGGACATTTGGGGAACAGGGCCTGGGTTGTGCAGAGGAAACCAGTGGGAGGGAGTGGAAGTGAGTCAGGGTGAGTCACTGCCTGGCAGGTGGAGGCATGCTGCTGACCCGTCCCTGTTCCTGCACAGGTGTTTTTCAGGCATTGGTGGGGTCTCAGCTACAAGGGCTCCTGGGTGAATCACAAGTGGTGGACCACAGGGGACCTACAGGACAGTGAGGAAGAGGTGTCAGCTGGGCCAAGAGTAAGGCAGGGAGGGCCCTAGGTGGACTTGCCAGAGAAGAAAGGGTCTGTCAAGCCTTGAAGAAGGCCCTCCAGGGAGGGAAGCCCTCAGCTTGGAGGACAGGAGCTGGCATGCCTGGGGTGCTGGCCGCCTGGCCTAAGGAGTGAGAGATTGAGGTGGGTGGTGTGGGACTGGGCCTGAGGGGCCAGGGGTAGCAGGTCTGGCTCAGGCTGTCATCCCAGAGGCTGTGGGGAGCCCCAGCAGGACTCAGGGCAGATTGGAACTTTTTCATGTCATCAGGAAGGCTTCCTATAGGAGGGGGCCTGTGTTGGGGGTCAGTTGCAGGAACTGAGAGGCAGACCAAAAGAAAGGGGCAGCATGTTCTGTGCTCTGGAGTCCCAAGGTACCATAACATGCCCCTCGCCCACCATGGGTGGAGGCCTGAGATGAGGCCTCCTCTGGGGTCCTGTCACCTCCGTCTCTGGCTCTGTTTGTCTGGCTCTCTTGCTTCCTGGGCCTTGTCTGATGTTGGACTAAGGTCTCTCAGCCCTGATGCTTTGCCCCACATGCCCTCCCTGTGCCAATGAGGTCCGGATACTGCAGGGCTCTGGCTTTCCTTGAGTCGTTTCTGGGGAGCCAGACAGGTCCATGTCCCACAGCCTGGAGGTTCTGAGAAGGCAGGGGCCAGTCAGTCTTAACTACATCATTGTACCATGTGCCTGGCTCAGTGTCTGTGGAATGAACATGTTCTTTCTCTAGCTAAAGGATATGTGTGGCACAGAACAGTGCAGGGTTCCCGCTGCTGGAGAATGTTGGAGAAAACCATTGGGTGGGGGGTGCCAGCTGGCTGCCATACTCAGGGAGCTGGGCCAGGACCAGATATTGGGCCTAGCTGAGGCTTCCTTCTTAGCCTGCTAGAGGCCTCCCTTACCACTCACCGAGATTGCACCAAGTGGGACAGCCCAGGGGCCCCCGCTCCTTTGGCTTGGAGCCCCTTTGTCCTGTGTGTAGCCAGGCCCTCTTGGGGGGGTCTCTCTTGGTGGTGGTTGGGGCTCCAGGCTACCTCAAGTGTGACGCGGATGATGCCTCTGAAACCCGTGAGGAGAGCCTGGGGGATGAGGCCTTCGACACGGTCAACTCTTCCATTGTGTCTGGCGAGAGCATCCGCTTCTTTGTCAACGTCAACCTCGAGGTGCAGCCCACCCAGTCCGGTATGGGGGTTGTAGCAGGGACGGGTCGGGGGAGGCACGCAGGGGACTGGGGACTGGGCAGATACGGCCCCGCTCCACCAAGAGAGACCTGAAGGGCTGGGGCCGCCCCCTGAGCCCTCCCGCTTTCCTCCAGCAGAGAGTGAATCGCCTGGAGGCTACGGTCTCCTACATACCTCCCGCAAGGTAAGTGGCCCATTGACCGGATGGGAGACATTTGGTCCTGGGCCACTAGCTGGGGGTGGAGGTGGTTGCTTCCCTGAGAGAGCTCACACTGATGCTGGATCTCATACTAGCCTAGGGCCCGGCTGCTGGGGCCAACCTCGCTGGTCTTCTCTCTGGGAAGCGGGTGTTGGGTCCTGGTGGGCAGGGTCAGCCGGGGACCACCACAGAGGAAGGACCCAGACAGCGACAGGTCCTTCTTATTTATGGACCTGTGTGGTTCGATGTGTGGGGTCCCCACAGTACCTGAAGTTAAAGAACTTTGAGGAAGAGATCCGGGCGCACCGGGACCTAGACGGCTTCTTGGCACGGGCCAGCATCATCCTGAACGAGACAGCCACCTCCCTGGATGACGTGCTACGGGCCATGCTGTGCCGCTTAGCCCAAGACTCCCACAACACTGAGCCCGACTGCAACTTGGACCTGCTCATGGCCATGCTTTTCACTGATGCCGGGGCCCCCATGGAGGGTAAAGGTAAGGGCTGTCCCTCTGCCTGGGCGGGAGGTCAGGGAGGTGGGGCCATCTGACCCTCCTGTTCCTTCCACTCTGTCAGCAGTTCACCTACTGTCAGATACAATCCAAGGGGTCACTGCTACAGTAACGGGGGTGCAATACCAGCAGTCGTGGCTCTGCATCATGTGAGTTGCCAGGCTGCCACAACTGGCCTCCCCACGTCACCTTGGAGCCAGGCATCCAGTCCCTGTGGAGGCTGGCTCGCTGTTTGCAGGGAGAGTGAGGAATCCATCCCATTTGGTCTTTTTTTTCCTCCCTAACAGAGGTCACTGGGGTCATAGTTGGGGGCTCGGGGAGGGGGGAGCCCCAGCTCCCAAGGGTGGCAACTGTGTGCTGTGTGCCCTCTCTGTCCCTGCCAGCTGTACCTCCAAGGCTCTGCTGAAGCGGCACGTGTGCATCAGCCGCCTGGTTCGCCCGCAGAACTGGGGGGAGAATTCCTGTGAGGTGCGGTTTGTCATCCTAGTGCTGGCCCCACCCAAGATGGTGAGGAGGGGTTTCGGGTGGCTGCTGTGTTTCCCAGGAAGGAGGGTTCCAGGTTACCCTGCTCTCTTCTTGGGGGCATCTCTCCCAGTGCTGGAGGCACCACAGTCCTGGCCTCTGAAGGCCACATTCTCACCCTCTCTGTTCATCTCTGCCCTACTGGGGTTTATCTGAAGCATACTTGGTAGGTCTTCATCAAGGCCTAATTTCCCCAGAAGTTGCCCAAAAGGTTCTATTTCTTTCCTGACTGAAAAGAGATACTTTTTTTTTTTTTTTTTTTTGCGGTACGCGGGCCTCTCACTGTTGTGGCCTCTCCCGTTGCGGAGCACAGGCTCCGGACGTGCAGGCTCAGCGGCCATGGCTCACGGGCCCAGCCGCTCCACGGCATGTGGGATCTTCCCGGACCAGGGCACGAACCCGTGTCCCCTGCATCAGCAGGCAGACTCTCAACCACTGCGCCACCAGGGAAGCCCAAGAGATACTTTTTAAGATTATTACTATTCAAACATAGGGGCCTTTCTTTGGCCTGCCCAACCCTAACTCTATAGTTGGCTATGATTTGTTGACCAAAGATCCCCACTCCTTCCTGGGGCATTTACCCCCCGGCCAGGGGCATCTCGCGTTTGTGGGGGCTGAGACTTATACGTATATTTGGGGAATCTTCTTTTATGGAAAAGGATTTTAAAGTCATTAATAGAAAATGGCTAGGGCCCCTCCCCAGGCCTGGGAAGGGCCTTAATGCTTAAGATTCCACTGGCTTCTTGATGATTCTGCCCCTGCCTCTGGTGTAGACTCAGAGCTTCGGATGGCCCCTCCCCAGGCTTTCTCTAAGCAAAGGGGGTGCTAACGGGATCGTCCCTCCCAGGGCTTTCATGGACATGCTGTGAATCTCTCCAGATGTTACTTTGCTGGGGAGAGAGGAAGGGCATTTAGGGCAGCGGGCAGCTCATGGGTCAGAGGGAGTGACAGCTGACAAGGTGGCCAGAACAGCTGGAAGGAATAGAATCCCTAGGATTGAGTGGCTAGACTGGTGCCTTGAGACACGCCAGCCATCCTGACACCTGGCTCCTCCTCGGGGGAACAAGCCTGTTCTAAAGCTACCAGAAAGCACAGTGTGCACGGTGCAGCCCCAGGACTGTAGCTTTGGGCAGCACGGGGTGGGGGTGGGAGTGCATGCTGCTCCCAGGGGACCTAGGATGGGGAGGTGAGACAGGCTGCTGTGGTGGAGGTTGAACATTGAGTTCATGGACGGGGCTGAGCTTGGCCAGGCAAGAGGCAGAAGGCTGGATGGGCCTGGAACACCTCTGAAAATCATAAACCAGCCGACCGTGCAAATGCCACCAGTGAAAAGTAGCTGGGTGAACATTTTTCTCCATCATCATGATTTCATTATCCACAATTACACAGATTTAATACCTGAGTTTATTAAAAAAAATACTAGGTTGATGGTAGTTCTAGTGATCTGCTGACCTGGTGGAAATCGTGGCAGGGTCCACTATGCTTGAACTTTGGGGGACTACACCCAGGTCATGGGGAGAGCACCTGCCACGTGCTTGGGAATGTCTGTCCATGAATGGCCAGGCTGGGGTTGGGCACCCTTCGCTCTACAGTGGCTACAGATGTGACTCTCTTGCCCCATCCCCAGAAAAGCACCAAGACAGCGACGGAGGTGGGACGCACGTTTGCCACGATGTTCTTAGACATCACCTTCCGCCAAAAGCTCCTGAAGACCCGCACGGAGGAGGAATTCAAGGAGGCCCTGGTACATCAGAGACAGCTGCTCACCATAATGAGCCACTGTCCGAGCATCAGCACGAAGGACTACAGCATGAGCTCCATCTGCACCCACAGACCCCCGCAGGTGCAGGGCAGAGGTGGCCTGGGCGGGCAGCACAGGGCAGGGACACAGGGCTGATGGGTACGTGTCCTCTTCCCAGCCCCTACGGCACAAGGACTTTCTCCCCATCGGGAGGGGCATCCGGGAGGACATCGCCCGCAGATTCCCTGTGTACCCGCTGGACTTCACTGATGGTAAGTGGCCCATGGCCCTCCTGGAGCTCGGCCTGTAGCTCAGGCCCCAGGCCTGTTCTGTGTCCCCAACACACCCTCCGCCCTGTCTCCCATTCCTAGGCATTATCGGGAAAAACAAAGCTGTGGGCAAATACATCACCACCACCCTGTTCCTCTACTTTGCCTGCCTCCTGCCCACGATCGCTTTTGGGTCCCTCAACGATGAGAATACGAACGGGGCCATTGGTGAGGGGTTGGAGCCTGGTGGGGCATGCCGGGTGGAGCCCAGGGCCACGGTTCCCCCCTGACCGCCCCGCTTCCTCAGATGTACAGAAGACCATAGCTGGGCAGAGCATTGGAGGCCTCTTGTATGCACTCTTCTCCGGGCAGCCGCTGGTGGTGCTGCTGACGACTGCACCCCTGGCCCTCTACATCCACGGTGCAGTGGGGGCGGCAGCGGGGAGATGCTTCCTGAGGTCCCTGGTCCCAGCCTGGCCCTGACTGCTCACTCCTGTTCCGCCGCCTTTAGTGATCCGTGGCATCTGTGATGACTACAATCTGGACTTCAGTACCTTCTATGCATGGACAGGCCTGTGGAACAGTTTCTTCCTCGCGCTTTATGCCCTCTTCAACCTCAGCCTGGTCATGAGTCTCTTCAAGAGGTGACAGGGCCTTCCCTAAGCTTCTGGGACTCACAAGCAGGAGGGGGACCAAGGCCAGGGGCCTGGGTCAGCTTCCATGCCAGCCTCTGAGGCCCTGTTAACCCTAGAGCAGATGGGGTGCCCCCACCATATCACTGCTCCAAGGGGAAAGCCTAGGACCCTGGTCCTCTTCATGGCAGGAGGTAGGGGGCCATGCTGAGGCTCGGGGAAGCCTCCCCGCTACTAACAACTCACCCCGTCTTATGAGGCATATCCCCTGCTGGCAGGTCAACAGAGGAGATCATTGCTTTGTTCATTTCCATCACATTCGTGCTGGATGCTGTCAAGGGCATGGTCAAAAGTGAGTGTATTGCCGGCGGCCACCTGCTGTAGGGGAAGCTGAGTTGAGATGGGGGGCTATGGACTGTGCCCAGAGCAACCAAGAAGCATGTAAGCGCTAAGGTTGCTTCCATGGCCCAGGGTGCTCTGGGAGCCATGACTGGCAAAGAGCAGCAGGCCCACGTGCTAGAGGGTGACAGAGCTGCCCTAGGCAGGATCAGAGGCCCTGGGCCAAGCAGGATTTGCTGTCAGAAATGGACAAGGGCAGGGTGTGGGGTGGTGGGTAGACAGGCAGGTCAAGGGGTCCTGGCTGACAGAAGGCCAGCTCTCTCCCCTCCTCCCCCCAGAATCCCTTCCGCCCCTCGGGGCTCCTTCACCCCCACATCCAGGAGGAAGCTGCTGGGCCCCAGGCTCCCAGAGCCCAGATGGCTGAGTCCTGTTGGCCTGTGTCCACAGTCTTCCAGAAGTACTACTGTGGCCACAACCACGGGAACTACTACGAAGATAGGTCTTCCCCGGTGAGCCTGCTGGGCCTCAGCCCCAGCCTCAACAGCAGCCTCCACGCTGCCCTCAACACCAGCCTCCTGGCCGGCCCACCAGAGCTGACTTCAGTGGGCAGCCAGGGCCCCGAGGCCCTGGCCCGGGACACAGCTGTGCTCAGCCTCCTCATCATGTTGGGGACACTCTGGCTAGGCTACACCCTCTACCAGTTCAAGAAGAGGTGAGGGGTGCCCATTCAGGGTGAGGGAAAGGGAGCACAAGCTGCAGGCCACGCTGACACCCACCTGCCTCCTAGCCCCTACCTGCACCCCTACATGCGTGAGATCCTGTCAGACTGTGCCTTGCCCATCTCAGTGCTTACCTTCTCCCTCATCTCTTCCTACGGCTTCCAGGAGATTAAGAGTGAGTTGGGACTAGGCGTGGGGTGTGGTGGGGTGTGGTGGGTTGCTCTGTGGGGGAGGAAGGCTTGAGCAGGGGCCTGTACCTGGCTGCAGTGAGCAAGTTCCGCTACAACCCAAGCAAGAGCCTGTTCGAGATGGCCGAGATGCACTCACTATCCCTGGTGGCCGTCAGCGGCGCCATGGGCCTCGGCTTCCTCCTCTCCATGCTCTTCTTCATCGAGCAGAACCTGGTGGCTGCCTTGGCTAATGCCCCGGAGAACAGGTTCGCAGGGCTGGGGAGGGAGGGGTAAGCGTGTGTCCAGCCCTCCAGGGGCCATGGGGCTTTGTCCACATGTGACCCTGCCTGCTGCAGGCTGGTAAAGGGCACTGCCTACCACTGGGACCTCCTGCTCATCGCCATCATCAACACCGGGCTGTCTCTGTTTGGGCTGCCCTGGATCCACGCTGCCTACCCCCACTCCCCGTTGCACGTGCGGGCACTAGCTTTGGTGGAGGAGCGTGTGGAGAATGGGCACATTTACGAGACGTGAGTGTGAAAGTGGCCCCTTGAGACGTGAGGCCAGAGTCACGTGGACCCTGAGGTGGGGGGTAGCCCTGGGCCACATATGACCTAAGGAAGGATATGGTTCAGGGGATAAGGGCCCAGAAGTAACAGAGCCCAGGAAGCACATGTGACCTGGGATGGACACGGCCCTGCGGACCAGGCCAGAGGTGACCCAGTGCACTGGAACCTCGCAGGATTGTGAGTGTGAAGGAGACGCGGTTGACCTCCCTGGGCGCCAGCATCCTGGTGGGCTTCTCCCTCCTGCTGCTGCCCTTCCCGCTACAGTGGATCCCCAAGCCTGTGCTCTACGGCCTCTTTCTCTACATCGCGCTCACCTCCATCGACGGCAGCCAGCTGTTTGCACGCATGGTCCTGCTGCTCAAGGACCAAGTGAGTGTCTGGCCCTGAGAGTGAGGGATGGGGGTGGGGGATATGGCTGCAGACCTGCCCACACCTGGTCCCTGCCACCCACAGACCTCGTACCCACCCACCCACTACATCCGGAGGGTGCCCCAGAGGAAGATCCACTACTTCACAGGCCTGCAGGTCCTGCAGCTGCTGCTGCTCTGTGCCTTTGGCATGAGCACCCTGCCCTACATGAAGATGATCTTTCCCCTCATCATGATCGCCATGATCCCCATCCGGTACGGGAGGGTGGCCAGCAGGCAGGAGGGACTCGGCTGGGCGGGAGACGGTGGGCTGGAATGGCTACCCTCAGCCTGTTCCTCCCTGACCCAATGCTTATCCTCCTGCCTGTTCCCCCTCCCCTCAGCTACAACCTGCTGCCCCAAATCATTGAAGCCAAGTACCTGGACGCCATGGACGCTGAGCACTGAGGTCCTGACTACCAGGCCCTGGCCACACCCCATTCGCCCATCCCTCTGGGTCTTCCCAGGCTGGCTCTGTGGCTGTGTGTGGGTATCTTGGGGTGCTGCTCTGTACTGCACCCCCTCACAGCTGTCCCAACTGGCCTAGGGTGTCTGGGCATTGAGGGGGCTCCAAGGTGTGTGTCTGCTCCTCTTCCCATTAGCCTTTTGCTTTGGGTCCGGAACTCTGCTCAGGGCAGCTTCTGCCCAGGGTGGGACTAAGCAGGACGGATTTTCTTTTGATAAAAGAGCCTGAAAGAGAAACCATTTCCTTGATTGTGTAAGGAACTTGCTGTATGCACATTAGAGAATAAAGCTCCTGTTTCTATGCTTCTACATACCGCCTCCATCCATGCTGCCCTGCCCCAGCCTCTGAAGGCCACCTGAAGGCCCTGAGGAGGGAGAAGCCATCCCAGGGGAGGTGGGATAAAAGGGACTGATTTGTTGAGTGCCGCCTAAGGGCTATTACTTCCAACTCCACACAGTAGCTCAACAGGGAAACATGGAAGGTCCAGGAGGCCTTTGCTGTTGCCAGGAACCTGCAGGGAAAGTGGGCTTGGGGCCAGTGAAGAGCCCAGTGGCTGGTAGGGTGGGATAAGCACATTCACGGTGCTGCTTGCAGGATGGGTAAAGTTTAAAGGGGACAGAAAATGTACTGTGCATCCAGGACAGAACTCTGAGGAAGCAGCTGAGGAGCAGACAGAGGGGTGCCCCGCTCCAAGTGCCACGTGGCAAGTGATCCTTCTTTGGGGCCCCCACCCCAGTAGCCTGTGTTTCCTGCAGGTGGGGCTGTGTCCAGGATCACCAGGCAAGGAGGAGGCAGGCCCCCCAGCACCCCACACCTGAGTTCCAGCCGGACACCACCCATGCCAAGCAGACAACTCAGAGGAGGCTGAGCACCACCACCGGCACTTCCTGAGGAAACAACCCAGCTGGGCTTCACAGACAAGAGGGGAGCAAAGGGATGAGGTCCTGTCCTCACCCACGGGTGCTGATGAATTTTAGGGGAGGAAACAACTGTTAAATCTAGGCCCTGGGCCGTGCTGCTAGGACTGAGGAGGGGATGTAACTTAAGCTTGGGAGCGACACACCAGCATTAAGGACCCCCACCCCCCAACCTGCTGCACACAACGGGCTTTTCTGATTGTCCTTGGGGTTGGGCACCTCCTCTTTACCAGAGTAACACCTGCAGGAAGGCAAGGGAGCCACCCCGGGCCTCTGAAGTCCCTCCCTGGGAAGGGCTTTACCAGGACTCAGTACGGGTCTGGGGTAGCTGAGCCGGGCCTCCTGAAGGGCTCAACTCAGCTGGCCCCCCAGGCTGAACCGTGGCATGTCAACCCAACTGGGGTCAAGAACTCCATCCCTCCTCCCTGCCATAAAAATGAACCTGGCGTTATAACCATAAACCAACATTTTAGCTGCTCTAATGTACACCAGAATAAAGCAAAAGCACTCAGCATCCCACACTGCCCGCCCCCCAACCCAGCAAACACAATAGAGGCCAGCTGGGTGGTGGCATTGCTCAGTAGCTGGGTGGGCGGGCAGCAGGGATGTGGCATGTAAAAGTTCAGCCCATGATCAGAGACTTCAAGGACAA
This sequence comes from Grampus griseus, assembly GCF_964374135.1. Lineage (NCBI taxonomy): Eukaryota > Metazoa > Chordata > Mammalia > Artiodactyla > Delphinidae > Grampus > Grampus griseus. The sequence continues at coordinate 59,306,689 of NC_139008.1, forward strand.
AAAGAAAGATATAATACTCCAGCTAGCAAGGGCACACAAACAGCCTCGACACAGCACTGCCCTCCTCCAGCCACCCCCCTACACCCGTTTTGCCCCCCCGACCTGAGAGGTTTCCTGCTCGTGCCAAAGGGGACTCAGGAGACAGACACCTGTCTGGGGCAGGTTTCAGAGCAAATATACCCAGTTTATTTTGGAAGCAAGTACCCTCCGGAATTTTTATTTGCTGCATTTAAAAAACATCTAAGGCTGTTTGTGTGGTTCTTCCCCAAACCCTCAACCCTGCCAAGGCCAGTTTTAACACCCAAGGTCCTTTCCGGATTCCAGGCCTGGAGGCTGTAGGAGACCACTGAATCCCTGAGGACAAGAGGATGGTGTCCTCTGGCCAAAGTTTCTCCAAGCAGAGCCAGCTGCTCCTGACGGCTGGTAACACCCCCAGGAAGTGGTAACCCTGAAGGTGGTACTTGGATGGGTGCCTGCCTGATAGAGGCGGTTTCAGGCTAGCCCTCCCCGGATCCTCAGCCAGAGTGGTCATCACCAGCTCCAAGTGGAGTCAGGTTGCCAAAGTATTCTTGCAACTCAAGCAGGGCCTGGAAGCGATGGGAGATGGTGTTCTTCTCAGCCTTGGGCATCTCTGCATACCTAAGGGGCAACAGTAGCAGCTCAGAGAAGAGGGGGCCCAGATTCAGGGAGGGTGTGTACACCTCACCTCATCCTGGAGCCCAAAGCTCAAAAAGTCCCTAGGAAAGGGTAGTGGGGCTACCAGCTCCTGGCAACCAGAGTTAATTTTTAAAAAATCAGTCTTAAATTCCCCTGTAGGTAGAAACCCATATTAATGAGTGTGAAAGGATCTTAAACTGGTTCTAGTGTGTCCAAAAGTCATCAAAGGGAAGCTGGGGACAGGGGGATGAGCTGCATGCTTTATCAGCTTTGTCATCTGTTGACGGGAAGCAGTGGGGCCTGACAGAGCAAACATAGCAATCTCCTCCAATGCACTGTGGGGCGGGCAGGTGAGGGCAGGGGGCAGCAGATGAGCCTTGAACAGCCAGCCAGTGGCCTGCCATCCATGGCAGGACTCCAGTGAGGTGAGAATCCCTACTCCAGTTGTCACTTTCACATCTATGCTGTCAAATATGGTGGCTACCAGCCACTGTGGCCATTTAAACCAATTACAACTGAATAAAAATAAATTCTGTTCCTCAGTTGCTCTAACCACATTTCAGATGCTCCGCAGCCACACGTGGCTAATGGCTACCGGATTGCACAGTGCAGATATAGAGCCTTTGTGTCACCAAAGTGCTGCTTCATGTTGTCCTCAGCCCTGCCTGGCTGTTGTGAGGCCTCAGGCCACACTCCCTAAGGGCCCCCCTCCAGCTTGACAAACCCGATTCCAATAATGGCCAACATGTCCCGTGTAAATAAGCGGGGGCTAGCATGAAATACTGAGAACACCTGGCACTGTGGGGGTGTAACGTGGTGGCCAAGTGCTAACATTTTTCCAGACTAAATGGGGGTCAGATAATCATCCAACAAAGCTGACAAGCCCAGGTCAGAGCGGGGAAGCCACTGAAGCTACAAAGCTGCTCTGCGCTGAGCTGAGCCCGAGAGCCCAGGACTTCAGCTATGCCCAGCTGCCTCCCAGCTGTGGACCAGGCCACCCAGATTCCTTGCATCCACCCCAGCAGAGCTGCCTTCAGCCGGAACGGCACCTCAGAGCCTGCCCCGCCTGTATCCGCGTGCCTGCACCTGGGCAGGGCACTGACCCAACCCAGTCCACGGCCATCCCCACCCCACACCCCTGAAAGAAACTGGGGCTCCTTACGTCTGCTCATATCCATCAGGCTGAAAGCAGGGGTCCCAGCCAAAATCCCGGCAGCCACGGGGCACCACAATCTGGCCCTGCCAGAGGAAAGGGGGACAGGTGTGCCACTGGGTGTGGAGGAGATGCACTGTGAGGAGGGCAGTAGCCAGATTGAGTTTGGTTTATGAATTTGGTTAAACCCTATTTACTCAAAATATATTATTTCAAGGGGTCCATGGTGCCGGCAAATGTTTGCTGAACACAGATAAAATGCAGAGCAGGACGGCTCGCTCCCCACAGACAGGGAGGAACCACATGCTTGATTAGCCCACAGATACCCCTGGGACCAGCCTCCCTCTCTGAAGCTTTGACAAACTGTGACCTCACTGAAGAAGAGAAGCAACTTTGAAAGACTGACAGAAAACATTTTCTCCTAATAGGAAGTTTGAGGGCCCTGAACCTTGCAGCCAAGCCCTGTGCCTGCTACTATTACTGCATTTCTCAAAATACAAGGGAGGCTCTAACAAATGAAACAACAAAATAGAAATTACTTTGTACAATGTTCAACACAAAAATGAGCTCAGTAAATACTGGCTGTAATAGGCAAATTCCAAAAGGAAAATGTGACAAAGATAACCAGTGTCAGGCTTCCCTGGTGGCACAGTGGTTGAGTCCGCCTACCGATGCAGGGGACATGGGTTCGTGCCCTGGTCCGGGAAGATCCCACATGCCGTGGAGTGACTGGGCCCGTGAGCCATGGCCACTGAGCCTGCGCGTCCAGAGCCTGTGCTCCGCAAAAAAAAAAAAAACAACTTATAAAATACAAGGGAGGTAGTAGAGGATGGGGATTAGCCATATAAATTCCAAGTCATTCAGACCAAAGGTAAATTCTGCTTCTGCTAATGGGGAGCTGTGTGACTGAGGCCAGTTACTGAACCACTCTGAACTTCACCCATGCAACAACTGTTTTTTGAACACCTCAGCGAAGCAGGCACCAGGAAAACAGAAAATCGTAGCCTTGCCTTCACAGAATGGAACTCTTAAGCAAAACAAGCATTACATCAGTAAACACATTAATGATTACCAAATGCAAAGTGTCTTAGAGGCAACACACTGGGAGCTGGGCTCAAGAATAACAAGATGGGGAGCTCAGGGAAGGCCTCAGTGAGGAGGGGACACTTTGGCCACATAAAGGACTAGGGCAAGAACATTCTAGGTGGAGGACACAGCTGTGCTGAGGTCCAGAGATGGAAAAGGCTTATCATACGCACTGCTGAAAGGACAATGTGGCTAGGGTTTTTTCGAAAGCACAGGGGAGAACAGAACAAGGAGAAACAAGGCTACCTCAGTTAAAGTCAGGGCTGGCAGCAACAAAGTACAAACAGCAGCCCAAGCTGGGGAGACAATAGGGAATGGTCGGATGAAAGTGATCAGGCCCCATCAGCAGCATAGCTGCTAGTCAGTCATGGCGCAGGAAGTTGGGCCTGTGGTTGTTCATACTTTTGATTTTTGAGAGAACATTTCTGTGAAAGTAGCAGACCACTAAAACTAACTGTTAAAAATGTAACCAGGCAATATGATCCAGCAATCCCATTTCTGGATATATACCCAAAAGAATGAAAACAGGATCTTGAAGAGATATTTGCACACCCACGTTCATAGCAGCATTATGAACAAGCCAAAAAGTGGAAGCCACGCAAGTGTTCATCAATGAATACAGGCAGACCTTGGAGATATTGTGGGTTCAGTTCCAGACCACTGCAATTAAGCAATTATCGCAATAAAGCAAGTCACATGAATTTTTTGGTTTCCTACTGCATATAAAAGTTATGTTTACACTATATTGTAATCTATTAAGTGTGCAATAGCATTATGTCTAAAAAATAGTGTACATACCTTAATTTAAAAATACTTAATTGCTAAAAATGCTAACCATCATCTGACAATGCAGGATTGCCACAAACTTTCAATTTGTAAAAACATAATATCTGTGAAGCTCAATAAAACGAGGTATGCCTGTAAACGGATAAAGGAAAAAGTGGTATATATATACAATGGAATATTATTCAGTCTTAAAAAAGGAGATCCTATCACATGCTACAACATGGATGAAACTTGAGGACATTATGCTAAGTGAGATAAGCCAGTCACAAAAAAACAAACACTGCAGGATTCCACTTATATGATGTATCTGAGGTAGCCGAACTCTTAGCAACACAAAGTAGAATCGTGGTTGCCAGGTGCTGGAGAGAGGAGGGGAAGATGGAGTCATTATTCAATGGGCATAGTTTCAATTCTGCAAGATGAGAAAGTTCTAGAGATCTGGTGCACAACAGTGTACACTATTGTATTGTACACTTAAAAATGAAGATGGTAATTTCTGTTACCTGTTTTTTCACCACAAAAATTAAAAATCTAATCAAGGAGTGTAAAGTAAAACATCTGTGGACAGTCCCTGGTGGAGCCACTGGCATAGGGCTATGTGAGCTATGGTGGGACTCTGGATTCTATCCTGAGCAGAAAGGACAAAGCAGAGAAATGATGTGCCTGAAGGTACACTCCTGCCACGGGGAGGGGATGGATGGGCTGGGGCGGGGGTGGGGTGGGGGAAGCAGGCCAGCCCAGAGGGTGGTCTGGACCCTGTGAGAAGCAGCTGAACCTACGGTCTGATAGGTAAGCATGGGGGCACTGAAGGGCAGTTTTGAAAGGAATGAGTTGGGGGGAGAAGGAAGATTCTATATGAACATAAAAAGTTGGAAAGGCTGTGAGATGTTCAAGGGAAGCTGTTGCCTCAGCAGTGGGATGAGGAGATTCAAGCTTGGAGAAGTCTGGGCTACAGATGTAGCTCTAGGAGTTGTCACCTTCAGTTTCCACATCTGCTTCTCAGGACAGCATACACTGCAGAGCTCTGGGTATACCAGGCCCCAACAGCTGTAAGCCACTGTGCGTTTCCAAACACCTGACTCTGGGGTCAAATAAGTTTCGGGATTGACAGCACTTCTAGCTGTGGTACCCAGGGGCGCGCCCTCCCCACTACAGTCCTGCAGCATCATCGCGAGTCACAGCGCCCTCTGGCGGCACTCTGGGGAACGAGCATGGGTACGCACCGAGGTCCGGCCCCTGAAGAGGCGCACAGGCTCGCTGGGGTCCCCAGTGCTGAGCGCGAACGTGCAGAGTGCATAGGCCGACTTGTCTTGGAACCCAGCCAGGAGCTGGTGGAGACCTGCGGGCACTTGCAGTGAGGGCTCAGCGCACTCTACGCTGCCCGGCCCCAGCCCCCTCTCCGCACTCAATGGGCCCAGGTGGCGAAGGGGAGTTATACATATCACCAAATAGGCCCTGCGCTGATAACCCAGGAAGTTGGGTGATGGGGATGTGGGGTTCCTTATTCTACTACTGTGGGCTTCAGGGTATGCGCTGCTGGGACCAGGGGGAGCAGCAGGGTGTCCCTCTCCCCGCCCCCCACTGAGGCAAGGACAGCAAGAAGTGGGGCCAGTCCCTCTGAGCCAGAATCAACTAGAGCCCCTTTGTCCCTCAAACACAAAGCTCTCACCACCCACCCCCACCCCATCCACTCCTCCCAAATCTCAGTGCTCCCTGGCACCGGGTGTATAGGGAGAGTGTGAGCTGTAGATTATAGATGGGGAAACTGAGGTGAATGGAGACTCCGTGAAGGGGATGGAACCCGAGATTCCTGATTACTAGTTGGAGCTCCTCTCGTAGAACCCACAGATTCTTAATTTCAAACAGGTCTAAAGAAAGAGACATGGGGATAATACCTTCAGGCTTTAACTTCTCCAGAAACCACTTTCTGCAAGAGAAATAAAGGTGAGTCAGACACCACAATCAGATGGATGTTCTTACCACCTTGTTTCTGGGCTGCATCCCCCAGGGATTAGAGCCCTGGGAGAGCAAAGAATGTCTCAACTCAAAATGAAGAGAAATAATCCAATAGGAAAAAGGAAATGGAGACAAAGAGGCAATCCACAAAAGAACTGATAAACCAGTGAAGCCCTCAATCTCACTGGTAATTAGGGAAATGCAAATTAAAATTGCATGTGGTAACATTTCCCACTCCCGCCATTACAAAATACTAAAAAGTCATAAAACAGTGCTGGTAAGAATATGGAGCAATGTACACTATAAGTGTGTAGGGGTGCTACTGCCTTGGCAAACAAATTAGCAATCCAAAAGTTAAAGATACAGTTAACCCTTGAACAACATGAATTTGAACTGCATATGTTCACTTATACATGGATATTTTTCAGTAGTAAATACTACAGTAATATACAGTTGAATTCACTGATATGGAAGGCCAACTGTAAGTTAAACGCAGGTTAACCCCCCCCAAGTTGTTCAAGGGTCAACTGTATACATACCCAAGACCTAACAAATTGGGGTATTTGTACCCTAGAGATACACAAAGACCTTCTGAGGGGGTCCAGGGTACTGGATAGCTTTAAGGAAATCCATCTGCAGATCTCAAGTTCCTTATTTCCTCTTTCCTGAAACGGATCTGCCCACAAATGTACCTCTCCAATGGGTGAGTTCCCCTTGCCCATCTCAACTTACACAATCACATTCTCACACTTTACAAAAGAAAGGTATGCCTCTTCCCCATCCCTAATCCTCCCTCAAGACAATCTGACATACTGGTGTTGATGCCAAGACAGTGAATGACCCGCAGTATCAAGTAACAAATCATTTCAAAGTTCAAGTGGTTTTGTGGCCAGGGCCCTGCAAAAGGGTGGGGGAGCACTCACATGTAGGGGCCAGGGAGGCCCCCAAGGGCGTTGAAGCACAGACAGGTGTCCTCCACCAGTACAGGGCCCTGCACCTGCAGCACAAGAACATGCAGCCCTGAGACCCGCGTCCAGCAGCAGGCCCCACCTCCACCCTGAATTCCCCTGCCATCCAAGCCAGGGCCACACTCACAGCTAGCTGGGATGTGCAACAGCAGCAGCAGATAGAGGTCCATCTGCTCTGGGTAACAGCTGTTGACTAATGTCTTATCTTCATTTTAAAGGTAGGGACATCAAAGCCTTGGCAGGTTGTAAAGTTTGCTCCAGGTACAGTGACAGGAGAGCTGGGATTCATACTCAAGCAGCCTGACTGTTTGTTTACAAAGCACTCTTTTTCAGTTCCACAGAGGTGTGTGAGTGCAGGGTGGATGTATGTGGGGAGAATGTAGGGGTGGAATGTATGTACCTGAGAACTGGGAAGAGTGAATTATGTGTGTGTGTGGTCATCTAGGGGGATACTATGCAGTCAAGGTTGAGAAAGGAAGGCAGTATTCCAGAGCCAATATTAACTGACTCCAGCCTAGCTAAGCCTGGAAACGTCCTTCAAGTCATTATAAAGTGTGCCCACCATATTCTCTACCCATCCCCAGCAGGCACAGACCCCAGGAGCCACCAGGACAAGAGGCGCAAGTACAGGACACGTGTGGAGCAAGCACCTGGCGAGCTGCCTCCTGACACTTCCGAATGGAAATCTCATCAGGCTCTCCTTGGTACTCTGGCACTTATCAGAGAAACAGACACACAGTCAGGTCACAGAGAGAGAGAGAAATTGAATCATCTTTTAAAAATAGAACTAATCAGAGACATACGGTCAATCTTCTGTGCCACCAAAGTGCATGGAAACTTATCTCCTAGAATCTGAATGACCTGTTCCAAAACGAAAGAACATTTATCACCATTTGTTTAACTATTCCCCATTACTACACAAGCTGTCACCCATCTTTCTCGTCAGGTAACTCTCCTGTCAGTCCCCTAAAGCTCACCAAGTCAGGCCCATGAGCCTCACCCCAGCCTTCAGGGTCCCACCCCAGCAGGTCAGCTCCCCCATCTCCTCACTCTCCAATCCCTCCCTCCTACTTCAGGTCTCTGTTTATGCTAACCACCTACCTAGAACACCCTCTTCCCTTCTCAGTGCTCCCAAAACCTATCCTTTGGGCCAAGAATTTTCTATCAGGGGTTACCCAGAATTCAGGAGATCTGTGAACTTGGATTAGGAAAAACAAAACAAAACAAAACACTTTATTTTCACTAACCCCTACCTGAAATTTAGCATCCCTTTCAATAGTGAATATAGAAAACAAACACAAATAGCATTAGCATCTCCTGTGATATTTAAACCTATTAAAATCGCAGATGTTGTCATATCCCATTACAGTTGTAGCAGATATCTCAAAATATCATTTACAAGGGGCAGAGTCAAGATGGCAGCGTGGGAAGACACAGAGTTTGTGTCTCCCTACAACTAGGGCGCCTGCCAGATGGTGGTGGGGGACCTTGACGCCCAAGGAGACGGGAAGAACCCCCAAGTGAACGGCTCCTGCAATGGGAGCTCTGAGTCTGAACCACTGGACTAATAAGAGAACCTCAGACCCCAGGAAATATTCATTGGAGTGAGGTCTCCCGGAGTTCCTCATCTCAGCACCAAGACCCAGCTCTACCCAACAGCCTACAAACTCCAGTGTTGGAAGCCTCAGGCCAAACAACCAGTTCCTGTTTACAGGAACACAATCCCACCCATCAGAAAAAATGAGAGGGTAATAAAGTATGTCACAGATGAAGAAGCATGGTAAAAACCTATAAGACCAAATAAATGAAGAGGAAATAGGCAAGCTACCTAAAAAGAATTCAGAGTAATGGTAGTAAAGATGATCCAGAATCTCAGAAGTAGAATGGAGGCACAGACTAAGAAAATACAAGAAATGTTTAACAAAGTTCTAGAAGAATTGAAGGACAAACAGAGATGAAAACACAGTAACTGAAATGAAAAATACACTAGAAGGAATCAATAATAGGATAACTGAGGCAGAAGAACAAATATAAGTGAGCTGGAAGACAGACTGCTGGAAATAACTGCCAAGGAGCAGAATAAAGAAAAAAGAATGAAAAGAATCGAAGACAATCTCAGAGACCTCTGGGACAATACTAAACACACCAACATTCGAATTATAGGGGTCCCAAATAAGAAGAGAAAAAGAAAGGGTCTGAGAAAATATTTGAAGAGATCATAGCAGAAAACTTCCCTAACATGGGAAAGGAAATAGCCACCCAAGTCCAGGAAGCGCAGAGTCCCATACAGGATAAATCTTAAGAGAAACACACCAAGACACATATTAATCAAACTAACAAAAATTGAGTTCAAAGAAAAAATATTAAAAGCAGCAAGGGAAAAGCAAAAGATAACATACAAAGGAATCCCCATAACATTATCAACTGATTTTTCAGCAGAAACTCTGCAGGCCAGAAGGGAGTGGCAGGATATACTTAAAATGATGAAAGAGAAAAAACTACAACCAAGATTACTCTACCCAGCAAGGATCTCATTCAGAGTCAAGAGAGAAATCAAAAGCTTTTCAGACAAGCAAAAGGTAAGAGAATTCAGCACCACCAAACCACCTTTACAACAAATGCTAAAAAAACTTCTCTAGGCAGGAAACACAAGAGAAGAAACAGACCCACAAAAACGAACCCAAAACAATTAAGAAAATGGTAATAGGTACATACAATCGATAACAACCTTGAATGTAAATGGATTAAATGCTCCAACCAAAAGACACAGACTGGCTGAATGGATACAAAAACAAGACCCGTATATATGCTGTCTACAAGAGACCCACTTCAGACCTAGGAACACATACAGACTAAAAGTGAAGGGATGGAAAAATATATTCCATGCAAATGGAAATCAAAAGAATGTTGGAGTAGCAATACTCATATCAGATAAAATAGACTTTAGGGCTTCCCTGGTGATGCAGCGGTTAAGAATCTGCCTGCCAATGCAGGGGACACAGGTTCAATCCCTCCAGGAAGATCCCACATGCTGTGCAGCGACTAAGCCCATGCACCACAACTACTGAGCCTGCTCTCTAGAGCCTGTGAGCCACAACTACTGAGCCCGTGTGCCACAACTACTGAAGCCCGCATGCCTAGAGCCTGTGTTATGCAACAAGAGAAGCCACCTCAATGAGAAGACTGCACACCGCAATGAAGAGTAACCCCTGCTTGCCACAACTAGAGAAAGCCCATGCACAGCAACAAAGACCCAACACAGCCAAAAATAAAATAAATAAATTTATTTTAAAAAATAGACTTTAAAATAAAGACTGTTACAAGAGATAAGGAAGGACAGTACATAATGATCAAGGGATCAATCCAAGAAGAAGATATAACAATTATAATCGCTTATGCACCCAACATAGGAGCACCTCAATACATAAGGCAAATGCTAACAACCATGAAAGCAGAAATCAACAGTAACACTATAATAGTAGGGGACTTTAACACCTCACTTACCCCAATGGACAGATCATCCAAACAGAAAATAAATAAGCAAACACAAGCTTTAGATGACACAATAGACCAGACAGATTTAACTGATATTTATAGAACATTCCACCCGAAAGTGGCACAGTACACTTCCTTCTTAAGTGCACACGGAACATTCTCCAAGACAGATCACATCTTGGCTCACAAATCAAGCCTTGGAAAATTTAAGAAAACTGAAATCGTATCAAGCATCTTTTCTGACCACACTGCTATGTGTAAATCAATTACAGGAAAAAAACTGTAAAAAACACAAATACATGGAGGCTAAACAGTGCACTACTAAGTAACCAAGAGATCACTAGAGAAATCAAAGAAATAAAAGAATACATAGATACAAATGACAACAAAAACACAATGATTCAAAACCTATGGGATGCAGCAAAAGCAGTTCTAAGAGGGAAGTTTATAGCAATTCAATCGCACCTCAAGAAACAAGAAAAATCTCAAATAAACAATCTAACCCTACACCTAAAGCAACTAGAGAAAGAAGAACAACGAAAACCCAAAGTCAGTAGAAGGAAAGAAATCATAAAGATCAGAGCAGAAATAAATGAAACAAATGAAAACAACAGCAAAAATCAATAAAACTAAAAGTTGGTTCTTTGAGAAGATAAACAAAATTGATAAACCCTTACCCAGACTCATCAAGAAAAAAAGGGTGCAAATCAATAAAATTAGAAATGAAAAAGGAGAAATCACAACTGACACTGCAGAAATACAAAGGATTATAAGAGACTACTACAGACAACTATATGCCAATAAAATGGACAACCATGAGGAAATGGACAAATTCTTGGAAACGTACAATTTTCCAAGACTGAGCCAGGAAGAATTAGAAAATATAAACAGACCTATCACAAGTAATGAAATTGAAACTGTAATTAAGAATCTTCCAACAGGACTACCCTGGTGGCGTAGTGGTTAAAACTCTGCCTGCCAATGCAGGGGACACAGGTTTGATCCCTGGTCCGAGAAGACCCCATATGCCATGGAGCAACTAACCCCATGTGCCGCACCTACTGAGCCTATGCTCTAGAGCCCACGAGCCACAGCTACTGAGCCCATGTGCCACAACTACTGAAGTCCGCCTGCCAAGAGCCCATGCTCCACAACAAGGGAAACCACCACAGTGAGAAGCCTGTGCACCATAACGAAGAGTAGCCCCGGCTTGCCGCAACTAGAGAAAGCCCACGCGCAGCCACGAAGACCCAGCGCAGCCAAACGTAAATAAGTAAAAATAAATAAAGTTATATATAGGGCTTCCCTGGTGGCGCAGTGGTTGAGAGTCCGCCTGCCGATGCAGGGGACACGGGTTCGTGCCCCGGTCCGGGAAGATCCCACATGCTGCGAAGTGGCTGGGCCCGTGAGCCATGGCTGCTGAGCCTGCGCGTCTGGAGCCTGTGCTCCGCAACGGGAGAGGCCACAACAGTGAGAGGCCCACGTAACGCAAAAAAAAAAAAAAAAAAAAAAAATTTATATATAAAAAAAATCTTCCAACAAACAAAAGTCCAGGACCAGATGGCTTCACAGGTGAATTCTATCAAACATTTAGAGAAGAGCTAACACCGATCCTTCTCAAACTCGTCCAAAAAACTGCAGAGAGAGGAACGCTCCCAAATTCGTTCTATGAAGCCACCATCACCCTGATACCAAAACCAGAATAAGGTATCACAAAAAAAGAAAATTATAGTCCAATATCACTGATGAACATAGATGCAAAACTCCTGAACAAAATACTAGCAAACAGAATCCAACAACACATTAAAAGGATCATACATCAGATGCAAGGATTCTTCAATATACGCAAATCAATCAATGTGATACACCATGTTAACAAATTAAGGAATAAAAACCATGTGATCATCTCAATAGATGCAGAAAAAGGTTTTGAAAAAATTCAACACTCTTTTCCGATAAAAACTCTCCAGAAAATGGGCATAGAGGGAACCTACCTCAACATAATAAAGGTCATATATGACAAACCCACAGCAAACATACTCAATGGTGAAAAACTGAAAGCATTTCCTCTAAGATCAGGAAAAAGACAAGGATGTCCTCTCTCACCACTCTTACTCAACGTAGTTTTCGAAGTCCTAGCCATGGCAATCAGAGAAGAAAAAGAAATAAAAGGTATACAAATTGGATAAGTAAAACTGTCACTGTTTGCAGATGACATGATACTATACATAGAAAATCCTAAAGATGCCACCAGAAAACTACTAGAACTAATCAACGAATTTGGTAAGGTTGCAGGATACAAAGTTAATGCACAGAAATCTCTGGCATTCCTATACACTAACAACGAAAAATCAGAAAGAGAAATTAAGGAAACAATCCCATTTACCATTGCAACAAAAAGAATAAAATATCTAGGAATAAATCTATCTAAGGAGGTGAAAGACTTATACTTGGAAAACTATAAAACACTGATGAAAGAAATCAAAGATGTCATAAACAGTTGGAGAAATATACCATATTCTTGGATTGGAAGAATCAATATTATGAAAATGACTATACTACCCAAAGCAATCTACAGATTCAATGCAATCCCTATCAAACTACCAATGGCATTCTTCACAGAATTAGAACAAAAAATTTTACAATTTGTATGGAAACACAAAAGATCCTGAATAGCCAAAGCAATACTGAGAAAGAAAAAAGGAGCTGGAGGAATCAGGCTCCCTGATTTCAAACTATACTATAAAGCTACAGTAATCAAGACATTATGGTACTGGCACAAAAACAGAAATATAGATCAAGGTACAGGATAGAAAGCCCAGAGATAAACCCATGCACATATGGTCACCTAATTTACGATAAAGGAGGCAAGAACATACAATGTAGAAAAGACAGCCTCTTCAGTAAGTGGTGCTGGGAAAACTGGACAGCTACATGTAAAAGAATGAAATTAGACCACCACCTAACACCACACACAAAAATAAACTCCAAAAAATAAAAAAATAAAAATAAACTCCAAATGTATTAAAGACCTAAATGTAAAACCAGACACTATAAAACTCTTAGAGGAAACCATAGGAAAAACACTCTGACATAAACGACAGCAAGATGTTTTTTGACCCACCTTCTAGAGTAATGAAAATAAAAACAAAAATAAACAAATGGGACCTAGTTAAACTTAAAAGCTTTGCACAGGAAAGCAAACCATAAACAAGACGAAAAGACAAACCATAAACAAGACGAAAAGACAATGGGATAAAATATTTGCAAATGAAACAACGAGCAAAGGATTAATCTCCAAAATATACAAACAGCTCATGGAGCTCAATATCAAAAAAAGAAACAACCCGGGCTTCCCTGGTGGCGCAGTGGTTAAGAATCCGCCTGCCAATGCAGAGGACACAGGTTTGAGCCCTGGTCTGGGAAGATCCCACATGCCGCGGAGCAACTAAGCCTGTGCGCCACAACTACCGAGCTACTGAGCCTGCGCTCTAGAGCCTGCAAGCCACAACTACTGACCCCCTGTGCCACAGCTACTGAAGCCCGCGCGCCTAGAGCCCAAGCTCCACAACAAGACAAGCCACCGCAATGAGAAGCCTGCGCGCCGCAACAAAGAGTAGCCCCTGCTCACCACAATCAGAGAAAAGCCCGCGCACAGCAACGAAGACCCAACGCAGCCAAAAACAAAAATAAATTAAAATAAAATAAAATACATTAAAAAAAAGAAACAACCCAATTAAAAAATGGGCAGAAGACCTAAATAGACATTTCACCAAAGAAGACATACAGATGGCCAAGAGGCACATGAAAAGATGCTCAACATCACTATTAGAGACATGCAAATCAAAACCACAATGAGGTATCACCTCACACTGGTCAGAATGGCCATTATCAAAAAATCTAGAAACAATAAATGCTGGAGAGGGTGTGGTAAAAAGGGAACCCTCCTGCACTGTTGGTGGGAATGTAAATTGATACAACCACTATGGAGAGCAGTATGGAGGTGCCGTAAAAACTAAAAATAGAACTACCACATGACCCAGCAAACCCCACTACTCGGCATATACCCTGAGAAAACCATAATTCAAAAAGAGACATGCACCACAATATTCATTGCAGCACTATTTACAATAGGCAGGACATGGAAGCAAACTAAATGTCCACTGACAGACGAATGGATAAAGAAGATGTGGCACATATATACAATGGAATATTACTCAGCCATAAAAAGAAACGAAATAGAGTTTTTTGTAGTGAGGTGGATGGACCTAGAGTCTGTCATACAGAGTGAAGTAAAGAAAAAAAGTAAAGAAAGAGAAAAACAAATACCATATGCTAACGCATATATATGGAATCTAAAAAAAAAATGGTACCGATGAACCTAGTGGCAGGGCAGGAATAAAGACGCAGACATACAGAATGAACTTGAGGACACGGCAGCGGGGGAGGGGGAAGCTGGGGCGAAGTGACAGAAGCATCGACATATACACACTACCAAATGTAAAATAGCTAGTGGGAAGCAGGGGCATAGCACAGGGAGATCAGCTCGGTATGCATTAATAAAGCATATGTAACTGGATCACAAATATTTATAATATTTTGAGAATTTTAAATCAATAGAATTGATTTCCTTTGTAATCCTATGTATTTTATTTTGTACATTTAAAAATATTTTCCTGAGAAAGGGTCTAGAGGCTTCATCACTCTGCCAATGGGGTACCATGAGATGAAGAGTTAAAACTCCCTATTTTAGGCCAACTTCAAGTCCATTTTCTCCAGTGAGCCTCCTCTGGCCACTCCAGCATCTTCTTTTTTTTTTCTCCTTTTTTGGGGGGGGCCGTGCCACATGGCTTACAGGATCTTAGTTTCCCGACCAGGGATCGAACCCGGGCCCCGGCAGTGAAAGCTCGAATCCTAACCACTGGACTTCCAGGGAATTCCCTCCCTCTTCTTTAAATGTGGGAGGGCCACATTCTCAACCAAAAGTAGAGATGGCCTTGGGAGCCGGCACCCACCATCTTGCATGGGGCTCTGTTCAGTGTGGCACTGCCTGTCTGCTTGTCTGGTCTGGCCTCAAGATCCCAAACCTTTTATCAGCACAGGGCTCTGACTTCTGAGGCCACCCTGTAACAGCACGCAAGTGTCATTGGTCCCTATGCTGTAGACAAATGACCCTAATGACTGCACCCCATTGGTCTGCCTCAGACATCTAGTGGGTGTCATCCTGACTCCGCACACATGACCCACCTCCTTGACCATGGCTGACTAAGTAAGGGCAAACCTTTGATCCAAGCAAGGCCAATCAGAGCTGATGTCTGGCAGAAGCCTTACTGCCCCCTCCATCAGAAGGGAAAAATGCAGAAAGACCTCAAAAGGAAAAGGGATGAGCATCCAGAAAGAACTAGAAGGACAAATAAACCCCTCGATAGGGACTCCTGAGAAAGACTCCTCAAGCCCTGTGGGACAGCATACCACTGTATTCCCACGATTGTCACCTGGCTGTTTACATGAGCTCCCTGTGTCTCTCTACTATTTGCAGCCAAAGCGGTTCCATCAACCCCCAGAATTCTCAGAGCTGACCACAAAGTCCCTGTAGGCAGGAACTTTGGATCCACTGCCTCCTTCACTCCTCTCCATTGCGCTGTGAAGCAGACCTCCTGCATAATGGCCATTTCACAGATGGCGGAAAGAGGCTGGGAGAGGCTGAGGACCACATTTCTGGACCGTGGTGGGGTGTGGAACTCAGTTTGGATGCCTCTCCCCACACCCTGTCCGGCCCCTGCCAACCCCAGGCCAGCAGCGGGGTCTGGATCCGCTCCAGAGGGGTGTCAGGGTCCCGGTTTGGGACCTAGCTTAAGAGGTGACCTTTGGGACAAGTGTTAAGGACCCCACCACTCCTTCAGCTCCCGATGCCCCTAAGCTCACAACCCCTGTGCCCGGATTTGTCAAGGCCCTCATTCTATCGAGTCCAACCCCGGGTCACCCCCACTCCGCACACGTGCTAGTCCATTCCACGCGGCCCATCCCCTTCCCGATCCAACCCATCCCTCCGGGTCGGACTCTGTTCCCCCTCTGCTCTTCCACCCGCGTGCTTCCCTCCGCCTGGAAGCCACTTCTCCGCCTTCTCCCCAGCCAACCTTGCCACACGCTACCCCCCAACCGCCTCCTGGTCGGCTTCCCACCACTCCCGTCACCTCCTCCAGCTTCTTGGCGTTCCCCGTGACAAACACGATCTTCTTCCCGTACAAGGAGGCCGCCATTGTGAGCCACAAGGACCTGTAAAGTTCACCGGAAGTCCCTCTACTTCCGCCTGGCGGCGGAAGTGGGTGGCCCGTTTTCCGGCCTCGGGTCCCAGGAAGGCCGGCTGTGGATTTTGTTGCGTGCTGCGCGGTATGATGGCGGCGGCAGCTGCAGTCTGGGCACCTTAGGGGCGGGAAGGCTGCGCTGGGCGCCCAGAATCCTTGCTCAGATACCCGGGAGCACAGCGCCCTTTTCGTTTGAGCAGCCTGGGGCCCCGGGCGCTAGAAGGGAGGAGAAGGGCTCAGCCCTCCTGCGTCGGATTTTTTGGGGTCTTCCCAACGCTGGAGGTTGTGTAAGCCGAGACCAGTTCCTCCCGCAAAGAGACGCTCTCCTCAAGGTCAGAAGAGACCGTTCCAGCCACCTGCCCCACCCCTGCTTTCGCCCCTCTCTGGAACAGGGACACCGAGGAAGCAAAGAAGCCCAGCGTACCTACCTCGAGGCTGGTGATGAACTGCCTAGGCTCTGGACGATTCGCCTTAACCGCGGGCACTCTAAAGCTGTCTCTGGAAACTCTTTCCTTCTGGACAAGGGCCCCCAAACCTGGGTCTTTATCCTGACCTCACCTTCAGCCTCGCTTCCTTAGCTCCTCCTTGCTTGCCAGCTCTGACTATGATCTTAAACTTGGCATAGCCTAAATCTAGCCCGGTCTTTTCCCCTATCTTCCAGATTTGCGACTTCAGCATTTCGACTCCCTTATTACCTCATCCCTCCAGTCCTTTAAGTCCATCATCCCTTCTCAGCCACATCTTTTCATCCCTAACACAGCAAAGAGTAGAAAGTGCCCCAGCAGACCCACCTGTGCGATAGGCCTTGACCCACTGCTGACACCCACACTGGGCAATTCAGCTGTCTCCCTCCTTCATGGACTCAGCAACCAAAGGTTAACAGTAAGGGCAGATTCAGGGCCAGCTCTACTCCTGGTGAGGCAACTCCTGTCAGAGGAGTGTCATCGGAAGTCTGGAGGACTGTCAATGCCTGTATGAGTTATTTTCGTTAATGGTAAAGACTTCTAATAATCTGGATGATTTTTTTTTTTTTAGATCCCAGAATTTGTCCTCGGGGTGGGGGGGTGGAAATCCCATTGCTCAATGACTTTACCATAGCGGGAGTATTGCATAGGCCAGAAGCCCTCACTGTGTCCTAAGGCAGGTCTGAAGTTTCCCATTCTACCATGTGATCCCTTTCTACCATGTGATTTGCAAGCCTCCTTGGAGTTGGCCTGAGAAGTAGTGGGTTACATCGGGAAGTGGTTGCCTTCCCTCTAGGTCATTTGTCTTCCTAATTCATGAAGTCATGGTGAATCTTCAGGGAGGTGGAGGGGCAGAAGAGGTTCCCGTTAGCAAAGCCGACCTCCTGACTGTTGAAAGCTTCAGCTACAGGGTTATTAAGCATGGAGTATTGGAAATGAGTATTCACTTTAGATAGACCTCACTCTAAATCTGAAGGTCTCGGGGAATTCCCTGGCTGTCCAGTGATTAGGACTCTGTGCTTTCACTGCCGAAGACCCGGCTTCAGTCCCTGGTCAGGGAACTAAGATCCCACGAGCCAATAAATAAATAGTAAATAGATAAATAAATCTGAAGGTCTTGGAGCCCAAGAGCTTGGCAGGGTGGGGGGGAGGGGAGGAAGGAGATGTGTGAATACCTAAAATTGTATGCAGAAGTTTCTGTATGTGTGATCTTTAGTTAGGATCCTTGGTTGCAAGTAACAGAAATCCTCTTAGGCAACAACAAAACAAAAAAGAAATGTATCGATTGCTTCACTTAACTGGTGAGCCAACGTAAATAGTTTCTTAGTTTCTCTGAGCAGAAAGGAAGGGGACTGCATTATTCATTCATTAAGTAGCCTATGCCAGAATTAAAATGTAAATTTTTTTTAATTATTATTTTTTTAATTTTTGGCTGGGGTTGGGTCTTCATTGCTGCGTGCAGTCTTTCTCTAGTTGCGGCGAACGGGGGCTACTCCAGTGTAGTGCGTGGGCTTCTCATTGCGATGGCTTTTCTTTGTTGTGGAGCATGGGCTCTAGGTGCGTTGGCTTCAGCAGTTGTGGCACATGGGCCCAGTAGTTGTGGCTAGCGGGCTCTAGAGCACAGCTCAGTAGTCGTGGCGCACGGGCTTAGTTGCTCCACAGCATGTGGGATCTTCCCGGACCAGGGCTCGAAGCCATGTCCCCTGAATTGGCAGGCGGATTCTTAACCACTGCGCCACCAGGGAAGTCCCTAAAATGTAAATTTTTATTTCCTTTAGCAAGGAATATGACAGAAGATCTCTTTGGAATTGCACTTCTGTCATTGTGGAGGAAACCAAGTTAAGCAAAGAAGGACAATTCTTGCCCTCGAAGGAGATTGTCAGGTCCTATCAATTCTGCCTCTGAAATAGTTCTTGAATCAGTCCCCTCCTCACCAGTCCAATGCTACTGTCATGAATCCAGCCCTGTTCTGTTCTTACCTGGACCAGGGCAGCAGCTGTCTCACTGTTGTTCTCCCTGCCATCTTCCACCCCACTCAGTCTGCCCACAAACCTTAAGCAACATGCTTAGGGTCCAGGACCCTGACAATCTGAGAACTCCAAATGAAAGCTGTGAAAGTGATATAATCTGAGGCAGCAAGGAAGTTATATCTATTGACAGTTTCTTGTTTCACCCTTCCAAACAACTTTCTGTGCACATGCAAATTACACACAAAAATGTATCAAGTCTTAATTTTTACTTTTTAACAATATTTTTTATTATGGAAAATTTCAAACTTGCACAAAAATGTCAAACTTACAAAAAAAAAAAGCAGTATAATGAGCCCCTATATAACCACTGACCAGCTTTAACGATTATCAACATTTATATGTTTTAAAAGCACTGTCCTGCCCTTTTTGCTTGTTTATAAATTATGAACTATTTCAAAATTACAGAAAATCATAAATGCTCAAGTTCCCACCATTCCAATTTAACATATGTTAAAGTGTTAACATGTGTCCATATTTTTTCAAATCCTCCCCTATACACACATCATGGGTCCTGGGATCTTTATGTCATCATACACACAAAATCTTCATACTACTGTAATAGCAAATTCCTAGTGGTTTAATTGTTCTTTGCTTTTTAAAAAATCTTGAGTTTACATCCTGTCCCTAGGTTTTTTTTACACAACTTTATTGAGGTAGAATTTGTCCCCAGTTTTTTGTTTGTTGGTTTTTTTTTTTTTTTTTTTTGGCTGCACCACGTGGCATGTGGGATTTTAGTTCCCAGACCAGGGATCGAACCTGCGCCCTCTGCATTGGAAGTGCTGAGTCTTAACTACTGCCAGGGAAGTCCCAGTTTTGTTTTTCTTTTTTAACAGTGTCAAGAATTAAAAGAAAATTTAAATTCCCTGTGAGTATTTAATTTCCTAGTGCTCACTATGGAAAACTGGATCAATAATTCTTGTACAACCCAATAAGTTACTTTAAAATTGCAAGTCTGAGTACAAAAGTATATTACAATTTATTTTTTTTTAAGATTTGGTCTCTACTTTTATTTATTTATTTATTTATTTTTGCGGTACGCGGGCCTCTCACGGTCGTGGCCTCTCCCGCTGTGGAGCGCAGGCTCCGGACGCGCAGGCCCAGCGGCCATGGCTCACGGGCCCAGCCGCTCCGCAGCACGTGGGATCCTCCCGGACCAGGGCACGAACCCATGTCCCCTGCATCGGCAGGCAGATTCTCAACCACTGCGCCACCAGGGACGCCCTGGTCTCTACTTTTAATGAGATCAGATGTCACAGGTATAGGCAAAGCTCTGCTGTTAATGCCATCCAACTTCTTCCCTCCCCAAAGGTAACTGCTATTCTGAAGTTGGTATGTATCATTCCCAAGCATCTTTTTTACTTTTTCTGCATATGTGTGCTTCCATAAACACTGTGGTATTATTTAGTGCTTTTAAAACATACATAAATGTCACGCTGCACATAATCATTTGCAATAATTTCCACTTAACTTTTTTTACTCCCCCAGAATTCATTTTAAAGTTAAAAATTAGGGCCTCTCATTTGCAGCAACACGGATGCAACTAGAGATTATCATACTAAGTGAAGTAAGTCAGAAAGAGAAAGCCAAATACCATATATCTCTTATATGTGGAATCTAATATATGACAAGTGAGCCTATCTATGAAACAGAAACAGACTCACAGACATATAGAACAGACTTGTGGTTGTCAAGGGGGAGAGGTTGGGGGAGGGATGGAGTGGGAGGTTAGGGTTAGCAGATGTAAGCTATTATTGATATATATGGAATAGATAAACAAGCTCCTACCTTCTGTGTTCCTATAGCACAGAGAACTATATTCAGTATCCTATGATAAACCATAATGGAAAAGAATATTAAAAAAAAAAAAAGTAGGGAATTCCCTGGCAGCCCAGTTGTTAGGACTCTGCTTTTACTGCCAAGGACACAGGTTCAATCCCTGGCTGGGGAACCAAGATCCTGCAAGTTGCGCAGCAAGGCCAAAAAAAAAAAAGGATATATATGTATAGCTGAATCACTTTGCTATACAGCTAATTCATTCATTCATTCATTGCTGTACAGCATATTGAGAAAAAAATTAGGGCCTCTAAATTAAGTGTGCGGCCTGGGCGGGGCCCAGTGGTGGGCGGAGCCTAGAATGGGAAACGGGAGGGGCCGCATGGGCGTTAGGCGGGGTCTGGGAGATCCCGGGCCTCAGGCTGGACGCGCTGGCTGGTTCCATCTGGAAGCAGTTGTCATGGTGGCCCCGGTGGTGTACTTGGTGGCGGCGGCTCTGCTTGTCGGCCTTATCCTCTTCCTGACTCGCAGCCGGAGCCGGGTGGTAGCAGGTAGGAGATGTCGCCACGCCATGGCCGGTGGTGCCGCGCGTTCTCTGACTCCGGAGCCTCTGTAGGCCGTCGAGCCGCGACTCCTGCGCATGCGCCGGCTTGCCTGGCTGGGCTGACGAGATAGCCGCGCCTTTCGCGGCAGGCAGGCTGCGCGCAGGCGCATACGTGCGCGAAGGGGGATCAGCGGGGAGCCGCAGAGCAGGATTGCGGCTCGGGGACAGAGTAGCAGGGTACCTACGCCTTTCTCCTGGCCCCCAAAGAAAGCCTTGCCTCATCTCTCCCCTCACCCCTTGGCACTGCAGAAGGGCCAGGCCCTGACGGGCACTCACATCCCTCATCCGGGCAGCCCTTCTCTGCGCCAGTTGGGGGATCCACAGGGGTTTCCCATCCCTCCCAGGCTGGCTCCAGAGCAGCTGACAGGAGGGGGAACCTAAGTTTTCTACCTACCCACGAGCTGAACAGAGCATGAGGTGGCTCCAGGAAGCTCTCCTTCACTCTCAAGGAGAATACCCATGTGGCCATGCACCTTCCTCCTTGTTTTGCACCCCGCCCGGAAGTCCATGTCATCCTCCAGGGCACAGAACAGATACACCTGTCATCCTCCATCCTGCCCCCCTCCCCATGATTTCTTATCAGGATATGGGTTTGTGTATATGTCTCTTCCCCTCCTTGGACCCACAAGCTACTTAAGAGCATCTGTGGGGGCGGGGGCGGGCACAGAGAAGCTGAGGTAAGGCAAATAGCCAACAAATCTTCCTGAGAGGAGAGACCCAGCCCTCGGGTGTGCTCTCTGATTGGGGTGCCAGATAAAACCATGGCAGGTGGTGTTAGGCAACAGATAAATGCAGTCCTGCCGTGGGCATTCAGATGAGGTCTGGAGAGGTCAAGGTGGGCTTCCTAGAGGAGGTACAGCTTCAGCTCCATCTTGCAGGGTGGTAGTTTCCTGACAGGTCACCTGGAAAAGTGGGTCCTTGGGAGGAAAGAGAGAAGCAGCACAGGTGGGAGGGATGGGGTGATCTTGCTGCATAGGACCAAGGTCTGGGTTTAGGTTATGAAGGCCTCCACAGTCAGGCTGAGAAATTGGGACTTTGTGCTGTGGGCAGCGGGAGCCTGGAGGAAGTTGAGCAGAGGAGGGTGAGGCTTCCAGGACGCTGTTCCCCCTGCCATGAGGTGGTTTGGGCTGCCGGACAGAATCATGGTTCTTCTCTTCCCTACAGCTGTCCAAGAGCCTTTGCACAATGAGGAGGAGGCAGTAGTAGCAGGCCGAGTGGCCCAGCCTCAGCCCCTGGAGCCCGAGGAGCAGAGAACTGGGGGCAGGCCCCGGCGCCGCAGGGACCTGGGCAGCCGCCTGCAGGCCCAGCGTCGAGCCCAGCGGGTGGCCTGGGCAGAAGTAGCTGAGAATGAGGGGGAGGCCGTCATCCCAGGTGAGAGGGGCCCAGCCTGGTGGAGAAAGGGCCTGGGTTAGAGGGTGAGAGGACCCTCAAAGCTGGGCAGAAGGGTGGGGTGTGAAGCCATAGTGTGGGAGGGATATCTGGGAGCCATAGGATACAGTTAGGGGAGACTTAGGATCCAGCCTTTGCTTCCGGGGACTAGCAGCTCTGGATCCTGATCCCTATTCCATTGAGCCAACTCCCTCTTCCTTCATTTTGGCTCTCAGTGCCCAAACAGGAGGGCAGGAGTCTTCTTTTATTTATTTATTTATTTTTGTCTGCACTGGGTCTTCATTGCTGCGTGCGGGCTTTCTGTAGTTGCGGCGAGCGGGGGCTACTCTTCGTTGCGGTGCTCGGGCTCATTGTGGTGGCTTCTCTTGTTGCAGAACAAGGGCTCTAGGCACATGGGCTTCAGTCGTGGCGGCACATGGGCTCAGTAGTTGTGACTCATGGGCTCTAGAGTGCAGGCTCAGTAGTTGTGGCACACGGGTGTAGTTGCTCCGGATGTGTGGGATCTTCCCAGACCAGGGATCTAACCTGTGTTCCCTGCATTGGCAGATGGATTCTTAACCACTGCACCACCAGGGAAGTCCAAGGGCAGGAGTCTTTAGATTGACCTAGAGAGTTCTTCAGTCCACTCCTTTTTTTATTATTATTATTTTTTTGCGGTACGCGGGCCTCTCACTGTTGTGGCCTCTCCTGTTGCGGAGCACAGGCTCCGGACGCGCAGGCTCAGCGGCCATGGCTCAAGGGCCCAGCCGCTCTGGGGCATGTGGGATCTTCTCGGACCGGGGCACGAACCCGTGTCCCCTGCATCGGCAGGCGGACTCTCAACCACTGCACCACCAGGGAAGCCCAGTCCACTCCTTCTATTCCAGCACTCTCCTTGTGTGGGTACACTCATTTCCTGAGGGCTTAACCCTTGGGTTAGAGTGCTTTCTTTATGGCTATGCAGATCTTAAGTTATCATCTGTTTTCTTGCCCCATGGTTCCCTCCCTCCTCCCCCACACCTAACACACACCCCCCCAGATGAATATCTGCGTGGCAGGGGCCTCTAGAGGGCAGAGCTGGGCTAGTGGTATTTGCAAGTGAGTGGAAGGAGACCCCCCATAAGGAGAGGTACAAGGGGTAGGGTGGATCCATCATCATCAGTCCTCCATGGCCAGGACCTGAAGTGTCTTTCTCTGACCATACTCAGCCCAAGAGGAAGAAGACATCGAGAAGCCAGTGGAAACTCACCTGTTAGGGAAAATCGGAGCTAAGAAACTGCGGAAGCTGGAGGAGAAACAAGCACGAAAAGCCCAGCGTGAGGCAAGCAGGAGGGATGGGGTGCAGCTCTGAGAAGTGGGAAAGAGTCTTCTAAATGGCAGACCCTCCCCTCGAGGCTCTTTGCATGCTGGGCTGGTATTTGATGCTTGCCTGTCTCTGTCTCCTGCAACGTTGGTCTGTGGCCAGGCCTTGCCTGGCCTGGCCTGTTTGGGAGGTGGGCAAACTCTAGCTGGGGGTGGAGATGTGCCCCCCATGAAGGCCTTTCTCCAGGCAGAGGAGGCTGAGCGTGAGGAGAGGAAACGCCTTGAGTCGCAGCGTGAGGCAGAATGGAAAAAGGAGGAGGAGCGGCTTCGCTTGGAGGAGGAACAGAAGGTGAGCCAGGCCCCTGATGCTGACTTCTGACAGCTGCCCAGGCAGCCTTGATACCCATGCCGCTTCCCAACACCTCCAGCCTAGAAGAGGGGCCTTGAGCCAGGTGCAGGCCCTGGTTTATTTGGTCCCTGAGCTCTAGGCACAGCCTCTGTAAAGCTGCTGCTGAAAAGTGAGCCTGAGACTGAAATTTGTGCATGTGATTTATTGGACACACCTGAAGCATTTGAAGAACATTGAGGCAGAGTGGCTAAAGCAGGGTAAGGAAGAAGGAAAGGGGTCAGAGAGGTAAGGTGGCAGAGGGGGGGTTCTGGATCCTAAGGGTCTTGAGGCTGTTAAAGGGCATTGTAAGAGATGGTGGATTGTATCTGTACCAGGTTCTGTTTGGGGCCTGGCATAGAGAAGATGCTCAGGGAATGGAGGCCACTGCAGTAAGGGTGGTGAAGCAACCTTTGTTTGCCAGGTGCTTCCTTCCTTCTGAGAATCAGGTGCTGAAGAAAGGCAACATCACAAAGATGTGGGGTATATAGGGTGAGAGCCAGGGCTGCCCAGCTGGGAAGACCCCATAGCGTGGTGCCTTTGGCCTCTACTGGCCCTATTGTCCAGGGACACTGGATGGCAGGAAGCCTGGCTATGGGTGCTATAGTGGATGGGCTGGAACACAGCAGAGGGGAGGCATTAGTTGAGAGAGTTTTTTACCTTTCTGAATATTGAACTTAATAATGCACCTTAAATATTCTGGGACTCTTCTCCCCTGCACCCCAGATTCCCTTATTATTAACATCATGCCTTACTGTGGTATATTTCTCACAACTAATATTAATACATTATTATTAAGTGAATTTGACACATTATTGGGATTTCATTAGCTTTTCCCAAATATCCTTTTTCTTTCCCAGGGTTCCATCCAGGATACCACATTACACTTAGTTGTCATATCTCCTTAGGTTCCTCTGGCTTGTGACAGTTTCTCAGACTTTCTTTGCTTTTGATGATCTTGACAGTCTTGTGACCTGTTGGGCAAGTACTTTGTAAAATGTCTCTCTATTTGCGTTTGGCTTATGTTATTGTCACGGTTAGACTGGGGGTTATAGATTTCTGGGAGGAAGACCGGAGGTGAAGTGTCATCCTCACCACAACATAGCAAGGGTACATGTTATCAACTTGACTTATCACTAGTATGTTAACCTTGATCACCTGGCTAAGGTTATATTTGCCAGATTTCTCCATTTCCCATGCTTCTTTGGAGACAAGTCACTGCACAGCCCACACTTAAGGGGTAGGGAGCTATGCTCCACCTTCTTAAGAGGAGAGTATTTACATAAAGTATTTGGAATTCTTTTGTACAGATTTATCTTTTTTTCTTTATTTATTCAATTGTTTTATTTTTTTAAAGCAATTAAAAAATTTTTTTTCCTTTTTTAATTAATTTATTTTTTGGCTGCATTGGGTGTTCATTGCAGTGCACAGGCTTCTCATTGCGGTGGCTTCTCTTGTTGTGGAGCACAGGCCCTAGAGCGCACAGGCTTCAGTAGTTGCGGCACATGGGCTCAGTAGTTGTGGCTTGTGGGCTGTAGAACACAGGCTCGGTAGTTGTGGCGCGTGGGCTTAGTTGCTCCACGGCATGTGGCATCTTCCTGGACCAGGGCTTGAACCCATGTCCCCTGCATTGGCAGGCGGATTCTTAACCACTATGCCACCAGGGACGTCCCCAATTGTTTATTTGTATCCACATGGACTTATGGATATTTATTTGAACTTTGTATTATAATCCAAATGCTATCAGGTTTTTTTTTCCCCACCACGCCACGTGGCTTGTGGGATCTTAGTGCTCCAACCAGGGATTGAACCTGGGCCCTCAGCAGTGAAAGTGCAAAGTCCTAACCACTGGGCCACCAGGGAAGTCCCATCCAGTGCTATCTTATTTACTTTTTTGCTTAGATTGTTCCAGCTTTGGCCACTGGGAGCTCTTTTAGTTGGCTCCTGTGTACCTTTGACATACCCTTATTGTTTAGTTTTTTTAAAGTAGTTTCTTACTCTTGACACTGCAAAATGCTCCAGGCTCATCTTGTATATTCCGTGTCCCAGCTTTAGCTTCATGTTTAAAATAGATCGTTCTGAGAATTCTGGAAAATGGGTTGATTTGGGGCGAGACTGTTGCAGTAGGTTGTGCTGGTGATAGAATGACATGGGTGGATCAAGTTTTCCAGAAGTTAAAGAAAGAAGTGGTAGATGGGGCCTCATTTCTGACCAGGGCATCTGGCCAGATGGTTGTGTGATTCACTGAGCCAGGGGCCCAGGAGGAGTACCAGATGTGTGGGGAGTAGATCACAGGGTCTTTCTGGGACATAATCAATTTGAGGTGCCTGTGAGACAGCCCCGTGGGTGTGCCACTTGGGCAGTCGTGCGTTTGCAAGGAGAGATTTGGGTGGGGATACAACTGTGGCAGCCACTGGCAAGGACATATTGTTGATGCTGTGGGCATGGTGAGGTGGCCCAGAGAGTGAAGGAGAAAGAAGGGACAGGGCTGAGTGATGGAGGAGGCGGGAAGAATGGCCCAAGGAACAGGAGGAAATCCAGGAGAGGGTAGGGTCTGGATGCCAAAGGAGGGAAGAAAGGATGGTTGGCTCTGCCCCAGACCACTGAGAAGACAGGGGTATGAGGCCTGATGGTTGTCCTTTGGCTTTTGTGGTTGGAGGACATGGGTGAGACCATAGCAGGACTTGTTTTGGTAGAGCTGAGTATGCAGAAGCCAGATTGGAGTGGGCTGGAGGGATGGCTGATTGGTGGGAAAGGGAAACTGGGTGTTTGTTCACGAAGTTTGGACGTGACAGGACAGGAAGTGGGAGGGGAGGTGACTGGAGGATATTATGGGGGAGTTCATGGCAGGATTTTCAGGGAAAGGGGAGCTGAGCAGCATTCATCTGGGAGGTGATGGAACTGATTGAGAAGAGGGATCCTGCTGTTCAGCTTAGGGGCCAGAGGGATCAAGGTCTTAAAGGAGCTCTGTCCCTGAGAAAGGGCTGGTCTGGATGCTCTGCTGCCCTGTGGGGGCAGCAGAGACCAGAACAGGATAGGGTGGGCACTCACCCCAAAATATCTGACTCTTGCCTCTTCTGTGTCCACAGGAGGAGGAGGAGAGGAAAGCCCGGGAGGAGCAGGCCCAGCGGGAGCATGAAGAGTATCTGAAACTGAAGGAGGCCTTCGTGGTGGAGGAAGAGGGTGTGGGCGAGACCATGACTGAGGAGCAGGTGGGCCCACCGCCCCTAGAAAACCCCTCCCTGTGCCCAAAAAGATGAGCCACCCCGTCCCAGACACCCCACTGCTCCCCTCCTGCCTCCCCAGTCAGACAGTGAGAGGCGGGTGGGCATCAGGATCAGCAGGCTCTAGCGGCTGAGACCTTGTCTTTGGGAGAAGTGGCACCTCGATCCCCACACCACAGGAGGCTCTACTGCTTACGCAGGTGGTTGGACAGGCACACAGGCATGGCAGGCAGGTGGCACTCAGATGGGCAGGTGTGTAGGCATAGACCCTGTGGCCCCTGCCAGGGGGATACTCACCTTGATTTCTCTGCTCCTCTAGTCCCACAGCTTCCTGGCCGAGTTCATCAACTACATTAAGGTAAGAAGCCACAGAGCAGAACCTGGGTGTCAGCTGCCTGCTTCTTGTGTGCATGTTGGATGCATCTTCAGGGCCTGGAGGGAGTAGGCCTGAGCGGGGGCTGCAGGCGTTTCACTCAAGCTCATGCAGGAGTGGGCAGGTGGAAAAAGAGGCTGAGCTTCTGGGCTCCTGGCCAGGAGAGTCCCTTCTCCTCTGACCCCAAAGGTGGAGAAGGACCTGGTCTGTGTGGGAGGTGCGAGTCTATGATCGCTTCCTCACGCTTAGGGTTTGACAGTTTCCCTGCTCTTTAGACCCCATGCTCAGTGAGTCACTGTGTTTTCAAGTTTCTTCATGCGTGTTTTCTGCCAGTTCTGTCATACTGAGGCTCTACTGAGGTGAAACAAGCATCCCCTGCCATGTGTTCCCAACCAGTAACTTGGGTCTTCCAGGGGATATAGGATGATGTTTCCTTTGGAACCTGGGACAGGGCAGCAGGTGTGCCCCCTTCTGTCTACAGCTGTAGCGCAGGCCTCCCAGATACTGCTCCGGGTTGCGTTGCATAAGCACGTCCTGCTCTGCTTTGCTGCTAAGCAACTTCTCCTCTCCCACAAAGGATGCGATGAGGGGAGAGGTTTTCAAGTGCAGCTCAGGGGTGCAGAGGCGGCTGAGGGAAGGAATGCAGAGGGAGCGGAGGTGGTGGTGGGAGTGGTAACCAGGGGCGCCAAGGAGCCGGGGGCTTGCTAACCCTCCCCCACCTCTCCCAGAAGAGAGCAGGGTTTAGACACCTCCCAGCTGGCGAGGGGCTAGGCTCACAGCTGGGGGCCAGGGCTCCCGAGAGGGAGAAGGCTCCCTCAGACTGCCGCCATTCCCCTCTGATGGAGCCCATTCTCCACCCTGGCACACTTGATTGAGGGCTGCAACCCTGGGAAGGGTATCTCACACTTTCCTGCTGCTGTTTGGAGCTCACTGTCCCCACCTACCCAGTGGGCAGCAATGTAGTCCTGAGTCTCTCCTCCAGGAAGCCCTCCTTCATCAGCTTCAGGTCCCCCTCTCCAAGGCAGAGGCCTGAGAAAAGGTACCCAGGGCAGTGCCAGCCCTCGCTCTCAGCACCTCTCTGGAGGGGCCATTTTCTGGGGGTTCTCCAAACTGTTTTGGAGTTTAGAAGTCTCTCCAGCCTGTGCTAGCTGATTCTCCCAGAGCTGCTGTCTGCAGGGAGAAGGAGAACTTCCAAAATTCAGCCTGCCCACCTTCCTCTTGGCTCCAAGGGGATGGGCTCTTTCGTCTTAGAGTTTCAGAACTGGAGGGACATTTCTGTGAGCAGCAGTTATGTGCACAGGCATAGCTTGCTCTTGTTACTCCACTCTTCTTTCTGATTGAGGCTGGGTTGGTTGGTTTGTTTTTCCAAACATACTTTTGGCCCCAGCAGCCCCTCAGGCCAGGTTTTCAGGGACCACCTGGGGGACTCCATATTCTCACTCTGAGCTGTCGCTCGGAGCCCAGCACCCACTCCCTGCTTTGTAGGTAGAGGCCGGCTGACCAGGTCACCTTGTGCTTGCCCACACTGTGGCGCAACTGCCACTCACTTGCCTCCCTGCTTACATATTCGGTTTGGCATTTCAAACAGTCACATGCCATCTGCAGCTGGGGCGGTATCACCGTGTCACTCCTACCCCAGCTCATTTGCTATGGAAGATTCACAGAAACGCAAAAGACCGCCTTCTCTCAAGTCATATGCTGTCTGTTTGCGGGGGAGGAGGGGGCAGGTGCATGCGTAGGATCCAGCAGTGGACCCTCAGCTGCATCCCTGGGAACTAACCTTTCTCCTGAGGATGTGAGGGAGGCACGTGGCACATGGCTGTGTGTGGAAAGCACTGAGCAGTGTTATCAACAGTTATGTTAAGGGGGGGCTCATACGGTGTGAAGAGGATGGGTAAAAAGAAGTATGGGCGTGTCAGGGTTGTGGTACTCTCCAGGCCAGGGAGCATTGAGCAAAGGCGAGGCAAGAATGAGCTTCTACCGAGGCCCTGGCTTATTGGGGCCTTTTATCTGCTCTGTTCTTCTCCACGTTCTTACATTCCTCCTGGCGGGGCTGTGAGCTATGTCTTTTTCAACATTGCTTCCCCAGCACCTTCTCAGTATCTTGTCCTGGCAGGTTCTCAGCAAATACAAGTTCTAGAAAAAGTTTTTTTAAATAGCTTTTGGTGACTGTCACCCCCCCCCCCCTTCATCTCTATGGTGCTTCCCCTTCCAACCTGCCCAAGATGTTAGAAAGATACGTCTGATTGCAGAGGAGAAGGTGGCAGCTGTGCTTGGTTCTCCACTTGTGAGTCTTTCTCAGGGTTGTCTTCAGTCCAGGAGCCTGTGGGGCAGGTGGTAGTTTGGGGCAGATCTCTGCCCACAAGCAAGGGAATGAGAGAGGTTATGAATGTGTGTGTCTCTCCATATGGGTAGTTGGGAGAGTGCGTGAGTAGTGTGTGAAGGGAGCAAGGCTCTCCCATAGGAATCTGCACAGTGCTTATCCAGCCACCCAGAGCAGATCGGATCAGAATGCCAACTTCAGAGGGTTCCAGTGCTGAGAAGGATTTGCCCAAGCTTAGCCTCACTCCCTTTCCTCCTTTTGTTTGTAGCAGTCCAAGGTCGTGCTCTTGGAAGACCTGGCTTCCCAGGTGGGCCTGCGGACTCAGGTAAGCCCTACAAGGTGGCCTGTTACATGGAGTATGGCCATGGGGTCTGTGTGGCTGTAAGAGAGGGCCTGCCCTAAAGATGGAAAGTCTTGATGCCCCTTCCACCCTGCCCGCAACCAAGAATGAGTAGCGTGTAGGAATCTCTTGGCACCCCGGGAATCCTGCCTTTCTAACTAGTTGGAAAACAGGCAGGGAGAAAAAAGAAAAATGTCTAAACCCCATCACTCTTAACAGCCCAAATCCAGTTACCTTGACAGCTGTCTTACAACAGTCTATACCAGCCTTCTCGGCCAAATGTCACCAACGGTTCTCCCCTGGTTGGAAGAGAGACTCTCTCAGGGGTCCTGCAGGGTCCCAGGACCAGAGCCCTTTCTCTCTGGGTCCCTCCAAAGGAGAAACATGGAGTCACATTGCAGGGTGGCCATGAGAAGGAGAGGAGGAGATTTGGCTGTGGTGGGAGGGAGGTTGCGAGTGCCTTTTCTGGGGATGGCAGCACCCATCTCTGCTCTGAGAACTGTTCTCCTCATAGGACACCATAAACCGCATCCAGGACCTGCTGACTGAGGGAACTCTTACAGGTGAGAGGATAAGAATCAGTCATTACGGGCCCTGGCCTTGCGGAGTATCTAGCCATGTGGGGCTGCAGGGACTTATTGCAGAGGTAGGATGACCACCCCGGGTTGGGGGAGCAGTGTACTGAGGAGGGGGATGCAGTTACAAGGAGGACATGCTAAGGCCTGGGGATGGCTTTGAGTGACGAGGACAGGCAAGGAAGCCTGATTTGACTCACCTAGTCAAGATTGGATACAGCCAGGAAAGGCCAAGTAGACAGGCAGGAGGGGTGGGTGGGTGGGCATCCTCAGGTCAGGTGGGGAGGGCTCAGCCCCACAACCTGCATGTCCCCACAGGTGTGATTGACGACCGGGGCAAGTTCATCTACATAACCCCGGAGGAACTGGCTGCCATGGCTAACTTCATCCGACAGCGGGGCCGGGTATCCATCACCGAGCTCGCCCAGGCCAGCAACTCCCTCATCGCCTGGGGCCGGGAGCCCCCTGCCCAGGTCCCAGCCTGACCTAGCCCTTCCCTCTTGGACTCAGAGCTGGCATGGTCTAGCTGGCTATACATCTTTATCCCTCCCTTCCATCCTGGGGCAGTGATGGAGTGTGGCCAGGCAGTTATAGATTAAAGGTCTATGAGCACTGGTGAGCTTGGTGTGGCTTGGTGTGGCAGAAGGGGTGCTAGGTGAGCAGGTGAAAATCTCAGCCTCAGAATATATCTTGGGAGTGGGGGTGGGGTCCTTTGGAGGCAGATACAAGTTCTGTTCTTATCAAGCATGCATTCCTCCATTCATTCAATAAAAAGCGTTTACCCTGTTCCTTTGTGTCCTGCAAGCCCAGCCCCCAAGGCCTGGATGAGGTCTTACTCCTCCTCCCCTACTTTACCAGAGCCAAAGTGGGAATCCTCTTGGGCCACATCTCCCTGAACTGAGGAAGGAGTTCTCACCATGAGAGCCCTTAGGAAGAAGAGTTCATGAGAAGTGCCAAGGATAGAGTCCTAGGGAACATCAGCCTTAAGAGGGACGGAAGGGAGGTCAGGGAGGAGAGAGGCTGGGCCAGCTGCTTGTGGGACAGGGAGAAGAAAGGGGAAGACCCGTGTGAGCTGGATAGATGTGCAGTGGAGGGACATTGCTTCATATAGTTCCTCACGTGAATTCAGCTCTACATCCTTGACAAAAAGTTTGAATGGTGTGGGTGATTCCACCCACTGGTGGATGTAAGGACCATATGCTCAAGAGTGGGTTGAGATGGGAGATGTGTGTCTCCTGTAGGGTCAGCACTCTGGTTCCTGTGAGCTGTTCATGGCATGAACTTCCTGCTGTGCTGAGGGTGAGGCATCTGTTTAAATGTGTATTTTTTATGCAAGATGGCCCCTAAACACAACCACCTACTTCCTCTAGTGCCTGGTGGAGAAGGGCAGCTTTCTGTTCTGGTCTAGGAGGAAACGGTCTGTGTAGATGGTGATGGGGAGACAGGACATCAGGCTCCGATAACAGAGCCTTCCTGAGGGATTGTCAAGGGTGATTTTGACTCATTTGATGCCATAAGCATAGACTATAGAACCTAAATTCCAAATAAGGCATAACTCTGCTACTTCTATCAGCGATAGACACTTGAAGTCACCTGGAGCTGGGAAGGGCCACATGCATTGTTTGGAAGGCCATTTGGGAGCCCACAGTCTAGTAAGAAGGAAGAAATAGACATAGATAACCACAGTAAGAGATAGAAAGATAAAATTCCAAAGAGAAAAGAAGAGCTTACAGTTAGAGCAGTGGTTCTCAGCCCTGGTTGCTCGTTAGAATCACGTGGGGAGTTTACCGCAGTCTCGTGCCAGGCTGCACCCTGGACCACTTCAATCAGAATCTCGGGTTGGGGTCCAGGGAACATAAGTAAGAGATTACAATGTGTAGCCGAGGTTGAGAGCCAGTGAAGGAAGTGAGGGTGGGGTGGAAAGGCAGGCTGTAAAGTTGCAAGTAATTAAAATCCCCAGTGGAAGGAGCTTCTCTGGAAGAGCAAGACAGTAGCTCCAGGTCTCTTCCATCCTTTCCCTCAACCATCCTCAGCCACTGCCATCCACGTAGCAAGATGACTATGGCGGCCCAAGCCGCCACATTCTACATTCAGGACACTGCCCACAGGCCTGGAGTAAGAAAACGGCACAACCCTTCCTCATATCCCAGAAGGCTTCTAAGACTCTGGGATATGAGGACTTCCTGGCAGTCCAGGACTTAGAAGGCTTCTAAGTCCCAGGGGCTTAGTGTAGAGGGGGAAAACCTATAACCCTTTGTGCATTATTTAGTAATCAATCTACTAGTCTAATAAAAGTATCAAATGAATAGTTCTTCAGATAGTAAGCGATTAACATTTTTCTAAATATGTACAAACTGTTTTAACAACTAATAAATGAAAACTTTCAGGTTTAACCACTTAGACAAATTTTCAAGTGTTTAAGCATTAATTATTACTTAAATATTTCTAAGCATTTAAACTCCCCAAATTAGTACAATTGACCCTTGAACAACACAGTGGGTTGGGAGCGCTGGCCCTCTGCACAGGCAAATATCTGCATATAAGTTATGGCTGGCTCTCTATACGGAAGTTCCTCCCTATCTGTGATTCTGCACCTGCGGATTCAACCAACCACAGATTGTGCTGTACTGTAGTATTTACTGCTGAAAAAAATCTGCATGTAAGTGGATCCAAGCAGTTCAAACCCATGTTGCTCAAGGGTCAGCTGTATATGAAATTATTTTAAATACTTTTATACCTTAAAAAGTTGACCAGACACACATGGTATCATAGCGATTACACTCCTGATCTGTACATGTAATGCTAAAACTGATTATAAACATTTAAATACCATGGATTTCCATTTGCTAATTCACTAACTCCATTTTTATTTTTATTTTTTCCTGAGGGTACAGTTTTTACTTATCCTGGAGCACCAGGGTGGTTATTTCAGGTGGCTGAGAATATAAATGACTGAAGGATGGTGATTCAGAACCAGGGACCTATCTGAGTCCTCAACCTGTTGTGTGGCTCCTCTTTCACAGATTTCCCCCTTCCATCAGGAACTCTAGACTGATGCTTCAACCAATCAGATAAGTTTTGATTTTTGTAACCCCTAAATTACACAGTGCTTGTTGTGCTAGTTCTAGGTGCCTTATCCTCACAGCCCAGCCCAACAGGTCTATTTTGAAAGCACTTTGCTCCCAATAGAGTCCAGTGTGGTTCAGTTAGGTTCTATCACTACTTTTTTTTTTTTTTTTGGCCGCACCGCACAGCATGCAGGATCTTAGTTCCCCGACCACGGATTGAACCTGTGTACCCCTGCAGTGGAAGCACAGATTCTTAACCGCTGGACTGCCAGGAAGTCCTACAACTTTTCTTTTTAAGGCACCTTCAAGGTATATTGACAAGCAGAGGTTGGAGAGCCATATAATAAACTTGTCTTATCAAAATGGTTGTTTACAAAATTGGTCAAGAGTTGGAAAATTATTAAATACTAAGTATGAGGCAGGATGCTAAGCACCCCAGGGAATCACAGTAAACAAAACATGTCCCCATCCACAAGTGGGGGCAGGGCAATGCTATTAATGTAGCAGGGATACCACCCATCATTCAGCCAACAGGTGCACGGCCTGTAATTACAAGGTGAGGCCTTTTGGGCTGAGGAGAAGCCAGGTGTGCAGAATGTGAAGGTTTGTGCTTCACTGAGGGGCATGGAGTGTTGGGTGGAGGAAAGGAAAAGGTGGGGGCAAAGGTGAGACAGGGTGGAAAGGGAGCTTGGGACCCAGCTGGGAAGGGTGGTAAATACTGAGCCCAGAGATTTGGGCTGTATTTAGTGAAGTGTCGGGGGGATGTTTAATTAGTGTTTTAAATCACTAACTCATTTCTTAAGCCTTCTTCGCAATCTTCATATCCCACAAATCTTTATTACTCTATCACCTCCTCCCTCCACGCCCCCGTTGTACTGTTGGAGGGCACTGCAGCAAGCCTTCACAAGTGCATGCCCCAGACACCTCCAGTCCTAAGCCCTGGCCCCAAGATTGGAGACAACTATTCTACCAATGCTGTGTTTTTCAAAATTTTTTGACAGTATCTCTTACTAAGAAATCCATTTTACATCATGTGTGTGTGCATATATAGAGATAATGAACAGGCTAAAGTTTCACAGTAATCCTTTGCTTATCATGGTTTGATGCATGTTGATATTTGTTTCTCTATTCTTTTTTTTTTTGGCTGCCCCGAGCAGCCTGCGGGGTCTCAGTTCCCCAACCAGGGACCGAACCCGGGCCATGGCAGTGAAAGCGCAGAATCCCAACCACTAGACCACCAGGGAACTCCCTGTTTCTCTAACCCACTCACAGATCTCGACCTACAGTTTGAAAAACAGGGTTCTAAGGAGCCTGTTCCTTTTGTATTGACAGGGCAGTATGAGTGAAGAGTTGTGTATCATACATAACTTTTAGTAGTCACAGAATTGTACCAAAAGCAATGTAGACTATAGTGGGGACATTGAAAAGAATTTTTTTGCTTGGTTTATTCTGATACCATATATAATTTTTGACTGGTTAATGCAGTATTTGATTACTCGTTACAGGTAAGTGTGTAAAGGAACCTCATAAGAGAACCTACCAAATACTGATACTGTAACACTAAACTTGTTTAAATATATCCCTTTATATAACCTGCTAGATTTACTCTGACCAATTTTAGTCACTTTAACTTTCTTATATGATTTTACAATTTGACTTAAATTTCTAACATGATACAAAAAACGCATCCATAATAATAATAATTACACCAAAACTAAAACCAGTAATGTTATGACTGTATCGTAACTGAGTAAGTGAGGTAAATACTTCTGTTGTTTTATTTTCCTTTATTCCTCATCAATGAGGTAAGTCAAGTCACTTTTTTGTTGGGCTAAACCTCATAGTAGCTGTGTAGACACACGCTTGATGTCTAGTTTGACAGTTGTCTTGATGCCTTTTTAGTTTGTGTGTATTGGACACATGGGAAATGTGGGCCCCCAAGGCAGGTTATA
This sequence comes from Grampus griseus, assembly GCF_964374135.1. Lineage (NCBI taxonomy): Eukaryota > Metazoa > Chordata > Mammalia > Artiodactyla > Delphinidae > Grampus > Grampus griseus. The sequence goes on from NC_139008.1 coordinate 59,342,876, forward strand.
AAAGTTTCATTTAACCACCAGTGTACCTATCTGTAATGATAATGTACAGAGTTTACAGAGAAGACTTTCTGCTGGACAAATTTACCCCAGATTTTACAAAAATTAAATCTGGTAACATTTTTGGAGTTTGCAAGTTTCCATAAGATTGATTAGAGGTTTGGGCATGACCATAATTTCCATGATGCAATAATAATTTAAAATATTATTTTGCTTGGGGCTTTAAGAAGAACCAACATGCTTCACAAATAGAGGTGAGTGCATAAAACTCACCTGAGATGGCAGGTGGGGTGGTGACTTGTATTCCTTTTTACCTTGTTTCTAAATATCTTGCAGTGAGGTTTATATAATATAGGTACAGATAAGTCTGTTTGTTAGTATTATATAAACAAAGCATCAATTATGTAAAAACAGAAAAGAAAAATGTTACAGAAAAGAAAAATTCCTGGGGAACATAAAGCCATCTCTGTCTTAGGTAAAATGTGCCATTAGTAAAGAATAGTGGTAAAAAAGAGAATATAGTCTAATAATGTTTTTGTATTTTTCCTTTAAATTTTTGTTTCATGGGCCGTGTGTGTGTGTGTGTGTGTGTGTGTGTGTATGTGTGTGTGTGTGTGTGAACATCAGCAGTTTGTAAAACACCCCAGCATGCTTGGGTCATCAACATCTCACTTATAGTTTTATATTGGTCTAGATAACCCCCAAGACTTTTACTGGTCATTCCTAAGAATTTTTGTCCCAATTAGGGAGGTTTTTATTTCCTTTATTTATAAAGCAAGCTGGAAGAAGCTTTAGTACAAACATCCAAACTTTAGCATGGATTTAATTGCCTGCTCCTCAATTTGGCATCTGGAGATACTGCCCAGTCATCCCAGAGACGAAGCCCCTAATTCCCTTCTGGATAACTTGGTGGGTAGGACGCCCAAAGGATCACAACAGCCTGCTAATTTGATAGGTTTTCATTTGCATCTCTTCAATATCAGCTGAAGATGTTTACAACTGCTTATTAGCCATTTGTATTCTGTGAATGATATATTTCTATCTTTTACCCATTTATCTATAGACCCAGGGTTTTTGTGGTTTCATTCATCATTCAGCAAATGAATGTTGAGTGTCTGTTATGTGCTTGCATTAGTTTTCTAGTGATGCTGTAACAAATTACCACAAACTTAGTGTTGTAAAACAACACAAATTTATTATCTTGTAGTTATGTAGAAGTCCAACACAGGTCTTACTGGGCTAAAATCAAGGTGGGCTATGTTTCTTTCTGGAGGCTCTTCTCCATCTTCAAGAGACCACCCATATTCCCATGGCCCCCATCCTCCATCTGCAAAGCAAGCTACGTTGTATCTCTCTAACCATACTTCCATAGTCACATCTCCCTCCCCGCCCCCCGCATCCACCACCGACTTCCTCTTCCATTTTTTTAAAAAAATATTTATTTATTTGGATGTGCTGTGTCTTAGTTATGGCATGCAGGATCTTCACTGCCGTGTGCAGGATCCTTAGTTGGGGCATGTGGGATCTAGTTCCCTGACCAGGGTTCGAACCCAGGTTCCCTGCATTGAGAGTGTTGAGTCTTAGCCACTGGACCACCAGGAAAATCCCCCTCTTCCATTTTTAGGTACCCTTGTGATTACATGGAGCCCACTTGGATAATCTCCCAATTTTAAAGTTATTAGAAAACTTAATTCTATCTACATCTTAATTCTCCTTTGCCATGTAACCTAACATAGTCACGGGTCCTGGGAATTAGGACTTGGACGTCTTTGGAAGGCCATTATTCTGCTTACCAGAGTATTAAGATGGAAATATGGAATTTTAAAAAAGGATCCTGTCTACATAGGTGCTACAAGCTAGTGGGGAAGACAGGTGATTAATCAATCACACAATTTTCTTCTTTTGTCTCATTTGTCAGATTTTGGCATTAAGATTATTCTACCTTTATAAATTAGAGAGCTTTCCTTTATTTTTAATTTTATTGAAGTATAAAAAAGTTTATTTAATTTTATTGAAGTATAAAAAAGTTGATTTAAAAAAGTAGTGTTAATTTCTGCTCTACAAAGTGACTCAGTTATACATACATATTTTCTTTTTCATATACTTTTCCATGATGGTTTATCACAGGATATTGAATAGAGTTCCCTGTGCTGCACAGCAGGACCTTGTTTATTATTCCTATATATAATACTTTGCATCTGCTAATCACAAATTCCCAATCCTTCTCCTCCCCAAGCCCCCTTCCCCTTGGCAACCACAATTCTGTTCTCTATGTCTGTGAGTCTGTTTTTGTTTCGTAGATATGTCCATGTGTGTCGTATTTTAGATTCCATATAAAAATATCATATGGTATTTGTCTTTCTCTTTCTGATTTACTGAGCTTAGTATGATAATCTCTAGGTCCATAGAGCTTTTCCTCTTTTCCTATGATTTAGAATGACCTGTTTATAGATAGGTAGAACTCAGCCATAAAACAATCTAGGGCCAGTGCCATTTAAAAGGGTAGACCTTTGGGACTTCCCTGGTGGTCCAGTGGTTAAGACTCTACACTTCCACTGCAGAGGGCACAGGTTCGATCCCTGGTTGGGGAATCAGATCCCACATGCCACGTGATGTGGCCCCCCCCAAAAAAAAGTAGATTTTTTTTTTTTTTTTTTTTTGTGGTACGCGGGCCTCTCACTGCTGTGACCTTTCCCGCTGCGGAGCACAGGCTCCAGACGCGCAGGCCCAGTGGCCATGGCTCAAGGGCCCAGCCGCTCCGCGGCATGTGGGATCCTCCTGCACCGGGGCATGAACCCGCGTCCCCTGCATCAGCAGGCGGACTCCCACCCACTGCGCCACCAGGGAAGCCCCAAAAGGTAGATTTTTAACAATGCTAATTCTTTTTGTAGTTATTGATCTTATTAAAAACTATAATGTTTTAATGTTTAACCATTTTTCTGTCTGGAAGCTTTAGTGCAATAAAACAAAACATTGAAAAAGAAAAGCTCATTTTGTTATAGATAAAATGATTGCATCCTAGGAACCTCTTTTATACTTCAGGCTTGCTTCCCTACCCTCCAGGTCTGTAACTTGAGTGTACTTCTTCAGCAAGACCTTCTATCTTATTCAGAATTGGGATCCCCTGCAGTCTCAACTTCTCCTTAGTACTTACCACTTTCTAATTCACTATATATTTTACTTATTGTCTCCTCCCACTAGAATGCAAACTCCATTGGGGCAGGGATTTTTGAGCAAATATTTAATATCTAATAGTCTGTCTAAATTTTCAGAGCTTACTCACCTGTTTATTCTTGCAAGCAAACTTCTTTACCTTAAAAAAAATTTTTTTTTACAAAAGTAACACATGCTTGTTTTAAAAAGTGCAAACATTACCAAAGTGCCTAGAGTCCTCTCTTCTGTCATACTCCCTGAAATCCCACCATCTCAAGGTAGCCACTGTTAATAGTTTGGTATGTATCTTTCCAGACTTTTCTATGCGTGTACATATATATTCTTTAAAAAATAATAGAAAAATTAGAGTATAGTGTGTATACATGTGATTCTGCCACTTGCTTTTTTGGACTTGCATCGCATTGGTTGCATTGTTATTCACTTGATCGATCTTCTCTTAGCAGATTGATGTATTTAGGTTTAAAAAAACTTTTTTTTTTTTACTATTACACCATTATGTCAATGACTGTCTTTGTACATCTGTCATATTATTTGTGGTGGTATTTCTTCCAGAAATGGAATTGTTGGGTCCGAGGATATATGCATTTCTCATTTTAATAAATTACCCAATTGTCCTCCCAAAAGGTTGAACCAATTTATACTCTCAAAAATACTTTGTGGGGCTTCCCTGGTGGCTCAGTGGTTAAGAATCCGCCTGCCAGTGCAGGGGGACACGGGTTCTATCCCTGGTCCTGGAAGATCCCACAATCCGCGGAGCAGCTAAGCCCGTGTGCCACAACTACCGAGCTCGTGCTTTAGAGCCCGTGCAGAAGCACCGCAATGAGAAGCCCACACACCGCAACAAAGAGTAGCCCCCGCTCACGGCAACTAGAGAATGCCGGCGCACAGCAATGAAGACCCAACGCAGCCAAAAAAAAAAAAAAACACTTTGTGACTTCCTATTTCCCTACATCCTCACCAACGTGGGTTTTTAATTCTTGTTAGCCTGATACACCCTTTTTTTTGGCTGTGCCTCGCGGCTTGCGGGATCTTAGTTCCCGGGCCCTTGGCGGTGAAAATGAGGAGTCCTAACCACTGGACTGCCAGGGAATTCCCTGTTAGTCTGATATACTCTTGTTTTAATTACTTGCTCTTCACCCCATTGGTGAGGCAGAGATTCCCTCCTTAGGGTTATGGGGATGGCCAAACACAACACCTGACACTGAGCAGGTGAGGTTGACAGCACATATACTCACAGCCCAGGGGAGGAGAACACCACAAGCCACCCAGGGCCACACAGGTGTTGCACTCAGGAATACAGTGAACAACCAGGGACTGTGGGAGGCAGACTTTGTAGCAGCAAGAGGGTGAGTGCCCACTGGTTCCTGCAGGGGATCTGATTCGCTTGTTTGAATAAATCTGAGGGCCGGCAGAGAACTGAAACCCACTACAATACTCAGAGATAAGCAGAAACTGCACCTCATCCATTTGATAAGGAGGATTGTTTGACTAGGGCAACTTTCAGTTAGGCCATTTGAGGCCCTCTAGATTTTTGTCAAGAAAGCACAAAATACTGAATCTTAATTTCAACCATTCCTGGTTAATTATGAGGGTTCTTTGGGGTATTGATTTTTGAATGACTGTTTGGCCTCTATTATGATGATTGTTTTTCTCATTTAACACACTCATGGATTATTAAGTTCATATACAATAATATTTAATTTTATTTCCTTGATTTGTATTTAGGATTTCTTTTCCCCCCCTGAACTGATAAGTATGACTGGTTTGTAGTTCTCCTTTCTGATCCTCCTTTATTGCGAATTGTGGCTTCATAAAATGAAATATTTACCATTTTTGGTTTTCTGCGCTCTGATACAGACTTATAGGGTGAGGATTATCTGTTCACTGAAAGTTTGAGAGAATTCTTCCATTAAACCATCTGGGCCTAGAGCCTGTTTTGGACATCTTTCTTGGATAATATTTTCAACATCTTTCTTATTTTTATTATTTTATTTCCCAGAAAATTGTCCACATTATCAAGGTTTTCATATGCATTAGAACAGAGCCAGATACGGTTATTCTCTTATTTTCTTGGTGCTCTTAAGATGCAAAACCACATTCTCCGTGACATAAGAACAGAGAACTATAAAAAGAGATTAAGTTGAGATCAAGACAGAGGTGGGTAGAAAATGGCTAAAATGAAAGGAAAATAAACAGAATGAGATATTTTATTAGAGAAAACAGAGTACCTTTGACTCTGAAGAAAATTAAATCAGTGATGTTGAAAAAACAAAAACAAAAAACTTGAGATAGTGTCTCCAGGATTCAGATAAAAGGGACAAAGAGATTTCATTGACAATGGCAATCCAACGTGATAATTTTAGGGGAGAAAAATATCCTAAACAATCTGTTCATAGAATGGACAAGAAAGAACATAGAAGAAAACTTTTCTCAGTTGAAGACCTTTTTTGTTTTTGTAAAAGTAACAGAAAAATGCCTATACTGAGAATTATACTGGCAAAATGTTTGACTTTTGAGGGTAAAGAAAAATCCCAACAAGCACCAGGTGAATTGCTTGCCTAAAAGAGACCAGCCCAGGGACTTCCCTGGTGGTCCAGCAGTTAGGGCTCCACGCTCCCAATGCAGGGGACTGAGGGCTCCATCCCTGGTCAGGGAACTAGATCCTGCATGCCGCAACTAAAAGGAGCCCGCATGCCACAACTAAAAAAGGATCTGGCATGCCCCAGAGATCCTGCTTGCTGCAACTAAGACCCGCCACAGCCAAATAAATACTTAAATATTAAAAATAATAATAATAAAAGAGACCAGCCCAGCTTTGTTACCTTTTTTTTTTGAGCTATAATTGACATATAACATTATATTAGTTTCAGGTGTACTTGCTACCATTTTAAGAGCCAAAAGAATGGGATAAGGACAAGAGAGTCTTGATGGGGATAGTTTGAGATTCAACAATTCTATAAATAGTCAAGCCACCATGTGTGTAAAGACAGTAGAAAGGCATTCTCACCTAGGGCAAAGACTTAGAAAAAGGTAACATCCCAGAGTTCTCCTTGAAATCACCAGTCAAGTGGGAGATGAGTCTGAATGAGGAACAGAAAAATTAGTGCATAAAAAACTGGCAGTGACATTGTTACTAATTAAACGAAGGGTTCGCAAAAGCCAAAAACGATTGAAAAAGAGGATTTTTTGACTTAAAAAAAAAAGTGTAAAAACAAAAGCTGGGTCTAGGGCTTCCCTGGTGGCGCAGTGGTTGAGAGTCCGCCTGCCGATGCAGGGGACACGGGTTCGTGCCCTGGTCCGGGAAGATCCCACATGCCGCGGAGCGGCTGCGCCCGTGAGCCATGGCCGCTGAACCTGTGCGTCCAGAGCCTGTGCTCCGCAACGGGAGAGGACACAACAGTGAGAGTCCCGCGTACCGCAAAAAAAAAAAAAAAAAAAAGTTGGGTCTATCATCCTAGATTAAGTGGACAGATAAAAGTAAGTGTGAGGGCAGCAGGCCAAGAGATGGAAATTTCTCATTACACAACGAGGAACATAAAAATAAATGATTTGTCATTGACTTTAATAATTTGTGAAATATAAACTGCATTTTTATTTGATAAAGGCAACAACCAGGAGAATTAAAAACAGGCCTTCTGCATTGCAAATCACTATAGCAGATAAAAGCAAATATGGAAAAATTCAGAAAACAGGAAATAGCCAGAAATAAAAACCATAAAATAAGATGACAGATGACCAAACAAGTCATCTGTTAACAGTAGAGCTACAATGGGTTAAATGCCAGCCGGAGTGGAGACGCTGCAGTTTTTAGGACAGACACTTTATGCCTCCAGGCTCTTGCTAATTCTGAACCCTAGGCCTGGCTTTCTTGTCTACCCTGTTCAAGGCTAAGGCCTCACTTCCAGACAGACTTCTTCCTCCCGGCAGTCCTCCCGGGCCACCAGGGGCGGAATGAGCACTCTTCTCACAGACCTGGCAAGCGCGTGCGAAGCTGGTGCTCCAGATCTGAGACGAACCACCTTACTCCCTCTCACTCCGAAGGGCCGGGCATCCTGCCATGTTCGGCCCACAGGGTGAAGCAGTCAAACCCTGCTCGATTGTAATGTTATGTCTTTTTCCTTGTCAACCGCCTTTTCCCCCACGACGGTGATCCTCCGCGACAATCAAGTTTCAAACCGGTTCCGATTGCTGACGGACAGTCACGACCCGCAAAGCCTCCCCTATGCCCGCGAAGGGTCTTCCAAGCGCGTTGTCGGATCCACTCCAGACGTCTCGCCCCGCCCCCACCTTGCAGACTTGCAAGGTCTCCACGGCGTTCGCTGGGAAGTCGCGTCCCGAAGAACGGGAGCGCGAGAGGAATAGGGCTCGGGGCTTAGCTTCTAGAGCCCCTTCCCCAAGCCAGAGGGGCTCCTCCCTGTCGCCAAAGATGTGGGGTTCAAGGAGGGCGCGGTCCTACTGGATTTGTTGAAGAGGAGAGACTGGGGGCCGAGCCCAAGGGTCTTGAGGGTTAACAGGGAATAAGCAGGGGGCTCAGGGCAGACTCGCGGCGCCCTGGGGTGGGTGAAAGAGAGGGGTCCCACGCGCGGGCCTGGACGCAGCGACGAAAGGGTTAAGGCATTGGGCCCCGCCCCAGCCCCGGGATTGGCGGGTCCGGGGGGCGTGGCTGGAGGGCGTGCCCGCGTTTGCCGCAGCCGCGAGTGGGCGGGGCCCAGGCGGGGAGCGGGAGGGGCGCGGAGCGCAGCCGGGCCCGCGCCTCGCGCCCAGCCGGGCGGGCTTCTGGCTGCGCCAGCTAGCCGGGCTGGCGGCGCCCGCGCCGAAGACCCCGCACCGGACCCTGAGGTAGCGAGTAAGTGAGGCAGGCCCACTGCGGCGCCCCTCCCGGCTCCGACCTGTCTGTCGCCTTGCCCGCTGCACCGCGAGGCTCATTCGGTAGGACCCGGAGCCGGGGAGGGGGCGCGTCCCACTGCTGGGATCCTTGGGGGTGAGGGGAGTGAAGATGAGGCCGATGATGTCATGGATGCTTCGCAGGGCCTGGGGGAAGGTGGCGGCCGGAGGGGGTGCGGCCCGGATTATGTCACCTCTTCCCTCTGCGCCCCGCCCCCCGGGCCACACGCCTTGGTGGGGAGCACCGAGAGGTGCGGGAGGGATTCCCCCCACCGCAGAGACCACCCCACCCCCGGGCACCTCCTCGGGATGGCCTGTGGCCGGGGTCTCTGTCGTGGGCAGCGCCCGAGCACCCGCCACCCCCCACCCCCACCCCCGTGCGGGAGGCTCGTGTGTGCGCGTGTGTGTGCTCGGGGTGTGTGTGGGGGGGCGCTGTCAGCCCCCTCACTCCTGAAACATGGGATTTATCAGAGCCAGGATCTAGGGGATGGGGCCCTTCCCCCTTTGTCGCCAAGGGAAGATGGATCTTCCCTCACACATCCCAACCAAGAAGTTCTGGAGACCTCTGCACCCCCAAAAGCCCTACAATGCCCCTGATACCTTTTCTCCCTCAGTCCTTTTTCTCGGAAGCCCTTCCTGATTTTCCTGTCCGATTCACTACCTCTTTGCATTGCTCATAACTAGCATTCCCACACACATTCTCTCTGTATCTCCTCAGTGCTAGGGGCCAGAGATCCAAGACTCTGCCGTCCGTTCCCCCTGGGGGTACTCACAGGCCAGTCTCAGAATGAAATATCCCTGGAGTGGCCTGAGCCAAGTGCTCCAAGACCACCCTACCCCCTCTCCCAGGGTAGATCAGGGATGCTCTCCTGGGAGGCAGCATTTGGATTGGTCCTTGAAGGATGCAGGATGGGCACAGAGAGCTGAGAAGAGATTTTGTGTGTAGAGTGGAGAGGGGCTCAGGTCAAGGGAAATAGGATGAGCAACAGGAGAGGCCTTGGGGGCCCTGCTTCAAGCTCTGCTCTGGTTCTGAGGGCTGAGAGGAATGCCAGGCATTTACCCATAATACATTCACTTCTTAAGATTCCTGTAGGGTAGGTGTGAGAACCCACGGTGGAATAACCTGCATGCAGTTCCACCCCTAACCAGCTGAGCTGGGATTTACACTTGGAGCTGATACCTCCATAACTCTGTCTATTGCACTTGGTGCAGTAGAATTTGGGCAGAGCACAGACAAGATCGGCTTTGCCCTTTAGAAAGGGTCCCTTGGCAGCTGCACAGGGGAGGGAGTGCTGAGAAAGAAAGCCCAGTGAGGAGCCCCCCGCAAAGATGCTGGCAGGAGGGGCTGCTGAGATCTTTAGGGGGTGAATGGGCTGAGCTTAGGGCCTCTGAGACCCAAGAGAAGGGTGGGGTATTCCTAGTTTTGGGAGGGACACAGCTACGGTGGGGTGGGTGGTCACTGTAGGATGGAAGGACCTTCCCATGTAACCCCCAGGTATTGTCTCTTTGGCCTGTTCATGACCACTAATACTGTGTGTAATGTCCTAGGCACTGAGAGCTGATAGGACAGAGATAGAGGCAGAATCGGGCAACAGGCTGTCATCCCAGGTTGTTGAGCTGAGGCCATGAGCCTGTCTTTGCCGACCACACTCAGCTACCTGGGCTAGTTCAGGACCCAGACCCACAAATGAAGCTCAAACCCTTCCCCTGGGCTCAGTTTCCACCTATCAGGGAAACATACGCTCCTGCTTATCCTACCAGTCCCTGCTGGGGTTTTGTGGAAAGAAGCTGCAGCAGCCCAAGCTTGGGAGAGAGAAGGGGCAGGGAACGCTTGTATGGGGCTGACCATAACAGGTTAGAATTATGGCAAGAAGCTGTTTGGAGAGCGAGACTCCAGGGAGAGCTGCAGTGGGTTGGTAGTCAAAGATTCCCCAGGTAAACCACAGGGATAGGAGGCTCAGGAAACAGTTCTGGGACCTCATTTCCATCCATCCAGGACTCTGGGCATCCAGGCCTTCCTGGGGACCACACACAATCCAGGGAAACAGTGGGTCTGGGTGGAATATGATCAGCCCCAACCTATGGTCAGATTCTCCTTTACTGAATCTCAGAGGAGGTAGTATTGCATGTTTGTACTGCACCTTACAGTTTGCAAAGAACCTTTCTGTCACTCTCATGATCAACATGATCACTTCTGAGGTTTGCTCCTGTCCACATCCAGGCTTTTGGTGGCGCCCCCTTGCCAAGATCTCTAATCTCACTATTGATGCCTTCCTTCAGGATATCACCACACTCAGGTTTCTACCATGTTAAATTCTAAAATTAGAAGAGAGCCCTTGGATCCCAAACCACCTTAAATTACTGCCTTCTCTGGCCTCCTCTTAAAAGAGAGGGGAGGCTTCCCTTGTGGCGCAGTGGTTGAGAGTCCGCCTGCCGATGCAGGGGACACGGGTTCGTGCCCCGGTCTGGGAAGATCCCACGTGCCACGGAGCGGCTGGGCCCGTGAGCCATGGCCGCTGGGCCTGCGTGTCTGGAGCCTGTGCTCCGCAACGGGAGAGGCCACAACAGTGAGAGGCCCGCGTACCGCAAAAAAAAAAAAAAAGAGAGAGAGAAGGGAACTCTTCCATCTTTCCCTCCAGACCCCCCTCCTACTCCTGTAGTCTGGCTCTGCCTTGCACCACTTTTCTGAAATCATTCTCTCATAGACACGTGATGTTTCCACCTGCCAAATTCAGGACACCCCCGCCAATCCCAATTTTACCTGGTCCCTTTAAAAAAATTTTTTTAATATAAATTTATTTATTTTTGGCTGCGTGGGGTCTTCGTTGCTGGGCGCGGGCTTTCTCTAGTTGCAGTGAGCGGGGGCTACTCTTCGTTGCAGTGCGTGGGCTTCTCATTGCAGTGGCTTCTCTTGTTGCAGAGACGGGCTCTGGGCGTGTGGGCTTCAGTAGTTGTGGCTCACGGGTTCTAGAGCGCAGGCTCAGTAGTTGTGGTGCACTGGCTTAGTTGCTCCGCGGCGTGTGGGATCCTCCCGGACCAGGGCTGGAACCCGTGTCCCCTGCATTGGCAGGCAGATTCTCAACCACTGCGCCACCAGGGAAGCCCTGGCCCCTTTTTTAACACTAGGAGCTGCCCCCACATTCTTGCAGCCCACTCCATCTTGGTCTTCAGGGCCTGCCTTCTCCTGGCCTTCTTCCCACTCCCACACCACCTCCCAGTCTTCTGGGGCTCTACCACTCGAGCTCCATGCTGGGCGCCACCCACACCACCCTTGAATGCTCATGATTCCAGTCTCTCTTTCTATCCAGTATGTGACAGATATCTTTCTCTGGTCTTCCTCAAATCACCCATTTCCCCCAAACATTCTCCTTCTGTCAAGTTAAGGGTGTCACATCCATCCTGGTGCCCTAGTCCAGATTCCTCCCTTGCCCCCACCCCCTGAACACCATCTGTATGAAATTCTGTCCGTTCTTCCTCCCTGCCCAGATCTTCCCACTGGTTCTAAGCCTCAGGCCTCACAGCCTCCACCCTCTCAGTCCCTAGCTGCTCCCTACACTGCATCCAGAGATGGCAAGAGAAGGGGGTCATGCTTAGAATGGGAGGGGGATATCTGGGCTGGAGTACACTGGGAGTGGAGACAGCATGGCCAGGGTGAGTCAAGAGGCATGTAGGGCTTCCCTGGTGGCGCAGTGGTTAAGAATCCGCCTGCCAATGCAGGGGACACGGGTTTGAGCCCTAGTCCAGGAAGATCCCGCATGCCGCCAAGCAAGTAAGCCCGTGCACCACAGCTACTGAGCCTGCGCTCTAGAGCCCTTGAGCCACAACTACTGGGCCCGCGTGCCTAGAGCCCGTGCTCTGCAACAATAGAAGCCACCGCAATGAGAAGCCCACGCATCGCAAAAAAGAGTAGCCCCCATTCACCGCAACTAGAGAAAGCCTGCGTGCAGCAACGAAGACCAAATGCAGCCAAAAATATATTTAAAAAAAAAAAGGGAGGCACCTAGGTCACCAGATGAAAGGAGGCACTCACTCTCAGGGTCCTGCACTTGCTGATCCTGCACCTAAATTGAGCCCTAGGTGCCTCTCTTGACTCACCCTAGGTCTCAGCCTTGTGGGACATGTGGAACAGATTAGCTTAAGGGAGCAATGTAGTAAAGTCCTGTTCTCCACACCTGGGGGGTCGGGGGGAGATGCTGATAGAATGGAATTTTACAAAGTCAGTGTGGACTGGTTTGTGGTAAGTTTTCCAACCACCTAGGGCTGTAATTCCAGGTGTGATGGCCAGAAGACTGAAGGGCAAGAGTTTTGTTAAGGCTCCCCTGGTCAAACACAGCATTAAAAATGGGCATATGGGTAGAAGACAGTTTGAAGTGCACTCAAGGGGCCGAGGGCTGCTACCAGTACCCCTTCACCTTGGCAGAGAAGGAAGGCTCCCTGCCTGGTTTCTGGTGGGAACAGGGGTTAAAGGCCTGAAGGGCGCCCCCTGCCATTTCTGGCACACGTATTTGAGCGTCTACACTCACAGCAGGCACTGCCTGCTCCCACTGCCCGGCTGGATATGAGGATCTCTGGGGCAGGTCTTCCCAGGTGCGGACTTGAAACAAAGGAACCAGGAAGCGGGGCCTTCCTGAGCGCAGGTAACCCGAGGCCCTGCTCCCCCTGCTTCTGTGGGCCGGCCCTGGGGGAGGAGGGACGCACGTCCACTGAAGGGCTCAGAGAAATTCATGGTGAACTAAGCAGGGTCAAGGTCCACAAGGAGCGGGGGAGGGGAGTAATCCAGGAAGTCTTCCCGAAGGCAGTGAATTCTTGGAGGGGTTCTGCAGGCGCGGAATCCTCCTGGGCGCCGCTGGGCACGGAGGCCCCGCTCCTGCCCCCGCCCACTTGTAGGAACAGCAAGCCAGGAGGGAGGCATGGCAGGCGCCCGCGCTGGCGGCGCTGCGTCCTCTGCCCCGGCCTCAGCCAGCCCGGGGGCCTCTGCTGAGGTACTGACCATGGGTAGGGGGCCCTCTCGTGCCAGGCCCCCATGCGGCGGAGTTGGAAAGACCTCCGGGAGGGCCCCCTGCTAGGCGCTGCAGCTGGGGTCCCCGGCAGTCCGCGAGGGGCGGGGCATGCCCTTGGTGGCCCAGATAAGCGCCGCCGCGGCAGCTCCCGCCCACCAGACCCCCAATACCTTTGTCCCCTCCCCGCGCCCGCCTCCCTGGGGTGCCTGGCATGCGGCAGCTCTGCGAGGTAGGTCCTCCATTCCTCCCATTTCGCAGAGGAGAAAACTGCAGTCCAGGATGGCTCAGTCGGCCCGTCCAAAGTCGCGCAGCTGGTCCTGGCCGAGCTGCGAGAGTGAGGCACATGGCCCCTGCAGACCGGGCCTCGGAGGGTCCAAGGCTTGAGGACCCGTCGGCCCCCCACCCCCTTGGAGAGGCAAGGAGAGGATCCTGCGCTGGTAGTGAGCCTCCACTTCTGCCCTTGACTGCAACACCCTGGGTTAGGGGCCCGGGAAGGACTCCCATCCACAGTTTTTGGATAGGGGTGGGTTTCTCTCCCTCCCTTAAGTTCTGAGGTTCCCTACTGAATTCAGGTACTGCTGTCCCCTTCCAACCCCATCTCCCCAGCCCATGAGGTTGGGATATAGGGGTCCAGACCCAGAGTAAAGTACACCTGAGTTCTGGGGATTGCAGTTAAGAGTTGAGGGGGTCACTGTGTCTGGGAGGCTCATGAAGGAGGTGGGTTTGAGGTGGGAGTTTAAGAATGGAATACTGAGCAGAGCAAAGCTAGGAGGGTAGGTGCATAGTCCCTGGGGGTTGGGCTTTGTCAGGTGTGCAACGGGCAGCCCCTATTACCAAGCTATCATTATTTACCCAGCCCCATTCCTTTACCTTGGGTGTTTGGGAACTCTTGTACCCACTATAAGGAAGGAGACACTGAGGGGCAGGGTGCAGGTGGTGCCGGGTCGGGCTTGCATGGGATGGTGGGAGTGGAGGTGGAGCTGACCTATCTGCTTTCCCACCTGTGCCCACAGTGCCCCCCTGGCTTAGTCATGGCGAAGCTGGAGACACTGCCTGTGCGCGCTGATCCAGGGCGGGATCCCCTCCTGGCCTTTGCCCCTCGGCCCTCTGAGCTCGGACCCCCAGACCCTCGTCTGGCCATGGGCAGTGTGGGCAGTGGGGTGGCCCACACTCAGGAGTTCGCCATGAAGAGTGTGGGCACCCGCACGGGGGGTGGGGGCAGCCAAGGCAGTTTCCCTGGCCCCCGTGGCAGTGGGGCCAGCAGGGAGAGGCCAGGCCGCTACCCCTCGGAGGACAAGGCTCTCGCCAATTCACTCTACCTCAATGGCGAGCTACGGGGCAATGACCACACAGATGTCTGCGGCAATGTGGTGGGCAGCAGTGGTGGCAGCAGCAGCAGCGGCGGCAGTGACAAGGCCCCACCACAGTATCGTGAGCCCAGCCACCCACCCAAGCTCCTGGCCACCTCTGGCAAGCTAGACCAGGTCAGTCCCTGGGGCCTTTTCCTGGGGCAGGAGGCAGCCCATAGAGGAGGGTGAAGTGGGCCTTCTTGGACGTTTTTGGGTTGTAGGGGCTGAGATAGAAGCTGGGCTGGGGAGCCTTGGGGGCCAACTCCAGCTGGTAGGTCTAGGGCAAAGACCTGGCTGTGAGGGGGGCAGGTGGTGGATATAAGGTGGGACTCCAGCCAGGAGGGACTCCCAGGATGGAGATCCAATGGGGGTGGGAGGTGGGGCTGAACAAGTCTAGATCAGAGGGAAGAGACTGGGGGCAAGGCTAAGGTCCCATCCTGATGTCGACTCCCCCTTCCTTGCTTTTGCGCAGTGCTCAGAGCCGCTAGTTCGGCCTTCGGCCTTCAAGCCTGTTGTACCCAAAAATTTCCACTCCATGCAGAACTTGTGCCCCCCCCAGACCAACGGGACCCCTGAGGGACGACAGGGCCCTGGTGGCCTCAAGGGTGGACTGGACAAGTCTCGGACCATGACCCCAGCGGGTGGGGGAGGGGGCGGCCTCTCAGACTCAGGCCGGAACTCACTCACAAGCCTGCCCACCTACAGCTCCAGCTATAGCCAGCACCTGGCGCCCCTCAGTGCCTCCACCAGCCACATCAACCGCATTGGCACTGCCAGCTATGGTAGTGGCAGTGGTGGCAGCAGCAGCGGTGGTGGGTCAGGCTACCAGGACCTGGCAACCTCTGACAGTGTGCGGGCCTCCAGCAAGAGTGGGTCATCCTCATCCATGGGGCGGCCAGGCCACCTGGGATCAGGGGACGGCGGAGGTGGAGGCCTGCCATTTGCGGCCTGCTCACCACCCTCGCCCAGTGCTCTGATCCAGGAGCTAGAGGAAAGGCTGTGGGAGAAGGAACAGGAGGTGGCAGCTCTGCGGCGTAGCCTGGAGCAGAGTGAGGCGGCAGTGGCCCAGGTGCTGGAGGAGCGTCAGAAGGCCTGGGAGCGTGAGCTGGCCGAGCTGCGGCAGGGCTGCAGTGGGAAGCTGCAGCAGGTGGCCCGTCGCGCCCAGCGCGCCCAGCAAGGCCTACAGCTGCAGGTGCTGCGGCTGCAGCAGGACAAGAAGCAGCTGCAGGAGGAGGCAGCCCGGCTGATGAGGCAACGGGAAGAGCTTGAGGACAAGGTTGCCGCCTGCCAGAAGGAACAGGCCGACTTCCTGCCCCGGATGGAGGAAACTAAGTGGGAGGTGCAGACTGGGGGGTTGGGCATCTCCCTGTGTCCCCTTCCTTCTGTCTCTCTGGAGAAACCCAGAGCAGCAGCCCACAGCTATCACAAGGGGTGTGAAGGTTGTGCAGGGATCAATTAGGAGTGTCTGTGAGGACCAGAGCTGTCCCAGGCTGTGTGAGATTAGCCATGTCTGTCCCAAGTCTGAGGAGGGAAGCCTGCATGTCATTTCTGCCATGATGACGAGCTGACCCTGAGCCCTGGGGCAGCTTGATGCCCTGGGGCTGGATATGGGGGCTGGGGTGTGGGTGAGCAGAGCTCTGCCTTCACCCTGACTTCTCTTCTCACCTGTCCCTGCCCAGGTATGCCAGAAGGCTGGGGAGATTTCCCTACTGAAGCAGCAGCTGAAGGACTCGCAGGCGGATGTGTCCCAGAAGCTGAGTGAGATTGTTGGGCTGCGCTCGCAGCTGCGGGAGGGCCGGGCCTCACTGCGGGAGAAGGAGGAGCAGCTGCTCAGCCTGAGGGACTCCTTCAGCAGCAAACAGGCCAGCCTGGAGCTGGGTGAGGGCGAGCTGCCCTCTGCCTGCCTCAAGCCGGCGCTGACCCCAGTGGACCCGGCCGAGCCGCAGGACGTGCTGGCCACCTGCGAGAGCGACGAGGCCAAGATGCGCCGTCAGGCTGGGGTGGCTGCTGCCGCCTCCCTGGTTTCCTTGGATGGGGAGGTGGATGCTGGGGGGGAGAGTGGGACTCGGGCCCTGCGGCGGGAGGTGGGGCGCCTGCAGGCTGAGCTGGCAGCTGAGCGGCGAGCCCGGGAGCGCCAGGGTGCCAGCTTCGCAGAGGAGCGCCGAGTGTGGTTGGAGGAGAAGGAGAAGGTCATCGAGTACCAGAAGCAGCTGCAGCTGAGTTACGTGGAAATGTACCAGCGCAACCAGCAGCTGGAGCGGCGGCTGCGAGAGCGGGGGGCTGCGGGAGGTGCCAGCACGCCTACACCTCAACATGGGGAGGAGAAGAAAGCCTGGACCCCCTCCCGCCTCGAGCGCATCGAGTCCACAGAAATCTGATCCCCTACCTGGGCATGTGGCCTTTTGACAAATACCCAGTCAAAGGCCAGAGTCCCCAGTGTCCCCCCCTCCGCCATCTCTTTTCCCCATCCCCTGTATCCCCAGACCAAAGAGGTTCTCAAAGCAGCTGTGCCAGGCCCCTCCCCTCCCCTCCCCTCACTGGGTGTCTCCCAGCTCTACCACTGCCCCTCTGGGCAGCCCACTCGACCCTCCTCCCAAGGAGGAAACAGGGGAAGGGCAGAGTGAGTGGGGATGAGGAGCCCAGGCAGCAGGGGAACTCATGCTCCTTTTCTTGGCACTCCCTTGTTGGAGAGGTGGCAGGCCTTGCAGTGCCATGAGGTGCCCAGCTCCTTGGTGGGTCTGGGCTGCTACTGTCGGCCACCCTGTGTCCAGAGATGCTCTCTGTACCCATCTCCTTGGCCACGTAACCTGAGGGAGCTTGCGTGCGTTCTGCCAAAGCTGACACCTTGGACTCCTGGCCTCTCTCCTTCCAGTACTTTTCTCCCTCCTTGGGCAGATTGGCAGGACAAACGGGAGCAGGTGGCCTACCTGTGGTTGAGAGGGCTACTTGCCCAGCCCCTCCCTGCCAAGGTCTCTTGGACTCAGGCCTCAGAGCCTGGCCTGGTCCTGAGTGTGTGTCCATATGTGTGTGTTGGAGGAGAGAAGGGCTGGGGCTGGAGGCTCAGTGCCCAGGGAAGATCTGCCATCCTATTCTTGAGAAGGGTCACCTGGAGGCTTCTTAGCTTTACCCTCACCCTTCTGACCAGGATCCCACAGGACAACAGCCCCATCTGCTTGGCTGACCCCACACCCAGGGCCACTGTCCAGCTCTAACTACAGCTATTAAGTGCCACCTGCCTCTCAGGCACTCCCCTCACCTAGTTTCTGAGGTCACATGAGTGTCTGTGATGTCTTCTTGTGTTTTCCCTGACTTGATTCCCTCAGCCACCTTCTGCTTTCGTGCTCAGCCTATTGCTTTCATGCTCAGAACATCATTGTCTTAGGCCATCTCTTCCCCCAAACCTCACCTTTTCTTCCAGTAGAAAACTGCTTGATCTTTGGTGCACTGCCCACTTCCAAGTTCCACTGGGCCCAAGCTTGAGCCTGAGGCCCTTGTTTTGGGGGGTGGGGGTGGCTATGATTGCTCTTGAAGAACAAGACTGAACTGAGAGGATCACTGACCTCTGGGTCCCAGAGGCCTGAAGTAGCCCAGTGTTTGCCCAGGGTAGGCCTGGCATGGCCATCAGTGGGGACTGGGGAAGCCAATGTCACTTCCTCCTCTGGGGGCCCTCTCAGAGTCCATCTCCCCAAAATAAGAAGGGAAAGGCAAATTTCTAACACACCAGCAATAAAAATCAGAGGAGGCTTGGCCCTCAGCCCTTGTATTTCTCTCTTTTTACTCTCTCCTTCCCACCCACAGACTGGGTTTGTGGGGCAGGGTGGAGGGAGCTGGCAACTACTGTGAGCAATTCCCCGACCCCTGACCAGCCTCCTCCCATGACTGGTGACTGTTTAACGAGCTGTGCATCCCCCACAAAAACAGGAGTGCCTCTGTGGCCTCTGTCCTTCTGCACAGCCCTTTCCAGTGCCCCTCACCAGATCTCTGAGCTGGGTGGGGGGTTGTCCTGGCAATCACTGCCCATTCCACTCACCCTTCACTGCACCTGCCCCAGAAACTGGGCCTGGGCCAGAGGGGCAGGGGGAAGAGGAGGCATTAGTAGGTTAAAAAAAAATAGAAAAAAATATGAACAGACTTAGCTTTGGGATTTCCAACCACAAAAGAAATTATATATAAATATATATAAATATATATCTCTACCACATGTGATGGAAAGACTTCGTTTTCTTTTCCCAAAGAAATAAAATGGAGAAAGCCTCTTGAGTGGCACTCTTTCCGCATGCTTGTGTCTTTGCAGGTGTGGGAGGTGAGGCTGGGTGAGGGGGGTGTGGAGGGCAAAGCTGGAGTAAACATTTCCCAGAGGAGGCATGAGACTGGAGGTGCTCACTGGGCCGTGCCAGGAGGTTGGCCCAAAGCCCAAGCTCCTCCCTGTTGCCCAGGAGGAGTAGTGGTTTCACGTTTCTGCCCAAAGGGGCTTTCTCTTCAGCTCAGACTGTTGCCAAAAGGGTTTCAAACTAGTTCCAGCTCAGAATCTGGATAACAGACTGCTGGTCAGAAGGCAGGTGATGCAGGACAACTAGATGCAGCCTGCAGCATCCTGAGCCACCTTACAGTGATTAGCCAAAGTCTGAGGGCAGAACACATGAAGGCTGAGAACCGGTTTGTAATTAGTGGTGAGGCCCCAAAGGCAGAAGCGACCCAAGCGTGCTTCAAGTAGGAAGCTGTCCTTTATAATTCCTTTGGTCATCCTCACAAAGACCCTCAATCAAGAATGCACTCTGCTACGAGTAACACAACCTGATACACAGGACCTCAGAGTGGTTCATTTTTCCTCACCTGACAAAAAGTCTGGACATAAGCATCCTCTAAGTGTCATAGGTGTTGGTTCATCAAGGACCTAGACTTTTCATCCTCCTCCTCTCCCATCTTTTGCATGTTCCCTCCATGCCACAAGGCGGCAGCCACCGCTGCGTGAAGTGACTGAGGCAGCAGCACTCTATCATGAAAGTAAAAGCTTTCCAAGAAGCTTCACAGCACCATTCCCTTTAAATTTTGTGGGCTGGAACTGAGTCACATGCTCTTCTCACTTCAGGGGAGCCTGGGAAATTGAGTATTGGCAAAGAGGAACGGGATTGTCGTGGCTGCCAAGGAGCCGTTACAGTTCATTTCATCGCCTAGGCTCTCTCTCTGGGTTCTGCTGGCAAGGACAGAGTCGTAATTAGCAACTCACAGTGTTTGCTCTGGTCCAGCCCCGGTGAGAGAACCCTCTCTGAGCAGTGGTGTCAGTGGTCTAGGGCCCAAAATGCTCACCCCCAGGCAAACAGTGCCCTCCACAGAGCTCAGGAGTTGGGATGCCAGGCTTGCCTCTCCTTGCAGTGAAGTGTCCTCCCTCTCAAGACGGTGCCCTGGAGGGAGCACCATTTCTCAGGTCCCCTTCACAGCCCTTAGGATGGGCGGACCAGCAGCCAAAGCACGGACAAGGTGTGACCACCCTGATCACACTGATCGTCTCCAGTGCCCCCAGGGACGGCCGTCTGGGGCCAAGTCCTCCTGGAAGTCTCGAGAGTCTCTTCCCTGCCTAGTTGCCCATACCCACTCAGGTGGGAGCCCGCCTACTTGGGGAGGTGGAGGATCACCCTGGCTCATCTGCCAAAGCTCTGGCCTTTTCAGCCCAGCTCCTCACATCCATTTCTCCTAACAGGCTCGTCTATCCATCACTAACTCTCCTCCTGAGAACGCTTTCTAGATATATCTCTATTATAAATGCATGATTACCTCATTGGGCAGATAAGAAACTTGGCTTAGAGAATTTACGTGACTTCCCCAAGGCCATAAACCCTGTGTAGCGGTCTGAGATTCCAACCTGTATCTAGGCTATTCAGTGACTTTCAGAGCCGTCCATCCACAGCGCGGTTTTCCCTTCGCAGGTCCTGTCTCTGCAGCAACAACATCTTCCTGTGGAAAACGTCTTTGGAAAACGCTGACAGAGTCTTTTGAGCCTCGGCCGCACCCGTCACTCGCACAGCATACGGAAGTAACGGGCAGTTGGCCGGAAGTGGGGCTGTGCGGCCCGGGGGTAGCTGGAGGAGTCGCCGAGCCGCGGCCACTCGCGGGAGTGGCGACTGGTGTTGCGGCGCCCGTGCTCCACAGGCTCAGGTGAGTGACGGCGGCCAGAGAGGAGGCCGCGGCGGCGCTCTCTGCCGAGCTGGGCTGCGCTTCCCGGCGCGGGCTGCGGGCACCTGTCCAAGGCCCGGCTCTAGGGAGAACCTCGGCGACCCGGAGTTCTGTGGCCTTTGGCAGGCTGCTTACCTGAACCTTGAGTTTTCCTCTGTGAGACGGAGATGATAACAGTACTTGCTTCACAGGTCTTTTGTGAGAGCGTAGTGAGATATTCTGCCGCTTCTCTTATCACACTTCAATCTGCATGCGATTCACTGGAATCTGGAGGTTCGGATTCTGTAAGTCTGGGGTGGGGCCTGAGATTCAGCGTTTCTCACCAGTTTCCAGGTGAGGCTGATGCCGCTGCTCCGCAGGCCGCACTTTGAGCAGCAAGGCCTTGCGGCATTTTGCTCAGTACCTGGGAGAGGTTGAGTCTTCAGTAAATATCACTACGATATATACCCTTTCCCCATTTTTTAACAGATAGTTTCTGGTTGCACAAGTCTAAGGGTGTTATTGATGTCCCCCTCCCTTTTTTCTCTCCAGGGAAAAGAAAAATAATTGCCATTTCTCTTTCCGTACAAATCATGACACAGCTCTTCTTTCCTGACTCAGGGAGCTTTGGGCCCTCTCCATACCAGTTACGTGCATGGGCCTCCTCAGGTGATGCTTCATTGCCCACTCACTGCAGACCCTTGGACGGTGCTTCATCCTGTGGAGCTGGAGCCAAGTGCTTTAGCACCAACATGGCTAATGTTTTGTGCTTTAGTCATTTGTTGCTGCTGGAACCTGAATTTATGTTTTCTGCACTTTGCTCACACTTTGTGAATAGTAAGAACGGTCACCTAGATTCTGTGACTCACTGCTCTGAATGGCCTTGGGCAAGCTCTGGGATGAATTTGCTTCTGCCTGGTAGACCAGAATAAAACCTAAAGACTCTGTGCTGCATAAGACAGCTGAGAAAGTGAGGTTTTTGGCAGTTATGCACATCTAATTTGTCAGTATGATTTTCTTCCCCATTCATTGGTTTATTTTTCCTGGTCCCCAACAAAGCCTTGTCATTCATCATGCAAATAAGTCAACTTTGATACCAGAGAATTCTGATGCTTCCCCTTCACTTGTCTGAGATACTATACTGTGCAGCCTTGCAAATCTAGGAAAACAGATAAAGCCAAATGTTCGGTTGTGCTAACAGTGATAGGTACTTGGACTGTTTATTTGGAAATTTTTTCACATGGTTGTGGGTGCAGGTAGTTTACATGTTGGGATTTTTGTCAATCTTCTCGTAGACTGCAGTGCCTAGAGGAAGTTCGTTTTTTGCTATTTTAATTCTCAGGGCTACTCAACATATTATTTGCTAAAACAAAAATGGAGTTTGAAGTATCCATTTATTTGTGGTAATTTTATCAGGATATAAGTGGGTTAAATTTTTCTAGCAAAAGAATCAAATCAGAATTAAAGGATGAGATCCGGTAACTGGTAAATTGAATATGCTGAGGGTGTCATATACTTAATCTACAGTTAGCATGGCTGCCTTCCTCCGCCTGGCTCCCCTCCTCTAACTTCTGGACTGTAGTTTAAAACGAAGCTATTCGGCCTTGCTCAGACCTGTACCTGGAAGGTGGAAAGGTAAGATTTCTCGCTCTTGTGAAATCACATCATTCAGGGTGGTTTGGGCAGTGCCTTTCAGAACAGCCATGGTTGGTCCAGTGGTCTCTGAGGCTCCACTCTGGTTCTTTAGGACCCCTAAAGAGGAGATGGGAAGGAGAGTATCCTTGGGGCACTTAACTAGGAAAGGGGTTTTGTGAAATGATGTCACATAAATTTGAACCTTTAGAGGAGACATCGGGAGTTATTGATTGGGCATCTCATAGTGTTCTCTTTCCAGCTTTCTTATGGATTGTCTGGGAGCCCTTACGTAAGGAGGAACTAACTCTCAGCTATATTTTTCTCTATCTGGGCAAAACATTCTGGCCTCCTCTCTTTTGTATTGCCTTTTCCCCCCACTCTTCTGCTTTATTGGTTCTGTATCTTCCTTGTGTTTCTTCCCTTTCCTTCTCCACAGTACTTAATACCCAGCTTCTGAAGTGGTTATATTTTAGATCTGTATACATAGGTATGGTGTCTATACAGTTGTGCTAAAAGTTACATGGTGAAAAAGTGAGTAGCTGCTGTTTGCCATTTGCAATTTCACTCTGCATGGCTCTAAGATTATTTATTTTGTCATCGTTCTGTTACTGGGCATCCACAGAGAAGTTCTACAGACAATAGGAAGTGCTTGTACTAGAAATAACTTTTCAGCATTTTCCTTGAGTATGTAGGTTTCTTTCTTTTTTTTTAAAAAAAAATATTTATTTATTTATTTAATATTTTTTGGCTGTGTTGGGTCCTCGTTGCTGCACGCAGGCTCCCTCCAGTTGCAGCGAGCGAGGGCCGTTCCTCGTTGCAGTGCACGGGCCTCTCACGCAGTGGCTTCTCCTGTTGCGGAGCATGGGCTCCAGGCGCGCGGGCCTCAACAGTTGTGGCACACAGGCCCAGTAGTTGTGGCTCGAGAGCTCCAGAGTGCAGGCTCAGCAGTTGTGGTGCACAGGCTCAGCCGCTCTGCGGCATGTGGGATCCTCCAGGACCAGGGCTTGAACCCATGTCCCCTGCATTGGCAGGCAGACTCCCAACCGCTGCACCACCAGGGAAGTCCCAAGGTTGCTTTCTCTATCCACTGATTGTCTTTTTTTTTTTAATATTCATTTTTATTTATTTATTTTGGCTGCACTGGGTCTTAGTTGCAG
The DNA here is from genome assembly GCF_964374135.1 of Grampus griseus. Classification (NCBI taxonomy): domain Eukaryota; kingdom Metazoa; phylum Chordata; class Mammalia; order Artiodactyla; family Delphinidae; genus Grampus; species Grampus griseus. The sequence continues at coordinate 59,366,222 of NC_139008.1, forward strand.
CATGTGGGATCTTCGTTGCGGCATGTGGGATCTAGTTCCCCGACCAGGGATGGAACGTGGGCCCCCTACATTGGCAGCGCGGAGTCTTACCCACTGGACCACCAGAGAAGTCCCTGATTGTCTTCTTGAAGAACACTTTAATTTCCTGTTAGAACATGCATTTTGTAAATTTAAGTTTTTAAATTAAAAATACATGGCTTGGGGCTTCCCTGGTGGCGCAGCGGTTAAGAATCCACCTGCTGATGCAGGGGACATGGGTTCGAGCCCTGGTCTGGGAAGATCCCAAATGCTGCGGAGCAACTAAGCCCATGTGCCACAACTATTGAGCCTGTGCTCTAGAGCCTGTGAGCCAGAACTACTGAGCCCATGCGCCACAACCACTGAAGCCCACGCGCCTAGAGCCCGTGCTGCGCAACAAGAGAAGCCACCGCAATGAGAGGCACGCACACCACAACAAAGAGTAGACCTCACTCGCCACAACTAAAAGAAAGTCCGTGTGCAGCAACGAGGATCCAATGCAGCCAAAAATAAATAAATAAATAAATTTATTAAGAAAAAAAATACATGGCTTATGTAGTTGAATTCCCTGGTGGCCCAGTGGTTAGGACTCTGCACTTTCACTGCTGAGGGCACAGGTTCAGTCCCTGGTCCAGGAACTAAGATTCCACAAGCCATGCAGCGCTGCCAAAAAAAAAAAAAAAAAAAGGGCAAATAGTTTGACAGATCTTATAACACTAAAATTAATTTCCTTTCTTTTCTCCCTCCATTTTTGTTACCCAGAGTCACTTTTCAACTATTTGCCTGTTTCTTTTGGCATTCATTGGTGTATTTCTAAATAACATTTGTGTTTCTATTTCTTGATTTCTAGGATATATCTATGTCTATAAAATCTCTTGACTTCTTTGTTATGGACTTTGATGCTCTAGGTCTCTTGTATCACTACTCAGTTTTCTTCTACCCCACTTCCCCTCCCTTTAATGTCCCAACATAGGTTGCTCATAATTTTTGGTGAGGCAGATATTCAAGGTTTATATAAGTAAGATTATGTAAATATTGTTTACAGCTGAGTAAGGAGAGTAATATAACATTTTCTGTCTTGTACAACTTTTTTGTGTTGTTTGGAATTAATCATTTTTGTTGCTGTTATTGGCTTGGTTTTCCATCTACCTATTACTTGTTCATCCTCAGATTACCCATCAGAAATGTAAATCTTCTCTCCTATGTAATATCCATCTCCTCCAGCATAAACTAGTTGCTCTTTGTGTCTGCTCACAGCTGTAGTCCTGGGATCTTCATCATTATCCTGGGATTTCCCTTTACTTCCCTTCTATGTTGAACTTATGTATAAACTTCAATTATAGTTCTCTTTACCTTAATACTGGGGCATCTTGTTTTTGTTTTTGTTTTTTTTCTGCAGTATGCAGGCCTCTCACTGTTGTGGTCTCTCCCGTTGCGGAGCACAGGCTCCGGATGCGCAGGCTCAGCGGCCATTGCTCACGGGCCCAGCCGCTCCGCGGCATGTGGGATCTTCCCGGACCGGGGCACGAACCTGTGTCCCCTGCATCGGCAGGCGGACTCCCAACCACTGCGCCACCAGGAAAGCCCGATACTGGGGCATCTTGTAAACTCATTCCTTCATGTAGATTTTGGTCTTTGAGATTTTCTTTTTGTTCTTTTTATAAGTAGTATGTACTAGTGATAGCTAGGATCTTACACTATTAGAGGTACGAGGGGCTTTTGGGCTCACCCAGTTCTAGTCCTCTAGCTTCCTGGCACCTGGAAACTGTATAGATTGTTTGGGGTCCCCTCCACACCCCTGTCTGGAATCTGACTCCCCTTCTTGTCTCTCCAATACACTAGCAATGTGGGTTTTGGAATCAGATAATCTTTGATGTGATGTCAAACCCCATTCTGTCCCTTGGCTGTGTAATCTTCAGCAGGTTTCTTAATCTTGTGAAGACTCTTTTTACTTATCAACAGTATGGAGATAATAAAACTTACCTTACAGAAAAGTTGTAAGGATTGGAACTGATGCAGATAAAGCAGCTCATTCAAGGCTTGCCACAGTGGAGACCCTGAGACAATTGTGGCTCTTGTTATTTCCATCTTGGGACGTAGCCTGTATTTTTTTTTTTGGCTGTGCCGCACAGCATGTGGAATCTTAGTTCCCAGACCAGGGATCGAACCCGCGCCCCCCTGCGTTGGACGCGTGAAGTCTTATCACTGGACCAGCAGGGAAGTCCCTTAGCCTGTATCAAAAAGAGCCACATCAGTTCGAAACACTGGATCTACACCAGTCAAATGATGTTCCACGTGGTTCTTTTGTTCATTTCAGGACCACATACAGTAATCTCATTAAGTACTCTTAGGTAGTATTAATTGCAGTAACTTAAATTATTTAATGTGCTTTTAAAATTATATTATTTATAAAAGTATTTGTTAAATTAATCCATGTACTCTTCTATTTAACAGTTTTAACCCCAATAAAAAGGAAAAAAAAGTGAATTTATCAAAGGTGTAGCAGAAAGTCTCCCAACAAAGAAGCTACATAGTTACTTTCCTTTTATAAAAGTTCATTTGGAAAAACCCGAATGAACTTTTTGGCCAACCCAGTGTATTTTAAGTGATGGCACTTGTTGTGTTCTGTTTGTTCCACTGACTATTTGTATGTACTTTTTCATGAGTGGATGCCTGACACACACTTATTGTGTAAATCACCCTCCTCGTTCTGGAGAGACATAATGGGTTTTCAGTTTTTTTGCTATTGTTAAAAATTTTTTTTTTTTTTGCGGTACGCGGGCCTCTCACTGTTGTGGCCTCTCCCGCCGCGGAGCACAGGCTCCAGACGCGCAGGCCCAGCGGCCATGGCTCCCGGGCCCAGCCGCTCCATGGCATGTGGGATCCTCCCGGATCAGGGCACGAACCCGTGTCCCCTGCATCGGCAGGCGGACTCTCAACCACTGCGCCACCAGGGAATCCTCTTAAAAAAATTTTTTTTGTCTTTTTTTTTTTTTTTAAGTTATTTCTTCAGATCTAGTTCCCAAGATGAGAAGAAGGACTTTGAACAATTGCTTTAGTTGCACGTTGTGTTGAATTAAATTTAGATTCCAGGTTCTGAAACAGGTATTCTTTCTTTTTTTTTTTTTTTAATATTTATTTATTTGGCTGCGTCAGGTCTCAGTTGCAGCACGCAGGACCTTTGTTGTGGCATGTGGGCACTGCGGTGTGCAGGCTTCTCTCTAGTTGTGGCACGCAGGCTCCAGAGTGTGCGGGCTCAGTAGTTGCAGCATGCGGGCTTAGTTGCCCTGCGGCATGTGGGATCTTAGTTCCCCGACCAGGGATCGAACCCACATCCCCTCCATTGGAAGGCGGATTCTTAACCACTGGACCACCAGGGAAGTCCTCTGAAACAGGTATTCTTAAAAGCCCTGTCAGCTGAAGAGTTCCATTAATTGCTCTCTCCTTTGTTCCCACCATGCCTGTGCTGCAATATTAATTGAGATTCCTAGTGACTATTTTGAGGCATAAATCTTTAATTATCATCTAAGTGTTAAAGAAAAATTTATTTCAGTACTGTTTTTCTGATGTTTTCTAATTTTTAAAAAGTGGGCCATATGCATTCATAGGAGTAAGCTAATGGTCTATAGCAAACTTTTTCTGTAAAGGGCCAGATAGTAAATATTTTATGCTTTGCAGGCCATATATTCTCTGCCAAAATTACTCAACTCTGCTCTTGTAGTGAGAAAGCAGCCATAGACAATATTTAACAAATGGCCTGGCTATGTTCCGATAAAACTTTACTTAGAAAAACAGATGGAAGGGGACTTCCCTGGTGGCGCAGTGGTTAAGAATCTGCCCGCCAGTGCAGGGGACACAGGTTCGAGCCCTGGTCCGGGAAGATCCCACATGCCGCGGAGCAGCTAAGCCCGTGCGCCACAACTACTGAAGCCTGCACGCCTAGAGCCCGTGCTCTGCAACAAGAGAATCCACCGCAATGAGAAGCCCACACACTGCAACGAAGAGTAGCCCCCGCTCGCCACAACTAGAGAAAGCCCACGCGCAGCAACGAAGACCCAACGCAGCCAAAAATAAAAATAAATTTAAAAAAATTAAAAAAAAAACAAAACAGATGGAGGGCTGGATTTGGGCTCTGAGCCATAGTTTGCTAACACCTGATCTATAGCATCTGGACCCACAGATTGAAACATAGTGGGCAGAATGGTCCCCAGGCCACAGTAAGAAACAAAGCGTATAAAGGTTTGGCATGAGAGAATTCCGTTCTGGTTCACAAAGAAACTAGAGCATACATTTCTGCCATCCAGAGAAGCCTGTGTAGCTGGGCTACCTGAAAAAAGCTACTGGCCTGCCCTGCAGTCCTCTATTTCTTATGCTGTGGGCTCTGGAAGGCAGGGACTGACGGGAGTTGCTTAGGCATTTCAGAAAGTCATTCTGGCACCCTCAGAACACTCATGGGATTTTCTGCAGCAAGAGCCCTGTCTGGTCCATATCTTGGCAGCTTAGGGCTCCCTGGGTTTTCTTTGTCGGGCCTTGGTATTTCTCAAGTGGAGGGAAAGACAATAAACATTGAAAGCAAGAGTACAGCAGAGTCATTTTCATAGCCTCTCATGGTTTCTACTATAGGAGAAAAATGGGACTTGGGCTGCTCACAGGCAGGATAATCAACACCTGACTCACTGGAAGCATTGCTAATCTGCCTCCTCCAGAGGAAAGCTGTGCTGTCCCCTTGTCAGCAGGGCAGTTGCATGAATTGGTGCTCCCTGAGCCCAGCTTTGAGATGCTCTTTGTGTCCCACCCATGAATTGACAGTGAGTAGGGCCTGGGCCTTCTGCCCTCCCCCACCAAAGTGGGTGAGTTTTTTATTTTTTATTGGAGTATCGTTGCTTTACAATGCTGTGTTTCTGTTGTACAGCAAAGTGAATCAGTTATACATATACATATATCCCCTCTTTTTAAGTTTTCCTTCCCATTTAGGTCACCACAGAGCACTGAGTAGAGTTCCCTGTGCTGTACAGTAGGTTCTCATTAGTTATCTATTTTATGCATAGTAGTGTATATATGTCAATCTCAATCCCAATTCATCCCACTCCCCACCCTTGGTATCCATACATTTGTTCTCTACGTCTGTGTCTCTATTTCTTCTTTGCAGATAAGTTCATCTGTACCATTTTTTCTAGATTCCACATATAAGCTATATTATATGATATTTGTTTTTCTCTTTCTGACTTAATTCACTCTGTATGACAGTCTCTAGGTCTATCCATGTCTGCAAATGGCACAATTTCATTCCTTGTGAGTGAGTTTTTGAGTTTACTTCCCAAGTACATGACTACTCTGTGTTAGTGATTTAGACTGGAGAGGTCTGGAAGGAGGCTAGGCATCTTCTAAGAGGTACAGGAGCAGCATTAGAACAACCAAATTCTGTAATCAAAAGGAGGAACAGGGAAGGTTGTTGTGGGTATAATTAATTAAACTTTACCCCAAATCCCACTTTTTACTTTAGCTGTTAGTATGGCAGCTTTTACCAACTTTCTTATTCTCCAAGTGTGCTCTTTATGTGTTGATATCAAAGAGGTGGAATACATTGCTCACTTTTGTTCCCAGCTTTCTTTTTGGAAATCTGCCTGCCTCCTTCCTGTTGGATGTTAGTGGAACAGCTGTTTCTAAGCATAAAGGAAGTCTGTCCAGAGGACAAAGGAAGTTCAGACTGAGGAGCAGTCCGAAGAACTGCCCAATAGTACCCTGGGTTTGGGGCTTTCCTGTGCCTTTACGCAAGATACATGGGGTTTATCCTTGATGTATGCTGTCTTGTGGTTTGGGCGTTCACCAGCATTGAATTTACTTGAGTGGACAGTGGTGTAGTTTTAATCCATTTTTTATAGTGTGTAAGTTTTGGTATTATGATAGGTGGAAGCCACTTACTCTTCATCTGCCCTTCTTTCAGTATCTGGCACCAATTCTGGCCCAGTCATTTGTGATCCATGGCTCTTGTGATATGCCGAAGATTTCCAGGCAGTTTCTGTGGAATGCCTTCTCCTCCAGCTCTAATCAAGAACCATGTAAACAAGAAATTGCTTGGTCAAACCAGTGAGGACTGTGTTCTGACTGCCAAAATGATCAGTTCTGACACCAGAATGGCAGCCACTCTCAAGCTGTTAAAACCTTTAAGATATCGAGCTTTTTGCAATCCTTTTACCTACATTGCAACCCAAAGTGTGGCATGTTGGAATATGAGAAGCTGCACATGGCGCAAAGGACAGGACTCTCCAGAAAACAGCCTCTGCCATCCTGCCAAAAAAGTTAACATTTGTAGCACCTCTGCTTCTGGGAGAATTCTGACAATTAGCAGTACCCTCCCCGGTTTGGAATTCAGCAGGGCTTCTGCCTCTAAGGCCAGCACGTTGAAGCCGGGCTCACCCAGGGCCATGAGAGTTGATGAAGAGGATGTAGAAACTTTTGATTCCTTTGAAGACCCTCGAGTTTTCCTACAGCTAAGACCAGAATACCAGCTTCACAGCTATAACAGGTCTGAGACTTGTCAGCCCCTGTCTGTTTCAGAAGGTGAACTAATTTTGCACAAAGTCACAGTTTATCAAGATAATCTCCAGCCTCAAATTATTGCTGACTATTTTTGTAAGCTGAGCTCTTTGCCTGCAGAGCAGCATCCTGTTTTGCTGTCCAGTGCCAGCTTTGCTCTGCTCTGCCAGCTGAGTGTGAAAAACATAAATCTCTTTGATGCCCCAGATCTGATCAGTATTTTGAAAGCCTTTGTCAGTTTAGGAATTCCTCATTCCCATTCAATGCTAGATGTGTTTGAAACCAAATTTTGCCATAAGGTATGGGAGGTGAGTCTGGATCAACTTCTCTTGGTGGCTGACCTCTGGCGGTACTTGGGCCGCAGAGTACCTCGGTTTTTAAAAATCTTTTTTAGTTATCTTAATTTGCACTGGAAAGAGCTATCCTTGTCCCAGCTGATTCACTTAATTTATATTATAGGTGAAAGTCGTCAGGCACCCCAGGACCTAATGAAAAAATTGGAATCATTAATCCTCAAGTATATAGATTTGATTAATTTAGAGGAGGTTGGTACAATCTGTTTGGGGTTTTTTAAATCTAGTAGTAGTCTCTCTGAATTTGTCATGCGGAAAATTGGAGACCTGGCTTGTGCTGACATGCAGCATCTGAGTAGTTATGCCTTAGTGAATATTCTTAAAATGTTCCGTTTCACTCATGTGGATCACGTAAATTTCATGAAGCAGTTTGGACAGATTGCTCCTCAGCGAATTCCTTCCCTGGGAGTTCAAGGTGTCATGCACCTGACTCTTGCCTGCTCGGCCTTACGCATCCTGGATGAAGGAGTAATGAATGCTGTAGCTGCTTCTTTGCCTCCTAGGGTAGCATACTGTCGAAGTAAAGATGTTGCCAAGATTCTGTGGTCATTTGGAACTCTGAATTATAAGCCACCCAATGCAGAAGAGTTTTATTCTAGCCTGATAAATGAGATTCACAGAAAGATGCCTGAGTTCAACCGATACCCAGAACACCTGCTCACCTGCCTGCTGGGCCTGGCATTTTCTGAGTACTTTCCAATAGAGCTCATAGATTTCGCTTTGAGTCCAGGGTTTGTCAGGTTAGCTCAAGAGAGAAGTAAGTTTGAGGTCACCAAGGAGCTTTATACTCTTGATGGTACAGTTGGCATTGAGTGTCCAGATTACAGAGGCAATCGTCTTAGTTCTCACCTTCAGCAAAAGGCATTGGAAATGCTGTGGAATTTAGCAAGGAAGGATATGAACTCAAAGCCTGAATTCCTAGAAGCTCTCTTTTTACTTGAGACCATGTTGGGTGGGCCCCAGTATGTCAAACACCATATGATTTTGCCTCATACCCGATCTTCTGATTTAGAGGTTCAGCTTGATGGTAACATGAAGCCATTACCTTTTAACAGAGAAGCCACACCAACTGAAGATGTAGCCAAATTAAGGCTTAAGCATGTGGGAATCAGCCTTACAGATGATTTGATGAATCAGCTACTAAAAGGGAAATCAGGAGGGCATTTGCAGGGGGAAACTGAGTCAGACAGTGGGCAGCAGCCCATGAAATTAGAGGAGGAGGCGGCCATACCTATGGGGGGCTCCCTTTGCAATACGGCAGACAGATTGGAGGCCATGGAGATGGCTGGCCTGTGTCCCCCGGCCTGCAGGCAGGTCCCACAAGTGAAGCTGGCTATTCAGTTAACAAACAAGAACCAGTATTGCTATGGTTCCAGGGATCTGCTTGGACTACATAATATGAAGAGGCGGCAGCTGAATCAGCTTGGATACCATGTGGTGGAGTTATCTCACTGGGAATGGCTCCCACTACTGAAACGAACTCGCTTAGAAAAGCTGGCCTTTCTCCATGAGAAAGTGTTCACCTCTGCTCTCTGAAGGGCCTTCAGGGTCATTTCTAGTCATAAATGCTGTAGATGTGCACTGTGCCAGGTGTTGTGAAACAGTTATAAAAGCCAGAATGTAGATTTGGTAATAAAATCATCTGTTGAGGAGACTTGGTTGTGTTCTTGTCTGTGGCAGATAGAAGCTAGCATGCGTTAGTTACTGTGAATTAATTGTAACCTGGTTCAGTTGTATAAGTTTCTGTTAATTTGTGCAGGTAAATAATAAACATCTTAAAATGTCTTATGGTCAAGTAACTCCTATCTCATTTTCCTTTCAGTTTACCGGCCTCATCTCATGGTTATTTTGAATTTTTAGGACAGAAGTGTAGTCAGGCATTGTCTAAAGCTCATTTTAAATAAGTGATTTTCTTATACTTTGTTTTAAGTAAGAATCTTTTACAGCTTCACTTACATTTCACCATTTTTCCCCCATTCATGTTTTCTTCACACCCTCTGAAATTAAAGTCCTTTTCATTTTCGTTTAGATTTGATTGGTTGTCGTTAGTTGCTCGTTCTTCCTGTTTCAAAGAGCCATTTCAGAATTACCTTACCTTCCTCTTAGCTCCCTTGTCTGCATTTCTACTTCTCTTATATAATTCCTCCTCGCCCCACTCCCAAGGATATTTTCTCCTTAAAATTGGACCTAGAAGAGTAGAATTACATGAGTGCCTGTTGGGCCAGTGGTTCCCAAATCTGATGACCAGGCAGAATGTTTTTCATGGCAAGTAGCTCTGACAAGAAGGAAATGTATTACTCCCATAATAGGTAGTCTAGGGGGCTTCAGGTTTGTATTAGAGCCACAAGCATAAGAAGATTATATATATGTAAGAAACTTGATACAGGTAACTTTTATAAACACTTGGGGTCTATGAGAATTTGTTTTAAAATGGACTCCTCCCACCATTATTTAGGTTTCCTCTCAAAAGTCATTTCCCCATCCATGCTAACTAAAATTACCCCATTGGCCTTTGATCATGCTCTATCACCTTCAGCTTCATTATCCTCATTGCATTCAGCAGTATCAGAAATTATTCTTTATTTACTTACTGGTTTCCCTGTTGGAAGGTAGCTCCTTGAGTTAACTTTGTCTAGAATTTATCTGCAGTGCCTAGAATGGGTCCTGGGACATAATAATGTTTAGTGAGTGTGGTCAGGGAATTTAGAGTGGTTAGGCATTGCTGGAGAGTTGGGGGTAGAAGGAAGGCAGAGGGTGGGGCTAGAAAGAGAGAATATCTGGGTCACAAGCCTTATGGCCTTGCTAAAGAGCCTAGGTTTACAGAAGCTAGAGTGCCTCTAAAGGGTCTAAGTCGGGGAGTAATTGGAGAGATTCATGTTTTAGAAACGTTAGGTAAAAAGCAGGATAGAACTAGATTGAGTGGTGGGGGTGTGTGAGATCAATCAGGGAGAATATTTCACAAATGTGTGCAAGAGCTCATGTGAGAGACAATGAAGGCCCAAATTATGGGAATGGAAAGTTTAAATTTCAGAGATGTTTGGAAGGGGAAAAAGATCAATACTTGCTAATTGATCAGTTTGGGGAATGATGATTTTAGTGCCTAGATTGATAGCGAGTCAGCAACTAAAATTGAGACTAAAGCAGGAGATGTGTTTGGGTACAGAGTTAATGCTGAGTCTGCCCGGGTCATGCTGAGATGGGCCTCTAGGCAGAAGGGTCCAGGCTGGGGTCTCAAGTGGGCATGAGGTCAGATGGCAGAACCATGAGTGAAATTTCCTAGGACAGGTGGAAAGTAGGTTATTGCAGGTAGGGAGGGGAAAAGATGACCAAGAGTAGAATACCAGAATTTATAGGGAGGGCAAAGCAAAGGGATCCAGTGATAAAGGCAGGAAAGGAACAGATAATCAGACTTAGGAAAAAATAGGGGCATAGAAGTAAGTCTGGGCTCCCCAAGACCACTTTCACTAGAATGATTCACAAAACTAAGAAAAACTTAGAGTTATGGTTTATTATAGTGAAAGGATACAGATTAAAATCAGCAAAGGAAAAGGCACATAGTGTAGAGTCTAGGAGAGGCCAGTCACAAGCTTTCAGTTGTCCTTGTCCAGTGGAGACATACAGTCTGCTCTTAATTCATCCCAACAGTGATGTTTGCCAATATGTACAGATATTGCCAGTCAGGGAAGCTCACCTGAGTCTTGGTGTGCAGGGTTTTTATTTGGGGTCAGTCGTGTAGACATGGAGTGACTGCCCACATGGCTGACCTTAGTTACTCAGTCCCCAACCCCTCCAGAGGTCCAGCTTATACAGCATGACACAAGGCTCCCACCATAAATTACTTTGTTAATGTAAACTATCTGGTGTGGCCCGAGGTCCTAGATGTATATAAAACAGTCTTATCAGGCACAGTGTTCCAAAGGCTTAGAGATTATATCCCAGGACTTGGTGAAGTTTCTTTGGAATGTGCAAGACTTGAATACCCCAAACCTGCTGAGTTAACCTTTCACTGCACAGAAGCCAAGGGTAAAGAGTATTTCAAGAAGGAAGGGGTTTGTATAGTCAGTTGCTAGGGAGAGAGCAATTAAGGCAAGAACTGAAAAATCTTCAGTCAGTTTAGCAACTTGTATATCACTGATGACCTTAACAATAGCAATTTGAATTGAATTGTCAGGGCAAAAGCCAGACTGCACACCTGTTGAATGAGTGGAGTTAAGGAATGGATTGCAAATATTGAGGCAATTCCTTGGGAACCTTTGAAGGGACGGGGAAACTTGAGCAGGATTTAGAATGGGACTAGGATTGCCAGATAAAATATAGTATGGTCAGTTAAATTTGAATTTCAGATAAGTAGTGAATAATGTTTTGTAAAATACATGTAAAATTGGCTATTTTAAACAAAGTGTACAATTCAGTGATATTTAGTACATTGATAGTGTTGTGTAGCCAGTCATCACTATCTACCTGCAGAACAGTTTCTTCACCCCCAAAGGAAACTCCATACGCATTAAGCAGTCACCCCACATTTCCCCCTTCCTCAGACCCTGTCCACTAATCTGCTTTGTCTCTATTGATTTGCATATATGGATATTTCATATAAATGAAATTGTACAATATGCAGCTTTCTGTGTCTGACTTCTACTTAGCATAATATTTTCAAGGTTCATCCATGTTATAGCATTTACTAGTACTTCATTCTTTTTTATGGCCAAAAAATACTCCATTTCATATATATACAATATCTTATTTATCCACTCATCAGTTGATGGACATCGGGTTGTTTTCACATTTTAGCTATTATGAATAGTGCTGCTGTGGACACTCATATACAAATTTTTGTTTGAACACCTGTTTTCAGTACTTTTGGGTATATACCTAGGAGTGAAATTGCTGGGTCATGTATTAATTCTACGTTTAACTTATTGAGGAGCCACCATACTTCCGCAGTGGCTATACCATTTTACATTCCTACCAGAAAGTACTAGGGTTCCAATTTCTCCACATCTTTTTTTTTGTTTTGTTTTTGTTTTTTTGTTTTTGTGGTACGCGGGCCTCTCACTGTTGTGGCCTCTCCCGTTGCGGAGCACAGGCTCCAGATGCACAGGCTCAGCGGCCATGGCTCACGGGCCCAGCCACTCCGCGGCCTGTGGGATCTTCCCGGACCAGGACACGAACCCGCGTCCCCTGCATCGGCAGGCGGACTCTCAACCACCGCACCACCAGGGAAGCCCTCTCCACATCTTTGCTGTTTTAAAAAAAATAGCCATCCTAGTGGATGTGAAGTGATATCCCATTGTGGTTTTGATTTGCATTTCCCTAGTGACTGATGATGTTTAGTAGCTTTTCAATCTTAATATCAAGTATTCCAACCCATGAACACAGGATGTCTTTCCATTTACTTAGCTCTTTAATTTCTTTCCTTTTTTTAAAAAAAAAATTATTTATTTATTTATTTATTTAGGTTGCGTTGGGTCTTCGTTGCTGTGCACGGGCTTTCTCTCTAGTTGTGGCGAGTGGGGTTCTACATTGCGGTGCGCAGGCTTCTCATTGCGGTGGCTTCTCTTGTTGCAGAGCACGGGCTGTAGGCTCGCGGGCTTCAGTAGCTGTGCAACGCGGGCTCTAGAGTGCAGGCTCAGTAGTTGTGACGCATGGGCTTAGTTGCTCCACAGCATGTGGGATCTTCCCGGACCAGGGCTCGAACGCGTGTCCCCTGCATTGGCAGGTGGATTCTTAACCACTGCGCCACCAGGGAAGTCCAGTCTTTAATTTCTTTCAACAACATTTTGTAGTTTTCAGTGTGTAAGTTTTGCACCTTCTCAGTTAAATTTATTCCTAAGTATTTTATTCTTTTTGATGCTATTGTAGATGGAATTTTCTTAATTTCCTTTATGAATTGCTCATTGCTAGTGTATAGAAATACAACTGATTTACCCTGCACCTTTGCTCAATTCTTTTATTAGCTCTTGTAAGTTTTGTGTATGTATATATGTATATTCGTTAGGATTTTCTATATATGGGATCATGTCATCTGTGTATAGAGATAGTTTTACTTCTTCCTTTCCACTTTGGATACTTTTTAATTTCATTTTCTTCCCTAATTGCTCTGGCTAGAACTTCTAGACAAAGTTGAATCGTAGTGGTGAAAGCAGGCATCCTCGTCTTGTTCTGGATCTTAGGGGGAATGCTTTTAGTCTTTACCACTGAGTATGATATTAGCTGTGGATTTTTTGTAAATGTCCTTTATTGTGTTGAGGAAGTTCCTTTCTATTCGTAGTTTGCTGAATGTGCAATAAATAATTTTTTAGTGTAAGTATGTCCCAAGTAGTACATGGAACATTCTTATACTAAACAAACAACCAAAAAAAATCCATTGTTTATCCAAATTTCAGATTTAAGTGGGCATTTAAAATTTTTATTTGCTAAATTGACAACCCTAAGAAAGACAAGGCTGGGTTCTTTTGAGGTGGCTGATGGGGGCAGAAGAGACTTGAATTGTTGTTTACATGTTGAGGAAAGAGTCCAATAGTCAGAGATAAGTTGAAGATTCAAGAGAGAGGCAAGAACAGATGGAATAAGGCCCTGGAGGAGAAGGACAGAGTTAGGGTCAGGTTTGTATGTGAGGAGCTTGGTTGCCTTACCTGGGTTCTCATATAACTTTTCTGACACTGCTATTAAGGTACCGAGTAAATGGTATTAGAACCCTTCCCCATCTGTGCCTTGTTTTGATCGTGTGAGTTTCTTAAGAGTAAAAACTGTGTCCACTTGTGCCTAGCAGAGTATCTTGCACATATTAAGCTCTTGAAGGGTGAATTGGCTCCAGGTGTATAACATTGCAAGCTTCTTTTGGGCCTACACCTGGGTTCTGGTCTTCCTGCTTCCCTCTCATCTGTGGGTGACTATGTGGGATAGGCTGGGACAGCTGTCTTTCATTTTAACCAGCTATAAAAAAATGCACACAAGTCAGATTTTTTACTTGGATGGACCAGTAACTCAATTTAGAAATTATAAGAAGTATTGTACTTCTTTAAAAGCTGAAATGCCCAATTTATGAAATTGCTCAGTGCCTTGGTATTCCACCCACTCTTTGATGCTAAATGCTTTTCTCTTATTTGACAGGTAATCTTTTTTTTTAATTCTGTAACCTGTTTGAGCCTAGTCTTTAAAATATGTGCATCTGCCAGAATTACTTTCCATTACATTTTCATGAGACTCAAAAATCAGCTTGTATAACTCAGCTATGGCAACTTCTTTGTAAGCCAAAGGAAGATGGATGCACATGTGTCCAGAAAGTGTCATGGTCACCTTATTCTCTTCTAAGTTATCCCTCCACACTTCCCCACCTCTAGGTTCTGAGTCATCAGCAACAAAAAGGTTTGCTTGGCTGCTTTAAGCTCCAAGGAAGCACAGACAGAAACCTTCCAGATAGGATGTCCCAGTTTGCTTGGGACTTTCCTGGTTTTAGCACTGAAAGTTCCACATTCTGAAAAAAACCCTCAGTCCTGGGTATACCATATTGTTGGTCACCCTACCTCTGGGTCCCTTCTTAGTCCTTCCCTTGCATTTTCCCTTCCTCAGCCTGGTACAGGGAGGCAGAGGAGAAAGGTCTGTCTCCGTGTGGACATCCAGTCCCGTAGGGGCTGTCAGCTGCAAGAAATACTCCAGAGCATGTATCTGGAGCCTCATTCTTCTTCCTCTTTTTTAAATTTATTTATTTATTTATTTATTTTTGGCTGCGCCCAGGTTTTCTCTAGTTTTGGCGAGCGGGGGCTACTCTTCGTTGCAGTGCACAGGCTTCTCATTGCGGTGGCTTCTCTTGTTGTGGAGCATGGGCTCTAGGCCCACAGGCTTCAGTAGTTGTGGCATACGGGCTCTAGAGAGCAGGCTCAGTAGTTGTGTTGCATGGGCTTAGTTGCTCCGCAGTATCTGGGATTTTCCTGGACTAGGGCTTGAACCCATGTCCCCAGCATTAGCAGGTGGATTCTTAACCACTGTGCCACCAGGGAAGTCCCTCAAGTTTGTTTCTTATAGTGTGGGTAGTGGAATTAAACTGGAGTCTTCAGTTGAGGAGCTTAGATCTGGGTGAGGAACTTTAAGACTTCTGTGGTAGTAGAGTATTTGGATTTATAAAGGACGGTACAAGGGATCCTTGTGATGGAACTGCTCTGTATCTTGACTTTGGTACACACAAAGTGATTACATAAATCTGTGCATAGAATAAAATTGCACAGAACTTAATAAACAGGCAGACACAAATGAGTACGTGTAAAACTGGTGAAATCTGAGTAGGATCAGTAGATCCTATC
Source organism: Grampus griseus (assembly GCF_964374135.1). Classification (NCBI taxonomy): domain Eukaryota; kingdom Metazoa; phylum Chordata; class Mammalia; order Artiodactyla; family Delphinidae; genus Grampus; species Grampus griseus. The sequence goes on from NC_139008.1 coordinate 59,381,430, forward strand.
ATTGTCAGATTCCTGGTAGTAATGTTGCACTATAACTATGCCTTTCCAGCCCTGCTTTCTCCAGCTAAGTGGCATATTCAGCATTTCCTGGATTGGCCTCACGTTGTCCTGTTTCTGTGCCTTGAGTCTTACTGGTCCTTCTCCCTAGTGCCCTTCCTATTTTGTTCCTGTTCTTGTCTCTTGGCTCCTATAGTCAAGCACATATTGTACGGTTTACCACTAGTATGTGGTATCTGTCCTTCAAAGTTGTCCGTGAAGTCAGACATGTGTCTTAGTTGTCTCTAGTTCAAACGTTACTCCTGTGAATTCTTCCCTGACTTCTGGGTATACCTTTGGCCAATGTTTTCAGTCTTTTTCATCAAAAGCCACAGTACATTTTATATTGAACCTAGTATATATTTGTTATATGTATTTGTATAAAACTGAAACAAAAGTCTCCTGAAATAATGCACTATGTGCACTTTGGTATTTTGTACTTTTTTAGTTCATATTTCTTTTCTTCAACCTATAACTTGATTTTAAAACAACAAATTGAAAAACATTGATTAGACCATCCTTCCCTACTCTTAATGTCATCTGTGAAAAGCTCTGTTACAAACCTTTGTATTCCATAATCACTGTTGGAAGGAAGTTTGTAATGCTTCAAGACTTGAGGACAGGACCGTGTTATTTAACTTTTTTTCCCCACAAAAAGACTTATAGAGAATATTTACTGCAGCTTTTTTTCATAGTAAAAAAATTAAAAATATAAGTAATAGGTCAATGGAGAAATAAACTGTGTTTTAGTCATACAGTGGAATACTATGAAGAAGTTAAAATGAACAGACTAGATATACACATTTCAACATGAAAAAACTTAAAATAATAATGCTTAATAGAAAAGCATGTTGCAAGATAATACACGGTAAATTATCATTAAGGTACATTAATGAGACATGAACATGGCAAAATGTTAGCATTTGCTAAATCTAGGTGGTGGGTAGAAGAATGTCTACTATGTTATATTCTTTACCTTTTTATCTAAAATATTTTGTAATAAAAAAATCTTTGTAATGAAAATTGATATCTGCTTATAAATAATTATTATCTTACTATCTTATAAGGCCATATTGTCTGGCTTCAAGCTGCTTCTCTGAACTGCAGGGCACTTTAGCCATGGTCTGTTGTCCCCAGCTTATACTCAGACACGGTCTCTCTTGTACTTAGATGCCAAATTTGGATAAGGAGTCTATAATTTGTAAGTATTCACTGGAGAGTGTTTGCAGTGAATTCAGGTAGCTTGGCTATTTCCTAGGCAGAGCTAAGGAGGCCGTCTTCCTGGATGAGACTGTTTGCATTTTCATATGGTGAGCCATTCTTTTTTTTCTGTGTTAAGCATTAAGGCAGGAAATACTTGCCTTAAAAGATCAGGAGTGTTGGAACAAGAGAGAGGAAAAGATCATGCACAGACCTCAGTGGCAACTGGAGTCGTGTAGAATCCTACAGTGTTTGGACATCACTATTTCCTAAAGAAACAGATACCATGATTTGTAAGATTTTCTTTAAAGGATCTGCTACTCTAATCCTGTAATGGCACAGTCACTTGTTTCAGTTTGCTCTCCAGTCCTAATTTGTTTTCAGTCACTTTTTCCCCAATCATTATTATTATTATTATTATTATTATTTTATTATTGTTATTAGACTATTTAAGAGTAGTTTTAGGCTTACAGGAAAATTGATCAAATAATACAGAGAGTACCCATATACGTCCTCTCCCTTGCATACAGTTTTCCTATTATTAACATCTTGCATTAATGTGGTATATCTATTATAATTGGAAGCCAATATTGATATATTATTTTTATCTGACATCCATAGTTTACATTAAGGTTTATTCTTTGTGTTGTACAGTTCTGTGGATTTTCACAAATGTATAATGCCATGTATTACAGTATCATACAGAATAGTTTCACCACCTGACCATTTCATTTTTATCTCCACTCCAGTTCCTAGCATAGGGCTTGTAAATGTAACATGAATGTGCAGTGTTATCTCATCTAAAATTAAATGTGACCAATCAAATTCAGTAGAGTTTGAAAAACATTTAAAGAACAATCTTCCACAACCAACTAGAGCCTATCTTAGGAGTAAAAAGATGGCTTAAAATTGGAAAATTTGGGACTTCCCTGGTGGCACAGTGGTTAAGAATCTTCCTACCAATGTAGGGGACACAGGTTCGATCCCTGGTCCGGGAAGATCCCACATGGCGCGGAGCAACTAAGCCCATGCACCACAACTACTGAGCCTGCACTCTAGAGCCCACGAGCCACAACTACTGAGCCCCCGTGCCACAACTACTGAAACCCACACACCTAGAGCCCGAGCTCCAAAACAAGAGAAGCCACCGCAATGAGAAGCCCGCGCACTGCAACGAAGAGTAGCCCCTGCTCGTCTCAACTAGAGAAAGCCTGCGCACAGCAACGAATACCCAACGCAGCCAAAAATAAATAAATAAATATATTTATTTTAAAAAATTGGAAAATGTGTTATATCTCATTAATCTGTCAAATAAGAAAAATAATAAAACTCAATATATAGAGACAATCAGAATTCAAAGCATATCCCTGATTTTCAAAAACCTATGAAAATCAGAGTGCTTTATTAACATAGAAAGAATATTTCAGTCTAACAATCAGCATTATGTTCAAAGATGAAACACTAGAGGTGTTTTCTAATGGGAACAAAACAAGCATGGCAACTCTAATATTATTTTATATAATTCTGGCAGTTCTAGCTAATATAGTAAGATGAGAGACAAATAAGAGTTACCATTTTAAGAAAGAGGCTCTCATTATTATTGAGATTGTAGAACCTCCTGCCCCCCCAAGTCCCTGAAACTTTGTTAAAATCAATGAGCTCAATAGGATAACTGAGGGACTTCCCTGGTAGTCCAATGGTTAAGACTCCTCACTTCCACTGCAGGGGATCCAGGTTCGATCCCTGGTTGGGGAACTGAGATCCCTTGAGCTGCGTGGCACAGCCAAAAAAAAAAAAAAGTAATCAAAAGCTTTTACCAACATGTAGAATCAACATGAATGCAGACTTCTACAAATGTGGACTGTCAGGGGCTTCCCTGGTGGCGCAGTGGTTGAGAGTCCGCCTGCCGATGCAGGGGACGCGGGTTTGTGCCCCGGTCTGGGAAGATCCCACATGCCGCGGAGCGGCTGGGCCCGTGAGCCATGGCCGCTGAGCCTGCGCGTCCAGAGCCTGTGCTCCGCAACGGGAGAGGCCACAACAGTGAGAGGCCCGCGTACCGAAAAAAAAAAAAAAAAAAAATGTGGACTGTCAGATATATTAGCATTTCTGAATACCACAGTGATGTGGATTTCAGAAGTGAATACTTCTTGGTAAAGACCTGAAGTAAAGTATGATCTTCCTGTGGTTGACATGGAAGTTCCCTTCCTAGAAAATTCAGCATGTGTTAAAATCATGTTAAAAACTATTCTGTGTTTATATGTAAAACTGACATAGGGGCTAGGCTGAGATAATAAACATTCACAGGTCTCATGGCAGATCTTCACTGTGCAGAAACTACTCACTAAAATGTTGCAGGATGCCCAACATGCCTGGCCTCTGCAAGTGGCACTTACTGAGCACGACAATACCAAGACCCCAGAGGGTGGCCCTGTCGCTATTGGGAGTTTTTCATGGCCTTGTCTGTTAGATGGAAAAGCATAGATGGCTGGCTGGCCTCATTCAAGGAGTTCAAATCCATTGGAGAGGCTTACCACTGGGAGGGATGTTTCTAGTGCCTTCCCCACTTCTCTACAGAGAAAGACGAAGGCTGTTGGACATTAGTCTTTTTCTTTCAGTTTTATTGAGCTATAACTGACATATAACGTTGTGTAAGTTTAAGGTGTACAACATAATGATTTAATATATGTATATATTGTGAAATGATTACCATAATAAGCTTAGTTAACATCTATCACCTCACATAGTTACTTCTTTTTTTTTTTTTTGTCTTGTGATGAGAACTTTTAAGGTCTGTTCTCTTAGGAGCTTTCAAATGTACAATACAGTGTTAACTGTAGTCACCATGTTGTACATTACATCCCCAGAACTTATTTATCTTAACTAGAAGTTTGTACCTATTAACCACCTTCATCCATTTCCCTTACCCTGCTTATTGGTCATCAAAATGACTACAGTTGACCCTTGAACAGCACCGGTTTGAACTATGCAGATCCACTCACATGTGGATTTTTTTCCACTAAATACATACGACAGTACCACACAATTTGAGGTTGGTTGAATTCACTTATGTGGAAACAATACAGAGGGCAGACTGTAAAGATAAACGTGGATTTTCAACACCTGTGTGGAGGGTCAGTGCCCTTAAACCCTGTGTTGTTCAAGGGTCAGATGTGCTTGTTTTAATTTATTTATTTTTGCCTGCATTGGGTCTTCATTGCTGCCCGCAGGCTCTCTCTAGTTGCGGTGAGCAGGGTCTACTCTTCATTGCAGCACGTGGGCTTCTTATTGCAGTGGCGTCTCTTGTTGCAGAGCACAGGCTGTAGGCATGCAGGCTTAGTTGTTCCACGACATGTGGGATCTTCCCAGACCAGGGATCGAACCCATGTCCCCTGCATTGGCAGGCAGATTCTTAACCACTGTGCTACCAGGGAAGTCCCGAGGGTCAGCTGTATTTGGATTAGATGTTCTTTTATATATTTTTGTTTGTTTATTTATTTAATTTTGGCTGTGTTGGGTCTTCATTGCTGCGTGCGGGCTTTCTCTAGTTGCAGTGAGTGGGGGCTACTCTTCCTTGCGGTGTGTGGACTTCTCATCTCGGTGGCTTCTCTTGTTGCAGAGCACAGGCTCTAGGTGCGCGGGCTTCAGTAGTTGTAGCACGTGGGCTCAGTAGTTGTGGCTCGCAGGCTCTACAGCGCAGGCTTAGTAGTTGTGGCACACGGGCTTAGTTGCTCCACGGCATGTGGCATCTTCCCGAATCAGGGCTCAAACCCATGTCCCCTGCATTGGCAGGTGGACTCTTAACCACTGCACCACCAGGGAAGCTCCTAGATGTTCTTTTAAGGTGCTTTTCAACTCTAAGATTTTCTACTTCTCAATAACGACATTTTTGATTCTTCTAATTGTTTTCGTGTTAATAAGAAAACATAATTGCATTAACAAGTGTTAAATGACAATGATGCATAGCACCACTATGATTATTTTCTGTGACCCTTTTCATTCTAAACCTTCTGGCTAAGTAGTCCTCTTTTTTCTTTGAGCTCATCCACTTTTGACCCTCTCTTTCCTGTGGGGATCCCCCTGCAGAGCTGATAGGCCCTTGCCTCCACTGGGGCTTTAGAACAGCTGTCATCCAGAGAACCAAACTACACAGTCTGCAAAAGAAATCTGCTTTGTAATTTTTCAGTGACTAATTTCCCAGTATCCCATATAGTATACAAAAAGAGTGAGTATAGACCATGAGAATGTGTGTGTGTTAAAGTTTTATTGTTATCCTGTTTGATTCTCATCTCTTTTTTTTTTTAACATCTTTATTGGAGTATAATTGCTTTACAATGGTATGTTAGTTTCTGCTTTATAACAAAGTGAATCAGCTATACATATACATATATCCCCATATCTCTTACCTCTTGCATCTCCCTCCCTCCCACCCTCCCTATCCCACCCCTCTAGGTGGTCACAAAGCACCAAGCTGATCTTATGAATCAACTCCTAAAAGTTTAGATTTGAATTTTAACTTGTCTAATACCAAGTTTTATTTTTTCATTTAAGGCTATTTCTGATGCTTGGAAGCCATCCTTTCAGCCGTAAGGATGGTAATAAATCTTTGCCTCCCACAGTTCAGACCAAGAATTTACTGCAACAAGGTAAACAAAACAAGTATATACACATAAATAAATATATGACATCTATTTTTCATGTTTTTCCCCATTTCCTGCCTTGTGTATGTAGACTTAATTCAGGCTTAATGTGCTTTCACCCTCATTGTTTTAGAGTCTACCAGATGATATTTAGGTAAGCGTGGGTCAGACTGCACCTCTAGAGTCAGACAGCACCATTACAAGCTGAGTTGTGACTCATTTTGTGGAGGGTTCTCTTCCCTTTGACAGTAAATTTTAATTTCACTCAAGGTCAAAGTGAAGGTAGGAATTCTCTCTCTCCCATGCTGTTGTTCTTGCTAACTTCTCATGCTAGAAATAATGGCTTATATTTGTTATATGGATTCCTTGTTCTTTATTATTTGAATTAAGCTGCCTCCCCTTTTGTACAAAGCTGGATATCTTCCACAGCCCAGAGCAGGGAGTAAGGAAACTCCAAGGGGAGAATTGAACTTCTTCCCCAATTTGGAATTTCTGCACACAGCACATTATTTCAGGTTCCCAGATTGTTAAGCTGACTCCTTCAGACAAGGATATCTTAAAATTTCCATTGGTTATAACAAGTATTGGAAACATTAAAAGGGAGAAAGGAAAAAGCTACTCACAATCCCACCCCTAGTACATTCACTGTTTTAAATTTCCCATAGTCTTTTGTGGTCCTTGTCTCTGTGCAACCTTTTCTTTCCAAGTTTCATCATTCATAGATTTACAAGAAGTTCCTTTGTTATGCCTTCCTAGGGAAACTCTTACAATTGATCAAGTCCAAATACAAAATTGAGAATTTCAGTGAACATCTTTATTTTTCCCTAAATCTGTACATTTTCATCCTCTGAATTTAAAAGCAAAAAAAACCACCAAAAACCCAAAAACAATCCAAAAAACACTTGTAAATCTGCCCCCCTTTCACAGACATGTTATTTTGAAGGGATTTTTTGTTGGTTAGGCAGAGTTTTATTGCTCATTTTTTAAGGATGGGCAGTATTTGGGGACACAGTGGCCCTCAGCCTTTGACCTGATCTTGGATGCCTGCCAAAAAAAAAGAAAAGAAAACCCCAGGAAAATTTGATGTAATAGAGGAAATTTCAAATGAGGAACTTCAGATTTTCTTTAAAGAGTTTTCTTAGAAGTGACAAGTTGTTGAAAACGAGTTGTCTTCATTTGGATCTCGTCAAATCAATGTGTCTCATTTTTGTCATTAAATCTAGATATCAGCTGATGGTTATGAAGTAGAAAATCTCATCTCTGAAGACCTCACAAAGAGAAGTCATGGTTTTAGGACAGAGTATTTCATTAAGCCACCAGTCTATGTGACAGTTTCCTTTCCCTTCAATGTGGAAATCTGTAGGATTAACATAGACCTCACAGCTGGGGGAGGCCAGAATGTCACTGGCCTGGAAATGTATACATCTGCCTTGTCCAGCAGAGTGTCTTGGAATACCCCCGAGTGCCAGACCCCAGGCCCAGATGAGCCATCCATTCCGGAGAAAGAAGCGTTCACTTTGGTGGGCAAAGTCTTGTTGAAAAACCAGAGCCAAGTGGTGTTTAGCCACAGGGGCTTCAAAGCCAGGCCACCTTTTGGCCCGATGGAAGCCACACTTCCCTCCCCTGCTGTTGTGGCCCAGGAGCTCTGGAATAAAGGGGCTCTTTCTCTTAGTCATGTGGCCCATCTCAAGATTTGTATCACCCATGTGACAGGCAGTGGTATCCCTTGTATCAAGCGGTTGGAAGTATGGGGTCAGCCAGCCAAAACCTGCTCTCAGGAGGTGATAGACAGTGTTTTGCTGGTTGCCTCAGAGAGCCTCCCTCAGGACTTGTCTCTACAGGCCCCAGCCTTGCCCATGGAGAGTGACTGTGATCCTGGGGGCCAGTCTGAGGGCCAGCAGGCCCCCTCCAGCCTCCTGGAGCTGGCTGAGGTAATTCGGGATGTACCTGAAGAGTTCCTGGATCCCATCACCCTGGAGATCATGCCTTACCCCATGCTGCTGCCCTCAGGCAAGGTCATTGACCAGAGCACGCTGGAGAAGTGTAACCGTAGTGAAGCCACATGGGGCCGAGTGCCCAGTGACCCTTTCACAGGAGTAGCCTTTACTCCGCACTCCCAGCCCCTGCCTCACCCCTACTTGAAGGCCCGGATCGACCATTTCCTGCTCCAGCACTCCATCCCTGGCTGCCACCTGCTTGGGAGAGCACAGACTGCATTGGCAGTGACCCCTTCTACCATTGCTCTGCCCTCTCAGAAAAGGAAGATGGAGCAGGGTGAACATGCCCCAGACAGTAGCCTTGGCTTAAATGCTTCCTGTTTTTCTACCACAAGCCTTCTGGTCTCACCCACTACCTCAGAGCACACTGCTAAGAAAATGAAAGCTGCCAGTGAGCTCATGGATTGTTCAACAGGTAATCCCTCGTTTTATGTCCAAGCCCGTCGTCATCTCTACTCCTCCCGGGTGACACTTGGCACTTGCCCTTTGTTTTATGCTTTGCTGGCTTAAATTACACCAAAACTTACTGGCTTAAAGAACCACACATTTATTATCTTACAGCTTCTCTGGTCACGAATCTAGGCATTGCTTAGCTGGATTGTCTGCTTTAGGGTCTTCCAAGGCTGCTATCAAAGTGTTGGCAGGGCTGCGGCCATCTCAAGCCTTGACTGGGGAAGGATTCACTTCAAAGGTCACTCGTGATTGTTGCAGGATTCAGTTCCTTGCTGAATTGTTGCACTGGGGGCTTCACTTCCCTTTTGTCTGGTGGCTGGATTCTACCCTCAATTCCTTGCCATATGGGCCTCTCAGGGGCAGCACACAACATGGTAGCTGTGTACACCAGCATGTGCAAACAAGTGGAAGTCAGTCTTGTAGAACCTAATCACAGAGTGACATCCCATCACTTTTATTGTATTCTGTAAGAAGCAAGTTACTAAGTTCAGGTGGGGTTCATTGGGGGCCATTTCAGACACTCTCCCACACCATTGATTCCTATTTTATTCAATGTATTTACCCAAGATTGGTGGTTGGATTTTGTCTAATGCCTTTTCAATATCAGTAGAGATGATATTATGATTTTTCATCCTTAGATCTTTTAATACAGTAAAGTACATTAATAGGCTTCTTAATATTGAACCACTGTTATATTCCTGCAAGAAACTCCATTTGGTCATGCTGCTTTTAGTGTACTGCTTAATTCTGTTTGCTAGTGTTTTTATTTAGGATTTTTGTCTTCATTAATGAGATTGGACTGCAGTTGTGTGTGTGTGTGTGTGTGTGTGTGTGTGTGTGTACAAGTACACATCATCTGTCAGGTTTTGGTATCAATGATTTGCTCCATAAGAAGAATTAGGAAATTTTCCTTTTCTAAACTCTGGAACAATTTAGTAGTATTAGAATAATTTACTCTTCCTTCCTTCCTTCCTTCCTTCCTTCTTTATTTCCTTCCTCCCTCCCTCTTTCCTTCCCTCCCTTCCTCCCTCCCTCCCTCCCTCCCTCCCTTCCTTCCTTCCTTCCTTCCTTCCTTCCTTCCTATCTATCTGTCTGTCTATCTATCTATTTATCTGTCTGTGCCGGGTCTTAGTTGCGGCATGCAGGATCTTTGTTGCTGAGTGCGAGATCTTCGTTGCGGCATGCGGGATCTTTTTTTTTAGTTGCTGTGTGCGGGATCTTTTTTTCTTTTTAGTTGCGGCATGTGGGATCTAGTTCCCTGACCAGGGATCGGACCCGGGCCCCCTGCATTGGGAGCGTGGAGTCTTAACAACTGCACCACCAGGGAAGTCCCTCATTTACTCTTTACATGTTTGGTAGAATTCTCCTGTGATTGTCAGTGCTTGGTGCTTTTGGAGATAGCTCTTTGACAACTTTTTCTTTTTGCTTATGAAAACTAGTCTGTTTAGATTCTGTCATTCTTTTTTTTAACATCTTTATTGGAGTATAATTGCTTTACAATGTTGTTAGTTTCTGCTGTATAACAAAGTGAATCAGCTATGTGTATACGTATATCCCCATATCCCCTCCCTCTTGAGCCTCCCTCCCACCCTCCCTATCCCACCCCTCTAGGTCATCAAAGAGCAGTGAGTTGATCTCCCTGTGCTATGCTGCAGCTTCCCACTAGCCATTCATTTTACATTTGGTAGTATATATATGTCAGTCCTACTCTCTCACTTCGTCCCAGCTTCCTCTTCCCTCCCGTGTCCTCAAGTCTGTTCTCTACGTCTGCATCTTTATTCCTGTCCTGCTACTAGGTTCATGAGTACCGTTTTTTTTAGATTCCATATATATGCGTTAGCATACGGAATTTGTTTTTCTCTTTCTGACTTACTTCACTCTGTATGACAGACTCTAGGTCCATCCACCTGTATCATTCTTTAAAGTTCCTCTCTTAGTCTAAAAGGCTTATGCAAACAGCACACTTAAAGGTTACGTATGTATCTTCTCTGGCTTTGAGTGCAAATTTTAGTTAACAAGACCCCCAGAAACTCCTGGAAGCATCTGAGGTGCAGTGGGGCAAGATGAGGAGAAAGGTACTTAGACCTTGATGTTTGTGGAGGTCTCCAGTGGTGTTGGCCTTGACAGATTTGTTGGTGACACAGGACCACGCTGACCAGTGCTCCTTCAAGGCCTCAAGGTGATATCCTATGTCCTACATACTGTAGACCAAACATTCCACTCCCCGCTTTGGGGTACTTTTATGGTGCTACTTTGGGGAAGCCCTGCTATCAGGCAGATCTCTACGTCCTTTCTTCAGCAGCGGTCCCCATCTCCTGTTACCTTCACCCTCAGCCCATATCCAGAGAAGGCCCTATAGATAGTGGAGTGGGCAGAGTGAGGTCTTCATTATTCCACTCGATAATAACTGCTTTGCTTTACCTAGGAAGCAAGAGGACATGAACACCAAGGGAGTGCAGGCCAGTGGCCCTGCAGAGTTGAGGGGGCCCTAGCAGGGAGGAGATGGGGAAAGAGCAGACTAAGGCTGTTGGGGAGGGAATGGGGGCAGGGAGCAGGGGTACAAAACTGGGTGTTTACTTGCCCCAGTCATTTCCTTGGCGGGCAGGGAGGCCTTCAGAAAGTAGGGTACAGTTCTACAGGTGAGCCAGGAGGTGGCCCAGGCCTGCCCAGCAATTTGTACAGGAGGAGAAAAGCTAGCGCAGAGCCCAGGAATCCTGAAAGCAGTGTGGGATGGGTAAGAACTGCCAGGGGCCCCAGGGCTTTAACTCCTGGTATCCTGTCATCACAGTCTATTAGTAGACATTAGGGAGGACCTTCTTTATGTTTGTGTCTGTTTGAAGTTAGAAGTACCATTTGTGGTTCTCAGAGGACTTTGTGTTTTGGTCTTCGCTTTTGCCAAACCTCTGGATATTGTGGTCTGTGCGTCTCTCAACAGGTCCAGTATCCCATGAGCAAAAGCTGTCGCAAAGCTTGGAAATTGCCTTGACGTCAACCCTTGGCTCCATGCCCTCCTTCACAGCTCGGCTGACCAGGGGACAGCTCCAGCACCTCAGCACAAGAGGGAGCAATACTTCCTGGAGGCCAGGCTCCAGCTCGGGTAAGAGGGGCCCTGTCTGTCTCCTCAGAGCCCTTGAACAGGATGCCGGGCCATGCCTCTGGGGCTCTGTGAACCTCTATGCCCAAGCTCCTTAGCTCCAACACCTAGGCCTTTACTTTTCCAGGGTGAGTTCAAGGGCTGCCTATGAAGTTTAACTCTTCACAAGAAAGTCATTCTTTAGTCAATTCTTAGTAATTCTGTGGCGTTGGGGATTGGTGTTTTTTGGTAAGATCTAATGTTAATTACTCTGTCCTGAGGACTTTTGTTTGTTTCTCCCTTTTTGCTTATTTTTCTTATGTAGTCTGTCTCTCATCTGACATCTGGGGTACTTTATGTAAATGTGGAGGGTGGTTTCAAGTTGAGTATGTCATCTTCATCCCTTCCTATTAACATTTTCACCAGTATCTTAGAACAGTGATAGCTTACTGAGCTAAGTTTTGCCTAAAATGAACCTGGGACCACAATGGATGATAGAATCAGTTAGGATACAAAGTGAGAGAATCTGGAGCATTTTTTACAAGATGAAATCTGGTGGGGCTAATGATAAGGTATACACTTGCTTCCTCCTGCCTGTCCAAAGTTAGTCTGTTCTCTTATTGCCTGGATCCCAGGCCATCTTACCTTTTCTGCCCTTGTCCCCTCCTCCCTGTCTCTCTGATTATGTTTCCATCCTAATCACTCCCAGAACCTGTCTTGTCCAGGTGACCAGCAATTTCCATGACCCCAAATTCGATGGACACTTACCCTCTCAGCAGCGTCTATTGTGGCTAACCAGCCTCTCCTTTCTGAAACACCTGTCTTGGCCTTCCGGATGTTATGCTCTTTTTCTCCCCATTTTCAAGAGTCTCTCTTCAATTTCCTTTGCTGATTCTTCCTTCTCTTCCAGACTCTTGTCTTAGACCCTCTTCTCTATACTCTGTGTCACTCAAGTGAGAGCCCACTTGGCCTGTGACTGCCCATATTCACCTGTAGCTCCTTCCTCTCCTTGGAACTCAGACCCTGACCTCCCTTACAGCTTCTTGGTGCCTCTGTGTGGGAGACTCATGGATATCTTAAGTGAATTTCTAACTCAGAACTGCAGGCGCCTCCAAAGGTTTTTCCCCATAGCCCCCCATCATCCAGTCCCTGGTAAAGAGCAAGCATCTTCTACCCTGTGGTCAAGCCTATAACATGGAGGTCATCCTTGGTTTCCGTCAACATTCCTGACATTCTATTCATCATCAAGTTTTGTTTACACTGCTCCAAAATAGATCTCAGGGATGTCCTCTCTGCTCCATTACTCTTGCTGCTACCCTGGCCCCAGCTCCTGCACTGCTCCCCCAGATTCCTGTAGCAGCCTCTGCTGCTCTTCCACAGTCACCCTTGCCTTGCCCATCCTCCTCATAGGAGCCAGAGGGATCTTTTTTTTTTTTTTTTGCGGTACGCGGGCCTCTCACTGTTGTGACCTCTCCCGTTGCGGAGCACAGGCTCCGGACGCGCGGGCTTAGCGGCCATGGCTCACGGGCCCAGCCGCTCTGCGGCATGTGGGATCCTCCCGGACCGGGGCACGAACCCGTGTCCCCTGCAGCGGCAGGCAGACTCTCAACCACTGCGCCACCAGGGAAGCCCAGAGAGGGATCTTTTTATGTAAGCCAGATCATGATACTCCACTTCTTAGAATCCTTCCAGGGTATCCCACTGAACTTGGAATAAAATATAAATTGCTGCCTGTGAGGTCCTGCATGTTCCAGCCTGCTCCACCCTCCTCTGCCACTCTCTCACACATCACACCTTTGTTTTTTCTGTTTCTTTAATGGACCAGCCACTCTTTGTACTTGCTGTCCCTTTCACTCATGCATGGCTGGCTCCCTTTCATTCTTATGGCTCTTCACCCAAAAGGTCATCCTTGCCCTCTCCAGATGGGTGTGGACTGGGGGAGAAAGAGCAGCCTCCCTAGGCCAGGGCCACGAGAGAAGGGCAGCAGGTATAGCTTGGGGAGGAGGGGTGGCAAGACCTGCCCGCTGTGGCCCTCATTCAGGAGACTCTGTGGGAAGCATGAAGGAGAGAGCCTGCAGCACAAGAAAGGGATTGATGGGTCAGGAGGGGAACTGCTGGGCTACAGGCTAAAGAGACTCAGGTGCCAGGCTCAGCAGGCAGGTCTGCTACAGACAGACCTCAACCCTGCCCCTCTGGTGACCTCCGTCCCCCTTGACCTGCCCAACCTGGGTACCTCAGACCATTTTTTGCTTTTTCTTCTTGTCACATCTCACCTTTCTTGCAGTTTATCAAGGTTGTCAGGGTGAGCTTGTGCCTTGCTCTGACCTTGGCAGCCTATCCAGGGGAAAGTCCATCTTGCTGGGAGAGCAGCAGGAAGGGCCCAGTGCTGCCTAGCAGCCCTCAGAAGCCAGCTTTTCTTGAGCATTCATTGGAGCACCGAGATTTGATTATGGAGAGGAGGCTCCCCAGATTCTCAGGCTCTCTGGCATCCTCTCCTCCCAGATCAGTCAGAGGCGGCCTAGGGAGGGAGGAAGCCAGGCTGCTGAAGGGATGCAGGGTAGGGAAGCTTCTTGTCCTACTCCAGGCACATGCCCGCCTCCAGGATGGAGCCTGGACTGGGGGCAGCTTTTCCTAACCCTGGCCTATTGTCTTCCCTGATTCACCAGAGCAGCCTGGGAGCATCCTGGGCCCCGAATGCACATCCTGCAAAAGAGTGTTCTCTCCCTACTTCAAAAAGGAGCCCGTGTACCAGCTTCCCTGTGGCCATCTCCTGTGCCGGCCCTGCCTGGGTGAGAAGCAACGCTCCCTGCCCATGACATGCATAGCCTGCCAGCGGCCATTTGCCAGCCAGGACGTTCTGCGGGTTCACTTCTGAGTGACTGGCCTCAACCTGAGAAGACCCATCGCTGGGAGGAGCTGAGGAGGAGCGAGTGGGGGGTCAAAGCTCCTGGGGTCTGGCCAGGTCCCAGGCACAGGGGGGCCTCTGCTTTCTCGCGGGCTTTCCCTTTGTCTCCTCCCACAGCATAGCACATGGGCCTGCGGTGTGAGGGGTCAGGGAAGGGGCTCTCCACGCCTGCTCAAGTGGCAATAGGATAACAAAGCCATAGTTTGAGCTGGGAGGGATGGGGGAGATGTCCCTGCCCTCCTGTGCCTCCCTGCCAGCACCCCCCTGCCAGAGCCCAGGGCCTGCTAGAGCCAGCCCCACCCTCTGAGGCCCCCCAGGTCGTCTGCACACACCCCTCAGCCTACAAGGTGGATGTGAATGTGGCTCGGGATCTCAGAGAGAGCCTCCACCTTCAGTGTCACCCAAAAGTGGAGCATGGCAAGGATCTGTGGAGTAAATGACTCAGCTCCTCTGACTGGCAAACCACTCCGAGCCTTAATAAAGCAATGGTTGACGTCCGCTGTGGGCTTCCTCTTGTCTGTGTCATCATACTCCTCTACCCTACCTGCACCCACACAAAGTGGGACTGTCACAGGGCAGCCGTGAGCAGTCACTGCAACCCTGTCAGATTGTAATTTGGGTCAATGGCCTGAAGGGACAAGAAGTTGCATTTGCAGGTGCATCTGATGCATGAGGGTTTGCAGGTGGGTGTGCACGCCAGTTGGGAGGGTTGAGCAGCCCCCTAGGCTGGTGACAGCTTGCTTAGCTGCGTGTTGGCAGAGCTGCACTGCCTTCTGAGGGGAGAAGGTACCTTTTCTGCATGGGGCCTATTTCAGCAAAGATACTTGTGGATAGATTGCACTTTTTTTTCCCATTCAAAATTTTGGAGTCCCAGAGGGAAAATATGTATTCCTACAACTGTTTACTATATGGAGTAGATCCTAGTCATGGAAGAATATCCGTGAAAAAATACACTCTGCTATTCCCTGTTTCCTCTGAGCATGTTTGGGAAGGAGGAGCGCAGTGATGCTTCTTATTTTATTCTTGAGATTTCATCACAGCCACTGGTGGACAGGCTGTGGGGGTCCCTCAAGCCACTCAGGATACTGAGCCATCTGCTCTCCACTACTCCCACAGGCCTGCTGCCTCCGGGACCCTCCAGGGGAGGAGGACAGCGTTCTCTCTGGCCTCCACGCTTTGCTCACAGGGCAGAGAGAACTATAGTTCTTACACTAATGGGGGAAGGAGGGAGCTTATTAAAAATTCCATTCTTGGACTCCAGATCTAAGAATTTAGAGATCTGGGGTTGGGGTTAGAGAATGTGTTTTTAAGAGTTCCTAGAAGGTGTGTATGGCCACAAAGGTGGCTGTGGAGGCAATCCCACCCTCCCCTCTGCCTCCTGGTGACACTTCCCTTGACCCCTCACATGAGCCTCCAAGGTCTGCATTGGTGGGCTTTCCTCTTGGCTGGTGAGACTCCCGTGTGTCCTTTGGCTTTAAATGTCTGCGTCAGTCCGGATTATTGCCTTATCTTCCTTGTGTGCTTGTGTTCTAGGAAAAGCCCCACCATTGCAGCAAAAGCAGTGCTACAGAGGGGAGGGCAGTTCCTACCCTCAGCCTGTCATGGCCTCAAGATAACAGCCTAGTTCCCCAAGAGCAAGTTCACTGCTGGGAGGCCTTCCCTCTGGGGTTTGTCTCGTCTCTCCCAACCTGGGAGCCTGAGGAAGTCGCCAGCGTGGGGTCAGCATAAAGCACAGAGTGCCCAGATGAGGGCAGAGGTTCCTCCCCTCCTGCGGGGGGCCTGGTGATCTGCATTTTGAACAGGCTGCTGCTCCCCAGGTAGCTCTGGGAGGAAACCAGGCATGGGAGCCCCTGTGATGGACAGGTGGAGCCATAGCCACATCCTTGGAGATGTACCATTTTTATCTTAAAGGGTCCCCTAAAATGAAGTGGTCTTTTCACCACCCTTGCCAGAACACACAAAGCACTGCTGGGCTCCGTTTCTCTCCCCTAGAAAATGAGAATAACTTTTCTCTTGCTGCCAACTAGACTCAAAGGATTTCTCACCAGAGCCCAGGGCAGGCGCAAAGCAGCTAACGAATTAACTCAAGGAGCTGGACTCTATTGACTCTGAGAAGACTCAGGACTTCAAAGCCTTGTGACCCCACTGCCCCCTTGCTTGACCACAGGGTCTTTGGGGGTACATGTCCCCTTTCCTGTAGCATTTAACCCAAAGTCCATTTGGGGGCACGCAGCCCTGGGCCCTTTGAGAGCAGGAAGCTGGGCCCCAGTGGCTGGTCTCCAAATCTTCATCCCCAAGGTGCAGAGTGAGGCCTTGCCCCATAACCTGGCTGTCCCCTTGTGGGGCCAAGGCCCCAGGCCTTGGCTACTCCACCCTCACTCATGCTCCCTCTGCCTTCGCCCTCCAGCCCCAGGGGCAGGCAGAAAGGAGGGCCACTCAGAAGTAGTCCTGAAGGTAGAAGAAGTAGGGAAACCAAATCACCAAGAGGAGCAGCTGCTCTGTGCCCGGAGTACTCCATCTCCAGGCGGCTGCGTCTGGGTCCTGGAGCTGAAAGGCTCCCCCATCCCCTCGTCAGCCCTGCTTCCTCCCATGGGTCTCCAGCCTGAGGCCGCTCAGTTGCTGGGTGCTTTTCCATTCCCCAAGAAATGGTCCTCTGCTGCCTGGGTTGCTGTAAGGAGGTCTGCAGACAAAGAGACCTGCCCCTGGAGGGACCCCCCCCCCGCCCCCCCGCCAGGCTGCCGGGCTGCCAGGCTGCTGCTCACCTGCGGTCTGCAGTATTGTGATGCTGGGCTGGCTGCCTGTGTGCTGGCCACTGGGGCAGGGACGGGGCTGCTGGTGTGCTGGGCCCTCCCGCGGAGCTGCCCTCTCCCCTCTCCAGCCACACCGGCCTGCTTGGCCTCTCAGTCCACTTACACAGGCAGGATCTTTCCTTCCAGTTCTAGGTTGGAAGGGGCGTGG
Source organism: Grampus griseus (assembly GCF_964374135.1). Lineage (NCBI taxonomy): Eukaryota > Metazoa > Chordata > Mammalia > Artiodactyla > Delphinidae > Grampus > Grampus griseus. The sequence goes on from NC_139008.1 coordinate 59,398,689, forward strand.
CTGGATGGGGAATTGGCCAGTAGAGTGGCTTTTTAAAGTAAATAAAAATAACTCAGGGGCTTCACTGGTGGCGCAGTGGTTGAGAGTCCGCCTGCCGATGCAGGGGACACGGGTTCGTGCCCCGGTTCAGGAGGATCCCACGTGCCGCGGAGCGGCTGGGCCTGTGAGCCATGGCCGCTGAGCCTGTGCGTCCGGAGCCTGTGCTCCGCAGCGGGAGAGGCCACGGCAGTGAGAGGCCCGCGTACCGCAAAAAAACAAAAAACAAACTCAGTTCCTCAGTCACACCAGCCACATTTGAAGTACTGAATAGTCACATGTGCTAGTGGCTACCCTGTTGGACAGCACAGATACAGAACATTCCACCATCAAAGAAAGTTCTATGGGCCCTTGGTGTTCCCTTTACCGCTTAGGAACCTGTCTCCCGGGAAGTAGGGAAACACCCCTACACGGGGGTGGAGCTTGTAACGGAGAGCAGGACAGTGGGGTAGAGTAATCAGATGCGCCAGCACCTTGCCGGCCCCCACCCCCACCCGGCAGAGGCCGTGTCCACAGCCTCCTCCCTGCTGTAATGCACTCCCTCCCCTACAAAGAGATGCCTTGGCCCAGAGGGTGACAAGATCTCCCGAGTGGCACAGGGAGGAGGTGAGGAGGAGGGAGGAAGAGGCAGCCATGTGGCAGTTGGCAGGTTTTTTCCACCAAGGTTTGCATCAGTAACAAGGTAATGCTACCCATAGCCATACTACTGAGAGATGACCACTCAAACATGGCTCTCCTGGCTCTTTTCCCTTCCAATAATTTTTTATAAGGAAAAAGAGGCACGTGTATATACTGTGTGGTTCTGTTGCCTGCTATTTCCCTTAACATTATTTAATGGACATTTGCTGTCATTACACACTATTCTTATTATAAAGATCTTTTTGAAGAACAAGCCAGAATAACTAGAAAAAATCTGAAAATGAACAGTTTGATTTGGGGGTGGGGAAAACTAACCCATGAATACACAGACAGAGCAATGAAAAAAATTTTAAAATCCAGTAACAGACCCAACTGCATAAGGAAATTGGGGCGGCGGGGGGGCAGGGACCTCTCAGCAAGTGGTGCTGGAGTCACTGGAAGAAGGAAACCATCTAAGAACTAGAAGAAAATGGAAAATGAGGAAATTCTTGTAAAGCTGGAAGTGAGAAAACCTTTCCTGATTTCAGAATCCACATATAGTTAGGGGAAAGATTGATAAAGTTGACTACATAAAAAATTAAAACAAAAAAACCCTCTTACATAGAAAAAGAAAGCCACCATTAGCAAAGTAAAAACACAAATTACAAACTAGGAAAATACAATATGTAAGTTGTATTACAATGGTTAATATTCCAATATATAGCTTCTAAAAATAAAGACACACAAAGAAATGCAAATGGCCTTTTAAGCATGTCAAAAGATGCTCAACCTTGCTCATAAATACGATGAAATAAAAATACGCCTGAAATACCATTTCTTGTTTAGCAGATGGGCACAAATCTCAAAATTTGGCCACAATCTGCTGATGAGGCTGTGGGAATGCAAGGAGTACACCCTCTGTGGAGGTGAATATCTAGCAAAGTTACATATGCATGATCCCTCTGACCCAGCCATCCCACCTATAGGATTCTAGCCCAAAGATTCTTCGGCAAAAAATGAAGAGAACGATTCCAACCCTACCAACAGGCAGTCTGAGCAGCCAGGGCTGGTCTGGGGGGCTTAGAGCCACATCACCCCCTGTGGAGTGGCCAGCTGTGTCCAGAAGATGGGCCCAGGAACAAGTGGTTTGCACACACATGATTTTGCATGAAATATATCAAGGAGATTATAGAGAATTTGAAGCCCATCCAGGTATGAAAAACAACAACAACAAAAAAAACCTTTGCATTCAGAAGTCTTTCAGGTGGTCCAGTGGTTAAGAATCTTTCTTGCAATGCAGGGGATGCCGGTTCAATCCCTGGTCGGGGAACTAAGATCCCACATGCCAAGGGGCAACTAAGCCCACACGCCAGAACTATAGAAGCCCGAGCACCACAACTAAGACCCGATGCAGCCGAAAAAAACAAATAAAAATAAATAAATAAGTCTTTTAGAAAGTTTCTATATATTGAGCATGCCATCCTGGGAATTGTGCTAAGCACTTCATACATATTATCTCATTTAATCCTCACAACTCTCAGTAGAAGGAGTAAGCTGAGGCCCAGTTCCATGAAGATCTCATCTGACTGACTCCAAGGCCACCAACTTAACCCCTGAGACTCTCTGAAGGTAGTAGAGGCTGGCAAAGATCAGGCGCAGGTCCCCTCTACAGGGGTGGCCTGGATGTTGTCACCACAGAGCCGCTAAGGATCCCTCCTTTGAACGGGAGCCTAGTGCAGGGAACAGGGTACTGCCAGCACTGATCTGGTGGGAAACCACCCAACTCCACGACCTACTAGAACCTTTCCACCTGGGCCCAAGTCCATCATGAGACCCAGATCTAAAGGCACAAACAATTCTATGGAATAACAACTCATGACCAAGCTACAGCACAGCTTTTGAAAATTCAAAAATATTATACCTCTAGGCACAAAAAATAAAAGAATTCCCCTTCCCCCACCACTGCCAATAAAGACTCAGCAGCATTAACTTCCTGTAAATGGATACATCTTCTGGTTGAAATGAAAATGGAAAAGTACCTGTCATGTACAGTTACTGAAAGAGGTGAGTGTGGGAAGGAGCAAGGAGACAGGTGGAAGAGTGGCTCAGGAATGGTCTCTGGCAGGCTGTGGCCAACGGCAGTGGGTGCTAGGATCCCGAGATGTGGTTGCCATGGTACAGACAGCAGCTCCAGTTGTGTGATGTATGTGGCTGAGGGAGAAAGAGAAAGAGAAACTGGGTGATGGGGAAACAATAGCTAATGAGCTCTATGTGGTCCTGGGGGGGGTGGGCAGGCATAAGGGATGGACAGACTGGGGGACAGTCCCAGGAAAATATCAGGAAGCAGAGGTAGGTGTAGGGAGGAAGGGGGGCTGCTGACACCCTCTAAGGTGGTAAGAAGAACTGGGTTTGAAAAGAGAGCATCTAGAGAATGAGGGTCAGGGAGGCAGAGACACAGCCTGGCCTCCGCCTCCCATGATTCCTCATACTCTTCCCTTGGGCCCAGGGCCCAGACATCACCTGTGACTCAGCTGATGAAATGCAACCTCATGGCTCATTAATTAGGAAGCCTGTAATTAGCCCATCTCAGAAACCAGGATCCCCCAGAGAGAGCCCCTCTCACCTGCCTTCCTCTCCCCCCCACCCCAAGAATGAGATCAGGCTTGAGGGGATCTGGCCCCTGGGAATGAGGAGGGGAGGGGAGCATGAACACCGGGGGTAAATGAGATGCCGAGGCATGCGTTTATGCACCAGGCGGCCTTGGCAGATTGACCTTCTGTAATGAGATGGCGGAAATGATGGTAAGTGCCTCAGCCCCTGAAAGTTTCCTCAACTCAAGAAACCTGTGGGCAGGCTTGAGCGGCCTGGGTGGACCTGTTCAAGCTTGGTCTAAGGCCTGCAAAGCTGTGGCCCACATGTCTCAGTCATGGAGTGATCTGGAGCAAAAATACAGATTCAGCTGCCAAAACGCAGTTTCACATGATACGTGATGTCTGTCAGCAACTCTTCTTCAAATTCCCCCTTTATCCTCCCATCTACCTCCTGCAGTCCTTTTGTGCCCCTGCTCCCATACCTATTTTTCCAGTGCTCCCTGGAAACATCTATTCCAAACCTCAGTCTTCATCCTTTCCTCCTGCCTTCATGCCACTGGGATGATTTCAAATGATTGGTTGCCAATTATTCAGCACTCCTCCCACCCAAAGGGGCACTTTGTTCCTTCTCTTGACCCTGGACAGGCTTGTGGCTGCTTCGACCAATGGAGTGTGGCAGCAGTGACCCTATGAGATTTCTGAGGCTGCCAGTCTGCTTAGTTTGCTGGAACACTCACTCTTGAAGCCTTGAGCCACCAAGCAAGAAGTCCAACTATCCCAAGGCCACCAGGCTGTGAGAAGCCACACAGAGAGGCCACAGGCAGGCAGGCACTCCAGTTGGCAGTCCCAGCTGGGCCCAGCCTCTGAGTCATCTCAGCCCAGGTGCCCAGGCATGTGCATGAAGAAGTCTCCAGATGATTCCAGCCCCAAGCCATTCACTCTTTCCAGCAGGGACGCCACACATTGTGGGGCAGAGAAAAGGTGTCCTTGCTGTGCCCTGTTGGGGCTCCCGACCTTCAGAATCCATGAGCATAAAGAATGGTCGTTGTCTAGAGCACTGCATTGTGGGTGGTTTGTTACACAGCAGTAGTAACTGGAACAACCACAAAATCCTAGACAAATGCTGCAGAGGGGGCTGGGGAAGGAGGGGGAGAACCTGGGAGCTCAAAACCAGAATCCTCTTAGCAGAGAGGGGAGGGGAAAATCTAAAAATATTCCTATGCTAATATTTTGTACCTGACCGTGGGCAGCCAGCACAGACAGAGGATCCTAATGCTTCCAGGCTGGCCAGCACACTGACTTGGCCATTTACTAAAGAGCCAGTGAGGGGCCCGATGCAGGGTCCTGGGGACACAAAGATGAAAGAAACACTGTCTAGTGGGGCAGGGAGACGGGGAAACACATGATTAAGGGATGTCTAGGTACAGTACTACATCAACCTGCAAGGAGAGTCAAGTCTGCTAAGGTCAGGGATGGGGGCAAGAAAGATGGGACTCTGGTACTGATCTCAGTGGATTTTGTGGGGAGGCATCCGCTGACTCTTCATAATAGCATCCTGATTTTCTTTTAAGGTACTACCCTTTCTCCATTGGCTACAGACTGAGGGAGCTTTAAGGAATGGACATATGACTCTCAAGAACATGAGGGGCAGGTAGGATTCTTCAGGAAGGGGCAGAAGGCAGTGAAATGGGTCTTCACACTCTGGTTTGGACCCTGGTGTCCTATGACAGGCGAGGAGGAAGCAGCTGAGTCGTTGGAGCCATGTGCCTACTGAGGACAGGGCTCTGGCAGACTCAAGGACCATTAATGTCTAAGATCAGACAAGAAAAGCCCTTAGAGGGCCTTCTCTGGCTCTCCTCAGGGTGAGACCAGGGGACATGCCCACACAGAATCTGTGCACTGAGGGTTGTGGCCTGGAACTTGCTGCCTAACTTTCCCATGACTGTATCTATGGCTGGAAGAGTCCTCTTCCATGGGTCTATGGCCCAGGTGGACTGCCCCTCAGCTGTGCAAATGTGCCTACGTGGCGGGAAGGGGAGGCAATTTGTGAGGTGCACAGGCAGAACCCGGAATGTCCACCAGTGTGCCTGTCCCTGGGATGTGGGACAGAACAAAGCTATAGGGAGAGACCAGCCCCCGAGGCTGCCAAGTTCTGCTGCAGACCTCCAAATCCGAACATGGACTTCAGGTCATCATGAACATATATTTTTCAAGGTAGGAGGACAGAACACGTTTCCTTTTACATTTTGTTAGCTTGACTTACAACTTTTATATATTTAGTCATATTTTACCCCAGGTCCTAAAAAAGGTGGAGCTGATACTTAAAAAAAAAAAATTTATTATGGAAAATTCCACACACATACAAAAATACAGATTAGTATAATCAACTTTCATGTACCCATCACCCAGTTTCAACAACTCTCAATTCATGGCTAGTCTTATTTCTTCTTTACTTACCCTCACCCAATTTACCCCTCTCATGTTATTTTGAAGCAAGTTAGGGTGGCATCAGATTAACACATTTAGGACATGATTTGTAGGAGCTCCTGGAGTTCTGTCTTCCAAAAAAACAGCAAATCACAACCTGGGATAGCCCATCAAAGCCTTGAAAGGTGCAGGGGTGGGGGCCCCTCTCCCTCAGGGTGCTCTGGTTTTGGGGTCCTGCCCCTGCTCCTTGCTGGCTGTGGCACTTCAGGAAATTGCTTAACCCTTTTAAGCCTCAGTTTCCACAGCAATAAAATGGTGATAAACGTATCTTCTGACATTGTTACACAGCTTATAGTGTAGTGCTGGGAACACACTGTCAGCTTGCAGTAACTGTTAGCTGTTCCCCATCACCCCTGTTTAGGCATTTTCCCTGTTTAGTGTAGAAGATGGACAGATAAGTTTCTCCTCCCTGAGAAAGGAGAGGCTCGGAGGAGGGCACCCATTTTGTGACTGCCTCCCTTGCCATGAGGAGGGACACCCAGACATGAAGAAGGTGCCAGAGGCAGTAAGGAATTCCCAGGTGACTTCCCTGGACCCCAGGCCAAGCATAGGACCATCAACCTCCAACCCCGAATTCTAAATAAGTTATAAATGTCCTGGTGGTTTAGTCACTGTTAGTGGGTTTCCAGGCAATGGAGTGGTAAAGAACACAGACTCTGGGGACTGTGTTTCAATCCCAGGTCTGCTGTTTATTACCTGGGCCTCCTGAGGCAACTTCTCGGTCCCCCAGTTTCCTGTCTACAAATGGAGATAAAAATGACTTCCTCCTTCCTAGGGTTTTATGCGGATTCAAGGAGGAAAGCTTTGTAAAAGGCTGAGAACAGTACTGCCAGGTACCCAGGGCTATGGAAGTCTCTGTTGTTGTCCGGGGTTCAACAGGCCTGTTCTTCCTGTGTTATGTCCCGCCCCCCGCCCCCCGCCCCCATGCTTAGATCCTCTTCCTTCACACCTTTGCAGCACAAGTTCTTTATCCTGCCAGCTGCGCCCTCCCTGCCCCCTCTTCCCGGAGCTCCCCACTCAGCCTTCACTCTCCAAACTACAGGCACCGAAGGTGTTCCGGAGAGGGGGACCTGCCCTGTGCCGTTGCCCCGCTGCCCACGCCCCGCGTGGCCACCCTGCGCGCTTTTCTCCGCCGGGAGCGCGGGGCTGGGGCCGGGCCGGGCTGGGCCAGGGTGTCAGATGGCGCAGCGAGATTCCTCCTGGGAGCCCCAGCCGGTGGGCCGTGCGCCCCGGCAGCGCCGCCCGCTTTGTGCTCGACCCCGTCGGGTCCCCGAGGCCCACGAAGCTTCCTGACTGCGCTTCTGCTCCCCTCGGCCCGCGGCATTTCTGGCCAGTCCTCTGGCTGAAGCGTGAGAGAAGCGCATGTGGCCCTCCGCTGGCTCTTCCCAGCCGACCAAAGGGGGCCACCTCGATCGCCCCCTCTCATGGGCGATCCCTGGTTGAGGAACTAAGATCCTGCAAGCCACAAAGACAACTACCCTGGTGTAGGCCTTGGAGCGGGAGCCCACAGTCCCCAGATGTGAATCCACCCACCTGGCTGCTGTACAGGCTTTTAATACAGAAAAAATCCTGTCAAAAATATTTTTTCCTAGGTTATGTTGCTTTTTACTTAGGTTATTTTTGCAGGTAAGACTTTTTATGATGACCTCTCATTTCTGATTTCTTTTAAGCTTAATGTAACCCTCTTTAGAGATCTCATATTCACATTCAGCTCCCTCCTGTCTGATGAAGAAGGGAAAGCTTTTTTATTTTTTCCTTACTGCTGGTGCAGACCCAAGGCAGTTTCATGCTAAGGCCCAGCATTTTTCTTATGTTTGTTGCCCCTGCTCAACGCGCCCTCTTCAATTCATTCAGTCAGCAGTTCTTGGGCTCTCACAACGTTTGCTCACTTTCGTTCCTCTGCATAGTTCACAGAGCATTTGTGTGACCACACTGCTGAAGGTCCTTGAGTCAGACTAATAGGAAGCAGATGAGATGAGACGCTAGCAGACCTGTTTGAGAATGAGGCCACCCCCTTCGGAGGGTAGCAGAGATGTCATTATAGTACAAGCACTGGGTTGACCCTGAGAAAAAAGGAATAAGAAACAGGAGTGGGGGGCAGTTGTTACCTGTTCTCAGAAAAGAGGGTCTAAGGGTAAGGAAGTATTTAAAGAACATTCTGAGACTTGGAGTTTAATCTGGAGGCTTGCAACTCTTTGTTATGTAAAGATTTCTGAAAATTCTAACCCCTTATAGCACCTTCAGATCTGATTCCCTTAAGACCTCAGTGAGATAGGACATGGGGTCAGTACATCAAGCAACCTTGGGAACAGGTGTGACTCGCTCAAGGTCACACAGTAACTCCCTGGAGAGCTGAGGCTGGTACCCAGGGCTCCCCTCCCTCCCTTCCTCCTTTCCATAATTTATTGAAAACTCACTGTGTGGCAAGCACTGTACCAGGAGTGGGGTTACAGTACGGAACACAAAGGATGGAGTCCTTTCTGCCCTGAGGCTTTCATTCTAGAGGGGTACAGTCATACATACAAAATAATAATAATAATAAACAAACAAATGAACTGCAAGTTGTAGTAGGTGCTATTAAACCCATCAACATAGACCCAACTTAAAAAATAACTGAGCTAAGTGTGAGGTATGCTCCACGTGGGTGCTCAGGGAAGGCTCCTCTTGGGAGATGACACTTTAAAGCAACAAGGTGAACCCCAGGGATAGGTGAGGGCAGGCAAGCCTTTTAGGACAAGGAGACAGCAGGCTCTGAAATTCCAAAGCAGGAATGGAAAGAAGCAGATAGTTTGATATAGATTTTAGAGGCAGGACTAACAAAGGGTGAGGCGAAGCAATGGATCAGGGTGAGTCCCAGGTTCTGGGAGGACCAGCTGGCTGGATGGTGGTATGATTGCAGGGCTGGAGAACCCTGGGAGAGAACAGGGGAGCAGCTAAGAATCAGGAGTTGACCATGCTAAGTTGGAAAGGCCTATTGAATATCCAAGGGGAGTTGTCACTGGACACTTGGGGGAGAGGCCCAGGATGGAGGTATGAATTTGAGAATCATTAGTTTGTAGAAAGTATATAAAATTATGGGGTTAGAAGCAGTCACCTAAGAAGAGAAGAGAAGGGACACAGGACTGAGTCCTGGGATACTCCAACATTTAGAAGTCAAGGTCAAAGAGGTAGAGCCAGAAAAGGAGACTGAGAAAGAACATCCAGTGTGGTGGATTTTTTTTTTTGGCAATTTATTTATTTATTTTTTGCAGTATACGGGCCTCTCACTGTTGTGGCCTCTCCCACTGCGGAGCAGAGTCTCCGGACGCACAGGCCCAGCAGCCACGGCTCACGTGCCCAGCCGCTACGCAGCATGTGGGATCCTCCTGGACCGGGGCACGAATCCGCGTCCCCTGCATCGGCAGGCGGACTCCCAACCACTGCGCCACCAGGGGAGCCCCAGTGTGGTGGATTTTAAAAGTATATATTTAAAAAGGACAAGTGCAGAATTCTCTAGCTATCCAGTGGTTAGAACTCGGCAATTTCACTGCTGGGACCCAGGTTCAATCCCTGGTTGAGGAACTAAGATCCTGCAAGCCACAAGACATGGCAAAAAAAAAAAAACAAGACAACTGCTCAACCATGTTGAATGCTACTAAGGGATAATGTAAAATGAGGACATGGACATGACCACCAAATTTGGTAATACAGAGGTAGTTTATGACCTTGATAACAGGAGTTTCAGTGGACTGGTTTGGGCAGACGCCTGAGTGGAGTGAGTTGAAGAGTAAATGTTGACTTCTGGATAAAAATGGCAGTTGGACAACAATGAAAAACAAAGGTGATCACTAACTCCAGGGAACACAAAAAGTTGTTCAGTGATGGAAAGCTCATCATAATATACCATATGGTTTAGCTTGGAGGTTTAGCTTGCAGTCTAATTCGTAATAGTGACCTAACCATTATGACATTATTATATCAAGAAAATGGTGTGGGAGGGTACTGTGAGGGGTGGTGGGGAAGGACTGGTAAAAGAGTTAATCCTCTCTTTCTAAGTGACACTGAATCAAGATCATGAGCTAAGTTGTAGAAGATGTAAGGGTGGTAAAGGTGTGAAAAAGTAGTTTTGGAAAGAGAACATATAAGGGAAGTGAAGAAGGGGTGGGGGTGTCCTCAGGGTCCATGTGACCTGTGAGGTGTTATAGTGGAAATGCAGCCAGTCAGCACAGTAACGGGACTTTTTCCAGCCAGTGTGGGCTCCAAGAAGGTGGTATTGGGAGAAGCAGGCCCTCTGGTATCTGTGTGGAGGTGGGATTTGGGATCTTCAAAGGGCCCTGGTATGGGAGGCAAGTCTTAGAATGGTGATTCAGGTAGACACGGCTAGTCAGGACACAGCTTGTACCAGAGCTTGAGCCCTTCATTTCCTGTAGCTCCTTCAGTTTTCAGTTGGTAACTCAGACCAAAAGTACAGAGAGGGCAAGGTGCTGGGCCAAGGCACAGCTGGCCTAAGCCAGGCCTCTGGCCGCCCCTCTCAGTCTGCCCCACAATGCAGAGTCTCAGGAGGGCAATGTCCAGACCAAGTTTATTTCTAGGCCATGAACAGAATGAAAAAGTTTATCCTGCATTAACTCAGGAAGCTACTCTCTCTGGAAGAACTCTCTTAGGTCTTATTAAGAATAATGGCATTAATGATACTACAATACTATTAATTAACTTTACAATGGTGCAGGCACTTTTTCAAATCTCTCCTGCATTACATTATCTCAGTTCTCATGACAACCTGGTGATGTGGGTGCAAATATCTTCCCCACTTCACACTGGAGAGAAATGAGGCACAGAGAGGTCAAGTGATCTACCCGAGTCATGATGTTTTGAGGAACAGAGGCCAGATTTCAACAGGCTGCTGGGCTCCAGCATCCTCACAGCCCCCCACCTCTGGGACCTGGGACCTGGGACCCTGCACTGCACTTGGTTGACAGGAAGCAGCTGGAGCTTCCTGGCAGCACTCTGGAGAGGAGGCTGAGAGTCTGGGGGTTGGGTGAGCTGGGGGCTGTGCAGCGCCTGAGAGGTTCAGTGTGGCTAGCTTGGATTCAAGGACCAGAGGGCCACTCAGGCGGCCGAGGGAGGGAGACTTCCATCCCTTAAACCTACCAGCCTGGGGTCATAAACCAAAAGCTGCTTCTCAGGCTGGGCCCATCTGGCTGTGGCTCTGGCCCTCCCTGAGCCTCAAAGCCCCCTGAGGCCCCAGGCCTGAGCTGGTACCTGCTCTGGTCCCCACATACTAGTGTCCTGGTCAGGGTAGGAATTGGGGCAAACTGGCTGTCAGTTTACCCCCCAACCTTTGAGCCTTACTGGGTCCGGATTTCCTCATTCCCCCATAGATGCTCCCCTCACCCCATGCTCCTGCCTGGAAGGAGAGTGATGGGGACATGCCAAGAAGCTATCCCCAAGGTCCCCAGTCCCTGAGTCTTTGGACCCTGGTGTGGGTGTGAGTGGGGGGGGGGGTGGGAGCATCCCCAGCTCCCCCCGGGAACCTGCCTCACCCACCAAGTGGGAATGACCCCCTGACCCCATGTTGGTCTCTTGCCTCCATTACACGGGGCTGCAGGCAGTACTTTCTGTCCTAGTGCAGCCGGTACAAAGGCCTCTGCACCACCTCGAGTGTGTGCCGTTCTTGGTCACTTGTCCTCTCACAGGACTAATGCTCCTGATGGGGCCCTGCATACCGACTGTCCCCTGCTCATCACTCCTGGGCTGGGGCCTGACCTGCTCCTTACACAGCAGCCCCTTGGGTCACCCCTGCCCCCTCCTCTGGGGTCTGTGTTGGGGGACAGGGCCTGTTGACCCCCAGCCTCTTCTGGGCACCAGAAAGCTTGGAGACAGTCTCCAGGTGACCGCCCCCCCCGACACGTCTGTCTCTCCCTGAGTCCAGAGAGTCACAATTACAGTCACAGCAGCTCCTGTCACACCGCAGCCACACCGCTGCCAATGACAGCCCAGAGGCTGGCACCCCTCCCCCATCATCCCCTGCACAGGCCCACGTGCGTCCCCAGATGCCTGAATCACTGCTGACGACTGGGACCTGGCGGCCACGGGCTCCTGGGGAGCCACTGGGGAGGGGGGTGGTGGCCACGTCACCTCAGAGGGAACACCTGCAGACATAAATAGGCAGCCAGCGAAGGCAGCACAGCACAGTCCACAGAGCAGCACTGCAGACTGTGCCCACCTGTGCCAGGATGCCCGACGCCACGCTGCCTGCCTGCTTCCTCGGCCTGCTGGCCTTCACCTCCGCTTGCTACTTCCAGAACTGCCCAAGGGGCGGCAAGAGGGCCATGTCCGACCTGGAGCTGAGACAGGTATGACCGTGGCCCATCTCAGGGTTACTGGGCCGGGGCAGAGGCCCAGGGATGGCATCACAGTGCAGGGGCTAGGAAGGGAAGTTGTGGGAGAGGCAGGCTTTAGGGGAAGTGCCCAACAGAAGAAGGGAGGCTTGGCATGGGCAAACAGAGGGGACCAGGCTGTCGGGCGGGCTAGGACGGGCCGTAGGACTTCCTGAACATTGTCTCCATCCAGAGAAGGGATGCAGGAAAGAGAGGTTTCCCCAGTAACTGGACTCTGTGCTGGATCAGGGAGAACTGGATGGCAAGACCTCCTCTGTGCCCATGGCGGCCTCTCCTCCAGGACTAGCTGGAGCTTCGGAGGCTCTGTCTTCTCCAGCACTTGAGGCCTTCCCTGTTCAACTCCTGGCCTCTCCTAGCCATGGGCCCCAGCCCCCCATCCCCCAGAAGCTGGCCATTGCCCTGAGCTTGCCTGAGTGGGAGGTGCCACCCAAGTATCCTGTAAGGAAGTTCTGCTGGGTACCTAGCCCAATTCTTTCATGCTGCATGTCCAGTGATTCCCTCTTATTCCACCTTCAGCAGAGCTAAAGGAAATCCAATAACCATGCTCAATTCTGTCAAGGCCACAGGTGGCCAGTTTTGAGCTGCGGAACAAACTAGGGTGGGTAGGTGGACAGCCCCCACAAACAACCCCTCCCTCTGCTTGGCAGCTTTGGAAGCTGGAGTCACCTAGGTGCCTCATGCCCTCCTCTAGGGCTCATGTCCCTGCCACCCACAGGGTCAGTCCATAGGTGAGTGAGCAGAGGTCAGGGCCCAAGTGAGGCCCACTGGCTTGAGGGGCAGGGTAAGGCCAGAGAGGGAACAGGACATGTGAAGAAGGGCCTGAGTGTATTCTGGAGCGGGGCAGGGACCCTCCCTGCACGGGGTGGGGTGGGTGTGGAGAGGGGGTGCATGCTAGAGATGGAACTGGAGCAACGCGGGCAGAGGAGGAAGGTCTGCATTAAGGGGAGGATAGTGGGCAGCTGAGAGAGGGATGCACACCAGGAGGCCCCAAAGGTGAGAAGGAAGGTCTCTCCCATGCAGCCCATGAGGGACCCCTCCCTCAACGAAGGGGGAGGATGCTGAGGGCTGTCACTGAGAGCTGTTCCTTAGTCACCTGAAAACCAAGGCAGCCGAGTAGCTTTTGAGTCCCCCTCCTTCGACCGCTTCTGGGGGCCAAAGAGCGCCAGGGAGACCCCCGAACCTCCGGCGCTCCTCTGCCCTGTCCTCCCCCACCCAGCTCAGCCCCCCGCCCCGCAGGCTCTCCCTCCCGGGCCCGGGCCCCTCCCCGCCCCCGGCTCACCCCCGCCCTCCCGCCAGTGTCTCCCCTGCGGCCCCGGGGGCAAAGGCCGCTGCTTCGGGCCCAGCATCTGCTGCGGGGACGAGCTGGGCTGCCTCGTGGGCACGGCCGAGGCGCTGCGCTGCCAGGAGGAGAACTACCTGCCGTCGCCCTGCCAGTCGGGCCAGAAGCCGTGCGGGAGCGGGGGCCGCTGCGCCGCCGCCGGCATCTGCTGCAACGACGGTGAGCGGCCTGGGCGGCGGGGGGCGGAGGGGTGGCGCTGGGTCCTGGCCGGGGCGGGGGCCAGGCCAACCTGGGTCTGGTGGGGGCGGGGCCTGGGCAGCTTGCTGCGCCCCCGCGCCGCGCGCTCAGCCCATGCTGCCCGCAGAGAGCTGCGTGACGGAGCCCGAGTGCCGGGAGGGCGCCAGCTTCCCTCGACGCGCCCGGGCGAGCGACCTGAGCAACGCGACCCTGCTGGACGGGCCGAGCGGGGCCTTGCTGCTGCGGCTGGTGCAGCTGGCGGGGGCGCCGGAGCCCGCTGAGCCCGCCCAGCCCGGCGTCTACTGAGGCGCCCCCTCCCCACCCCCCGCCCTCGCAGCACGAAAAATAAACGGTCTTAAAGGCATTGGCTAGCGTGCGTCTCCGTCTCTGGGGGTGGAGAGGGGAGAGGACAGGAGGGTGGGGGACCAGTTCCCGGACCCTAAGTCGTGAGCAGATCCACCCCAGAAAAGGGACAGATCCTGTCGGGAAGCGATCTTGGGCCAGCACGATTCTAGATAGAACTACTGACAGGGCGACCTGCGGGCGGGGAGGGGAAGGGCCACTGTCCAGGCCGCGGAGAGGCTGGGTTGGGGATCTGGCAGAGGGATGGAAATAAAGGCAGAGATGGGGAAAGACATGGGTGGACAAGATAGCAAGAGATAGAGGGACAGCAGAACGATGGAGAGAGAGAGAGAGAAACATTGAGAGTCACGGAGAGAAGAGTGAGAGAGAGAGGCAAGGGGATGCACCAAGGGTGACCGCAGTTCTCGTCCCCGTTTACATCCTGGGAAGCTGAGGCACAAACAGCTTCAGGAATTCCCAGCCTATCTCATCCAAGGCTGTGCTTTATGTGCCCGTGTGGAGGGGACATCACCCCAGACCCAGCAGAGAGGGGGGCCAGGTACTGTCGGTCCAGGAGGAGACTAAGCATCCCCATTCGGGCCACTCAGCCAGCATGAGAGACAGAGCCCACGGAAACCCTAGGTACATACCCCTCCCCCCCAAAACAGCCACACCAACCACACACACAGCCAGACAAACAGACAAGAAAAAAATTGTTTGGGACATGCCCGGTGATCTTTGCCCACAGTCAGAGATACAGACCCTGAGACACACATTGGGAAGCACAGACACACCCAGGGAAATGCAGACCCAGCTGACTGGACCATAGACAGGCACATGTACACACACACACACACACACACACACACACACACACACACACACACTCACATTAGGACCTTCCAGCCTTGACAATGCAGCTTCAGGGTAGAAGTCTGCTAGCATTTGGCAGATCCTTTTCTATGGCCCTCTGTCCCTCTTTGTCCCCTCTATCCCATCCACCCCTTTATCCCCTTTCCCCTCACTGGTTTCTTTTCCCCTGTCCACCCCCTGACCTCTCGTTCCTCTTGCTTCTCTCCTTATCCCTCTTCATCCCTTCCTTGCCTCTTCTGTCCCAACTTTCCCCTCCGTTACCTCCCATCCTTCTCTCTCTACCCCCTCTCTTCTCTGCATCCTCTCCTTGGGATTTCTTGCTCCAGGTCTTGGGACCACAGGGGCTGCATCTCCTCTGGAATCCTCCCACACTTGGAGGCCAGGAGGGAGCGCAGGCAGAGAGAAGTCACTCTGAGCCCTGACCCCAACACCCTGCCTTGGGGCGGAGCCTAGTGACTCAGTCTCAGTCAGCCGCAAGCTCTCTTCTAGTCTTAGAGCTCTGCTCTGCCATCATCCTGACCCAGCTCAGTGTCCAGCGTGA
This sequence comes from Grampus griseus, assembly GCF_964374135.1. Taxonomy (NCBI): domain Eukaryota; kingdom Metazoa; phylum Chordata; class Mammalia; order Artiodactyla; family Delphinidae; genus Grampus; species Grampus griseus. Next base: position 59,414,073 of record NC_139008.1, read on the forward strand.
TTAAGTCTGGCCGGGGCAGGGCCCACACTGGCTTCTCTCCCTGCCATGGCCTCCCGCCTCTACCCTAGTGTGGCACACTCAGGACCAGTCCCCAGGTCTGGGAAGACGTGGGGCAGGACCAGACCTAATAGGAATTTAGTAACCCATCCAGACAGAGGGCGGTGGGAAGAGGCAGCTTGGTTTTTAAAAAAGGATCATATGCTCAACATCGCTAATTATTACAGACAAGCAAATCAAAACTGCAGTGAGGTATCACCTCACACCAGTCAGAATGGCCATCATCAAAAGACCTACAAATAATAAATGCTGGAGAGGGTGTGGAGAAAAGGGAACCCTCCTACACTGTTGGTGGGAATATAAATTGGTGCAGCCACTATGGAGAACAGTATGGAGAGATTCCTTAAAAAACTAAAAATAGGGCTTCCTGGGTTGCACAGTGGTTAAGAATCTGCCTACAAATGCAGGAGAAATGGGTTCCAGTCCTGGTCCGGGAAGATCCCACATGCTGTGGAGCAACTAAGCCCGTGAGCCACAACTACTGAGCTTGCGCTCTAGACCCTGCAAGCCACAACTGCTGAAGCCCGAGTGCCACAACTACTGAACCCCGCGTGCCTAGAGCCCGTGCTCCGCAACAAGAGAAGCCATCGTGGGACTTCCCTAGTGGCGCAGGGGTTAAGAATCTGCCTGCCAATGCAGGGGACACGGGTTCCAGTCCTGGTCCGGGAAGATCTCTCAGGCCGCGGAGCAACTAAGCCCGTGCGCCACAATTACTGAGCCCACGTGCCACAACTACTGAAGCCTGTGCTCCTAGAGCTCGTGCTCTGCAACAAGAAAAGCCACCACAATGAGAAGCCCGCACACCACAATGAAGAGTAGCCCCCATTCACCGCAACTAAAGCCCGCGCGCAGCAATGAAGACTCAACACAGCCAAAAATAAAATAAATAAATTTTTAAAAATCTCTTTAAAAAACAAAAACAAGAGAAGCCATCGCAATGAGAAGCCCGTGCACTGCAATGAAGAGTAGCCCCTACTCGCCGCAACTAAAGAAAGCCCGCGTGCAACAATGAAGACCCACCGCAGTGCCCCCCCCAAAAAACAAAAAAAACCCCTAAAAATAGAGTTGCCATATGATCCAGCAACCCCACTCCTGGGCATGTATCCAGAAAAGACAAAACCTATAATTCGAAAAAGATACATGCACCCCAATGTTCATAGCAGCACTATTCACAATCACCAAGACATGTAAGCAACCTAAGTGTCCATCGACAGATGAATGAAAAAGATGTGGTATATACATATACAATGGAATATTACTCAGCCATAAGAAAGAATGAAATAATGCCATTTGCAGCAATATGGATGGACCTAGAGACTATCATTCTAAGTGAAGTAAGTCAGACAAACACAATTATCATTTGATACCACATACGTGGAATCTAAAAAAGTGATACAAATGAACTTATTTACAAAACAGAAGCAGACTCACAGACATAGAAAGCAATCTTATGTTTACCAAAGGGGAAGGAGGGGGGATAAATTAGGAGTTTGGGATTAAAATATACACAGTACTATATATAAAATAGGTAAACAACAAAGACCTGCTGTTGCACAGGGAACTATATTCAATATCTTGTAATGAACTATAGTGAAAAAGAATCTGAAAAAGAATGTATAGAAAAGAAAAAGAAAAAAGAGAATATATATATTCGTATATATGTATAACTGAATCACTTTGTTGTACACCAAAAACTAACACAACATTGTAAATCAACTATACTTCAATTAAAAAAATGGATCATAGACTTAAATATAAAATCTAAAATTATAAAACTTACTTTTTAAAAAATTTATTTATTATTATTTATTTATTTTGGCTGCGCTGGGTCTTCACTGTGGCGCACCGGCTTCTCTAGTTGCAGCATGCACACTCTAGAGCACGCCGGGCTCAGTAGTTGAGGCATGTGGGCTTAGTTGTGGTACATGGGATCTTAGTTCCCGACCAGGAATTGAACCCAGGCCCCTTGAATTGGGAGAACAGAGTCTTAATCACTGGACCACCAGGGAAGTCCCTAAAATTATAAAACTTCTTGAAGAAAATATAGGGGAAATTCTTTAGGACCTCAAGTTATACAAAAGTTTCCTAGCTCTGACACCAAAAGCAAGATCCATAAAAGAAGAAATTTGATACATTTGGAATTCACCAAAATTAAAAACTTCTGCTCATTTTATTTAATTAATTAATTAATTTTGGTTCATGATATATCATATTTAAGACAATATATAATGTTGTCTTATATAATATATATATATGTTAAGACATATATATAATATATATATAATATATAATGTTAAGACAATACAGCGGAATGACGATTTGGTTGTGTACAACTGGAACAATTTTGCCCACTAAATATATTTTAAAAAGTCTTCAATCAAAGAATAGACATCTGCTTTAAGAATACTGATGGCTGGATTATTGGACATGTCACTAATTTGTCTGTCAGAAATATTCATACATTATCCATGAACGTGTAATCGTATTACCTTGCAGAAATTTTGAAGTTTTGTCTTTCATACATGAAATAACTGAATCCTTGGAAGACACGATGAGCATGTGTTAGCTTCAGTCCCAGGAGTGGCTTAGAACCTGGAAAGTCTGCCTCTTAGAGAGTCCAGATCTGACCTGAGCTTGCTGTACCTCCAGAGGAAGTGCTCCTGTACAAGGAACAAGTGCACTGACCCCCAGCCCCATTTTCATTCCAATGTCACCATCCTCCAACCAGATTGGGGGAAGGACAGCTAACCATGCAAATAAATGTCTAAGGGGGTGTGAGAAGCAATGGGACCGTCCCACAAGACTGGGGAGTGTGAGGAGGTACAATTGTGGGGACAACACTTTATCACAATCAGGTACACAGGACAGGAACAGGACAGTTTTCAAAGCTTTCTTTATATGAAAACAGAACATTCTGAAGTTCTTACCATACTTTGTTAGAGTACTACCCCAAAGGTACCCTGAGTCTAATCCTTGTGACCCATGAAATTCTATTATGTGGGAAAAGATACTTTACACATGGAACGAAGTTAAGGATCTTGAGATGGAAAATGGCTCTGGAGTATCCGGGCGGTCCCTCCATGCAATCTCAGTGTTCTTATGAGAGAGAAAGAGGCAGAGGGAGGCTGGACTGTAGGAGTGTCGACGTGGTCATAAGAGCAGGAGAGAGCTTCTGCTCTTTAAAGTACACTGTTAAGAGAATGCAAAGACAAGCCACAGACTGGGAGAAAAGATTCACAAATCACACAACTTATAAAGGACTTATACCCAGAATATATAAAGACTGCCCTCTCAAAACTCAATAATAAGAAAATGACTCAACTTTTAAAATGGCTAAACAATTTAAGCAGGTACTTTACCACATAAGATACATAGATGGCAAATAAACACATGTAAAGATGTTCAGCATCATTAGTCATTAGGGAAAGGCAAATTAAAGCCATAGTGAGAAACCACTTCAATGTCTTAAGAAAAAGGGGGACGCTGAGAATATCATGTGCTGACAGGGATATGGAGCAATCGTAACCCTCATATATTGTGGATGTGGATACAAAATCATTCACCCACTCTGGAAAACTGTTCTATAGCTTCTTGTAAAGTTAAACTTACAATTACCATTTAACCCACCAGTCCCATTAACAGGTAGTGATCCAAGTGAAATGAATATCTATATTCACACAAAAAGCTGTATGTGAATGTTTATAGTGGCTCTATTGTAATCACCAAAAGTTTATAAGTTTTAAACAGATTAGAATTTGAACTATGATCCATTTTGAGTTAATTTTTGTATAGGGTACAAGTTGTGCATTGAAGTTCACTGTTTGCATCTGGATATTCATTTGTTCCAGCTCTATTTGTTTGTTTTAATTATTTTTCTTTTCTTTCTTTCATTTTTTTTTTGGCCATGGGGCTTGCAGGATCTTAGTTCCCCGACTAGGGATTGAACCTGGGTCCTTGGCAGTGAAAGCATGGAGTCCTAACCACTGGACCGCCAGGGAATTCCCTCCAGCTCTATTTGTTGTAATGACTATTCTTTCTCTATTCAATTGTCTTTGTAACTTTCTCAAAAATCATTTGACCATACACACGTAAGTCTATTTCTGGCCTCTCTGATCTGTTGCATTGATCAATAGGCCTATCTTTTCTCCACTCCCACCCTGTCCTGAGTGTGGTAGCTTTACAGTAAGTCTGGAAATTAGGTAGTGAGACTCTTTCAACTTTCTTCTTCAAAACTGATTTAGCTATTTTAGTTCCTTTGCAATTCGTACCAAAAAAATCCTTCTGGGAATTTGATTGGCACTGTGTAGTAATAGAATTGTAGCTACATTTTCCAGCTTCATTTGCACTGTGTGTCCATATGACCATGTTCTTGTCAATAAAATGTGAGTGAAAGGAATAGTGAACTTGGGGTCTTAACGACAGTGTGAGCCTCCTCCACACTCTTTCCCTTCCCACCCAGTGGAATCCACAACGTCCTGGTCTCAAATATGCAGGCAGAGATGAGGCCTAGGGGATGACAGAACTATATGAGAGAAGAAACCTGGGTCCCTAAGTGACAAAGTGGAACAGAGCTGAGGATGTTCACTGAGGACTGATAGGACAGAGGGAATTAAACAGTGACCTTCTCTACCTCCCTAAGTTCTCCTTACGGTTTGGGTGTTTTTATAATGGCAGCCTAACTTTGACTAACTATAACCCCTGAATTCTGAAACAATTAAAAAATGAAATAAAAGAATGTGACATTTGGAGGCCAGAAGACTACCTTTATTATTGATAGAACTGATATTAAACAATGCAATTTGGACCTGCTGGCAAGGAGGCTTCACAAAGCTGAGTAACAAGCTAGAGCTGTTTACTGTCCCAGACACAAGGAGCTGGAACTTCATAGGGCTTACCGCTGAGCTCCTGCATTTGCACTGTGACAGCACATGCTTCCTGGGATGGCAGCCTCATCCCAAGAGGGATCGGAGAGGAAGGGGTGGCATTATACCTGCTCCTTTCCTCTCACCCTGCCCCACAAGTCAGCTACTCCCTGGGAGGAGTGTTATCTCAGGGAAACCCCTCTACATGGAAGAAAATATCGGGAAAGGGAAAAAATATTTCTGACCTCTGCCCCATGGACAATCACCTCTTATGACGCTGGGAAAAACTTCTGGTATAATTTCAAACCATTCCAGATTTAAAAACTAAACTACACGAAATTTAGTAGGTATGGAAGCAGGGCAAACTTATTGTCCACATAGACCCTACAGAAAACTGAAATTGCTGTCCTTCAGGGTTGTACTGGAGGAGCTGGATAGTACAGAGTGACATAAAAATAAATCACAGCAATAAATGCTCAGTGATGCAGTCAATGATTACAGCTTTCAGACTAGAATGCTGTGTCCTAAAGCTTCTCACAGCTGTGAAGAGCTCATCTCTGAGGTTGCCCACAGTGTTCTGGTATGCACACATATGAATTTTTATTTTACAAATTAGTATTATTTCATAATGTACAGATACTACTCACATCTTTTTTAACAAAGTAATTCACATCTTTTTTTAACAAAGTAAATTTGGGGCATCTCTTCATATCAGAATATTTACCTCTACCACAATCTTTTTGGTTTTTTAGTTTTTATTAAGAGAAATTTCAAATATACAAAAAAGTAGAGCCACCAAACAAAGACCCCTTGGGTACCTACCCCCTCCTTCACTCCCACAATTATCAACACATGATCCTTCTTTCATCTCTACCTCCACTCCCTCCTCCCACCCCCAAGTCATCCCAGTAGTCATCCCATGTCATCTGTAAACGTTCCAGTGTGCATCTCAAATGAGAGGAACTTTTGTTAAAGATATGACCACAGACTGTTACCACACACATGCAAGCCCCAAGCCAAAACTCAACAATATATATTATCATCAAATATATACTGTTCAAATTTCCCCAGGTGTCCCATGAATACATTCTTTGTGATTCATTGATATCTGAGTCCATCTTTTCTTTAGGTACAAAAAAGACTATTGATCCTCATGGTGCTTTGACCATCTTATTTTCCTGAATGTCCTGTAGAGATTGGCTTCCAATCTCTTTTTACTGTATTTGATATAAGCAGATATAATCATGAGATGACCTTATTGTGTATATGTCACCCAGTGTAGCCTGACATGTTTAGCTACATATTAAAATAGTGTTATTTTGTACTAAATTACTTTCCTTTTCTCTACTTTATATTACTGCTAGGACTAATTATATGTTTTTGAAATTGTGTGTGGGTGGGCATGTTATCTAGGAATTTCATTCCCAGGTAGTTAAATGGGTTCACAAAGTACTAGTTATACAAAGCAGGGGTTGGGAACCACCACCCTGCACAAGCCCCAAGCACTTTGGTAGTTTGAAGGAGTCATTCCAAGGAGGACAAAGGCCATGGGTCTGAGCGAGGAGGAAGAGTGAAGAATGGCTTCTGCACCGTCTGGCCACTGAACCACTTCACTTAGCACACGTGGCAACTCTCCCAGCTCCTCTTCCTCACCAGGCCCAGGTTGATGCCACCTCTGCATCATCCCCTGAAAAAGAGGTGTCAATCTGCCCCTGTGTTATTGAGACCAGAAAAGGAAACACTGGAGGGGTGAGGGGACCCTGAACTCTCTCTCCAGGTGGGGAGACCTGGGCTGACATGGCTCTGCTCTATGGAATCCTCTGGGGTTTGAAGGGTATGCAGGGCACTCAGAGACTGATGTCCCAGAGGGAGATCCCAGGCTTCCTGCTGATGTGGCCGGTGGATGCCCAAGCTTGGAAAAGCACAAATCCCTAACCTTGTGTCTCTCTAGTTGAGTAGTGTGGTTCCTTCTGGTTGCTTCCCTCTTCATCTGTGTGGTTTCTGAGGGACCACAGAACTTTGACATGGTTCTCAAACACCAATTTATGAGAATCACATACTTCCCCATGGTTGATTTGAACAGGACTCAGCTCTCAGTCATTTCTTGTTCCAGATATGGGGGGTAAGAGGAGGGACCTGCTCTCACAGCCTTGTCAGGAACCACTGGGGCTTTCAAAAGCTTCATCTCTCTTCTCTTCATACATCTCAGTAATAATGATAATTTTTTCATTAAAAAACTTTTATTCTAGTATAATATACATACAAAAGTGAACAAATCACATGTGTGCAATCTGAATGAATTTTAATAAACTGAACACACTTGTTTTACCAGCTCCCAGGCCAAGAAACAGAATATGACCAGCACCCCAGAAGCCCCCTTATACCCCTTCCTGTCACCACCACACCCAAGACCTCTAGCACCATAGCTTAGTTTTGCCTGGTTTTGTAATTTATACAAAGAAAACCTTACAGTCCTCTTTAGTATACTTTTTCTCTCTCCACTCTGAGACGACACACTGCCTGTGGTGGGTGGGAGGCCTCTGAGTGAATCCTCATTGCTTCAGTGTGTGAGAAAGCCACAGAAATAACATATAAAAATTACTAACAGATAGTGATGCGCTCTTGTTTTATTTGGAGTGGGTGTGTGGGCATGCACCTTCTGAAATCGCTTTTGTCCCACAGCACGAGTAAGTGAATGGTGGCACATTCTGGGGGAGAGGGGTTAGGCTTTTATACCTGCTCCAAAATGGTCTTTGATCCAGGAACAGATGAGAAGTGTAGGTTGCAGGAGTCTCTCTGTTAGTGTCCTCTGCATTTTGTGGTCATTTCTGTGGCTATGGGCTCTCAGGAACCCCTGTTCTGCAGGGTCCCCAGTGCTGTCACATTTCTTTACTGCAGTCAGGAGCAGGGCTCCTGGGTTCCATGCAACACTGGGAACCCAGGGCCTCCTGGGTGGGACAACAAGCCACAGGGTGGCTGTGCTGGCCCTCCCGCCCAGCCTCCCCAGCTTGGCCACCCCTTCTGAGAGTACAGGTGGCCTCCTGCGGTCTGAGAGTCCAGCTCCTTGGAAACGTGAAGGCCCTTCAGCTGCCCCAGCCAAGCTCCCCTCCCCCAGGCCAGCCCTCATGTGTGACCCAAGCCTGCTTCCAGATGTCAGGAAGTCTTTCACTCTCTACGACCAACCTCCTACCCTTCCTCTGGTGCCCCGTCAGACTCTTATCTCTGCAGGCCCCACTCTGTCGCTTTGGACCTTAGAAAGTTCCTCTCATGTCCCGCCTGCTGTAGGCCCCCAGCTCTGTTGGAGGGGGAAGCAGGGGACTGTTTCCATCTCCCTGGGAGCCAGCCGTGTCGTCCCCCTCCTTCCTCCATCCACCCCTACAGGACGTCACCGCGGAACGGCACCCTTCTCCCCTCGGGGTGGCGGCTTTAATTCCCTATGAAGCGCCGAGAGCCGGCGATCTTCGACTCCCCCAACGCCCTCCCTTCCCAGTTCTGACACTTAGACGCGAGTCGGGCTGGAGGGGAAAAAATCTGCTTTATTTAATAGTCATAGTTCCTGGGGGTGGCTACGGAGGGAGCGAGGGCTGCGCTCCGACGGTGTCGGGGGCCGGCGGGTCTCAGAGCTGGGAGAAGGCGGCCTCGGGGTCGCAGGCGGGGTCGCCGCGGCAGCCGTCTGCATGAAGAGACGCCGGGTCAGGGCCCGCCACGGCCCGCCCCGCCTGGTCCCGGTGTCTCGGTCCCGCCCCGGCTCCAGCCTGACTCACCCGGGCTGCAGCAGATGCCGGCGGCGGCGCAGCGGCCCCCGCTCCCGCACGGCTTTTGGCCCGACTGGCAGGGCGACGGCAGGTAGTTCTCCTCCTGGCAGCGCAGCGTCTCGGCCGTGCCCACGAGGCAGCCCAGCTCGTCCCCGCAGCAGATGCTGGGCCCGAAGCAGCGGCCTTTGCCCCCGGGGCCGCAGGGGAGACACTGGCGGGAGGGCGGGGGTGAGCCGGGGGCGGGGAGGGGCCCGGGCCCGGGAGGGAGAGCCTGCGGGGCGGGGGGCTGAGCCGGCTGAGCAGAGGAGCGCCGGAGGTTCGGGGTCTCCCTGGCGCTCTTTGGCCCCCAGAAGCGGTCGAAGGAGGGGACTCAAAAGCTACTCGGCTGCCTTGGTTCCTAGGCCAGGCGGGGCCGGCGCGGGGTCAGCGCGGGAAAGGGAGCGGCAGGGGCGACCCTGTGGCTGCGGGTTGCCCAGCCTCAAGTGCCGCGGGACTAGGGCTGGGCGCTCACCTTGCGTACGTCGAGGTCCAGCACGGCCCGCTTGCCGCCCAGGGGGCAGTTCTGGATATAGCAGGCGGAGGTCAGCGCCAGGAGGCCGAGCAGGCAGCAGGCGAGGCTGGGGGCGGCCATGGTGCGGGAGGGCTGGGTCCGGGGTCCGGCGGCTGCGCTGTCTCTCTGGCCCGGCTTTTTATGCCCAGGGGCCGCGTAGGCGGAGCAGTGTCTAAGAGGGCCGCCGCATGACCGGTCACAGCAGGCCGCTGCGGTTCAGGCCCTGCGCCCCCGGCGTGCCCCCTCATTTGCAGGGTCCAGGCCGGGTCAAGGTCACCGCATCGGCTAATGGCTAATGGACCTGGCAATGATAGCGAATGCCGAATGCCGCTAGGGGAAGGAAGCAGCTCTGGGAGGGGAGCCAGTGCCGTGGCCTGGGCCCTAGGGTGGGACAGGGTTTGGTGGGGGGTGGGGGGACGCCCTGCAGCCCCCTCCCCCATTCCCAATACCTTGGGGTGGGGGTCAGGCTGGACCCTCGGGCTCCTCCAGGCCAGAAGAAACTCCGGCAGGACTCCCCCTCTGCCCTCTCGGCCAACCACACACGCAGCCTAGCTCCCCTCTACAAAGAAGTCCTCCTCCTCCTGAACACAGATTTCCTGGAACCCCAGCCCCACTCCCCACACCAGCAACCATTTCCCTGCACCCGGAACTGAGATCGGAAAAGATTTTATTTTCTCTCACTTCTAACTGAAATTCAGCCTTTCCTCAGCTGTGAGGTAGACAACAAACCACAGTAGAATTTGCAATACCCGTGGCTTTGTTGCAAATCAAAATGGCAGATGTCCTCCTATCCCATTACGACAGCTATCGCAAATGTCTCTAAACATCAGACTCATCATCACTTTGAAATTATGGCAGTTATTGGACCTGCCACTAGATCTTGTTATCTAATGCTTTAAATAAAGAAGCACATTTGTGACTGTATCTCAAATGTTTTTAATATTTTGATACCTGCTCATAAATATAACTGGTTTCATTTGTAATTCTATGTTTTTAGTTATGCATTTAAAAACAGTGATTTTGGGAGACTTCCCTGGTGGTCCAGTGGTTAAGAATCCGCCTTCCAATGCAGGGAACTAAGATCCCACATGCTGCGGGGCAATGAAGCCTGTGCACTGAAAGTACTGAGCCTGCGGGCCACTACTAGAGAGAGAAACCTGCTCGCCACAACTAGAGATCCAGCATGCCGCATGAAGATCCCACGTGCCGCAACTAAGACCCAACACAGCCAAAAATAAAATTGAAAAACAACTGATTTTTTTTGCATTTTTAATGTACAGTATCTTAAAATGAAAATCATTAAAAATAAAAGAAAGACAGACTGCCTCAGTGGAAAGGGTGTTGATCAGTGTTGTCATGACCAGGGAGGTGCTCAGCATGGATCCTCCTTCAAGAAGGGACTTGCCACCCAGCTGCTGGGAGAGTGGTCATCAGATAGCCTTTGGCTGACAGCCCATCCAAGGCCTGCCTCAGCTACAGAGAGCCGCCTGTCCCAAGGTCATAGTCACATCCTCCCCCGGCGGCCCACATCCAATGACTGGTCCATTTTGGCCTAATGCCGGACAACTCTGAAGGATTATTTCAGCTCAGGACATCCCTGTGGGGTCAATTGAGCCTTGCATGGAAGTTCTCCCTCCGCCTAGCCTTGTTTCCACCTCCTCCCTCCCACAAGTGTGGGTCCCAAGGGCCCTTGGTAATAAGCATCCTGCATGTTAAACTCCATCTCAGTCTGCTCTCTGGGGATCCCGACGTGCAATAGGAAAAAATGAGGTCATTGTCATCCCTGGGAGAGGAGACAGCCTCCTCTGCACTCTTGTTGACCCCCTCAAGGTGGGTGCTGAGGCTGCCAGGCTGAGCAGATCAGGCTGACCTGGATTACCAGTCAGCAGCTGGTCTTGTTTCTCACCCAAATCAGCTCATTGGCATTGCCGGGCTAGAAGGCCAAGGGCTTGACCCTGGAGGCAGCCCCAGAAAGGCCTCCCGCCTGCCCTGTGAGCACAGTGACCTCACCCAAGTTAACACATGCACATAGATTATTTTAGCATAGTGTCCCCCACAGGACAGTTTTCCTTCAGCTGTTCAACAACTGTCATCTGATGATGCACCAGGTCCCAGTACAGATGCTTGGAAACATCAGTGATACAAAGAGACAAAAATCCCAGCCCTCAGGCGCTTATATTCTAGTGGAGGGGGAGAAGCAAGAAACATATTTCAGTGGGTTAGGAAGCAGTAAGTGCTATGGAGGAAAAGGTGGGGCTTGTTGCAGTTTTCCTGAGGTGCTCAGTCTAGGTCTGTTTGTGAAGGTGACATCTGACATTTGAAGGAGGTGAGGAAAGAAGCCATGTGGATATCTGAGGGTGGACTGGTTTTCTATTGCTATGTCATAAGTTACCACAAATTTAGCAGCTTAAAACAACATCTACTTATTACCCCACAGTTTCTGTGGGTCTGGGCACGGCTCAGCTGGGTCCTCTGCTCAGTGTCTCACAGGGCTGCAGTCAAGATATCAGCCAGGCAGCATTCGTTTCTGGAGCCTGGGATATTGTTGGCAGAATGCATTGCCTTGCAGCTGTAGAACTCATGTGATTTGCATCTTCAAGGCCAGCAACAGAGAGAAAGAGTCTTTGGTACTTCAAGTCTCTAAGTGCAGGCAACCCTCTTTTATTTTATTTTATTTTTTTAATAACTTTTTAAACTTTATGTATGTTTTCTTTTTTAAAATGTAAATTTATTTATTTTTGGCTGTGTTGGGTCTTCGTAGCTGTGTGCGGTCTTTCTCTAGTTGCTGCAAGCAAGGGCTACTTTTCGTTGCGGTGCGCAGGCTTCTCATTGCGGTGGCTTCTCTTGTTGTGCAGCACGGGCTCTAGGTGAGTGGGCTTCAGTAGCTGTGGCACGCGGGCTCAGTAGTTGTGGCTCTCAGGCTCTAGAGTGCAGGCTCAGTAGTTGTGGTGCATGGGCTTAGTTTCTCCGCGGCATGTGGTATTTTCCCAGACCAGGGCTTGAATCCATGTCCCCTGCATTGGCAGGCGAATTCTTAACCACTGCGCCACCAGGAAAGTCCCCAACCCTCTTTTAAAAGGGCTCACCTAATTAGGCCAGGTCCACCAGGGTCATCTTCTAACTCAAAATCAAAGTGATTAATTTGGATAATTGGGCCCTTAATTACATCTGCAAAATCCCTTCATCTTTAGCTTACAGTATAATCATGGGAGTGATCCCCCAACACTTTTGCCATATTCTTCTATTGGTTAGAAGAAAGTTACAGGTCCTACCCACATGCAACTGGAGGAGATTACACAAAGGTATGGATACCAGGGGTGGGAATCACAAGACTATTTTAGAATTCTGGAGGGACACTATTCTAGGCAGGAGAAAGAGCAAGTGCAAAGGTCCTGAGGTGGGAATGTTTGACATGTTCAAGGAATAGCAAGGAAGCCAGTGGGACTGGAGCAGAGTGACCGAGTCCTGAGGTCAGAATGGTCACATGGGACTGGGTCACATAGGCCCAAATGAAATGGGGAACCAGAGCAGAGGCATGATGTGATTGGGTTTACATGTTATTAGCACAACTTTGGATATCTTGTTGTGAAAAGGCTGTGGGAAAAAGGTGGAAGCAGGGAAGAGGAGGCTACTGCAGCAATGCCTGCGAGGAATGACAATGGGCTGGACCAAGGTGGTGGGCAGAAGTGACCCATTTCTGGGTATATTTAGAAGGAAGTGCCAGTTGAGGTTTGCTTATGGGTTGGATATGGGTGGGAGAGAAAAAGAGGAGTCAAAGACAACTCCAAGGCTTTTGGCCTCACAAGTGGGAAGAAAGGAGCTGCCATCAGCTGGGATGGGGACCCTGAGGGTGGCTCAGATCGGGGTTGGGAAGGGCAGGAGCTCAGTGTGGACATATGACATTTGAGGTGTGCATCACATATCCAAGGAGACTGTGAGCAGGCATTTGGGTTTTAGAGTCTGGAGTTCAGGAGAGAGGGCTGGGCTGCAGATATGTAAATGTGGACATCATCAGTGCCAATATGTAAAGGCACAGACCTGAAGGAGGTCACTTAGGGGGAGTGAATTGAACCCTGAGTAAGGTCAGAGAAAACAAGAGTATGAAGACGGGATTTCAAGGAGGAGGAAATGATCAGTTGTGCCAAATGCTGCTTGACATAAAAGTTGAAATTCTTTATTTAAACAATTTCAATAAGGTATAATTTATATGGCATAAAATTCACCCATTGTAAGAGCACAGTTTGATGATTTTTAGTAAACAGTTGTGCAACCATCAGCACAATCCAATTGTAGGACGCTTCCATCCTAGGAAAAGTCCTTCGTGCTTGTCCGCCATTACTCCTTGTTCCCATCGTCAGCCCCAGGAAACCACTGATATAGATTCACCTTTTCTAGAAAGTTCCTATAAATGGAACCACACACAGTACGTAATCTTTTGTGTCTTGTTTCTTTCACTTGCCATAGTGCTGTTGAGGTTCATCCAAGTGATTATGTGTCAGCAGTTTGTTCCTCTGTATTGCTGAGAAGTAGTCCATGGATGGACCACATTTTGTTTATCCATTCATCAGTTGATGGACATTGTTTCTAGTTTTGGCTATTACAATAATCTTGCTATGAATATTTATGTACAAGTCTTTGCATGGGCATATGCTTCATTTCTCTTGGTTAGTTACCGAGGAATAGAATTGCTGGGTCCTATAGTAAGTGTTCGATGAACTATTTAAGAGGTGAGCAGTGGGCTTCCCTGGTGGCGCAGAGGTTACGAATCCGCCTGCTACTGCAGGGGACACAGGTTCAAGCCCTGGTCCGGGAAGATTCCACATGCCGTGGAGCAACTAAGCCCATGCACCACAACTACTGAGCCTGCGCTCTAGAGCCCGCGAGCCACAACTACTGAGCCCATGTGCCACAACTACTGAAGCCTGCATGCCTAGAGCCTGTGCTCTGCAACAAAAGAAGCAATTGCAATGAGAAGCCCATGCACCGCAATGAAGAGTAGCCCCCACTCGCTGCAACTAAAGAAAGCCCGTGTGCAACAATGAAGACCAAATGCAGACAGAAATAAATAAATTAATTAAAAAAAAAAAGAGGTGAGCAGTATCACCTCCACCTAAGTGGAAGTGCTGCCTGATGGTCCTGGTGCAGAGCCAGTCAAAGCCCACATGAAGTGGTCCCCCAGCAGCAGCTGGATGGAGAGTAGGGCTGAGAGAATTTTGGTGCATAATGGTGTCCCACACAACCTTGATCTTCAATGCTGCAGCTTCCTTCTCTATTCTTATGTCAGAGTGACTGAGTACTGTTAATGGGAATCTCACAGCTACAAAGAGTGAGCAGTTTCTAATTTCAACTAGTCTCTCAGTACTGTTCACGAATTATTTTCCTTTGTTGAGTCAGCTATTTTTTCCCACACCACTGCCTATGTGGAGACAGTCCCACACACTGATTGTAGATTCAGAAAACAATCTAACCCCAGGTTAGATGTGATACGCATTAGATTAGATTGTTTTCTCTGAGCTGATACCGTAACTCCATCTTCAATAGGCTGTTCTGGTGTTCTCCAAGGCCAGCTGCTTCTGATGAATAGGTGCATGGTAAGACCAGGAAAATCCACTGCCCTCTTTCTTTTCCTATAAAGGGAGCTCTTTGGTCAAAAGCAATTTGGTGGAATATCCATCATGCTGTATTTCAGTGTGTCTATAAATGTTGGTGCTAGCAGTGACTGGCTGAGCCCCAGGGGATGGTGCCCAACTTGGTCTCTGCTGTTGGTGGGTTAGATTCTCAGTGGTGCTGGTAGCCAGGTCAGCCTTCGCGGTTGAGCCCACGCACAGTCTCAACCCCCGCCACCATGACCACTTTGTTCATGAGTCCACTGAGCAAGAATTGGGGTGGATGGGATAGAGGATGTCTGACATGCACAAGTCACCTTGTTCACCTGATTCCTGACAGCCACCTCTGCAGTAGGTCCCTTTGGTGAGATTCAACAGATATTCCACAAATATTCTCCAACTTCAGATCCATTCTGAGAGGTCCATCCACATACTTTTCCACAGGCCTCCACGTTACCAACCTCCCATCATATTCCTTCTAAGTCCCAAGTCCCTTATCATGCAGCCAAAACATTAGCTACTTATCTGTCCCTAAGGCTCTCTCTAGCTCCAGGTTAAGTGGTTGTGATGTAATTTATCAAGTACAGCCAATTGGAGAAAATTCATCTCCTTACTGTCTTTCAGGGCCACTTAAGCAAGACAGCAACACTGTAGCCATCTGCCACCTGGACATGAGCTGTCTGAAAACTGGACTTCATTTTTTCCTCTTTGGTCAACTGGACATATAAGACTCCCCATGAGATCACATGTATGGGCTGGGGAGGGAACATGAGCTCAGGAAGAGTCCATCTGTCCATGAAGCTAATCTGACCCACAGCTGACCACACACCGTGAATGAGCCTGGCCAAGAACAGAAGAATCATCCATAAGACTTAGGGACTCATGAGCAGTAATAAGTATTTATTGTTTCAGGCCAATAATGTTTGGGTGGTTTGTGTACAGAATAAGCTAACTGATAATCCCTGGAGTCTCAGCATCAGGTAGTCTCCGACAAGGAGCTAGTGACTTGTCAGAAAGGGTCATAGCTTTGTTCTAAAACCCTAGGGACTTCTGATGTGAGACCCCACTGGGGCTTGCCACAGGCTTCCCCAGCATTCTGGTCACCCGTGGGCATCTTGAGCATGGGGGGTCGGCTGGGTCCTAAGGCCTAAAAGGCAGAGCTGCCTGCCTTACAGCTGGATCTCCTGTGGTGTCCTCTTGCCCTGGATGACCTCAAAGCCCACAGCCCTTCTGGTTCTGCTAAATGGGTCAGAGTAGTACATTCAAATGTGGCCAATGTGGATTCCAGTATCTGGAGGTCCACTGTTCAATGCATCTCTTTTTCAGGGATAAAGGGCTCAAGGTATAGCAACTTGTCCATTGTTTTTTTAGGGGTAGAAAGACATCTGTTTTGCTGTTACTATAAGAGCAACACACTTATCTACATAGGAGAGGGTATTCATATGATGCGCTCTCTGTTTTCTTGGCCAACAAATTTATGCAGTCATTTCTAGCTATGTCACCTTGTCTCATGATGGGAAATATTTCTCCTTCACTTTTACTTATCAGAGTAAAATTTGCATAAAGTGCATAAATCTTAAATGTGCAGCTCAGTGGATTCTTACCCGTTTATACTTTGTAAAACACTACAATGATCAGCACCCTAGAAGACTCCCACATGCTCTCTCCTAGTCAGTATCCTCTCAGAGACGACCTCTACTCTAATGCGTATCACAATAGATTAGTTTTGCCTGTTTTTGAACTTCATATAGATGTAATTATATATCTGGCTTACTTTGCTCTATATACTCTCATTGAGGTTCATCCATGCATATGCAATAATGCATGTAGCAGTGGTTTGATTCTTTTTCATTGCTGAGTAGTATTCAGTTGTAAGAATATACTAACATATTTATCTATTATTCTGTTGATGGACTTTTGGATTATTTTCAGTTGTTAGCTATTGTGAATAAAGCTTCTGTGAACATTCTCCTACATGCGCAAACACAAACATCACTTCTCTTGGGTATATACCTACAAGTGGAATTGCTAGATTCAAGAAATTTTTTACGTTTAGCTTTTCCTATCAGCACAGTGTGGAAATTCTCTTTCACTTTTGACAGGATATCCCAACATGGCCCAGGCCACTGCATTTCTAGAAACTTCATTGACATGCAAGCCTTTGTATTTTCATGAGATTTATCTCCTGCCCTCTAACACACATACATTTTATAAAGGTATGATGTTACTTCCTGATACCTACATCCTACTTACCTCCTGACTACCACAAGCTTTGGCTCTGATCACTGGACCACAGTGGAACTCTGGGTCCCTGGGGATTAGTCTACGTTCTAGGAAGGTCTTGGTATTTTTTCCCCACTCCAGTTACACAGGTCACAGGTCTCCTTGGCAAATGCCAGGAGGAAGATCTATAGTACAAATATGTAACGTTATTGCAGGGTTCTTCCTTCATCTGGTCTTTCCTTCATCCAAGTGGCTCTGGGTCTGTAACCAAAACAGAGGTCTGGCAACTGGATAAAGGACTAGGATGCTATGTTGTGGTGGCTTAGGTTAGGCCCTTATTCACCACAGATAGAGTACTTTTGGTCATATAGAACAAGTGGGACCTCAATGGGCTTCCTGATTATCTCAGTCCTTAGGAGACTCATGACCACTTAGTGCCTCCCAAAGATCCCTGTGGATCAAACCATTTTTATTACCCAGCATATATACTCAACAAAGGGTTTGTAGTCAAAATCTAAAATAAATGCCTACAGGGAATTCCCTGGCAGTCCAGTGGTTAGGACTAAGCATTTTCACTGCTGAGGGCCTGGGTTTAAATCCCTGATCAGGGAACGAAGATCCCACAAGCCGTGTGGCCTGGCCAGAAAAAAAAAGACACATGAACCAGAAAAAAAAAAAAACAAACACGAAAAAAGCTATACAATTGTCCAATAAGAATGAAAAGGTACTTATCCCATTGGTTATTGGGGAAATTAAAATTAAAACCATCATGAGATATGCACCCACTGGAATAGCTAAAATTAAAAAAGGCTGGTATTCGCATAGCACAGGGAGATCAGCTCAGTGGTTTGTGACCACCTAGAGGGGTGGGGTAGGGAGGGTGGGAGGGAGACGCAAGAGGGAGGAGATATGGGGATATATGTATATGTATAGTTGATTCACTTTGTTATATAGCAGAAACTAACACACGATTGTAAAGCAATTATACTCCAATAAAGATGTTAAAAAAACAAAAAAGGCTGGTATTACCAAGGGAATATAGAACAATGGGAACCTTCATACACTGCTGGAAGGAGTGTAAGTTGGTACAACTACTTGGGAAACCTGGTTCGCAGTATTACGCAAGCTGCACATGTACATACCATGTGGTCCCACAATTATGCTCCAGAAATACATACATGTGAGCGAGCATCAAAAGACATGTCCAAGAATGTTTACCATAGTGGCACTATTTGTAATAGCCCCCCCTGGATACAACCCAAATGTCCATCACCAGTAAAATGGAATAAGTAAAGTTATACAACAGAATACCATAAAGCAATGAAAAATGCAGAAACTACTATTACATATGAAAACATCTCACAGACTTTATGTCAAATGAAAGAATGTGTATGAATAGAAATGTATGATTTCATTTATATAAGGTTCAAAAAGAGGCATACTCAATCTACTGAGCTGGAAGTAAGAGGAGAGTGGCCACTAGCAGTAGGTAGTGATTGGGAAGGGCATGAGAGGTGCTTCTATTTCTTGATCTGATGTTGACTTCACAGTATGTTTACTTTGTGAAAATTAGGTAAATACTGAAGATTTGTGCACTTTTATGTATGTATGTTATACTTTAATTTAAAAGTTTAAGGGACTTCCCTGGCAGTCCAGAAGTTAAGACTTGGAGCTTCCACTGCAGGGGGCGTGGGTTCGATCCCTGGTTGGGGATCTAAGGGATCTGCTGCGCAGTGCAGCCAAAAAACAAACAAACAAATAAATAACAGTTTTAAATAAAAAAAGTTTCTTGTTCTGCAGAAGATGGAACAAGCATACTCCACCTGGTCTCTCTCGTTGAATGTAAGTATAAATTTTGGACACAGAGTGGCTACATGAGGACTCTGAAATGTACATGGTAGCAGGCACATAAGTAGACTAGCATTCAAAGTTCCCAGAACTGGCGGTGGGTTTATTATTTTTCTCCTCTAGTATTGCCTAGCTAGAACTCAAAGAGTGCATCAGACGTTGAAAAGAAATTATTCCAAGAGAATTTCTCCTCTCTTCCTGATCTGAGGAGTGGAAGGTATCTCCTAAAGCTCAGAGAGAGTAATTTCCCCTTTTTCTACCCCTCCCATCCCCCCTTATCACAGTGCAGCCACCAGGCAATGCTGCTATGGCCACAGAAATGGTGGCAAAGGTGGCAGCAAAGCAAAAGCAGTGACATCCAGACAGGCACCCAAACCTCTGAGGGAGGGAAATGCTTCCTCTCTGACCAAAGAGCATGGGGTCACTCTCCATTGCTTTTCATCTTTCTCTATCTTTCTACCACTTGGCTCTGGACACAGATATAGTCACATGAAGGGTGTGGCCTAACAGGGAATGTAAAACTCCAGCTTTCTGACCAGAGGACCAGGAAGGAAGGCCCTTAGAAGCTGGAAAGTATCAGGGAGACTGTTGAGAGTGAAGAGAGCAAATGCGTAAAGTTGGGTATGAACTCCTGAGCCCATCTTCAAGCTGCATAAGCAGATCTGACGCTATACACTACACCACAGGCTTTAGAATTCAGCTAGACCATAGTGCAAATTTGAGACCGGTCACTGAGTGGCACACGTGAGGGTCTGATCCAAATAGCATTGCAAATGCTTTGAAAACTGAACAAACATTAGAACCACAGCCCACAAAAGGCAGGTCAGAAATTGTGACCTGAACCTAACCCAGTCAACTGTTTGCTAAAACAAACAAACAAACAAATTCTTAGGATTGAAACTAGACCTAGAGTCTCATCATAATATTAAAAACATCAAGATAGGAACTTCCCTGGTGGTCCAGTGGTAAAGAATCTGCCTTCCAATGCAGGGGACGCGGGTTCAATCCCCGGTCGGTCGGGGAACTAAGATCCCACATGCCTGGGGCAACTAAGCCCGCATGCCACAACTTCTGAGCTCATATGCCTCAATGAGAGAGCCGGTGTCCCGCAACTACAGAGCCCACACGTTCTGGAGCACGCATGCCGCAACTAGAGAGAAACCCATGCACCGCAATGCAACAAAGAGCCTGCACACCACAACAAAAGACCCCACATGCCTCAACGAAGATCGCACATGCTGCAACTAAGACCCGACTCAGCCAAATAAATAAATAAATAAATAAATAAAGTAAATGATGATAACAAAGCATTAAAAAAAATCAAGATACAATCCAAAATTATTTGGCTTATGAAGAATCAAGAAAATCTTGACTGACAAAGGAAAAGACAATCAACAGATACCAACAATGAAATGACATAAATGCTGGAATTATCAGAAGAAGACACTAAAACAGCTGTTATAACCATGTTCTATGAAATAAAGGTGAAATCACTTGAAATGAATGGAAAGATAGTCTCAGCAAAGAAATAGAAGACATAAAGGAGAAGGAAATAGAAAATTTAGAACTGAAAAACACAGTAACAACAACAAAACCCTATGGGCTCATGTATGATCAGGCCACCCAAGATGGCTGTTCTCTTGCTTTCTGTATATCCCCTGTTTGACCAGTCCCTGCTTCACCTACACACTACTCACATGATTGACCTTCCCTTTTAATCATAGAGCCTAATCTGTAAATGCCTACATACTTGCCTCTAGCCCCAGCTACTGATTGTTCTAATCTTTAGATCAGAACATCTACACCATGATAGCTTCTCAAAGGGGCAGTGAGGGGCATGCTGCTCTGCTGGTTTCCCTGGTAACTGATGAGCCAACCTGATGTCAATTCCCCCCTCCTCTCCCCTGCGTAGTGAAGACTGCTGCCATGTCCTGCCCACCATCTGCCACACACGGTGGGGTGTCACTTCAGGGCTTTGCTTCAGACATGTAAGATCCCTCTATCCATTAAACCATTGATGTCTCTGTCACTGACTCCGGGCTCTTTCTTCAGTCTTGAGGCTGGGCAAGTACAGGGCTTGCTGGCCTGCAGGGTGCAGCCCAACAACTCAGTAACAGAATGGAGATAGCAGAGGAATAAGTAAATAAGCTTGAAGATAGAGCAACAGAAATTATATAATCTGAACAACAGAGAGAAAACAGATTTTTAAAAATGTTTATAGAGCCTCAGGGACCTGTGGTATAATCTGAAGAGATTAGCATTTGTTTCATCAGAGTCCCAGAAGGAGAGGAGAAGAAGCATGAAGCAGAAGAAAATATTTGAAGAAATAATAGCTGAAAATTTCCTAAATTTAGTGAAGGACATAAACTCACATATTCAAGAATTTCAGTGAAACTCAAATAGGATCATCTCAAAGAAATTCATGCCCAGACAAGTCATAACAATAGTGCTGAATACTAAATGCAAGCAAAAAATTTTGAAAGCTGCCAAAGAAAAACAATCTATTACTTAATTGGGGAAAAAATTACATGACCGTGGATTTCTCATCAGAAACTATGGAGGCCAGAAGGAGGTACAGCTTTTTAAAGTACTGAAACAAAAGAGCTGTTAACTCTGAATTGTATTCCAGTTAAAATATCATTCAGGAGTCAAGAAAAAAGAAAGATATTCTCAGTGAAGGAAAACCAAGAGAATGCATTACCTGCTCTAAAATAATTGCTAAAGGACATTTTGCAGATAGCGAAAATGATACCAAAGGGAAAATCGGAACATTAGGATTGAAGGAAAAGCCACAGTATAACATTGTCTAATGGAGTTCTAACGTATGTAGATGTAATAACAAGACAACTACAATATAAAGGAGGGTAAAGGGACATTTACTGTAGTAAGGTTTCCACTTGAAGTGGTAAAATGTTGATTCTAAGACAACTGTGAAAAATTATTAAGTAATCCCTAGAGTGAACAGTAAAGGAAACAATATAAAGATATAAGCAAATCACAATAGACTAATTAAAATGAAATATGAAAAAAAATCCAAATAACTCAAAGAAGGCAGAAGTGGGGAAATGGTAGCCCTAAATCCAAAATATCAAAAAATGCATTAAATGTAAATGGTTTAAGCACACCAATTAAAAGACAAAGATTTTCAGAATGGATTTTAAAAAACCATGCCCCAACTATATGCTTTCTACAAGAAACTCACTCGAAATATAATGATTTATGTAGATGAAAAGTAAATGGATGGACTTCTGGATTTATCTCTGATTTGTAAAGAGCTAGGAAATATCACTCCCATCCTCACAACAATAAAACTGTTGAATAAACTGAAAATTAATGACTTTTCTTAGATCCATCAGAGACTTGAGGTCACAGGGCAAACTGCCACCTTAAAAATTAGAAAGACTCATGAATATAGATAATCAGAGCCAAAATCAGCTTATTGGGGGGCAGAAGCCCCTGAAGCCAGCAATTTTTAGGAACACTCAAATGGTAGTTGACTAATCCTAGAGGTGGAGTATGGACTAGTGATAGAAGAAATTTTCACATATTGAGGTATGGGGAAGTCATTTTGGCTTACAAATGATTTAACTTGAACTTTATGTTAACTAGAACAGCCTGTTTTGTGGCCTGTCAAACATGAATTATACATCTGCTTTAACCATTAGAGAAAAGAATGCATTTAAAAATCAAAACGGAGTAATTGTGGTTCAGGCATTCAAAATGGAGCTGGGTGGCCATTGTGGATATGGTTTCAGACGTTCCAGTACTATTGAGAAGTTGAATTTTCTGAACTGTATCAGACTCAAGGACACCACCAGCCATTCTCAAAACAATATCTGCTAGCAGCTGCCAGCTGCAGCCTTATAAGTCTTGAGACAGGCTGAGACCTGGGACCCTTTGCAGCAGTGCTGCAATGCTTGCACCTGGACACACCTCTTCTCAAGCAACAAAATACAAAGAAACAGAAAATAACTGCATGCATGCACAGTTGGGGCAAATTATGGACAAAAAGATACAAAAGACCAAAAAAACCCGTACTGCCACTTTGGAAGAGCCCAGAGCATAAACAGGGTGTTGGGAGCAAAAGCAGGGTACTGAGCATGCCCCCCTGCACACAACACCACCTAGTGGGTGAGCAAAACACCTAAGCCACCCCTCTGGCCTGACCACTGGACACATCCCTACCCTCACCCCATGTAAGGAACAAGCTTGCCCCCACTCAGGGAGCGAGCAAGCAGGGAACCTGTTGTTTGTTCTTGCTACCCCCTGCTATAGCAGGGGTCCCAATAAAGCCTTGCCTGAATTTCTTGTCGAGCCTCTAGTCAGTTTCTATTGATTGGGGAAGGCCAAGAACCCTGGTCGGTATCAGTCTCAAGGTCTCCCCTTGTGAAACTGAGTGGGGCCCTGTGGGACTCTCAGGCACGGAGGCCTTTTTGTTCCCCATTTCTTGGAGGAAAGACTCCAGCCTCCATGACCTTCCCTGAGTTCCAAAGGGCAGACTCGAACAGTTGCTAATCAAGGGAGAAACAGCCAAGAAACCACTTCAGACAAGATTAAGGGAGTGCAAACCCTGCACATACCCTAATCTTGTCAGCAACACCACACTTGAAGTATTGCTATAAAACCCCTCATCAAATCCTCCCAGTTTTTTGAGGCAGGAGCCCACTGTGTCCCCCTTTGCCTAGCAAAGCAGTAAAGCTATCCTTTTCTGCTTCACCCAAAACTCTGTCTCCGAGATTCAATTTGGCACCAGTGTACAGTGAAGCTGAGCTATCACTTGTAACTATGCAACAATTTCAGACCCCAAGCAATCCTTGCTTAACAAGCACCCTTACTTCTTGCCAGCTCCAATCCTAATTCTTGACAAACAATTTATGTAATTTCATCTTTGTAAGCCTCCCCCATTTTATAGTCCAGCGGAACACAAGTGCTTCTTGAATCTGTGTCTCCTGGGCTATAGTCTTCAGTTTGGCTCAAATAAAACTCTTCTATTCTTTTTATAGATTGGTTATTAATTATTTCTGTCCACACCAACTTGAGAGTTAACTCCTAAGTGACCAGTCTTAGGAAAGACCCTTAGAGTTCTGTTGGTTTTGCCTTCAGGAAAGCCATCAATTCTCAAAGTGAAGATTGGAGAAAAATCCTGTAAAGATTTTGAAATACACCCAGAGCACTGTATATAACAAAGGCCTGCCCTCAAGGGAAACTACTTTATCAAAGCCTTATCTGACCTGCGGGAAGAACAATTAGACACTTCCAGCCCCCTATAGCCTTCCTGCCTCAGTTAAGGGGAGGAAAAAAAGAAAGGCTAAAATAGGCTTCTGAAGATCACAGCCTAGGGATATACGCCCATTAAAAAAACAACAAAAACCTGAGATTAAATCATAAGACTGTAGAATGCCTCTCTTCTCCACACTTTACCACTACATCAATAGGGCTCCAGTATAATACAGTGGATTACAATTGATGGAGAAAGCTGCAAGACACCAACTCTATGTAAGAAGAAATCCTTAAAGAAAAGCAAAGATAGCAGGGGAGAAAAGCAAAACAAAACATTGAACCTAGAGAAAACATATGCCCTGGGAAACTACAGCTACAGCAAAGATCTACACACAGCCCAGATTCTAACCAGATTAACATAAAAAACCTCATACTAAAAGCCTGGTTACCTCCGTTTCTATTACCAGACATATTATGTCCAGCTTTCAAAAGTAAATGGATAGAAAAGGATTTGACATGAAAACATAAAAGAAAGCTGGAGTGGCTAAATCAGTATCAAAGTAGATTTCAGAGCAAAGAAAATTACCAGGGATAAAGAAATTCATTATATAATGATAAAGTGGTTAATTCATCAGGAAGACAACAATTCTAAATGTGTATGTGGGACTTCTTTGGTGGCGCAGTGGTTAAGAATCCACCTGCCAATGCAGGGGACACAGGTTCAAGACCTGGTCTGAGAAGATCCTACAAGCTATGAAGCAGCTAAGCCTGTGTGCCACAACTACTGAGCCTGCACTCTAGAGCCCGCGAGCCACACTACTGAGCCCATGAACCACAACTACTAAAGCCTGCGTGCCTAGAGCCTGTGCTCCGCAACAAGAGAAGCCACTGCAATGAGAAGCCCATGCACCACAATGAAGAGTAGCCCCCGCTCGCCACAACTAGAGAAAGCCCGAGCACAGCAACGAAGACCCAACACAGCCATAAATAAATAAATAAATTTATTTATTTAAAAAAAAAATGTGTATGTGCCAAGCAACAGAGTTTCAAAATACTGTAACAGGGAAGAGCAAATTCTGACTCCGTGTTGGTTCTGTTTCTTTTAATTTAACCTTTGCTTTTCATTGCTTTTGTTATTGTTATAATCACTGTCTATAGATGTAAGCATACATAATGGCCTGCCACAGGGACCCTGCGTCTGCCTGACTGTTAAAATAAAAGGCCTTTGTTCAGCTCACAGAGAGACATTCTGACCCTGCCCACCTGTGAATGGCTGCAGAAAAGAAGAAATTAACTCATCCCCTCCCTGATGTAGGCAGAGCGAGGAGATTTTGCAAGACAAATGGCCTTTTTACTTTACTTTCTCACTTCCTCCCCATCTCTGTTTCTATAAAAGAAACTGACATCCAGACCCTGATAAGATGAGTTTTTTTGGGTACACTAGTCTGCCATCTTCTCAGTCTGCCAGGTTTCCGAATAAAGTCACTATTCCTTGCCTCAGCACCCCTTCTCCCGATTCACTGGCCTGTTGTTTGGTGAGCAGAGTGAGCCTGGACTTGGTAACAATTTGGCGAGCCAACCAGGAGCCTTGCTGCTCGTGGCTAGCAGGCCCTGGTCAGGGAATATTTGGGCAGCCCTAGCAGCTGCTGGGACAATTTGTCCTGAGGATCTTCCCTTCATAATTCCCTGAAGCGTCATTGGCTACCCCAGTGCTTGGCAGTTGAAATAAGGAAACGACAAACTTCTGAAAGTTGAAGGCCTCGATTTTGTAGGGTGAGTCTCTCAGGTGTGCACACTGGGAACATGTTCCCCCCTCAATTTGGGCTTTTCCTTTATGGGACAAGCCAATTTGTTTGATTGGGGACCTTGCTGGAGAGGGAATTGTTGTTGGACTCTACCTAATTTGGGAACCGGTTAGTTGGTGTTGGTTTTGGTTTTGGTTTTGTGTGCATCGATGTTGGAATTTGTTTGGGCCTTTTGTGTTGGAATTTGTTTGTATCTTTTATGTTTTGGTGTTATCAAACTTATAAAAATGGGAAATACTCCATCTATCCCGAAGGAGAGCCCTTTGGGGAGTGTATTAGATAAATGGGCAAAACATAGCTGTGAGCCTATAACTAAGAAAGACATGATATACTATTGTAATAGGGTGTGGACCCAATATATGTTAGGATCAGAAGAGCAATGGCCCCGAATGGCTCACTCAATTATTATACAATCTCGCAATTAGAGGTGTTTTGCAAAAGAGCAGGGAAAAGAGATGAGATTCCATATGTAGAAGCATTTATGCTACTGCACCAGGAGGAAAAGGAGTCAGAGGACTGCCACCTTATGGTGCAGTGGTCTGAAAGGAAAACCAAGGGGGGAACCTATTCTACAAGGGGAAGAGGGAGAAAATGAGAGTGGGTACATGTTACTTCAAAATTTAACCCCCCCCACCCCGGCATATCCAGCTCCCCCACTGGCTGAGCAGGCCGCACCAGCAGTTGTTCCAACTGCCCCTCCATGCCGCCAACATAGTCACTCCTTTTACTGCCTCCTGTTTCCCCTATCCAAGGGGATCGAATAGAAGTTTCTATGTTAACTCCTGGAGCACAGGGACCTGGCTTAGTATCACCATCTAAGACCCTACAGGGCACCCAATTTGGACTGGGAGCCACTTCTTCTGCAGGGCAATTTCCCTTGTGCTGGTATCCTGCAAAAGGCCAGTGGACTCCCTTGGACTTGAGGCATCCAATTCTAATTTCCCCACAGGAGCCCTGGGTAACTTTCACAGTGGGGAACAAGTTGATTGACTTTCTAATAGATACTGCTCCCCAAACCCTCCCTATTTATCTTGAGAAGTATTAAACAAAGGGGAAACAAAGTCATCCTAGGAGAAACTTGCCTGTATTGAGATGCAAATGTCCTATCTGGTCCTCTCAGGAACCCTCATCTCTGTCATCTTTTTAAAATGCAAATTTTGGGGGCTCCCCTGGTGGTGCAGTGGTTAAGAATCCGCCTGCCAATGCAGGAGACACGGGTTTGAGCCCTGGCCTGGGAAGATCCCACATCCTGCCGAGAAACTAAGCCCATGAGCCACAACTACTGAGCCCGTGTGCCACAACTACTGAAGCCCATGCACCTAGAGCCTGTGCTGCACAACAAGAGAAGCCACCGCCATGAGAAGCCCGTGCACCACAATGAAGAGTAGCCCCTGCTCACCACAACCAGAGAAAAGCCCGTGCACAGCAATGAAGACACAACGCAGCCAAAAATAAAATAAATAAAATGTAAATTTTGAAAAGAGGGTAAAGTAATTTAGAAATTGACTCGTCAAAGGTAAATAGAAATCCTAAGTGTCTTTTCTATAAATATTTAGCCATCTAGACAAGTGAGCTTGATTTTTTCCATCTGCCAAAAACCTAATTTTAATCCAACCTCTTTTGTAAACTGATGGGTTTTACAGTGCTGTACCCAACTCAGGGCTGAAACGAGAACTATGAGGTCTCTCTGTTTGTGTGTTTGTATGTATCTTTGTCTTTGGATAACATTGCTGAGGTTATTTGTGGATGAGCTCTGTGTTTTTTTCCTGCAAAAAGCTTTATTGTTTCCATTTGGTCCAAGGCTTGGGAGAAGGCTCCAGGATGGTTAAGAAGTTGCCTACTGGCTGCAGAGGGGGGCTTCAGGTAGAGGCCCTGACACCAGAGGGGGTCCTCAAAGGCCGCTGGGCTCCAGAGGCTCCTAGTCATGCTTGAGCATGAGCCTCTCAAAAGAGGTACTCGCCCAGCCCATCCTGGGGACCAGCCAGCCTGCAGAGGTTGGTCAGGTGGTCACCCATCTTCTTGATGAGTTTCACCTCCTTATCTAGGAAGTGGCTGGATGAGCTCTGTTTAACTGGCTTAAAGAAAAGTAAGTGCTTACAAACCAAACAATTCTAAACACAAGAGAAATTGAGATAAATGAGTTTCAGGTTCATGTGAACTGGAAAATAGTATTAAATTAATGTTTTTGTTGATCTAATTAATATAGACATGTCTTTAGGGTCATCAACATTAAGTATAATACTTTCACTGCACCTAGGTTTAATAGAAGTTAAATGAAATCTTGTTATACCTGTTGCAAATTTGTCAGCAAGAAAAATAACTTGATATGATGAAACCTTAAAGTAAATGTAGGGCTTCCCTGGTGGCGCGGTGGATGAGAGTCCGCCTGCCGATGCAGGGGACGCGGGTTCGTGCCCTGGTCTGGGAGGATCCCATATGCCGCGGAGCGGCTGGGCCTGTGAGCCATGGCCGCTGAGCCTGCGCGTCTGGAGCCTGTGCTCCGCAACGGGAGAGGCCACGACGGTGAGAGGCCCACATACCGCAAAAAAAAAAAAAAAAAAAAAGTAAATGTAAATGAGATAAGAGCCCTAGGTAAACTCTATATGAATAATAATGTTCTGAAGATTATCTAAAATAGTCTCTCCAGATTTTGGTAACTATTACTTGCCTCTTGGTTTTCACTAGAAATTAAGATTTTTAAGAGTTGGGGATTTTAATTTAAATATATAATTAAAGCTACTGAAAATAATAAAACATTTCAGTATAGTAGAATGTGTGCTTCCAGATAAGAAGGTATGAGGGATGGAATTACATTTTACTGAGAAAGTTTTATACATGGTCAGGATTAACTAAATTTAGATTGAATTTAACTAAATAAATGCATTTTGTTAAGTAAGCTAATACAAGACTGGAATTTGATCTCTCTGTTAGAAGTGCTCCTTTTTGATAACAGATTGTATGAGTTTCTGTGCCCTTAGGTGATCCGTATTTACTTTCTTTTAATTGTTTTGTGACTTTGGTTAAATGAATCAGTATTGTTTCACAGTGACCTATGATCCTGTTTTGTTTTAAAGCGTTTTTGATATTTTTAACAAAATTCCCAAATATCAAAATCTGACAAAAGTTTTTAAGCCTCCAGATGACTCTGGGTTACTTGGAAAGAACATCCCTGAGACATCTCAGAGAGGAATGTCAAACTAAGTTTATTTGGTATGTTAAATTACTTCAAAAACATTGTCAAGTGATTGCAGATGAACCTTAGTTTACAGTGTATGGATAAATGTTATTAATATAGATATTCCAAAATTTATATGGAATCCTTAACATCTGATATGTCCTGATATGTTATCAATCATAATCCCAGTTATTCTAAAATGTTATATGTCACACAAATATCCAAGTTTCCTGCTAATTGCATTGTACACAAATCTTTAGATTGGAACCAAGATGGCCGAGTAGAAGGATATGCTCTCACTCCCTCTTGCAAGAACACCAGAATCACAACTAGCTGCTGGACAATCATCGACAGGAAGACACTGAAACTCACAAAAAAGATACCCCACATCCAAAGACAAAGGAGAAGACAAAATGAGTCGGTAGGAGGGGCACAATCACAGTAAAATCAAATACCATAACTGGTGGGTGGGTGACTCACAGACTGGAGAACACTTATACCACAGAAGTCAACCCACTGGAGTGAAGATTCTGAGCCCCACGTCAGGCTTCCCAACCTGGGGGTCCAGCAACGGGAGGAGGAATTCCTAGAGAATCAAACTTTGAAGCCTACTGGAATTTGATTGCAGGACTTTGACAGAAGTGGGGGAAACAGAGATTCCACTCTTGGAGGGCACACACAAAGTAGTGTGGGCATCGGGACCCAGGGGAAGGAGCAGTGACCCCAGGGGAGACCAAACCAGACCTACCTGCTAGTGTTGGAGGGTCTCCTGCAGAGGCAGGGGGTGGCTGTGGATCACCATGAGGACAAGGACACTGGCAGCAGAAGTTCTAGGAAGTACTCCTTGGCGTGAGCCCCCCCAGAGTCCGCCATAGCCCCACCAAAGAGCCCAGGTAGGGTCCAATGTTGGGATACCTCAGGCCAAACAACCAACAGGGAGGGAACCCAGCCCCACCCATCAGCAGTCAAGCGGATTAAAGTTTTACTGAGCTCCACCCACCAAAGCAAGCTCTACTGAGCTCTACCCACCACCAGTCCCTCCCATCAGGAAAAGTGCATAAGCCTCTTAGATAGCCTCATCCACCAGAGGGCAGACAGCAGAAGCAAGAAGAACTACAATCCTGCAGCCTGTGGAACAAAAACCACATTCACAGAAAAACAGACAAGATGAAAAGGCAGCGGTCTATATACCAGATGAAGGAAAAAGATAAAACCCCAGAAAAACAACTAAATGAAGTGAAGATAGGCAACCTTCCAGGAAAAGAATTCAGAATAATGATGATCCAGGACCTCAGGAAAACAATGGAGGCAAAGATCGAGAAGATGCAAGAAATGTTTAACAAAGACCTAGAAGAATTAAAGAACAAACTAACAGAGATGAACAACACAATAACTGAAATGAAAACGACACCAGAAGGAATCAATAGCAGAACAACTGAGGAAGAAGAAAGGATAAGTGACCTGGAAGACAGAATGGTGGAATTCACTGCTGTGGAACAGAATAAAGAAAAAAGAATGAAAAGAAATGAAGACAGCCTAAGAGACCTCTGGAACAACACTCGCATTATAGGGGTACCAGAAGTAGAAGAGAGAGAGGACGGACCCAAGAAAATATTTGAAGAGATTATAGTCGAAAACTTTCCCAACATAGGAAAGGAAATAGCCACCAAGTCCAGGAAGCACAGAGAGTCCCATAAGGATAAACCCAAGGAGAAACACATCGAGACACACAGTAATCAAATTGGCAAAAATTAAAGACAAAGAAAAATTATTGAAAGCAGCAAGGGAAAAACAACCAATAACATACAAGGGAACTCCCATAAGGTTAACAGCTGATTTCTCAGCAGAAACTCTACAAGCCAGAAGGGAGTGGCATGACATACTTAAAGTGATGACAGGGAAGAACCTACAACCAAGATTACTCTACCCAGCAAGGATCTCATTTAGATTCGATTGAGAAATCAAAAGCTTTACAGACAAGCAAAAGGTAAGAGAATTTAGCACGACCAAACCAGCTCTACAACAAATGCTAAAGGAACTTCTCTAAGTGGGAAACAAAAGAGAAGAAAGAACTTACAGAAACAAACCCAAAACAATTAAGAAAGTGGTAATAGGAACATAAATATCGATAATTATTCTAAACGTGAATGGATAAATGCTCCAACCAAAAGACACGGCTTGCTGAATGGATACAAAAACAAGACCCATATATATGCTGTCTACAAGAGACCCACTTCAGACCTAGGGACACATTCAGACTGAAAGTGAGGGGATGGAAAAACATATTCCATGCAAATGGAAATCAAAAGAAAGCTGGAGCAGCAATACTAATACCAGATAAAACAGACTTTAAAATAAAGAATGTTACAAGAGACAAGGAAGGACACTACATAATGATCAGGGGATCAATACAAGAAGAAGATATAACAATTATAAATATATATGCACCCAACATAGGTGCACCTCAATACATAAGGCAACCGCTAACCGCTATAAAAGAGGAAACCGACAGAAACACAATAATAGTGGGGGACTTTAACACCTCACTTACACCAAGGGACAGATCATACAAAATGAAAATAAATAAGGAAACAGAAGCTTTAAATGACACAATAGACCAGATAGATTTAATTGGTATTTATAGGACATTCCATCCAAAAACAGCAAATTACACTTTCTTCTCAAGTGCGCATGGAACATTCTCCAGGATAGATCACATCTTGGGTCACAAATCAAGCCTCAGTAAATTTAAGAAAATTGCAATCATATCAAGCATCTTTTCTGACCACAATGCTATGAGATTAGAAATGAATTACAGGGGAAAAAACGTAAAAAACACAAACACATGGAGGCTAACCACTACGTTACTAAATAACCAAGAGATCACTGAAGAAATCAAAAAGGAAATAAAAAAATACCTAGAGAAAAATGACAATGAAAACACGACAATGAAAACCTATGGGATGCAGCAAAAGCAGTTCTAAGAGGGAAGTTTATAGCTATACAAGCCTACCTCAAGAAACAAGAAAAATCTCAAATAAACAATCTAACCTTACACCTAAAGGAACTAGAGAAAGAAGAACCAAAAAACTCCAGTTAGCAGAAGGAAAGAAATCATAAAGATCAGAGCAGAAATAAATGAAATAGAAAGAAAGAAAACAATTGCAAAGATCAATAAAACTAAAACCTGGTTCTTTGAGAAGATAAACAAAATTGATAAACCATTAGCCAGACTCCTGAAGAAAAAGAGGGAGAGGACTCAAATCAATAAAATTAGAAATGAAAAAGGAGAAGTTACAACAGACACCACAGAAATACAAAGCATCCTAAGAGACTACTACAAGCAACTCTATGCCAATAAAATGGACAACTGGGAAGAAATGGACAAATTCCTAGAAAGGTATAACCTTCCAAGACTGAACCAGGAAGAAATAGAAAATATGATCAGACCAATCACAAGTAATGAAGTGGAAACTGTGATTAAAAATCTTCCAACAAACCAAAGTCCAGGACCAGATGGCTTCACAAGTGAATTCTATCAAACATTTAGAGAAGAGCTAACACCATCCTTCGCAAACTCTTCCAAAAAATTGTGGAGGAAGGAATACTCCCAAATTCATTCTATGAGACCACCATCACCCTGATACCAAAACCAGATGAAGATACTACAAAAAAAGAAAATTACAGACAAATATCACTGATGAATATAGATGCAAAAATCCTCAACAAAATACTAGCAAACAGAATCCAACAACACATTAAAAGGATCATACACCATGATGAAGTGGGATTTATCCCAGGTATGCAAGGATTCTTCAATATACGCAAATCAATCAACGTGATACACCATATTAACAAATTGAAGAATAAAAACCATATGATCATCTCAATAGATGCAGAAAAAGCTTTTGACAAAATTCAACATCCATTTATTATAAAAATTCTCCAGAAAGTGGGCATAGAGGGAACTTACCTCAACATAATAAAGGCCATATACAACAAACCCACAGCAAACATCATTCTCAATGGTGAAAAACTGAAAGCATTTCCTCTAAGATCAGGAACAAGACAAGGATGTCCACTCTCGCCACTATTATTCAACATAGTTTTGGAAGTCCTAGCCATGGCAATCAGAGAAGAAAAAGAAATAAAAGGAATCCAATTTGGAAAAGAAGAAGTAAAACTGTCACTGTTTGCAGAAGACATGATACTATACATGGAGAATCCTAAAGATGCCACCAGAAAACTACTAGAGCTAATCAATGAATTTGGTAAAGTTGCAGGATACAAAATTAATGCACAGAAATCTCTTGCACTACTAATACACTAATGATGAAAAATCTGAAAGAGAAGTTAAGGAAACACTCCCATTTACCACTGCAACAAAAAGAATAAAATACCTAGGAATAAACGTACCTAAGGAGAAAAAAAGACCTGTATGCAGAAAACTATAAGACACTGATGAAAGAAATTAAAGATGATACCAACAGATGAAGAGATATACCGTGTTCTTGGATTGGAAGAATCAATATTGTGAAAATGACTATACTACCCAAAGCAATCTACAGATTCAATGCAATCCCTATCAAATTACCAATGGCATTTTTTACAGAACTAGAACAAAAAAAATCTTAAAATTTGTATGGAGACAAAAAAGACCCCGAATAGCCAAAGCAGTCTTGAGGGAAAAAAACAGAGCTAGAGGAATCAGGCTCCCTGACTTCAGACTATACTACAAAGCTACAGTAATCAAGACAGTATGGTACTGGCCCCAAAACAGAAATATAGATCAATGGAACAGGATAGAAAGTCCAGAGATAAACCCACGCATCTATGGTCAACTAATCTATGACAAAGGATGCAAGGATATACAATGGAGAAAACACAGTCTCTTCAATAAGTGGTGCTGGGACAACTGGACAGCTACATGTAAATGAATGAAATTAGAACACTCCCTAACACCATACACAAAAATAAACTCAAAATGGATCAGAGACCTAAATGTAAGACTGGACGCTATAAAACTCAGAGGAAAACATAGGAAGAACACTCTTTGACATAAATCACAGACAGATCTTCTTTGATCCACCTCCTAGAGTAATGGAAATAAAAAGAAAAATAAACAAATGGGACCTAGTGAAACTTCAAAGCTTTTGCAAAGCAAAGGAAACTATAAACAAGGCGAAAGGACAACTCTCAGAATGGGAGAAAATATTTGCAAATGAATCAATGGACAAAGGAATAATCTCCAAAATATATAAACAGCTCATGCAGCTCAATATTAAAAAAACAAACAGCCCAATCAAAAAATGGGCAGAAGGCCTAAACAGACATTTCTCCAAAGAAGACATAGATGGCCAAGAAGCACATGAAAAGCTGCTCAACATCACTAATTATTAGAGAAATGCAAATCAAAACTACAATGAGGTATCACCTCACATCAGTTAGAATGGGCATCATCAGAAAATCTACAAACAACAAATGCTGCAGAGGGTGTGGAGAAAAGGGAATCCTCTTGCACAGTTGGTGGGAATGTAAAGTGATACAGCCACTATGGAGAACAGTATGGAGGTTCCTTAAAAAACTAAAAATCGACACACGGCCCGCCGCCGCCATCTTGAACTGCTGTGAGGTGCTCAGCGTGTCTGCACGTGGCTCTGCACATGCGTCTGCACATGGCCCTTGAATCTACAGTGTTTGCTGAAGCCAGTTCGCACTAGGAACTCCAGTGTGAAGGGCTGGGCGCGAGGCCTCTGCACGCAGCCCCCTATGAGCAAGTGCATCTAGACCAAGCACAAAGGAAAAAGAAAAAGATACATCAGAAATACATCTGCATGTGGAACAACTCCTACAGAACACCCACTGAACACTGGCAGAAGTCCTCAGACCTCCCAAAAGGCAAGAAACTCCCCCACGTACCTGGGTAGGGCAAAAGAAAAAAGAGACAAAAGAATAGGGAGGGGACCTGCACCAGTGGGAGGGAGCTGTGAAGGAGGAAAGGTTTCCACACACTAGGAAGCCCCTTCGCAGGCGGAGACTGCGGGTGGCGGAGAGGGGAAGCTTCAGAGCCGCGGAGGAGAGCGCAGCAACAGGGGTGCAGAGGGCAAAGTGGAGAGATTCCCGCACAGAGGATCGGTGCCGACCGGGACTCACCAGCCTGAGAGGCTTGTCTGCTCACCCGCCAGGACGGGTGGGGGCTGGGAGCTGAGGCTCGGGCTTTGGTAGGATCGTAGGGAGAGGACTGGCAGCGCGAACACAGCCTGAAGGGGTTAGTGCACCACGGCTAGCCGGGCGGGAGTCCGGGGAAAAGTCTGGACCTGCTGAAGACGCAAGAGACTTTTTCTTCCCTCTTCGTTTCCTGGTGCGCGAGGAGAGGGGATTAAGAGCGCTGCTTAAAGGAGGTCCAGAGACGGTCTCGAGCCGCGGCTATCAGCACGGACCCCAGAGATGGGCATGAGACGCTAAGGCCGCTGCTGCTGCCACCAAGAAGTCTGTGTGCGAGCACAGGTCACTCTCCACAACTCTCCTCCCGGGAGCCTGTGCAGCACGCCACTGCCAGGGTCCCGGGATCCAGGGACAACTTCCCTGGGAGAACACACGGCGCGCCTCAGGATGGTGCAATGTCATGCTGGCCTCTGCCGCCGCAGGCTCGCCCCGCACTCCGTGCCCCTCCCTCCCCCCAGGCCTGAGGGAGCCAGAACCCCCGAATCAGCTGCTCCTTTAACCCCGTCCTGTCTGAGCGAAGAACAGACACTCTCCGGCGACCTATATGCAGAGGCAGGGCCAAATCCAAAGCTGAACTCCAGAAGCTGTGCGAACAAAGAAGAGAAAGGGAAATCTCTCCCAGCAGCCTCAGGAGCAGCGGATTAAATCTCCACAATTAACTTGATGTACCCTGCATTGGTGGAAAACCTAAATAGACAACGAATCATCCCAAATTGAGGAGGTGGACTTTGAGAGCAAGATATATTTTTTCCCCTTTTCCTCGTTTTGTGAGTGTGTATGTGTATGCTTCTGTGTGAGATTTCGTCTGTATAGCTTTGCTTTCACCATTTGTCCTAGGGTTCTGTCCATCCGTTTTTGTTTTTCTTTTACTTAAAATTTTTTGTCTTAATAATTATTTTTTATTTTAATAACTTTATCTTACTTTATTTTATCCTCTTTCTTTCTTTCTTCTTTTTCTCCCTTTTATTCTGAGCCATGTGGATGAAAGGCTCTTGGTGCTCCAGCCAGGAGTCAGTGTTGTGCCTCTGAGGTGGGAGAGCCAACTTCAGGACACTGGTCCACAAGAGACATCCCAGCTCCACGTAATATCATACGGCGAAAATCTCCCAGAGATCTCCATCTCAACACCAACACCCAGCTTCACTCAAGGACCAGCAAGCTACAGTGCTGGACACCCTATGCCAAACAACTAGCAAGACAGGAACACAACCCCACCCATTAGCAAAGAGGCTGCCTAAAATCATAATAAGGCCACAGACACCCCAAAACACACCACCAGACGTGGACCTGCCCACCAGAAAGACAAGATCCAGCCTCATCCACCAGAACACAGGCACTAGTCCCCTCCACCAGGAAGCCTACACAACCCACTGAAGCAACTTTAGCCACTGGGGACAGACACCAAAAACAACGGGAACTACGAACATGCAGCCTGCAAAAAGGAGACCCCAAACACAGTAAGATAAGCAAAATGAGAAAACAGAAAAACACACAGCAGATGAAGGAGCAAGATAAAAACCCACCAGACCTAACAAATGAAGAGGAAATAGGCAGTCTACCTGAAAAAGAATTCAGAATAATGATAGTAAAGATGATCCAAAATCTTGGAAATAGAATAGAGAAAATGAAAGAAACATTTAACAAGGACCTAGAAGAGCTAAAGAGGAAACAAGCAATGATGAACAACACAATAAATGAAATTAAAAATATTCTAGAAGGGATCAATAGCAGAATAACTGAGGCAGAAGAACAGGTAAGTGACCTGGAAGATAAATAGTGGAAATAACTACTGCAGAGCAGAATAAAGAAAAAAGAATGAAAAGAACCGAGGACAGTATCAGAGACTTCTGGGACAACACTAAACGCACCAACATTCGAATTATAGGGGTTCCAGAAGAAGAAGAGAAAAAGAAAGGGACTGAGAAAATATTTGAAGAGATTATAGTTGAAAACTTCCCTAATATGGGAAAGGAAATAGTTATCAAGTCCAGGAAGCACAGAGAGTCCCATACAGGATAAATCCAAGGAGAAACACGCCAAGACACATACTAATCAAACTGTCAAAAATTAAATACAAGGAAAACATATTAAAAGCAGCAAGGGAAAAGCAACAAATAATACACAAGGCAATCCCCATAAGGTTAACAGCTGATCTTTCAGCAGAAACTCTGCAAGCCAGAAGACACTGGCAGGACATATTTAAAGTGATGAAAGGGAAGAACCTCCAACAAAGATTACTGTACTGAGCAAGGATCTCATTCAGATTTGATGGAGAAATTAAAACCTTTACAGACAAGCAAGAGTTAAGAGAATTCAGCACCACTAAACCAGCTTTACAACAAACGCTAAAGGAACTTCTCTAGGCAAGAAACACAAGAGAAGGAAAAGACCTACAATAACAAATGCAAAACAATTAAGAAAATGGGAATAGGAACATACATATCGATAATTACCTTAAATGTAAATGGATTAAATGCTCCCACCAAAAGACATAGACTGGCTGAATGGATACAAAAACAAGACCCATATATATGCTGTCTACAAGAGACCCACTTCAGACCTAGAGACACATACAGACTGAAAGTGAGGGCATGGAAAAAGATATTCCATGCAAATGGAAATCAAAAGAAAGTTGGAGTAGCAATTCTCATATAAGACAAAATAGACTTTAAAATAAAGACTATTACAAGAGACAAAGAAGGACACTACATAATGATCAAGGGGTCGATCCAAGAAGAAGATATAACAATTGTAAATATTTAGGCACCCAACATAGGAGCACCTCAATACATAAGGCAAATACTAACAGCCATAAAAGGGGAAATCGACAGTAACACATTCATAGTAGGGGACTTTAACACCCCACTTTCACCAATGGACAGATCATCCAAAATGAAAATAGATTAAGGAAACACAAGCTTTAAATGATACATTAAACGAGATGAACTTAATTGATATTTATAGGACATTCCATCCAAAAACAACAGAATACACATTTTTCTCAAGTGCTCATGGAACATTCTCCAGGATAGATCATATCTTGGGTCACAAATCAAGCCTTGGTAAATTTAAGAAAATTGAAATTGTATCAAGTATCTTTTCTGACCACAATGCTATGAGACTAGATATCCATTACAGGAAAAGATCTGTAAAAAATACAAACACATGGAGGCTAAACAATACATTACTTAATAACGAAGTGATCACTGAAGAAATCAAAGAGGAAATCAAAAAATACCTAGAAACAAATGACAATGGAGCCACGATGACCCAAAATCTATGGGATGCAGCAAAAGCAGTTCTAAGAGGGAAGTTTATAGCAATACAATCCTACCTTAAGAAACAGGAAACATCTCGAATAAACAACCTAACCTTGCACCTAAAGCAATTAGAGAAAGAAGAACAAAGAAACCCCAAAGTTAGCAGAAGGAAAGAAATCATAACGATCAGATCAGAAATAAAAAGAAATGAAGGAAATGATAGCAAAAATCAATAAAACTAAAAGCTGGTTCTTTGAGAAGATAAACAAAATTGATAAACCATTAGCCAGACTCATCAGGAAAAAAAGGGAGAAGACTCAAATCAACAGAATTAGAAATGAAAAAGGAAAAGTAACAACTGACACTTCAGAAATACAAAAGATCATGAGAGATTACTACAAGCAACTCTATGCCAATAAAATGGAAAACCTGGAAGAAATGGAAAAATTCTTAGAAATGCACAACCTGCCAAGACCAAATCAGGAAGAATTAGAAAATATGAACAGACCAATCACAAGCACTGAAATTGAAGCTGAGATTAAAAATCTTCCAACAAACAAAAGCCCAGGACCAGATGGCTCCACAGGCGAATTCTATCAAACATTTAGGGAAGAGCTAACACCTATCCTTCTCAAACTCTTCCAAAATATAGCAGAAGGAGGGACACTCCCAAACTCATTCTACAAGGCCATCATCACCCTGATACCAAAACCAGACAAAGATGTCACAAAGAAAGAAAACTACGGGCCAATATCACTGATGAATATAGATGCAAAAATCCTCAACAAAATACTAGCAAACAGAATCCAGCAGCACATTAAAAGGATCATACACCATGATCAAGTGGGGTTTATTCCAGGAATGCAAGGATTCTTCAATATACGCAAATCA
Organism: Grampus griseus; assembly: GCF_964374135.1. NCBI lineage: Eukaryota > Metazoa > Chordata > Mammalia > Artiodactyla > Delphinidae > Grampus > Grampus griseus. Next base: position 59,453,550 of record NC_139008.1, read on the forward strand.
ATCAACGTGATTCACTATATTCACAAATTGAAGGAGAAAAACCATATGATCATCTCAATAGATGCAGAGAACACTTTTGACAAAATTCAACACCCAATTATGATAAAAACCCTGCAGAAAGTAGGCATAGAGGGAGCTTTCCTCAACATAATAAAGGCCATATATGACAAACCCACAGCCAACATCGTCCTCAATGGTGAAAAACTGAAACCATTTCCACTAAGATCAGGAACAAGACAAGGTTGCCCACTCTCACCACTATTATTCAACATTGTTTTGGAAGTTTTAGCCACAGCAATCAGAGAAGAAAAAGAAATAAAAGGAATCCAAATCCAAAAAGAAGAAGTAAAGCTGCCACTGTTTGCAGATGACATGATACTATACATAGAGTATCCTAAAGATGCTACTAGAAAACTACTAGAGCTCATCAATGAATTTGGTAAAGTAGCAGGATACAAAATTAATGCACAGAAATCTCTGGCATTCCTATACACTAATGATGAAAAATCTGAAAGTGAAATTAAGAAAACACTCCCATTTACCACTGCAACAAAAAGAATAAAATATCTAGGAATAAACCTACCTAAGGAGACAAAAGACCTGTATGCAGAAAATTATAAAACACTGATGAAAGAAATTAAAGATTATACAAATAGATGGAGAGATATACCAAGTTCTTGGATTGGAAGAATCAACATTGTGAAAATGACTCTACCACCCAAAGCAATCTACAGATTCAATGCAATCCTATCAAATTACCACTGGCATTTTTCACAGAACTAGAACAAAAAATTTCACAATTTGTATGGAAACACAAAAGACCCCGAATAGCCAAAGCAATCTTGAGAACGAAAAATGGAGATGGAGGAATCAGGCTCCCTGACTTCAGACTATACTACAAGGCTACAGTAATCAAGACAGTATGGTACTGGCACAAAAACAGAAAGATAGATCAATGGAACAGGATAGAAAGCCCAGAGATAAACCCACACACTTATGGTCACCTTATCTTTGATAAAGGAGGCAGGAATGTACAGTGGAGAAAGGACAGCCTCTTCAATAAGTAGTGCTGGGAAAACTGGACAGGTACATCTAGAAGTATGAGATTAGAATACTCCCTAACACCATACACAAAAATAAGCTCAAAATGGATTAAAGACCTAAATGTAAGGCCAGAAACTATCAAACTCTTAGAGGAAAGCACAGGCAGAACACTCTATGACATAAATCACAGCAAGATCCTTTTTGACCCACCTCCTAGAGAAATGGAAATAAAAACAAAAATAAACAAATGGGACCTAATGAAACTTCAAAGCTTTTGCACAGCAAAGGAAACCATAAACAAGACCAAAAGACAACCCTCAGAATGGGTGAAAATATTTGCAAATGAAGCAACTGATAAAGGATTAATCTCCAAAATTTACAAGCTCAATATCAAAAAAACAAACAACCCAATCCAAAAATGGGCAGAAGACCTAAATAGACATTTCTCCAAAGAAGATATACAGATTGCCAACAAACACTTGAAAGAATGCTCAACATCATTAATAATTAGAGAAATGCAAATCAAAACTACAATGAGATATCATCTCACACCAGTCAGAATGGCCATCATCAAAAAATCTAGAAACAATAAATTCTGGAGAGGGTGTGGAGAAAAGGGAACACTCTTGCACTGCTGGTGGGAATGTAAATTGATACAGCCACTATGGAGAACAGTATGGAGGTTCCTTAAAAAACTACAAATAGAACTACCATACGACCCAGCAATCCCACTACTGGGCATATACCCTGAGAAAACCATAATTCAAAAAGAGTCATGTACCAAAATGTTCATTGCAGCTCTATTTACAATAGCCAGGAGATGGAAGCAACCTAAGTGTCCATCATCGGATGAATGGATAAAGAAGATGTGGCACATATATACAATGGAATACTACTCAGCCATAAAAAGAAATGAAATTGAGTTATTTGTAGTGAGGTGGATGGAGCTAGAGTCTGTCATACAGAGTGAAGTAAGTCAGAAAGGGAAAAACAAATACTGTAGGCTAACACATATATATGGAATCTAGGGGAAAAAAAAAGGTCATGAAGAACCTAGGGGTAAGATGGGAATGGAGAAGCAGACCTGCTAGAGAATGGACTTGAGGATGTGGGGAGGGGGAAGGGTAGGCTGTGACAAAGTGAGAGAGTGGCGTGGACATATATACACTACCAAACGTAGAATAGATAGCTGGTGGGAAGCAGCCGCATAGCACAGGGAGATCAGCTAGGTGCTTTGTGATCACCTGGGGGGGGGTGGGATGGGGAGGGTAGGAGGGAGGCAGATGCAAGAGGGAGGAGATGTGGGAACATGTGTATATGTATGACTGATTCACTTTGTTATAAAGCAGAAACTAACACACCATTGTGAAGCAATTATACTCCAATAAAGATGTTAAAAAAGAAAAAAAAAAGAAAATTAAGTTAAACAAGCCCCTAATTATAGACTACAGACCATAGGAAAAACAATGAAAAGGATAACAATGAACCCCAAGTCTTTGGAATACAGCCAAACTCAGAAAAAATGCATATAATCTCAATAATGTTTAGTATTAAAGAAGAAAGACTAAAAAACAAGGAATTCAGGATCTAAAGAAATTATAAAAGAACAACAATAATAAAATAAGAGAATGTGGAAAGAGGGAATTTATTATTGTGTGGCTGGACCACACTGACTCTATTTTGTCGGCTCCATCTTAGGTCCATGGTCTTCCCCCCTGAGCATGTGCATTTCTAACAAATTCCTAGATGCTGCTGAGGCTCCTGTTTGGGGCCACACTTTGAGAATCATTGACTTCAAGGCCAGAGAGAGAGAGGACCTGAGGCTGAAGGTCAAGTGGCTGCAGCTGTGAGGAGAGTGGGTGCAGAGACTAGGAACCATGCAGGCCCTGATGACATGATTTACCTTTTTGAGTTCTTTTCACTATCAATCCATCTACCTGCCAACTCCCTCTAAAGCCAGATAACCTCACCTACTTCAAAAGGGATTTAAGTATCATTAGTTGTAATGAGATTTTATACTAATAAGACTTTATTGCTACCTATAAAATATATACTCTGTTGGTATGCTACCATGCAGTCTGTCCTAAATGAGAGGAACCCAACTTTGCCTGACAGAATAAATGGACGCAATACATTTTGTAAAAAAAAAACCACCAAAAACTAAACATCGAATTACCATATGACCCAGCAATCCCACTACTGGGCATATAACCAGAGAAAACCATAATTCAAAAAGACACATGCGGGCTTCCCTGGTGGCGCAGTGGTTGAGAGTCCGCCTGCTGATGCAGGGGACGCAGGTTCGTGCCCTGGTCCAGGACGATCCCACATGCCGCGGAACGGCTGGGCCCGTGAGCCACGGCCGCTGAGCCTGCGTGTCCAGAGCCTGTGCTCCGCAACGGGAGAGGCCACAACAGTGAGGGGCCCACATACCGCAAAAAACAAATAAACAAACAAACAAACAAAAAGACACATGCACCCCAATGTTCATTGCAGCACTATTTACAACAGCCAGGTCATGGAAGCAACCTAAATGCCCATCAACAGACAAATGGATAAATAAGTTCTGGTACATATATACAATGGAATATTACTCAGCCATAAAAAGGAACGAAAGTGGGTCATTTGTAGAGATGTGGATGGATCTAGAGACTGTCATACAGAGTGAAGTAAGTCAGAAAGAGAAAAACAAATAGTGTATATTAATGCATATATGTGGAACCTAGAAAAATGGTACAGATGAACTGGTTTACAGGGCAGAAAATGAGACACAGATGTAGAGAACAAACGTATGGACACCAAGAGGGGAAAGTGGCTGGGGGGGATGGTGGTGGTGTGATGAATTGGGAGATTGGGATTGACATATATACACTAATATGTATAAAATGGATAACTAATAAGAACCTGCTGTATAAAAAAATAAAGTGAAATTCAAAAATTCAAAAAAAAAAAAAACTAATGGAAAGCCTGATTACTTCATTCAGATCAACAGGAATTAATTACATGGACTGAAGGGACTGGTAAATATGATTTATAACTTTATGACTTTGGGAAATATACTAGCTTTAATCTTAGTTTTTCAGAAAAAAACTTTTCTCTTAGGCTATTACCTACAACAGGTTGATAAAGTATGCCTTTGTAAACAAAGAGAAAACATTTATCTTCTTCTCTCTACCTGGTTGATCCTGCTAGTAGTATATGCTTGTCTCAAAGATTAAGCCATGTATGTCTAAGTATGCATGGCTGGTACAGTGAATCTGCAGATGGCTCATTAAATCAGTTATGGTTCCTTTGGTCACTCATTATTGCAACTGGATTACAACTAGTTATACCAATCATTGTATTAATTTGTTCTTTGTTTCCAGATTGTTTGTGCTTTGTACTTTGTCAATGTTACTAACTGCATTACTTATATCCTATTTTATAAGATTGTTGTCTCTTACAGTACCCAGTGTGAAACAAGGTCTCCAACAAAACTTTTATGGCTAAACATCTTGAGGAAACATCACATTTATAACATAAAATAATTGTAATAATGTGATTCTAAGTATGGGAAGAAGCAACAAGGGAAAATGTCTCCTGGATCATAATTGACAGAGGATCCAGAGAATCTTTAATTATTGATAGGGCCTAATCCAACAATTAGCACCTGGAGTTGCATTTTAAGAATTTTTGCCTGATCTGGGATGAGCCTCCCAGTGCTGTGGGACAAAGTTTGATCATGAAGTGTCTCCCAAATATTGGTCAAATTCCTGACCAAGAGGAGAAGATCTAAGAAATGGAATGTTTCCTGCCATATCAGCCATTAGACTGCAGCCACTCCCTATGGTGAGCCCCGAGGAAACTCAGGATTTGAAAATACAGGATACAGGCCCCAGATAGCTGAGGTGCATATCAAAGGAATGACTTTAGTGAGCCCAGGCTCTTGCATCTTCCCATACATAGAAAAGCACTAAATTCCTTAACTTGAGATGTTGCCTCCTGGGCTTGAAGTCCTCGAAATTCCCGTTGAATAAAACATAACTCTCAACTTTTAGGCTGTGAATATTCTTTAAGTCTACAGGTGTAAAGTAGACACTTTCCAAAGAGGAACAAGAGAAGCAACATTTGGAACACTGGCACTGATGGTGGACATTCCCAGAAAGATCCATTTGACGAGACACAACAAGAAGCAGTTACAACGGTCATCGCCCCTTTTTCCACAAGACTGTGGAATGGACATTGACAGTGGGGAACTGTAACAGGAAAGAGCAAATTCTGACTCCATGTTGGTTCTGTTTCCTTTACTTTAACCTTTGCTTTTCGTTGCTTTTGTTATTATTATAATCACTGTCTATAGCTGTAAGCATACAAAATGGCCTGCCACAGGGAACCCTGCCCCTCTGCCTGACTGTTAAACTAGAAGGCCTTTATTCAGCTCACAGAGAGATATTCTGACCCTGCCCACCTGTGAATGGGCTGCAGAAAAGAAGAAATTAACACATCCCCTTCCCATGTGGGCTGAGGGAGGAGATTTTGCAAGACAAATGGTCTTTTTACTTTACTTCCTCACCTCTCCCTCCTCTCTGTTCTATAAGAGAAACTGGCATCCAGACCCTGATAAGACGTTTTTGGGGTACACTAGTCTGCTATCTTTTCGGTCTGCCAGCTTTCTGAATGAAGATGCTATTCCTTGCCTCAACACCTCGTCTCCCAATTTATTGGCTTGTCGTGCTGCAAGCAGAGCAAGCTTGGACTCAGTAACAATACACGAAGCAAAAACTAACAGAACTAAAAGGAGAAATAGACAAATCCACAATTATAATCAAAGACTTTAATATTCCACTCTCAGTAATTGATAGTAGTAGACAGAAAATCAACAAGGATACAGAACTGAACTCCACCACCAACCAGCTGGATCTAATTGACATTTATACAATACTTCACTCAAAAACAATATACACGTCACTCAAAAACAAAATATACATTCTTTCTTTTTGTTTTTATTCCTGTTGGGATTTTATTTTTAACCATTTAAAAATATTGAAGTATAGTTAAGTTACAATGTTGTGTTAGCTTCAGGTGTACAGCAAAGTGATTCATATATATATATATATATATATATATATATATACACACTTTTTCAGATTTTTACAAGACATTGAATATAGTTCCCTGTGCTATACAGTAGGTCCTTGTTTTTGTTGCTTCTTTTTATTGAAGTATAGTTGATTTACAATGTGTTAATTTCTGCTATACAGCAAAGTGATTCAGTTATCCATATATATACATTCTTTTTTTAATATTCTTTTCCATTATGGTTTATCACAGGATATTGAATACAGTTCTCTGTGCTATATAGTAAGACCTTGTTGTTTATCCATTCTATATATAATAGCTTATATCTGCTAGCCCCAAACTCCCACTCCATCCCTCCTCTAACCCCTTTTCCCTTGGCAACCACAAGTCTGTTCTCTATGTCTGTGAGTCTGTCTCTGTTTCGTAGATAGGGTCATTTGTGTCATAACTTGTTTAAAATATACATTCTTTACAAAAGCACATGGAACACATTGACCAACAGACTATACTGTGGGTTATAAAATAATATCTAATTGATAAAACAATATCACAACTTTAATCAAAATTCCAGCAGGAATTTTTGTAAATACAGACAAGCTGAATCTAAAATTCAAATGGAAAGCAAAGGAACTGGAATAGCCAAAACAATTTGGTAAAAGAAGAATAAAGGTGGAGGAATCATACTACCTGATTTTAAGAATTACCATAAAGTTACGATAATCAAGACACGTAGACCAGGGGGACATAATAGAGAATCTAAATATAGGTCCACACAAATATGGCCAACTGATTTTTTAAAATACTGTATTTTAAAATATTTAAAGACTCACAAAAAGTTGCAAAGAATAATACAGAGATTTAACCTATACCTTTTACACAGCTTCCCTCAAGATCCCCCATTGATAGTGTTTTACATAACCCAAAACCAGGAAACTGACAAAGTCAGTTTATTTATTTATTTATTTATTTATGGCTGCGTTGGGTCTTCGTTGTTGTGCGTGGGCTTTCTCTAGGTGCAGTGAGCGGGGGCTACTCTTCGATGTGGTGCGTGGGCTTCTCATTGTGGTGGATTCTCTTTGTTGCAGAGCATGGGCTCTAGGCATGTGGTCTTCAGCAGTTGTGGCACGTGGGCTCAGTAGTTGTGGCTCGTGGGCTCAGTAGTTGTGGTTCGCGGGCTCTAGAGTGCAGGCTCAGTAGTTGTGGTGCACGGGCTTAGTTGCTCCGTGGCATGTGAGACCTCCTGGTCCAGGGCTCGAACCCATCTCCCCTGCATTGGCAGGCGGATTCTTAACCACTGCGCCACCAGGGAAGTCCCAAGTCAGTTGATTTTTGACAAACGTTCAAAGGCAATTCAAAGGAGAAAAGCTAGTCTTTACAACAAGTGGTTCAAGAACTACTAGGTATCATATGTAAAATAATGAAACTTGACTTAAACTTCACACCTTATACAAATATTAACTGACATGGATTATAGATCTAAATGTAAAACTGAAGACTATCAAACTTTTAGAATAGTAGGAAAAAATGTTTATTACCTGTGATTAGGTAATGAGTCTTAGATATGACACCAAAAGCATGATCCATGAAAGAAAAAAAATCGATAATCTAGGCTTCATCAAAACTAAAAAATTCAAATAAAAATCACAATGAGACACCCACTGGGATCTATCAAAATCAACCAAACAAACAAAAACAGAAACAGAAAATAACGTGTTGGCAAGGATGTAGACAAACGAACCTTTGTGCACTATTGGTGGGAATGTAAAATGGTACAGCTGCCATGGAAAATAGTATGGTGATTCCTCAAAAAATTAAAAATAAAATTCCCATATGATCCAGCAATTCTACTTCGGGGTATATATCCAAAAGAATTGAAAGCATGGTCTTGAGATATTTGTATACCCATGCCCATAGCAACATTATTCACAACAGCCAAAATGTGGAAGCAACCTAAGTGTCCATGGGTGGATGAATGGGTAAACAAAATGTGGTATATACATACAAAGGGATACCATTGTATTTCAATGATCAATGTGACTTTTTTAAAAAGGAAGGAAGGAATTCCCCCGCAGTCCAGTGGTTAGGACTTGGTGCTTTTACTGCTGGGCCTGGGTTCAATCCCTGGTCAGGGAACTAAGATCCCACAAGGTGTGTGGCATGCCCCCCACCCCCCAAAAAAAGGAAATTCTGACACATGATGCAACATGGATAAACCTTGAAGACATCATGCTAAGTGAATAACCCAGTCACAAAAAAGACAAATACTGTATGATTTCACTTATGAGATATCTAGAATAGTCAAATTCATAGAGACAGAAAGTAGAATGGTAGTTGTCAGAGGCTCGAAGGAGGGGGAAATAGGGAGTTGATTTCTTGGGTAGATAATAACATTAAAGTTACTTTGGAAAATGACCTTGTTCTGAAATGATATATGTTTAAATGTTTAGAGATAAAGTGTTGTGATGGCTGCAACTTACTTTCAAATGAGAGACAGAGAGAGGCAGACTGCAAATGTACAGAGAGCAACAGATTTAAGAGACAGAGTGATGTTAGAGGAAACAGACTGAGAGAACTACCTAGGTTCCTGCTGCCTTTCCTTCTTTCATTTCTTTGTAAAAATGTCAAATTTACCAACTTTTGAAGGCCCTGTCACTGTCTTGGTGAGGCTGCCCTCTGCTGGAGGTAGGGGAAGCTGCAGAGTGGATCTTTTCTTCCTCCGGCAATTGATTCCCTATTTTACTGTATTTGGCATGTAATTCTTTTGAGGAATCACCATATTGTTTTAGTTCGTGGTATGAGTTTAAGGCCATTCTGTAGTTTCATTAAAAAATAGCATTTAACATGTATTGAGCACCTACTAAGTCCCAAGCACTGAACTTTAGCTTTACATGAATGTCTCATTTAATTATAATAATCTTATAGGTAGATATCACTATTATTCCTATTTTACTTTTGAGGAAACTGAGGCATAGAGAGACTAAGAAATGTTCCCAAAGACATTGGGAACAAAGTAGTATGAAGGGGAGCTGGGATTCAAACCCAGGCAGATTGCACCAGGTTTGTAACCACTAAGCTACGTAGCCTCTCACCACGCTTTCTCTATTTTTAACTTATTCATATGGATTTCTGGATTGAAGCAGTGAGCAGGAAAATCATGCAAACACTCCCATATCTCTTGGAGATTTTTAATTTCTACTATAAACTCACAAAAGGGTCCCGGAAGCCACAAGTGTGACTCAATCAGCTTAAGTCATCCCCAAATTAGTTTTCTGGAGCAGATATTCTACTTGCAAAGATCATCCAAAAACAAAAACTTAAATTTTGCCAGGTCAGGAAATAACTGAAATACTGGAAATTGTTTGTTATTATTGGCTATATAATTTTATTTTTTTATTGAAGTATAGTTGATTTACAATGTTGTTAGTTTCAGGTGTACAGCAAAGTGATTCATATATATATATGTATATATATATATATATATATACACACACACACATACATACAAATTCTTTTTCATTACAGGTTTTTTACAAGATATTGAATATAGTTCCCTGTGCTATATAGTAGGTCCTTGTTGGTTATTTTATGTAGAGTAGTGTGTACCTGTTAATCCCAAACTCCCAATTTATCTCTCCCCCTGACCTTTCCCCTTTGGTAACCATAAGATTGCTTTCTATGTCTGAGTCTGTTTCCATTCTGTAAATAAGTTCAGTTGCATCATTTTTTTAGATTCCACATATAAGTGATATCATATATTTGTCTTTGTCTGATTTACTTCACCTAGAATGATAATCTGTAGGTACATCCATATTGCTGCAAATGGCATTATTTCATTCTTTTTTATGGCTGAGTAATAGTCCATTGTGTATGTACACCACATCTTCTTTATCCACTCATCTGTTGATGGACACTTAGATCGCTTCCGTGTCTTGGAGATCGTAAATAGTGCTATGAACATTGGGGTGCATGTATCTTTTCTCATTAGAGTTCTCGTCTTTTGCAGATATATGCCCAGGAGTGGGATTGCTGGATCATACGGCAACTATATTTTTAGTTTTTTAAGGAATCTCCATACTGTTCTCCATAGTGGCTACACCAATTTACATTCCCACCAACAGCGTAGGAGGATTCCCTTTTCTCCACACGCTCTCCAGCATTTATTGTTTGTAGACTTTTTTTTTAAATGTGGGGGAATGATGATTTATTGAAGGCCTACTATGGGCCGAGTGATTTATTTGTAGACTTTTTGATGATGGCCATTCTGACCATACGAGGTGATCCCTCATTGTAGTTTTGATTTACATTTCTCTAATAATTAGCAATGCTGAGCATCTTTTCATGTGCCTGTTGGTCTTCTGTATGTCTTCTTTGGAGAAATGTATACTTAAGTTTTCTGCCCATTTTTTGGTGGGGTTGTCTTTTTTTCCGATATTGAGTTGTATGAGCTGTTTGTATATTTTGGAAATTAAGTCTTTGTTGGTCACATCGTTTGCAAATATTTTCTTCCAGTCCATATGTTGTCTGGGAAATTTGTCATTTAAAAAAATTTCCGAAGTGCTGAATGTCACAGGCAGCAATAAAATATTCAGAGGGAAAAAACCATGTGTCTCACACAAAGAAGTGACAATCCTGATAAATGATGATAAAAGAGACGTATATAGAACAGCTGCTTACAAACTGCTGTTTTCAAAAATATGTATTTTAATGACCTTTGCCAAACAATAATTTGAAGATATTTTACATGAAACTCTTCTTGACAAATTAAATTTGTCTACTATTAAAAGTTAGAATTAAACTATGTTTTTAGACAAAATTATATTTGAAAGTATCACATTTTTCAGATTAAAAAACAAGCTAGTGATATGCTGTTTGTTGCTATTGATAATTTTTGCAGAATTTCAGAAAGTGTGAATCCCTGATTGCCAAAATATATGACTGTCTCAAATTTCATTTCGCCTTATTTTAAAGAAGTCCCCACAAAACAATTCTGCCTATCCCATTCTAAATACTGTAAGTTGTGAGAAACAGTGCTTCTAAAAAAATTGGTTTGTACCGGTTATTCATCCATAGCTCTCAGTTCCACAGGAGGCTGGAGGCCTTCCTTGCCAGCTGGCTTCCATTATGACAGTAACATAGGAGTCACTGACAAAAGATTTGTTTTTAAAGCCAGAGGAAGGGCAAATCCACATTTCCCCTCAGCTTCTGGTACTTCTGGCAGCTGCAGCAGCAATGGCGGCGGTTAAGCGTGGCTCCTGGGTTCCTTCCTGCATAGGCACTGCAGTTCCAGCAGCAGCAACGGGTCAGCCAGCACCAGCACTTGCGGGCTTGGCTCTGGCAGTGTCAGGCAAAGGTGCAATAGTCATGGTTGACGTTTATACCTCAGTTATGGGTTTCCCAGACACAAAGTCCCACTCTCAGACCATTTTCTCCCGCATGAGCCAGCATTAAAAAAGAGTGTGAATATAACACTTCCCTCAGCGAGGGAAAATGCCCAAAGAATGGTGGAAGATTATTAGATATCAGTGACCCACAGAGCCACTGTAGAGTACTGGTGAGGGTGGGGCTTATGCAGCTCTGCCTTTCTTTATGTCACGTTATTGGGCCCCATGGCAGTATGGTGTTCTTCCTTACAGGTTCTTGATCTCAAGGCTTTGTAAACTGCACTATGAATTTACCCAGACATGGATGTTCACATTCATGGCTTATGCATTTACCTGCATTGAGGAAATAATCATTGGAGCACCCCTTGGGAGAAATGCCTGTTTGTCTCAGGATTTGGGATTGCAAATATCGCTTCTGATTTCCTATTTGGGAAGGAAAAAGAGTTCCAAGCTTGACTCTTCCTACCAGAATTCAGAATTGCCCTCATTTTAGCAGTTAACTAGGCTTGTTTCCTAGGTATCCATTTCACTTCTGTACTTGCGTCAGGAAAATAAACACAGGGTAAGTTCAGGGGGAAATTTCCCAAAGATTTCAGGGAACACTGTATACACACAGAAAATTTGGAGTATACTGCAAAAATATGGGGAATGAGTTTAGGCTTACTGAGGTCTAGGTGGTCTCCTTGACGGAACAGACTGAGGAGGCACCCGGCACCCATTCATGTGGCAAATACATTCTTTTCTGTCCACTTGGACTACTACTAGCAGTATGCCTTGCCCTGGCAGCAGTGTATCACCACAACCCAGTCTAAGAGGTGAATAACTCTGCACAACCTAATCCTCAAGACCCTGACCACCCAACCCAAGGACACAATGGTGGTCCACTTTGCTGACATCATGCTGCTTTTCCTAGAGAATTGGAAGCGGCAAGAATCCTGCGTGTTTTGGTAAAACACCTATGCTTTTTTTTTCTGGCCATATCGCGAGGCTTGCAGGTGCTTGCGGGATCTTAGTTGCCTGACCAGGGATTGAACCCGTGCCACAGCAGTGAAAGCACCAAGTCCTAACTACTGGACCACCACGGAACTTCCCAAAACACCTATGCTTGATTGGGGACATAAATCCTGGGAAAAAAGTGCTCACTCAACCAAGTTTTTGGGGGTCAGCATACCTCTCCCAACAAGTGAAACACAAATTCCACTTGTCCCCTATCCTCTCTATCCTATTGTGCACAAGGCACAGTAGGCCTCTTCAAATTTTGGTGAAAGCATTTACATTTGGGTATTGTGCTCCAAATGCATTTATTGGGTAGCCCTCAAATCTACTACTAAGTGGGGCCTTGAGCAAGAGAAGATTCTCTCTAGGAGGTACAAGCTCACGTTGTCTGTAGCAGATCCAAACCGTATTTGGAACTTGAGGTAAGAATCAGAAGAGATCCTGGTGTTTCTGAGCAAGACTGCCCATCAGGTTAACTACTAGGGTTCTACTGGAGATTAAGCATTCTTCCATGGGACACCACATAACTCTGCAACCTGGACTGGGTATGATCTGACAGCTTACCTGTGCACCTAGCAGCACCTTACAATCCATTAAATGCAGGTACAGATGGCATTAGGCTTGAATTAACCCTGAAGTTACTAAACTGCCTATTTGTGCCGAAACCAGTAAGATGGCCGTGGGTGGAGAACAAAAATGTTCAAGCTTGGTTTACAGGTAGCTCTGCATGACCTGCTGCCATCAGCAGTGAATGCTAAGGAATTATAGCCCCATGCAGGACACCAGTGAAGGAAAAACAGCCCAAAGACAGAGTTTCAAGAAGGTATGACACTGTCTCCTGTACCTGAAGACAGATGGCTTGTCTGGATCCTGATAGACGAGCAGGGACTTCCCCAAACAGGCTCAATGTCCCATGTGAAAGCTCACCAAAGGCTTCCTCTGCAGGGGACCAGATGGCCCACTCCTCACCATAACAAAGCCCAAGGCTGTGGGCATAAACCATGGCCCACAATGTGTGCCTATTCTCTCACCCTAGAAATTACGCTGAGCACCTGAAATCCAGGACTCCACTGTGCCTGGGCTCAGTGCCAGGGAAGAGAAGAGCTATTACTAGCCTAAGGAGGGAGGCCACTGCTCTCAGGGATGCGATACCCTGATGGGGACTGTGTCCTAGGCACTATGATAACCATGGCCCTTTGCTTTCATCTCTATTACCTGCTTCCTTACCTGAACGTGAGGGATTGCCCATATTCCCTAAAAGGTTTTCATTTCTTGAGGGTCTCAGGTCCTATCTACAACATGGGAATTAGGGAAAGAAGCAAGGATTCTGTTTTGTTTTTTCCTCTGCTGGTATCTAGGCAAAGTTCAGTGAATGGTGGCAAAGGGACATAAGCTCTGGCTCAGAGAAACATGTCTCTTTCTCACCCTGGATGCTCTTGGAGGGCCTGCACCTGAGTAGGGGCTGTGGATCTGTATGCTCACTTATTCAACCTCGTGAACTTTATTTTAATATTTATTTATTTAGGCTGCGCCGGGTCTTAGTTGAGGCCTGCGGGGTCTTTTAGTTGTGGCATGCGGACTCGTAGCTGCGGCATGCATGCAGGATCTAGATTCCCAACCAGTGATTGAACCCGGGCCCCCTCCATTGGGAGCACGGAGTCTTACCCACTGGACCACCAGGCAAGTCCCTAAGCTTGTGAACTTTAATCACAAGTATTTCTGGTTTGCTCCAAGTGCTTGACAAGCCACACTGACCTTATAAACGTCAATCAAGCCTCTGCCAGCACCAATCTGGTGTGTGGTCCAAGGAAGCTGCACTGCCAGGGTAAATGTGGGTCACTGAGGCCAAAGGTGGAGAGGGCCACCAGAAGAAATGGGGTCTTCTTGCCTTCTGTGTCTTGGGCACACCAGACCCTGGCCAGTAAAACTCAGGGTCAAGCAGAAGCGTATCTTTGGCCAATGGCTACTTTGTGGCTCAGTTACTGGGTGATATCTGCTCCTTGCTGGAGCCTGAAAGCCCTAGATCAGGGGTCAACAAACTTTTTCTGTAAAAAGTCATATAGGACTTCCCTGGTGGTCCAGTGGTTAAGACTCTGCACTTCCACTGCAGGAGGCACAGGTCTGATCCCTGGTAGGGGAAGCTCTGCATGCCGCATGGTGCGCCCCCCCAAAAAAAGTCATATAATTGGGGTGGGGCAGCTAAATTAGGAGTTTAGGATTAAAATATACACATTACTATATATAAAACAGATAACCAGCAAGGACCTACTGTACAGCACAGGGAACTATATTATCTTGTAATAACTTATAACGGAAAGGAATCTAAAAAAGAATAGATGTATAACTCAATCACTCTTCCGTACACCTGAAACTAACAAAACATTGTAAATCAACTATATTTCAATTTAAAAAGGCATATAACAATATTTTAGACTTTGCAACTCATAAGGTCTCTGTTGCACCTGCTCATCTCTGCCATTGTAGTATGAGAGCAGTCAATGAATAGCTGTGGCTGTGTTCCAGTACACTTTATTTACAAAAAGAAGCAATAGGCCAGATTTGGCCCAAGGACTGCAATATGCCAACCACTGGACCCTGAGGATACTCAGGAGATGACCTGGCTGCCGAGGGGACTATGCTCCTCTGTGAGATGGAAACTTCTAAGGTCTGGTGCTTTGCTAAGAGTTGTACATGGGTGCAGAACAGGGCACTGTGTGTGTGGAGTTTCTGACCAAGTGGTGGGTGCTGAGGCCCAAAAGTGAAGGCTGCATTGGAATAGGTAGAGCCTCCTCCTTCATAAGAAACAACTGCTTTATTCCAGATCAGGCCCAACCCCCCTACCCCCACGGTCCCTGGGTGGACACTGTCCTTACTGGGCCCTCAGGAGCCCTTGTGCTGCGGCCTGACCACCAGCCCCTCTCTGGTGATGGCCCAATTGTAGCTCTTGGGGGAGTCCAACGCTTCTTCCACCCGCGCCTCCAGGTTCTCTCGGGTGATGAAGTTTTTTACCTCCTCCTATTGGAAGAGAGAAGGCCAACTGAATGGAAGCCCTCAGAACATGCCTGCTAGCCTTTAGCCCACTGAGGGAGGGGCTCCAGCTCTCCTATGGGAAAGATGTCTGCAGCCCAGGTCTTCTCTGAGCACCCCGCTGACCTTCCAGTGGAAGAATATCAGGCAGCTTTGCCACATTCAGTTCTCTTAGACAATCATCCCCTGGACATTTCGGCCAAAACCCGGACACACCAGCTGTGACAATTCACTGGGTGGAATCAGTCTCTCAATATTGCCTAGATCTCTCAACCTCTCTCAAACTGTCCTCCCTCTATTACTTTAACTCAAGCCTCACCCATTCTCGCTGGATCACTTCTAACTGATCTCCCTGCTTTTAAGTCTCACACCTGGCATCCCAGGCCAAAATGTTTAAACCCTTCGGTGACTTTCCCACTCTCACAGCAAAATATAAACTCCTTGGGGAACGTGGGGGCCAGTCTCACAGACAGTGGCTAGCCAAGTGGCTAGCCACGTGAACACTACTGCATTGTCAACTCTCACCTCCGGGTCTTCGCGCCTGACAGACACTCTCCCTGCACGCCTCCTCTTTCAAATCCTCACCTGCTAACCCCGTGTCAAGACTCAAGGCTACTCTCTTCCAACTCTGCCTGTAGCCGCGGCCCCACCTCCCCCACCTGGCTGCGCGCAGGACTCGCGGCACCGGCAGAGTTCGCGGCCTGCAGCCCCACCCTCTGGAGACACGGCCCACCTGCAGCTGCAGCACTTCACGCTCCTTGAGCTGCACCCAAGCCTGCGCCTCTCGGGCCTGCCGGGCCTCCTCCTCCGCCTGCCGCCGCTCCTGCTCCCGCGCCTCCTGCCGCAGCCTGGCCATCCTGGGAGGAGTGAGAGGACGAGGTTGAGCGTGGCTGGGTGTCTCCGGGCCGGCAAGGCGTCCCCGCCCCGCCTCCCGCCCCACTCACCGCAGCTCGCGCAGCCGCTGGTTCTCCGCCTGGTTCCAGGCCATCAGCTCGCGGTGCTCAGCGGCGTCCTCCAGTGCCTTGCGCTCTGCCAAGACACCGGTCCGGGCCTCGTGCACCTTCTTGCGCACCTCGGACACGAACTCCAGCCTGGACGGAGACGCGCCCAAGGTCGGCACTCTCTTCGCCCGCCCGCCCTAACACACACGCCGGACGGCACCGCTTCCCCCTCCGTCACACACACCTGAGGGCGCGCACCGTCTGGCGGTACTGCCGGTAACGCTCCGTCAGCACGAAGAATTCCGCAGGATCCACAGCGGGTGGGGTCGCCACGCGCCCAACCTTGGACTTGGCCGGCGGGTCGTGGCGGGTCTTGCGGCAGCGCGCGGGGAGCAGAAACGGGGCTGGGGGCCGGCCCATGGGCCGTGCGCCCAGGGCGCTCAGCGCGCGAAACATGGCCAGACCACCTAGCGTCCGGCGCGCCGCAGGGCATCACTGGGGCCCGGAAGTGGCCGCGGGGCACCACGGGACGCGTAGTCCGCGGGCTCCGACCCCACCCTCTGTTGCCCGCTGACATTTGCGTCCGCCCCGGAACCTGGCTGTGTCCCCCCTGGGGGACCGGGTTCCGACCTGCATCCCTCCAGCCCCCACCCGGGGAAGGGTCTCAATGGAGAGAGAGGGGACAAAGGATGCAACAACTTCAGGGACCCCTTTACTGGAGGGCAGCGGGGCGCGGCGGTCGGGGTCGGGTTTGCGGGAGGAGGGCGCGATCATTCCCCCGGACGCTCTGGTCACCTGACCGCAGAGCTGCGGCCTTACCCGCCCCCTCCTCTCCTCCCCTCCTCTTCCCTCGCCTCCCGGCTTGGCCTCGCTGCTTAGGATTGGCCGACGGCCGGTATTGTGGCTCCCACGTCCTGCGGACGCCCCCTAGCCTCCTAGAAGACCCAGCCTGTGGGTTCTCTAGCTCATTGGGCTTAACGGGCGTTGCCCACCTGATATCTAAAAACCCGAGCTCACACCGACTGAAATTAGGCGATAAGGTCTTGCCTTATAGGAATTTACACTTTCTCCTTTAGTTATTGTGCTCCCGTGGTGCACTTTAAAATACAATTTGCAAAATAATAAACCATCTCCCTACACCTGTCTTCCGCTATTGGCCTTGGGGAGCTCTGCAATCACTGAGTCATTCCCAGTGCACGTATCAATGACCACCTGGTTATCGGGGCCGTACTGTAGAGTGTGAGGTCGCACCCCTCACCTCTTTCCACTGGCTGTGGGCCTGCCCACCTTGAGCCACACTGGCTTCCCTTGGCTATCTAGAAGCCTAGGGGACTTCACAGCCTCCACTGTCCTATTTATGGAGGTTTGTAGTACCTCCTTCTACTCCACTAGTGACTTCTAATCTTTTACTTTAATCTAACATAGTATTTCATCATAAATTGTCTAGGATTGGGGCTTCCCTGGTGGTGCAGTGGTTAAGAATCCGCCTGCCAGTGCAGGGGACACGGGTTTGAGCCCTGGTCCGGGAAGATCCCACATGCTGAGAAGCAGCTAAGCCTGCGAGCCACAACTACTGAGCCCATGTGCCACAACTACTGAAGCCCGTGCGCCTAGAGCCCGTGCTCCGCAACGAGAAGACACCACAATGAGAAGCCTGTGCACCGCAACTAAGAGTAGCCCCCCCCTCGCCGCAACTAGAGAAATCCCGCACACAGCAAAAAAGACCCAAGGCAACCAAAAATAAATAACTCAGTGGTGTATCATTCCCCCTCACCCCCAGCCAGTTCTTAGCTTACTTACCAGCAGTGTCTGCACCAGGTGCTGCTTCCTGTGGAGGAGCCACCGGGCCATGGTCCTACTCTCCCAGGGCACACTGTCCTCAGGGGGAGCCAGAACATAGCTTGGGAGGTTGGGGACAATTTGGCCTGGGCTGTGAGATGCAGTGCCCAGAACCCTTCCTTAGAAGGGAACTGAGGCTGCAGCCTGCCCTCCCCACCTCCACCCAAGGCTTGAGGTAGATGAAAGAGCCCCAGCCAGCACCTTCTTCTCACTTAGGCTGGGGAGACCCTTCAACTCACCTGGGGGCCCAGGAGTATGTTGGGGGTCATGGAGTGAGCTGGAGGCTTGCTTTCCTTCAGGGTGCCAGCTGTGGGAGCAGTGCTGAGCCTTCGAGGGCTCAGGGTGGGTGGTCAGCAGCAGCACCAGGAGGCCTAGCCCAAAGCTGGCCATGGCAGGGCTGCTCCCATGGACAGTGGACAGCACTCAGGGAGTGCTCCCATCCATACCCCCTTCCTCTTCCTCCGGGATCCCCTTGGACAACTGGCGTTTCAGGGGCAGCTTCAGTGTCTCCTAATGTTCTTCTCTCTTCTGCTATTGCTCCCTATACCAGGACTACAGGGGTCTGGACCCTGAGGGCTCCTGGCAACTAGCCACCTCTCAGAACCCCTGGGGCACAGAGGCTCCCCGCTTTGCCAGTTGAGGGCCTTCCCCAGTAGGGCAGGACTACCCTTTCTTCCCTCAGGGATCCCAGAAGTGAGAGGTTGGAGAGGGGAACAGGGGAGTTGTTCAAAAGACAGGCAGCAGTGTGGGGGAATCTGGGGCACCCAGTGCTGGGGGACGTTATTGGCAGGCCCTCAGCTCCTTTTCCCTGTGGGTTGCTATCTCTCTTCCATGGCAGTTGGGGATGTGTGGTGGTTACAGGGGCAAGGGTTTCTACCCCTTGTCCCTCCCACGCTAGGGGCAGCAGGCACAGGAATAGTGTTGTTGGGGAAAGATGAGGGAAAGGGGGCTTTTCTGGGCATGGGTCAGGGGTAGAGGGACTTGGGAGGGGGAAGAGGAGCAGTGTACCCAGAATAGAGCTCCATCCCGGAGCCCCAGCCATGGGGAGGGCAGCCTTTTCACTCACCGAGGGAGAGCTGTGGATGAAGTGGCTCCTCCAGGCAGCAGTGGAACCCAGGCAGCCAGACCCAAGATTTATTGCTCAGGTAGTTCCACCCACTGCTCTGGGCCCACAGACTCCAATGACATCTCAAAGAGGGGACGGGTGGCAGCTCGCCACCAACTCTCTTCCCTTCGCAGTGTATGTTCAGCTGCTGGCGCTGGGGTCACCAGACAGATGCCTCCTCCTTCCACCTTCCCAGGGATCTGAAGTCACAAGCCTGGCCTGTGCCCCTGAAGTCTCATCTAGCCACTTCCCTAGCTGCATTCTCAAGCTCCTGCCCTTAGGTCTAGAAAGCCCTCACAGCCCTCTCTGACACAGCAAATTATGGCCCTAAGAGAGGCAATGCCTGGGGTCTTCCTGAGTCCCACCCAGCTCAGGGCTTTCCCTGGTAGAAAAGTGGGGGCCTAAGAGTGAGGAGTCCAGCAGCCTGTTAAGAAGTCTGGGGAGAGCTATGACCACTCTTCCTGAGGGCTTGTTTGCCCACTTGTAAAATGGGTTGGGTGGGATGTCCTTAACCACACACTTGGGCAACAGGACTGGGTCACTCCATGTGGAAGTAGGTTTGGGTGGGGCATAGCTACCCCACAGGTGGCCTCTCTCTCCTCCAAGCAGGTCCCTGACAGGGGGCCCAGTTAAGGGGGCAGTGCAGCCTTTGTGGGCCTATCCGAAGGTGGTAGGAATAATTTTGTCCCTCAAGGTTCCAACCCCTCCTCATCCTGTACTTGGCCCAGGACCATTCATGGATTTGGGCACAGCCCCTGGAATGCCAGAAAAGGCTCCCGCCTTAGTCTGCATCAGCTCAGCTTTCCGCTGCCAGCCACCAGCCTCTGGGGGGCAGAGGCCAATTTATAGGGTTAGCCAATCTCCGCCTTTGGACAGCAATTTGAACAGCAAGTGCAAGGGCAGGGTCAGGCTGGGCATCGCAGTGTCTGGTCACTGGGAGAGCAAGTGTGTCAAATTCTGTGGCAGAGATGGGGGAGATGACATCATGGGCACCTCGACTTCAGCTGCCCAGGCAGAAGGGCATGGGTGAATTTCCAAACTGACTTACCTGAAATGAATATTTGGACTGTATGATCAGTTAAACTGTTTTGGGAAACAGGTTTTGTCCCTTTATGTACCGGTTAACCAAGTAAATTTTAGGAAAACATTTGCTTTGTGGTTTAGTGAAAACAACTGAGTTCAATAAACTAGCTTAGTTCTGGTTTGGGTTTACAGAATGTTTTATTCAAAGGCCCTGGTGTTTATTTTAAAAAAGGAATGGGGTGCCTTTATTTTTTCTGTAATTTGATTGTGGTTTTTCCTGAAAATTCCAAACAAGAACAAGCTTCCCTGGGGAAAGCTTCCCTTTCTTTCTGGCCACATAGTTTGCCTTTTAGGAATATTTGCTTTCCCCTTCCAGGTTATAAACTCTGGAATTCATCCTTGTATCCCTCTCAGCAGGACACAGAAAGCCATTTGTTCACCACTGAGCTCTAGCTCACACTCAGCCCTGAGGCCACATTATTCCAGTCTGGGGGCTGCTGTAATCAGTTGGGAAAGCAGAGGTTTTGAGTTGAATGCTCAGGTGCTGTAGGAGCACAGAGGGGCACACCCCCTGAGCAGGTGGTCTGGGTGAAGGATGGAGAGTTAGCTAGTCTCGGCAATAGGGCTGCAGTGGGTGCTCTAGGGTAAGAGACAAAATGGAGAAGAGCTAACACAGGAACTACGGGGGGGATCTGTGGGGGGGGGCAGGCCTGTGGGTTTGGTGCTCAGTGGGAGTAGGGCTGGGACGGGGTGGGTGGGGGCAGAGAATGCTGGAGGCTGCACGAAAGGGCAGTGGGCTTTAGAGACTGGGCAAACTGCTGGGTGTGTGGAGCCTGAGACTGGTGCCTCTGGGCCACTCTGTGGAGTCACAGTAGGAAGTGGGGTGTGTGGACCAGGAGCTCAGGGCTGGAGGAGGGCTGAGGGTCCACACCACACAGACTGCAGGAATGCCTGACCTCTGAGGAAGGGGGCTGTGGAGGAAAAGCTACAGAGTGAGGATAAAAGTCAGGAGGCAGTCATTACACCAAGCGGGTGCCAGTGGACAGGGAGACAGTGGATCCCTCGGGCTCAGCACTGAGGATGAAAGGGTAAGGAAGGAATATGCGGGAATGGAAGAACTTAGGCATGGGGGAAGTGCTTTTTTTCTCTTCTTTTAAATGAAAGATGAGCATATTGGGCAGGTGGGGGTAGAGGATGAAGGAAAACCCAGGACAGAGACAATTTGATGAAGTGAGGTCTCTGCAAGTGTGGCAGGCCCCAGAAGTTTGGGTGTGCAGTGGGCACAGTCACAGCTGACTGACTGAGGAGTGGGCACTAGATGAAGCAATCTCCTCTGCCCTTCCCACACAATTGTGCCACGTGAGCTTCAACACACTTCCCTTTGAGCCTATGTCGCTTGACACCATGTAAGCTCTGAATAATACAGGAAAAGAAAGAGGTGAAGAGGGAGTGATGAGCCATACCTATAAGCTGAGGGAGAGAAGGGAGCAAAGAGCTGGGGTAATTCCTGCTTGAAGATGTCTGTTTAGCAACCAGGGGATATGTTCGTTGCACGGCTTGCTGACCCAAGGCTTGCCCTCCTCCATCTGCCTGGACATGGTTACACAGAGGCGCCAATAGGTAGCTTGCAAAGAGACAGGGTTTCCTTCCCAAGCATGGCAGCCCTCACCCGAAATTCTTTAGATTCTGTCTTTGCTTAATTTATCCATGCTTCTTTTAAACCTACTGACTTTTTGAGTTTATCGCCCCTTACAGTTCCTTGGTTCCTACAGAAGGACCACAGTACACCTACTGACTTACACGACTTCACCCCTTGCAACCTTCCAGAAGGTGGTCTGTCGTGGCACCCGGGCTTCGTGCATACACCCTGAATATGTGGTGCAGAACTTGGCTTCTATCTTGGAGCCACTGCGTCTTTGCTTCCCTGGAATCTGAGGCCCTCTGTGATGCTGCTCCGCTGATCTTTCCTCCTTTCGCTCATCTAAACTTCCAATATCCTGCAGGTCCAGTTCAAGTCCTACCTCCTCCAGCAAGCACGGCAGTGGTGATCTCTGTGCATTCCTCCATGGGCCAGACAGGGGTGCCACCTCTCACTCCTGACAGCCCCGAGGTGCCCCTGGCCCCTGATCCTTAAGAAAGGCCCCAAGGGCTGCAAGGTTCTCTCAGCCCTGAACTGACAGTCATGGCAACCGGTTTCCTCTCCTGTTCCTGTGTTGGGCTGATCATGAAGAAAGGAGGCCATGAACAGACACACCTTCCCAGCTGTGCCCTCAACTAAAGACCACATTTCCCAGCACACTTTGTAGCTCAGTGTGGTCTTATGACTAGGTTTTAGCCAATGGGGTATGAGTGGAAGTGAAAAGTGCAACTTTTGCTTCATGTCTTTAAAAATGAATTTGTTTGCCCATGCTCTTTTTGCTTCTCCATGGGAAAAGACAGCGACCTCAACCATGAGGATGAGAACAACATCCTAAGGGACACTGGGACCATGAGATGGAGGATACTGGGTCTCTGGACTGGGCAG
Organism: Grampus griseus; assembly: GCF_964374135.1. Lineage (NCBI taxonomy): Eukaryota > Metazoa > Chordata > Mammalia > Artiodactyla > Delphinidae > Grampus > Grampus griseus. The sequence continues at coordinate 59,476,488 of NC_139008.1, forward strand.
ACTGTTAACATGAAACATAAATGAACATCCACCTTATTTAAGACACTTTGTCTAACATGTTAGGCTCAAATTCGAGTTGGGATCTAAGACTCCCACCATCCTGGCCTCTGGATCTGAGGCACTTCCACATAAAAGTCCTGGAAATGAGGACAGATATGAAAGGAAATGGAAGCGGTTTAACACAATAAATGTAGATATAAACACTTGCTCTGGACAGAGCGACATGATCCAGATAGTTTTGCAGCAAAGCACCAAGGACTGGAGAGGTCAAACTGACTCAAACCCGAAAGCCAAGCCACCCCTCTCTCCTCCATGCCTCTGTACTTAGGGAAGCAGTGAGGACCCTGGCCATCTTCCCCAGGGAGCAAGGCTGGCTAGGACCACTGCACCAAAGATATGCTGGGAGTGAAAGAATAGTCCTGATAACTACCTAAGGGCTAGAGGGGCTGTGTTTGTTGGAAAGAAGGAGCTAGGGAGACTGTGCCCTCTCTGCAGCCAGCTAAGACAGAACAGTAACGGCAGGGACGGGAGTGGCCCAGGAGAACCCCAGCCCTGGTATGACTGCCCCAACCCAGACAAAGGGAGAGACGTTTCCTCAGGGAGTCAAAGCTTTTATTACCTGATAATCCCTAGTGTGGTGCCAGAGATAACACTCTGGTCCCTCTACTCGCCATGGTGGGATGTAGGCGGTACGAGAACGTGGGCAAGGGTGGAAAGGGGAGAGATTATTTACAGAGCAGGGAGGGGAGAGCAGTCTGAACTGGGGGCACTGGGACAACCAATTTCCTCAAGAGCTCTGATAACTTTGTGCTTTTTTTCTTAGTTAATGCCTAGCTACCTGGAATGAGTTTTGTGTTTCTTCTTTAGGAAAAGATGTATAAACCAAAGAACAATAGAGCCCAATTTCCAGGCAGAGGATTTCATGATATCAATCCAAACATCACACTATTTAATTCCCCAATAAAACATTGGAAAAAGGACTATCAGTGCTAACACATTTACATATAAAATCTCCACCTAATAGGTAATAGAAGCCTATGTACCAATTTCTAAAACAGTTGTAAGATATATACACAATTTTGGGTATATTAACAAAACAGAATATTACAAAATATTAAAGGCAATTCTCCTGTCCACGGGGCCTCATCGCTTCTCACTTGAAGTTGGCGTAATCTGAGAATGCATCAATATATTCCTGCACCACCTTGTAGCAGAACTCATACTGTTCCTGCAGAGTGAAAGGTGGGGGAAAAGGCCAGGGTAGTTACAGAAGAGAAAAATGTACCTGCAGCTCCTGACAAACCCATTTTTTAAAAAATGGAAAATTCACAGGAGATGAATGTTTTTGGATTTCCACCTGAGCCCTGAGCTGCCTGCCAGAGTTCTGACAGCATTCCCCTCTGGGCTGAGTGCAGCTATCTTCTACAGATAGAAGTGACTAGACATGCAGATGGCACTCCTAGGCCTGCAGAGGTCAGACACGAGCTCAAGTCTGTCCACACACTCAGTGGTTACTGGTCATCTAGACTGTCAGGAGACCTGCTGAAAGGGAGCCTGAGGAGAGGAGAGGAGGTACTTCTGAGTCTTCCCCACCTTGGACCCATGGAGAAGTGAAGAGCCTCATGGAGCACCTGGGCACCCTCTTGTAGCCTTCACAGAGGCCACTTCCATCTCTTACTGGTGTGGGGCTAGGCTATGCCCCCACTGCTCTCCTGCCTCCCAAAGCTCATTCTGTTTGCCTGAGGCACCTTGAGGAAGGATGAGTCTGTGGTTACACAGTCTTCTGACTATCAGATGGGCCCCTCAAAAGAGCCTCCCCCCTGAGCTGGCTTTGGCAGAGGAGCTGCAGATGGTGTGGTGGCATGGATAAATACGCAGGGCAGCATACCAGTGTCTGGACCATGTGTGGCCTCTGCAGCCGCAGGCTCTTGACGGTCTGGAAGACATCCAAAATCCCCTCTGCTTTCACCCGTTCCAGGACTGTGCTTAGGGCACAGAAGGTCCCTGTCCGTCCTGCCCCCGCACTGTAACAAAGCAGATACACTTATCACACCTGCAATGACTCCCTGTGCCAAGAAGGCGAGTGACAATGACAATGAGCAGATAAAGGCCGAGGCTGGTGCTCCTGGGAAGGTCAGTCATCCAGTGAAACTGCTGGGGTGGGCACAGGAGCTCACACAGCTCTGGGGAGGCGGGTGCACCCCTGCTGCCCTTCTTGTACGACCCATTCTGCTTGCTGAGGGGCTCACTCATTGGGCAGTGGTGAAGAACCTCACCCCCACCCCCAGCACTGAGGCTTCGCTGTCCACCTACAAACAAGCTGGGGTTAGGGTGGGGGTGGGGGGAATCCCCTGGCGGTCCAGTGGTTAGGACCCCGCACTACCAATGCCAAGGGCACGGGTTCGATCCCTGGTTGAGGAACTAAGATCCCACATGCTGCGTGGCGCAGCCAACAAACAAACAAAACACACAAAAAACAAAAACAGCCCTGCGGGGCCCTGGCCTGCTGCTCATTCATGTCAAGAGTTCTGGCCCCCTCTTTCCTGCCCCTCTGCACTGGTATATGGTTGCTGATGCTTTTCCATGCTGCTCATTTTCTTCCGAAATCCCAGGAATCCAGACTCTCACCTTGACACTGTCCACCTGTTCAATGTGTCATCACCAGACCCTTACTGAGTGCCTGCTGTGTGGTAGGGGCTGAGGTGGGTGGCAGTACCCCCAGACAATAAGATATGCAGTATGAGCAGGAAAAAGAGAACAGCAGTTCTAGTCAGTGTGGGAAGTGCTATTGTGAACAGGGTGGTCAGGGAATGTGAGCAGAGACCCTGAGAAGGTGAGGACAAGGCCCTTGGAAATGAGCATCTCAGGAATGACACAGGAGTGTGTCTAGGTGCTGAAGCCACTGTAGCTGCATCTGAGGGAGGGAGGGAAGTGGGCGGGATAAGGTCAGGGCCCTCAGGGAGAAGGCTAGAGCCCCGGTTCACTCCCTGCCTAGCCTGAGCAAGGAGCCCTCAGACATGTTGTACCTCGTGAGCCAGTGTCTGGATTCTGAGTAAAGGAGTGATGTGGTCTGACTGAAGTTTTAGAAGGAGCTCTCACGCTGCTGTGTTGAGAACAAACTACAGGAGGAAGGGTGGGAGCAGGGAAACCAGTGAGGCCAGTATAGTTACTGAGGAGAGGGCATGGTGGCTTGGACAGAGGGCCATGGTGGGGGGAGTGATAAACACTTGATTCTGAAATTATTTTGCAGGTAGAACAAATGTACATGTGTGAGAAAACGAATTGTTCCAGGCTTCTTATCTGAGTTAAGTGAAATACCACTTCTTGATGTGGGGAAGGCTGTGAAACAGCAGGCTTGGAAAGAAAGATAGGGAGTTCTGAAATAACCCTTTAAAACTGAAGAGGCCCAAGTGGAAATGTTGAGTAGGTAACTGGATATATAAATCTGGAGTTTAGGGGAACTGGTGATAAAGATTTGGGAGTTGGTATTAAAGCCAGGAGATTGGATGAGTTCACCTAGGAGAATGACTGTCAGTTGACAGAGGTCCAAGGACTTGGCCCTTGACCACAGATGGGGAGGAATTAGCAAAGGAGACAGAGAAGGAACAGCCAATGAGGACAAAAACCCTGGAGAGAAGCTATGCTAAAAGCATTCCACAGAGAACCAAATGACCAACTGTGTCTAATGCTGATGAAAGTCAAGGATAATGAGATTAGGAAGTGATCACTGGACTCAGCAATGTGAAGGTCACAGGCGGCCCTCACAGGGCAGTTGCAAGGGAGTATGTGGGGGGTTAACTGAAATGGGCTCAAGAGAGGCTGGGAGGAGAGGAACTGGAGAGTTAGTATGAACAAATATTTTGAGGAATTTTACAATTAAGGAAAACAGAGAAATAGAGGATAGCTGGAGGGGAACTGGAGGCAAAAGTTTTTAAAAAATATTAAAATGGGAGAAATTATAGCACATTTTTATGAAGACAGTAGGTATCCAGAAGAAAACCTGATGATGTAGGATAGTGAAGTCAGGTCCCTGAAGAGACAAAAGAGGATGGAATTGGTATCCAAGTGGAGGGTGGGTGTGGCAGACTTTAGCTTGACTCCCAAGATCCCTGCCTCCTGGTGTTCACATACTTGTGTGATTCCCCTCCCCTTGAGTGTGGGCAGGACTTGTGATGTACTTCTAACCAACAGAATGTAGCAAGGGTGATGGAGCGTATACAATTACATGTATGTGATTATGTTACGTGGATCATAATGTCTGTCTTGTAAGGAAATACTCTCTCCTTTGTTGGTTTGGAAGAAGCAAGCACCCATGCTGGGAAGGTCCACCACGTGGCAAGGAACTTCAAAATACAAAATTTCACAAGGAACTGAATGCTACCAACAACCAAGTGAGCTCAGAGTGGATCCTTCCCCAGGCAAGCCTCAGATGGGACCACAGCCCATCTGGTCAACACCTTGACTGCAGCCTTTTGAGACCCTGAAGCACAGGACTCAGCTAAGATGTGCTCAGATTCCTAACCACAAAGACTGCAAGATAAATGTGTGTTGTTTTGAGATGCTAAGTGTGTGGTAATATTATTACACAGCAATAGAGGACTAATGTAGCTGACTTCAGAGAGAGTTCAGACAACTCATCCACTGAACAGGAGGGATGCAGGGTCCACAGCACTAATGCAGGTAGATGGGGAGCTGTGGTGGTTAAGAGCAAGTGGAAATTCTCTGATTGCTTCTTTTTTTCCTAGGCAAATAGAAAACATGGTCATTTCTTAAATATGAGGATGGGAGAGGTACTGGAGGTTTGAGGTTTGAGAGGAGGATGAAATGATCATCCAGGACAAAGGCTGGCAGGCTTTTCTATAAAGGGCCAAATAGTAAGTATCTTAGGTTTTGCTGGGAAGAGAGAAAGTCAAGTTACAACTGCACAACTGTGCTTCTTGTGTGCTGAGCAGCAGTGTGAGGTAGTAAGAGTAACACGAATGGTCTCAATACTGCTGCTGGAGCAGGACAGCAGCCACAGATAATATATAAGCATAGCCGTGTTCCAATAAAACCTTATGTATGAACACAAATGTAAATTTCATGTAATTTTCACGTTATGAAATATTCTTCTTTTGATTAAAAAAATTTTTTTTAATGTAAACACAAGTCTTACCTTGCAGGCCCCACAAAACCATGTGGCAGGCCAGCTCTGGCACTGGGCCCTAGTTTGCTTAGCCCTGGTCTAGAACAGTGGGAGATGCAGAAGGACTGCAGGGCAGTACTAATCGCCAACAATGAAGTCATCAGAAATGTAAAATGAGGCTTGTAACATGGTGCTTTCCTTTAGCCATATTCAGCTGCATGGTGCAGGGTAGCTAGAGAATCTGGGGTTTGTCAAGAGAGGGTGACTAAGGGAGAGAGCAGCATGGGAGATTTAAAAGTGTGGGCAAGGAAGTGTTTATTTTTGTAGTTCAAGGAATCCTTTTAATTTGCCAATCCAATGGACAAAAAGCCATGTTGTACTGTTTTCATCCCCATTTCTCATATTGCTAATAAGGATTAGCATCTTTTCATGTTTACTGTACACTTGTATTAGATGATGGACTTTGCCACTTTTTCTTCTTAAAAACATTTTTTCAAATGAGTTATTTTTGTACGGGTAACAAATTAGCATAGTTCAAATTTCAAAAAGGTCAGAAACAGTGGAAAGTCTCCTTCCTACTCTACTTCTTCATCCTTTTAGTTTCTTCCTGGGAAACAACCAACGTCATCAGGTCCTTGTGTGTCCTTCTAGAGATAATTTATGCATATACCGACATGAACATATTCTTTCCCTGTCTCCCACTGCTTTTCTCACTAAGCAATAAATCTTGAGGATTACTGAATACCAGTACATAAACAGATTTCTAATTAATTATCTGAAGCTCTGTAGTATGAGATATATCAGAGCTTACTGAACCAGTCCCCTATTAATATATGCTTAGATTATTTACCATCTTTTTTTCAATTTTTTTTGGCTGCACCACATGTCATGCCAGATCTTAGTTCCCCAACCAGGGATTGAACCCATGCCCCCTGCAGTGGAAGCCCAGAGTCTTAACCACTGGACCGCCAAGGAAGTCCCTACCATCTTTTACTATTATAAACGGTACTTCGATTCTTGTAATTACATATTTCATTTTGACCATTTGAAGAACATTTACTAGATACATTTCTAGAAGTTCCTTTGCTCATTTTTCTATCTTCAAAACCAATTTGTAGGAATTTAAAATATATTCTTCCTTCCCTTTTAAAAGAGATTCCCTCCCCCAATTATAAAAGCAATACAAACTCAAGGTAAAATTTTTTCTAAAATGCAATCTCATACAATGTGCCCCAAACAAAATCCACCCACTGCCCCATGGGTCCCCTTGCTATCTTCCTTCTGTCAGTGACACCAGCCATTACCCAGCCTCGAACTTAGGAGACTCCTCTTTTTCACAGCTATGTTTATAGTCTTGTTCATTTTTCTTCTAACTGTTTTCAAAATAGTTGCCCTTTTCTCTTTTCCTGTGTTTCTTAGGGAAACAGCCCTCATTCCCATGTTGCCCAACTGGTCTTCTCCACTGTCAGTCTCCCCTGCTGTTCCCCTTCTGCATCACCTCCCCTGGCCAATATCTTAACATTAGGGACTGCTGTTCCCTAGCACTTAAAGTATGAAGTTCTTATCATCTGGGCCTGTCCTGGTCATTAAACTTGATTGCCACGTGCTCGCCAACATCCCACTCTTGTCTGGCTTTCCTCACTGTCTGATACAGGCTCCCATCACACCCCTCTGCCTGCCTCCCATGCCTTTCTCTCTCTTCCCCCTGAGGGTTGGGGTGGGCATACCTGCAGTGCACGGTGATGGGGTGGTTCCCTGACTGCTGCTGCTGCTTCTGCACGGCTGCAATGATGCTGATCATGCCCTTTCCATCACTGGGGATGCCCACTTCAGGCCAGCCATGGAAGTGGAACTGCCGGATCTGCCGGCTCTTGTTCTCCTTTGGAGGAAGGAGGATCAGAGAGGTAGGTGCAACCCTGCTTTCCCTGTGAGAGAAGGCCACCCACCAGGCATCTTACCCTGGTGTTGGTGACCAGGAGGTCTCTGACGGTATAGCTCTCACATTCCTCCTCCTTCTTCAGCTCCACTGTGATGTCTCCATAGGACACCAGTCCATCAGAGGGCCAGTACTGGGCACACTTCTCCTGGGGGACAAATGGGAGAGGTGAGGGGCTCAGAATACCATGTGTGGTAAAAGCAGGGCTGCCCTGTGAGTAGACTGCTCCTTTCAACACAGCCACTTCTTACACCGACACACTTCTTCCCCAAGGTATCAAAAACTCAGAGGGTCCTTCTACTACTTAACATCAGTCCAGTTTAACTTCTGATCCTCAGCAGGACATCCATATTTAACAACTTAAGTCCACTAATCACTTAACCTTTTGTTATTATTTATAGTCTAATTTGCAACACTGACAGGGTCTGTGAAGAACTCTGACCATCAGCTCATAGCTGCATCTAACACTCAATGGCAGGGTGGAGTGAGAGGAGGAATCAGTGTCTTTGTTCCAATTCCTTTTTCTCTGCTCCTTTGAGGTGTTCCCACATTTGTAGTTACTTATGTATATCAGACTGCTAATCCAGAAAAACTGAACCCAATTACATTCTCACCCAGCCATGGTGCTTCACCAAAGCCCAGTCCACAGTATGCTTTCATTCCTTTCCTCTTTAACACTTTTTTTAAAAAAAATGTGTAACTTCTTTTTTTCTGTTTGTTTTAATTAATTAATTTTATTTTTGGCTGCATTGGGTCTTTGTTGCAGTGCGTGGGTTTCTCTTGTTGTGGAGCATGGGCTCTAGGTGCGAAGGCTTCAGTAGTTGTGGCACGCAGGGCTCAGTAGTTGTGGCTCACTGGCTCTAGAGAACAGGCTCAGTAGTTGTGGTGCAGGGGCTTAGTTGCTCCACGGCATGTGGGATCTTCCCAGACCAGGACTTGAACCCGTGTCCGCTGCATTGGCAGGCGGATTCTTAACCACTGCGCCACCAGGGAAGTCCCTCCTCTTTAACTCTTTAATCTGCAGTGGCACCTTATAGTTGCTAGCTCTTGTGTTTTTGCCCTTATTAGTGAGCACAAGATGGTTTACTGTTGTCTCTGCTTGCACCTGGCTCAGTTCCTTCTACAGCTCCTTGCGGGCAGGGGCTGCCTCTTTTCATCTTTGTTTTCCCAGCACCTTGCACACTGCCTGCATCTGGTAGGCTCTCAGTAAGTATCTGGTAAATGAATGTGTTTAATGTCTGCAGAACAAGCCAGGGTATAAATACATAAACAAAACAAAATACGGTTATGCTGTCCTTTCTTTAGATCATTTTAGGGGAGATCTTAGATACTTCACTGTTGGCAATTTAAAGACACTCAACCATATGGGACTTCCCTGGTGGTGCAGTGGTTAAGAATCTGCCTGCCAATGCAGGGGACACGGGTTCGAGCCCTGGTCTGGGAAGGTCCCACATGCCGCGGAGCAACTAAGCCTGTGCGCCACAACTACTGAGCCTGCGCTCTAGAGCCCGTGAGCCACAACTACTGAAGCCCGCGCACCTAGAGCCCACGCTCCGCAACAAGAGAAGCCACCACAACGAGAAGCCCGCACACTGCAACAAAGAGTAGCCCCTGCTTGCCGCAACTAGAGAGAAAGCCCATGCGCAGAAATGAAGACCTGATGCAGCCAAAAATATAAATAAATAAATAAATAAATATACTCAACCATAAATGTACTCTATGTTCATTAGAAAAGATTTGGGGAAATTAAATACAAAAATAAAAATCACTGATAGTCTCTCAGTCCAAATAAAATCAGTATTATAAGTCCCTTTTAATGACTTTTCTTGCTTTTCATGTGTGATCATTCATTACCCCCTTTATAAATGACACTGAGCTCATTTTAAAATACGGGATTATTAAAGTGGTAGATCAAGGAAATGTCACAGACCACTGCTTTTCAATGTGTGCCCACTAGGAGCCCTGGGGATACCCTGAGGGTCAGAGCTCTGGGCCCTCTCTTCAACCAGAACAGCTTTAGAAAAATCTAATTAAGGCTCATCTTAAACAGAGACTACATTGGTTTTCAGGGTTTGGTGGGTGAAGTGAGTTTTGTTACCACAGTTCCTTCCCAACACTGCCTTTATGCAGTTTTATCAGTCAGAACTAAAGACTGGGGCTTTAAAACCATTAGAACTGCTAAGATACAAAGAGCTTTACAGCAACAGCATGTAGGAGCTAGAATCACACTATGGCAAGAAAAGGAAATATTAATGGTCCCACACTTAACAGCCTTCAGACATTTTAGATCTCCTTAGTTTAGGAAAAGAGGCATAACAGAGAAGACAAGGGGCAGATTGCAAGGAGGACTCCCAGGGATGCAGAGTTGAACCATTAAGAGTCCCCTCTTGGCTTCCCTGGTGGTGCAGTAGTTAAGAATCCGCCTGCCAATGCAGTGGACACGGGTTCAATCCCTGTTCCGGGAAGATCCCACATGCCGCAGAGCAACTAAGCCCGTGCGCCACAACTACTGAGCCTGCGTGCCACAACTACTGAAGCCCGTGCGTCTAGAGCCTGTGCTCCGCAACAAGAGAAGCCACTGCAATGAGAAGCCCGCGCACCGCAAGAGTAGCCCTCGCTCACCACAACTAGAGAAAGCCAGCGCACAGCACAGAAGACCCAACGCAGCCAAAAATAAAAAGTAAATAGAATAAAGACAAATTAAAAAAAAAAAAAAGATTCCCCTCTTTAGGGAATTCCCCAGTGGTCCAGTGGCTGGGACTCTGCACTCCTACTGCAGGGGGCATGGGTTTGATTCCTGGTCGGGAACTGAGATCCCGCAAGCCACGCGGTTTGGCAAAAAAAAAAAAAAAATCCCCTCTTCAAACTCTGGACAAGGAGTTGGTCAACAGTGAAAGCATGTCTGCTCTGGCTGCCTAACCAGCCAAAATGATTACCTGTGGTAGGACCAAGAAGTTAGATCAGTGCTGTTGTAGGGTACATTTCAAGGTGACACAGCTATTGTAGGGAAGCAGGTATGGTGTGCTGAGAGAAAGCAAGCCTGGTAAACTTATGGGGATAGGATTTAAGGGACTACATGAAATAAAGAGAAGCCACATAAGATGATCGCAGATGTTGGACCGACGGCAGGAAATTACCCTACTCAGCCAGGTGAAGGCTTATTTAATTTAGCCCTCTGTGTGGGCCCAACAACACAAACAGAAAAATCAGGTTGGGCTTAAATGGGACTTGACTCCTGAGGTGCCTCTCATGGCTGTGGGGAGGGATATGGCAAAAAGAGCTGTAACAGAATCCAGAGCAGGGGCCAGCAGTGGCTGTACCCACTGTCGCCCAGGGCTAAAAATGCCTTGGTATCCTGCTGAGGATGGAGACGTGAGAGCACAGAGCTGGAGACTAGGCCTGTGGGGAATGCAAGGCTGTGACAAATGTGCGACACAACCCTCAGGGAGTAGAGGCTGTGGCTCATCTCAGAATCTATGCTCCACTCTGTATGTGGAGGGCAGATGGGGATGAGGGAAAATGGAAACTAGGAGACTTAAAATAAGCAATAGAAACAGGAGAGGAAGAAGGACCCAATTCAAGTCTTGGGACTGGATATTAACAGGAAAAGGTTTCTAAATTTTGTTGTTTTTTTCTTTTTTTTTTCGGTACGCGGGCCTCTCACTGTTGTGGCCTCTCCTGTTGCGGAGCACAGGCTCCGGATGCGCAGGCTCAGCAGCCATGGCTCACGGGCGCAGCCACTCCGCGGCATGTGGGATCTTCCCAGACCGGGGCACGAACCCGTGTCCCCTGCATCGGCAGGCGGACTCTCAACCACCGCGCCACCAGGAAAGCCCTAAATTTTGAATGCATGGGTAGATTTTCCCTCAAGATGAGGAAGCCCAAAGAGGATTTTAAGACAAGGAGTGATATAATTAGATTTATATTTTCAAAAGGATCACTGGCCTCCATGTAGAGAAGTGGCTAAAAGGGGATGGGAATGGAAGCAGGCAGACTGGCTGCCAGACTACTTCAGTGATGCAGGTGAGAGATGATGGTTTGCATGCGGGTGACAGGAGTTACACTGAAGAGAAGTGGATATGCTCAGCATACATCAGGACTCAGTGACAGACTGGCTGTGGAGAGTGAGAAAAGGAGAGGAATAAAGGTAACTCCTAGACTTCTGATACGAGCATCTGGGTGGAAGGTGGTACAATTTACTGAGATGGGTAGGGTGGGATGAACCAGTATGAGGGAAAGGAGGAAACCAAATTTTATTTGGGCCATATGAAGTTTGAGATTCTTAACAGACATCCATGAGAAGATATCAAGTAGCTATGTGGATACACCGGTCCACAACTGGGAAGGTGGGGGGTAACTGGGCTAGAGACATAGATGTGAGAGTCCCTGACATATAGTATTTAAAGCCACAGAGTTGGATGAGATCCTCAAGGAATAGTGTATCAAAAGAGAACAAAAGTGGGTTAAGACCTGAGTGTTGGACACTCCAATGATTAGAGGTCATGCAGAGGAGGAGGAGGTCACAAAAGAAATAACAAAGGAGTTGCCAGGCCAGTGAGCGGGGAGGGGGTGACATCATGGAAGTCAAGGGAAGAAAATGTCTTGGGGAGGAAGAAGTGTGTGTTGACGGTTTCACACACTGCTACAAAGGTACAAGAAAGACAAGAAAAGAGAAATAACTTTTGCATTGGGCAGACGGCGGTCACCGGTGATCTTGACTGAAGTAGTCCAAGGAGTCAAGGCTAGAAGGAACAGGATGAGAGAATGTGAGGGGAGAAAGCCAACGCTTTTTAAAGGAGTTTTGCTAGGAAGGGGTAGAGAGAAATGGGATGGCACATGGAAGGAAATGTGGGGTTAGGAGATCTTTGTTTTTTAAAGATAGGAAAGTAACAATAGGCTGATAAGAGTATAGAGGAGAGAGGGGAACTATTTACGGATGGAGGTGAGAGAAGATAATGAGAGCAGCAACATTCTTGAGAAGACAGGAGAGGAAGGGATCAGGGCACAGTGGATAGTTGGACTGAGAAATGTAGGAACACTTTTCTACTGCAACCAGAGAGAAGACAAGAGAATGGACGAATGGATACAGATTCATCCAGCCCCAGGCTGGCTGCTTGGGGGTAAGAAGATGAGAGCATTCTTGTCTGCTTTCTTGGAGAAGAATGAGATCAAAAGATAAGGTGTGAGTGTGATGGGATAGGCAAGAGGGAATGTTGAAGGTCTGAGGAAAGAGAAGGAAGGGAAGTAGGATTGGTAGGTGACACTAATTACCCATATTAGATTTGTGGTCACGAATTCAATGTGAGACCACGCAGCACCATTTTGCGTTTTCTCCCAGTAATGTTTGATACCAGATGCAGGCATATAATTGAGTTTAATAGGGTAGAGACCTTGCCATGAAAGTAAGAGACCATGAGGGAATAGTGCATGTTAAGAAGGGAGGGATTATAATCATGTCAAGTCACAAAAACTCTTAACAGAGTAAGAAGGAAGGTGGGGACATTACTGGGGTGATTGAGATTGAAAAATGGAGAAGCCAATGGCTCTAAGGACCTGATGAGGACAAAGAATTACTGGAGTAAGAAAAGAGAAGTAGTGAGGTGAAAGGACAGGAGATGGTAAACAGGGCGGGATGCCTAATGTTGATATTCCAAAGGCAGTGCAGATATGGGGGGATGACAAGGTTGTGGTTTGACCATGGAACTGGATGGCTAAGGAGGCTGAGAAGCTGAAAGACAAGAGTAGATGGATCACCCACATACATACTTTTGCTTCCAAGAATAGAAACAGAAATAGGAATCAAAAAAGGGGCAGCAAGCCAGGTGTTGGAGTCATCTGTGGGTGATCGGAGATGAGGAGTTGGTGTTCAAGTCTAGTAGAAGAATGCTTGGGAACTGGGGTTTAATCTAATATTTATATTTTCAGGTTATGGACTCTAGATATTGGTATCCCTAAAGAAGCTGAAACAGAGAAGCTTTTCAGTCTTTTCTCTTGCTGTCTTTGTTTACCCCTCTTTCCCCTAGATAGCACTAAGTTTCTTGCTATGGTCTGGGGCTGAAAACAGTGATGGTGATACAGAGCTTTGTGGGCAAGGGTCTAACAAGGGTCTATCATGTTTTATTGTCTCTCTGGAGAAGTAGAATGTGGCCTTGGGTTGAGGTGACACCATGCAGAAACTGCTAGAGCTGCTCTGCCCACTCTGATGATGATGGTGGATGCATCAAGCTGCAGCTGATGAGAGGAACTCAGGCCTTACCAAGCCTCTTGGTGCACCCCCCGGTTTAAATGGTGCAGAAAAATAAACCAGGGAGAAGAGAATTTTAGGTTTTAATTCCTTTGGAATTTTAATGTATACAGAATTTACATTTTTGGATCAGACTTTTTCTTGGAATTTAAATTGGGGGTAGGGAGTGGTGTCAGAATGTATAAATGGAGACACCCTTCATTGTCTCACTTAGGCTTACTGTGTTAATATCTCTGGGAGCTACACTTGATAAGATGAATGGGAGGTGGAACAGAAAGTAAAATTTTATCTTAGAGGCCCGTGAGGCTGGTAAAGAATGTTACTATAACCTGTTCTGTTCCACTTCAGAAGCTTCTGTTTCACTGGTCCTAAGACAGAAGCATAGGCACAGTGTTAGTAGGTAGAGGGGAATGGGCCTCATCCAACTGACTGCAGGCCTGGCCAACAGGCAGGAAAACTTGTGTGTACGTGTCCTCTCTCTCCCCACCTCTACAGGTGAGAAATGCTTCCTGCCCTTCTGCCCTGTACTCTCACTAGGTCTACTTCAAGGATGGAAAAGCCTGACAATCTGACTAGACAGAGTCTGAGGTATTCACTGGGCTGCTTTTTATTACAGGGCAGTGGACTGAGAATGTGCTCGCCATTCCAGCTTTTTCTGCCTGCTCTTTGGACCTGCCCACCATAGATCCAGAGGGTGGAAGTGTGGAGGGAACCTCATGTAGGTCCCTGGTCTATATGTACGTTCCATCACAGCTTATCAGAGACGGTCAAGAGACATGCACCTAATTCCTGATAACAAAGTAGCTCATCCCCCAACTGGGGGTGACAAAGTGACAACTTTGTCACTCAGGTGTACGCTTCCTCCAAATCTCTCACCTCATCAGTACTGTTATTAATGATAGGTGAAGACCTATAATGTATGTCTGTTGATTAGATACATGATACAAATCCGAGAAGAACAACTAATGAGTTAAACGATTAAATCTGAAAAAAATCTTGACGTAACAGTACATCAGGGTGAGCAAATATCAAGGCTGTATCAAGGTTAAAATAAACAAACTGCCCAAGTACAGAATGGGAAAGATGTGGCTTGGAAAAACCAATGTAAAAAACGTATTTAATTCTTCCTCTCCCCGCTTCCCCCAGTCCAGTCCACCCCACCTCTGCACCATCTCTTGGGGCAGATCCCTTCTCACCACCCCTGCTGAGTCCAGGCCACCAGCATTACTGCTGCAGTTTCCTCTCTGCTTCTGGCTTGCCTGCTCATTTCTAATCTGTCCTCCTCACCATAGCCAGATGGATTTTAAAAAAACTACAAATCTGATATTGTCAAGAGTTCTTCAACTGCTTTACAAAATTCAAACTCTTCACTATGGCTTAGAAGGACCTTTTCCCCTGGGCCCTTGCTAGCCTCTCCCGCTCTTTCTCTCGATTCTGACCCCTGTTAAGCTGCGCACCAGGCATCATGAAGCACCCATTTACTACACTGTGCACCACAGCAGAAAGAGTCTGAAGATAATAAGCACTATCTGAACACAGACTGAGCCACAAGTAATACTGAGAGGGGTGGGGTGGGAGGTGGGCAGAGAAAGAGTGACCGCTGAGATTTAAAATGCTCAGTAGAGGCTGCAAGGTTCTGATCCAGAAATAGTGTTAAGAGATTTCCTACACTGAATGGGAGCTGGCCTAGGGGGCCTCTAAGGTCCCTTTATATTCTGAGTACGCTGACAATTCTCAAGGGCTTTTTTCTTTAGAAGATTTCCTTGTTATTGAATGTTAACAAAAGTTATTTCTCAAATTCTATTGTTTTCTTTTGTTTAGTCAGCAAAGAAGTGACCCATCTTCCCACCAGTCTTCTAGTTAATTTCTCTGGCTTGGAAGGCACTCTCTCCTTAGAGACACTCACACAAGCTCCATGTCGGAGCCTCAGTCTGGCTCTGTATCCCTCCTCTCACTAGTTCTGCCCTGCCCGTGGAGGTGGGGTGCAGAGGGTGTGCACAAAGCTAGGCTTGGGGAGACCGTATTCAGGAGAGAAATGAGAGGGTGTGAACTGTCTGGGAACCGAATGGAGGCTCTGACCAGTCCTGAGAGAAGCTGACTATTCAGATACCAAGCAGCTGGGCAATGGCTCTTTGATTAGTTTAAGTCAAAGAAAAAGTCCAAATACCCTCTTAGCACCACCCCCGCACCCCCGCTTTTTTTCATGTGTCTCTTGTCTCCTACAGCCCAGGACCTTTCTGAGCTCACCTGGCCTCTCTCCTCCAGTTCTGTTAGCATCACGATAGAGCAGGATTTCCACTCCCAGATCATTCGCCAGAAGTCCTCAATTGTGTGGAGAAGAGGGCCCTGGCTGGCGATGTAGGAGTCCTTCTGCCGGTAGCCCTATACAATCCAGGTCAATGGCAGGAGTGAAATGGTTTGATCAGGGAGGGGCTAGTGGAGAAGACAGGCCACTGGGATGGGACAGGGGCTGCCTGGAGACAAACACATCCCAGGCAGAGCTCCCCTCTGGCCAAGGACCAAACCCTGGCTGGCATGCTGGTCTCTTTGTAAGAAGATGAGGGAAGTGGGGGCTGGGGCTAGGATGGAGACAGCAGGAATGGGAAGGACCAGAGGTTAGTGTTTTTAGCCTTTGGTCTGTGCTGTGAACTTTCCCTTCCAAACTGGGGCCCTGACAGACCTAGTGTACAGGAAGGGTATCAGTTCTGTATTTGATGACTGACTCAAAGACCACCCTTCCAAGCATTGGGAGGGGAGCACTGCAAGGCCCAGCTGAATCTCCATGGAGTGTTGGGAGCTCCGGGGACACAGCCACCACTTACATCAATGAAGGATGCGTTCACGTAGTCTGTGTTCTCCTCACCCCTCTTAACTGGAATGATCACTCTGTTGAATTCATCTGCAAGAAGGACAGCAGCCTGTGGCTCCCCAGCATCACCTGTCGTCTTCTCCCTCTCTTTCCATCTATCCCCCCCAACCTCAGCTCTGAGAAGATATAATTCCAGCTGGGCAACAACATGCCTGTTCCTAGCCCAGGAGGCAGAAAACCTTTGGGCTTCATGCTCTTTCCAGAAGCCACTGAAGAACTGGGAACAATAAGAGACAATGCCATAATTCTTGTCTCCAAGCTGATCATTAACTAGTACCCAAGAAGTTCAAAGGGTGAAGGGAAAGGGGGATGGGGCATTAAGGCTTTGGGTGGGGAAAGGGCTCTTACATGGAATGATCTGTAAAACCCGGTTCTTCTTCATGTTGGCTGGAAGGTTTCCGGTCCGCATCTTGTCATTCTGGATTTTGATTGATGTTAATTTCTGAATTGGGAAGGGGAGGGGAAGCATTACTGATCTCAGTAACTGGACTTGACAAGATTATGTCTGTCACTGGACCTGCATCCAGGGCACACTGGCATACTGCTCTTTTCAGCAGAGCCCTGACCTCCAACATTTTCACATGTTCTTATCAGAACACTGTTTTTCTGTCTTTAATAAGCCAAGAGTGTTTGGGAAACACTGTTTTCCCGGTTCCTGTGATTCCCTTAGACTGAAATTTTATGATCCTGGAACAAGTAATCTACTCTTATAGGAGACAATGTGCCCTTTCTCCCTCTCTCCCTGCTGTTCTACTCCCAGAGGCTGTCTTAGATTCTTTAGAAAACCTTATTCAAATATATATGCTCCCTTCTCCTTATTCCAAGGTTCCTTCTTGATTTTTGCTACTCAAAGTGTAGCCCATAAACCAGCATCAGCCTCGTCTTGTTATATATGCAGAATCTCAGGCCCCAACTCAGACCAGCTGAAACAGAACCTGCATCATAATAGGATCCCGAGGTAATTCATGTGTACATTATAGCTTCAGGAGTGCTTTAAGGCAGCTGGTCTTCCCCATCCCAATCCAGAATCTCTTGCTTCTGGGAGCACTTTTATTGATGAGAGTGTGACATGTCCCTTAGGTGAGTTGAGAACCACTGTCTAATGGCATACAGCAGGGGTCAGCAATCTACGGTCCATGAGCCAATCTGGTCTGCTGATTGCAAATGAGGTTTTACGGAAACACTGCCATGCTCATTTGCTTATGGGGTGTTTATGGCTGCTTTTGTGCTATAACAGCAGTGCTAAGTAGTTGCAAATAGAGACCGTATGGCATGCAAAGCCAAAAATATTTACTTTGCAGAGAATGTTTGCTCTTGCTGTACATTATAATTACCTGGGAGGGGGAGCTGGGGGACTTAAAAAAAATACCATTGCCTGTTTTTGTTTTTTTTCCCCCCTAAACACAACCCAAGTGACTCTAACATGCAGGATGGGTTGAGAATGACTAGGGTATGAGTAAAGGGCCAGAGACCCACCTCCTTAACCACCCACATGCTTTGCAAGGGGATTAACCATTTGTTGGTAAATCCACAAGGAGTCAAGCATCCTGTATTCTGTAGGTCACATAGATCCTTCATCCTGAAAGAGCTCAGCTCCAACTTACCTTAAACTCCTCCTCTAATCCATTGTTGCTGGACCCTGGGATTTTGTTGTAAATTTTTTGCAGATGTGTTTCTAGAGAGGTGACTTCCAGTTCTGTATCTCCATAGAGATAATGCTCCAGAAGGGCTTGGTATATGAAGACGTACTGCATCTGAAATGCAGATGATGCCCGAGTTCCCAGTTATACACATGGTCCTGGTGGTGCCAGAGCACTCCCTCCCACTCCCATTTCACTTCAGTCCACTTCTTCAATCCTAGCAGAGATAAAATGATTCACTCTTGTCCCAATTCAGGGAGGCAGGACTCAAAAGGCATGAGTCCCTCTGGGGGTGCTTAAACTTGGGAGGGAGGGTCCTATTCTGGTACCCTCCTGGAGAGAAGGACAATTCCAACTCCTGCTCATTCAGAGAGCACAGACTAGATAGACTGAGGGGTTGTCAAATTCTGGTGACACACAAAACCTGTGCCAGCCCCCCTCCCCTCCCAGTGCTGTGCCCTTTGAACTCCATGCCCTAACCACAGAGCTGATCTCACTGCTGCTCCTGGACCTGGCTAAGCTGCATCACAACTCTGTGGCAATGGCTCCCTTGGCTGCCCACATACCTACTTCCCTCAGGACCTGTTCCATATCCTTACAGTCTAGTGCAAATGACATCTGCCCCACCTTCCAGATTCCCCTAGGCACAGCCTCCTCTGTGCTCCATAGTTCTTTTAATACGTAATTTATAAGCGCCCTTCATCACACTGTATGATGACCATTTACAATAACCTGGGAGGCTGAGTAATCCATGAGGCTGTTTTGGTCCTGGAATGTTTTGGTCCTGGAATGCCCCCTACCCACAAACCACTCACGTCTGTTTGCACCATCTGGCAGCGCTGTGCCCGGATCCGGCTTACAAAGCCATAAACGTCCACCTTCCGCTCTGTATGCATCATGTCCAGCATGGCATCAATGACGACAAAGGTTCCTGTACGCCCTACACCCGCACTGTAGCCAGAGAGCAGGAGTATTACTGGGATGGCTAGCATGTCTTGTGGGAACACCCAGGGAGGGGGCAGCATAGGGTAGGGCTCTTTCTTCAAGGCTTTAAATTCTAATTCTGTATGGGGTAGAGCTAATTCTGTATGGACTCTCACGGAGCCAACAACTCCACTGTACCCTGAACTCCCTACCTCTAGTTATCAGGACCAGAGAACCCTGACACTTAGAATGGTCTGAAGATTCCAAGTACACAAGGCAGCACTCAACCTAGCTTCTTGGCTTCATAGCAGTGGTCACCCCACCCCCAATCTTGGAGGATTGCCCTTCCCTCTTTCCTCAAGTGCTTTCCCACCCAGCACCTAGTTTTCTTGAGGAGTCTCTCTGGATGCTGCCCTGGCGCCCCAAGAGCTCATCTGCTCTGTGCCAGCCTCCTCAGCCAGGGCTCCTGTGCCTTCCCTGCTCTCAGCATGGGAGCAGAATGTGACATGAGTGGGGAGCCAAGGGTCAGGCCACACTGACCTGCAGTGTACCACAATGGCCCCTGCATACTGCGGGTTACAGGCCTTCACCTTCTTGAGGAACTTGAGCATACCAATTGGGGTGAAAGGCACCCCAAAGTCTGGCCAGCTGGTAAAGTGGAACTGAGTGATGAGGCGCTGTGGCTTTCTGTTGGTCACGTCGCCCACCTGTGAATTGAAGAGATCCCTGTGTGTTGGCCCTGATACCCTGGGGTAGGGCAGCACCAGGGGAAGGAGGGTGAGGCTTAGGGGCCAGGGCCAGCTGTGGCTATCACTGACAATGGGAAAGTGAGAGGATTAAACTTCCCAAGCAAGTTTTAACCATGGACAGAGAACCTTCCCAGAAACCCCATGGGGTAGGCAGGTTGTTACTATTACTCACAGCCTACAGATGTGAAATGTGAAACTCAGAAAAGTTAAATGACCTGGTCTAGGTCCCAGGATTAGTAAAAGGCAAGGTCAGAACTAAAATGCAGGTCTCCTGAGTCTTGGTAAGCCCTCTTTTCATAGCACCACAGTGCCCTCAGCTAAAGGCAACCTTTGCTCAAGCCTCCAGGGTCACCCTGGAGGGTCAGGAGCAGGGCCCACCACATCCTTGATGTCAGAAGCCTTTGGGGTAAGAAAGGAGGAGAGGTAAGTCAAGTACCAGAAGATACTGGTGCAATACCTCCTGATGCACTTGGTTCATACCTAAGATGACCAAACTCCATCTCAGTAATACTTTTTCTCCCAGCCATGAAGTCATGAAAATGTTCCCCCCTTAGCTTTGACGGAAAGAAAAAAACAAGAAAAAAAAAAAAAGAAAAATCCCCTGGGAGCCCAGAACTCTGATTTCAGAGTTCGAACATTTTGCACACTCAGCAATTCCTGACCACTCTGAGTAAGATGGGGATGACTCGGCCTGTTCTGCCCTCTTAATGGTCAGCAGATTCTAAATGAGAACCAAGAAAGGAGGTAGGAGACAGTACCTGTTGAATGCAGAACTTCCGCACTGTGTAGTCCACCAGTACGGTCACATCCTCTACTGACACACGGATATTCCCATAGGTCCAGCAGCCTTGGTCTGGCCAGTACTGGGCGCACTTACACTGGAAAGAAACAGACATGCACCCCCCTGACCTGAGACCTCCCGCCCACAACAGGTGCAAAGGGCCCTAAAGAAAAGGACCACAAAAGCCCAGACTAAAATCCTCAGAAAGCCCTATGGCCTCTTCTCTCACCTCAGTCAGCTACAGACTTATTTAACTGTTCCTTTTTTTTTGCCATGCCATGCGGCTTGCAGGATCTCAGCTCCCTGACCAGAGACTGAACCCAGGCCACAGCAGTGCCCAGAATCCTAACCACCAGGCCACCAAGGAACTCCCTAACTGTTCTTTTTTTAAGTTCCTCAGCTTCTATCCTGTTTAGCACAATCTCTTAACTTATGCAGAGCCCCAGCAGCCCTATACTTCTCACTCTTTCCCACCTCTAGTCTCTCAGTTCAGGGCAAATCGGAAGCCATTTTACCTACAAAATCTGTACTTCCACAATATCCTAGGTCATGCTCTAGGGGTAAGTCTGTCTGATCCCCTGGAATGAGCAACCTGCTATGAGGGAGTTCACCAGGGTGGATTGATGCAGACTGTAAAACCTGCCACGAGAGGCCCAAGGCCTTCTCTGGTTGACTAGGCCTTGGACAGCTCCCAAGAGCCAGAGGTAGGGTTGGAGAAAATGAACCTAAAGCCCAGCCCTAAAGCTATCCCTCCTAAGCCAATCAATACATCCAACAGCCCAGTGTGGGTATCAGGTTGACTCTAGGGCCATCCTGGAGAGAGACTATCCCGAATTGGGATTCCTCTCTGGGGCCTGATCCAGGACTCAGGACTGGTGTTGGCTGTGGCCCAGTGATGGAGCTGACCAGGCATGGACTTGGCAGTCACAGAAAGAAAAGAACCAGTCAGAAGGCTGCCTGAAGGATCAGTTCAGGGGCTCACATTTCCTTGTGCCCTGCAGGGTCTCAGTTCATACGGCTCCCTCTGCTATCTCAGGAGGAGGAACAAAACAAAAACAAAAACAAAAAAACCAGGGGAGTGAGGGACTAGAGAAGCCAGGGGAGAAAAGCCCCACTGTGACTTTTCCTTGTCTAATGGCCCAAGTCTTTCTTCCATGATGTTTTGGATCTTAGGTGAGCTGTTTGGTCACCAACACAGGGTGTGCCCTAGGTATACCTCTGAGTTCATCGGAGGCTTCCAGGCCACAGGAAAGTGTAGTAGGCACATTGGCCTGGGTCCTGTCTGGATGAATGACAGGCACAGAAGCCACAAAGGGTGGAAAGCCTAGGCTCAAACACAGAACTCCAGCAAAGCAGTCCCTCTGTTGGTCATGCCTGTATCAGGGGCCATTCTATCTAATTTCTCCACTCACCTCCTTTCTCTCCTTCAGATTGGTCACCATGACAATGGTGGCTGTGTTTTGTTCCCAGATCATCCTCCAGAAATCATTCACCGTTTCTTCTTTTGGTCCTATAGTAGCAAAGATGAGAACACACACCAAGAGGAAGAAAGATGCTGGGAAACTGGGAACGTTCATTCCTGACTTTTGGAAGCCTGTGCCCACATGCCCCCAGCTAAATATATCATCCATCTACCCATCCACCTACCTACTAACTGAACATTTCCTGTGTATCCACCATGTATGTGCCAGGCACTTCACTAGGGAGTGAAGTGGGGATGTGAGGTTCTTAAAATAAAAAGAGAACACATGAACAATGTTTCCCAAGGATGCTATAGTTGAGGATTAGAAATCACGACCCCTACAGAATACCTATGTTATGGGCGAGATAGTGAGCTATGTGCTTTATATCTCATTTACTCCTTCTTACCATGCTCTGAGGTGGGTGTCATTAACCAGAGAGGTTGGGTAAATTGCTTAGGCTGAAATTTAAAATTTACATCCCACACAGCCTTTTCCAGAAAGTCACTAGAAGGGCACAAAGAATAGGAAAAAAGTGGGATCTAACACAGGAGAGAGACTAACAGAATTTCCAGGGTGTTGGTAAAGGGAAGGCTCAGGATAATTTCTCTGCCAGAGGCTAGATCAATCCAGAATGGAACTGAAGGAAAAAGGTTCTAGAAGGACCCCAAGATAAAAAATTAAACTAAAAAAATTAAACCTCATGTATCTGAGGGTACTGAGAGGAAATATATACTTCTAGCAAAGAGTTTAAAAGAAAAAAAATCAGTGCTAGGTATATAAAGAACTAAGTGAATAAGGAAAAAAGGCAATTATTAACTCTTGGGAAAGAGGGAAACCAAAAACTGTACCAAAAAATTATATAATATTATGTGCTTAAGCTGTGAATAATATTGGCATAGTAATAAGAATGTAAATAACAAGTATTATCTTCACCACAAATTGTGATTTAACTCCACTAGGAGAATGGGGAAAAGGGACATGGGGAATGGGGAAAAGGGACACACTCTGTCTGAGTGTGAGGTAGTTTGTAAGAGGATTAAATAAGTTATCTATAATAAGAAAAAGCCAACAGATAAAAATGGCTGCTTTAGACTAAAAAAGTTTAGACGAAAGGGGGGAGAACTTTGTTTTTATAGACCTTGTAATACCTTTTGACTTTCTTAAAATTTGTATTCCCTTTGGTAAAAAGAAAAATATTAAAAAGAAAAACAAATAATGACAGAAGTGGACACATAGCGGAAAGATGTACAGAGGTGGAATTATTTCACTGCCTGGCAAGGTCAGGAAATATCTCCTGGAGGAGATGACATTTGAGCCATATGTTAGGACAGATAAAGTAGATGGGAGTCTAGAAAGGAGGCATAGGGAGAAGAGGTACTCCAGGCAGAGGTGCAGGGGGCTAGCAGCAAGTAAGAGCATGAGACATCCAGGGACTGTAAGGAGTTCAGTGAGGTCACTGTGTAGGGTGTGTAGAAGGTAGAAGATGAAGCTAGAAAGATAGGTGAGGTACCAGGATCTAAAGGGATGGAGGCCAGGCTAAGGAAGGCTTGTTTTACAGATAATGAAAAATCATTCTAGGATTTTCATGAGAGGCTGACAAAAATTTTGCATTAAGAAAGGCCATTCTGGTGGAAGGAATCCAAGGAGCAAAGCTAGGATCCAGAGGGATCAGTCAGTAGGCTGCTGCAACAGAGCTGGAAGAAGAGATGAGAGTAAGGAAGTGTGTCAGAGAAGGCAGATTTTGGAGAGAGAAACAAGAGGACTAGTCATATGTAAAGCAAGGGACAGGTAGGAGATCTGGATGACCCCAAATCTGGTTTGGTTGATTAGGTAGATTACATTCCAGTCACCATGAATATAGATTACATTCCAGTCTCTTAAGAACAGAGGAGAAAAAGCAGCTTTGGGGCGAGGAAGAGTCACGTTTCAGTTCCTGATGTTGAATCTAGAGTCTGTGGGGGTATTCAAGCGGAAGAGAACAAAAAAATGTGGCTCTGGAGCTCAAGAGAGGCAGCAGCCAGTCAAACAGAGGTGGGTATTAGATGAGGTCTCTCAAAGAGGATACAGAGGGGGAGGAGCAAAGAAGGGGTCAAACACAGAACGCTGGGGATCTTCAAGCATTATTCAAGTTCAGACAGAACAAAAAGCCCAGGAGGCAGAAGGATGGACAGAAATGTGCCATGAAAGACAAGAATGGAGTTTCAAGGGAAGTAGTCATCCACAGTATTGAAGAGAAACTATACTTAAGGGGCAGAAAGAAGAATAAGAGCTAGAGAAACAATATTTTGAAAAGTGAGAAAAATCAAGAGAACTGAATGGCAGGAAATAACAGGAGGGTTTCAAGGAGTGTGAAGTACTGTGGAGAAGTTCAAGAGGGAGGGAGTCTGAGAAAAGGCTAACAGGGAAATCAAAGGTGAACTTAATTTAAGAACTATTTTAGCATCAACAAGGCCCCATGACAAACAAAGAGAGGATGAGATTATATGTGGTTGTTGGTGCCAAAATCATCACTGAGTAGGTGGTAGCTGAGGTGGGCCTTGAAGGGTGGACCTGAACTGACAGATGGCTACAGAGGGAGGGAAAGTGGGGTCCAGTTAGGCAAGGGCCAGGTCCTGGTGGGAGACTACAAGGGCAAGGAAGATCTAAGACTTCTGACCACCTCTGCCTCATGTTACCTCTATCCCTATTTTATCACGATCACAGTACTGTCCAACAGAACTTTCTGTGATGATGGAAATGTTTCATATCTGCACTAATATGGTAGCCTCTAGCCACATGTAGCTATTGAGCCTTAAAATGTGACTACCGTGCAGGCTTCCCTGGTGGCGCAGTGGTTGAGAGTCTGCCTGCCGATGCAGGGGAACGGGTTTGTGTCCCAGTCCGGGAAGATCCCACATGCCGTGGAGCGGCTGGGCCCGTGAGCCATGGCCGTTGAGCCTGCGTGTCTGGAGACTGTGCTCCGCAACGGGAGAGGCCACAACAGTGAGAGGCCCGCGTACCAAAAAAAAAAAAAAGTGACTAGTGTGATTGAAGAACTGGATTTAAAATTTTATTTTATTTTATTATTTTTTGGCCTCGCCACATGGCTTGCGGGGTCTTAGTTCCACACCCAGGGATTGAGCCCTGGGCCCTCAGCACTGAAAGCACAGAGTCCTAACCACTGGACCACCAGGGAGCTCCCCCAAATTTTATTTTAAATAGCCACATGTGGTCAGTGGCTACTGTATTGAACACGATAGACACTTACCAAAGTTCCTGTTTATTTTGCTATAAATTATCCTCTACCAACTAAAGGCTCCAAAAAGGCAGAGACCATATTCTGTTTTATTCCCCTACATATCCCCATCACCTAGGCCAGTGCCTGGCACATAATATTAATAAATGGTCAATAAATATTTGTTGAGTGATTAAATAAATGGGCTTTGATGGACCATAATAACATCAATTACTTTTTAGTGCTGCAAACATCAAGATTTTTATTTTGCTAGGATCCCAAAGGTGAGGACACTTGTTAGAACTTCAGGCTATGGAAACGTGTGCAGAGCATGTATAGGACCATGGCATTGGGTCCCTGCTCTGAGGGTTCTTAGACCACTTATCTGTGTATAATAGTGGAGCTCAGGCCCATGAGTGGGAGGAGGAGATGAGTCAGCCTGGACCAGTGAGGTGGCCAATCCTCTTTGGAGACTAAATCCAAATTCAAATTCTGAGCAGCCTGGTTTGAACTTAAGTTTGCCAAATGACCCCAAGACAGAGAACCTCATTAGACTGTGTTGTATGTGTGTGTATAGCCTTCTCCAGTATTTTTTATGCACATATATAAAAGAATTTCTTTCAAAGGATCCCTGGACACTAAGTCATCAAGATGAAGGCCCTTAGTTATAAACCTGCAAGGTAGATTATATTTTTTTCAGGTGGTAATAATTACAGAAAAGCTAATATATCTGAGTAATCTACTAGCATTTGGAAGAAAAATGCCAAATCCATTCATGGTTAAGCCTAAGAGTAAAAAATTATCTTACTTTACCTTGTGCAGCAATGAATTTGTTCTTTTCTTGGTAGCCCTGGGGGTGGGGTGGGAGAGTAGAGGAGAAACAGAAAGTGAAAACCCAAAAATGGATAGGAATGAAATTCTCCAGACTCCCAACCAGTTTACAAAGCCTTCCTTGTGAAAAGGTCCAGGCAATTAACAAGGATTTCCATTCTAGAAATTTTAATGGGATTAGCTTTGGATAGCAGGAAGCAAAGATTACATGGTCTAGGCAGTCTTCTTAAAGTGAATTATTAGCAAACATTAGTATAAGAACATCCAAATAACAACTCCTAGGCTAGACCCTGTTCTGATGCTCTCTTAGTTGCTGACAATCGGGGTCTTGGTGTTACTGGGTAGGAACCCTCCAAGTCAGAAGCATGTGAGGCTGGGCCCACACGAGGAAGGAAAAAGGGTTATTTTCTTGCTGATGCTGTACCCAGGTGCAAAAGTTTTCGGGGAATAGCCCATGGGTATGGTGTAACAGCTCCCAGTGTTTGACAAGAGGGTTCTCCATTACAGGAAGTGGGAGACAAAGAAGTCAAGGAGCCTGGGGACGTCACTTAATAGATAAGGAGCCTCTGAAAAACTGACACTGGCAGTAACTTTCTTCACTGTTTAGTCATACATCTTTTCAACCTCATTGTTTAAATATAGTGTTCACTTGAGACGTCCCAGGTAAGTGAAAAATCATTTGACTTAAGGATTGTAAATCACCTTCTGCCTCTCTCAGACAGCACTAAGATGGGCAATGAGGGAGGCAACTTCATGGATGGGATACCATACCAAGGTGATGATGTGAAATACTAGTCTGCAAGGCAGTGGCAGAATAAAGGAGGGGGCCGAGTCTGAGAAGCCGCTTCCTATTCCAGCTCAAACAAGGGCAGGGCAGGGTTGCTTCCCAGCACTGGAGAAAGCTTTAGGCCTCAATATGGACATGTTTAGAGTTAACAATAAGAAGCTTGTTAAAATTTTTATTAAGAGGAATTCTCCAAAAGTTTTTAACCACTAGAAGATGGAAACTGATAAAGCCTTAATTCAGGATGCTGCATTCTGCCTATAGCACTAAACTTGTAATTAAAACTGAGAAGCTCTTAGAGTATGTTACGCTGTATAATACGCTTGCTTCAGGAGAAGCTGCGGCCAAGTTCTCACTGGAGCATGTGGGTCATGAATAGCTTAAAAGCACTGTTGGAAGGCCCAGCCCCAAAGTGCTTCCCGCTCCATCTTTACCAGTAGTGTGTTATATATCCCCCATGAAAACATGCCTACATAGTGATATGCTGACATTGCTCAACCAATCAGGAATAACTAGAATGAGGCAAAACTACTGATTCCTTGTGTTATGTTCAAGGGAAAGATGAAATGTGGCTCCCTGGTTCCTGAGACATCTTTGGATTCTGAAAGTCAAATGCCAAGTTGGCTCTAGGTGGCACCTACATTCCTACCAGTTTAAAAACAAAAACAAAACACTTCCAAAGCCCCTCTATACCCTTAGACACCTCAAGGTGAGAGAGGAAGCTGGTCTTCCTAAGACTCCAGGAGGGAAGCCCAGTTGGCATCTGTACTGTCTATTTCATCTTCTCCTGTTACCAATGTCAGGTTCACTTTCAGACCTTTGTATTCTCCAAACCACAGAACCCATCCCCCGTGCCTACTGCCACCACTCTGTGGTGCCTGACACCACCTCTCTTCAAGATACATGTGTGATCTTGGTTCTGTGTGCAAAAAGGGCTTGGTAAATGATTGTCAGGGGGTGGGAATGGGGAGTAACTGTATATGGACAAGAAGCTTCTTTCTGGGGTGAGCAAAAAGTTCTAAAACTAAGAGGCAATAGCTAAAAGGTACAGCGTTTCTCTTCTGAGGTGATGAAAATGTTCTAAAATTGGTCATAGTTGCACGTATCTGTGAATATACTGAAAACCACTGAATTGTAAATTTTAAGTGGGTGAAAATTATGGTATGTAAATTGCATCAATAAAGCCACTGACAAAGTTCTAAAACAATTATAGTGATGACAGCATAACTTGGTAAACTTACTAAAAATCACTGAATTCTACATTTTAAATGTTTGAATTTCTGTTATATAAACTGTACCTCAATCATGTTGGGAGGAAAAAAGGGTTTCGTAAGTGTAACTGGCAGCTCACAACAAATGGCCACAATTTGTTTCAGCAAAGGTTATTGCCTGCCCCTATACTCCAAGCCCTAAGGACATCTGCTCCTTCTTTCCCACTGGATCTCTCATCTGCACTCAACCCCGTTGACCACCTAACACTTCTCCATGCTCTACTCTTTGCCCTCTGAGGTGCTCTTCTCTCCTGGTCTCCTTCTGTCTCACTAATGAGCACCTCTTGCCCAGTGTGCCTTGGCTGAGGTTTGTGGGCTCCAGGGCCCACTCTTTCTCTAATGACTTCAAAGGCCATGGCTTTGGAATCTCTCCCCTGAGCTCAGATTAATGATGCCCAACTATGCTGGATATATCCACATGGATTACCCTATACTCTTTTTTTTTTTTTTTTTAAACAATAAAGGTATAGGTTGTTTTTTTCCCCCATAATTAAATTTGCACAGCATCTCCCCAAGCATAAGTATTACAAAAGAATGTAAAAAATCACATTTTACACATTTACACAATGTGTATAAAAAAATCACATGTCTTCAGCATTTAGCTCAAATCTCACCATCTTCAAAAACTAGATCTCTTGCAAAACTCATCAGCTAAAAGTTCTATCAAAGCACTGCGAAGATGGCCTTTGCTAGCCCATGGCAATCCTTCTCCCATTTTCCCTCGCGAGTTAGGGCTGAATAGCAGAGTGAGGCTCAGATTGCGGACGTGAGGTGGGGAGGGACACAAGGGCTAATTTTCTCCAGTACAAGATGGCATCTAAAGCTTGATGGGAGAGAAGAACTGGAGAGACTGGAGGAAAGGGTCCAGGCCCTGTATTCAGTCAGAGTCACTGCTGGAAGAGGAGGAATGCTTGCCATGCTTATGGTGTTTCTGCTTCTTTTTATGAGCGTTCTTCATTTTCTTCTGCATCTTCTTGTCCATTACCATTCCTGGTCCTACCATGCCAGGAGCCAACGCCAGGGTCAGGTGGTGGGTATGGAGGGGGGTAGGGACCTGAGGGTTGGCATCCTGGATACCCTCGCTGTGGCATAGATAACAAGGCCCACCAGGGGGAAAAGCTGGATTCCCCTGGGGTGCTCCTGGGGGAGTGGGAAAGGGGTCTGGAGGAAAGGTCGGGTTGGCAGGTGGTAGATGAGCAGGATTGCAACCTCCAGGGTACCCGACGTTAGAGGGCTGTGGATATGGCCCTGGCTGCCCAGCACTGGGTTTCCACATGTTCGGGTGTTTCCTCCAGCCCAGAAATGGAGAAAGAAGGAAACTCCACCCTAAATACACTCTACAGAGTATCACCCTATACTCTCTCATATATTAGTCAATCACCATATCCTGCTAAATTCTACCTCCAAAGTGGTTTTTACTTTGATGCATCTTCTCCAACCCTTCTACCCTCACCATTTGTAGCATGCTACTGTAACAGCCCTCAATCTGCCCTTCCTAAATCCATGTTGCACACGGTAACCCGAGTGATCAATATACAAATGTGGCTATATCGCTCCTTGTCTTTAACACCTTTCAATGTTATCCCATTGCCTAGAAATCAAAACTCTTAGCTGGGGACTTCCCTGGTGGCGCAGTGGTTAAGAATCTGCCTGCCAATGCAGGGGACACGGGTTCAAGCCCTGGTCTGGGAAGATCCCACATGCTGCGGAGCAACTAAACCTGTGTGCCACAACTACTGAGCCTGTGCTCTAGAGCCCACAAGCCACAGCGGCTGAGCCTGTGTGCCACAACTGCTGAAGCCTGCGCACCTAGAGCCCGTGCTCCGCAACAAGAGAAGCCACCGCGATGAGAAGCCCACGCATCACAACAAAGAGTAGCCCCTGCTTGCCACAACTAGAAAAAGTCCACGCGCAGCAACGAAGACCCAACGCAGCCAAAAATAAATAAAAAACAAAAACAAAAACTCTAAGCTGTACTGAAAATTTGTAGATACTGTAAGGTGACTCAATCAGCACCCAGCCCCACCCACTTCTAGCTTGACTTTCTTTCTATAGAGGCTGAAAAACTAAAAGCTAAATTCACTAGACTCTCTTGCAGCTCAGTTCTGCCTAAGAACCCAGTTTCTTCCTAGCAGTCCCACGTAAGACTTGGGATAGAAGTGAGCAATGTGAGATGGTGACTGTGCTAGGAAGATCTGGTCTTTGGGCAAGCATGGCAGCGGAAGCATTGAGTTCTTCTGTAGCACCTCTGCAGGGGTTTCACTACGAGAGTCATACGGGGTAGTTGGGTACATCTACGGCTGCTCTGTTCCTGGTGACTCTCCCACAGATTCTGTAAGTCACCCACTATCTTATAATAAACCCCTTCCTGTTGAAAAGAATAGACAGAAAGTGGACTCTTGTCATCTTCAACCAAGAACCCCAACAGACACACTTGACATTCAATGCCTTCTAAGATCGAGTTCCTACCAATCCCCCAAGCCTCATCTCCCATGACTTCCCATCTTATATCTTATAACTAAGACTACTGTTTCCAGTCTCTGACTTTGTTCATACTTCTCTTTTTGCTTTGAAGTTTCTGCCCATCTTTCTTCTCTTGAATTCAGACCTACCCTTCAATATTCAGTTCTACTGGCTCATCAGGTTGGCTGAATGTTTCTTTCTCTAAGTCCCAAAGACTCTGGGAATACCTCCTTCACACATGTTGCACACTAAAGGTTATGATCTACCTGTAGGTAGATCACACTAGGGACCATATCTTATCTCTGTAACCTTGGAGCGTACCCCCAGTGCTTACCACACAGCAGGTGATCAAAAAATTTTGACTGAATTTAATAAACCTAAATCTTCTTTAATCCCTGACTCTTACTAATGGTTAACCATAAGCTTTTTCCTGCTTTTCTATTTTCACTGAGTTCATAAGTACCTCCAATTTAACCCTCTTCATCTAAACTTTCATATTACCTATTAATAACCTCCAATAACCATCAAGCCTTTATAGGATGCCCTATTGTGAGCTCCAACTAAGCATGGCCAAAGGAGAAGGCTTGTTTCCTTCTAGTGCCTTGCTTATCATGACCATGAATAGACCCATCTTACTTGCTTACCAGCCTTAACATCCAACTTACTTTTGTCTGTCTTCACCTTCAATGTGGGAAGGAGCCAAACTGGTTACGGTGACAGACACTGCTGGTCACTAACTGAAAAGCTATTCCTTCCCTTTCTTTCTTGCCATCAAAACCATGCTTTTGTTCAGACATTTACCTTTCATTGGCTTGGAAGGTGGTCATTCCTCAGCCCCAGAAGGGTAAATCATGATAATTCTCAGCACCCTAGCCAGTGACTGGAGAGAGGGTGTAAGCATGTGATCCAATCCTGGCCTGCGGGCTCTGAAGGGCACTGTACCGGAGAGGCTTCTGAGAAAGGTCATGCCCCTAATAAAAAGAAAAGCATAGGGCTTCCCTGGTGGCGCAGTGGTTGAGAGTCCACCTGCTGATGCAGGGGACGTGGGTTCGTGCCCCGGTCCGGGAAGATCCCACATGCCGTGGAGCGGCTGCACCCGTGAGCCATGGCCGCTGAGCCTGCGCGTCCGGAGCCTGTGCTCCGCAACGAGAGAGGCCACAGCAGTGAGAGGCCTGCGTACCACAAAAAAAAAAAAAAAAAGAAAAGAAAAGCATATGCAGAAATTCTCCACCTCCTCCTCCTCCTCTATGTTGTATTTATAAGAAACGTTTGGAACTGCTGTAGCCGTCTTGTGAGCAAGAGACAATGCCAATAGGCTGAAGATATGAGTAGAAAGATGGAAACACCTGGTTTCTTAAGGATGTCACTGAGTCACAGACTCAGCCCACCCCAGAACTGCTATACACCTGCCTTCGGATTAAATGAGAAGTAAATGTTCCTGTGTAGACCACTTCTAGCTGAGTATTCTGTTACCTGCAGATGGAAACATTCTGATATTGCTATACTCTTCCATATAATGTTAAACTCAACCTGTTCCTCCCAACCACTTCATCATAATCTTTGATCTAAATCCTGGGACTCTTAGCTGGTTACTAACCTTTTTCCATTTTCCTTATCTACTACATCAATCATTTCTACCAGGGTTCCTTTCCTTCTAACTATAAACATATGACCATCACTAAGAAACATATACAGGAATTTCAGCAAATCCATACTCGTGAGGGTGCCTGCACTACTCCATTTCTGAAGTCCATCTGATAGCCTATTTTTTAGCCACGGCCCCTTGTTCTTCCATCTTTCTCCTTTTCCTATCCCAAGACTGCTCTTTCAATTTCTTGAGACCTAGTCTTTGATCCCTTCCTTTCTCTACTGAACCTGAAGCCCTCGGCTGACTACTTGAAGCAACAACTGACTTCCCTAGCCCTTTTGTCTGAGTACCACATGTTTTCTGCATATCACCAATCCTAGGGTACAACTGGAGAAAATCACACAACTGAGGCCCCTATATATCAAAGATTTCCATCTTAGGTAGTTCCTCGGTGCAGCTAAACATGCTTTTTTCATGCCCTTTTCAGTATTCTTTCTTACTGACTTCAGTACTCTCATGTCACAGTCCCATCCTCCCTTTTCAGCAGATAACCTTGACTTTACTTCTTAGAAAAAACAGACGAGTTCCCTCAGCTTGATTTATTCACACCTACAAACCACCTCTATCTATTCTATATTCCTTTACCATCAGTCTCAGAGGAAAAAACATCCTTTCTTATGTTCAACGCTAATCTCTCCATGAGTATTCTTTTAAAAAAAATTGTGGTAAGGGACTTCCCTGGCGGTCCAGTGGTTAAGAATCCGCCTTCCAATGCAGGGGACGTGGGTTTGATCCCTGGTTGGGGAACTAAGATCCCACATGCTGTGGGCCAACTAAGCCCGCACACCTCAACTAGACAGCCTGCGTGCTGCAAACTATAGAGCCCATGTGCTCTGGAGCCTGCGCGCCACAACTAGAGAGAAGTCTGTGTGCCACAACTAGAGAGAAGCCTGTGCGCCACAACTAGAGAGAAGCCCTCGCACCATAACGAAGTTTCCCACATGCCGCAACTAAGATCCGATGCAGACAAAAAAAAAAAAAAAAAATTGTGGTAAAATATATGTAACATAAAACTGATCATTTCAGCCATTTTTAAGTGTACAGGTCTGTGGCATTAAGTTTATTCACATTGTTGGGCAACCATCACCACCATCCATCTCTAAAACTTCTGCATCTTCCTCAGCTAAAACTCTGTACCCATTAAATGATAATGCCCTTCTCCTCCCTCCCTCTAGCCCCTGGCAACCACCGTTCTACCTTCTGTTTTAATATATTTGACTACTCTAGGTACCTCATATAAGTGGAATTATACAATATTTATTGTTTTGTGACTGGCTTATTTCACTTACCATAATGTCTTTGAAATTCATCCATGTTATAGCATGTGTCAGAATTTCTTCCCCTTTTAAGGCTAAATAATATTCCATTGCATGTATATGCCACATTTTACCTATTCATTCTTCCACTGATGGAACCTGGGTTGCTACCACCTTTTGGCTATTGTGATTAATGCTGCTATGATCATGGGTGTACAAATTCCATCAGTATTCTCTTCATGCTTCAGTAGTCAGGCTTGCTCTCTCTAGCTCCTTGCTTGCTCTCTCTCTTCCTTTCAAACTCTCTCTTTACTGGTTCCCTCCCGTCAGCCTATAAAACATACTCAAGTCTCGCACACCATCTCTATAAACATTCTCTAAATCACCCCTAAAAACCTTTCAGTTTCAGCTCTTCTCTCAATTCATAGTAGACATGACTAACCAGACTTACCCGGAGTCAGATATTCTAGTCCTGTTTGGAGGACAAGGTGTGCTTTTGTTCTTAGTTATCTGAATAAGCTCAATAAAGGATTCACTGACTCTTACAGAAAAGTATACATTTAGGTTCAGATTTCTGCATGGGAAAATTTTGGGAATGATGACAGGTAAACATAAGAATACATTTTAAACTGTCTGATCTTTAAAAAAAGTTTTTCAGTCTTTTAAAAAAATCAGACTCCTCCGGGAAAAACTGAAATGACAAATATTCCTTCTAACATGCAGCTGAGAAGGAATCAAGGAAATAATGAGAAAAGCTCAAGTTCCTTACATTGATGAATGAAGCATTGATGTAATCAGAATCTGGAACTCCTTCAAGTGGTGTCAGATGGACTCTAGAATGGTCATCTAGAAAAAAAAATTTTTTTTTTCAATTAAATTCAATTTTATTTTTCACTGGTCCCAATGCAACCAGGCCAGTTGTGACATCTATGACTATGTGTAGAGAGACACACAAGTATAAAGTTGTCACTGCAGCACTATTTATAACAGCAAAAATTCAGACACATCTCAACCATCATTAGGGGACTAAGTTAAATAAATTAAGATATATCCATAATATGGAATAGTAAGCAGTTGATAAAAAGGAAAGTGAACACTTCTGTTTCTTGACAATTACCAGTACATATATCGGTATATATATATACCAATACACCAATACATTTCTCTATATTATAGTCATTTCAGGTATATAGCATTATAGTTCAACATCTGTAATAACTATAGTGATCACCACCACAAGTCTAGCTACCATCCACCACCATACAGTAGGACCCCCCCACCAATCCATTTCACCCACCTCCAACCCCCTTCCCCTCTGGTAACCAACAATCTGTTCTCTGTATCTATGAGTTTGTGTTTGTTTTGTTGTTTTGTTTTGTTTTTTTAGATTCCACATGAGTGAAATCATATGGTATTTATCTTTCTCCATCTGACTTATTTTCCAATATATATTGGGAAAAAAAAGAAAAAAGAGCAATGTATACAGCATACCAGTTATACTAAAAATATATAATATATATACATGCATTTATACACAAATAAGACATAAGTATCTGTAAATGCCTAGTACAGTGGTCTTTAATATATTATGCACCCAAAACTGCACCAGGAATTATTTAAAGGATGAGTTTTTAAAAAAAGCAATTATAAAAGATAAAGCAGGGCTTCCCTGGTGGCGCAGTGGCTGAGAGTCCGCCTGCCGACGCAGGGCACACGGGATCATGCGCCGGTCCGGGAAGATCCCACATGCTGCAGAGCGGCTGCGCCCGTGAGCCATGGCCGCTGGGCCTGCGCGTCCGGAGCCTGTGCTCCGCAACGGGGGAGGCCACAACAGTGAGAGGCCCGCGTACCGCAAAAAAAAAAAAAAGCAAAGTTCAAACATTTTGCTCTCACATCCCACTAGATTATGCATATTCCATTCTGGAGACCACTAACCTAGAAAAATGTCTGTTAGGTTATAGATAAACTGATTAGCAATGGCTAACTCTGGGAAGGAGTTACGAAGAGAACTCTGAATTGGAATTTCTTTGCAATGAGCAACAAAAAACCTCCACAACAACCATGCACTTGCTGTCTGGTCTTAGTGAAACTGCTCTCCTTAACTTCCCAGAAACTTTAGGCCTGCCTTAAAAAACCTGGTCAAGCACCCCTACTGACTTTATGAGCACCTGGGGTTGCCTGGGGAGCCATAAAGGCTCTTTCAGTCCAAAGGCTTGACTCTATTCTTATTACCAGCCTTCCTATGATCAATTACAAGATTCTTTCCATCCTCAGAAAATCTGGCTACAGATGCAGTTTCAGGTTACATCCCAAGAAACCCTACAAACACTCACAAGGCAAGATGTTTACATATCGATTTTTTTCCTTGTTCTCCTCCTTAGAGGCAGCTTCACAGGTGGCCTGGATAGGACAAGCAGGGAGAGCCTGAAAGGTTAAGAGAAATTACAGAAGTTATTAAAAGGGATAAACACCAAACATGTAAACTGCTGCACCATACTCTGACCTGGCAGCAAGTTCTACCTTTTCTTAGGGGGGAAAAGATGTGCCCAGGTGAATACTTGCACCTAATACAGAGAGTGCACCTCTCTTCTAAATAGCTTCTAAGCTCCTTAGAGTTTGAATGCCCAGAGGGCAGAATGCCTTTCCTGTTACTGTAAGCACAGCATGCTCTTTATATGATTACTATGTGGTTAGGAGCATGTTACAATGCTGGGTCAAAATGGACCACCCCAGTATATGGGACTGGGGACACAACTGAAAGGATGGGCCATTTATCCCCATGCTGACCACCATGCAAAGCTGGAGATGTATCTCAGAGTAAACCACACAGGAGGGGTCTGGATGGTCAGTTGAGTTAGGAGCCTGACAAGGGGGTATGGCAGCCCAGCCTCTAGCATCATGTGGTAAGGAAGCAAGGACAGGTGAGTGGGTGAGAGGGCATTCACATGGATGCAGCAGTTAGGAAGCAGAGGACTTGGATGAGGTAACACTGAATCTGCAGCAGTTTTGGAGCAAATGTAAATCAGCTAGCACTGGGAGCTATGTGGGTAAGTATAAATGGTTTGACATGAGATAGTCTGGATTGTATGAACTTGAGCAAATCGGCCAAAGTTTCCCATAAAATTGGGAAAATAATACCTGCTACATAAGGAGTAAATAAGATAATCTCATGTTTGGCATAGAATAAGCATTCAATAAATTCGTTTTATAGGAGTAGGAAGCTAAACTTTATTATTTGAATTGTTCTGTGTTCTATATATTCAAAACTAAGAAAGCAAAAAGAGAAATAGTTTAGAATTACAACCTAGACAACCTTCCTGATAAGTGATTTGGAAATATGTCTTAAAGCTTTAAAAATATTCATACCCTTTGACCTAGGAAATCTGGATTCTAGCCTAAATAAATAAAAATCTCTATGTTCAAATTATTTACTTCATCATTATTTAGAATAACCCCAAACTGAAAACAACCTTAGTATTCAGCAGTAGGAGAACAGTTAAGTAAATTATGGTTCATGTATTACTTTTCATTCATTCCTTCAACAAACATATAATGTGTACCTATTAGGTACCGAGTTAGGTACAGAGCAAACAGTGGTGAATCAAATCATATACACAGTTCTTGCTCTCATGAACAATGCAAACTTGTGGGTGAAAGACAGATATTAAATAAATAAAACAAGTAAATATAAAATTACATACCATGATAAATGCAATGAGAGAACAGGTTATTAGAGAAAGTATCAGAAAGCCCAAGGAATACCCCAATACAGATTAAGGGTAGGTCTCTATGAGGAAGGATGAGTATGGAAAAGAGTATTCCAGGCAAAGAACAGCATGTATGATGACCCAGAGGCAGGAGAAGGCTTGGTTTGTGTGAGGAAATAAAGTGTCAGTGAGGGTGTTATGTATAAAATGTTGCTGGTGGAGATGGCAAGAGGAAGTGGGAGGAGATGAGTTTTTTGACAAGGTTGATCACATATTTCTACATAGGTCCTTGAATAGGAAGTTTGAATTTTACTTTAAGTGCACGAGGAAACCATTCAAGGTTTTTATAAACTGCAATCCACTTTACCTGTTAAAGAATCACTCTGGCTGCTACATGGAAAATGGGCTGGGAGGAAGGCAAGTACAGAATGTGGAAAGATGATGGTACAAGGAAATAGATGCCTTTGAAATATATTATGAAGTCAGAATGACTAGATTTAGAGATGGAATGGACAAAAGTTGGGGAGAGAAAGAGACAGGAATGAAGGATGACTCTCAGGTTTCTAGCTTGGATAAAAATAATAAAAAAGATTAAGTAAAGGAAATGCCAGCCTAAAAGGAACCAATTTCGCCAGAAAGAAACAAGAGTTTTAAGAAGGAGCAAATATACTTCCTAGGAACCAGCAAGATAGTGGTAGGAGAAATTAAAGTGAAATACCCCAAGATAACCGGAGTCAAGGTCTCATAGTCCATCTACCTTCACTTATTCAAGAGATTTTCTTTTCAGAGTTAAAACCCTGGAGGTTCTGCCTGTTATTTTACTAAGAAAGCCAATTTCTTTAGACCCACTGCTGTCAATACATAAAGGGGAAAAAGGAGTTTCCTGGACCGGAAGATTGGAATTTCCCAGTTCACCCACAGTTTGCCTTCTCTTCACCCAGATAGGCTAGATTTCCACCTTGATGCAGGGCAGGATGAGATACAAGTTTTTAAAAGCCCTCAAGACTAATCCTGAGGCATTACTTTTCCTCTACATCCCTTGTCTAAAATGATGTAGAACAGATGTAGTGGTAACAAGATTCTTGAAAACAGTCCTCAGGGTCAGTAATGACAATGACCACATCTCAAAGTCCTGTCAGCACCCCTAGCTCCCCCAAGTCATGATGAAGAAAAATTAGGTCTCCAGGTAGGCTGAGGCTCCTAAAAGGAAAGTTAGGAAGAAACAGGAGTCACTGTTTGACAAGAGAAAATAAAAGATTTGCTTTAGAGAACACTGTACTAGATGCAAAATATCAGATTAAAGAGCTTAGGTCAAGGATGAAAACAAGGGGAATCCTACTTTTAGCTTCTACTCTGAAAAACCCAGCCTTGAGAGCTGGGCAGAAGCAGCTGAACCAGAAGGCTCTAAGATGCTAAATTCTCCACAAACAGTAGGTGGCATCAAAGACCACTTCATCCCTTGCTTAGGCCTTTACTGGAAGCAAGACTGTCATTTTTTAAAAAGTGTCAGCTAAAAAAATTTTTTTTTCAATTTTTACAATTATTTTTTTAAAAAGTAAGTTCTTATAAGTTTAACCTGTAAGTTCTCTTTGGGCCCTTCCTCATCATGTCCTTTTCCTTCTCCTCTCACAAGTAAACTTGGAATTTTGTATTTATTATCCCCTTATTTGTATCCATATATTCTGTATCCTTAAAAAAAAATATTTTTATTGTTCAGTCTATTTTTTGATAAAAATGCAATGATAAATGGTGACTTGCTTTTGTTGCCCAACATTATGTTCTGAAGATTCCACTCAGGTTGTTCCATGTAGCCAAAGTTCATTCATTTTAACTACTTTGTAGTCCTCCATTTTTAGACCATACCAACATTTATTTATCCATTCTACTACTGGTGAATATTTGGGTTGTTTACAGTTAACCGTCCCGCTTTGAGCACTAACTGTATGTGTTTCCTCATGCACATTTGCAAGAGTTTCAGGTATGACTATCTTTAACCTTACCAGATGAGGCCAAATTGTTTTTCATAGTAGCTGTACCAATTTACACTCCCACCAGCAATGTAAAGTATTCCAGTTATTCTGTATCCTTGTCAACATTTGCTACGGTCAGACTTTAAATGTATCAAATGTAGGTTTAATTTATATTTCTCTGATTATTAATGAGGTTCACCATCATTTCATAGTTTATTGGTCAACAGGGTTTCCTCTTCTGTGAAGAACCTAGTTGAGTGTTTCCCCATCTTTCTACTGGATTATTTATCTTCTTACTACTTTGTAGAAGTTCTTTATGTGTTCTGGAAACTCATTCTTTATCAGTTATAAGTGTTACAAGTATTTTTTACCAAGTTTTTGGCCTGCCCCTTCATTTTCTTTATAGTATTTATTTATGAACAGAAGTTTTGCATTTTAATGTAGTCAAGTTGATCAATCTTTCCCTTTATAAGCATTTTAAGTCTTAAGAACACCTTCTTATGTGAGATCATAGTATATTTTCCTACATTATTGTCTCTACATTTTTTCCTTTAAATTTCAGTGTTTACATCAACTGGGACTGATTTTTGGTATGAGACAGGAATTCAATTTCATTTATTCCCATGGGGTTACCCAATTGTCTGAGCTCTATTTATTGTAAAGACCATCTTCTACCCCAGCAAAACTACAACAGCATTTGTCACAAATAGGTTTCCCTTTACATATGAATCTGCTTCTGGGTTCTCTATTTTATTCCGCTGGTCAATCTATTCCAGTGCCAATACAAAACTGTCTTAATTACTAAACTTTATAATGACTCTTTATACTGGTAAGGCGGGTCTCCTCACCTTGTTCTTCTTCTTCAGGAATGTCTTGGCTATTCTTGAATCTTTTCTCCTCCATATTAATTTTAGAATCAGCTTGTCAAGTTCCACAAAAAACCTGTTGGGATTTTTATTGGAATTGCATTGAATCTATATATCAGTTTGGGGAGAATTGACAACTTTACAATACTGAGCCTTCTAATCCATTGATCCTATTTCTTTCACTAATTTAGGTTTTTTTCTTTAATGTTTTCAACCATTTTTATAATTTTCTCCAAAGAGTTTGTAAATATTTTACTAAATTTATTCCTAGGTACTTCACATTTTGGATGCTATTGTAAATGGCATCTTTTAAAAATTATTAGATTTTCTGATTGTGGCTTATAAACAGAAAATGCATTCATTTTTATGCTGTTTTTGTATTTATCAACCCTGTTAAAATAACATTAATTCTAATAATTTATTTGATGAGTCTTTGGATTTCTCTGGGACAATAATCTCCTCTGTGAAAAAAACTGATTTTTGTCTCTTCCTTTCCAATCCGTAATACCTTTCGTTTCTTTTCTTGCCTTACTGTGTTAACGTCTCCAGTATAGTACTGAATCTCATTCACTTTAAAGTTTGAATCCCCTTCCAAATACTTTGGCCACAGTCACCAGTGCCTGAACACTCTGCTGTGATGGGGAGCCTACTACTTTCCAAGGCAGTTCCCCTGATCTTGGAACAGTTCTGTTTAGAAGGACTTAAAACCCAGATACACAATTTGTTTTCCCCTTGTACTGACTAGTGTAAAACCCAGGAGGTCAGCTGGTACCTTCTCTGCCCCTTGGAAATCCTGAACTCCCAATTCCCTGGACTGTTGAATTCTAAAGCCCTTGACATAGGTACTGATAATTCCCATAGGCCTTTGGCTCTGATATATTTATTTGGAGACAACTCATCAATGCAGAGACTATTCTGCCTCTGATTCACTCAGATGCCACACAGTTCTGTCACCAAATTACACATAAATGCTTCTTTACCTGGAAATCCAAGAATTAAGCTGTCTCTACTAAAGATGCAGGGTCCTGCGTGGGTTAAGGGGTTTCACATTTCACAATTCACAGATTATGACCGCCTCACAGCCTCTAGTTCTTTCCCTAGCTGTCTCCTATCCCCTTCATCTCAGAAGCTAACTAAAGTCTATTTATTTATTTATTAAATCTTAAACATGTTTTAGGGACCTCAATAAGTGGCTTTTCAAAGTGTTTCTTTTAAACAAATTCAGTGCTTCCTTCTGAGACAAATGCTGGTCAGTAAAATGTTCCAGCTTATAACTTTAGGACAAAAGTTCCATTACCCACAACTTTCAACCAGTGGGGTTTCATAGAAATGTTACACACTCCCCATTTAGTCTGTCAGATATCCGAAAACAGCTGTCATTTCCTATGCTTATTGTTTCTTCAGCTGTTCACCCCCACAGTCCAGTTTTTCCTCCAAAACAACTTCCCATTTAATGATATTCCTTTTCACAGAGACCTGACCACAAGACTCTTGGCACAGTTCAAGCTGGGGACACCAACTCTATTCTATATGCCATCTATACATTAAAGCATAATGGATACTACGCTAAAGCTAATAAGCTTGAATAGCTTTGTTTACTATATTAAAAAAACTTTTAAAAGTTTTTTTCTCTTCTTCTTTTTGGCTGCACTGCGAGGCACGCAGATCTCAGCTCCCCAAACAGGGATCAAACCTGCATCCCCTGCAGTGGAAGCATGGAGTGTTAACCACTGGACCACCAGGGAAGCCCCTTTTAAGTTTTTAATGTCTGCTTTTAAAAATGTTATTTAAAAATATGCTTGTTGTAAAAGAAAGTCAAATAATTCAGTAGAAAGTGGAAGTTCCCTATCATGTCTCTCCTGTCTTTTACCCATCCTTGTAGGCAACCACTGCTCAGTTCACAGTATTCCTCCAGACTTAAAAAAAAAAAAAAAAAAAGGCATTAACACACTCAAATGCAGACATACATAGATTTTTTTTAAAAAAGGGGATTATACCATGTAAAGTCCCCTGGAATATGTTTTTTCCCATATTTTTCTATGTCAACACATTTATTTTAATGACAGTACAGAATTTCATAATAGATGCAAGAAATTATTTAGCCATTCTGCTATTTGATAAATATTTTCCACTTTATTTTCTTTGCTATTATAAGTAATGCTACAATGAACATCCTTGTACAAATATATATTTTGTTTTCTGATAGAGTCCCATAAGTTAGGTCAGAGAGCATAAGCATTTAAAATTTGGTTGATACTGCCAAATCATCCTTCCAATGCTGTATCAATTTAAACTTCCCCTACCTGTGTGTAAGAGTTTCTTTATCCCCATACCCCTGCCCATACTTGATATCAATCTTATAAAATTTTAAAATCTAACAGGCCCAAAATAATGGTTAGTTTTAATCTGGATATCCAGATTACTAAATATAGTTGAGCTTCTTTTCCTATGATTATAGACCATTTGTTTTTCACCTCTGAACTGCCAATTTTTCTCCTGCAATGTTTACTTTTTTCTCACAGGTTTGGAGAAGCTCTATATATTATGGAAAATTCTCTGTCTACCTGTGGCAAATAGTTTCTCCCAGTTGGCCACTTCCTTATGGTGTTATTTTTCAGAGATGCTTAACATCTTAATATATTTATTATCTTTCAATCTATTCTATTCTAGCTTCTGAATCTTGTGTTTTGCTTAGAAAGGCCTTCCTCACTCCATGATTACAAAAATATTATTCTATGATAGTGGACACAAATTAGTGTATTTGTCCTATGTGTTAACTCTCCTCTTTCCTGCCAGGGCTGACCGGTGCAAGCACAGTCACACCTGACCTACATTTGCTACCAACTAGTTCTCTTTTCCAGGATTTTGAAACCCAGGAAGAAGCAGAGGCTTCCCTAGAGGGCCCAGACCCACCAGAATAGGACCTGCTCTGTCCAAAGGCTGGTAGTCTATCTCATCTTTTGATTCTGCCAGCTTCCCCACTTCTTTGCTTGAGTTGACTTCTCTTGTTTTTAAGTAAAAGACCTTAACTCACTTAGCAGTTAGTAACAGAGAGTGGGGTTGTAGATGAGATACTGATGGGGAAAATACGGGTGATGTGAACCTGATTACCGAGTTCAGATGAAGGCAAAGGAACTGTCAACCAACTTGCATTATGGGAAAGCACAAGCCACTCATACCTCACAACTGTAAAACAGTTACTTCATATTGGCTTGCAATCACCTGGGACATGCTCTAGCTGATGGTAAAGGAGTTGGGGGAGGGGGAGTGCCAATTAAAAGGACATGAGAAATGCTGAAACCAAGGAATAGGATTATTTCTGACAATTTTAGATAGTAAAACAAGAAAAAGCCCAGCTCCAAAATCAA
Source organism: Grampus griseus (assembly GCF_964374135.1). NCBI lineage: Eukaryota > Metazoa > Chordata > Mammalia > Artiodactyla > Delphinidae > Grampus > Grampus griseus. The sequence goes on from NC_139008.1 coordinate 59,519,597, forward strand.
ATACTTATCTCCAAAGACAGCACAAAATTCAGGGCCCTTCTATGACTGTGCTATATGTATTTTGCTGAAGCAAAAGTTAAAGTTTCAGAATTTTGCTGGTTGTTAAATGTTAATGCCAATGGAATTCACATCTTTCCTTGGCTGGTCATGTGAAAGACACGGCTTTAAAGTGAGATAATTGAAATGAAGCAGAAAGGAAACAGAGGAGTTGGGGAAAGCCAACTTCTAAAAATCTCTATTGTGCTCTCTACTGCATCCTGCTTTCATGATGAAAACTGCCTCACAACCCAGCTCTCATTGCTCATGGATAATCAGGATGCAAGCATAACACGATCTGGAGGGTAAAATACATAAAGAAGGTAGAAAAGCAAAGAACTAATACCCAGAAGAAACTGCAGGAATTCACTGAGTTGGATCACCAAAAACCATAGGAATAGCTGTTGATATACATTTTGAGGATGTTAGACCAAGGAGGGGTCTAATTCTAATTTTTGAATACGGCTAGATTTCTAGTTATGGTACGGTTATCTGAACTTCTGCAGTTAGTGTAACCGTTCAGGAAACTGGCCACGGTTCTAATGGTGGGGTGGCCAGTAGGAACCTGGACAGAATGCTGAGTTCAGCTAGGTAACAAAGAAAAGCCAGAAAGCCCTTGGCACAAAGTAGAGGAAATCAGTGTTACAGGGGATCCAACAGCCTCAACCTTCTCACTGACACCTTCATCATGTCCTTGATGCATGCCTCACTAGAGGGTGTACATGGGTGAGGAAAGCACCCGCATCTTTTAGAAGAAGGAACTGACTTCAAAAAGGGATTCTTGATCTTAGTGGGAAGAAAAAAGCCTCAGAGGCCACAGTTCACCAGGGCTCAGACTTCTCTGAGGTGGATAATTTGTTGTGAAGCTCCCAATAATGGAAATGGGAGGCAGCCAGCTCAGGTCAGTTGAGGGGGCCTGACTAGACTCTCATGCTGGAGAAGGGCTCCTTCTCATCCAACTCTCAGGCCTGAGTCAGTTCACAGACCTAGAACCCTTCAATGATGGGCACATGTAAGAAAGAACACTGCCACAGCACATCAACACTCCTATACCATGAACCTTTCTCCTCATTTTCCCTTAAGAATCTGCAGGCATTTACCACGGTAACCACTGGGTAAAGGCAAATACATCTTTTGGGGTCTACTGGGTTCTGGCCTTCAGATAACTAATTCCTGGGAACCCAGAATGCTATAATTTCATGCTAGTTTGAATGGAGCCTTTGTAGCCCAGGAGATGGAAGGATTTTTGGCTTGAAGTGGTCTCATGTTAAGAGCTACCTATTTTCCCAATGTATGGCTGGAATGGAATTCTACAGCAACGAGTAGGAATAACCACATTGGTCCCCTAACCCTTTGGATAGATACCATTCCAGTAGCTAGAGCAAATGCAAGCTGCTGGAGCAGTCATCTCCCTTTACCAAAAGGCTAGGTCCCTAGATGAGTCACAGAGCTCCTAAGTGCTACAGGAGACTTAAAAGTTGTGGGATAATGATGAGATAATCCATTTAGATGTGTGAGTTTAGTGATGGCATGAAGCAAGTGCTCAATAACTACTAATATTAGCTATTCTGATGCTTCCTATTACTCTCCATGCAAGTTACCAAACAGATAAGCTGACAGTTTTTAAGAATGTCAGTATAATGTCATACATGAACCATGTGGAGCTGCAGATTTGCAGTTGCTTTTCCAGATGTTACATTTCCTACAGATTAATATAACCCGTGGTACCTGGAATTTTGCTATTAATGAGGCAAGTACGCTTATTTTTTCCTTTATGATGCACAAGGACTACATGAAGCAGTTTCCCTTTCTCATGGCAGGAGCAGCTTCAGTGATAAATCATCTTGACCTCTCTCTGCTGTGAACTGGTTCATTGGGATTTTGTCTCACTGTTTCACAGGACATCACCCTCACAACTATATAGTGGCCTGCCACCTTGGCCAAGTTTTCTGAAAGTCAAAAGCCAGCAGCACGTCAGGATATCCCCTCCAACGTAAAGGGTAAGTTGCCACTCCTTGCCCCCACGCCCTCCCCACCGCCCACTTCAAAGAGGAGGAGTGATGCTTGCTGGGTCATTATGGATTTTGGAGACAGCATGCGTATACCACATGCTGGTGTCCTATTCTGACTCATTTATTGAGTGATCTGAAAAGAGAAGGCTCTCTAGCTGATCCAGGCCATAGAGAAATTAGCTCTGGTAGATTCTACGGGGCCCTAAGTGTCTGTGGTTCAGGCTGAGCAGGAGAATCATGATGAAAAACCTTAGGATTTGGGGACAAGACCATGATCCTGTCAGCAAGATTATGTTCCTAGCTTAGCACTGGGGTCTGGTAGAGACTGTAAGCCTGACCATGGGACACTAGATATCCATATGACGTCAACTGCCCGTCATAAACTAAGTATTATGTGATTCAATAAGCTATAAATTGGGACATGTCCAGAATTCAGCTGAAACTGATGTGTACAGAACGCGTGCCACACACCCACTCCTTCAATAGATTCCTCTAACTTCCTGATGATATAAACAGTTGACTAAAGGAGAAAAAAGTCCAGCCTAGTGTACAAATGGCTCTGTGAGACATGCTAGCTTATTCTGGAAGCAGATTGCTATGGGATAATCTACTTAAGGTATGGCTCTGAATGAGTATAAAAGAGAAATCCGTCTGGTGAACAGAACTTCAAGCAAGGTATCACACCATCCACTTCACTGGATGTTAGGATCTAAGCTGATCCCTGGGTAGTAGATAACTGGGACAAAAAAGACAGAAAATATTTATGCTCCATGTGTATGCTCACTGAATGGCACTCACTGCAAGAACCCAGGAGATGTTGATCGGCCCTTTCCCTCACCACCCCAGTGCTGGCCCAATGAGCCCATGAACATAGTGGCCATGATACCACGGCAACTGATTGTCACAATACCTATCTGAATTTGCCTACCATGCCTCTTAGGAACACCACCCCTATCCAGGTATTCACTGGAATGCCTTATCATGGGATCTCAGGGAATCACCTCTAAACAAAGAACTCATTTCACAGAAAAAAGTACAGCCACCAGGTCACATACCCATCACCACCCATCACCCAGAAGTAGCCTGCATCATATTTAAAAAACAGCAGAGTGCCTACTGGAGACCTAGCTATAGTGTTGAGGCTGAGGTGCTATCCTGTGGGATGAGGTGAATGTTCATAATCAATAATGAGCATTAAATGGTGTTTTTCTAACAGCCAGAAAAAAGAGTCCAAGTTATTACCTTAACTCTTGCCTGGTAAATGGTCTTCTGCTTCACCTCTTGCTTCCCTCCCATCTATTCTCCACATTGTAGCTAGTGATTTTCTCAGAGTACAAATCTGACCACATCACTCTCCACTCCCCCAAGCCCTTCAGAGGCGGAGCAGATATGAGTGGTAACCCACCCACCCAATAAACATTCCTCCTTGCTACTAGAGCTCCCATTCTGTGGGTTAACCGCCTATCCTCTACATGACACTGGAATAATCTGGATTGGTCTCAGCCAGTTGCAGTAAGGCTATTTCTCCCTTGCTTATGACTAGTTTAAGAAGGAATATGTGACCAGGGAAGTCTCCAGAAGCTTTTGGGAAAGTTTTCCTCACGAATAAAAGGAGACATACAGGAAGAAACAGTCATTCTCTTCCCACTGGACCTTGTTTACCCCCATGTGGTGCCTAGAACTGGGACAGCCATTATTTTTTGGGGGGGGGGGTCACGCTGCATGGCTTATGGGATCTTAGTACCCCAACCAGGGATTGAACCCGGGTCCTCAGCAGTGAAAGCACGAAGTCCTAACCACTGGACTGCCAGGGAATTCCCTGGGCAGTCATTTTGGCAACATGAGGAAAGCCAGCCTAAGAGACAGGACTGACACATGGCTGAGTGGAAAGATATGAAGGAGACAGAGTTTAACAATGCCCAAGTTGATGAATCAGCCAACTCTGGAACTGTTCCTGTGTCCTTAAATCCATTCCCCTTTCCCTAATCATTACCACTTTACATCAATCTATCAGCGACTCTGGTCTTAACTGCTGCAGCCCCTAACTGTATTTCCTGCTTCTATCCTGGTCTCCCCATGGGCTATTCTCTAACCAGTAGTCTGAGTCATTTTTTCCAAATTACAAATCTGGTTGGTCTGTGGCTTCCCACTTCTCTCATGACGTTCTACAAGATCTACAGTCTGGCCCAGTCTTCTACATTTTCATCTCTTACTACTCCCTTAAGTCTCTGCCCTTCAGCCACTCACAGTCCTTCATTATTTTTTGAATGTGCCCTTCCCTCACCCACCCTCACTACTGACAGATTGTTCCTGATATTCCCAGTGCCTGGAATGTTCCCCATCCCCCTTTCCCCAATGCCCTTGCCTATGATTAGGTCTCAATTAAAATATCATTTTTAAAGGAAGTTCTGAACTGGTGGACTGGAATAATCAACTGGTAGATTCACAAACATGTTCTGCTTCCTTGAGAGAGTTATAAAACATGCAAATGTAAATACTACCGAAGATGAGGCCTGCGCTCTGCAGTCTGCCATGGTCCTCATTTTCCACAATGACCTATTCCTAATGTCTACTTAAGATACCCTGTGACCCCTGGCTCTAGACTCTAAAAGGCCACCTCTTAATATAGGTTCCTATGCCTCTGCACCAGTTCTTCATGTTCTATATTGTTGTTTGAACTTACACAGCAAGTTCCCTGAGTGTAGGGACTAGATCTGCTTTTGCTCCCCAGCAAATCCCTGGCACCTTGCACATATCAGATGCTTGATAAGTATTTATTAAACAAAAGTAACAGATGCAATGATGAATGAATGGATAGATGGGTAGAAGAGGGAGGTATGGCAAATCTTTTTGCATTTCCTATCCATGGTCACATAGGAAAGGAGTCAGATGAACCTGGTAAAAAATTTCTCACCTCTTAACCCATTAGAAACCTGTTTTCTACCCCATGATTCAAAAGGTTTGACCTTAGGTCTGCCTTCCTCCCTGCTGACACACCAGCCTCAGCAAAGAACTCACGTTGAATTCCTCTCTGAAGAGCTTATTGTCATCAGCCATTCTCCGGTTAATCTCCTCTTCCAGCTTGTCCACGGGCAGGGGTGGATACTTCCTGTTGGTGCTTGGGGACCTGGCCAGAAGTGGTACGCTCTGGGGTTCTGCAGTGCATAAGGGGGAAGGTTGGTCAGGTGCCCTGGGGACACAGCCCTTCTCTGGAGACTAAATTAGGGGTTCTATCTCATTGGTCAGGCATCCAAAAACTAGGGCTGCTTTCAAGTCTCTTTTTTCCTTTCCTTTCAGGATGGGGAAACTCCTATTTTCTTGATTTTTCTTCTCTGTGAAGGTTCCCCATGTAATTTAGGGGTGTCTTACCCACATCCTCAGTGCGGCCATTGGATAAGCGGAACGAATTGGAGTGGCTCCCAGCTTGCTTGTATTTCTTAAACCTAATGAGAAAATGTTCATAGTGAAACACTAAGCACAGAGTCAGGAGAGACCAATCATTGGCTTTGTAGCTCCACTTACTGATTCAGCCTTTTAAAATATCCTTTACCAAAAAACAGGCTCTTTTAGAGACAGGTTCTGCACACACGGAAGCAGCTCCAGTGGTGACTGAGCACCTCATTGTGCTCTTGCTCACCCTCAGCACACTAGAATCCAACCCAGAGAACCCCATAGTATGTTCTGGCTTGAATGGCTCCTCTGTGCAGCTCCAGTTCCAGGATTAGCTGCAGATCATAGCCACACCAGGTGGAAGTAGGATGCGTGGGTAGAATACAGTGGGGGGAGATAAGAGTATCAAACAAAAATCCTGGTACTTCCCTGGTCTAACCAGGGAGAAGCCCAGAGCTTCAGACTGGGTTGGCACAGGTCTGGCCACAAGTCTCCTGCAGAAAGGTGGAGACACACAACAAACTGTAGGGGTGTACAAGGTTTCCCTCTCTTTATCCCTGCAGAAGAAGAGAGGGAGCCCAGAGTAGCTTAAGCCAAAAATAAGGGTAGAGTTAAACCCAATTAGTCAGGGTGGAGACTTCAGCAGGAGGAGAACAAATGCACCTTCTTTTTCCCTCCCTTGGGTTTCCCTTCCTGGCTTTGGTACCTGTTTGAAGAGTAATACCTACAAGACCCTGGAAGAAAGTCAGAAAGAGAAACTCTGTAGCTCACATGGTTCAGTTCAGCATGCCTGAGTCAGGGGCCCTAGAAGGGTTTGGGGACAAAGCCCCAACTAGAAATAAAGTAGACCTTTACTGAACACATAATCTTCACTGGGGTGCTTTCAGGGGTTGTTTCAATAGGGCTAGATCTGAAGATCTTAAAACGCCTATTAGTAACAACAGACTGTGACTTCTTCCCTCAACCTCTAAACCACGGTCCTGGATTTTAGGGTGAACTGGAGTTGAGGGACTGGACTTGGGACAGATGGAAGCAAAGGAGAGGGGCTAGGTGTTAAGGAAGACTATGTAAAACTTTAAAACATTTCTAAGCAGAATTTTAATCTTAGGAGTGCTACCATGAGTCATTCCCCTCTATCCCATTCACTGTCTTTATCCTACTGTCTTCTAGACTGTGTGGGCTTATTGAGACCCTGGGGTATTGAAACAGAGTCCAAGAGAATGCAGAAGCATTAGCACGCTCACCTTAACATGTACAAAACTATGATAATAAACACGATCACTAGCAGAGAGGACAGGGCCACCATCACTGCAATAATTGGCGTCTCATCTGAAATCAAGAGAACAAAACATGTTATTATCATTGTATGTAATGGAGGGCTCAAGTTGGCTGCTCAGGGAAACACCCAAATGAGGAAGAAGGGCTCCTCCAAATGCTTATGTAGATGGCTGGGCATGGAGAGGGAGAAAGGGAGAGAAGGAGGGGGGTGGGGGGGAGAGGGAGAGGGAGAGGGAGAGGGAGAGGGAGACGGGGGGGGGGGGGGGGGGGGGAGAGAGAGAGGGAGGGAGGGAGGGAGGGAGAAAAGAGACACCTTCCACTGCCAGCCCAGGGCTATTGGGTGAAGAGGAGGGTACAGTAGGGTAAGAGCCCAGGGTGACATGCCCACCCCATGTCTGACTTATCATACATATGTTTATTTTGTGTCTCCCTGCATTACAATGAAAGCTCTTTGAAGGTAGAGACTGTTTCTTTCATTGCTATAGAGCCTAAAACAAAATCAGTGCTCAGCACATAAGAAATACTCAAATATTTCATAGAGTATTCATCATTCCTAATTGCAAGCTGGGTGTGCAGGGCCAACAATGTACTTTCTCCCAGGCTCAGTGCGCTCCATCTAGAGGAAGATGGGAGAGAAAGGAAAAATGACAATTTTCCTATCATAAATCCAAATGGTTTCCTGGCACAGAGAATACTGTTCCTGATTAAAGCAAGGACACATTATTAGATCCTTAAGTACCCAGTGTCAAAAAACGCTGGGTACTCTTTTCTCCCTCTTTCCACAGCTACCTTTTACCGGGACCCCAACTACAGTGACATCTGGCTTGGAGATACAGCAACTCTGCCCTCCATTCCATAGGGCCTGGGTTCCTTTCCACCCGACACTGAACCTCATGGCAGCTGACCAGGTGCCACCTCATCCTCTTCCTGCACTCTCAAGCCCCCATCACGAACTACACAACCAGCCTGAATTTGTAACTATCTTCTCCTTTTTCCATCTTTCCTAGCAGCACCACTTTTCATCCTCTTTAGCAGATCCCCCCATGTAAAGGTCAATCCTGTCACATATGTTCTGTATTACATCTATTACTGTCACCTCAAAGACCTGTCTTCCTGACCTCATTTACCCTCCTCCAACCACAAACAGCCAGCCCCATGTCTCTCTTCACAGTTAACTTCTCACAACGGTTGTCTTATTTAACAGTTGTTTTCTCCAACCCCTTACCTCTGGGTACTCCTTAATCTATTTTGCTCTGACTCCTACCCTCAGTGAGCCATTTAAATTGCTCATCAAGGACACCAACAAATGGTATATTGTCAAATCCAATGGAAACATTCCCATCCTCATCTAATTCAACTTCTTAGCAGCATTCATTCAAAAAATATTTATGGGGACTTTCCTGTTGGCACAGAGGTTGAGAATCCGCCTGCTGGTACAGGGGACATGGGTTCGATCTCTGGTCCGGGAAGATCCCACATGCCTCAGAGCGACTAGGCCCGTGTGCCACAACTACTGAGTCTGTGCTCTAGAGCCCGCGAGCCACAACTATTGAGCTCACGCACCACAACTACTGAAGCCCGCGTGCCTAGAGCCTGTGCTCTGCAACAAGAGCAGCCCCCGCAACTAGAGAAAGCCCATGCGCAGCAATGGAGACCCAATGCAGCCAAAAATAAATAAATTTACAAAAAAATTTATGGGGCTTCCCTGGTGGTGCAGTGGTTGAGAGTCCGCCTGCCGATGCAGGGGACACGGGTTCATGCCCCAGTCTGGGAAGATCCCACATGCCGCAGAGCGGCTGGGCCCGTGAGCCATGGCCGCTGAGCCTGCGCGTCCGGAGCCTGTGCTCCGCAATGAGAGAGGCCACAACAGTGAGAGGCCTGTGAACTGCAAAAAAAAAAAAAAAAAAAAAAAAAAATTTATGGACCAGCAACTGTATGCCAGGCACTGTTCCAGACACTGGGAATAGAGAATTGATTAAACAGACAAGCGACAGACAGCTGACATTCTGGGGGAAGTGGGAGAAAACTGTTCATAAACAATTTCAGACAGGGGCAAGACATATGAAGAAAAGAAGGGTAAAGGGATAGAGAGTGATGGGTTTTGGGGAGGGGGAATTGGTTGGCTATGTTAGAGTAGTTTGGGAAGGTCTGAAGTGGTTATACTGAGCCATTACTTAGAGTGGTCTAAATAATGTGAATAAGTGAACCACAAAAAGATCTGTGCAAAGAGCTTTCTAGGCACAGGGAACAGCAAAGCATAAGAGCCCTCAGGAATTTGGTGAGCTCAAGAAATAGCACAAAGACCAGTTTTCATACAAGATGTGGCTGGAGATGTGGGCAGAAGCCAGAAGACTTAGGGCTTTGCAGGCCATGGTAATGAGTGTGGATTTAGTTCTGAATGTGATGAGAAACACTATGTGACTGGAAGGGTTTGAATAGGAGAGAGATATAAATGGATTTACATTCTTTTAAAAGATCAGCTAGTTAAATTGACTCATAAGCAGCAGTCATGAGGTAGGAGGTAATCCAGCAGAACGTGATGTCATGCAAGCCAAGAAGAGAATTTTTCAAGAAGGAGGGAGTAGTCAACTCAATCAAATACTCAATCAACAGATTCAGTAGGATGAAAACAGAGATGTGAAATTGGATTTGACAAGAGGGCAGTTATTGGTGACCTTCTCAAGAGTGGTTTCAGTTAAGCAGCTGTTGAGGAAGACCAAATGAAGTGAAATAAAGATGGAAAGAAGAGACAGTGAGATACTGACCCCTTATTTGAGGTGAGGACTTTTATCGTAAAGAGATTCAGAGAAAAGCAGCAGCTGGAGGGAGAAGTGGGGTAGAAAGTTTGTTTTTAAAGAGATGGGAGATATTATACAATGCTTCTTTGTTGATGGCAATTTTCAAACATACCCTGGTATGTGGATCTCATACTAAAATGAGCATTCAAACGGGCTGACTACGCCCTCCTCTCTTTTTAAAAAATTTATTTATTTTTGGCTGCGTTGGGTCTTCGCTGGTGCGCGCAGGCCTTCTCTAGCTGCGGTGAGCGGGGGCTACTCTTCGTTGCAGTGCATGGGCTTCTCATTGCTGTGGCTTCTCTTGTTGTAAAGCACGGGCTTTAGGTGCACGGGCTTCAGCAGCTGTGGCAGGCGGGCTCAGCAGTTGTAGCTCGCGGGCTCTAGAGCGCAGGCTCACGAGTTGTGGCAGACGGGCTTAGCTGCTCCGCAGCATGTGAGATCTTCCTGGACCAGGTCTCGAACCCATGTCCCCTGCACTGGCAGGCAGATTCTTAACCACTGCACCACCAGGGAAGTCCCTCCCTCCTCTTTGAAGAACTTTCCTCTCTTGGTTTCTACAACAGAGCACTCTTCTGATTTTATGTCTTGTCTCCTTCAAATTATTTTCCCTTGTCAGTTGTTGCTCTTCTAACACAGATCTCTAAACGTCTTATTTCCTCAGGGCTCTGTTCTTGGCGCTCTTCTCTATATGCTATCTAGTCGATCAGATCAGGCTGGAAGCTCAAGTGATATGCTAGCAATTCCCACATTTGCACTGCTTGGTCAGACCTCTCTTCGAACTCTTCTGAAACTATAATGTCACCTCTACTTTAAATTTCACAGGCAATGCAAACTTCCTGGGTCTAAAAAAATTTCCCTCACTGGTGATTCAGTAGCTAGTACTGCCACCCATCCACCCTGTTGCTCAAGCAAGAAATGTGGAAATCCCCTTAGTTTCTTCCCCATGCTTAGCTTCTATATCCAACCCAGCTGCAAGTAATGTTGTAGCACTAAAACCAACACCTCAAATTTGTCTGCCTTTTTTCTACTCTGTTGCCATCACTCTAGTCTAAATCTCTGTCCTCTCTCAGCTGAATCACGGTAAGCTGCTATCCCCTGCCAGTCCATTTTCCAGAAAGCAGGGAGAGTGATCTCGAAGAAAGCAAATCAGATCACGTTCCCCTCTTATGTAAAAACCTTTCAATGGTTTCCCAAGCCTTTAGAATGAAATCTAATATCCTTACCCTGGCCAATAACAACCTCCCCCATTTAGCCCCTGCTTTCTCTATCTCCTCCCACTCTTTCCTTGCTCACTGAACTTGAGCCACTGGCATCCTTCCATGCTGGGTTCACTCTTTCCTTGGGCCTTTGAACATGTTATTCCTTCTGCTGTATATAGCCTCCCTCTGTTCTTTGCCTGGCTAACTCCTAGTCATCCAGTTCTCATTTCAAGTGTTACTTTTACCAGAGAGGTCTTTTCTGACTTAACATTAAATTAGGTAAGTCTTAGTTTCCTTATTTGTAAAATCAGTTATTCTAAAGATTAAATGAGATCATCCATGTAAAGCTCTTGGCACAGTAACTTGCACACATTATGTACACAGTCAGTGTTAGCTATTATTGTTTTTTATTAGTCTCACAGAGCACTCTGTTATTTCTCTTGATAATACCCTCACACTTCGTAATTATATATTTATTTGAGTATAGCTGATTATGAGTGTCCTTCCTTTACACCATAAATTCCACAAAGGCAAGGATTATATACCTGCTTTGCTTCTCACCATATACCTAACACCTAGCACAGAATTTCACACACAGTGGGCACTAAACAAATACTGGATGGACTACACTGAGCGAATGAATAAAATAATTAATGATTTATCACTAAATATGTCTTTGTTCAATGCCACTCACAGAGGGCTGTATACCAGGTATTAAAAGAAGGTAATTAGGGCTTCCCTGGTGGCGCAGTGGTTGAGAGTCCGCCTGCCGATGCAGGGGACATGGGTTCGTGCCCCGGTCTGGGAGGATTCCGCATGCCGCGGAGCGGCTGGGCCCGTGAGCCACGGCCGCTGGGCCTATGTGTCTGGAGCCTGTGCTCCACAACGGGAGAGGCCACAGCAGTGAGAGGCCTGTGTACCGAAGGAAAAAAAAAAAAGAAGGTAATTAGAGACATCTGGCTCAAGACAGGGGGCTGAATCCATAATTTTATTTCTTTCTCTTCCCAAAAGGACACTGAAATGACAGAAGAAACATAAAAATACGAATGAAATAAAAATTGCATCTGGGGCTTCCCTGGTGGCACGGTGGTTAAGAATCCGCCTGCCAATGCAGGGGACACAGGTTCGAGCCCTGGTCTGGGAAGATCCCACATGTCGTGGAGCAACTAAGCCTGTGCACCACAACTAGTGAGTCTGCGCTCTAGAGCCCACGAGCCACAACTACTGAGCCCACGTGCCACAGCTATTGAAGCCCGTGCACCTAGAGCCTATGCTCCACAACAAGAGAAGCCACCGCACCACAATGAAGAGTAGCCCCTGCTTGCTGCAACTAGAGAAAGCCCTCATGCAGCAATGAAGACCCAATGTAGCCAAAAATAAATAAATTTATTAAAAAAGAAAAAAATCTTAAAAAAAAAAGCACATCTGGAAGGCAGCAAAGAGTGGCATCAGCAGACCAGAAACTTTGAGGGATTTGTGGACAACAAAGCAGATGGGATTGGACTGCTGAAGAGATCAATCACAGCTGAAGAGCCTCCAAGTTAAAAGGTAAGTAGTAGTTCCATCAGTCTGAGCCTAGAAACACCTCAAGTTCAGCGTCAAACCAGGACTGGGGATGAAAGTAGGTCTTGGGGTAGTAGGGTATTTAACCAAAGGCTTGCCAACGCAGTCCGTACACCCACAGGATGAGCAACAAGCTGTGGTGTCTCATCTGGGCTCAGTTTGAAAAACAGCATTCTATACAGAGTGGGGGTGTGCTGATGGCTTCTTTACTAAAAAATATATATAAAAAATATAAGCTGCATATACATTTTTTAACTTGTTATTATGGAAAACTTTCAAACTTACACAGGAGTAAAAGAACACTACAGTAAATCCCTATGCACTGACCATTTCACTTTGACAATATTACCAGATGCCAGTGTTTTCATCTATACCAGGGTTGGGTTTCTCAGCCACACACTAATAACATTTTGGGATAGGTAATTCTCTGCTGTGGGGGCTCTCGTGTGCACTGTAGGATGTTTAACATCATCTCTGGTCTCTAGCTACTAGATGCCAGTAGCAAACCCTTAACTGTGATGACCAAAATCACCTTCAGACGTTGCCAAATGTCTTCTTGGGGGGGGAATCACCCTGAGCTGAGAACCACTGGATTATATTAAGGCAAATCTGAGACATATCATTTCAACTGTATTTACTTCAGTATGTGGCACTAAGAGATAAGGATTCTTAACATAATCACAATACCTTTACCTTATTTAAAAAGCAACACTGTAGCCCCTGCTACCGGCAACTAGAGAAAGCCCCTGTGCAGCAACAAAGACCCAACAGCTGCCCCCCACCCCAAAAAAAGCAACACTAATTCCTTGATATAATCTAATATTCTAATATTCAGTTACTGTTTAAGTATTCCTGATAGTCTCATAAATGCTTGTTTTGCTTTGGTTAAAATTGGCATCCAGAGAGGATGCTCATGACTGCCACACTAGGTCCACAGAGGGTTTCCTGGGTGGGCCCTAAAGACAGAGGAAGAACAAGAGTGGTACCTGAGGTAATTCTAGGCCACAAGACACGAAGGAGGGGAAAAGAAAGGCAGTTCCGCCTAGAGGATAACTGTGTCCAACTTCCTAAACAATGACTGAACCCCTAGTTTAGGATATGTTCCTGTTTGTCTTCCTGAAGGGACACCTACTGTGAGTACATTCCAATCAACTCAGTGCTCCAGAGCAAAGCTCAACCAGAGCCCTACAGGAGACCTTCACAAATACCAACGACAGCAGAGGCAGTATAAGAAATAGAATAAATCTTTAAAAATATACTGCAATTTATGCAAGAGGACCCTGCATCGATTAAAAAAAAAAGCCACAATAAAATGAGGAGCAATCTCATACCTATCAGGAAAAAAAAAGTCCCAGAAAATAACAGATGCTGGCCAGGATGTGGAGAAATTGGAACCCTGTGCACTGTTGGTGGAAATGTAAAATGGTGTAGCTGCTGTGGAAAACAGTATGGCGGTTCCACAAAAAATTAAAAATAGAATTATCATATGATCCAGCAATTCCACTTCTGGGTATATGCCCAAAAGAATATCCATTTTCATAACTAAACATGGGTTTAGTCACAACAGCTAAAATGCAGAAGCAACCAAATGTCCTTTGACAGATGCATGGATAAGCAAAATGTGGTATACGTGTACAATGAAATATTTTTAGTCTTAAAAAGGAAGGAAACATATGCTACAATATAAGGATGAACCTTGAAGACAATATACTAAGTGAATAAGCCAGTCACAAAAAGACAAACACTGTATGATTCCATTTATATGAGGTACCCAGAGCAGTGAAATTCACAGAAAGTTTAAGGTATATAGTATGATGATCTGACTTACATACATCATGAAATGATTATCAAAATAAATTTAGTGAACATCGGTGATCTGATACAGATACAAAATTAAATAGAAAAATTTTTTCTCTTGTGATGATAACTCTTACGATTTACTCTTAACAACTTTCGTATTTAACATACAGCAGTGTTAATTATGTTTATCATGTTGTTCATTACATCCCTAGTACTTATTTATCTTATAACTGGAGGTTTGTATCTTCTGACTGCCTTTATCCAATTCCCCCTACTGCTACCCCCTGCCTCTGGTGACCATAAATCTGATCTCTTTCTCTATGAGTTGGTTGGTTGGTTGGTTGGTCGGAAAAACATTTTAACTCTCCCAAGCTTTCAGGCCAGAAGAGTCCTCTATCATAAAAGTCAGATTTTACCTCTTGACATCTGAATTACACCCATGTTCTTAATACAGTTAAAGACAATACAGATAGTAAAGATGTTCCCAGGCCTGTGTGAGGGAAGGAGACTCAGATCTATTAATAAAGTAGGAGAGAATTTACAGCTCCCTGTGTCAAATCTCAGACTTGGAGACAGGCTCAGAATCCAGTCACCCTCTTAGGGCTCCTCCCAAAATGGACGGACTCATCATATCATTGTGCTTAGCCTTGTCCTGATCTGGGCCCTCTGGAGATGTGGCCTTGCATGATGCAGGCAAGGCAGGAACAGTGGTCCATTCCCTGCCACTCCCACCCCTACGCCCCACTCCCCAACCACCCATTCTACCAGAAGTTCACTCCCTAGACTCAGACCAGAGGACAGCATTTTAAAAATACTAAAATGGTGTTCTGGGACAAGACTTGTCTATTTGCTTATATCCCCTTTCCAAGAAAACAAAGGGTCATGTTATTTTAAGGGCTCACATGTAGACAGGTGAATCACTCAAGGACTTAAGACACACGTTGGTCAACCGCAAAAATACTCAGTGAAGGGACTTCCTTGGTGGCACAGTGGTTAAGAATCCGCCTGCTGGGGCTTCCCTGGTGGCGCAGTGGTTGAGAGTCCGCCTGCCGATGCACGGGACATGGGTTCATGCCCCGGTCTGGGCTAGGCCCGTGAGCCATGGCCGCTGAGCCTGCGCGTCCAGAGCCTGTGCTCCGCAACAGGAGAGGCCACAACAGTGAGAGGCCCGCATACCGCAAAAAAATAAAAATAAAAAAAATAAAGAATCCGCCTGCCAATGCAGGGGACACGGGTTCCATCCCTGGTCCAGGAAGATCCCACATGCCACGGAGCAACTAAGCCCATGCACCACAACTACTAAAGCTCACGTGCCCTAGAGCCCACACACCGCAACTACTGAGCCCATGCGCCGCAACTACTGAAGCCCGCATGCTCTAGGGCCTGTGTGCCACAACTATTGAGCCCGTGTGCTGCAACTACTGAAGCCCGTGCACCTAGAGCCCATGCTCTGCAACAAGAGAAGCCACCGCAATGAGAAGCCCGCACACCGCAACGGCTGCTTGTCGCAACTAGAGAAAGCCCGCGCATAGCAATGAAGACCCAGTGCAGCCAAAAAAAAAAAAAAAAATCAGTGAAGTAAAAGCCATACTCCTCTAGCCTCACTTCCTAAGGCCCATTTTTTTTGTCGTCTTCACACTTTTTGGTAGAAATATTTATCAACACTCAAAGGCAAAGTTGTTTTAAGTGCTTCTTATAGGTTGTTAAGTGCTCTAAAAACAGCAAAAGTCATCAAAAGTTGCCTCAAGTGCCCAAACATCTGGGATGAACCCAATCACTGTTGTCTTGGGCCAAATTACCATTTAGAAACCTTAATTTCTATTGCCCATCCATCTTCCCTAGGGCCTCTGGAGTTATCTTTCTAAAACAAATATCTGACCATGTCACTTCCTTCCTTAACATCACCAGGAGACACCCTGAGCTCAATGTACTGCTGTTGAGGCTACCTCTGACCACTTCCCACTTCATGCACATCAACCATGCACAGCTCCTCAAACACATGACTGGCTCTTTCACGTCTCCTTGCTTTTACCCTGTCTCGTGCATCCTCATTTTCCTTATATATATATATATATATATATTTTTTTTTTTTTTTTTTTTTTTTGCGGTACGCGGGCCTCTTACTGTTGTGGCCTCTCCCATTGAGGAGCACAGGCTCCGGACGCGCAGGCTCAGCGGCCATGGCTCACGGGCCTAGCCGCTCCACGGCATGTGGGATCTTCCCGGACTGGGGCACGAACCCGTGTCCCCTGCATCGGCAGGCGGACTCTCAACCACTGCGCCACCAGGGAAGCCCCTCAGTTACTATATTAAACTGCCCAAAATTCACCTTCATGCCTCCTCCCACTCCCCAGGTATAGTGAGCCTTTTAAGCTCCCCTCATAGCACTTTGTATGGTATATATCCAATAGCATGTAGTTGAGTGGGCTCTGATTCTTGGTGTTCACACGTTTCTTCCATCAGACAGGGAACTTTTTTTTTTCTTTCTAGAATCCTCAGCACCTCATAGGTGCTGAATGAATATATTATTAAAGATGCTTAGGGAAAGCCATCATAAATGAAGTTCACTTAATAATGTCACTTGCTGTGA
Organism: Grampus griseus; assembly: GCF_964374135.1. NCBI lineage: Eukaryota > Metazoa > Chordata > Mammalia > Artiodactyla > Delphinidae > Grampus > Grampus griseus. The sequence goes on from NC_139008.1 coordinate 59,536,263, forward strand.
TAATCCCAAAATACCTATTTTTTTTAAAAAAATTATTTATTTTTATATTTTGGCTGTGTTGGGTCTTCGCTGCTGCACACAGGCTTTCTCTAGTTGCGATGAGCCGGGGCTACTCTTCGTTGTGGTACATGGGCTTCTCATTGCGGTGGCTTCTCTTGTTGGAGAGCACGGGCTCTAGGCACGCGGGCTTCAGTAGTTGCAGCACGTGGGCTCAGTAGTCGTGGCCTGCGGGTTCTAGAGCACAGGCTCACTAGTTGTGGTGCACGGGCTTAGTTGCTACGCGGCATGTGGGATCTTCCTGGACCACAGCTTGAACCTGTGTCCCCTGCATTGGCAGGAGGATTCTTAACCACTGTGCCACAAGGGAAGCCCCCAAAATACCTCTCTAACAAGAATGCCAACCCCCTTCTAGACTTCAACTCTAGCAAAGTATTGAAAGAGAAACCCAGGGGGAGCAGGTGATCTGATTTGAGAGCTGAGAAACTTTAAGGAGCCTCTGGGGTGCAACAGAATGTTTACCCTGCCTGGTTCTAGAACTCTGTAGCTCAAGGACTCCTTCACAAATACTAACAGGGTACTAGTCCAGATTTTTTGAAAAAATCCAGTTATAGAAATGATTACATCTAAAATAATGTAAAGTATGGTTAGACTAGTTTTATCCTGTATTCTTGCTATTTAACAAATATCAGTTATAAAGTCTTCATGTGAAAACCCTAAGTTAAAAAACTATTAAAATAAAAAGTAAGATGAGACAGGTTTATGCAGAACTTTGTTTAAAAGGTACAGGGCAGAGGATAAGCTGATGTCTACAGTTGTGGTAGTAAACTGCAGTGTGACCCTGCCTTAGAGCGCACCCTTGTTTCCACAAATTCTGACTGGCTGGCTGAGATTCCTGATCCCCTTAGGCTCCCATCTAATTAACAGTAATAGTAACAGAGTGGTGGTGGTGGTAAGAGTTGCTGAGCAACTGCTATATGCTGACCCAGCAGTAGGCCAAGCACTAGTTCAACGTTAGTTCATTCCTCACAACAACCCTATGAAGGAAATTCTGTTCCCATCCTATTTTGCCAATGGCAAAAGGAGGCACAGGAGTTAAGTACCTACCCCACCCTGCCGGTTAAGTGGTAGAGAGTCAACACACAAACTCAGGTGGTCTAGCTCCAGAGCCCTTTATTTTATTTATTTATTTTTTTTGCGGTACGCGGGCCTCTCACTGCTGTGGCCTCTCCTGTTGCGGAGCATAGGCTCCTGACGCACAGTCTCAGTGGCCACGGCCCACGGGCCCAGCCGCTCCGCGGCACGCAGGATTCTCCCGGACCGGGGCACGAACCCATGTCCCCTGCATCGGCAGGCGGACCCTCAACCACTGCACCACCAGGGAAGCCCCAGAGCCCATGTTTTAACCACATATACTAATGCTTTTGCTGCCTCTGCTCTGACCCCATGGTATCTCATTTCCTCCCTCTACCCAATACTACTGCCATCACTGTCTCACAGGGGCTGCATGAGAATCTTTATCTCAGAGTCTGTTTCCCCTAGAACAAAACTAATGAAACTGAGATTTAAAACTAGCAAAGACTAAATAACAACTGGAAAGTATACTCATGACCACTGACTTCATGGTGAAGAGGTACCTGGTAGATAATGCCAGAACTGGATTTAATACATTACTATATAGTACACAAATCATCCAAATTAACACCAGTGAAAATGTTTTAAAAGAAAAGCTGGTTACAAAAGAACAAATACTGTATGACTCCATTTAAATGAGGTACACAGAACAGACAAATTTACAGAGACAGAAAGTAGATTAGTGGTTACCAGGGGCTGGGGGAAGGAGAAATGAGGAGTTATTGTTCAATGGGTTACAGAGTTTTAGTCTGGGATGATATTAAAAAAATAAAATGAAAAATTCTGGAGACAGATGGTGGTGATGATTGCACAACAATGTAAATGTACTTAATGCCACTGAACTGTGCGGTTAAAATGGTAAATCTTATATGATTTATATTTTTCAAAATTGGGAAAAGGCTGGCTCTACCAAAATAACTTGGAATACATTTAAAAAATAATACACATGAGAAAATAAGTAGTTTCTTCAACTTTGAAAGAAAAGAAGCAAAGTTGCTTGCCTCCCGTCCTCTCTTTTTTATGCTTATATGGGCTGGCAATTAAAACACCAGCTATTGCTGTTCAAAAGCATATCAAAGGGGTTTCCTTGGTGGCGCTGTGGTTGAGAGTCCGCCTGCCGATGCAGGGGACGCGGGTTCATGCCCCGGTCCGGGAAGATCCCACATGCCGCGGAGCAGCTGGGCCCGTGAGCCATCGCCACTGAGCCTGCGCGTCCGGAGCCTGTGCTCCACAAAGGGAGAGGCCACAACAGTGAGAGGCCCGCATACCGCAAAAAAAGAAAAAAAAAAAGCATATCAAAGGCCAATGCATAAAAATTTAAACCCTTAATCATCTGCATAAGACATCATTTGCTTAGCAAACCCATTATAATGCAAATGTTTCAAAACAATAGCCTCATTTCTCAAAAAGCACTTGGCTTTAAAATTAGAATGTGATATCAAAATTTATAGCAATACTTCTAAGGATTTGCTCTGGTAAAATCATCATAACATATGGGGCTGAGACTATGTATGCCTCTTCATTTTCCTGTTTGGTCAAAGGCAATTATACAAAATTATTTTTTAAACTTAAAAAGATTTATTATATTAGTATGTCACAATTAGCAATAATCTAGATAATTAAGGTAATTTATTTCTTTTTAATCATAATACTGAAACTACTCACATCTGTATTAGTCAGCTAGGTAAAACAGGGATAATATCTGGGGCAAGAAAAAGGCTGAAGAGTAAGAAAATACACACTAAGTAGAGGAAGGAATCAGAGATCTTATGTTTAATTTTGAAGCCTACCACTTTGACTTCGGATTTTATTATAAGATTGGTTAAAAGAGCCGTTTTAGGGAGCAAATATAAGTATCTATTGCTACATAAATCTATTAAGTTCTACATTTGACAGTGAGAATCTGGTAAGTGAAAGTGAATAGCAAGGGCACTACATTAATCAAATCCAGTTCCTGAGTTTAAGAAAGCGAGAGCTGGAAAATCAAGGGAAATCTGTACACAGTGTGATAACACCTCACTGTTCCTCACCAAACACAGTGGCAGATGGGCAACACTTTGGGTTAGAGTATCTACTTTTCTTTCCTTTCTTAAATTATAGTTGCTGTACAGAGTATGTACTTTTCTGATTCAAATGCTCCCTACTTAATGGGACTTCATAAGCCTTCAAGTGTTCCATTACTTATGCAGGAAAAATTGTGCATGTTTAAATAATGGAATCAGAAAAAAAGAAAACAAAACACAAGCCTGATTTGATAAAATAGGAAATCAAGATGAGAAAAATTGCCTCGCAGATTAACATTTTCCAAATTCAAATGCAATGATCATTTCTTAGACCATTGGATAATCTATCTTACGCTCTTTGATGGTAGCCTTACTGTTGTCCTAAGAGAAATATGCCACTTCTACAAGAGTCCCCATGTATTCTATTCTCTGGTGAACAGGGATTCTGCAGTCCTGCTTATTAGACCACTGACATAACATCTCCAGTCATAGGGACGTTACACCAGAGGGCTGAAAATCCATAAAATCCATATAAAGTGACAAGAGGTCAACATTTTATAGACTAGGGGAAAAAACAACATCTACATTTAAAAACGTAATGAATACTTATTTGTTACTCTTCTCCATGAGGTTAATATGGAAACAACTTAAGGAAAAATAAACAAGTAACAGTCAGAGATGCACAAGGTTACCACAGACTGAGCAGAGGAAATGCAACAAATATTGTACACTGTAAAAAGGACAAGAAACATAAGGTGAATGGCTCACCTCTTCTGTCCTTGGAGTCAGAATTACCTGTGTAATAAGTAAAAAAAATAGAAACATTCACTCAGATTAAAAACAAACATTATTATTCAATCTAATGTAAAACAAAATAAGCTCTAGGAATATGGATACTTTTCCCTTTGTATATGCTGGAGCTACAATGAGGCACCCTCCAACAACTGGGAAATAAGACTGCACAGATTCACTAAACTTTTATCGATGGTTTGTCCTTCTCCCTGAGTACAAAAACAATGCAGCGTCAACATTCATAAAAAATACAAGAATGCCAAGAGAAATATAAACACAATAGTACTTGAGGTCTTTATGTCTTTTTAAGCCATTAAAATGCAACAGGGCAAAATTTTAGTTAAAAATATAAAAGACCTTAAATGATAATAGATAATAAAATCTAAATGGCATAGACCAAACTCTGTATACTAACAGAGAAAACCTTTTCAAAGGCTTATGAAATATCCACAAGCCCCTATAAATTCCTCGTAGTAGAAATAGTACAGACAATATTCTTTTATCATGATGCAATAAAACTAGAAATTAACAAAGTAAGAAAACACTTGAAAATTAAAATCAAAACCGAACTGCAAAATGCCTAAACAAATAACAAATCACACTTGTGGCAGAATCTACTGACACTCCCCCAATATCAGTCTCTTCCTCTTCTTGCCTTTAGTACAGAACATCCCCTACTTTTAGCTGAGCACAAACCTGTCCATTTAGAGACTACATTTCTGAGACTCTAGGTGTAATCATATGAAGAATTCCAGTCAATGGGATGTGAACAAAACCAATGAGAGTAACTTCTGGGTCACACCCTTTGGAAAAGAAATTGTTTGTAACTATTTCCTCTGTTGCTCCTTCCCGGGGGCTGGAACCAGAACCCAGTGATGAGAGCCATCTCTTGACCAAGCAGATGAGGGCAACTGTCAGGATGCCAGAGGCACAAGAAAAAAGGAATTTGGTCTCTGATGAGGTAAAGCCCCCCTGTCTACTTCTGGAATGTGAAAGGGGAGAGAAAGACACATCTGTGTCTTAAGTGACTTAAGTGGTCAATGAATTTCGGTATATCTTTGTCAGAGTAGCTTAGACCACTCCCTAACTAATATAACTACCTACAGGAACACTTATAGGATACGCCTAAAGCTGTGCTTATAAAAAATTCATAGCATTAAATACATATTAATTAAGAATAAAAATAAGCAAATGAAGCATTCAATCCAGGAAGATAGAAAAAGCACAAAATAAATCTAAGAAAAGCAGAAAAAATAAGAATAAAAGAAATTAATGAAATAAAAAACTGAAAAATGACAGAACTAATAAATATACAATAGCAGGTTCTTTAGAAGAAAAAAGCAACAAACCATGAAATAGATAAATGGTTAGTCAACCTAAACAGGAAAAAGGACTTAAATATATAAAATAAGAAATAGTCACAGCTATGTAAGAAATTAACCCTAAGGGATGACTTTTCCTCAAATCTATTTGAATAATTTTGAAAATTTAAATGAAATGCAAAATTTTCTAGGTATACTTCAATTCTTTCTATGAAGCAAAACAAAACACTGACAAACAAAACTTATCAAAAATAGCATACATACAAAGGAAACACATATACCAATCTCATTTAGAAATAACTTACAGGGACTTCCCTGGTGGTACAGTGGATAAGAATCCACCTGCCAATGCAGGGGACACGGGTTCGATCCCTGGTTCGGGAAGATCCTGCATGATGTGGAGCAACTAAGCCCGCGTGCCACAACTACTGAGCCTGCGCTCTATAGCCCACATGCCACAACTACTGAAGCTCGCACACCTAGAGCCTGTGCTCTGCATCAAGAGAAGCCGCCACGAGGAGAAGCCCGTGCACTGCAACGAAGAGGAGCCCCTGCTCTCCATAACTAGAGAAAGCCCAAGTACAGCAACAAAGACCCAACGCAGCCAAAAATAAATTAAAAATTAAATCTTTAACAAAAAAAGAAACAACTCAGAAATATCAATGAAAAAATACGAAATAAAATAATATCAAATAAATTGCAACAGTTATTCAAGAAAAATACAAGACCAAGTGGAGCTATTTTTGCTGGAATGTAAATAGTTCAAAATTAGAAAATCAATTAATATGATTCACTGAAGCATATGATAAAAAAAAGAAAAAGACCCATACAGATCTTGCTCAATGATGCTCAGCTGGCAACTGGCAAAATTTAACACTGCTTCTTGACATAAATACTCTTTAAAACAGGAATGAGTCAAAAAATCCTGAACACAATAAATATGTTTATCTCAACGCAAAAGTCAACACCATGTTTAATGAAAAACGACTGAGATCATCCTCCTTAGAATCAAGTACAAAACAAGGCTATCTACTTTTACTATTATTTCCTAACTTTGTTCTAGAGGTATTCACCAATTCATTTAAACAGAAGGAAAGAGATCTAAATATTTGGAAATTTAAAAAGAGATATTTCAGGCTTCCTTGGTGGCACAGTGGTTGAGAGTCCGCCTGCCGATGCAGGGGACGTGGGTTCGTGCCCTGGTCCGGGAAGATTCCACATGCCGCGGAGCGGCTGGGCCTGTGAGCCATGGCCACTGACCCTGTGCATCCGGAGCCTGTGCTCCGCGGCGGGAGAGGCCACAACAGTGAGAGGCCCGTGTACCGCAAAAGAAAAAAAAAAAAAAAAATAATAATAATAAAAAGAGATATTTGCAAATGAGATGATTTGAAAACTTATGATAATTGAAGAAAATTAAGTCAAACACAAAGGAAATTAATTAAGATGATCAGTATAAAATATATTGTATGTACAAAAATCAATGGCCTTATGTTGTACAGCTAAAACTAAAACAGTATTATATGTCAATTGTATCTCGATTTAAAAAAATAGGTTTCATAGCCCCAACAGCAACCAGTTAGAAGATACCATATTCCACCTATACTAACAAAAAACAAAACAAAAAGAAAAACCTTTGAAATATGTAGAAATAAGCTGAACAAAGCACGTGCAACACGAGCGGTGAAAATTTTAAAACACTTCCAAGAAATACAAAATAAAAGACTTCAGCAAATGGAATATACAGCATTCTTGGATAGGAAGAATTAAAAATATCAATTGTCCCTGTTAGTCTATAAACTTAACATGATCTATAAAAACTTTTTTCCAGCTATACAAGTTGATTATAACACTTATGGAGAAAAACAATCAAGAAATGCTAGCAAAATTCTGAAAAATAAGATTAACAAGGGATAACTCATCTTATCAAACATTAAGTATTTTATAAAGTTACAGTCATTAAAACAGTGGGGGGACTTCCCTGGTGGCACAGTGGTTAAGAATCCACCTGCCAATGCAGGGGACACGGGTTCGATCCCTCGTCCAGGAAGATCCCCCCCATGCCACGGAGCAACTAAGCCCATGCGCCACAACTACTGAGCCTGCGCCCTAAAGCCCACGAGCCACAACTACTAAAGCCCGTGCGCCTACAGCCCATGCTCTGCAACAAGAGAAACCCCCGCAATGAAAAGCCCTTGCAGCACAATGAAGAGTAGGCCCTGCTCACAGCAACTAAAGAAAGCCCGCACGCAGCAACGAAGACCCAATGCAGCCCAAAATAAATAAATAGATTGATTAATTGAAAAGAAAAACCAACCTTAACATTGGCTAATAGGGCAGACTGGATAAATACATCAAGGTAAAGCCATACAATGAGATAGCCCCTTACTATAATATAGAAAAAGTATGATAGGCTAACTGAAAAAAGTAATGTGTAGAAATGTACACAGTACATTTATTATCTGTGTTATAAATGGAAGAAAAAAGGTATGTATGTGTGTGTGTGTATATATATATATATACACACACACACTTGCTATTTTAGAAAAGTGAAAAAAACCCTCAAAGCAAAGGTCAATAGAAAAGAAAAATTAAGATTAAAGAATTAATTCAGGATATGTCCAACATCCAAATAATAAGGATTTTAGACAAACAGAACAGAGAAAATGGAAGAGGGAAGAACATTTTTGAACAAATACAAGAAAAATTTCCAGAACTGAAGGACGAAAGCTCCAAAGCTCCTATCCCAAAATAATTAATGAAAGAAAAAGACACACATCAAGACCCATTACTATGAAATTTCAGGGCACCAATGATGAAGAGAAGATCTTTAAAGACACACAAACAATTAGGAATCAGGATAGCAGTAGAATTCTCCAAGCCTGGGAATTAGAAGTCAGTTAGGACAATGCTTTAAAAATTCCAGGGAAAAAAAATATGTCCTCAAATTCTATACACACCCCTAAAGATATTTTTAGACATGTAATTCCTCATGCAATTTACCTCCCATGGACCCCTTTCTCAGGAAGCTACTGGAGGATACGTTCTATCAAGTGATGGGGTAATCCATGAAAGAAGACAATATGGAAGCCAGGAAGCAGCAAAGGAAATTCCCAGAATGATAGAGAAGGGAAATCCCAGGCTGACATTTGAGTAGCAGCCCTAGTGATCAGAAAAAACCTAGGCTTCAATAAGACAATGACAATGGAGGACTCAGGAGGACGATCTCTAGGTAAAAAAGAAATAAACAGATTATCTAATAGGTCTGACTTTGTGGAAAACTAACCGTATTACAAACCTATGGAAAGTTTGGGAAGAAGCGGCTTCCAATAGCAAAAAAAAAAAGGTAATTATGAAATCCAGAAAAAAGTTGTACAAGAAAGAGAAAATAATCACATCACAGCTCAGCATGGAATAGTATTATATAGTCATAGTAATATAAAACATCAAATACTGATTTTACCAAAAGTTATGATGTAACAATTATGGGAGGATTGATAAAATGGTGGTGACACGGCAGATGTGGGGTTTCAGGCTGTAACACCTGATGTACCATAAAGTTTTCCTTCTACTGATCTTGAATAAGAGCCACCAGTGAAAGGCAGTCTCAGCCTCCTCTGAGACATGAAATGTTTTAACTGTATAGTAACTGGTTTCTCAGCTATGGCATAATTTGGACCTACAGCAGATTATAGAAAACTCGGTTCCCTAACAGCAGTGTGGAGAGACCACAGAAGTGAGAAATAGGTCTTACTTGCTACTTGACAGCCTTCAGATCTAAGGCAAATTATTTAACCTCTAAGGTCTTACGTCAAGCAACTACTAAAAAGAGATAATTACTCCTGGTCATCTCACAGAATTGTTAAATGAAAGACAGTACAGAAGAACATAGGCCGTGAAGACAGTCAGTGACAGTCTCACCTTTTCCATTTACTACTTCAGCTTGTATAAGTTATTTTGCTTTTCCTCTCTAAGCAATGGCCATAATTTACAGAAAGAAATAAATTTTTACACCATTACTCAGTATGTGTTTTGTTTTTTTGAAACAAAAGTTTTACAAAATAATATATGTAACATGAGAAGAATAAAAATGGAAGAGGACCATCCACACACACACAAATTTGTGGTGGCTCACTAAACTGATTTCAAGAATCGGTCATGACCTGTGCTTTGAAAAACACTGTAAAACTCCTTCACCTATAAAACATAAAATAGAACCTACTTAATAGGATCCATAGGATACTTTACAGGAATTACTTCTATAAAACTCGTAGTACGATGCCTAGCACTTAAAATTAGTGCTTACCATACGTAGGCCCCATTATAAATATTTTACCCATATTAACTTGTTTAATCCTAACAGCTCCTTTATGAAGTAAGTACTATCATCATCATTCATTCTTATATACTGATGAAGAAACTGAGGTAAAGTGGTTAAATAGACTTGCCTATTCTCACACAGCTAGTGTATGGCAGAGTTAGGATTCAAAATCAAGTAGTGTGGCTCAGCAGATTGTGCTCTTAACCGCAAATGCTGCATAACCTTTATAGTAGAACATATGGGATTAAAGCTGGCAGGTGCAGGGTCTGAGTTGTAAGGTCTAGCTAAAAGATGTCATCAGCAAATGAGATTCAATTCAGTAAATATGCCCCCCAGGAGCCATATGTGATTCCATATGGGGCACTGACCTTCTAACAAGGAAAAAATATGAGCCAAGGGGATAAGACCAAAGAGTAACAGTGATTTTTGCTAGAAAAGGAATGACAATTATATAGCTGTCGGGGAACAATTATTTCCTTTACTACTCACAGAAGCCCTTAGAGGAACCCCCTCCAGTCCTCGGAAATTTGCCCTACCCCACCTGGTCTCAGATTTAGGTCTCTGATTCTATCTTCAAAGCCACTTCCACTTCAACCAGTGATTGATCCAAGAAGAGAAGTGGGCTGGGCTGAGGCCCTGAACAAACTGGCAGTGTAACTTAACTGTTTCCCTGAATTCTTCTTCCTAACTCTACTCCTGGCCACAGGCCTTCCACTCTTATCTAATTGTTATAGACACCCAGACCCCTTCTCCTTCCCATGGTCTCCATGGATTCCTTCCTTTTCAAGGCTAATACTATTACTCAGTTTCACTATCCTTTCATCTTCAGTCTCTCACATCATCAATTAGCTCTCCTCTTTCTCTTATATTTTCAATCTTCTTCTCTACCATTAAACATGATTAAGTCTCCCCAGTCTAACCAGGATCCCATGCAAAGCAGGATAACCTCCAGAATCTCTCTTCTTACCTCCTTTTTATTTTGGCCACACGGCACGCAGGATCTCAGTTCCCTGACCAGGGATTGAACCTGGGCCCCCTGCATTGGAAGTGCAGAGTCTTAACCACTGGACCACAGGGGAAGTCCCCTATCTTCTTTCCTCTTAACTATGTTAACCAGATATTCCTGAGAATCCCCTGTATCTAGGTTTCATTACTTTGTGCTTGGGCGATTTTACTTATTTCAAGAAATTTTATTGCTAGAAAACACAAACAAAAAAAATAAAAGGGTGAACAAACTCAAAGAGGAAAAGAAAGAACAAATAGAAACCACCTCTAGTACCTGAAGGAGGAAAGGTTTCTGGAGTGGTTGCTGCAGTGCTGGCATTTCCCTCCCAAGGTTCTGTTCTGGTATCTGTGAACTGGTTATCTGGAAGCCATGTTCCATTTGGTGAAACTGCAGTGACTACAGAATTGGTGCTTACTGTTCTTGTGGTCCCATTGTCAGAGTCTGAAGAATTGACAGTGGTTACATAGGTGGGTCCCAGAGTTAGGCTTGGGCTGGATGTTGGTGCCAAGGAAGGAGAAGTTACTGAAGAAGTAGGATTTGAAGTTTTGGTCTCTTCTTTAAGTGATTCTGCTGTAGATGCTTTAATAGATGTTGTAACGCCTACTGAAGGTGAAACTACAAACACAAAAAAAGCAAGAAAACATCACACAAAGAATTTGAGAGCTCAACAGGTATGAGGCACAAAGCAGCAAGCCCTTACTACACTCTCAAACACTTGGAGACCAATGAGCAGATACATACACACACACACACACACACACACACACACACACACACACACACACACACACACACACACACACACTCACCCTCTTTTATTTTATTATCTTTTAAAAAAATTGAAGTATAATTGACTTACAATGTTCTGTCAATCTCTGCTGTATAGCAAAGTGACTCAGTTACACATATATATACATTCTTTTTTAATATTCTTTTCCATTATCGTTTGTTCCAGGAGATTGGATATAGTTCCCTGTGCTATATAGTAGGACCCTGTTCTTTATCCATTCTAAATGTAATAGTTTGCATCTACCAACCCCAAACTCCCAGTCCCTCCCTCTCCCTCCCCCTCTCCCCCTTGGAACAACAAGTCTGTCCTCTATGTCTGTGACTCTATTTCTGTTTCGTAGATAGGTCCATTTGTGCCATATTTTAGATTCCACATATAAGTGGTATCATATGGGATCTTTCTTACTTCACTTAGTATGATAATCTCTAGTTGTATCCAAGTAGCTACAAATGGCATTATTTCGTTCCTTTTTTTTTCCATTCTTTTTTATGGCTGAGTAGTAGTCCATTGTATATATGTACCACATCTTTATCTGTTGATCGACATTTAGGTTGTTTCCATGTTTTGGCTATTGTGAACAGTGCGGCTATGAACATAGGGGTGCATGTATCTTTTTGAATTACAGTTTTCTCTGGGTATATGCCAAGCAGCACATACTCTTCTTTTAATGCTGAATCCTTCCCTCACTTCCAAAGGATTACTGTCTAATGGAGGGAGAAACGGGATTCTTTACTTAGTTCCTCAGAATCAATATATGAGTCTTAAATAGCAACCGTTTTCTTTTCTTTTTTTTAACTTTTCAGGAATGAATACATAATCTCTTTATTTAAAGTAGTATATGGTATATAGAACAATGCTGAGCATAGCATACACTATAACCCAGAGATGTGCAAAGACATTTTACTATCACTTTTAAGTACAACTTTAATATTTTTTCTTTCTTCAGTATCACCGAGGCCTTCAAATTTGGGTCATTAAACATAAAACCAAAATTCTATTCCTAATACCAGTCTTATCAAATGGCACTTTACCTATGGTAGTGTTGTTGGCACCAACATGTATCAGACCACTGCCAAGCAGAACAAGAAGGAACCAGGAATCCATGTTGACCTGGAAAATAGAGAGCCATTTTAGATAAGGTCCCGTTATACTGTAACTATGTCCAAACTATTCACCAAAGGAGTATATTGGGCAAACTCTTCCTAGCTATTAAAGTGCACACACAGGACCAATGATCTTTTGCGAGTCTGGTAAGCACAATTCCCCAGGAATCCAGCTACTTAATTGAATCTTCACACAACTATAAGTAAGAGCAGTGGTTCTCCACCTTGGCTGTACTTTAGAATCACTCAAAGAACTTAACAACAACAACAACAAATCCCTGCGCCAGACTACATCTCTGGGGGTGAGAGGCAGGTAGCAATCCGTTTAAAAGCTTCCCAGTTAATTGCTATGTGCAGCTTTAGTGTCTTCAGAATGAGAAGTATGGAGAAGGTAGGTTGACTGCATGAATGTACTGCCCTCCAAAGCAGACGTTATACAGCTGTTCTCAACCTTTTATTTCACTTCAAACCATATCAGAGGGCTATGGCACATTCCCATTGGTAGCAGTGGCTCATTCATCCATTCAGATGTCTATGCCCTATACTAAGCTAGGTACTAGGGAAACAACTAGGGAGCAATACCCTCAGAGGTCCCATTTTCATGAGACTCACAGCCTAGAGGTAATTTAATATGGTAGTGACTCTCCAAGGGAATCAGCACATGCCTCTCCATGGGGCACATGACAATCTCTGAGGAAGCGTGAAGAAATGCAGGTGGTTTATGCACATCCCAGGAGTTTGCCTCTGGTACCAATAACCATGCCTAGCAGGGAATTGGGTTCAGCCAGTGGCCTTCCCAAGGTACAGCCATACAAGATTTGACCAGTTCCCCTCCTCCCCCCGATCATTATCCAAAATTGGGAAAGCATACAATTCCCTCCATAAGGGTTAGAAAACAGATTGGAAGGCTGATTATTATGTATGTATCCATGTCTATTTTTGATAAACCAATAGGACATGGTTTTAGGAAAAATAACAATGTATTTGCGGGGAGGGGGTTAGACCATCACTGCATTCCATATATCAAAATAAGATCCAGATGGGCTGAAAAATTAAATGCTTACAAACACATTTTAAGAGGGAATAAATGCAAATGTGAGTGCAGAGTGAGGAAGGATTTTCTAAACATAAATGCATTGTAAGAAATCACAAAGGAATAAATCACAAAGGTAAAAATGGAATATCTGACAATAGAAAAAAATAAAAGCTACAAAATATAAAAGAAATCAATCATAAACAATGTTCATGGATAGGAGGACTCAATATTGTCAAGACGTCAGTTCTTCCGAACTTGGTTTACAGATTCAGTGCAATCTCAATCAAAATCCTACCAAGCTATTTTGTGGATATCAAGAACTGGTTAAGTTTATATAGAGATGCAAAAGACTGAGAATAGGTAGCTCAATACTGAAGCAAAGTTGGAGGATTACTGTAAAAGCAAATAGTAATATAAAAAAGCAAATAGTAATCAAGGCAGTGTGGTATTGGTGAAAGAACAGACAAATAGACCAATGGAACATGAGAGAGAACCCAGATACAGACCCACATAAATATAGTCAATGGATCTTTTACAAAGGAGCAAAGGCAATACAATGGAGCAAAGATAGTCTTTTCAAACAATGGTGCTGGAATAGCTCGGCATACATATACAAAAAAAAGAAAGAAAAAAAATCTAGACACAGACCTTATACCCTTCACAAAAATTAACTCAAAATGAATCACAGACCTAGATGTAAATGCAAAAGACTCCTGGAAGATAACATAGGAGAAAATCTACATGACCTTGGGTTTAGCAATGACTTTTAAGATACAACACCAAAGGCAGAGCCATAAAAAAATAATAAGCTGTACTTCATCAAAATTAAAAACTTCTGCTCTACAAAAGACAATGTCAAGAGAATGAGAAGACAAGCCACAGACTGCGAGAAAATATTTGCCAAACACACATCAGGTAAAGGACTGCTATCCAAAATCAAGAACTCTTAAAACTCAACAATAAAAAAACTATCAACCCAATTAAAAAATAGACCTGAACAGACACCTCACCAAAGAAGATACACAAATGGCAAAAAAGCATATGAAAAGATGTTCAGCAACATATGTCATTAGGGAATTGCAAATTAAAACAATGAGACACCACTACACACCTATCAGAATGCCCAAAATCCAAAACACTGACAACATCAAATCCCGGTGCTTCTGCAGAGCAGCATAAACTCTCATTCATTGTGGGAATTCAAAATGGTGTAGCCACTTTGGAAGGCAGTTTGGCGGTTTCTTACAAAACTAAACATATTCTTACCATATGACACAAGCAATTGTGCTCCTTGGTACTCAAAACAGAACTCAAACTACTGATGGTAATACCAATTAGCCTATAATAACAAACTCCTTTCCAGAAAGATTATACAAGAATCTTAAAGGTGCCCACATTGTTTTCTGACCCATTTCCAAGGTTCTATTCTTGAGTATATGTAAATAATCTGAAACTCAGATTAAAATGATATGGAGCTATTCATTAAGTGGAAAAATACAAACAATCCAAATACCCAAAAATAGGGAAAATAGGGAAAAGTCAGTAGTATTACGCTGCTCTTCAAGACAATAATTGTTGCTACTCGATATGCTATATTCGAAGAATTTAAGAAAATGGAACAAGCCCATCATTTTTAAGCTTAAAAAACCCCGTCAGATCAAAACTGAATATAGGGACTTCCCTGGTGGTGCAGTGGTTAAGACTCCATGCTCCGAATGCAGGAGGCCTAGGTTTGATCCCTGGTCAGGGAACTAGATCTCACATGCATGCTGCAACTGAGTTCACACACCACAATTAAGGAGCCTCAGAGCTGCAACTAAGGAGCCTGAGAGCAGCAACTAAGGAGCCTGAGAGCTGCAACTAAGACCTGGCACAACCAAATAAATAATAATAAAATAAGTAAATAAATACTAAAAAAACTCTGAATATACCATTTGATCTCAACTAAATTTATGTATGTATATGAATGTATATGCATGAAAGTAAGCCTGGAAGGAAAAATCTATAAACATTTTAGCACAGCATTTTTGATTTTTATTTTCTTTATATTGTATTTTATTTCCAAGATTTTTCAAATAAGGAGCATGATATTTTTATAAATAAAAATAATCAATAAAAGTAAGTTAAAAAGAAAATAGATTTCACTACAAAGCATGAATATAAGAAGCAAAACTAAAGGAAGGAAACTGCAGAGGAAAGTGAAGTGAAAGAATTCAAGGAAAAGAACAAATGCATACTGGATGGCAAGTTGGAGAGGATTTGTATGCATAAACTAGGGAGTGAGAGGCATGTCAGAATTTAAGAAGAGCCATGTCAGTAACAAGGTAGATCCATGGACCACAACCAGGAAAACCATCGTAAAGGCCTCATTCTTCCCAGAGGATATAAAGACCCTCAGGTAAATTCCTGTGAGTTCTGACACCCTGACTAAACTGCAACCACACCTATGCTTAACTTTCCCTCCTCCAGTCTCCAAGTCTTTCATTCCAAGTATTCCAAAGCTGCAAAGTCAGGAAGTACAGTTGAGGTTTCCTCAGTCCTCTAGGATGCCATATACAAACCATTTTTCCTGGAGTCTGCTCTAATACGCCCTGTTCTTGAGGGCTTTTTTGCCTTATGATCTCCTGGCACTCACTTGTCACTGAAGACACTGCATTGTGGCTCACAGTTTTCTTCCCATTCCAAAGTCCTGATATTCTCCTGGAAGATTTTGTTTCAACATCTTTACAGATGACAGCCACAATTCACATCCAGACAAGTCTCTGAGTTCCCTGACTTCCTCACCTCCAATGACCTTATACCTCCACTCCACTGGGGCTTGTCATGACAATGGCTGCACTCTAGATTTTTTTTTTTTTTTTTTTTTTTGCAGTATGAGGGCCTCTCACTGCTGTGGCCTCTCCCGTTGCAGAGCACAGGCTCCAGACGCGCAGGCTCAGCAGCCATGGCTCACGGGCCCAGCCGCTCCGTGGCATGTGGGATCCTCCCAGACCGGGGCACGAACCCATGTCCCCTGCATCGGCAGGTGGACTCTCAACCACTGCGCCACCAGGGAAGCCCTGCACTCTAGATTTTGTCAGCACCAGGAAAAGCTCTCATACTGAATCTTACTTTCCCACTCTCCAACCATACTCCCTTACCCTTGCAGTTCACACTCTTGTCTACTATATCTGCACTTTGACCTCACCCAGGATTTCAGTCCCTTGAACCTCTAATTTTCTTTCCAATATCTCTGTTCTGTCTTATTTCCTTCTCTACTCAACCAAGAAAACTTGGTGTTAGCTCAATCACTACCTTGCTAATATCCTAAATTCTTTTGCTACGTTGTTCTTCTATTACACCTACATGGGGGAAATAGTCCCCAACCCTGAACTAATCCAACTGTCAGCCCTACACCTGGACTGCCAAATGTTCCTTAAGAAAATCAAACAACCCATAGGTTAAGATCACTGTTTCTGCCTCAGTGGAACTCTGAACACTTTCTGCAATCTTTCTATATTTCCCTACTCAGCTCTCTCTCTAATGCTCCAGTGATTTCAAAGAACCTCCTCTCCTCTCCAACCATCTCCTCTCACATCCTTGGCTGTTGGCCTTGCCTTCACTTCAGAGATAAGAGAAACTACTAGACTGGGATACCCTTACCTACCAGTCACCTTATTTACAAATTCCTTCCTTCTCTGCAATTCCTCCCAAGAATCTCAGTCCCTTAGGAACCTTGTCCTGTAGATCCTCTAACACCATCTCCTAGGTTTAACGCCCTTTCATAACAGCATTTAAACACAATTAAGAATTTCTCAAAGAAAAGAACTCCTTTTAATCTATATCAATCCTCCAGCTAGCATTCTCTCTACTCCACTTCACAGCCAAATTTCTAGAAAGAGTTGTCTCCATGGCAATCTGGCTTCTTTTTCCACCATTCCACTAAAACAGCTACCTCCATATTTTTAAAGAATGAGCTCTTTAAAAATATTTCCAACTCATTCACAAAGGTCTATTTTCCTCGATATATAAAGGACTCCTACAGATTAAGAGATGGCAAAAGAGTAAAAGAGACGAAACAGACAATTCACAGAAAACTGAACAGTTCTCTTAATAAGAAAAAATGCTTAAACTCACTCATGATCAAAGAAAGCCAAATTAAAGCCATATTGTGATATCATTTTTCACATGTCAGATAGGCAAATATAAAAAAACTTTAACAACACTGCGTTGGGGCAAGGGTTTGTGTAAACAAGTACTCTCATATGATCTGTAAATATTTATCAGAATTACAAAAGCACAAACACTTTGACACAATTCTACTTGAGAATTTTACAGATATACCCATACTTTTAAAGTGACCAATATACAGGTTATTCAATGAAACATAGTCTGCAATAGAAAGAGACTGAAAATAACCTAAATGTTTATCAGTGGGAGAGGGAGACGTGTTTAAATAAATTATGGCATATTCATAAAATGGAATACTATGCAGCTGTTAAACAAAATGAGGCTCTTTGGAGATCATTTTATTTCAGCATACAAGCCTTTTTTAAAAATTTTGAACCATCTTAAAAATAACTTTTGCGGGACTTCCCTGGTGGCGCAGTGGTTAAGAATCCGCCTGCCAGTGCAGGGGACATGGGTTCCATCCCTGGTCCGGGAAGATCCCACATGCCGCAGAGCAACTAAGCCCGTGTGTCACAACTACGGAGCCTGCACTCTAGAGCCTGCGAGCCACAACTACCGAGCCCACGTGCCACAACTACTGAAGCCCGTGCACCTAGAGAGCCCGTGCTCCGCAACAAGAGAAGCTACTGAAATGAGAAGCCCACACTGCAACAAAGAGTAGCCCCCGCTCTCAGCAACTAGAGAAAGCCCGCGTGCAGCAATGAAGACCCCACACAGCCAAAAAAACAATAATAATAACTTTTGCAAAAAACTCAAAATTCATGAGAGGAGGGACTTCCCTAGTGGTCTGGTGGTTAAGAATCCGCCTTCCAATGCAGGGGACGTGGGTTCCATCCCTGGTTGGGGAACTAAGATCCCACATGACGTGGGGTAACTAAGCCCATGCGCTCCAACTACTAAGCCTGTGCACCACGACTAGAGAGCCCATGTACCACAACTACAGAGCCCACGTGCTCTGTATCCTGCATGCCACAACTAGAGAGCCTGCGCACTGCAACTACAGAGAAGCCTGTGCACCGCAACAAAGAGCCTGCATGACTCAACGAAAGATCCTGCATGCTGCAACTAAGACCCAATGCAGCCATAAATAAATAAATAAATAAATATATTTTTAAAAATTCACAAGAGGAAAAGCCCACTGGTATTTCTTTCTCCTTCGCCCATCCCCCTTTCTCTTCCTCTCTTCCCCACCCTTCTCTGTGTGTGTCTGTCTCTCTCTCTCTCTCTCTCTCTCTCTCTCACACACACACACACACACACACACACACGATTTCTTTGTTGTTAAATCCCTCAACCTCTCTGTCACATCTGATTTATTGACATCCCATACTCTCCCAAATTTATCTCTTCCCCATACCTCTCTCTGAATTGAGGATTTTGAAAGCTGGTTCTATGACGAAGGCCTAGTCTTGACACAGATGAACAGGTAAATAGTTTGAATCTGAGGGAAATATGCACTATCAAACGTCAGAAGGAAACCAGCCCTCCCTTTCAGCTATAGTCTGCATGATGCCAGGAAGCCTGTGCACAAATTCTAATAGTAGGAATGGTTCTGCCTTGTCACAGGATGATTTTTAGATGAGCTATTTGTGATACTTTTATTTTATTTTAAAAATTAGTTTGTCTGACAACTTCTTTTAAAACTAAATATACACCTAACTTTATGACCCAATAATTCCATTTCTACATATTTACACAAGAGAAATAAGAACATATGTCCAAGAAAAGACTAGTACAAGAATGTTCATAACAAAAAGCTGAAAATAATCCAAGTAACTATCGCTAACAGAATATATAAACGGAAAGTGGTTTTTTTCTTACAATGGAATATTACTCAGTAATAAAAAGGAAAGAACTACTGATATACACAAAAACATGGATGAATCTAAAAAACATCATGCTGAGTGAAAAAAGCCTTACATAACATATGACTCCATACAGATGAAGTTCTAGAAAAAGCAAAACTAATCTGTGGTGGAAAAATCAGAACAATGGTTGCCTGGGAAAGAGATGGAGGATTTACTGAAAAGGAACATGAGGGTACTTCCTGGACAACAGTAATATTCTATATCTTGACAAGGAAATGGGTTGTGTGGGTGTATGAATTTTTCAGAACTCACTGAATGATAACTTAAGATTTGTGCATTTCACTGTACATAAATTTTATCTCTAAAAAGATTCCACCCATAAACACATGTTGTAAATGATATGTATGCTTAAATAACTGGGAAGAAGTATACTGATATACACAACTTACTTTGAAATACATAAAAACAATATGGATTGATGAATACAGGGGATGGATAGACAGATACAGTAGAGTAAAATGTTAATTGTAGAATTTTGCTGGGTGGATATAAAATTCTCTCAACTCTTCTCTACATTTGAAATGTTTAGAATAAAAGGCTGATTACAAAAATCAGTTCTGAGAGAACTGGTATTTTCATGGTATTGCATTGCATAATCTTGGGACATAGTATTTTGCCCATTTAATCAAGTTTTTAGTATTTTGCCCATTTATTCAAGTTTTTATGTTCAAAGTGTTACTGTATTTTTTGTCCTATTCATTTCTTCCTGGTTTTTTAATATTATGTTACCATTATGAATGGAATCTTTGTTTTTTAAAATTTCAGCTTCACTAAGGTAAAACTGACATATAAAATTATAAGATATTTAAAGTGTACATTGTGGTGATACTATATACATATACACTGTGACAGAATTTCCCCCATCTAATTAATTAATACATTCATCACCTCACCTGTTTATCTTTTTTGGGGGCAGAGAAAATTTAAGTTCTAATCTCTTAGCAAATTTCAATTATACAATAGAGTATTGTCAAATACAGTTACCATCTTTTATGTTAGATCCTTAGACCTTATTCATCTTCTAACTGAAATGAGTGGAATCTTCTAATGTTATTTATTAATAGATTACTTTTCTTATATAGGAAAGACATTGGTCCTCCTCCCCTTCACTGAAATTATAAGCTATTAAAATAAATAAATAAAGCATGCTCATTACAAGACATACGAACAGGGAATTCCCTGGTGGTCTAGTGGTTAGGACTCAGTGCTTTCACTGCCGGGGCCCGGGTTCAGTCCCTGGTCAGGGAACTAAGATCCTGCAAGCTAGGCATGGCACAGCCAAACAACAACAACAAAAGACATACAAACGGAACCGATGGATATAAAGAAAAATCTAAGTCTCATTCACCTCCTGCCTGTCCCATTTCCCAAAAGTGATCACTAAACACTTTCTTTCATATACTTTACAGATTTCCTATACTATAAAATTATATACCTACACATAAAAAATAAATAAATAAACAGGATAGTAGATCTGCTGTCTACAGTTTGCATTTTTACTTAAATAATAAATTCTGGACATCTTCCACATCAATACTTTCCAGCTACTTTTCTTTTCAGTAGCTGCATAAGTGCTTTATCATATGGATATACCACAATCATTTTAACCAGTCTTTCTGTTTGCTTTTGTTAGGTAGGAGTTAACTGTATATGATTTCCTCCTCTATCTTACACATTTTTAATATTAATTAATTAATTAATTATTTTTTGGCTGCGTTGGGTCTTCATCGCTGCGTGCAGGCTTTCTCTTGTTGCGGTGAGTGGGGGCTACTCTTTGTTGCGGTGTGCGGGCTTCTCATTGTGGTGGTTTCCCTTTGTTGTGGAGCACGGCCTCTAGGCACGCGGGCTTCAGTAGTTCTGGTTCGCGGGCTCTAGAGCGCAGGCTTGGTAGTTGTGGCCCACGGGCTTAGCTGCTCCGCGACATGTGGGATCTTCCCAGACCAGGACTTGAACCTGTGTCTCCTGCACTGGCAGGCGGATTATTAACCACTGCGCCACCAGGAGGTCCTTACACGTTATTTTTGATTGGGCAACAGTGGCCTGAGTAAAGACTGAATTATATACTCCAGGAAAGCCAAATAATGGAAGAAACTCAAGCTTATACATTTTTCATTTTTTTCAAACACCCTTGTGAATAATAAGCCTTTGGTTATGTGAGTATAGAATAAATGAGCAGGGAGGCTTTGGGAGATGAGTCATGAAGGTCTGGGCAGTTCCCTAATTTATTGGACACAATGGCATACACACTGTATCCTTTCTCCTACCCCACCACACCCAGACAAAAGGCTAATATACAGTTCTTTTTTCATTACAAAAACATTTCTTACTTAAAAAAATTTGTTTCCACTGCACATACATTAGGGAGATAAACCAGGAAAGTTTAACATTCAAATAACAAAGGAAAACCAAGATGCCATTAGCGATACTTAAAAGCCTTAGGACAAACAACAAAGCAAGTTCTGAAAAATTATAGCTATTGTTTTCCTAATATTTTAGTGTCTAAGAACATTTCCTAAATGTTCTTAAAATTCAAATTCAGCATAGCAGATCTGAGACGTTCCCATGTGGAGGCTGAATTCTGCAGTGGGGACATGGATGGTGGGCATTGTTCATTGGCTGTTAAATCACTCACACTTGCCCTCCCATCTCAAATCCCAGTCTGCACTGAGCACTTGGTATGCTTCCTCTCGCTTAATCCTTCACAATCGTATGATGCTGATATTGGTGTTATTACAACTTACCATGCTGTGTACCTTGTGGGGGAGGGAGTCTCTCTTGAATTGCAATCAATTATACATGCTTACACACATTTCAGGGGTAAATTATTTTAAATATATATACTGCACCCAAGATTAAGGAACCATCACAGGCATATTGAGTATCTAGTAAAGAAAGAATTTTTGAGCTTCTGGCCAAAGACAAACACTCCTTGCCCAGATGTACACTCCCTGTCAATGAACCCTGAGGTCTGGAGAGACATGCCACCCTCACCTAAGAACAAGGAGAGGAAGAAAGAAAGAAAACTGGATGCTAGTACTAAGGAGAACACGCCCATTCCTCAGCTAGGTGTAGACAAGTGACTAAATTCTGGCCAAGGAGATATAAGCTAAAGTATATTATGAGATCTCTAGGAAGGTGGTTTAACAGGGAGGGAGGTAGGGAGTCTTTTTTCCCTGTTCTCTCTCTCCTGTAATCTAGAATTCAGATGTGATGATTAGAGCCCCAGCAGCCATTATGGGCCCTGAAGTGACTTTCAAGATAATAGAATAGAGAGCTAGAAAGAGACCAAGTTCTCTGATGACACTGTTGAACTGCCATACCAGCCCTGCTTACTTTCAGATTTCATATATACAAGAAAGAAATAAACCTATTTTCTGATATATGCAACCAACCCCAATCCTGATACAGATAGTTATAAAGAATAAGAAGACCAACTCCTAACATTATGACTTGCTATGGATAAGGAATGGAAACGATGAGGGTGCTCTGAAATGCATTTTCCTTGGTGCTCTTGCTAGGAAGCACAATGTGGCATACATTTGCTAAAGAAAAAATGTTACAAGGAATTAATATTATGACGTTCCCACTAGCAAAGGAGAGCTCAGCCAATCTGCACATTCTCCAGAGTAGAGACTCTGGCTGTGATAGCTTCCATTAAGAGTCCATCTATACAAAGCTAAGCATTCAATACTCAATACATTGATAAAATATGATCAAGTATCAGGTACAATTTATCTCAATATTCAACACATTGATAAAATATGATCAAGTATCAGGTACAATTTATCTCAGTATTTGGCCTTTTATCTCAGTTAAATCTCAGAGCAACTCTACATGAGAGAGATTCTTCATATTCCCATTTTGAAGATAAAGAAATTGAGAGATGGTCACATAGCTGGGAGTTGTAGAAGTAGAATACAAATCCAGGTCTACCGGACTTTTCTTCACATATCACTGACCCTTCAAAAGCTTAAAGACTGTTGAAAGATGTCTCCCAGGTGTGGAAGAAACAAAGTGGCAGCCAGGAGTGTTATGCTCTGCCTGAGCCTTCTTCTAGAGCTTTTCAGATTCTCTGATTTGAGAAAAAGGCACCTAGATGGAGAGTTCAGTTCTTTCAGCTAACTGTTCACTCATTAACATTATATTATTTATTATTAAGATCAAAAACTATTTTTACAACTATAATCCTTGGTTGCCTGCTATGTGCTAGGCATTTGTATGAGGCATTCTATATACTTTAACCTAATTAATTCCCACAACCACCTTTTGAGTTAGGTACTGTTTTTCCATTCTACAAATGAATAAAGATCACAGAGGTTAAGGAATTTGTCCAAGCCACATACCTAGTAAGTGCCTACTAGGATTCAAACTCAGGGCTTTTAAAACTCCAAAGTTCCCGCCTGCCAATGCAGGGGACACGGGTTCGTGTCCTGGCCCAGGAAGATCCCACATGCTGTGGAGCAACTAAGCTCGTGCGCCACAACTAATGAGCCTGCGTTCTAGAGCCTTCAAGCCACGACTACTGAAGCCCGCATGCCTAGAGCCTGTGCTCCACAACAAGAGAAGCCACCGCAATGAGAAGCCTCCACACCGCAACAAAGAATAGCCTCTGCTCACCGCAACTAGAGAAAGCCCGCATGCAGCAACGAAGACCCAAGCAGCCAAAACAAACAAATAAATAAATAAATTTTAAAAAAACAAAAAAACAAAAAACCTCCAACCAGATAATGGGAATACACAGACAGATTAGATATGGACTAAGTATAGACTGCCATCAAGTAGTTCACTAACCAGCAGTGAGGCACAAATAAGCTATTTATTTCAAACCCTGAATTATCACCTGGCAAAATGTTAGTCAATTAACACTAAGGCGAGGTAGTAAAACTGCACACCACAGAAGGATTTTCAGGGGAGATAATGCTTGAGATGAACTTGGAAGGAAAAAGAGCAGTTAGCCAGGAGAAGGGTCAGAAACAAGAAAAAGTCTTTAAAGCAAAGAGGACTTTGAAGCTTGAAAAGATCTATCTGGTTCCAGGAATGGCAAAGAGCTAGGTAAGGGCATCAAGCAGGACCTCGATAAACATTTGCTAAATGAATGTGAAAATGGCAGACATGAAAGACTGGGGACTGTGAGGATATGTGGAGGAAATGCAGGAGATGAGGCTAGAAGAAGCAGCGAACAGATCACAAAGGGGCTTGTTAGGCCACAATAAAAAGTTTTGACTTTCCACTGGACACACTGAGGAACCACCAGAGGCTTTAACACAGGGAGGTTGACCATAACAATATGGATTTTCAAACAATGACTAATAGTAGGGTAGAGGATCAACTGGTGTAGTTTGAGGTTAGAAGAGCTGCTGACTGAAGCTTTCTGAAATAATCTAGCCAATGAACCAGGAGGACCTCAGAGCAGGGCTGATAAGTGTATAGGGACAGAACTGAAAACTTAACAATGAGATGCCAGAGGTAAGGAAGGCCCAGGTCCCTGACTTAGAGGAATCTCAATGCTATATGCAGAAGAATGATTGCTTTGAGACATACCATAGGGAAGGTGATGAGCTTAGTTCTGAACATTGAGAAGAGTACAGTACTACAGTACATGTTGTACCTACAGGGGATGGAATGGGGGTGAAGGGTTGGAGAAGGGGCAGAATGGCAGACAGGCAATGACAGAGCAACTGCCACGGAAGTCAGGCAGTAAGCCAAAGAAAAGAAGACAGCTGTAGAGATTGACAAAAGCAGCAATGAGCAAGCCAGGCAGGAGACATCTGACAAACACAGGAGGCAGGAGTAGGTGGGTGCTGATGAGTAAAAAACTGACACATGCCTGGGACTTCCCTGATGGTCCAGTAGCTAAGACTCCACGTTCCCAGTGCAGGGGCCTGGGTTCGATCCCTGGTCAGGGAACTAGATCCCACATGCCGCAACT
Organism: Grampus griseus; assembly: GCF_964374135.1. Lineage (NCBI taxonomy): Eukaryota > Metazoa > Chordata > Mammalia > Artiodactyla > Delphinidae > Grampus > Grampus griseus. Next base: position 59,561,731 of record NC_139008.1, read on the forward strand.
AAGAGTTTGCACGCAGCAACTCAAAAGATCCCACATGCTGCAACTAAGACCTGGCACAGCCAAATAAATAAATAAATAATCAAACAAGCTAACAACAAAATATAATTCTCAACTTAAAAAAAAAAAATTGACACATGCCACTAAGGGAGGGTGGAGTAGGAATGGCACACACACGCTGAATACTTGCTAGTGAGAAAAAAGAACCTGAAAAACTGCTGAAGGGCTCCTGAAGAAGTCCTGGAACACCAGAAATCAACTTTCATTATAGGTCTTCAATGGAGAAAGACAACGTGATACAGGTCCCAAATAAAGGGGAGAGGAACCCCTAAAATTAATAGGAGTCTGAAGCTCTCAAGAGCAGCTCATTTCCAAAGATGAGCTTATGCAGAGAATGAAAAAGGCCCACTAAGGCTCAGAAATAGATTGTTAAATTCTATTGTCTTTGAGTTACACCTAAGGCAAGATTCAATTTGGGGCCTGGAGACAGATGAGCCTGGAGACAATGAAATCAGCTTACTTCAATAAACAAAACAGTTTATACTAAACTTATACTGCAGATTAATTAAGACAAAGAGCAATATGGAAAGGTATTTGTTCTGCTTAAAGCACATACTGGAATAAACTACTGGAGATATAAAACCAAAATATAGTACAGGTTATGTGCATAAAATAAAATTGAAAAACAAGCCAGAGACGGAGCCTGGCCAAGATGGTAGAGTAGGATGACCCTGAGCTCACCTCCTCTCGCAGGCACACCAAAATCAGAATTATCTGCAGAGCAACTATTGATGAGAAAGACTGGAATCTAGCAGAAAAGATCTACAAAGATATAAAGAAGGAAACCACAACCAGATGGGCAGGAGGGATGGAGTCTCGATATAGTCAAGACCCATAGCCCCAGGAGGGCAAAACGCAACAGGAGGATAATTTTTATTGCAGAGGTTCTCCCCAAGCAGCAACAGGTTTTAGCTCCACATTGGGGTCCTGCACCAGGAAGACAAACCCCCAGAATACTTGGCTTTGAAGGCCAAGGGGACTTACCTGTGGGAGTCCCAGAGAGCTGTGGGAAATAGCCTCTTAAAGGGCACATACAAAATCTCACATGCTTCGGGATCCAGAGCAGAAGCAGTAATTTGAAAGGAGGCTGGGTCAGACCCACCTGCTAATCTTGGAGAGTCTCCCAGAGAGGCAGGAGGCAACTGGAGCTCACTCTGGGGACATAAACACTGGTGGCAGCCATTTTGGGGAGCTTGTTCTACCACATGCACATTGGTGCTAGCAAGCAGCATTTTGGAATCCTCCCTCTAGCTTATTAGCACTGGGACATTGCTCCGCCCACCAGTCTGTCAGCACCAGTACTGGGTCGCCTCAGGCCAAGCAACTAGTCAGGCAGGGACAGAGCCCCACTCACCAGCAGGTAGGCTACCTTAATACCTCCTGAGCCCACAGCCAACTTGGGACATGGCCCTGTCCACCACAGGGCCTAGGACCTGGCCCTATACAACAGTGGGCAGGCACTAGCCCTGGAACCTCCGGGGACCTGCAGCCAGAGACCCTAGGGCCCAGCTCCACCCTCCAGTGGGCAGGCATACCAGTGAGCCAACACACCAACTCCAGGACCCCCAGGGCCCTGCAGCCAGAGACCCTGGGCCCTGGTTCTGCCCACCTATGAGTTGGCACTAGCCCAGGGGCCAGACTCAGACAACAGTGGGCAGGCACTAGCCACAGGACCCCCTGGGCCCCAGCTCCACCCACCAGCAAGCCAACGCCGACTCCAAGACACCTTGGGCCCCTCAGCAAGTCAGCCTGGTATCTGGTCCCATGCACTAGTGGGCGGGTACAAGCTTCGGGACACCCTAGAGAGAACAGCCAACTGTGTTGGGAACTGGCTCCACTCACCAGAGGGCCAACATCAGCTCCAGGACTACCAGGGCTCTACAGCAGAAATCACAGGACCCAGCTATGCCCATCAGTGAGCCAGCACTAGCCCCAGAACCTCTAAGACGTTGACTCCATTCACCAGAGGTTCAATACCAGCTCTGGGACCACTTAGCCCTGCAGCCAGAGACCCGGGGACCTGGCTTCACTCACTGATGGGCAGGTACCAGTCCTGGGATCCCTTGTACCCCAATCCCACCCACCAGCTGGTGGATACCAACCCCAGGGCCACTGCAGCCCTGCAGTCTGCCCTGTCAGGACCCAGATAACAAGCCAGCAGGCTGGCACCAGCCCTGGGACCCCCTCACCCAGGACCCAGTTCTGCCCACTAGCAGGTCAACACCAGCTCTGGGACACCCTGGGCCCCTCAGCCAGCAGCCCCACCCAAAAGCAGGTTGAACCAGCTTTGGGACCTTGGGGCCCTGCACCCAGAGACCCCAGGACCCAGCTCCTCCTAGCAGCTAGCTGGCACTAGCCCCAGGACCCCCTGGGTCCTGGCCCCGCCCACTAGCTGGTCAACACCAGCCATGGCCCCACATACCAACAGGCCAACACCATCTCTGAGATGCCTTGGACTCCTCAGCCAGGTGCCCCAGGGTCCAGCCCCACTCACCAGTGGAGTAGCACCAGCTTTGTAACATCCTGGAACCTGCAGCCAGCCATGTCAGGAATTGGGCCCACTCACCAGCAGGCTACACTACATCCAGGAACCCTGGCCCTGCAACCTGCCTCCCCCCAATCCGGCTCTGCCCACCAGTGATCCAGCACTAGCCCTGGGACTCCCTCGGGGTTCCACAGCCAGCTGCCTCATGACCTGGCCCAGCCAACCAGTGGCCAGCAGCCTCCACGCAAGGTAGGGCCTGGCAACCAAATGGACCAGGGGCCAGCCACACCTACCAGACCACCACAACAGAAGGACCCATGCAATTCATATAGCGGGTACCCCTAGAGCATACAGGTCTGGTGGCTAGAGGGGAGTGCACTGCTGGGATGCATAGGACGTGTCCTACAAAAGGCCATTTCTCCAAGGTCAGGAAATGTAACCTACCAGATACACAGAAATAAAAACAGCAAATTAGGTATAATGAGGTGACAAACGAACATGTTCCAAATGAATGAACAAGATAAAACCCGAGAAGAAGAACTAAGTAAAGTGGAGACAGGCAGTCTATCCGATAAAGAGTTCAAGGTAATGATTGTAAAAATGACCAAAGAACTTGAGAGAAGAATGGATGAACAGAGTGAGAACTTAGCAGTTTTAAACAAAGAGTTGGAAAATATAAAGAAGAACCAGAGATGAAGAATACAATAAATGAAATGAAAAATGCACTAGAAAGAATCATCAGTATATTAAATGATAAAGAAGAACAGATCAGCAAGCTGGAAGACAAAGTAGTAGAAATCACTGAAGCTGAACAACAACAACAAAAAGAAATGAGGACAGTTTAAGAGACTGCGAGAACAACATCAAGAGTACTAACATTCGGGACTTTCCTGGTGGTCCAGTGGCTAAAACTCCACCCTCCCAATGAAGGGAGCCTGGGTTCGATCCCTGGTCAGGGAATTAGATCCCATATGCCGCAACTAAAAAGACCCTGCATGCTGCAACAAAGATCCTGTATGCTGCAACGAAGAGCCAGTGTGCTGCAACTAAGACCCAGAGCAGCCAAAACATTAGCATTACAGGGGTCCCAGAAGAAGAGAGAAAGTGGCAGAGAACATATATGGAGATGTAACAGCTGAAAACTTCCTTAACCTGGGAGAGGAAACAGACATCCAGGTCTAGGAAGCACAGAGAATTCCAACCAGGATCAATCCAAAGAGGACCACACCAAGATACACTGTAATTAAAATGGCAAAAAAAAAAAAAAAAAAAAGATAAAGAGACAATATTAAAAGCAGCAAGGCAAAAGCAACAAGCTATGTACTAGGGGACTTCCATAAGGCTATCAGCTGACTTTTCAGAAGAAACTCTGTAGGCCAGAAGAGAGTAGCATGATATATTTAAAGTGATGAAAGGGGAAACCTACAATCAAGAATACACTACCTGGCAAGGCTTTCATTCAGATTTGATGGAGAGATCAAAAGTTTTACAGACAAGCAAAAGCTAAGAATTCAGCACCATCAAACTGCTTTACAAGAAATGTTAAAGGGGGGATTCCCTGGTGGTCCAGTGGTTAAGAATCGGCCTTCCAATGCAGAGGACACAGGTTCGATCCCTGGTCGGGGAACTAGGATCCCACATGCATGCTGCACGGGGCAACTAAGCCCACGTACCACAACTAGAGAGCCCGCATGCTGCAACTACTGAGACCATGCACTCTAGAACCCGTGCGCCACAACAAAGAGCCTGCATGCTACAACGAAAGATCCCATGTACTGCAACCAAGACCTGACGCAGCCAATCAATCAATAAAAAAGAAATATTAACATTAAATGTTTTTTTAGACTTCTCTTAAAAAAAAAGGCTACAACTAGAAACATAAAAACGACAAAAGGAAAAGGCTCATCAATAAAGGCAAATAAACAGTAAAGTATTAAATAAACCACATACAAAAGCTAGTAGGAAAGTTAAAAGACAAAAGTAATAAAATCATCTACATCTACAGTAAGTAGGTAAAGGATACCCAAAACAAAGAGATGAAAAACATGATGTCAGAAACAGTAATCATGGGAGGAGGGAGTTAAAAAATAATGCAGGGTTGTTAAAATGCATTTGAAATTAAGAGATCAGCAACTTAAAATCTATAATAGATACACACACAAAAAAGAGAAAGGATTCCAAACACAGCATTAAAGATAGTCATCAAATCACAAGAGAACAAAAAGAGCAAAAAAGAACTACAAAAAAAAAAACCACCCAAATCAATTAACAAAATGGCAGTAAGTACATTCCTATCGATAATTACTTTAAATGTAAATGGACTAAATACTCCAATCAAAAGACCAAGTGGCTGAATGGATACAAAAATAAGACCCATATATATGCTGCCTATGAGAGACTCACTTCAGATCTAAAGACACACACATAGACTGAAAGTAATGAGATGCAAAAAGGTATTTTATGCAAATGGAAATCAAAAGAAAGCTGAGGTACAAACACTTATATCAGACAACTTAGACTTTAAAACTAAGACTAACACAAAACAAAGAAGGACAGTATGGAGGTTCCTCAAAAAACTAAAAATATAACTACCATATGATACAATTCTACTCTTGGGTATATACCCGAAGAAAACAAAAACACTACTTTGAAAAGATACATGCACCCCAATGTTCACAGGAGCATTATTCACAATAGTCAAGATATGGAAGCAACCTAAGTGTCCATCAACAGATGAATGGATAAACAGGATGTGGTGTGTACAAACACATACACACACACACAGGAATACTACTAAGCCATAAAAAAGAATGAAAAATTGTCATTTCCACAATATGGATGAACCTGGAGGGTATTATGCTTAGTAAAATAAGTCAGACAGAGAAAGACAAATACTGTATGTTATCACTTATATGTGGAATGTAAAAAATAAACACGGACTTCCCTGGCAGTCCAGTGATTGGGACTCTGTGCTTCCATTGCAGGGGGCATGGGATCCCTGGTTGAGGAACTAAGATCCTGCATGCTGCACAGGAAGAGAGGAAGGGAGGGAGAGAGGAAGGGAGGGAGTAAGGAAAGAAGGAAATAGAATAGAATAGAATAGAATAAATAAAATAAAATAAAAATAAAAACTAAACAAGCAAATGAATATAACAAAACAGAAACAGACTTACAGACATAGAGAACAACTAGTGGCTACTAGTGTGGAGAAGGAAGGGGGGAGGGGCAAGATAGGGGTAGGAGATTAAGAAGTACAAACTACTATGTATAAAATAAGTAAGCTACAAGGATATATTATACCGTAAAGGGAATTACAGTGAGTATTTTTATAATATCTTTTTTTGTTTGTTTGTGGTACGCGGGCCTCTCACCGTTGCGGCCTCTCCTGCTGCGGGGCACAGGCTCGGACGCGCAGGCTCAGCGGCCATGGCTCACGGGCCCAGCCGCTCCGCGGCATGTGGGATCTTCCCGGACCGGGGCACGAACCCGCGTCCCCTGCATCAGCAGGCGGACTCTCAACCACTGCGCCACCAGGGAAGCCCCTTTTTATAATATCTTTAAGTGAAGTGTAATCTATACAAATTTGAGTCACTATGCTATATACCTGAAACTAATATAATGCTGTAAGTCAACTGTATCTCAATTAAAAAACAAAGACAAAAACCAGGGACAATTTTGAAAAGAATAAAATGTGAGGAATCCATTTACCCAGTGTTAAGGCTATAATGTACAGATCTATGAAATAAAATTAAGAGCCAGAAAAAGACCCACACAAATATGCCCAAATAATTTTTGACAAAGGTACAAAGGCAATTCAATGGAGGAAAGACAGCCTTTTCAACAAATTGTGCTGGGACAACTGGATATCCACATGCCAAAGAATAAGGTTGGACCCCCAACTTACATCATATACAAAAATTAACTCAAAATAGATCAAAGACCTAAACATCAAAGCTAACACTATAAAACTCTTAGAATATAAGGGAAAAGCTTCATGACATTGGATCTGGCAATGACTTTTTAAAATATAACACCAAAAACACAGGCAACAAAATAAAAAAATAGCTAAATTATCAAAATTAAAAACTTCTGTGCATCAAAGGACACTATCAACAGAATGAAAAGAACACTCAGGGATGAGAGAAAATATGTGCAAACCACCTATCTGATAAGGGACTGAAAACTAGAATACATAAAGAACTCCTACAACTCAACAACCAAAAAGACAACCTGGTTAAAAAAAATGGGCAAAGGACTTGAATAGACATTTCTCCAAAGATACACAAGTTGCCAATAAGCCCATGAAAAATGCTCAACATCACTAATCATTAGGGAAGTCAAATCAAAACCATATGGAGATACCATTTCACATCCACTAGGATAGCTATAATTATTTAAAAAAAAAAAAAGAAAAGAGAGAAAGAAAAGAAAAATGAAAGAAAAGAACAAGTTTTGGCAAGGATGTAGAGAAACTGGAACACTTGTACATTGCTAATGGGAATGTAAAATGGTGTACCCACTGTGGAAACCATCAAATTTTTTGATTCCTCAAAAAATTATACAGAATTATCATAGGATACAAGATCACTACTTCTGGGTATATACTCAAAGGAACTGAAAGCAGGAATTCAAACACATACTTGTATACCAATGTTCATAGCAGCATTATTCACAACAGCCAAAAGGTGACCCAAGTGTCCATCGAAAAATAAATGGATCAACAAAATGTATATTCATACAATGGAGCCTTACACAGGAAATTGACACATACCACCACATGGATAATCCTTGAAGACATCATACAAGTGAAATAAGCCAATCACAAAAGGACAACTATTGTATGATTTCATTCATATGAAGTATGTAGAGGAGTCATATTCATAAAGACAGAAAGTAGAAAGGTGGTCGCAGGGGCTGAAGAAGGGGGAAATGGGAAGTTATTATTTAATGGGTACAGAGTTTCAGTTGGGGAAGATGAAAAAGTTTTGGAGATGGACAGTGGTAATGGCTACCCAACAATGTGAATAAAATTAAAGCCACAAGAACATACACTAAAAAATGGTTAAAACAGTACATTTTATCATATATTTATATATACATCTCTCCAAAACTTTTTAAAAAGGCAAGCCAGAGAAAATCTTAGAAAGCATTTATCTGATAAAGAATTGGTATCCACAAAAACTCTCAACCTTCAACAATAAGAAGCATCCCAATAAAATAATGGGCAAAAGATTTGAACAAATTTTCACCAAAGAAGATATATGTAAAGGGAAACCAGAACATGGAAAAGGCTACAAATCATCAGTCATCAGGGAAATGCAAAGTGAAATGCAAGATACCCCTATCTGCTCACTGAAGTGGCTAAGATTAAAAGATCAATAATACCAAGTGTTATCAAGGATATATAAAAAAATCAGAACCCTCACACTGCTGGTCGTAATGTAAAATGGTATAACCACTTTGGAAAATCATTTGGCAGTTTCTTTAAAAAGCTAAACATATACTATGATCCAGCCATTCTACTCTTGGGTATTCATCCAAGAGAAAAGGAAAGGTATGTCCATATAAAAATTTGTTTATTATTGTTCACAGAAGCTTTATTTGTAATAGACAAAATCTGGAAATAACCCATGTGCCCATTAATAAATGAATGCATAAGCAAATTTTGGTATAGACATATAATGAAATACTACTCAGCAATAAGAATGAATTAACTGTTGATACACACAAGATGGATGAATCTCAAAATAATTATGCTGGGGCTTCCCTGGTGGCGCAGTGGTTGAGAGTCCGTCTGCCGATGCAGGGGACACGGGTTCGTGCCCCGGTCCGGGAGGATCCCATGTGCCGCAGAGCGGCTGGGCCCATGAGCCATGGCTGCTGAGCCTGCGCGTCTGGAGCCTGTGCTCCAAGACAGGAGAGGCCACAACAGTGAGAGGCTCGCATACCGCAAAAAAAAAAAAAAAAAAATTATGCTGAGTAAAAGGAGCAAGACAAGAGTACATACTTGTTTTAAAATGTAGGTTTTATTATTATTCAGGCATGGTGAGACCAACAAATCAGATGACTGTTCCTGAAAAGATAGTTTGTTAGTTTGTTACTCACAGTTCCCAAAAGGAGGTGGCACAAGAGGAGAGGGAGTGAGGGGAAAACCTGAGTAAGAGCCATTATTGTGGCTTCTTCAGGAAGGAATGGGCAATGGACAAGGTAAAGTTTTAAAATTAGCTCTGGGGGGCTTCCCTGGTGGCGCAGTGGTTGAGAGTCCGCCTGCCGATGCAGGGGACACGGGTTCGTGCCCCGCTCTGGGAAGATCCCACATGCCGCGGAGCAGCTGGGCCCATGGGCCATGGCCGCTGAGCCTGCGCGTCCGGAGCCTGCGCTCCACAGCGGGAGAGGCCACGACCGTGAGAGGCCCGCTAAAAGCAAAAAAAAAAAAAAAAAAAAAGCTCTGGGGCTTAAAGGTTGTCCTTAGTCACCTGGTACATGGCCCTAGGGTGAATTGAGCACGTCAACAGTGACCCAGAGTATGACAGCCCAATAAAGGAGGTATTTAGGGTGTGGGCTCTGGATTGGTTGGTTTGCATATGAAAGGCACTCTAGCAGGTGAGTTGTTTACTATCTACAGAAACCGGCTAACCCAGGAGGTGAAGTCTCTCCAAGGTCAGCAAGGTTCTAGATGTCAAAGCATCATAAACACATGATTAATACAATAACACATGACTTCACTTAGATAAAAACTTAGAGGACTTCCCTGGTGGTTCAGTGGTTAAGAATCCGCCTGCCAATGCAGGGGACACGGGTTCAAGCCCTGGTCCAGGAAGATCCCACATGACACAGAGCACCTAAACCCGTGTGCCACAACTACGGAGCCTGCGCTCTAGAGCCTGCGAGCCACAACTACTGAAGCCCATCTGCCACAACTACTGAAGTCCGCGCACCTAGAGCCTGTGCTCTGCAACAAGAGAAGCCACAGCAATGAGAAGCCTATGCACTGCAACGAAGAGTAGCCCCTCCTCACCACAACTAGAGAAAGCCCACGTGCAGCAATGAAGACCCAACGCAGCCCAAATAACTAACTAAATAAATGAATTTATTTTTTAAAAAAACCTAGAAAATACAAACACCTATAGTGACAGAAAATAGGTCACTGATTGCTTGGGGATGGAGGAGTAGGCAGGGGCAAGAAGGAGGGATTACAAAGGGACATAAGAAAACTTTGAGGGGTGATGGATATGTTCACACTCTCTTGACTGTGGTGAGTTTCACCGCTGTATAGATATGTCAAAACCTACTAAATCTTAAACTTTAAATGTGTACAGTTTACTGTATGTCAATTATAAAGTTGTTTAAAAATTACAGAAATAATAGACAAAATAAAAGTACATAAAATATACAATAAAGACAAATACCGTATGCTACCACATATATATGGAATCTAAAAAAAAAATGTCATGAAGAACCTAGGGGTAAGACGGGAATAAAGACACAGACCTACTAGAGAATGGACTTGAGGATATAGGGAAGGGGAAGGGGAAGCTGTGACAAAGTGAGAGAGTGGCATGGACATATATACACTACCAAACGTAAAATAGATAGCTAGTGGGAAGCAGCCGCATAGCACAGGGAGATCAGCTCAGTGCTTTGTGACCACCTAGAGGGGTGGGATAGGAAGGGTGGGAGGGAGAGAGACGCAAGAGGGAAGAGATAGGGGAACATACGTATATGTATAACTGATTCATTTTGTTATAAAGCAGAAACTAACCAAAAAAAAAAAATATATCTATATATATATACAATAAAAATGAAATAAAGTGAAAGGATGGTTCTTTGATAAACAAAAAAATAAAGAGAAGGAACAAAATATTATGAGTAAAAAGTAGAAATAACTACAACTACAGCATATGAAAATCAATACTGTTTTCAATAACTATAGGCAAATAATTTTGAAAACTTCAAGGTGAACCCGCAGTTTAAAATTTTCCCACAAAGAAAACACTCGGCCCAGATGATAAGTGAGAAGAAAGAGGAACTAATTCCCAACTCATTCTAAGAGGTGAGTAAAACCTGACAAAAACATTGGAAGAAAGGAAATTATAAGACCACTTCCACTCAATAATATAGATTCAAAAATCCTAAACAAAATATTAACAAACTGAATTCAGTACACGAAAAAGATAACCCACGATCAAACTGAGTTTATCCAAGGTGTACAAGGATTTTAAAAAATTATTTATTTATTTATTTACTTTTGGCTGTGTTGGTCTTCGTTGCTGTGCTCAGGCTTTCTCTAGTTGCGGCAAGCAGGGGCTACTCGTCATTGTGGTGCGCAGGCTTCTTATTGTTGTGGCTTCTCTTGTTGTGGAGCATGGGCTCCAGGTGTGCAGGCTTCAGTAGTTGTGGCACACAGGTTTAGTTGCTCCATGGTATGTGGGATCTTCCCGGACCACGGCTCGAACCCATGTCCCCTGCATTGGCAGGCGGATTCTTAACCACTGCACCACCAGGGAAGTGCAAGGATGTTGTTTTCTTCTCTTTTCTTTTTTTGAAATTTATTTATTTCTGGCTGCGTTGGGTCTTTGTTGCTGTGCGCGGGTTTTCTCTAGTTGCGGCGAGCGGGGGCCACTCTTCGTTGCGGTGCACGGGCTTCTCACTGTGGTGTCTTCTCTTGCTGTGCGGAGCATGGGCTCTTGGCGTGCAGGATTCAGTAGTTGTGGTGTGTGGGCTCAGTAGTTGTGGCTCCTGGGCTCTAGAGTGCAGGCTCAGTAGTTGTGGTGCACAGGCTTAGTTGCTTGGCAGCATGTGGGATCTTCCTGGACCAGGGCACGAACCCGTGTCCAGGACCAGGACCCGTGTCCCCTGAACTGGCAGCTGGATTCTTAACTATTGCGCCACCAGGGAAGCCCCAAGGATGTTTTAATATAAGATCTATAAATATAATTCACCCATATTAAAGAAGAAAGATCATATAATCATTTCAATAAATGTAGAAAAAGCACTGAATTAAAACACATGAACTCACGATTAAAAAAAAAACTCTCTTAATTAGGAATTGAATAAAATTTCCTAACCTGATAAAACAGCTATTTTAAAACAACAACAAAACTTTGCAATTATCATCTTCAATAGGGAATCATTGAAAGCATTCTCTTTAAAAAGGAAGAATAAGACATGGTTATGCACTATTACTTCTATTCAGTAATGTATGAAAGGTCCCAGCCTTTGCAGTAAGAAAAAATCAGAACCATAAAATCAAAATCATAAAAATTAATCATTAAAGTTACATATTTGCAGGAAATATTATCATTTACACAGAAAATCCACAAGAACATATAGGCAAATTACCAGGGGGTTACCAAGGTGACTAGATATAGGTTTTTTTTTTTTGCAGTACACGGCCCTCTCACTGTTGTGGCCTCTCCAGTTGCGGAGCATAGGCTCCGGACGCACAGGGTCAGCAGCCATGGCTCATGGGCCTAGCCGCTCCGTGGCATGTGGGATCTTCCCGGACCGGGGCACGAACCCGTGTCCCCTGCATCGGCAGGCGGACTCTCAACCACTGCGCCACCAGGGAAGCCCGAGATATAGGTTTTTATACCCTGCAAAAATAGCCACTGATTTGCACTCAAGAGAGGGTTGCTTTGTTAGGTGAAGAGAATGAATCATGTGTAAATGCTGGTAAGAAGGAATCAGAAGGGAAGGAAAGGAAGGTATATAAGAAAGATAGGAAGAGATAAGAGAACTAGTAGAAAAGTGAGGGAGCTTTCATCTTCAAGATTTCCTGTGAAGTACAAAGCAAAATTAAAAGCTAAAAAGGAGCAGGAGATAGTGGGATAAAGCTTTAAGAAGTGATCCGACTAATAGTGCTGCTACAGAAAATGGCAGTGTGTTGACACTGGACAGCCCTGAGGGCTCAAGTGAGATGAAATCCATTTTTCAAGAACTCTTTTTTGGAAAAATGCTCTAAGTAATAATGGTTTGGAGAACATACAGAATTAAGGTTTTGCTGGATGAATGTAATAGAAATATAACCAACAGAGTTGAGTACTAGCAAGAGAACAGCTGAATTGCAGAACCAATCTAACCTTGGTAGGAGAGGAAGGTAGATATTAAAGATGATTAGAGAAAATAAAGACTTTAAGTGACTACAAACTCAAAAGCTGTTGGAGAATATTTTATAGTGGGAAGAACAGAGTAAATAAACTGGAAGCCCCCCATGCTCCAAGAAACTAATTTCACCAGAATTGTTTGGAATTCATTGTAAATGATAGGCTGTAGTCCTTGAAAAATCAATAAATGTGGTTGTGGTTAACTTTATATACAGTTGACCCTTGAAAAATATGGGGGTTAGGAGCAACAACCCTCCATGCAGTTGAAAATCCGCATATAACTTATACTCAGCCTTCTGTATACATGGTTCCTTACCCTCGGAATTCAACCAACTGTGGATCATGTAGTACTGTAGTATTTACTACTGAAAAAAGTCAGCATATAAATGGACCCACGCAGTTCAAACCCATGTTGTTCAACAGTCAACTGCAGTTATAGTTTCCTTGAGATATACAGGGTGCCAATAAAATGCAAATCCTTTACTACCAGATAATGCCACAAGCAGCTTGCTTTATATCCCTTCAAAATTCCATGTTTACTTTCCTCCTCTACTCTCGCAGGTGAAACAAACAATTTCAGTGCTGACTGTCTTCTTTTAAAAAGTTAATTATGAGGGACTTCCCTGGTGGTACACTGGTTCAGACTCCAAGCTCCCAATACAGGGGACCTGGGTTCGATCCCTGGTCAGGTAACTAGATCCCACATGCATGCCACAACTAAGAGTTCGCATGCCACAACTAAGGAGCTGGTGAGCCGCAATTAAGGAGCCCGCCAGCCACAACTAAGAAGCACACGTGCCGCAACTAAGGAGTAGGCGAGCTGCAACTAAGGAGCCCGCCTGCCGCAACTAAGACCCGGCGCAACCAAATAAATAAATAAATATTTTTTAGAAAAGTTAATTATGAGTATGTAGATTGTTTGAAGCATTCATCAATCTCCTACCCAACTGATTAGACAAACTATCTATAGGCCAATTTTACATATAATAACTTTAATATAAATACTTATTAAGCTTTGACCTAATAATTTGGCAAAAATTAGGCTGCAAGTCACTATATGTATTAGATTCTAGCAGACACTAACTTTTGTAGCTATGACACTAATCAATATTGAATTCTCTTATCTAGAAGGAGGATTCTTCATATATTCAGTGTCTGCAAAGAGTTCCCGCTGAGCTAAACATAGTGCAGTGTGTACTCTATGAAAGAGTCAATGAGACAGGCATGGGGGGGTGTTTAATTCTTTTATAATGCCTGCAGAGAGTCTGGCAGTGATGAAAGCATAGAAAATTCATGAAAGGCCCTTTTATAACCAGAGTGAATGTGGAGCACAAAAGCAAAGTCAGGTGACCTACTTAAAGCTTTGCTTTTACTGATGAGAATTCATTCTCATTCCAGTTTAGTCTCTTTCGAGAAAAAAAAAACCTTACATAATGGTTGGAAAATTAAGAAACAGGGAGTGTAACTCTACTAAGTTCCAATCTTTCCCTCTCAAATATCAGCTCAAGCCCTACGGTCTGTGGCCAGAGACAGAATACTTTATAAGGATCTGTGAGGTATGACCTTGTTTACCTCAGTGTAACAATGTGTTCTCTGACTGCTGGCTATGAAGAAATTTAAGTTCTATAATCCATCAATCAGTTCAGAAGTTTGGGCTAATAATATTATAAGAGGAAATAGTTTCTTAATCCCTCCCTGGAACTTATACAAAGCAAATGGATGGTAAACTGTCTGATAAGGTAAGGACAGCCAAAGTTGCTTCAAATCAGGGAAACACTCATTTGCTAACTTGTTCAGGCAATTGTCTTGTGCCAAGTGGGGCTGCAAAGGAGAGAGAAGTTCCTGTTTCTCTCAAGTGTTCTCTCATCTACCATTCTCATGTTACTCGAAATATTTTAGGGTAGTCAATAAAATCCTTGTCATCCAGGAGGTAGATAAATATGACTATTCTTCATTTTGATTCATTTACTCTCTTTCCTTTAAGTAGTAGAGGAATAAGATAGAAAATTCTTATTCTTCTCTTCCATGATTAATTCCCCATTAAAAATATGATTTGATCTGTTCTCATTTTGCTAAATCAACAGGTGTATGATGCCTACTATACACGCCAAACAGTGCAAACACTTGTGAGGAATACAAGGAAACTTGACAGTCTCTCTCCTCATGTGCTCTTTTCATTACTTCCCATCCCACCTCCACATTTGTCCCCTCCTTCCCTCCCTCCCTCCATTTTGCTCTGAATGAAGAATTAAGTAACTAGTCTAAGATCACAGAACTAGATCTAGTACCTAGATTTGTCAATTCCCAATTCACTAATCTTTCTGAAGGAAAATGAAACAAAAATGGCAGTGGCAGCAGGGGAGAGGGGTGTTGTCTCCAAGGCTCATTATTATGGTTCTAAATCAATCCCAACTCTCTCCCCCCACCTCTCCCCTTACCCACTTTTTTTGTTGCCATCCATCCTTTACATTGGCACTGCTGCTGTTTGAATGCTTCTGCTCCCAGTCTTCTCATATCAGCCAGATCTTGGCTTAAACAAAACCTGCCCCATTTTAGTTATAATAGGATCATTTTCACTCCGTCCCCACCCCAAATATTCACTACCATAACAGCCTATTCATTGCTTTCCCAAAACTTAATTGTATATACATTTACCTGTCAATTGTAATCAATACTCTGTGCTCCATGTGAATCAAAGACTATGACTACTCTGCTCACAGGACCTACCCAGCACCTAGCAAAGTTCCCCACACATAACAGGTAGCCTAGGTAGTGGACTGAAGTCGACCTGCCCCTGCTTAAAAACAACTGAATCCCCAAAACTGGATTAAAACGATCCAAGACCCCTATGAAAGGCCAGAAACAAACATAAATCCTCTAGAAAAAGATATCATCCTGTGTCTCATATTATTTCTATAAACAATTTTAAAAATACAATGTCTGGTCCATGAAGAAATAACATGCAAATAAGTAGAAAACAGACAACTACTACAACATTGAGAATTTCAGCCAAGAGTCAGTGCTATTAAAAAAGGTAATGGCAGAACTCAAAAAAGAACAAACAGAAATTCTAGAACTGAGAAAATACAATAGTTGAAACAAAGATCTCAATAGAAGTATTTAAGAACAGATAAAATACAGCTGAAGAGAGAATTCATGAAATGGAAGATAGGTCAAAAGGATTTATCTAGAATAAAGCAGAGGGAGGCAAGAAGATAAAAAATACACAAGAGAGGATAAGAGGTAGACAGAATATGAGTGAGATGATCTAACCTACATGTAATGTGAGTCCCAGATAAGAGGAAAGAGGGAAATGAAACGGAAGAAATATTTGAAGAGACAAAGGCTAAAAATTCTCCAAAACTGACAGAGGACATCAAGCCACAGATTTAAGGTGTTCCAAGAACCCCAAACAGATAAATAAAAATGAAATCTGTGTCTAGATACACTAAAGTAATACTTCTGAAAAACAATTTTGTTTTTTTTTTAAAAATTAAGCGTTCAAAAGGGAAAAAAAGACACTGTGGCAGACTGCAAAGATGGCTATAAACATTCCTCTCATTTCGGTACATATACTTTTTTTTTTTTTTTTTTTTTTTGCAGTACGTGGGCCTCTCACTGTTGTGGCCTCTCCTGTTGTGGAGCACAGGTTCCGGATGCACAGGCTCAGCAGCCATGGCTCACGGGCCTAGCCGCTCCGTGGCATGTGGGATCTTCCCGGACCGGGGCACAAACCCACGTCCCCTGCATCGGCAGGCGGACTCTCAACCACTGCGCCACCAGGGAAGCCCCATATACCTTTTATAATGAAACTTTGGTACTCTTCCTACCAAAAGGTGAAATTTATTTCCCCATCTCTTGAATTTGAGCTGGCCTTGTGACTTGACTGAAACAATAAAATGCAGCAGAAGTGACGGCATAATTTCTAAGTTGAGACCTAAAGAGATCTTACAGCTTCCATTTTGCTCTCTGGGAACACTGCTGCCATAAGGTGAAGTAGCCCTTGCTGACCTCTTTACATAAAGAGCTCCAGCAGACAGGTAACACCAACTGCCAGACATGTACTTGAGGCACTCTCAGTCCCAATCTCAGTCCTAGCTGACTACAGCTGCACGAATGACTCCAGTCAAAACTACAGAGGAATCAAACAGCAAACCCAGCACAGATTGCTGATTCACAGAATCACAAGCTAATTACAGATTTTCCTCAACTTAGGGTGGGGTTATGTCCTGATAAACGTATTGTAAGCTGAAAAAAGCCCAAGTCAAAAATGCATTAAAATTTTTTTTAATGCATTTAATAATCTAACCTATACCAAACATAATAGCTTAGCTTGGTCTACCTTAAACATGCTCAGAATGCTTACATTAGCCTACAGTTGAGCAAAATTTTAAAATAAAGTGTTGAATATCTCATATAATTTATTGAATATTGTACTGGAAGTGAAAAACAAAATGGTTGTATGGGAACAGATGGTTATAAGAGTATTGGTTGTTTACCCTTGTGATCGCATGGCTGACTTGGGAGGTGTGGCTCACTACTGCTGTCTAGCATCACAAGAGAGTATTGTGCCATGTATCACTAACCTGGAGGAAAAAAATCAAAGTATGGTTTCCACTGAATGCATATTTCTTTCACACTACCATAAAGTTGAAAAAAATCATAAGTCAAACCATTGTAAGCTGGGGACTGTTTGTAGATAGCTGTTGTTTTAAACCACTAGGTTTGGGGATCTTAGGTTTGCAGCAGTAGAAAATACAGAAATATTTTCTTAAAGAAAAAGCAATCAGACTAAACAGCTGATCATAGTATTTACATAGTGTTAACTTTATATCTCAGTATTTAAGTTATAAGATATCAAGGAGAAAAGTAAACATCATCCAGGCTTTGCATCCTCTTCTGGGAAAGGTTTAGTGAGCTTCTGGTTGTATGCAGGATAATTATATCATGTTAGGTATAAGTATGGCCTTGCTATTGTCTTTATTTGGAGACTAAATATGGTTTACGAAGATGTGCGTGGGTGCCAAGTTAGCAAGGGATAGACCTGTGATGGTTAATTTTATGTGTCAATTTGGCTGGACCACAGTTCCCAAATATTTGCTCAAACAGTCTGATGTTTCTGTGCAGGTGTTTCTGGATGAGATTTACATTTAAACTGGTAGACTGTGAGGAAAGCAGATTGTTCTTCATAATGAGGGTGGGCTATATCTTATCAGTTGAAAGCCTGAACAGAACAAAAGGCTGATTCCCTGAGTAAGAGGGAATTCTCCAGCAAACTGCCTTCAAACTTCAACTTTGAGTCTCCAGCATATTGCCCAACCCCTCATCAGATTTTGTATTTGCCAAGCCACCACTATTGGGTGAGCCATTTCCTTAAAATGAATCTTTTTATATATACATGCACATACAACCTACTGGTTCTGTTTCTATGGAGAATCCTGACTACTACAGACAGAAGCCAGAAGACAATGTAGTGATATCTTCAAAGGGCAAAAATTGCCAACCTAGGATTCTGTACCCAGCACAAATATCTTATAAGAATCCTGAGGTGAAATGTAAAAATTTTCAGACTAAGAAAAGGAAACAAAATTCATCACTGGCAAAACTACAGTAAGAAATTACAAAAGGACATTTTTCAAGCCGAAGAAAAACAATTTCAAAAAGATTCAGAAAGGAGTGGAGAAAAATGAAAATGGTGGGACTTCCCTGGTGGTCCAGTGGGTAAGGTTCTGCGCTTCCAATGCAGGGGGCCCGGGTGTGATCTCTGGTCAGGGAACTAGATCCTGCAATGCATGCTGCAACTAAGAGTCCACATACCGCAACTAAGAAGCCTGCATGCCACAATTAAGAAGCCCACATGCCGTAACTAAAGATCCCACATGCCGCAACTAAGGCCTGGCACATCCTAAATAAATGAATAAATAAATAAATAAATAAATAAATATTTCCAAAAAATGAAAATGGTAATACGTGGGTAGATCTAAGTGTATGCCAACCATATAAAACAATAATAATGTCTTTTGGGGTTTAAAACACATACGATTAAAATACACAACAAAAGGGGCTTCCCTGGTGGTGCAGTGGTTGAGAGTCCACCTGCCGATGCAGGGGACACAGGTTCGTGCCCTGGTGTGGGAAGATCCCACATGCCGCGGAGCGGCTAGGCCTGTGAGCCATGGCCACTGAGCCTGCGCGTCCGAAGCCTGTGCTCTGCAACGGGAGAGGCAACAGCAGTGAGAGGCCTGCGTACCGCAAAAAAAATAATAATAATAAAAAAAAATACACAACAAAAGTAGATATTTATGGGGAGGGAGATTGAAGAAATCAAGTGTTCCAAGATCTTTGTATTGTTTAAGAACCAATATATTGTTAACATTAATCTGATAGTCTAAGTTGCTTGTTGTAATCTCTAAAATAACCACTAAACAATATAGAGTCTATAACTTCAAAGATAAGAGGGAAAAAAATGCAATAGTAAAAAAGCCAATCAATCCAAAAGCAAGAAAAGAGAGAAAAAGGAACCTAGAATAGATGGGTCAAATAGAAAGCAAGGAGTAAGGGCTTCCCTGGTGGCACAGTGGTTAAGAATCCGCCTGCCAATGCAGGGCACACGGGTTTGAGCCCTGGTCCAGGAAGATCCCACATGCCGCGGAGTAACTAAGCCTGTGCGCCACAACTACTGAGCCTGCACTCTAGAGCCCATGAGCCACAACTGCTGAAGCCCATGCACCACAATTACTGAAGCCTGCACGCCCTACAGCCTGCTCCGCAACAAGAGAAGCCACCACAATGAGAAGCCCACACACCACAACAAAGAGTAGCCCCAGCTCGCCGCAACTAGAGAAAGCCCAAACACAGCAATGAAGACCCAACATAGCCAGAAATAAATAAATAAATACATAAATAAATTTATTTTTTAAAAAAACAAGGAGTAAGATGGCAGATTTAAATTCAATTAATTACATTAAATGAACTAAATGTTCCAGTTAAAATATGAAAATTATAAGACCTAATAACAAAAAAACCCAACTGTTTGCTGTAAGACGTTTAAAACATAAGTATATAGAAAGTTGAAAATAAAAAAACAGAATAAAATAAAACATGAAAATAACAGGATAACTCTGATATCAATATCTGACAAAGCGCACACACACACACACACACACACACACACATACACAGTAACTGTAAAGATCTTAAAATTCTAACCAAGAAAATGCAGCATGTGTTATAATTATACTACAACATGACCAAGTAAAGCTTACTTCAGAAATTTAGCAATGGTCTCTTACTAGGAAACATATTAATAAAAATCCTCACAAAAATAATTCAAAATATAAAAAGCCTCATGATTACCCTGATGGTTGCCAGAAAACCTGCTTGTAAACTCTTGATTTTTAAAAAAGGCATTCATTAGACAAAACGATTTACCAAGCACTCGTTTTGTGCTAGGTCCTATTCCTGGTACTAGAAATGAAACAGTAAGCAAAACCTAACTGAATCTCTGCCTTCATGAAACTTAACAGTCAGAAGCAAAAAAAACCTGACATTAAACAACCCACCTCAGAGATAAACGTGAGAGGAGAATTACAAGACTTTAAGAGCCTATAAGAAGAAAATCTGACCTAGTCTGGGAGCTCAGTAAAGCTCCTTGAGAACTCCTGACTCCTGAACTGGGATGTCAAGGATGACTAGGAGTTAAGCAGACAAGGAGTATAGGGAACTCTATTCTAGCCAATAGTCTCAGAAATGGTGGGAACAAGGCCTGAAAGCAGCCGTTGTATCTAGAGCACAGAGAACAAGGAAGATCACGGTACCAGAGAAGGGTGGGGATGTATGCAGGTCAGGACCACATAAGGGGGATTTTTCTTTGTCCTAAGAGCATTAAGAAGCCTTTGAACAGTAGAAGCATGACTTCTATTTCTACCAGAGACTGATTTACCTGCCAGGCATTTTGGAATGAACACTCTAGCTGGGTACAGAGGACAGTGTACAGGACGTGGATAGCCCAGTTAGGAGGCCAGGCTACTGGCAAAGATGTAAAGTATTACAAGTAGGAAGACATTTCGAGGTAAAATGCATAAGACTTGATAGTGGATTTGCTCGAGCTGAGGGAGAGGAGGTGTCAAATGCTACTCCTCTTGGGTTTCTGGTTTACCTAGTTTGTGCCATTCAGTGAGTCAGAGAACAAAGGAAAAGAATCACATATGTGAGGGAAAATTCTCAGGAATCCTTAAAAACCAGAAACAAAAGAATCTTTCAACTGAGAAAATTATCTCAAAATAATGGCCAACAATATACTGAAAAGCAAAACACTGAAATCATTTATCACTAAACCAGGACAAAAAAAAGCATGTTGGCTATCACCATAATGATTTTGTAATCTTCTACAACAGGGGCTGGCACACAGTCTCTGTAAAGACTCAACTCTGTTGCTGTACCATAAAAGCAGCCATGGACAATATGTAAATGAATGAGCACAGCTGCATTCCAAAAAGACTTTATTCATGAACACTTAAAATTTCATGTAATGTTCATACAGTATTCTCCTTTTGAGTCTTTTTCCATCCACTTAAAAATGTAAAACCCATTTTGAGCTTGTATGTTGTACCAAAAAAAAAAAAAAAAAGGCAGTAGGCTGAGTATGGGAGATGGGCCATAGATTGCTGACCTGTTTTACAAGTTCTAATTAATGGAGTGAGAAAACAGAATGAGGTATAATTACTGGGGAACCCCCCCCCAAGTTATCTGTAGATGCATGACTGTGTACTTAGAAAAAAAAGTACATAGGTGAAAACTAGTATTCATAAATTAATGTTTATAATTTAAAACTGAAACAGGGACTTTCAGTTCAGGACAAGGTAGAATAAGCATACTTCACCCTATTCCTCCCATTAATTTACAACACCACCACCAACAAAAAGCCCACATAAAATTCATGAAGCAACTAACAGATGATTCCAAAAAGGAGAAAAAAGAAGATGGACTGGCTAGAGACCATGGGACACAAGGACTGACCCCGTAGGAAGTTTCCTATTTTTTGCTTGGTTTGACTTCTAATATGTCCTGTCCTCAGCTCTGGAGAGGTCTACAACCTGAAAACAACAATGAGCACAAACAAAAAAGTACCAAGAAAAGCCTGCTTTCTCTAGACAAAGGACCAGGGAAAGGCACAGCAAGACAGAAACATTTCGACATACATACTCCAGGCAAACAGCAATAAAAAAACTGGCACCCCTCTTTCTCCTCAGCAGGCACTGTTTCCCAACCTTGTCCTGTATTAATGAGGCAGCACCTCCCCCATCCCCATCAGGCTGCAGTTTTGGAGAATGTGGGTGGAGCCCTGTTTTCCATTTCCATTCCATTATGAAAAATTTCCATTTTCCATAAGGTGGAGCTCCAACCCCAGCCCACCTAGAGAATGGGGGGAAGATTATGATGAGGAGGGAGCTAGAGAAATGAATCCTCTAAATATCAGTACAAAATCCTAGACTACCTCTGAGCGACCTATTTGTAAAAGTGACCAGAAGCAACACAGTAAAAGGTTTCAGTACAAAATACTGGTCTGAAATAATGCCCAGGTTTCAGATTGGTCTCTTGGTAGCAGACAAGTAGGGCAGACCAGAATAGCATAGCAAGACTTCGAAAATTAAACTGACTTTTGAACCACAGCCAACAAAAGTAGGCCAGGGTGTGTGCTCTAAACCTATGCAGGTTGACTGCCTGTTAAATAAAAAGATTTAAATAGGAATCAGAATACTCAAAATGTCTAGGATGCAATCCAAAATTACTTGTCACACCAGGAACCATGAAAATCTCAACCTGAATGAAGAAAAGGCAATTGATAGATGCCAACACCAAGATAATACAGATTTTAAATTATTTGGAAATGATTTTAAAGCAGATATCCTAAAAACTCTCCAAAAAGAACTTGTAAAAACTCAGCAAACAGAAGATATAGAGTATCAGACGGAAATTTTAGAATTAAAAAGTACAATAGCTGAAACTGAAAAAAACCAAAAAGCATAAAAACACTGGATAGGCTCAATAGCAGAATGGAAATGACAGAGGAAACAATGAACTTAAAAACAAATCAATAGGGCTTCCCTGGTGGCTCAGTGGTTGAGAGTCCACCTGCCGATGCAGGGGACACGGGTTCGTGCCCCAGTCTGGGAAGATCCCATGTGCCGCGGAGCGGTTGGGCCCGTGAGCCACGGCTGCTGAGCCTTGTGCGTCTGGAGCCTGTGCTCCGCAATGGGAGAGGCCACAACAGTGAGAGGCCCGCGTACCGAAAAAAAAACCAAAAAAACCAAAAAAACAAATCAATAGAAAATGTCCAATCTGCACTACTGAGAGCAAAGAGATTCAATAGAAATGGACAGAGCCTCAGAGTCCTGTGGGACAATAATAAAGACCTAACATTTGTGCCACCAGAGTCCTAAAAAATGAGAAGAAAAAGAATGCAGAGATAGAAAAAATTATTTGAAAAATAATGGCTGAAAACGTCCCAAATTTAGTTAAGGATATAAACCTTCAAACTGCTGAAAACTAGTGAAAAAGTCCTGAAAGCAGCTAGAGAGAACTGATACACTATTTCTAAGAGAATAACAATTTGAATGACAGCGTATTTTCCATCAGGAACTATGGAAGCCACAAGGAAGTGTACAGTATTTTTCAAATGCTAAAAGAAAGGATCAAGCCAAAATACATTACAGTAAAAATATCCTTCAGGAGTGAAGATGAAAGAAAGACATTGGCAGATGAGGGAAACAATGTGTCATCAGCAAAACAGCTCTAAAAGAATGGCTAAAGGAATTTCTTCAAATAGGAAATAAATGATAACAGAAGGAAACCTCAAACATCAGCAATAGTGAGCAGTATAAAGTGTGCACACACTGTACATATACATAAATACATATACACTAATTAAACAATTTTTCCCTTCTTGAGTTTTTAAAATTATGTTTGATGGTTGAAAGTAAAAATTTTAACATTGCCTTGTGGTTCTCAATGTATATAAAGGTAATACTTAAGACAACTGTATCATAAAGAGGGTAGGGTAAAAGGCCCTAAAATGTAGTAAGGTTTCCACTTAAAGTGGTAAAAAGGTCGATTATTAGTAGACAGTGATAAATTATGTACATATATTTTAATCCCTAGAGTAATCATATAAAAAAACTATACAAAGAGATACACTCAAAACACTAGAAAAACCAAAATGGAGTGCTAAAAAAATGTTCGGAACTTCCCTCGTGGTGCAGTGGATAAGAATCCGCCTGCCAATGCTGGGGACATGGGTTTGATCCCTGGTGCAGGAAGATCCCACATGCTGCGGCACAACTCCCATGTGCCACAACTACTGAGCCTACATGCCACAACTACTGAAGCCCGTGCACCTAGAGCCTGTGCTCTGCAACAAGAGGAGCCACTGCAATGATAAGCCTACACACTGCAATGAAGAGTAGCCCCTGCCTGCCACAACTAGAAAGCTTGCATGCAGCAACGAAGACCCAACACAGCCAGGAAAAAAAAAATCAAATAACCCACAAGAAAACAAGAAAGAGAAAGCAGAAGAAGAAAAATATGAAAAAACAAAACAATTCATAAAATGGCAAACTTAAATAGAAAAAATACTGAAAATTACATTAAATATAAATGGTCTAAATGCACCACGTAAAACACAAGGATGAGCAGAATTGGTTAAAAAAGGAAAAAGACCCAACTATATGCTGTCTATAAGAAATTTACTTCAAATATAATATAACGATACAGACAGGTTAGAAATAAATGGATTCCATGTTTTCAGGGGAGGGAAGGAAGGATAAAAAAGTAGAGCACAGAAGGATTTCAGGGTAGTGAAACTATTTGGTACGATACTATAATGGATACATGTCATTATATATTTGTTAAAATTCATAAAATGTACAATACAAAGAATGAACCCTAATGTAATCTATGGACTTTAGTTAATAATATTGTATCAATATTGGCTCATCAACTGTAACAAACTGACCACATTAATGCAAAATGTTAATAAGGGAAACTGGTGGGGGGTGGTGAGAAGAGGGTATATGGGAACTCTGCATTTTCTACTTTAAACTGTTTTTCTATTAATTTTTTAAAAATGGATGAGGAAAGACACACCATTGAAGTACCAAAGAAAGCTGAAGTAGCCATATTAATATTGGATAAAGTATTCTTCAGAGCAAGGAAAATTATCAAGGACAAAAAGGAATAATACATAATGATACAAGGGCCAATTCTAAATAGACATAAGATTCTAAATATGTAGGCACCAAAAAACAGCTTCAAAATACATGAAGCAAAAACTAGCAGAACTGAAAGGAGAGACAGACAAATCAATAACCCCCTCTCAGTAACTGACAAAACCCCTGATTGAAAATCAGCAAGGATACAGAAGAACTGAACAATACCATCAACCAACAAGACCTAATTGACATTTATAGGACACTCCATCCAACAACAGCAGACTAGACGTTTTTTCAAGCTCCTATGGAATATTCCCCAAGACAGACCATATGCTGGTTCATAAAACAAACCTTCACAACTGTTAAAGAAGGGATATCACTATAGAAACCACATACATCAAAAGGATAAGGGAATACTAAGAACAACTCGATATACAGAAATCCGACAACTCAGACAAAATGGATGAATTCCTTGAAAATCACTAACTCCTATAACTATTAAACATTTAACTTCAGAAAAATAAATCTTCAGGCCCAGATGGCTTCACTGGCAAATCCCACAAATATTTAAGAAGGAAATAACACCAATTCTACACAATTTCTTCCAAAAAACAGAAGAGGAGGGAACACTTCCCAATTCTTATTTTTATACTGGCATTATCCTGATAAACACCAGACAGTAAACCAAAATTCCAGACCAATTTCCCTTATGAACACAGAAACAACAATCCTCAGCAGAATACTACTAAATCAAATGTAGCAATACATAAAGAGAACAATATCCCATAAACAAGTGGGGTTTATCCCAGGAATTGAAGGCTGGTTCAAAAAAATTTTTTCTTTTCAATTTTTATATTAATTTTATTTATTTTTTTATACAGCAGGTTCTTATTAGTCATCAATTTTATACACATCAGTGTACACATGTCAATCCCAATCACCCAATTCATCACAACACCATCCCCACCCCCACCCCCATGGCTTTCCCCCCTTGGTGTCCATACATTTGTACTCTACATCTCAACTTCTATCCTGCAAACTGGTTCATCTCTACCATTTTTCCAGGTTCCACATACGTGGGTTAATATATGATATTTGTTTTTCTCTTTCTGACTTACTTCACTCTGTATGACAGTCTCTAGATCCATCCATGTCTCAACAAATGACCCAATTTCGTTCCTTTTTATGGCTGAGTAATATTCCATCATATATATATATACCACAACTTCTTTATCCATTCGTCTGTCAAAGGGCATTTAGGTTGCTTCCATGACCTGGCTATTGTAAATAGTGCTGCAATGAACACTGGGGTGCATGTGTCTTTCTGAATTATGGTTTTCTCTGGGTATATGCCCAGTTGTGGAACTGCTTGATCATATGATAATTCTATTTTTAGTTTTATAACAGACCTCCATACTGATCTCCATACTGACTGTATCAATTTACATTCCCACCAAAAGTGGAAAAGGGTTCTGTTTTTTCCACACCCTCTCCAGCATTTGTTGTTTGTAGATTTTCTGATGATGCCTATTCCACCTGGTGTGAGGTGATACCTCACTGTAGTTGTGAATTGCATTTCTCTAATTATTAGTGATGTTGAGCAGCTTTTCATGTGTTTCTTGGCCATCTGTATGTCTTCTTTGGAGAAATGTCTATTTAGGTCTTCTGCCCATTTTTTGATTGGGTTGTTTGTTCTTTTAATTTTGAACTACATGAGCTGTTTAAATATTTTGGAGATTAATCCTTTGTCCATTGATTCGTTTGCACATATTTTCTTCCATTCTGAGAGTTGTCTTTTCATCTTGTTTGTAGTTTCCTTTGCTGTGCAAAAGCTTTTAAGTTTCCTTATGTCCCATTTGTTTATTTTTGTTTCTATTTCCATTACTCAAGGAGATGGATCAAAAAAGATCTTTCTGTGATTTATATAGAGTGTTCTGCCTATGTTTTCCTCTAAGAGTTTTATAGTGTCCGGTCCGAACTTTAGGTCTCGAATCCATTTTGAGTTTATTTTTGTGTATGGTGTTAGGGAGTGTTCTAATTTCATTCTTTTACATGTAGCTGTCCAGTTTTCCCAGCACCACTTATTGAAGAGGCTGTCTTTTCTCCATTGTATATCCTTGCCTCTTTTGTCAAAGGTTAGTTGACCATAGGTGCATGGGTTTATCTCTGGGCTTTCTATATTGTTCCATTGACCGATGTTTCTGTTTTTGTGTCAGTACCATACTGTGTTGATTACTGTAGCTCTGTAGTATAGTCTGAAGTCAGGGAGTCTGGTTCCTCCAGCTCCGTTTTTTTCCCTCAAAACTGTTTCGGCTATTCTGGGTCTATTGTGTCTCCAAACAAATTTTAAGATATTTTGTTCTAGTTCTGTAAAAAATGCCATTGGTAATTTGATAGGGATTGCATTGAATCTGTAGATTGCTTTGGATAGTATAGTTGTTTTCACAATATTGATTCTTCCAATCCAAGAACATGGTGTATCTCTCCATCTGTTGGTATCATCCTAAATTTCTTTCATCACTGTCTCATAGTTTCCTGCATACAGGTCTTTTATCCCCCTAGGTAGGTTTATTCCTAGGTATTTTATTCTTTTTGTTGCAATGGTAAATGAGCGTGTTTCCTTAATTTCTCTTTCAGATTGTTCATCATTAGTGTATAGAAATGCAAGAGATTTCTGTGCATTAATTTTGTCTCCTTCAACTTTACCAAATTCATTGATTAGCTCTAGTAGTTTTCAGGTGAAATTTTTAGAATTCTCTATGTATAGTATCATGTCATCTGCAAACAGGGACAGTTTTACTTATTTTCCAATTTGTATTCCTTTTATTTCTTTCTCTTCTCTGATTGCCGTGGCTAGGACTTCCAAAACTATGTTGAATAATAGTGGTGACAGTGGACATCCTTGTCTTGTTCCTGATCTTAGAGGAAATGCTTCCAGTTTTTCACCATTGAGAATGATGTTTGCTGTGGGTTTGCTGTATATGGCCTTCATTATGTTGAGGTAGGTGTCCGCTATGCCCACTTTCTGGAGAGGTTTTATCATAGATCGGTGTTGAATTTTGTCAAAAGCTTTTTCTGCATCTATTGAGATGATCATATGGTTCTTATTCTTCAATTTGTTAATATGGTGATTCACATAGATTGATTTGCGTATATTGAAGAATCCTTGCATCCCTAGGATAAATCCCACTTCAGCATGGTGTATGATCCTTTTAATGTGTTGTTGGATTCTGTTTGCTAGTATTTTGTTGAGGATTTTTGCATCTATATTCATCAGTGATATTGGTCTGTAATTTTCTTTTTTTGTAGTATCTTCGTCTGGTTTTGCTATCAGGGTGATGGCGGTCTCATACAATGACTTTGGGAGTGTTCCTTCCTCTGCAATTTTTTCGAAGAGTTTGAGAAGAATGGGTGTTAGCTCTTCTCTAAACGTTTGATAGAATTCACCTGTGAAGCCATCTGGTCCTGGACTTTTGTTTGTTGGAAGATTTTTAATCACAGTTTCAATTTCATTACTTGTGATTGGTCTGTTCACATTTTCTATTTCTTCCTGGTTCAGTCTTGGAAGGTATATCTTTCTAAGAATTTCTCCATTTCTTCCAGGTTGTCCATTTTATTGGCAAAGAGCTGCCTGTAGTAGTCTCTTAGGATGCTTTGTATTTCTGCAGTGTCTGTTGTAACTTCTCCTTTTTCATTTCTAATTTTATTGATTTGAGTCCTCTCCCTCTTTTTCTTGAGGAGTCTGGCTAATGGTTTATCAATTCTGTTTATCTTCTCAAAGAACCAGCGTTTAGTTTTATTGATCTTTGCTATTGTTTTCTTTGTTTCTATTTCATTAATTTCTGTTCTGATCTTTATGATTTCTTTCCTTCTGCTAACTTTGGGTTTTGTCTTTTTTTCTTTCTCTAGTTCCTTTAGGTGTAAGGTTAGATTGTTTATTTGACAGTTTTCTTGTTTCTTGAGGTAGGCTTGTATAGCTATAAACTTCCCTCTTAGAACTGCTTTTGCTGCATTCCATAGGTTTTGGATCCTCGTGTTTTCATTGTCACTTATCTCTAGGTATTTTTTGATTTCCTCTTTGATTTCTTCAGTGATCTCTTGGTTATTTAGTAACGTATTGTTCAACCTCCATGTGTTTGTGTTTTTTACATTTTTTTCCTTGTAATTGATTTCTTATCTCATAGTGTTGTGGTCAAAAAAGATGCTTGATATGATTTCAGTTTTCTTAAATTTACTGAGGCTTGATTTGTGACCCAAGATGTGATCTATCCTGGAGAATGTTCCGTGTGCGCTTGAGAAGAAAGTGTAATCTGCTGTTTTTGGATGGAATGTCCTATAAATATCAATTAAATCTATCTGGTCTATTGTGTCATTTAAAGCTTGGGTTTCCTTATTAATTTTCTGTTTGGATCATCTGTCCATTGGTGGAAGTGAGGTGTTAAAAGTCCCCCACTACTATTGTGTTACTGTCAATTTCCTCTTTTATAGCTATTAGCAGTTGCCTTATTTATTGAGGTGCTCCTATGTTGGGTGCATATATATTTATAATAGTTATATCTTCTTCTTGGATTGATCCCTTGATCATTATGTAGTGTCCTTCTTTGTCTCTTGTAACATTCTTTATTTTGAAGTCTATTTCATCTGATATGAGTATTGCTACTCCAGCTTTCTTTTGATTTCCATTGGCATGGAATATCCTTTTCCATTCCCTCACTTTCAGTCTGTATATGTCCCTAGATCTGAAGTGGGTCTCTTGTAGACAGCATATATATGGGTCTTGCTTTTGTATCCATTCAGCAAGCCTGTGTCTTTTGGTTGGAGCATTTAATCCATTCATGTTTAAGGTAATTATCGATATGTATGTTCCTTCGACCATTTTCTTAATTGTTTAGGGTTTGTTTTTGTAGGTCCTTTTCTCCTCTTTTTCCCACTTAGAGAAGTTCCTTTACCATTTGTTGCAGAGTTGGATTGGTGGTGCTGAATTCTCTTAGCTTCTGCTTGTCTGCAAACCTTTTCATTTCTCCATCAAATCTGAATGAGATCCTTACCGGTTAGAGTAATCTTGGTTGTAGGTCTTCCCTTTCATCACTTTAAGTATATCATGCCACTCCCTTCTGGCTTGTAGAGTTTCTGCTGAGAAATCAGCTGTTAACCTTATGGGAGTTCCCTTGTATGTTATTTGTCATTTTTCCCTTGCTGCTTTCAATAATTTTTCTTTGTCTTTAATTTTTGCCAATTTGATTACTATGTGTCTTGGCATGTTTCTCCTTGGGTTTATCCTGTATGGCACTCGCTGCGCTTCCTGGACTTGGGTGGCTATTTCCTTTCCCATGTTAGGGAAGTTTTCAACTATAATCTCTTCAAATATTTTCTCTGGTCCTTTCTGTCTCTCTTCTCCTTCTGGGACCCCTATAATGCGAATGTTGTTGCGTTTAATGTTGTCCCAGAGGTCTCTTAGGCTGTCTTCATTTGTTTTCATTCTTTTTTCTTTATTCTGTTCCACAGCAGTGAATCCCACCATTCTGTCTTCCAGGTCACTTATCCGTTCTTCTGCCTTAGTTATTCTGCTATTGATTCCTTCTAGTGTATTTTTCATTTCAATTATTGTATTGTGCATCTCTGTTTGTTTGTTCTTTGATTCTCCTAGGTCTTTGTTAAACATTTCTTGCATCTTCTTGATCTTTGCCTCCATTGTTTTCCCAAGGTCCTGGATCATCTTCACTGTCATTACTCTGAATTCTTTTTCTGGAAGGTTGCCTATCTCCACTTCATTTAGTTGTTTTTCTGGAGTTTTATCTTGTTCCTTTATCTGGTACATAGCCCTCTGCCTTTTCATCTTGTCTATCTTTCTGTGAACGTGGCTTTTGTTCCACACGCTGCAGGACTGTACTTCTACTTGCTTCTCCTGTCTGCCCTCTGGTGGATGAGGCTATCTAAGAGGCTCGTGTAAGTTTCCTGATGGGAGGGACTGTTGGTGGTTAAAGTAGCTGACTGTTCCTCTGGTGGGCAGAGCTCAGTAAAACTTTAATCCGCTTGACTGCTGGTGGGTGGAGCTGGGTTCCCTCCCTGCTGGTTGTTTGGCCTGAGGCAACCCAACACTGGCGCCTACCTGGTTCTTTGGTGGGGCTAATGACAGACTCTGGGAGGGCTCACGCCAAGGAGTATTTCCCAGAGCTTCTGCTGCCAGCGTCCTTGTCCCCATGGTGAACCACAGCCACCCCCACCTCTGCAGGAGACCCTCCAACACTAGCAGGTAGGTCTGGTTTGGTTTCCCCTGGGGTCACTGCTCCTTCCCCTGGGTCCTGATGCACACACTACTTGGTGTGTGCCCTCCAAGAGTGGAGTCTCTGTTTCCCCCAGTCCTGTCAAGTCCTGCAATCAAATCCCAGTAGGCTTCAAAGTCTGATTCTCTAGGAATTCCTCCTCCCGTTGCCAGACCCCCAGGTTGGGAAGCCTGACGTGGGGCTCAGAACCTTCACTCCAGTGGGTGGACTTCTGTGGTATAAGTGTTCTCCAGTCTGTGAGTCACCCACCCAGCAGTTACGGGATTTGATTTTACTGTGATTGCACCCCTCCTACCGCCTCATTGTGGCTTCTCCTTTGTCTTTGGATGTGGGGTATCTTTTCTGGTGAGTTCCAATATATTCCTGTTGATGACTGTCCAGCAGCTAGTTGTGATTCTGGTGTTCTCAGAAGAGGGAGGAAGAGCACATCCTTCTACTCCACCATCTTGGTTCCTCCACCAAAATTTTTTTTTATATATGTGAGTCAACAGATCCTATCAACTGATGCAGAAGAAATATTTGAAACAATCCAACCACCACTCATGAGAAAAACTCCTGGCAAACTAGAAATTTAAGGATTCTTCCCCCTACCTGATAAAAGGTATCTAAAGAAACAAAAACTCTAGTCTGAATACTTTCTCCTAAAATTATGAACAAGGCCAGGATATCTGCTCTCACCACTCCTATTCAGCATAGTACCAGAAGCCCTAGCCAGTGCAGTAAGGCAAGAAAAGGAAATAAAAAGTTGCACAGATTGTAAAGTAGAACTAAAACTGCCCCCATTTGTAGAGGACATGAACATCTTCATAGAAAATCCCAAGGAATCAATTTAAAAATTCTTGAAACTACTGAGTTTAACAATGTTACAAAATATTAAGATCAACACAGAAAAATCAGTAATGTTTCAATATACTAGCAATGACTAAATGAAAAACAAACTTACACATAACACCATTTACAATCACTCCCCCAAATAGAAAATATGTAAGTATAAATCTAAGAAAACATGTTTAGGATCCTGTATGCTGGAAATTACAAAACACTAATGAAATAAGGCCTAAATAAATGGAAAGACATACTGTGTTCATGTTTTGGACAACTCAACATTAGTATAGCTGTCAACTCTCCCCTAAATGAACTACAGGTTTAACACAAATCCTATCAAAAATCAAAGCAGCTTTTTTTCTGGGTGGGGGGGGGCACACCATGTGGCGTGCAGGATCTTCCCCAACCAGGGATTGAAACCGTGCCCTCTGCAGTGGAAGTGCAGAGTCTTAACCACTGAACCACCCGGGAAGTCCCACAGCAGCTTTTTTTTAGTAGATATGGATAAGTTGATTGTAATGTTTACATGTAAAGACAAAGAATTTAGAATAAAACAATACTGAAAAATAAACTTGGAGGAACCATATTACCCAATTTAAGACTTACTATATAGCTATAGTAATCAAGAGTGTACAGTACTGGACTTCTCTGGTGGCACAGTGGTTAAGAATCCAACTGCCAATGCAGGGGACACGGGTTCAAGCCATGGTCCAGGAAGATCCCACATGCCACGGAGCAACTAAGCCCGTGTGCCACAACTACTGAGCCTGCGCTCTAAAGCTCGTGAGCCACAACTGCTAAAGCTCACGAGCCACAACTGCTGAAGCCCTCATGCCACAACTACTGAAGCCTGTGTACCTAGAGCCTGTGCTCTGCAACAAGAGAAACCACCGCAATGAGAAGCCCGCACACCACCATGAAGAGTATCCCCTGCTTGCCGCAACTAGAGAAAGCCCGTGCGCAGCAACGAAGACCCAACGCAGCCAATCAATTAATCAATAAAATCTAGTTAAAAAGAAGAGTGGGGCTTCCCTGGTGGCACAGTGGTTGAGAGTCCGCCTGCCGATGCAGGGGACACAGGTTCGTGCCCTGGTCCAGGAAGATCCCACATGCCGCGGAGTGGCTGGGCCCGTGAGCCATGGCCGCTGTGCCTGTGCGTCCGGAGCCTGTGCTCCGCAACGGGAGAGGCCACAAGAGTGAGAGGCCCGCGTACCGCAAAAAAATAAATAAATAAAAAGAAGAGTGTATGGTATTGAAGAAGGGACAGACATGGAGATCAGTAGACCAGGATAGAGAATTCAGAAATATACTTACAAGTATGCCTAAACTGATTTTTTGCAAAGATATAAAAGCAATCCAATGAAGGAAGAATAGTGTTTTCAATAAATGGGGTTGGAGTAAATGGACTTCCACAGGCAGAGGAAAAAACAGAGATACAAAATTTATGTAAAAATTAACTCAAAATGGATCCTAGATGTAAATTTTTTACGTTTTATGGTAAAACTATAAAAATGTTACAAGAAAACACAGGAGAAAACCTCTGTGACCTAGGGTTGAGCAAAGAGTTCTTAGACATGACACCAAAGCAAGACCTATAAGAGAAGAAATCATAAATTGGACTTCATCACAATTAAAAATCAAGTTTCTCAAAGACCCTGTTAGGGAGATAAAAAGACATGACACAGATGGGGGGAAAACACATATCTAATAAAGAACATTTATCCAGAAAGTATAACTAACTCTCTAAACACAACAGTAAGAAAACAAAGAATCTCATTAGAAATGGGCAAAACACATGAAGAGACATTTCACTGAAGAATATATTCAGATGGCAAATAAGGACATGAAGGTGTTCACCGTCATCAGACATCAGGGAAATGCAAATTAAAGCCATGATGAGATATTATTATACAACTATCAGAATGACCAAATTTTTATAAAGGTGACAATGCCAAATGCTAGTGAGGATACAGAGAAACTTCATCTCTCATATAATGCTAGTGGAAATATAAAATTGTTATAACCTGTCTGCAAAATAGCTTGGCAGTTTCTTTAAAAACTAAACGTACACTTACCACACGACCCAGCAATGGCACTTCTGGGCATTTATCCCAGAGAAATGGAAAACGTGTCCACACATAAAATGTGTACATGAATGTTCATAACAGTTTTTTGTATACCACCAAACTGGAAATAATACAAATGTCCTTCAACAAGCAGATGAATAAACTGTGGTACATCCACACAATGTAATACTACCGAGATCCAAAAAGAACAAATTATTATTACTTTTTTTGAGAACAAATTATTGATACACACAAAAACTTGGATAGATCTCAAAGGCATCATGCTGAGTGAAAAAGCCAATCTCAAAAGGTTACATACATTCCATTCATATACCACTCTTGAAATGAAAAAATTACAGTGATTAGGCTGCCAAGGTTTAGGTTGGGGAGAAGTTCTGATATAAAGGGGCAGCATGAGGGATTTTTTTTTCTTTGTGGTGATGGAGCAGTACTGTGTATCCTGATTGTGGCAGTGGTTATACAATTTGATAAAATTTCATAGTAGTATAGTGCTGGGTCAGAAAGCCAATTCAAACCAGTCCTTGTCTTCAATGAGCTCATGGCCCACAGGCAAACTTCTTTTTTGTGCCCCTAACTTACACTATACACTCCTTGAAAGCAGAATCTAAGTCTACTTCACTCAGCAAATGCCCAATACATGAGAAATTGAGAAAGCAATTATTTTCCTTAGAGAGGCGACAGGATGGAGTGAAAAAAGCATGAAATGTGAAGTCACACAAAACTGTATATGAATCTTAGCTCTGTCACTACTACAGATTAGAAAAGCTCTTGGTATTTAAGTTTTGAGTTTTCATCTCCTCATCTTTAAAATAGCAATGTCTCCCACTGATGACAGAGGACTGCTGTGAGTACTATAAAAAATGCAATACAGGGAATTCCCTGGCGGTCCAGTGGTTAGGACTCCATGAGTTCACTGCAGGGGGCATGGGTTCACGCCCTGGTCAGGTATGCTGCACAGCTCAGCCAAAAAAAAAAAACGTAATATAAATGTAAATATATCTACATGTAATACTGTAAATCCACATCATAAAGTCTAGTATACAGCAGGCACTATCCAAGTTTTCCCCTACACATGTTCCTTATTCACTAATCCTTCACTATGATTAAATGACCATTTGTATTCAAATTATACATTTCTTTGCCTTGATTTTTATGGTGTACACTTTTGAGATGAGGAACTCAAATTCCATATAACTCAATTTCATAACACCCA
This sequence comes from Grampus griseus, assembly GCF_964374135.1. Lineage (NCBI taxonomy): Eukaryota > Metazoa > Chordata > Mammalia > Artiodactyla > Delphinidae > Grampus > Grampus griseus. The sequence goes on from NC_139008.1 coordinate 59,596,997, forward strand.
AATTTCTAAGACTTTACACAAACTTTTTCCCTAAGAAGCATTCTACAGGTTCCTTGAACCTCAAAATTTGCACATGTAGTGATGAGAATGAAAACAGTAATGCATTTATGTTGGTAGTAACAGCTCACTCTGTTCCTCATTTCTACAGCCACTCTGGGATGTGATTAGAGGCTGGGAGCTTACTCTGGGGTTCCTTCTACCATAAACTAGAAATCTTCTGACTCCAGGCAGCCTGGCTTTAGGTGGGGTTTGGAGTATCCACAAACCTTTAAGTAAATTTTCTTCAGTCAGTGCCTGCCTCACTGCCAACATTTCCAGGTTCTGGGCCTTTCCTACTACAGATCCTTCCTGATCCAGAGTCCATCCCATGAGTTCTCTGGGCTGTGGCTTCCTCCATTTAGTTCTTCTCTTCCAATTCCCTTTCTTTCACCTACTATGGGCCCTATTCCAAATTTCTCATTGTTAAACTTCTTTTATTATTCCTCCACTATCGTTTCAGTGAGGTGTTATCAGGAAGAAAGAATGAATAAATGTCTTTAATCTGGCAACATGAACCAGAAGTCTGCAACCTGATTTTTCTTTTTTTTGTCCTACACTATTTTATGGTCATTTTTTGATGTCAATACCTACAATCTTACCTCACTCATTAATGAAGACACAGTGTTCAAAAGCAGGGATGTACATTAAATAAATAAGAAAGAATGTGTGTAAACACACAGCAAGGGCTAAAGTAAAGTTGGAGAAATAAGAAGAATAAAGAGAGCTAATGCTGTGGTCAAGCCCTCTGCATTCTTCAAAGTTTAACAGCCAGCTAATGCCCACTTAACTCTGCCAGCTGACAAGCCCTGCCTATGTACTCAAAGCTCTTACTCAACTTTTCTGATCTTTCATTCTTAAAAATGAAAGAACAGGCAAGGATCACCAAAGATAAACAAGCATGAAAAGAAAATGACTGGAGCAAAGAGGAATAATTCCAGAAAAAAAAAAAAAACTTAAAAAACTATCTTCACAGAGAAATCAAAAACAGAATGCAATTTTTAAAAATGATAAAACAAGAAACAGTTCTAGAAAATTTTTAAATAAACTGAAAAATATTCAATAGAAAGATTGAAAGATAAAGTCATGACAATCTCCCAGAAGAGAGAACCTAAAAAAGGAAACCAAAGGCAAAGAGTTCGAAAACAGGAGAGAATAGATAAGAACAGTATAAGATCAATCCAGGAGGCCCAATATCAAAGAGTTTCTGACAGAAAGAAACAAGAAAATGGAGGGGAGAATATTATCTAAGAAAAAACATAAGACAATCATTAAATATGAAAAATATGGGTCTTCAGATTAAGGGGGCCCATCAAGTACACCACTATGGAATTCTAGAATACAGCTGATCCTCGAACAACTTGGGGGTTAGAGGTGTCGACTAGGACCCCCTCCACTGCCCCCACACACAATCAAAAATCCATGTATAACTTTATAGTCCGCCCTCCTCATCCCAGGTTTGGCATCCCCAGATTAAACCATCATGTGGTGCTATAGTACATTCACCCATGCTTCCTTTTATTGCACTTCACTTTACTGTGCTTTGCAGAAATTGTGTTTCCTACAAATTGAAGGTCTGTGGCAATCCTGCATCAGCAACTCCGTCGGCACCATTGTCCAATAGCATTTGCTCACTCCGTGTCTCTGCACCACGTTTTGGTAGTTCTTGCAATATTCTGAATGTTTTCATTATTATTATATGTGTTATGGTGATCTGTGATCAGTGATCTTTGATGTTACTACTGCAAAAAGATTACGATTCACTGAAGGCTCAAATGATGGTTAGCATTTTTCATCAATAAACTATTTCTTAATTAAGGTACTTATATTTTTTTTAGACATAATGTGATTGCACACTTAATATAGTATAAACTTTTTTTTTTTGGCTGCGCTGTGTGGCTTGGGGGATCTTAGTTCCCTGACTAGGGACTGAACCCGGGCCCTCGGCAGTGAATGTGCCTAACCACAGGGCTGCCAGGGAATTCCCCCTAAACATAACTTTTATACGCACTGAGACACCAAAAAAATTTGTGAGACTCACTTTATTGCAATATTTACTTTACTGCGGTGGTGTGGAACCAAACCCACAATATCCTTGAAGTATGCCTGTTATTTATTGAAATAAATCTGTGTATAAGTGGACCTGTGTTATTCAGGGTCAAATATATGGAAAAAAGAGAAGCTTCCAGAGAAGGGAGAAAATAAATTTCCTACAGGAAACAAAATGAGACTAAATTTCACCTCTCATGAGGAACAATGGATGCCAGAGGAAACCGAGCAATGACTTCAAAGTTCAGAGGGAAAATAATCTGCAATCTAGAATTCTAAACCCAACCAAACCATCACTCAAACATGAGGGAAGAACAGACATCAGAAAGAGTCAGTTTATCTGCAGGTACTCTTTCTCTCAGGAAGTTACCGGACACAGATGTAGAGAACAAACGTATGGGCACCAAGGGGGGAAAGCAGGGAGTGGGGGGTGGGGGTTGGGATGAATTGGGAGATTGGGATTGACATGTGTACACTAATATGTATAAAATAGATAACTAACAAGAATCTGCTGTATAGCACAGGGAACTCTACTTCACTTCGCTGTACAGTAGAAACTAACACAGCATTGTAAAACAACTATACCCCCCCCCAAAAGTCACTTGAGAATGAACTCCAGCAAAAATTTTAAAAAATTTTGTTTTAATTTAAAAAAGAAGACTGAGATCTAAGATCAGCGGGATGGATCCAACTCAAACATGCAATAAGGAAAATCCCAAGAAAACAAGCTGTTCAGATGACCTAAAGAACAACTAGTACAAATTGGAGCAGGGTCTTGATAGACTAGAATGTGTGTGATTGAGAGCTTGGGGGAAAGTAGGATAATAATAAAGACAGACAGATAAAAAAAACTCCAGGGAGAAAATTATATGAGAAAGTTATAGTCCAAACAAGAAATAAAGATATGACTGGAAGCAACTGATAGTTTCAAAGAGAATTAACTTTTTCTTCATTTTCTCCTTTGAACAGCGCAGGGTCCATGACATAAAACCCACAGAGAAAGAAATATAAACCCAGAAAACAATGCTTGGCTTGACAATGAGCAATATTTACAAAGCTATAATAATATAAATGCTGATTACTGGCTTTCCAGTTTAAAGAGAACCTATGGACAGACCACGAAAGGCTTTGCAGTGTTTACAGGACAGTATGCAGAGATTAACAATTCTGACAGCTTAAAATGAAAACTATACCTGACAGAAAGGCAGGGGTACTAACCTCCACATCTGACAAAGTGGAAGTCAAGTAATACTGCTCAAAATTAACACAACAAAAAACAGAAGTTCAAGAACACTTCTGATAACTGGAAAGGTAATCAACTTGTTATGGGTTGATTTGTATCCTCCCAAAAGTCTTAACACCCAGTACTTGTGAATGGGACCTTATTTGGAAATAGGGTCTTTGCAGATGACTAAGTTAAGATGAGATCATTAACGTGGGCTTTAGTCCAATGGACTGTTATAAAAAGCGCAAATTCAGACACAGAGATAGACATGCATAGAGGGAAGACTATGTGAAGATATGGGGGGAAATGCCATCTACAAGTCAAGGAATGCCTGAGGCTACCAAAAGCTCGGAGAGAGGCAAAGAACAGATTCCCCCTCACAGCTCTCAGAATGAAGCAACCATAGCGACACCTTGCTTTTGGACCTCTAGCCTCTGGAACTGTAAAGCAATAAATTTCTGTTGTTTAAGGCACACAGTTTTGTGGCACTTTATTAACAGCAGCCCCAGGAAACTAATACATAACAGAAGAACAAAAAACAATGAAAAATATCAAACGAGGGGTGGTGATGTGCGGTAACCCTCTTCTTTCATACTGGAGGAGCAGAAAATTGTGCTGATTTCTTTTAAGGTTAAACAGCAATATAAATATATAATCTAGAATTATGGAGGTCATGAAAAAGTCTCAAACAATTAAAGACTGTCTCAGCAGAGCGGGATGGGGAGCTGAAGAACATGTTTATTTCAGGCTCTTTCACTTCTTTCATGTGTGCTGCAGATCATTCATGTGCGCGTAGTATAATAAAAATTAGAATTTTAAAAACAAGTTATTAAAACATGAATAATCTCACTTTTGAAGAAGAAATATGACAATGCAATTTTTTAAATGACCTAAGGACTTGAACAGACATTTCTCCAAAGAAGATATACGAGTGGCCAATAAGCATATGAAAAGATGCTCAACATCACTAATCATTACGGAAATACAAATCAAAACCACAATGAGGGCCTACCCGGCTCTTTGGGGGGTCTAATGGTGGACTCTGAGAGGGCTCACGCCAAGGAGTACTTCCCAGACTTCTGCTGCCAGTGTGCTTGTTCTCATGGTGAGCCACAGCCACCCCCTGCCTCTGCAGGAGACCTTCTAACACTAGCAGTCCCCCAAACAACAAACTGTTAAACGGAAAGTAACACAGGAAGCCAGCAGTACAGTTCTGTTACCACGGAGCCTCAGCACACATTTTTTGAAGTATGAGAAATTGAACGTTCAGAGCGGTCAAGTAACTTGCCCAAAGTACCTAATTTGGATTGTGCAGGAATCACAGAATCATAACAGCAAGAGCCTTGACCACCTCGCCACAGCACAGCCTGCAACGTCTGTGCTTCCCAGCAACCAAGCTGTAAAACACCCTTCCCTGCTCTTCAGGAAACAACTGTCAGACGGGCTGGCACCCACAGTAAGGGCAAAGCTTACAAAACGCTACAAAAGTTTCTGTTGATGAGGAGTGGGCTCTGAAGCTGACTGCTAGGAGCCTGACAACAAACGCACTGGTGAGATGCACCTGAGCCCTTTGAATTACTGTTCTTCTTGTCCGCCTGGTGAAGGCTTATTAAGAACCTATGAGAGAAACAAAAAGAAATACAATCCTGCAGCCTGTGGAACAAAAAACACATTCACAGAAAGACAGAAAAGATGAAAAGGCAGAAAGATAGGTACCAGATGAAGGAACAAGATAAAACTCCAGAAAAACAACTAAATGAAGTGGAGATAGGCAACCTTCCAGAAAAAGAATTCAGAGTAATGACAGTGAAAATGATCCAGGACCTCGGAAAAACAATGGAGGCAAAGATCAAGAAGATGCAAGAAATGTTTAACAAAGACCTAGAAGAATTAAAGAACAAACAAACAGAGATGCACAATACAATAACTGAAATGAAAAATACACTAGAAGGAATCAATAGCAGAATAACTAAGGCAGAAGAACGGATAAGTGACCTGGAAGACAGAATGGTGGGATTCACTGCTGCGGAACAGAATAAAGAAAAAAGAATGGAAATAAATGAAGACAGCCTAAGAACCTCTGGGACAACATTAAACACAACAACATTCGCATTATAAGGGTCCCAGAAGGGGAAGAGAGATAGAAAGGACCTGAGAAAACATCTGATGAGATTATAGTCGAAAACTTCCCTAACATGAGAAAGGAAATAGCCATGCAAGTCCAGGAAGCGCAGACAGTACCATTCAAGATAAACCCAAGGAGAAACACGCTGAGACACATAGTAATCAAATTGACAAAAATTAAAAACAAAGAAAAATTATTGAAAGCAGCAAGGGAAAAATGACAAATAACATACAAGGGAACTCCCATAAGGTTAACAGCTGATTTCTCAGCAGAAACTCTACAAGCCAGAAGGGAGTGGCATGACATATTTTTAAAGTGATGAAAGGGAAGAATTTAAAACCAATATTACTCTACCCAGCAAGCATCTCATTCAGATTCAATGGAGAAATCAAAAGCTTTACAGACAAGCAAAAGCTAAGATGAATTCAGCACCACCAAACCAACTCTACAACAAATGGTAAAGGAACTTCTCTAAGTGGGAAACACAAGAGGAGAAAAGGACCTACAAAAACAAACCCAAAACAATTAAGAAAATAGTCGAAGGAACATACATGTCAATAATTACATTAAACGTGAATGGATTAAATGCTCCAACCAAAAGACACAGGCTTGCTGAATGGATACAAAAACAAAACCCATATATATGCTGTCTACAATGGACCCACTTCAGACCTAGGGACAAATACAGACTGAAAGTGAGGGGGTGGAAAAAGATATTCCACGCTAATGGAAATCAAAAGAAAGCTGGAGTAGCAATACTCATATCAGATGAAATAGACTTCAAAATAAAGATGTTACAAGAGACAAGGAAGGACACTACATAATGATCAAGGGATCAATCCAAGAAGAAGATATACAGTATCTTATACATGCAACAATAAATATATATGCACCCAACACAGGAGCACCTCAATACATAAGGCAACTGCTAACAGCTATAAAAGAGGAAATCGACAGGAACACAATAATAGTGGGGGACTTTAACACCTCACTTACACCAATGGACAGATGATCCAAACAGAAAATTAATAAGGAAACCCAAGCTTTAAATGACACAATAGACCAATTAGACTTAATTGATATTTATAGGACATCCATCCAAAAACAGCAGATTACACTTTCTTCTCAAGCGCACACGGAACATTCTCAAGGATAGATCACATCTTGGACCACAAACCAAGCCTCAGTAAATTTAAGAAAATTAAAATCATATCAAGCATCTTTTCTGACCACACGCTATGAGATTAGAAATCATTACAGGGAAGAAAACGCAAAAAACACAAACACATGGAGGTTGAACAATACGTTACTAAATAACCAAGAGATCACTGAAGAAATCAAAGAGGAAATCAAAAAATACCTAGAGATAAGTGACAATGAAAACACGACGATCCAAAACCTATGGGATGCAGCAAAAGCAGTTCTAAGAGGGAAGTTTAAAGCAACACAAAACTACCTCGAGAAACAAGAAAAGTCTCAAATAAACAATTTAACCTTACACCTAAAGGAACTAGAGAAAGAAGAAGAAACATAACCCAAAGTTAGCAGAAGGAAAGAAATCATAAAAATCAGAGCAGAAATAAATGAAGAAGAAACAAAACAATAGCAAAGATCAATAAAACTAAAGGCTGGTTCTTTGAGAAGATAAACAGAATTGATAAACCATTAGCCAGACTCCTCAAGAAAAAGAGGGAGAGGACTCAAATCAACAAAATAAAAGGAGAAGTTACAACAGACACCGCAAAAACACAAAACATCCTAAGAGACTACTACAAGCAACTCTATGCCAATAAAATGGACAACCTGGAAGAAATGGAGAAATTCTCAGAAAGGTATAACCTTCCAAGACTGAACCAGGAAGAAATAGAAAATGTGAACAGACCAATCACAAGTAATGAAATTGAAACTGTGATTAAAAATCTTCCAACAAACAAAAGTCCAGGACCAGATGGCTTCACAGGTGAATTCTATCAAACGTTTAGAGAAGAGCTAACACCCATTCTTCTCAAACTCTTCGAAAAAATTGCAGAGGAAGGAACACTCCCAAAGTCATTGTATGAGACCGCCATCACCCTGATAGCAAAACCAGATGAAGATACTACAAAAAAAGAAAATTACAGACCAATATCACCGATGAATATAGATGCAAAAATCCTCAACAAAATACTAGCAAACAGAATCCAGCAATACATTAAAAGGATCATACACCATGCTGAAGTGGGTTTTATCCCAGGGATGCATGGATTCTTCAGTATACACAAATCAATTAATGGGATACACCATATTAACAAACTGAAGAATAAGAACCATATGATCATCTCAATAGATGCAGAAAAAGCTTTTGACAAAATTCAACACCGATTTATGATAAAACCTCTCCAGAAAGTGGGCATACAGGGAAACTACCTCAACATAATAAAGGCCATATACAACAAAACCCACAGCAAACATCTCTCTCAATGGTGAAAACCTGAAAGCATTTCCTCTAACATCAGGAACAAGACAAGGATGTCCACTCTCACCACTATTATTCAACATACTTTTGGAAGTCCGAGCCACAGAAATCAGAGAAGAGAAAGAAATGAAAGGAATACAAATTGGAAAAGAAGAAGTAAAACTGCCACTGTTTGCAGATGACATGATACTATACATAGAGAATCCTACAGATGCCACCAGAAAACTACTAGAGCTAATCAACAAATTTGGTAAAGTAGCAGATACAACATTAATGCACAGAAATCTCTTGCATTCCTATACAATAATGATGAAATATCTGAAAGAGAAATTAAGGAAACACTCCCATTTACCATTGCAAAAAAAGGAATAAAATACCTAGTTAAACCTACCTAGGGAGACAAAAGATCTGTATGCAGAAAACTATAGGACACTGATGAAAGAAATTAAAGATGATTCAAACAGATGGAGAGATATACCATGTTCTTGGATTGGAAGAATCAATATTGTGAAAATGACTATACTACCGAAAGCAATCTACAGATTCAATGCAAACCCTATCAAATTACCAATGGCATTTTTTACAGAACTAGAACAAAAAAATCTTAAAATTTGTATGGAGACACAAAAGACGCTGAATAGCCAAAACAGTCTTGAGGGAAAAAAACGAAGCTGGAGGAATCAGACTCCCTGACTTCAGACAATACTACAAAGCTACAGTAATTAAGACAATATGGTACTGGCACAAAAACAGAAATTGGATCAATGGAACAGGATAGGAAGTCCAGAGATAAACCCATGCACCTGTGGTCAACTAATCTATGACAAAGGAGGCAAGGATATACAATGGAGAAAAGGCAGCCTCTTCAATAAGTGGTCCTGGGAAAACTGGACAGCTACATGTAAAAGAATGAAATTAAAACACTCCCTAACACCATACACAAAAATAAACTCAAAATGGATTCGAGACCTAAATATTTGACTGGACACTGTAAAACTCTTAGAGGAAAACATAGGCAGAACACTCTTTGACATAAATCACAGCAAGATGTTTTTTGATCCACCTCCTAGAGTAATGGAAATAAAAACGAAAATAAACAAATGGGACCTAATGAAACTTAAAAGCTTTTGCACAACAAAGGAAACTACAAACAAGATGAATAGACAACCCTCAGAATGGGAGAAAATATGTGCAAACGAATCAACAGACAAAGGATTAATCTCCAAAATATATAAACAGCTCATGTAGTTTAATATTAAAAAAACAAACAACCCAATCAAAAAATGGGCAGAAGATCTAAATAGACATTTCTCCAAAGAAGGCATACAGATGGCCAAGAAACACATGAAAAGCTGCTCAACATCACTAATTATTAGAGAAATGCAATTCAAAACTACAGTGAGGTATCACCTCACACCAGGTAGAATGGGCATCATCAGAAAATCTACAAACCACAAATGGTGTAGAGGGTGTAGAGAAAAGGGAATCCTCTTGCACTGTTGGTGGGACTGTAAATTGATACAGCCACTACGGAGAACAGTATGGAGGTTCCTTAAAAAGCTAAAAATAGAATTACCATATGACCCAGCAATCTCACTACTGGGCATATACCCAGAGAAAACCATAATTCAAAAAGACATGTGCACTCCAATGTTCAATGCAGCAGTATCTACAATAGCCAGGTCTTGGAAGCAACCTAAATGCCCCTCAACAGACGAATGGATGAGGAAGATGCGGTACATATATACAATGGAATATTACTCAGCCATAAAAAGGAACGAAAGTGGGTCATTTGTAGAGACGTTGATCAATCTACAGACTGTCATACAGAATGAAGTAAGTCAGAAAGAGAAAAACAAATATCGTATATTAACGCATATATGTGGAACCTAGAAAAATGGTACAGATGAACTGGTTTGCAGGGCAGAAATTGAGTCACCGATGTAGAGAACAAACATAAGGACACCGGGGGGGAAAGCGGCGGGGGGGCGTGGTGATGTGATGAATTGGGAGATTGGGATTGACATATATACACTAATGTGTATAAAATGGATAACTAATAAGAACCTGCTGTATAAAAAAAATAAATAAAATTCAAAAATTCAAAAAACCCACAAAATCCCACAATGAAATACCATTTGACACCCATTAGAATGGCTATTATCAAACAAAAAAACAGAAATTAGTGTTGGTGAGGAAGAAAAACTGGAACCACTGTGCATTGCTAGTAGAAATGTAAAATGGTACAGCCAGTATAGAAAATACTACGGTGGTTCCTCAAAAAATTAAACATAGAATTACCATCTCATCCAGTAATTCCACTTCTAGGTATGTATCCAAAAGAATTGAAAGCAGAGACCTGAACAGGTATTTGTACACCAATATTCATAGTAGCATTATTCATAAGAGCCTAAAGGTATAGACAACCCAAATGTGCATTGAAGGATGAATAGATAAACAAAATGTGGCATATACACACACTAGAAAATCATCCGGCCTCCAAAAGGAAGGAAATTCTGATCCATGCTACAACATGAATAAACCTTGAAGACATTATACTAAGTGAAATAGCCACAAAAGGACAAATACTGTACGATTCCACTTACATGTGTACCTAGGGTACTCAAATTCACAGAAACAAAGTAGAATGTGGTTGCCAGGAGCCCAGGGGAAGGGGAAATGGGGAGGTAGTGTATAATGGGTACAGAATTTCAGTTGGGGAAGATTAAGTTCTGGAGATTGTTGGTGGTGATGGCTGCACAACAATGTAAATGTACTTAATGTCAATGATTTGTACACATAAAACTGATTAAAACGGTAATTTTTATGTTATGGACAACACAATCTTTATTTTGCACAACAAAGAAAAATATTTATATGAATATATTAACGTGTAAAACCTTTACAATGCTGCTGTCTCATACCTCCTCCTTCTCCCACCTCCGGCCAGAGGAACCACTATTCTGATTTCTATCATCATATCTTCTGGCAACTGAACTATATCTACTTTTTTTCCGTCTGGCTTCTTTCACTCAAACTTATATCTGTGAGATTCATCCACGTTGTTGTACAGTAGTTCATTCCTTTCTATTGCTGAGTAGAATTCCACTGTATGAATATATCACAATTTGTACCTCTTTTCACCTGTTTTTAGACATTTGATTATTTCCTTTTTTTTTTTTTTGCTATTTTATAAATAAAGCTATAGTGAATGTTCCCATGCACGTCTTTATGTAGACATATGTTTTCATTTCTCAAGGGTAAATACCTAGGAGTGGAATTTCTGAGTCATTGGATACATGTATGTTTAGCTTTGTAGAAAATATTCAACAGTCTTCCAAAACTGTAGTGCTGGTTTACACTGCCATTTCAAACTTAGAGTGATGGCAAAGTTGAATAATGAAAACCTGTTTTTCCTTTTTTAATACAAGTTGTTTAATGCTACACAAACTAAGTACTGAATGCTTTGAATCTCTCAGTGCATCAGTTTTTCAACAAGGATCCATATTCGGTGTCTACTAAAAAACTGCACAACTTGAGAGTTGTGAGTTAAGTTTTATGTGGGGCAGAATGAGGACTACAGCCCGGGAGTCAGCATTTCAGATAGCTCTGAGAAACTGCTCCGAAGAGTTAGGGGGGAAGGTCAGTATATATGCGATTGGTGAAGGTGGAGTACACGCAATCAAGCACGCATTTTTGCAGAAGGTTGCTGCTAGTCTCGTGAAGGTTACTGCCAGTCACAAGGAGCAGATGTCACCATGAAAGATTTTAGTGCTTTTCTAGATACAAGGAGATGCAAGAATTGGGCTCATAAAATCTTCTCCTGAAAATATCTATCTGAAGGGCTGTTCTGCCAGTTTTTCCCAGAGCACAGAATGCCTCATTCCTGATCTCCAACCTGAACTCCTTTCAGGGTGTGTTGAAGGTCAGCGGTCGCTGCAGCTTGTGATTTGATCCTTGTAGAGGCAGATGGCAAGTGCCAATTTGTAGCTGACGTCAGGATCACCTGTGCTCTACCCACAGAAACTTTTGCTCTACCCACAGAAACTTTAATTCAACAAGGGCAGGACAGCAGGCCACAGACTTTGGTTTTTTATTTCTTAAAGCTCTTTAAGTGATTCTGATACATGACCAGGTTGAGAACCACTGTCTTAAAGGATGATAATTATAACTTTTTTTTTTTTTTTTTTTGCGGTACGCAGGCCTCTCACTGTTGTGGCCTCTCCTGTTACGGAGCACAGGCTCCCGACGCGCAGGCTCAGCGGCCATGGCTCACGGGCCCAGCCGCTCCGCGGCATGTGGGATCTTCCCGGACCGGGGCACGAACCCGTGTCCCCTGCATCGGCAGGCGGACTCTCAGCCACTGCGCCACCAGGGAAGCCCCAATTATAACATTTTTAATCATAAAAAATACACTACTCTTATAGCTTGGAAATAAAATGGAGTGGGAGAGAATCTGATTTTAGCTATATTTTGTGAGGACAATAAGTTGGGTGACAAAGTTTCCTTGCAGCTCAGGTTTTATTTCTCTTACTTTAGTTACTTGAACTGCATCATCCATCAACACTCATTGGAATTCCATAAACAACTTTTTTCAGTTGTGCCACCTGCAATTACAGGAAAAAACCTTTAGAAAGATAAACCAGCCCTATTTAAATACCACTGGTTGTTCCAGGGGAGAGGAGTACACTCTAACAAGATGTCTCATAGAGCTGTGCTGAACATTTCAGTAGCCACAGGACAAAGCTCCATCTTAAACAGTTAATTCAGATCACTGAAGAACTCATGAGAACGGAATTCAACAATATATTAGGTCCTTCCTGTGGAGGACCTTCCTCCCTAATCCCCAAACCTAGAATATTCCACTGTAGGGTTGTTTATGTACCATAAGGTCCCCCCCAGGGGACATCTGGCAATGTCTGAAGATAGTTTTGATTGTCTAACAAATCACAGGACAGCCCTTCCATGACAAAGAATTATCCCAAAGGCCAAAGTTGAAAACCCCAGCATTGGTCAAAAACTCACCTTCAGGTCCAAGCTCTGCAACCCATTAGCTAAGTGACCCAGGCCAAATTTATTAACCTCTCTAAGCCTCAGTTTTCTCCCTTGGAAAAAGACTAGAGTCTGAATTTAATATTCTCTCCCATTCTAAATGTTAAGATACTAAAATAATCAAATTTATATTGAAATAATACCTAACACTTAAGCATATGCAATGGGCCAGACATCATACTAAATGTTTTTATGTGTTCTACCTCATTTAACCTTCAACATAGCCCTATAAGGCAGATGCTACCACTATCCTTCTTATTCAGATGAATAAACTGATGCACAGAGACTTGCCTAAGGTCACAAAGTGGTAAGCAGCAGAGCCAGGATTTGAACCTGATCAATCTGATTCTGGAGCCCTCATTCTTAACATTATCTTCTCCATCCTTTTGGACCTTTGGACAGAGGACTGAGTTAACCAAATCCCTCAATTCACAGCCCAGTAAAGACCATACAGACTGCAGGTCAGAAACAAAGAGACACTATTTTTAAGCTACAAATTAGACAAGATTAAGAAACAAAATCTGAAACTGTTGAGGATCTGATGCTATAGGCTGCTTATACCTTGCACTGACACTGTAAAAGAACTTTCAACATGAAGAGCCATAAGAATATTCACTCTTCAATCTACTTTACTTCTTGGAGTCTATTCAAAGAAAACAATCCTAAGTACAGTAAAGAACTTCACAGAAAGATGCTCATTGCTCTATTTTTATTAATATAGAAAATTTAGAAACTTAGGGAATGGATATATAAACTTGTTAGAATATTATGTATCCACTTAAAAAGTTTAGAAAAATTACAAAATAACCCACTTATGTAAATAGGAAAAACGGGAAACTTTTTTTTCATTTTTTTATTATGTTAAAACACGTTACATAAAATTTACCACCGTAACCATTTTTAAATGCACAATTCAGTGGTGTTAACTACACTAGCATTGTTATGCAGCCATCATCACCATCTAGCTCCAAAATTCTTTTGATCTTGTAAAACTGAAACTCTATATACCTATTAAACAATAACTCCCCATACTCCCCTCCCTAAAAGCCCCTGGCAACCACCATTCTTCTGTCTGTCTCTATGATTTTAACCACTCCAAGTACCTCATGTAAGTGAAATCACACAGTATTTGTTACTGGCTTATTTCACTTAGCATAATGTCCTCAAGGTTCATCCACGTTGTAGCATACCGAAGAATTTCCCAAGGCTGAATTTTACTCCTCTGTATGTATATGCCACATTTTGCTTATTCATTCATCTGCTGATGGACAGTTGGGTTGTTTCCATATTTTAGCTACTGTGAATAATGCTGCTATGAATGCTGGTGTACAAATATCTCTTAAAGACCTTGCTTAAATGCTCTGGGGCATATACCAGAATCAGAATTGCCAGATCATATGGTAATACTATGTTTAATTTTTTAAAGAATCTCCACACTGTATTCCACAGCTTTTACACCACTTTACATTCCCACCAACAGTGCACAGGGTTCTAATTTCCCCACATCCTCACCAACACTTGTTTTCTGGTTTGTTTTTTGGATAGTAGCCATCCTAATTAATGTGAGCAGGACAGTACATTTTATGTCCTAGCAGACACAAAGATATACTGCTCAGATCCCTCTTCGATAAGGGAATTCCTGTCTAGTTGCAAGGACTGTGGTTAGCTGACAGCTTCCTGCTGTTAACCCCTTTAGAATCCACCTTAGCTTTCAAACAGAGGGCACACTTTCCTCAGGACTGCCCCCAGCCAATGACTGGGCAATGTGGTGGTACAATGGCCTAGCCCTTTCCAACCAGTGAGGCAATCTGGCAATCTGGGCTGGCAGAGATTTTGTCAGGTGTGAACTGCAGTCTGATGGCTTCCCATGCCCAACCTAATCCTTTCTCTTTTTCTTCACAGGCATTACTCCTCAATAAGCCCTTTGCCCTCCTACTCCATCTCAATCTGATTCCTGAAGAACCCAACTGGCACATATATTAAATGTACTCTGATTGAGAAACAAAAACCAGTGGGGAAAAATAAGACTCCCAAATAGATAAACTAAAATGTTAACAACAATGGTGGGTACTATCCAAGTATTCCTTAACCAACATCTATTGCTTGTACATAATAAAAAACATTAAAAGAAGACTCTATACTAAATTTTGCTCCTGAGGAAATATTCTAAGGGTAGGATAAATTGGTATATTTTGTACACAATGTGCCCAAATATTCACTGAGGGGTGTGTCATAAACTGCTGGTGTTCTTCAAAAAAAGCACATGCCCAGGTACTAAGGAACTAAAAGATCAGGCAGTGGGCTTCACAGACATTTCACAGGCTTTTCATAGACATTTCATAGGGTTCCTCATTCGTGTAATTAAAATTTGTACTCATTTAAATGAAAGATTTTCAGAAGAGATAATGGAGCCTGTTCAGTTCACCCTCCTATTCTCATGGATGAGATCAATGCCCCAGACAGGATAAGGGAAGAACAGTTGTTGGCCTTGTTTCTCAATGCCTATGTCCATTTCTCTTTCCAGCTATACAGATACTGTGTCCAAATGTAGGAAGCACATTAAAGATACAATTCCAAAAAGGATAAAATAAGATTATTCCAAGAACTATTCAAAATCTATCTCTTTCTATGAAAAACTGAATGGTGGCATCTGATATTGCCATTCCAAGCAGTTTCCTTGCCAAGTGCTGACTCCCTCAGTACATGAATAGACACAAGCATTTATCATCTTAAAGAACTTCTCAAACCAAATCTCCAATGCCTCCCCTTCCCAGCTATCAATTTCTCCCCTTTCCTTCCCTCAATAGTACACTCAGTTTCTCTCAATAGTACACTCAGTTTCTCTCCTCCTCTACCTCAAACCCTTTGACATACACTCTCACTTGGTCTCCACAGGAACTCCTCTTGATAAGAGTCAACAGCGATCTCCAAAGAAGACTTCACAATCCTTATTTACACCACCAAACTGTGAATCTGACCATTGCCACAAGTCCCATCATTACTCAATCAGCACTTCATCTCAGTAAATATAGAACTGCCCCTTAAATACTGGTTCCATGCCCAAGCTTCTCACTCTATCCCAGCAGTTCCCAAAGCTGGCTGCACATTAGAAGGCTGGGGAATTCTTTAAACCACCTCCCCACCGCCCCCAACTCAAGGACATCACAATCTCAGAGGGTGGGGGTAGGAAGTAACCCTGGCAGTGTGTGTTTGGGTTTTTTGGGTTGTTTTTAATTAAGTACCCAGGGTGATTCCAATGTGCAGCCAGGGCTGAGAACCACTCCTCCATCAGGCTTTCTGGATCTCATCTTTTCTCCCCCCATGTATCTCCAGCCTCAAATTCTCTTCAGAATCCCATATCTATATATGCCCTTGCCTTCTAGACCTGCATAGCTCACAAGCACCTCTGATTCAAATAACCAACATTCATAGAAATATGTTATTTTCTCCTATATCTATTCCTCCTTAATTGCTTATCTCAGTGGATAAAAATCACCATCTATTCCAGGAATCAGCAAACCTTTTCTGTGAAGAGCCACACAGTAAACATTTGGCTTTGTAGGTCATACAGCCTCTGTCACAATTATTCAGCTCTGCTGTTGTAGCACAAAAGCAACAAAAGACAACAGGTAAAGTTTGAGTGGAGCTATAGTCCAATAAAACTTTATTTATGAACACTGAAATTTGAATTTTATATAATTTCCACAAGTCATTAAATATCATTCTTCTTTTGATTTGACTTTTTCCAACCATTTAAAGATGTTAAAACAATTCTTAGTTTGTGGGCTGTGCAAAAAACTGTCAAGCAGGTCAGTTTGCCAACTCTGGTCTTCCCCCTTACCCAAGCCAGAGATCCTAGATGTCCCAATTCCTTCCTCTCCTTTAGCCACAAGAATCAATCATTACCTCTAGTAAAGTACTTGTTACAAACTATTATAAGTGTTTATGGCCTCCTTCAACTGACAGTAAGATCCTTGAAGGTAAGAAACATGTCTGTTCTAAGACATTGGTTTCTTTTTAGTTCAGCTCATTTTTGAACTTAACAGTAAGGTTTAAAGGGAAAAGAAAAACACAACAAATGTTAAAATGCATTAAATAAAGGCTCAGGCAAACATGAAGGATATTCCTTATCAAGTACAATTAATAATGATCTTTGCTATTCAATGCTTCAATAACTGCTCGATTTCTGTTTTCTGGGTGTTTTCTGCTTTTCAAGGCCATGAAATGTTGTATGGATCTTTGAAACAATCAACTTGAGATGCCAATACTGTTGCTATCACCACGAGAGCTGGGTCTATAAGCAGCCTTTATGCCTTCTACACACATTTCCTTTCTAAGTGGCACCTTCAACTATAATCACATCTTGAAAGTCATTCAATAAAGAAGGAAAAACCAGGCATACTAAGAAAAAAAAAATTTAAAGACATAACCAGAAACATCAAAAATCAGCAGCTCAACAAGGATCAGAATAATAACCATTTGTTAATGCTTAGTAAGTGTCAGGCACTGTGTCAAAGTGTATAATGTTCAGAATTTAACATATCTTCAAAACAAGCACAGAAAACAGATGCTTCATTTTGCACATGCAGAAACTGTGGCACAGAGTAGTTAAATAACTTGTCCACAGTCAAACAATTGGTAGGTGACAAGACTGAGACTCAAACCCAGGTATATATGATTCCAAAATCTATGCTCTCCCCACTGGTTGAATAGGGCCTATAACCAAGGTAGGTCAATAGCCACTGGAGGAGAAGGGCTTCCTCCAGAAGGAAAGTTTCAAAGCCCTGTTTGAAATGTATCATAACTGTCATATAATTACAAAACTCCTGAGTATGGTGCCACGTACACAACCAGTGAGGCTTTCTAATCACTGTCTAACTAAATGAATAAAATAAACTGGAAGAGCCAATTCCTTGATATAGTGGAACCTCTTACTCTAAAGATGGGAAACAAAATCTTATGGCAAATTAGAACACTGCCATGGTTCCATTTCCTACTGTTAATAGAGCCATTGTCAGGAAGTCCCATGCTTACTATAGCAACCACTGGTCTTGCTATTCACAAAGTTTCTGCCTTTTTGCTTCCTCAGGAAACAGACAAGAAAATCAGGCTCCTGATCTCTTTCTTTAAAGGGAAAGCTGTCGTTTAAAACTGGAAATTAATAAATGAATATGTAAAAGTAATTTTATATTTTGGCTGACACCCAATATTTCTGTACATTAAACTCAATCTTTAAAGCACACGGTCTTATCTTTTTAATCTTCAAATACAGGAGTCTAGAAAATCTGCTACAACTCTCCAGCCACAAAAATCTAAAGATACTGGATAAATGCTTACATGCTTTGAAAAGTTTAGCTAAGTTCTGAAGAAAGTAGAGGAAACTGCTAAAGGCATAACAAGTTACCACAAGGTTAGAGGTCAGAAGTCCAGGCACACCATGGCTAGATTTTCTGCTCAGGATCTCATCAGGATAAACTCAAGATTTATGCCATTCTGTGTTCTCATCTGGAGCTCAAGATTCTCTTCCAAGTTCACGTGGTTGTGGCAGAATTCAGTTCCGTGCAGTTGTAGGACAATGGTCCCTGCTTCTTTGCTACTTCTCATTCAACGGTTGCAGGAGAGGGGGGCATGAGAGAATGGTCACATCCCACGTCTCGGGCAAGTCCCTGGGATAGGCCGCCAAGTAAGGGTCCTTGGCTTCTCACAGGGAAGAATTCAAGAGTAAGCCAGAAGTAGAGTGAAAGCAGATTTATTCAGGGAGATACACACTCCATAGACAGAGTACGGGCTGTATCAGAAGGTGAAAGAGCCCTAGGAGATACACATTCCATAGACAGAAGGTGGACCATCTCAGAGGGTGAGAGTGGCCCCGGGCTGTGAGGGTGATTAGTTTTTATGGGCTGGGTAATTCCAATTATTTTGGGGAAGGGGCAGGGATTTCCAGGAATTGGGCCACCACCCACTTTTTGGCCTTTTCTGGCCAGCCTCGGAACTGTCATGGCGCTGGTGGGTGTGTCATTTAGCATGATAATATATTACACTGAGTGCATAATGAGGCTCAAGGTATGCTGGAAGTCATCTTGCGACACCTTGCGCCTAGTTGGTTCTAACTAGTTTTTATCATATTCTCAACGGCTGTGTCACTCTTTCAATGGTTGTGCCCTGTCCCCTTCCCTCCTGTCTCACAAGGGCCATTGTCAGCTGCTAGAGGCCATCTGCAATCCTTGCATATGGACTCTTCCATCTTCAAAGCCAGCAATGGAAAAATCTCCCTCTTGTTCAATCCTTCTCATGTTTTAAATCATCTGACTCTTCCTTGCTGACTCTGGACCCCCAAATTACAACTTTCTGCTCTTTGAGAAACACCATTAAAAACTGAAAAAGCAACTCACAGGCTGGGAGACAACATTTATTTTATTTATATAGTTGGCTAAAAAGTTCATTCAGTTTTTTCCATAACATGGCTCTAGTGACACTTAGTTGTCTTTAACTTCATTTGAAACAATTTTGTTCGACTGTATGTGACAACTGTCATATCAGCGTGCATTTAAAAAGACTTATCAGGGACTTCCCTGCTGGCACAGTGGTTAAGAATCTGCCTACCAATGCAGGGGACACGGGTTCGAGCCCTGGTCCGAGAAGATCCCACATGCCACAGAGCAACTAAACCTGTGTGCCACAACTACTGAGCCTGTGCTCTAGAGCCCACATGCCACAACTACTGAAGCCCGTGCTCTTCAACAAGAGAAGCCACCTCATTCAGAGAAGCCCTCGCACTGCAACAAAGAGTACCCCTGCTTGACGCAACTAGAGAAAGCCCGCACACAGCAACAAAGACCCAATGCGGTAAAAAATATTTAAATAAATTAATTAATTTTAAAAATAAATTAATTAAATAAAATTAAATTTTCATATCAAAATTGGTGAATTTTTGTGTAGCCATTTTAATATTGAAGATGGAAGAAAAGAAGCAACGTTTTCGGCATATTATGCTTTTTTTTTTTTTTGCGGTACCTGGGCCTCTCACTGTTGTGGGCCTCTCCCGTTGCGGAGCACAGGCTCTGGACGTGCAGGCTAAGCAGCCATGGCTCACAGGCCTAGCCACTCCGCGGCATGTGGGATCTTCCCGGACTGGGGCACGAACTCGTGTCCCCTGCATCGGCAGGTGGACTCTCAACCACTGCGCCACCAGGGAAGCCTGTATTATGCTTTCTTATTTCAAGAAAGGTAAAAACGCAACTGAAATGCAAAAAGAGGTTTGTGCAGTGTATGGAGAAGGTGCTGTGACTGATCAAACATGTCAAAAGCGGTTTGCGAAGTTTAGTGCTAGAGATTTCTCCCTGGACAATGCTCCATGGTCAGGCAGACGAGTTGAAGTTCACAGCAATCAAATCAAGACATAAATTGAGAACAATCAACATTATACCATGAGGAAGATAGCTGACATACTGAAAATATCCAAATCAAGCACTGAAAATCATTTGCACCAGCTTCATTATGTGAATCGCTTTGATATTTCAGTGCATATAAGTTTAGCGAAAAAACCTTCTTGACCATATTTCCGCATGTGATTCTCTACTTAAACAATGAAAATGTTCCGTTTTTAAAACAAATTGTGACGGGCGATGAAAAGTGGATGCTATACAATAATGTGGAACAGAAGAGATCGTAGGGCAAGCGAAATGAACCACCACCAACCACACCAAAGGCCGGTCTTCATCCAAAGAAGGTGATGTCTTGCAATAAACCTTTCTCCGCTCCCAATTCCACGTTTTGGTTTGTTTGGCCTCACTGTGGGTCGGCACACGAACTTGGGTTCGACAACAATTTCACTACTTATTGAGCCCCAAACTTATACACCATACTGAACATCTGCCATTGGCCCTCCCACAAACACCTTGAACTCAACATGTCCAAAATCAAATTTAGCAACTTGGAAGCATAATGCTTAGGAGGCAAAGGTTCTGGAATGAAGACTACCTGGGTTGAAATCCTGGCCCTGCCTCTTTCTTATTAAATGTCTGACCCTGGAAAAGATACTCCAATCTTTCTTTGTTTCTCTCATCTGTAAAATAGAAATAATAATTTAAACTATCCCACACCGACAGGTTATGGTTTATGACAGTGAATAAAATCAAGGTCTGAAATGGTCAATCCTTGTTTCACCATGGAGGTTCATGCTATGTTGACATGTGAGTCTCATGACAATGGGTTTGTGAAACCGAAAAACTACAGTGCTTCTTAGAATCAAAGATGTAGTTTCCATACCACCACATTTTAACCACATTTCTGTTATCAATGATGTGTACATCTTAAAATATTTTTTTGAAAAACTGACATTAAATTGATAATGAAGGAAATATTAAAGTAGATATTGCCTCTCAAAAAAAAAAAAAAAAAGGTGATGTTGTGTATATGGTAGGATTGGAAGGGAGTCCTCTATTATGAGCTCCTTCCGGAAAACCAAACAATTAATTCCAACAAGTACTGCTCCCAGTCAGACCAACTGAAAGCAGCACTTGATGAAAAGTGTCCAGAACTAGTCAACAGAAAACACATAATGTTCCATCAGGATAACGCAAGACGGCACGTTTCTTTGATGACCAGGCGAAAACTGTTACAGCTTTGCTGGGAAGTTCTGATTCATCGTCATATTCACCAGACATTGCACCTTCAGATTTCCATTTATTTCGGTCTTTACAAAATTCTCTAATGGAAAAATGTCAATTCCCTGGGAGACTGTAAAAGGCACCTGGAACAGTTCTTTGCTCAAAAAGATAAGAAGCTTTGGGAAGATGGAATTATGACGTTGCCTGAAAAATGGCAGAAGGTAATGGAACAAAATGGTGAACATGTTGTTCAACATGGTGAAAATGAAAAATGTGTCTTTTATTTTTACTTAAAAACCAAAGGCACTTTTTGGCCAACCCAATATTATATACATATACATATATATGATTAATGAACTGTATCCAGAATATATAAAGGACTCTTAACAACTCATGTGTAAGATAATTTTAACAAATGATAATCCAAAAGAAAAGGCCAAAGATTTAAGATGATACTTCACAGAAGCAAATATGGCCAATAAACACATAAACAGATGTTCAACATCATTAGTTATTAGGAAAATGCAAATTAAAACCACAATGAGACACAACCACAAACTCGTTACAATGACTAAAATTTAAAAGCTGTCAATACCAAGTGTTGGTGAGGATGTGGAGGAACTACAACTCTTGCACATTGCTGATGGGAATATAAAGTGTAAAACTATGAAAAACAGTTTGGCAGGTTCTTGTAAGGCCAAACATACACTTAAACCATAAAACTCAGCAATTCCATAAAAACATATATCTACAAAAAGACGTGTACACATATGATCCTAGCAGCTTTATTCATAAGGGAATCAAATTAGAAATAACCTAAATGCTTATTAACGTATGGAAGATAGACTATAGTATATTCATACAATGGAAAACTGCTCAGAAAAAAGGAATTAACTACTAATATACCTAACAGCATGGATAAATGTCAAAAACAACATGCCAAGTGAAAGAATCCAGACGGAAGAGTACTACTGTATGATTCTAGTTATACAGCACTCTAGAAAAGACAGTCTAATCTACAGTGACAGAAAGCAAATCCACAGTTGCCTGGGGTGCAGGAAGTAAGGGGAGAGAAGAATGAGAAGGGCACAGGGAACTTTCTGGGTTTAAGGAAATGTTATATATCTTGACTGTGGTGATGGTCACTCAGGTATATAAATTTGGCAAAACTCATTCAACTGTATACGGAAAATGGGCACATTTTATTGTAAGAAGATTGATTATACCTCAATAAAGTTGATTTTAAGAAGATAATATCATTTAGTATTTGATATCCTGAAGACATGCCTGCAATACAATCTTGCAGAACAGTCATTCATAATAAACCCTACATACAATGCAAAAGATAGGATAAAACACAAGATAACAGCTAATTAATTACTACTTAAAAGTCTACGTATCAATGTCATACATCATATTAATAAAAGGGAAAAATACATCATCATCTCAACTAATGCAGAAAATAATCACTTAACAAAAATCAAACACCCTTGCGTGACAAAAACACTCAACAAACTTGGAATAGAAGGGAACTACCCTAATATGACAAAGGGAATTACGAAAAACCCACAGCTATATTCAATGGGGGAAAATTGAAAGCTTTCCCCCTAATAGCAGGAATAAACACCAATGCCCACTTTTGCTGCTTCCATTCAACAAGGTACTGGGAGTTTTTGCCAGAGCAATCAGGCAAGAAAAATAAAAATAAAAGGCATTCAAAATAGAAAGGAAGAAGTAAAACTATCTCTCTTCATATATAGAAAATCCAAAAAAAACACACACAAACTGTTACAGCTAATAAATACAGCAAAGCTGCAAGATCAACACAAAAATCAGTTGTAGGGGGCTTCCCTAGTGGCACAGTGGTTAAGAATCTGCCTGCCGATGCAAGTGAACACAGGTTTGAGCCCTCGTCCAGGAAGATCTCACATGCCACGGAGCAACTAAGCCTGTGTGCCACAACTACTGAGCCTGTGCTCTAGAGCCCACGAACCACAACTACTGAGCCCATATGCCACAAATACTGAAGCCTGCGTGCCTAGAGCCCATGCTCCACAACAAGAGAAGCCACCACAATGAGAAGCCCGCACACTGCAACAAAGAGTAGCTCCAGCTCGCCGCAACTAGAGAAAGCCCGCGCGCAGCAATGAAGACCCAACACAGTCAAAATAAATTAATTAATTAATGTTTTAAAAAAATCAGTTGCAGGGACTTCCCTGGTGGTGCAGTGGTTAAGAATCTGCCTGCCAATCCAGGGGACATGGGTTTGAGCCCTGGTCCGGGAAGATACCACATGCTGCAGAGCAGCTAAGCCCGTGCGCCACAACTACTGAAGCCCGCGCACATAGAGCCCGAGCTCCACAGCAAGATAAGCCACCACAATGAGAAGCCCGCGCACCTACTTGCTGCAACTAGATAAAGCCTGCTCGCAGCGACAAAGACCCAACACAGCCAAAAATAAATTAATCAAAAAATAAAATAAAATACATCTTTAAAAAAATCAGTTGTATTTCTATACACTAGCAATGATCAATCCAAAAATAAAGTTAAGAAAAATCTCATTTAAAATAGCATCAGAAAATAAAATACTTAGGAGTAAATTTAACCAAGGAGGTACAAGACTTGTAAACTGAAAAGTACAAAACACTGCTGAAATAAATTAAACATGACCTAAATAAATGGAAACATATCCTGTGTTCAGGGATTCCAGGACTTGATATTGTTAAGATAGCAACACTCCCCAAATCAACCTACAGAGCCAATGTAATCCCTTTCAAAATCCCAACAGTACTTTTTTTTTAACAGAAATAAAAAAGCTGATCCTAAAATTAATATGGAACTGCAAGGGATCCCAAACAGCCAAAACAGTCTTAAAATATAAAAAAAATGGGGCTTCCCTGGTGGCGCAGTGGTTGAGGGTCCGCCTGCTGATGCAGCGGACGCGGGTTTGTGTCCCGGTCTGGGAGGATTCCGCATACTGCGAAGCGGCTGGGCCCGTGGGCCATGGCTGCTGAGCCTGCGCGTCCGGAGCCTGTGCTCCGCGGCGGGAGAGGCCACGGCGGTGGGAGGCCTGCGTACCGCAAAAAAATAAAAAATAAATAAAAAAGATGGAGGACTCATACGTCCCAATTTCAAAACTTACTACAAAGCTGCGGAAATCAAAACTGTGGTAGTAGCATAAGGAGATAAAGATCAAAGGAATAGTACTGAAAATCCAGAGATAAACACATACATCTTTATTTAATCAACTGATTTTTTGACATGAGTGCTAAGATTATTCAAGGTTGAGGGGAACAGGCTCTTCGATAAATGGTGCCGGGAAAACTGGATATCCACATACAAAAAAATGAAGCTGAACCCTTACCTCACACTGTTTACAAAAATTAAAACAAATCAAAGACATAAATATAAGAAAAGAATGATAAAATTCATAGAAGAAAACAAAGGGGTAGGTCTTCGTGATACTGGATTTGGAAATAGAGTCCTAAAAATCTTATCTAAATGTGACACCAAAAGCACAAACAACAAGGACTTCCCTGGTGGTCCAGTGGGGATGACGCCATGCTCCCAATGCAGGGGGCCCGAGTTCAATCCCTGGTTGGGGAACTAGATCCTTCATGCGTGCTTCAACTAAGAGTTAGCATGCTGAAACTAAGAAGTCTGCATGCCGCAACTAAAGATCCCTCATGCCGCAACTAAGACCCCATGCACCCAAAATTAAACAAACAAAAAAACACCCTAAGGGCTTCCCTGGAGGCGCAGTGGTTAAGAATCTGCCTGCCAATGCAGGGGACATGGGTTTGAGCCCTGGTCCGGGAAGATCCCACATGCCATGGAGCGACTAAGCCCGCGCACTACAGCTCTGAGCCTGTGCTCTAGAGCCCACGAGCCACAACTACTGAGCCCGCATGCCACAACTACTGAACCTGTGTGCCACAACTACTGAAGCCTGCGTGCCTAGAGTCCAGGCTCTGCAACGAGAGGCCACCGCAGTGAGAGGTCCACGCACCGCAACGAAGAGTAGCCCCCGCTCACCGCAATTAGAGAAAGCCAGCATGCAGCAACGAGGACCCAACGCAGCCAAAAATAAAAATTAATTAACTAATTAAAAAACCAAACCAAACAAACAAAAACACCCTAAGCATTAAGGGCACAATTTAGATTTAAGAAAAAACTAAAAAGCACAAATAAAAATATAAAGTGTACTTCATCAAAATTTAAAATTTTGCACAACATAGAACACTATCAAGAAACTGAAAAGAGGGGTTCCCTGGTGGCGCAGTGGTTAAGAATCCGCCTGCCAATGCAGGGGACACGGGTTCAGGCCCTCGTCCAGGAAGATCTCACATGCCGCGGAGCAACTAAGCCCATGTGCCACAGCTACTGAGCCTGTGCTCTAGAGCCCGTGAGCCACAACTACTGAAGCCCGTGTGCCTAGAGCCCATGCTCCACAACGAGAAGCCCTGGCTCGCTGCAACTAGAGAAAGCCCGCAAGCAGCAACAAAGACCCAATGCAGCCACAAATAAATAAAAAATTTTTAAAATAGAGTGAAAAGATAGAATGAGAGAAAATATTTGTAAATCACCGGGCTTCCCTGGTGGCACAGTGGTTGAGAGTCTGCCTGCCGATGCAGGGGACACGGGTTTATGTCCCGGTCCAGGAAGATCCCACATGCCGCGGAGCAGCTGGGCCCGTGAGCCATGGCCGCTGAGCCTGCGTGTCCGGAGCCTGTGCTCCGCAACGGGAGAGGCCACAACAGTGAGAGGCCCGTGTACTGCCAAAAAACAAAAACAAAACAAAACAAAAAAAATTTAAATCACGTATCTAAGTGTCTAGTAACCAGAATATACAAAGAACTCTCACAACCTAGCAACAGAAAGACCCCGTCCCCCAATTAAAAAATGGGCAAAGGACTCACCTAGACATTTCTCCAAAAAGAAGATCTACAAATGGCCACCAAGCACATGGAAAAATGTTCATCATTAGTTGTTATGGAAATGCAAGTAAGAACCACAATGAGATCCACTTCATTGAGACACCTTGTACATTGCTGGTGGTAACGTAAGATGATGTGGCCACTGTGGAAAACATATTGGTGGTTCCTCAAAATGTTAAACAGAGAATTACTATATGACCTAGCAATTCCACAACTAGGTATATATCCAAAAAAGTTGAAAACAGGTATTCGAACAAAATTTTGTACATGAAAGTTCACAGCAGCATCATTCACATTAGCCCAAAGGTGAAAACAACCTAAATGTCCATTGCTAGATGGATGGATAAACAAAATGTGGTATACAAATACAACAAAATATTATTGAGCCTTAAAAAGTAATAAAGTACTGTGGGGAAAAATAAGGTAAGGATGAAACCAACATAGTGAGAAAGAGCTGAAAGCATCATAAACAAATGGATATGCAGCCTTAAAGATACCATCAGACAAAGTATTTATTCTCTAGCTCTAAACTTTTCAGCTAGTTAGCCAAAAAAGTGCCTTTATTACTAAATGAGTTAGTTGAATTTTATGTTATTTTCTCTGACTGATATTCTAAGTAATATAGATAGATGATAGATAAATATAAAGAAGTAAATAGATAGATATATATTGGGTTGGCCAAAAAGTTCATTCGGGTTTTTCCATACCATCTTACGGGAAACCCAAACAAACTTTTTGGCCGACCCAATACATAGATGATAGAGCACAAACTTCATGACACAGGATAAAGAAATAAGATGTATTTGCCCTCAGAATAAAATGGGATAACTTACTGGAATGCATATTTACCTGTGTGATGTATGAAAAATCTATCTGATTTACTGGTTACTAGAATACTTTAATTTTCTAAATGCTGAAAGCAACCAAACTCTTCTATATGACCATCTTGATTTCATCAAAACAGTTCATGTAGGTGACAGCTGGTGATCAATCTTCCAGTGCAATATTTGAAAGAATACAACGACCTTATGTCAGTTGATCCAGTTGAGTTGCATATAAATGATTACATTCATTCTGAAATTTTAGTTTTTATAAAGCAAAAAAAAAAAACCACTTTTTTTTTAATAACCTCTAAAGGGCAGCAAAAGGAAATGTTTAGTTTTTAGAGGATAAACTAACAGTAGTCTCAATACAGTGTGAAGCTAGCAAACTATCACTTGAATTAGAGCATTTTATGTCTAAAGAACAAAATTAAATACCTAAAATTTGCCAGCCAAAATTTGAATAAGATTTTTTTCTCCCAATATAATAATGGCATTATTTATGGTAAAGTAATTTATGCAGATTCAGAAGAACAGGGTTGAATTCTTGCTCTGCCATTTCTTGCTCTGCCATTTAACCATTGGTAATCTGAAGCAAGCTATTAAACCTCTGTAAATTCCATATAAATTCTAAATAAATGATAGACATTATTGTTTAAAAAAAAGGAATAAAGTACTGATACATGCTCCAACATGGATGGACCTCGAAAATGTTACGCTAAAAGAAAGAAGCCAGAAAACAGGTCACATACTGTATAATTTCATTTATACGAAATGGAATATGTAAATCCATACAGACAGAAAGCAGATTAGTGGTTGGTTGCCGGGGATAGGGAGGAATGGGGAGTGAGTACCTAATGGATACAAGGTTTCCTTCTGGGCTGATAAAAATGTTTTGGAACTAGAGAGAGGTCTTGGTTGCACAGCATTGTGAATATACTGAATGCCAATGAACTGTACACTTTAAAATGGTTAACGTTTTTTTTTTTTTTGTGCAGTACATGGGCCTCTCACTGTTGTGGCCTCTCCTGTTGCGGAGCATGGCTCACGGGCCCAGCTGCTCCGCGGCATGTGGGATCTTCCCGGACCGGGGCACAAACCCGTGTCCCCTGCATGGGCAGGCCGACTCTCAACCACTGCACCACCAGGGAAGCCCTAAAATGGTTAACTTTATGTTATGTGGATTTTGCCTCAATTTTTAGCAAAGTCCATGTAATTTAAAGTATGACTAAGAATTCAGCTATGCAAGCAAAACCAATTAAGGTGGTACAGTCTGCACAAGTGAGGTTTTTACACCAACTGAATTTGAGATAACCTCTTTTTCTGCCTGTGATACCTCTTCACATGTATACCATGAACAGTGAAATCTTCACTTTGAGATTCTCAAATGCGTGTGTAGAGAGGAAGGATGGGACCAATCACAAACTGGGAGAAAAGCTAAGACTGAGTTTTTAACAAGGTTTTTCTCAAGTGATACTAAGACTAAAGATAATAAATGATGCTACTTCTATGTGGAGAATAAAAATCAACTGTTTTGGGACTTCCCTGGTGGTGCAGTCGTTAATAATCTGACTGCCAATGCAGGGGACACAGGTTCAAGCCCTGGTCCGGGAAGATCCCACATGCCGTGGAGCGGCTGGGCCCATGAGCCATGGCCGCTGAGCCTGCACGTCTGGAGCCTGTGCTCCGCAACAGGAGAGGCCACAATAGTGAGAGGCCCGCGTACCACAAAAAAAAGAAAATCAACTGTTTTCTTAAAAAAAAAAAAGTAAAACTACAGCCAATGCTTGTTATTCGTGGTAGTTATGTTCTGTAAAGTTGCCATGAACACTGAGTTAGCAAATACTGAACTACTGCTCCTAAGGAGAAATACAGGGTTATGTTATCATGGTCACAACATTTTGTCAACCAAAATGCCATTTGTGTTAATATAAGTTCATTCGTCAATGTCTTTATAAAACAAACCAATCTCAGAATTGAAAACCTACTTTTCCACATAACCCTTTCCCTGAATGACACTTAGCAGGTATTTAGAAATTTTTTTTCAAAGGTTCCTGATCTGTAGAACCTGCACTGCCTGCAAGTTTACCATTTTTCACACAGTATCACCTTTAGAAATGTAAACCAGCCAGCACTAGCCAAGAAGTGTTTAATATTTTCTTTGTCCTGGATAATGTAACTGTAAACTTCTTTGGCCTTCAGCCTTATAACAGTGCTGTCCACTATACCTTTTTCATGTTTATCACCTCACAAATCCACAAATTTACCTACTTTCCCTTCTTTTCCACAGATTCACATGCACTATACATGTTACCTTAGTACTTTCATGTATAGATCAGCAAATTTCCTTTCCTTTTTCTGGATGTTGATTCATTAACACTGAATTTACAGCCAACAGAACTGTAAGATATGACTGAATGAGGTTCACCTAAAACATGTATTTTCCCCATAAGGCACATCACAGCCTTCTTGAAACTTAGTAATACTAGACAGCACACTTGGAGGCCAATTACCAATAAAAGCACAAAAATGTAAAAAAACATAGCACTAAATAGACTGTAAAAAAGAACACTTGTTGACAGTATGAGAGCTGAAACAAGAAGGCAGAGAGTCACCTTGTTTGACTTTAGCTGGGAATATACGTGTTGGATGATGCAAATTTTGCACCCCTCTGCACATGTCCCCAAACAACCGTGAAAGCTCAAGTACTGATTCTGGGGTCACAAATAAATTTTAGCAAGTAGATAAATCTACAAATAATTTTGATCCACTGCACTTCCTTCCTTCTTGAATAATTAAGTCTAAAACTCATTAGGTGGTGCTGAGCAAGGCTGGCATCCACCTGGTTTCAGAAGGAAAGAAAGACTGGGTACATTAAAGGGAGGATCTGAGCAAGGACTTCCCTAGTGGCACAGTGGTTAAGAATCTGCCTGCCAATGCAGGGGACATGGGTTCCAGCCCTGGTCCGGGAAGATACCACATGCCGCAGAGCAACTAAGCCCGTGTGAGCCTACTCAGCAACTACTGAGCCTGCGCTCTAGAGCCCGCGAGCCACAACTACTAAGCCCGTGAGCCACAACTACTAAGCCCACATGCCGCAACTACTGAAGCCCATGCGCCTAGAGCCCGTGCTCCACAACGAGAAGCCACTGCAATGAGAAGCCTGTGCACTGCATCAGAGTAGCCCCTGCTCACCAGAAACAGAGAAAGCCTGCATGCAGCAACGAAGACCCAACGCAGCCAAAAATTAAAAAAATAAATAAATAAATTTATTTTTAAAAGGGGTCTGAGCAATTAAATAAATATATTAATACAAGCAAGATTCTCTGTCAGAGAAGGGTGTTTCAAGTATAAAAAAGGGAGAAAATAAAATGAACTCTGAGGTGTTAGCCTGGAATTGGAGGAACTCACAGCATTTTATATATACATATATATACAGAGAGAAAATATAGATATGGATGCATATGTAAGAGTATATTTTGTGTATGTATATGTATATCCCCTAGGTCTGTCCAGAGAGGCTTACAAGCAGCAATGTCTCAGTAGAACAATCATACCTAGCATCCAGACCTGCTTTTTTTTTTTGGCTGTGCTGTGCAGCTTGTGGGATCTTAGTTCCCTGACCAGGGATCAAACTCATGCTCCCTGCAATGGAAGCTCAGCGTCCTAACCACTGAACCACCAGGGAATTCCCAGACTTGCTTTTTTTTTTTAATTTTAATTTTTTATTTATTTTTGGCTACGTTGGGTCTTCGTTGCTGTGGGCGGGCTTTCCCTGGTTGCGGCGAGTGGGGGCTACTCTTCGTCACGGGCTTAGTTGCTCCGTGGCATATGGGATCTTCCCGGACCAGGGCTTGAACCTGTGTCCCCTGCACTGGCAGGCGGATTCTCAACCACTGGGCCACCAGGGAAGCCCAGACCTGTTTTTTTCTTTTTCTTTTTTTAAAAAATTTATTTATTTATTTTTGGCTGCATTGGGTCTTCACTGCTGCACACGGGCTTTCTCTAGTTGCGGTCAGTGGGGGCTACTCTCCGTTGCAGTGCACGGGCTTCTCATTGCAGTGGCTTCCCTTGTTGCGGAGCACAGGCTCTAGGCAGGCGGGCTTCAGTAGTCGTGGCTCGCAGGCTCTAGAGCTCAGGCTCAGTAGTTGTGACGCACGGGCTTAGCTGCTCCGCAGCATGTGGGATCTTCCCAGACTAGGGATCGAACCCATGGCCCCTGCATTGGCAGGCAGATTCTTAACCACTGCACCACCAGGGAAGTCCCATTAGACCTGCTTTTTAAATATGCTCTTCAGTAAAAGGAACCAGGGCTTGTTGAAATGACTGATTCTAGGGCTGAGGGAGGAAAAGTATAATACAAGAGATTGGAACATCTTGTTGTGCTAGAAGGTAAAAAGGGAAGTGATTAAAGAATGATAGGACATGTCAAAAGGATATAGGAGCCAACTTGAAGGGTTTCCACTGGCCAAATGTGGGACAAATTCAGGCTCAGAGTAACAAATTATATTAATAGACAATAACTCACTGAATAAAATAGGAATCCATAAGTCCATATCAATTTAGTAAATGAATGGAAGAAAAGAAAGCTTTTTGTTACAATGGAATGTCCACTGATGAATGTGGAAGGAATAATAAAATGAGAAAACTGTCATTTGGCAACCATCATAGTAATAATCCTGCCAAAAATTATCAATAGATGCTAAAACCAGTGGGTGAAAGTTTGACAAGAAATGAGATAATTTACATGGTCTCAAAGTACCTCCTCCTCACAAAACACTTATTAACTACAAAGGGAAAAGTGAATAAATTTACAGTAGAGAAAACTGGTAGACACCACCTTAGTATCAAGTCATCAAGGCTAACATTACGAGAAACAGGACACAATGGAAATTGTGAATAAGATTAGAATAAAAATACAGCATCCTTTATGTGGTATTCCTGACAAAATGCATATTCTGAATCAAACCATGAAGAAACATCAGGCCCAAATTGAGGAATATTCCTCAAAATAACTAGCCTATACTCTTCAAAAGTATCAAGATGATCAAGTCAAAGACAGACATGACAACTAAATGCGATATGTGATTCTGAACTGGATTCTCCTGCTATACAATATTTTTATCAGGACAAATGATATCTATGGATATCTGATATCAGTGAAATCTAAGGATTAGCTGGTACTACTATATCAATATTAAGGTCCTGATTACATGGTATGTTGAGGTTATACAGGAGAATATCCCTGTTTGTAGGAAATACACACTAAAGTATTAGGGCTGATGGGGCATCAAGTGAGCATCTTACTCACAAATGGTTAAGGAAAGGAAAAGGCTCTTTGTACTATTATTGCAACTTATCTGTAAATTTAAAATTATTTCAAAATAAAGGACAAAATGCAAGTAAAACAATAAAGGACACACCAATGTCTTAGTATTATAAAAATCTAATTCTTCCTTAGCAAAATTTCTGGACAGAAAAGTATCCTTATACCCCAACTTACTTTTTTACTAGCTTTTCTAATAATGTATCTCATTTTTGAAGCACTCCCCAACAGAAATTTCTGTGACATTGGAAATGTTCTACATAGTGCTACCCAATACAGTAGCACACGTGGCTGATGACTATCATATTGAACAGTGCAGTTCGAGAGAACAGCAGTAAAAGCCATAAAAGATTTAAAAGCTTTTTCATAAAAAATTAGTTTAATACTAATTAGATTTTAAGAGAAGTTAAGTTACTTTACTTTTTCTATATTTGCTGATAGACTAATATACCCTGTATATTTTTCAGTACTCCTATCTTCTAATTTCTTATTCAAGTCTGAATGGTTATTAGAAGCAACCACCTATCTTTAGTTTGAGAGCAGTTTTTGTTTTTTTCTAAACTGACGTTCCTTTTGGTATACCACTCATATTGATTCATACCCATGTCTTCTCTACCTTTTTGAAGAATGCCTTCCTAAAAATCTAGGGACATGTACATGCCTATCCAATATTCTCACCTCTGTCTCTCACAAAGTTAGATCACAAAGTCATTTTCTCTCAAACTTCTTATAATTTATACTTTACTTTTACTTACTCTCTCTCATATTCATCTTCCCCCAATCATAGCTGCTACACTGTATGTAATTGGTGTTACAAGTTTATTTCCTGCCATGCTTAGGATAAGGTTCCTCCTGATCAGATCAGCTTATTTCAGGACAAGCATATTATTCCTTTTCCACATGAAATATACTTAATTATCACTTAGTCAATCAGTGTTTTAAACCAAGATCTAAAAGTCAAAGTCCCTATAATGAAATCATCTACATAGAAAATAGGAAAGGAATAACACAACATGCTTCATACACATCAAATTCTACAACTCCTGATTTGAAAAGAAATGCAAAGTAGAATTTTCATTCCTTGTGATTCACCTTGCTAACCTAATGCCTTGAGCAAATGCAGTAGCAGTCACACACCTAGCAGGTTCGGTTATTGCTCGGGACTGACTTAATTCAGAACTAGAAAAAGAAAAAAAAAATGGTTTGTATACAACAGGCCCACGAAGTGTTAATACCTACGCCAAACATCTTTAGAAATATTTAACAAATCTAGGAGAATATAGAATCCTATCAAAATTAGAACTATTTTAAACAAGAGTTGGTTTAGAAAATTCTCTCCCCCCTCTTGCTTCTATTAATAACTATTTAAAACAACAAAAATGGAATTAAAAAGCAATTCAAAACTCTTAACATCAAAGTTATTTATAAAATGCTTAATGGAACCAGCAAAGTTCTAGCTTCGTTTGAAAAATCAAACTCTAGACTTCAAGGTCAACAGGTATCAAATGCAAGCAGTGCTTGTCATGCTTTCCCAGTAAAACACCCGAGATGATACAAAAGACAGAGGTGGGGGAATTTTCTGGGGCCTCAACTCCACATGCTCTGGCTTCTGAACCGAAGCAACATGTATAGTACAGCAGAGGCAAGAAAGGGACAGGACTCACCCTCTTCTACCTCTGTTCAGGAATACAGAAAACTTAGGTACCAGAAAAAAAAGCAGCAATTCAAACATTACAAGAAAAAACATTTTTTTGGTTTCTAAACACTGATAAATGTAGTATTTGCTTGCTGTAAAAGTCTCAAGCAATACTCAAGTTTATGAAGTGAAAAGTGAAAGCATCCCGTGTTTTCATTTGCCTTTCCTGGTTCAGTATTGGATCAATAGTTCATACAGTTACTGACATTTGTATTTATTTGGTGAATTGTCTTTGCCCATTTTTCTAACAGGATATTGGTCTGTTTCTTATCTGTAGGTACTCTCTCATATTAGGATGATATTAACCTCTTCCTGACATATGGTTGCAAATATTTTTCCCCAATTTGCAGTTTATATTTTAGTTTTGTTTATATTATCTTTTTTTTTTTTTTTTTTTTCCAGTACACGGGCCTCTCCCGTTGCGGAGCACAGGCTCCGGACGCGCAGGCTCAGCGGCTATGGCTCATGGGCCCAGCCGCTCCGCGGCAATGTGGGATCTTCCTGGACCCGGGCACGAACCCATGTCCCCTGCATCGGCAGGCGGACTCGCAACCGCTGCGCCACCAGGGAAGCCCTATATTACCTTTTAAGCAGTCAAATTTTATGCAATCTTTTCCTTCTTGATTCTGGCCTTGTGTAATGCTTTACCCTAAATAGAGGTGAGCAAATCATCTGATTTTAGTAAGACCTGCAAGCTAAGAAACAATTTTATATTTTTTATTGGTTGGAAAAAATAAAAAGAACAATATTTCATGATACGAAAATTATATGAAATTCAAACTCCAGTGTCCACAAATAATTATCAGACACAATGGTACTCATTCATTGATGTATTGGCTATGTATGGCTGGCTTCAACATTACAATGGCAGAATCGAGTGGCTCCTTGTATATGTGGTACTCACAGAGCTTTGCACTGCTGCTCAGTGTACCACACATCGCAGTGATAAAGTTGCAAGTCAACAGCGTTTTGAGTGCTACACATGCATACTGGCATACTATGATAGTTTTTTGGGGTTTTTTTTTACCAGTGCATAGCCATCAAGTCAAAACAAGAAAAGAGAAAAGTGGACTTTGTCATGCTTTTAAGGCACCGTGGAAAGTGTGGATTATTTTGTTATCAAGTCAGATGGGAAAGCATTGTGTTTATTATGCAATGACACTACAGCTGTGCTAGAAAAATTCAATATACATCAACATTACCAGACTAAGTAGTCATCTCAATATTCCCAATTCACAGGAAAGCAATGGTCAGAAAAAATAGAAAATGTGAAATGGAATATCTCATCACAGCAGAATTTCTGGAAGGAAGAAAGAGAGGGAGAGAAGAAAAAAAAATGAGGCTGCAACCAAAGTAAGTTTCCAAGAAGCTCATTTGTTAGCCAAGTAAGGAAAGTAATTTGCCAATTGTGAGTTGATAAAATCATGCTGGGAGTTCCCTGGCGGTCCAATGGTTAGGACTCTGTACTTCTACTGCTGGGGGCCTGGGTTCGATCCCTGGTCAGGGAACTAAGATCCCGCAAGCCATGTGGGGTGGCCAAAAATTAAAATTAAATAAAATAATGTTTGACTGCAGGAGCTCAAGAAATGTATTCAGAGAAAATAAACTTAAGACTCTTATTAGCCTTTCAGCAAAACCAGCTGCTCCAAAAGTTGAGGACAATGGGAATAAAATTAATAATCTATTTTTTTAAAAAAGGCAAATGATTTCAAGTTGATTCCCCTGTCCCTTGATGAGTTAGATGTTACCAATACTGCTCAGTTGCTGTTGTTTACAAAAGAAGTCAATGCCAAGTTTAAAGTATTTGAAGAAGTAGCTTTATGAATAGTCTGTGTGGCTAGAAGCTGAGAAAATACTAATTTAGAACAACCTGAAGTAGAATCTGCTAAGATGAGTTATAATTGATGATGTTTGTAAAAAATATATATGGAGTAGAAAAAGGCTTAGTTGGAACTTACAAAGCTTGTGAAGATATAAGGTGGTTGTTTATTATTTTTCATCAGCAAGTACTGAAAATATTTGAATTTATCATGGTACTGAACCAATAGTGTCAATGGTTAACTTCATTCACTGTCATGGGCTAAATCACTGTCAGCAGCAGAAACAGAATAACCTGTCTTGCCTGCCCATGCAGCAGTTTGATGGCTTAGCAGCTGTAAAGTTTTACTGTGATATCTATTTTTTAAAGCTCAGGGCTGAGATTGAAGTTTCAGAACAATAAGACCGTTTTCAGTCACTATTATCACTATCATCACAAATGAAACTTAGCTTTTGCTGCAGACTTTATACTATTTAATAAACTCAACCTAACCTTATAGGGCAGCACTGGACTTACATGTGAAACTTAAACTGCAGTTAATTCATTTACACAAACGCTAGTAATGTCAACCTGCTGTCAAAAGTTAAAACAAAAAGTGAGATCTCAGTTCTCAAACAAATTTGCAGTGGATATATATTTTTAGCTCAAACTATAATTCTGGAAGCATTTTTAGGACTTCAACGCAAGTGCAAAGAAAATTTCCATCTTTCAAAATCTATTTAACAGTGCAATTACGGCACTTACACCTAAACTTCAACTGGAAGTAATTAATCTACAATGTAATGATATGCTAAAAGGCAAATACTAAGAAAAACCTAATATAGTTCTATAAATGTTTCCCAATTGATTAATATGTTCAATTAAAATCATATGCTTGTGGGCTGACACCAATATTTGGCTGTACATCTGTGTGAAGATATTTCTTTCCAAAGATGAAATATGTAAAATCTCATTACAGATCAGCATTAACAGATGAACATTTGCAATCAATTTTGATGACAGGAAACAGTAACTCTGAACCCCAATTAAGCAAAATGTATCACCTAGAAAAGAAGTCCATTTTTCTCATTAGTATACCTGCATTACAAAAAGTTGTACTCAGTAATAAGAATAATTATTATTACTATTATGATATTTGAATTTCATCAATAATAAATTTGGGGAAATGTGTTTTCTTTCTTGTTATAAAGTACCTACATAAGAGCCTCAATTTTGCTTTTTGGACTGTGAAGTCTAAAATACATACTCTTTGGCCCTTTACAGAAATTGTCTAATTACCTTGCTTTGGAGAAAGGGTTTTCTTTAGCCTAAGCACATAAAAGTATCACCTCTTACTTCCTCCAGGGAATGGTAAAAACTTTTACCCAACACAAATAGGATCTGGGCCTGGTTGGTTACATGAAAAAATACAGTAAATCAGGTAATCAAGAAATATATATATGTATGTAAATTAAATATTTGATTTTTACTTAAAAAATACATGTACATTCATCTGCCAATATTTTGGAAGAATACCAAGGCCTCGTCTTTAAGTACAGATATGCTAATTAATGTTTCTTGCATAGATCATCATATCCATAATACATATTGATGATTTCAAATTTCAGTTTCCTTAGCGTGGAACAAAAACTTAGACAACTGTGAGACAAATGAGCACAGAACCTTTAATAAGATTTTTATGGTTTCTTTCCCTTAATCTTTTAAAGTGTTCATGCCCAAAACCAGTAAGAAAGTAATCTGGAAGGGAGGGACTTATATTTATCCAATCCTTCCAGGATCTTCAACTTAACTTTCTTAAAAACAACTATTTTTACATATTTCCTTGGTTTAAATAATATATAATTAGGTTACAAGATTACAATAAGTATAATTGGCATAAAAGCAGGTTTAGAACATACTGACTCCTGAAAGTAAAAATTCAACTAGTGATTGCAGAAGGCAAGGTATACTCGAGAGTAGTCTGTCAGCCATCAGTGTTCAGATCACTTTAAGAATCATTCAGTACATTCTAAAGAATGCAAAGTGTGGTGTGGAATTCCCTGGTGGTCCAGTGGTTAGGACTCTACACTTCCACTACAGGCAGCACGGGTTCAATCCCCGGCGTTGGGGAATTAAGACCCTGCATGCCGTGCACAGCACGGCCAAAAAAAAAAAAAAAAAAAAAAAAAGCGTGGTTAATTCAGTAATCTGGTTAAGCATACTCTGTAATCTCGTGATTATTTGAGCATAGTCTAAATTAGTAATCTTTATGTATTTTCCCCCAAAACAGCCTACTGTGGCAGGACCATTTATTGAATACTCCATCCTTTTCTCCCTGATTTATTTTATTTATTTATTTATGGCTGCGTTGGGTCCTCGTTGCTGCACGCAGGCTTTCTCTACTTGCAGTGAGAGGGGGCTACTCATCATTGCGGTGCACGGGCCTCTCACTGCAGTGGCTTCTCTTGTTGCAGAGCAAAGGCTCTAGGCGCGCGGGCTTCAGTAGTTGTGGTGTGAGGGCTCAGTAGTTGTGGCTCACAGGCTCCAGAGTGCAGGATCAGTAGTTGTGGCGCATGGGCTTACTTGCTCCACCACATGTGGGATCCTCCCAGACCAGGGCTCGAACCTGTGTCCGCTGCATTGGCAGGTGGATTCTCAACCACTGCGCTACCAGGGAAGTCCTCTCCCTGATTTTTATATGTTATTTTTATCACATTCTAAATTCCCCACATATCCAGGTCTGTTTCTGAACTTACTATTATGCTCTAAATACTTGTTTTGTCTATTCTAACACAAATGCCAAACTGTCTTAAACACCTTTAACTTCCTGGTATATGGTACTATCTGGAGGGTCAAGGGTCACATACCCTCCCCACTTCTACTGCCCTCCAATTATTGTTCTTCTTCAAAGTTTTTCAAAATTTTTCAACTACTGCATTTACTCTTCCAAATGAACTATATATGTGATTTGTCAAGATCTCGAAAAGGCTCACATCACTGGGTTTACCAACAATTTGCATTAAATCTGTAGAATAACTTGGGGAGCACTGACATCTATATAATATCTTTATAATATTTAAGTCTCTCACATTGAGGAACAGAGCATAAATATTGAACTTATATCTTTTAAAAGATCCTTCAGTAAAGCTTTAGTTTTTTCATATTAGTTTTGCATATTTCTTATTAAGTTAATTTGTGTTCTCTCCTATCACCGTATCATTTTTTTTAATTTAAAATTCTGCTAGTGTAGTATTTAACACAATTTATAAAGAATTAAGTTTTGTAAGAATAGGTCATCCTCACTTCTTTACCCTTCTCCATTCATACCCTTCCAAAACAGGATGTGCCTCATTCACCTTTGAAATCTAAGTACCTGCCTAGTATGTAGCAATCAATCAAACAATTACTGTTTCCCAAACTGACAAATATCTTGCTAAGTTATGTAAACCCGATACTAAATCTTTAAAAGGGAGAAGAAAACAGATGGTTTATTCATTTGGGATACGGAGGAGATTCTAAATCCTCCACCACCCTTGTTAACCTAAAAAACAGTACACGTCAAAAAAGATATCTTGGGAGCTTCCCTGGTGGCGCAGTGGTTAAGAATCCACCTGCCAATGCAGGGGACACGGGTTCGAGCCCTGGTCTGGGAAGATCCCACATGCCGCGGAGCAACTAAGCCTGTATGCCAGAAGTACTGAGTCTGTGCTCTAGAGCCCACGAGCCACAACTACCCAGCCTGCACACCTAGAGCCAGTGCTCCGCAACAAGAGAAGCCACCGCACTGAGAAGCCCGTGCACCTCAACGAAGAGTAGCCGGCGCTCACCGCAACTAGAGAAAGCCCGCGGGCAGCAATGAAGACCCAATGCAGCCAAAAATAAAATAAATTTTTTTAAAAAAAGATATCTTCCTTCCTTTGAAAGTCTTTCATAAATGAACTCAGTACAAACCTTCTCTGGATTTATTTTTCAGCCTTTACAACCTCACCAATAATTCTATTCCTTATGTATAAATGGAATGACCAACATTTGCTGAATGCTCCTGGTGAGTTAGATGTGTTACATAATTTAGCTCATTTACTCCTCACCACAACCCTATGAAGTGGATGTTATTATGCCCCATTTTGCAGAGAGGAAACTGAGGCACAGAGAGGTTAAGTAACTTGCCCAAGGTTACATATCTAAGATGGAATTTGAACCAAGGCAGTCAGCTTCAGAATCCACAAAAAATATTTTAAAGAGCACATTATTTCATATTTTTATTTCATCAGTGGATAGCCTTTAGTGGGCCAGTTGAAAACCTTCATTGTGCTAAATAAAGGTCAGCATATCTACAATTCTTAACATTTTAAATTCATAAAGTTAAAAACAAAAAATAAAATCTTCAAATTATACTTAGGAATGTTTTAAAATATTCTTAAAAAGAACTAAACATTAATAATTCTGTATTTTAAATTCCAGTTTAAATTAGGCATAAAATCTTTAGTTAAATCACCGCAGTTTTGTTTAGCAAGCTCTTAATACTTAACTGAATCACATCTATTTAACAACATTCCCAACCACCCCCCTGGGATGACCCGGAATCATCTGGCCCCAACCTTCCCAAAATGAATTATTAAAGAATCTCATGCCTTTAAAAGAAAGGATCAGACCAGTGGTGGCAGCTGCCAAAAATGAGTTTACTGCCTGGTTTCCATGACTACATCAATCTGAGACTCGTGTAAGAGAGAAGACGTATCCTTGGAAACCAACTCTTGGCTTCTCTCAATTAAGAAAAGGAGTGGGGAAAAAAAGAGCAAAGGCTTCAGAATAATTTAACTTGTGTTTAATGTGTTCACTGCACATGATAATCAATGGCAAAAGTCCTGTCCCAATCAAACTTGTGAGAAAGTTATATGGTGCCTAGTGGAAAACCCCAAATTGGTTTTACAGAGGTTATCTTATGACCCATAAACAATTATTTTCGTTTCAGACTTTAAAAGAAAATCACAACAGAAGCTCTACCAGTAGAACTTCATAAATAACGTCTAACTGGGACCAGTATTTGGTAACCCCTCAACTGTACAACTGCATGCCACCATCTGAACTGTCCACACACATCCCATATACTCTAGAGGTGTCCTTTGTTTTAGGTGCTACCAATTGTGAAATTTCAAAATGGAAGGTTTTTCCAAATTCAGGAGCAGACTGAATATATTTATGAAAATAACTATACTTCATAAGAAAAGTTACAGGTCCATTCATTTCAACTTCACTTTCTATGAAGTGCAAATGAGCTTTAATGAAATATATTAAGTACAGCCTCCCAGGTTTTCTTAAACCAGGACCCTACTTCCCTGGAGCTATAAATATACTTCCTGTCATCAATAGCAATGGCTGTAGCAACCTCTCTGTTCAAAAGAACTAAAAATACATTTTTGTACATATCCTCTCTTCTGCTACCCACCCACCATTCCAAGAGGAACTGACAGAGGGAAATGCAGAGCTGTGTAAAGTTAAGCTGAGAGCAATGCAGAGACTGTAATTTTCCTTTAAAAAATAAAAAAAGGCTACCTTCAATTGAATACTGTCTAGGGGAGGTATTAATCAGCTATTACAGGGTCAGAGTAAATTTTAAAGTTTTTGGAGAAGCTATTCCTGATCACAAGTTATATTTACTGTTATTTGGGGACCAGTGCCATTCCGTTAAACCATGTTAGAAATTCATGCATATTGGAACTATGCAAAGTAA
Organism: Grampus griseus; assembly: GCF_964374135.1. NCBI lineage: Eukaryota > Metazoa > Chordata > Mammalia > Artiodactyla > Delphinidae > Grampus > Grampus griseus. The sequence goes on from NC_139008.1 coordinate 59,638,857, forward strand.
GAATTTTCTGTATATAAAAGTGACTCATGGAACTAGATGGGGGTGCTCAGCCAGCACTTTCAGTGGGGCTGGGGTCAATGAGATAGCCCTCATGCTCACGAGACTGTTACCCACAATGGGGCTGGAGTAAAAAAAGACGGAAAGCTAGATTCTAAATGTCAGAGAAAGGAGGTACAAATTCAGAAAGGGGAAACACTAGAAAAAATCCTGTGGTACTGAAACAGAACTAAACATATCAGAGTGAAATCATGGCTTTCAATATTTATAGGCATATATCGATGTTTGTGTATGTTTTGTATATACATGTGTATGTATATGTATAAATTATTACAAACCCTCCAACCACAAACCCCAGCATCTGTGTTTCACTTCCTGCCCAATAGGGAAAATTTCCACCTAACAACTTCCCACCACCACGATGATAAAGGCCCTCATCCATATTTTCCCCTCATTCCTTCTGCCTCCTGACCCTAGTGCTTCTCCCATGTGGCCCTGCATAGCATGGTGCCTCCTGCATCTGAGGAACTATGAGTAATAAACTTCCTTCAATGGCATTGACTTCTTCATGCCATCACTTAGTCGTACTTATAAATTAAATCCCAGGTATATTTTAAAACAATATCCTACCTCTGGACTCTAATAGAGCCTAAGAGCAATGATACCCCAGAAGAAAAGAACATATCTGGTATTCAGATCTTGTTTTCTAAATATAGCCCCTAATAAAAGGTCTGAACCAGAGTTCCTTGATGAAATGGTTGATTCCACAACTGGGGCAGTGAAAGTACAAGATGAGCATGGAAAATCTCACTGTGCAAAAAAGTTAAGAAAAGTAAGTGATCAAAGAATGATGGGGACATGAAAAAAGGGCCCAGGAGCCAGCTTGAAAGAGTGCCTATGGCCAAATTTGGGACAATTCGAGCATCAAAATAAATGATAAATGAATAACACAGGAATCCAGGAGTTCATGCTAATATGTTTAAATGATTTTAAAAAAGAAAAAAGGGACCACTTGGTGGTCCAGTGGTTAAGACTCCGCACTTTGGGACTTCCCAGGTGGCGCAGTGGTTAAGAATCTGCCTGCCAGTGCAGGGGACATGGGTTCAATCCCTGGTCCGGGAAGATCCCACATGCCGCAGAGCAACTAAGCCTGTGTGCCAGAACTACTGAGGCTGAGCTCTAGAGCCTGCGAGCCACAACTACTGAACCTGTGTGGCACAACTACTGAAGCCCATGCGCCTAGAGCCTGTGCTCTGCAATAAGTCACCGCAACGAGAAGCCACCACACCTCAATGAAGAGTAGCCCCAGCTCGCTGCAACTAGAGAAAGCCCATGCGCAGCAGTGAAGACCCAAAGCAGTCAAAAATAAATAAACAAATTTATTACAAAAAAAAAAAAAAAAAAAAACAGGCTCCACACTTCCACTGCAGGGCGCACGGGTTCGATCCCTGGTCAGGGAACTAACATCCTGCATGCCACGTGGCATGGCAAATATATAAATAAATAAATACATAAATAAATACAAAGAAAAAAAGGGGGAGAGAAAGCTTTTTCTTAAGTGAAATGCCAAATGATGAATGCAGAAGGAATGATGAAATTTTAAAAATTTTACCATCTGGTAACCACTGTAGTAATAACTGACTCAGGCACAATCATCAATAGATGCTACAACTAGCAGGTAAAAAGTTGATGAGAAATGAACTATTCATATAGCCTCAAAGTATCATCTCACAAAATGTATAATGTTTACTTACTAGGAAGTGCAAAACACTTCCGAACTAACTTTAACTGAAGAGACACGAAAACTAAATGCAATGTATGGTCCTGGATGGTCTCTGAATTAGAAATATGAGGGAAAGGAAGAGGTTTTTCTGCTTTTGTTTTTGGAGGGGGGAGTGGGTTTTTGTTATCTTTTGGGTTTTTTGTTTGTTTGTTTTTACTGTAAAGAACATAACTGGAAGATCAGCGAAATCTGAGTGGTGTCTGTGAATTAGCAGTATTATATCAATATATATTTCCTGATATTAATGAGTGTGCTGTGGTTCAACAGAAGAGTATCCTTGTTTTGAGGATATACATACTGATTAAGAGGTTACAGAGCCTTCTGTCTGCAATTTACTTCTCAAATGATTCAGAAAAACTGTATAGCTACATGGATATAGTGACAAAGATAAAGCAATTATGGTAAAATGTTAACAATTTACCATTAACGATGTGTAATCTCAGTGAAGAATATACTTGGCCAAACAGCAAATAAATACTAATTTCCAAAGGACTAAAATCATATAGCCCGTATTCTTTAACTACAATGCAATTAAATCTATAAGCCAATATTAAAAAACCTCACAGTTGAAAATTAAAAGACACACTTATAAATAACCCATGGATCAAAGAATAAAACCACAATGGAAATTAGGAAATAGTCTGAACTGTTACTGAAGAAATTCCAACCAAAATATTAGTAATCTGATGCCATCAATGTATAAGATAAAAAGATAATATGGTACACACCATGACCAAATTGTGTTTCATTTAAAAGCTACCTTTCTAATTAATGAAAGGTAGTTGCCAGGGGCTAGAGGGAGGTAGAAACAGGAACGTCCTGTTTAAGAGTTCCACTTGCGGATGGTGAAAAAGTCCTGGAGATGGATGGCGGTGATGATATCACAACAATCAATATGAATGCACACTGAACTGTATGCTTAAAAATAGTAAAAATGGTAAATTTTGTTACGTATTTTTTTTAAATTATTTATTTATTTATTTATTTTTTAAAGGCAAATCCATTTATTCATCATTTTTGGCTGCATTGGGTCTTTGTTGCTGCACACAGGCTTTCTCTAGTTGTGGTAAGTGGGGGTTACTCTTCGTTGTGGTGCACAGGCTTCTTATTGTGGTGGCTTCTCTTGTTATGGAGCACAGGCTCTAGGCACACGGGCTTCAGTAGTTGCAGCACACGGGCTCAGTAGTTGTGGCGCGTGGGCTCTAGAGCGCAGGCGCAGTAGTTGTGGCACACAGGCTTAGTTGCTCCACGGCATGTGGGATCTTCCTGGAGCATCGCTCAAACCCGTGTCCCCTGCATTGGCAGGCAGATTCTTAACCACTGCACCACCAGGGAAGTCCTGTTATGTATATTTTACAATAAAAATTATATAAAATGAGCCCAAAAGAATAAAACAGCATTTTCTCATGGAAATTGATTAATGTAATTTATTATACTGACAGATTAAAGAAATAGCATATGAATACCAATAGATGCAGAAAAAGCATGGGATATAATTCAACATTCGCTCATTAAAAACTCTTTGCAACAAGGAATGGAGGGGAACTTCCTTAATCTGATAAATGGTGTCTACAGCCCTAAGATCACACGGTAGGATTCAACAGACTCCTGCCAGATCAGATAACACTGCACAGAATATAAAACCTTGCACCCTTCTTTTAAAATTCTACTACAATTATTTGAAATGTAAAAGACAGAAAAAGTAGTTATCTCTTCTGTGCTGATAAATATTGTTTTGATGTCAAGAACAATTACCTTAACAGAAAAGCGATTCTTCTAAGCTACTAACAGCAAAAAATGGCTTCAGATCAACAACTTTAAAATCAAAATGAGGGACTTCCCTGGTGGTCCAGTGGCTAAGACTCCACGTTCCCAATGCAGGGGTCCCGGATTCGATCCCTGGTCAGGGAACTAGATCCCACATGACGCAACTAAGACCCGGCACAGCCAAATAAATAAATAAATATATTTTTAAATAATAAAATCAAAATCATTTTGAGCAGGAAGTTAATATCCAACAATTTTTTAAAATAGTACAATTCTGTTTTCTAGAGTAACCTTTTCCAAAAGAGTTGTCCTTATTAGAGGACTCAGCAGAAAACTACGCTCTTTGAAATTTGGCAGATTAGTGATATCTTTCTATAGCTAAAATGAATAACCAGGTACTACAACTTTGACATTTTTTTCAGACTAAACTCATTCAAGTCATGTTCTCTTCAACTGAGAAGGTTGGAGCCTGGTCTATCCATTCATTTGTGCCTTAGAGCAGGTGAACTCTTTCCTGATAACCATCTCAGTCCTGCCTGCAGTTGCTCCATGTAAACAGAGATGGAGTCACCACCTATTCAAGGCACCACTGCTGTCTTCAGCCTTCTTTATTTTCAAAGTAAGTTGGATGTGTCACTAATCAGCAATTGTACTCATGATTTCAAAGTATTTTCCTAATTCAACAAAATTCAATTATGAGAAATGATGAGTAGAAAACTGCCTCTTATTTGGGCAACTGTGGACTCAGCTTAGAATAAGCAAAGCTGTAATCACTACTGCAGGATTTCTCAAATTTGAGAGATACAAATTACCTTTTAAAGGAAACAAAATTTTTAACACACCTTCAATGCTAATTAAAAAATTTTTATTAATGAATAAACGTAACACTGTGCTATTATACAGCTATAAAACCAAAACAAACTTATATAAAAATATAAAACCAGTAAGATTCAAATTAACAATATTAATAGATAACAATCGATTTAATGCTGAAATTAAATCACTAGTCACAACATGGCTATTGCATCACCTACTACAACAGTTTTCTTTTTTTTTTAAGCTTGGCATGCCTAAACACATACGTCATATAATACTAATTCTCCCATCACTTTCCCATTCAAACAACTGCAAACAAGTTGCCCAGCGTACCCAGCACTACTTGGACTTCCACTGACTGGTCCCACAAACTACTTACTTACAAATAAAGACATAGATAACCAAGGATCCTAAACACACACACAAACATGGGCACTGAAATTGTGTGGCAATACTCAGTTACAAGGTGGGCAGTCATTCATATGCTTATAGTTCAGGTTACTGAAATTTTAAAAACTATTAGAGTCTACTCAGAGAAATTTCTCTTCAAAATATATCCAAGGACCCCCATTTGAGATACTGCATTACAGTATGACTGTAGAGGTTCTATTGAAAACATTCACCATATCACACAATATCCCATTTAAGAGGAAAATGCCTCAAACCACAGTGCCAGGAAAGGCTGTTTCTCACTACTGATGATGGTTTCTATCTTGTAAGTCAAGTGAATCTCTTGGAACCTTCGGCTAATATAACTTGAGAGCTCAGTATACAGTCTTCTTTAAATAACTGCATAGAATCTAATGGACTGCGCTACCATAATCAAGCACACACTATAAAAATCAAACATTACAAAAGAAAATACGCTGAATAGAAGGTATCCTTCCCACCAGGCATCCAGTTCCCCACTCCCCAGTGATCATTATTACTGACCAGCTTCTTTGGTGTCTTTCTGGAGAACTCCTAAATGCACTCTCTCTAGAAACACACACACAATGGTATTATATTTGTATCAGTAAATTACTTCAAATTCTCCTTAGAATGAGCTAGGCCATGAGTATTTCCTTCACTGGTCCTAATATTTTAGAAATTACAGTGGTTTTTTGTTTGGTATTTTTTAGTTGTTTTTTGTTTTGTTTTGTTTTTATTGATTTTGGCTGTGCTGGGTCTTAGTTGCGGCATGCAGGATCTTCGTTGTGGCACTCGGGATCTTCGTCGCAGCATGCAAACTCTTAGTTGCAGCATGCGTGTGGGATCTAGTTCCCCGACCAGGGATCAAACCCAGGCCCCCTGCATTGGGAGCACGGAGTCTTACCCACTGGACCACCAGGGAAGTCCCAAAATTACAGTGCATTAGAATTAAATAATTTTAGGGATAGAAGGATGTTAAACCATCAAGTCCCTTATCACTTTACAGAGGAAGAAACTGTGAACGGGAAAGACTTGCCTAAAGTCTCAAGGCTAATTAGTACTACCAGAAATAGAACTCAGGTCTGCTTACTCCAAACCCTTTCTTTATCCAAGGTGTACTCAAATTTCTTTACATTTTCCACAGTCATCAGGTGATTAATTTGTCTTAACCGTGTGAAATTAGAAGCAAGAAGTTCCCCTTGTAACAGAGTTTTTCTCAGGGGATGAACGACTGATTATTTGCAATTAAGTCTGTTTAGTCACCATCGATTCACAGATCTGTCTGCACCAAACACAGCAACATATTGGGTTGGCCAAAAACTTCATTCGATTTTTTTCCCTCAGATGGCTCTGGTAGGGCTTAGTTGTCTTTAACTTCAATTGAAACAATTTTGTCAGACTGTATTGTGACAGCTATCATATCAGCATGCATTTAAAAACAAAACTTATCAAAATTGGTGATTTCTCTGTAGCCATTTTAGTATTGAAGATGGAAGAAAAAAAGCAACATTTTCGGCATATTATGCTTTCTTATTTCAAGAAAGGGAAAAACGTAACTGAAACGCAAAAAAAGGTTTGTTCAGTATATGGAGAGGGTGCTGTGACTGATCAAACATATCAAAAGTGGTTTGTGAAGTTTCATGCTAGAGATTTCTCCCTGGACGATGCTCCACGGTCAGGTAGATCAGTTGAAGTTGATAGCGATCAAATCGAGACATTAATTGAGAACAATTAATGTTATACCATGCGAGAGATAGCCGACATACTCAAAATATCCAAATCAAGTGCTGAAAACCATTTGCACCAGCTTGGTTATGTGAATCGCTTTGATATTTGGGTTCCACACAAGTTAAGGAAAAAAACCTTCTTGACCCAATTTCCACAGGTGATTCTCTACTGAAATGTAATGAAAATGTTCCGTTTTTAAAACAAATTGTGACGGGCGATGAAACGTAGATATTGTACAATAAAGTGGAACGGAAGACATCGTGGGGCAAGCGAAATGAACCACCACCAACCACACCAAAGGCCAGTCTTCATCCAAAGAAGGTGATGTTGTGTATACGGTGAGATTGGAAGGGAGTCGTCTATTATGAGCTCCTTCCAGAAAACCAAACGATTAATTCCAACAAGTACTGCTCCCAATTAGACCAGCTGAAAGCAGCACTTGATGAAAAGTGTCGGGAATTAGTTAACAGAAAACGCATAATCTTCTATCAAGATAATGCAAGACCGCATGTTTCTTTGATGACCAGGCAAAAACTGTTACAGCTTGGCTGGGAAGTTTTGATTCAACCGCTTTATTCACCAGACATTGCACCTTCAGATTTCCATTTATTTTGGTATCTATAAAATTCTCTTAATGGAAAAAATTTCAGTTCCCTGGAAGACTGTAAAAGGCACCTGGAACAGTTCTTTGCTCAAAAAGATAAAATGTTTTGGGAAGATGGAATTATGACGTTGCTTGAAAAATGGCAGAAGGTAGTGGAACAAAACAGTGAATAAAAAGTAAACAACTTTACTGTTCAATAAAGTTCGTGGTGAAAATGAAAAAATGTGTCTTCTATTTTTACTTAAAAATCGAATGAACTTTTCGGCCAACCCAATAATCGATCATCCCTAACATTCTTGGTAATTTCCAAGAAACAAAGTTGAAATTTAGGGTAGCTACACAGCCCTTCGAATCATCAAAAGAAAAAGAAATGTTATATTACAGAGCCCCCAGATTTTGGTATCGATACCTGTTCATCAGCAAACATGTCTGTTTACTATATGCCTAGCACTTGGCTCAATGTTGAACATCAATGTATTGAACACCTAATGGAATTAATAGACATGCTCAATACATAATTGTCCTCAATAAACTAACAGGAAATTAAGACATGAAAATGAGTAATTAAAATACATTGTGATCGGAACTTCCCTGGTGGCTCAGTGGATAACACTCTGCACTCCCAATGCAAGGCGCCCGGGTTCGATCTCTGGTTAGGGAACTAGATCCCACACGCATGCTGCAACTAAGAGTTCACATGCCACAACTAAGGAGCCCACGTGCCAAAACTAAGGAGCCCAAGTGCTGCAACTAAGACCCCGTACAACCAAATAAGTAAATAAATATTTTTTTAAAAAACCAAAAAACATTGTGATCAATACTGTATTTGTTATACCAACCCTAAAAGGAGGAAAAAACAATTCCTAGGAGAATTCAGGAGACTTCCATAAGTGGGTGATACTTCAGCAGGGTCTAGAAGACTATGTAGTAGTGCGGTTACTTAAGTTTTTGTTTATTTAATGAATTCAGTTTCAAAGAGAAAGATAAACTAAATCATATAGGTACAGTCTTTGGCAATTACAGTGAAGGTTGCAAACTGGTAGCACACTGTGTTATAAAAATATTGAATATGAACTCTTTAGATAGGCCATGGAAACTCCAGTATGACATATGACCCAAGAGATCTACTTCTCTCATTCATATAAGCTGCCCAGCTTCCAAAGACATATTTGAGTTTGCATCCCCCGACAAACTTAATGCCAAAGATAAGGGAGATGGAAAGAAGAGAGTAGAAGAAAAAGACATCTTAAAAACCTTCTGAGTTTTCAAGCCATTACATGGGCTTACAGTTTCTTGTTTAAAGGTATTTTCCAGTTTTGGAATCAGAAAACTTACAAAACTAGGAAACGAACAGGAAAAAGAAGGAAATAATAAAAAGACAGCTTTAGATGCTGAGTGAGGTTAGGCTCACTGAAGAACTAAGGGAACTCACCTGCTGCCACCAAACTCAAAGTGCAAGTAATATGAATCCATGCCTCAGCAAAATTACATATTACTATACATCCTGGACCACCAAGATCCTTCTAAAACCATTAATCTGCATGTGTCAGTGTATGGATTATTATATAAGTGTCTGGATTATCACATAATATGATTAAGTGACTTGATAGAAATAGCACAAGGATCTATACCTAGATCAGAATTGAGACAGTCAGTAAGGTAATGCTCATTGGAGGAACTGATCCCTACCTAAGAAATTATAATGCAAGGTAAAAAAGAGGGAGATGGGCAGTCCAAAAGACAGAGGGTCTGAAAGAGCACAGCACAGTCAAGGATACGGGGAAAAGGTAAGGGTTAAGAGGGGTTGGTCACAAAAACTTGCTCTGATAAGGAGTCTGGATTTTACCCAGAGGATTTTAAACTGGGGAGTGCTATGATTAGATAGGGAAGTCAAAAAGATCACTCTTGGCAGCAGTGTGATACATGACGTAGAATAAGGAAATAATAATGGGTAGACAACTAGGGAATCTGCAGCAGTCATCTAAATGAGAAGAAACCAGAACTAAGAGACAGAAGAGGTGGGGGAAAGCAGGCAAATTTGAGAAATATTAAAGGTAAAACAGATGGGAATGCAACACCAACCAGAAGAACAGTGTCATCCAAATTTCTGGTTTGGGTTACAGGGTTTTGTCATTCATCAAGACAGAGAATACAAAAGTAACACATTTAAAGGGAAGATGAGGTCAGTTCTGAGCCTGTTACAGGTGCCTGGGAAACAGTCCAGTGAAGATTACCAGTAGGTTGCTGGCTATCATCCAGCGCGAGGACGAATTTTCTCCTACTTAGCAAGGAGCTGGCAGCCGAAACCCTGGGCATAGGCATATGCTTCCAGGAACAATGCGTAGGATGAAACACAAGAGGGCTAAGGATGTACTCTTTGGTAAGTCAAAGAGTGGTCACCGAAGAGAGGCCTAAGGGAACTGAGGAGTGGCCAGAAAGGTAGAGAAAAACCAAGAAAGTGTGTCACAGAACTCCGGGGAAGATGGTTCAGGAAGCAAATGTTGTACGGTTTATCCCATTTACTCAATTCTTCTCCCTCTCTCTTCCCTCTCCCATCCTTGCCACATTTTCCCCCATTGAAACCCCAGGAAGATAAAAGTTACTCTGTGATCAATTATGCAGCTACACTGTATCCTGACCAACTACTACAGAGGAAAAACAAAATCAAGGTCATTATAATATTTCCTAACATTTACTGAAAGTTTACTACATGCTAAGAACTCTGCTAAGCACTTGGGGTGAACGATCTAATCCTTAAAACAAACATGCAGTAAAAGAGTACTACTGTTGAACCCATTTATTAGGTGAGGAAACAGTCTCAGAAGGGTTAAGTATTAATACTTTGTCCATGTTCACAAAGCATGGCAGGTATGGGATATGAACTCTAGTCACTTCCAACTCCCCAAATTAAAATAACTATAAAGCCTGACAAGGAAAATACGAAAGAAATACAAAATCCAATCTGGGGACTTTCCTGGCAGTCCAGCGGTTAAGACTCCATGCTTCCAGTGCAGGCAGTATGGGTTGAATCCCTGGTCGGGGAACTACGATTTCCACATGCCATGCAACGTGGCCAGGGGGCGGAGGGGGGAGGAACTAATCTGATTCAAGAACTGGCAGTGTTTGACAGACTGACAGTATAAATGTATTTTAAATATCTAAGAAAATTTAATTCACTAACAAAGGGGTATGAAGGAATTTAATCAGTTAAGCTTGAATTAACATTAATTAAAGAGCAAGTGAAAGTTACTGTTCTTATTTCTATGTATAAATTACAATGCTTACAAGTACAATAACAAGACTAAAGAAAAACTAGGTTTTTAAATTTGCCACTTAAATAAATTGAACATTAATTTGAAACCCAAGTAATTTTTAGTCCTTTTCATGAACAAAAGCCCCACTCAGACATTACAAAACACACATAACTGAACTGCTCTGTTAACCACTACTTGCTCTACAACAGCATTCTTCAAAGTAGAACTTCTGAAAGCTAAGTGCAAGTGAATAAGCAGGAAATGTTAGTTGAAATGTCAAACTTAAGTAACTCTCACAGTATACGGGCATGACGCTTTCTGGAAGGTTGCACAAGTACTGTTCATAGTGCCTAGGGATGCCTCTGAGAAGGGGAACTTGGAAGATGAGGGAGAGAGAATTACCTTTTACGTATATTTTTAGTACTAACATCTGAATATTTTAACATGTACATGTATCATTCAAATGCATACATGATTTTAAATGAAGCAAATTTAAAAATATACACACTGGGGCTTCCCTGGTGGCGCAGTGGTTGAGAGACCGCCTGCCGATGCAGGGGACACGGGTTCATGCCCTGGTCCGGGAAGATCCCACATGCCGAAGAGCGGCTAGGCCCGTGAGCCATGGCCGCTGCACCTGCGCGTCCAGAGCCTGTGCTCCACAACGGGAGAGGCCACAACAGTGAGAGGCCCACGTACCACAAAAAAAAAAAATTTAAAAAATAAAAAATAAAATAAAAATATACACATTGATTAAAAAACATAAAGCCATTATTTTTTCCATTTTCTAAAAAGATGCTTTCTCAAATTTACCTTCTCCTTCCCACCACAGTCAGCCACTATTGAGAATCACTGCCTCAGAGCTTCACAACTGCTACCAACAGCACTATTGCTAACTGGGTATGAACTATAGGAGGAAAAAGGATCTTCTATCACTTCCACCAACTAGTAGCAAGATCCTGGGCAAGGCTAACTCCCCAGAATGGAGAAACAGAAACACCAGTTGGAAGTCACTGTATATTCAGCCCCTGTTAACAAAGCAAGCAGGTCCAGGTGGGAAGCAAGGTGCGCTGGAGAGCAGTGGTCTCACAGACAGCAGCAGAAGCACTGATTCAGGAACTGGCCGCATTCCTTGAAAGGTGGGTAAAGCATTCAAATCAATTGAGGCATGGAAAGGGGCACCAGAACAGAAGCATTCCTGTGAAAGCTCTCCCCCACACTTCCCCACCTTTCCTTTTAGAGGAACACTGGAAGTCCTGGAACTATTCTATATACTGATGTACTGCTGATACACCAAATGGAAGACATTCTCTTTATTAATGGGGTATTACTAATGCGTTTATAATACTGCATTAAGCCACCTGTCAACCAGTGTTTGAAAACTAATTGATGGTTATTTGTCAATCAATATTTGAGAACTCTTGAACAATTTATAGCAGCCGGGTTTTAACTTCTCTCCACACACAAAAGCTCAGTTCACTTTCAAAAAGCCAAAAATGTGGAACCCTACTAATGCTTCTACTGCTTAAATCATGCTTATCCACAAATCTCCATTCCCCTATGCCTAGCCAGTCCAGAACACCATCAACCCTGGCCAAATATGCTCTAACAATCATGAAACTAGTCTCTATGCTCTGTCCAGTTCATTCTCCACAGTAATGACAATCAAATTTTTTGACTGCACACCAGTCAATCAATCAACACGCACATCCCCAACATGTGTTCACCAATAAATATGATAAAGATACTAATATATATAAATACTACAAAAAACAGTCATTCATTTCCAAATGTAATAATGATTGTAATAATGGTTTTTATATGGGAAAATATAAAAACCATTACTGCTATCACTAAGATGTTAATATCAACCTTGTTTTAAAAATATTTAGTGTGATCCATATGATCAAATATTTATTATGCTTGAAAAATCTCATTTTAATACTTTGTGACAAAGCAATCTGAAAGCCTGGTTTCAAATCAATACTTGGTTTTAATGGTTATCATAGTCCAAAAGAAATATGGGTCCAAAAGGAAGAAGCACTACAGTTGTGCTTACTAAAGAGTGGTATTTCTTTTTCCAACCCCATCCAATTATACAAACATTTCCCTTCAAATTTGGCTAGCAAATGTCTATCTTCCCTTGAAAAGGAAACGACTATTGAAATTACTCTTGAAAACTAGTCAGAAGATTTTACTTTTTAAATTTCTAACAAATGGATGTGAAACCCACTAAAACTAAGAGCAAGAGTAACTCTATAATAAACCCTTATATACCTATTATCCAGCTTCAATGATTATCAGTAATGGTAAATAACCTACAACCCTCAGACACAATGAATTATCTTAGAGCAAATTCCAGACATCCTATCATCTCATCCATAAATACTTCAGTACATATCTCCAAGGGAAAAGAGTTTTTTCTTTTAATATAACTATACTATTATCATATCTTTAAAAACTTAAAACAATAGTTTAAAAATCATTTAATATATTAAGTGGTATTCAAATTACTCCCAATTGTCTCATAAATACCTTTTTACAGTTAAATTGTATGACATAGGATCTAATCAAGGTCTACACATTACATTTAGTTAATATGTCTCAAGTCTTTTCTAACCTGTAATAGTTTCTCCACTTTTTTCCCTGCCATTTATTTGAAGTAACTGGGTTCATTTGTCCTACTGGATTTCTCACATTCTGAATTTTCTAATTACATTCTATAAGCTGATTGTTAGATCTAGATGCTTAATTAGAGTCAGGTTTGATTTGATTTTGGTAGGGAAAGACTATTTCATGAATGGTGTTATATTTTTCCTATTGTACCACATGAGAGGAACATAAAGTTTGGTTGTACCCATTTTAGAGATGTTATGACTGATTAGAAGATTGTCATTCTGATTCTTCTATTATAAAGTTCCCTACTGGTTTTAATTGCAACTGATGATCAATGTCTAGGTCTTTTATTTCATTAGATCATCTGGAAATTTTTTTAGAAATACATTTGGAGATGTTTATCAGGTAAGAAATTTATGCTTCCAAGTTTTTCATGTGTAAAAATATGAGTTTTTATAGATGCAACAAAATCACAATGAGCCCATGAGTCACTGGGGAAATGCAAATCAAAACTACAATGAACTATCACTTCATACCACTAAGATAGCTACAGTCAAAAAGACAGCATAACAGGGGACTTCCCTGGTGGCACAGGGGTTAAGAATCCTCCTGCCAATGCAGGGGACACAGGTTCAAGCCCTGGTCCGGGAAGATCCCACATGCCGCGGAGCAACTAAGCCTGTGAGCCACAACTACTGAGTCTGCGCTCTAGAGCCCGCGAGCCACAACTACTGAGCCCACATGCCGCAACTACTGAAGCCCGCGTGCCTAGAGCCCGTGCTCCACAACAAGAGAAGCCACCGCAGTGAGAAGCCCGCGCGCCGCAAGGAAGAGTAGCCCCCGGTCGCCGCAACTAGAGAAAGCCCGCACACAGCAAAGAAGACCCAATGTAGCCAAAAATAAATATATAAAATAAATTTTAAAAAAAAAGACAGCATAAATATTGGTGAGGATGTGAAGAAACTGGAACCCTTGTGCATTGCTGCTGGGAATGTAAAATGGCACAGGTGCTTTACAAAACAGTTTGGCAATTCCTCTAAAGTTAAACAGACCCATTTAACCCAGCAATTCCGCTCTATATCCAAGAGAAATGAAAACGTATGCCCGCACATGTACTTGTGCATGAATGCTCACAGCAGCATTAATCGTAATAGCCAAAAAGTGGAAACAACTCAAAAATTCACTAACTGATGAACAGATAAACAATATATCTAAACAATGGATTATTTATTCAGCTATAAAAAGGAATGAATGAATTCATGCTACAACATGAATGAACTCCCCAAAACATTATGCTAATTAAAAGAAGTCAGTCAACAAAGGCCACATTTTATATGATTCCATTTATATAAAATGTCCAGAACAGGCAAATAGAAAGAGTAGGGGCTGCCAGAGGCTGGAGGGAGGGTGGAATGGGGAGTGAAGGTAATGGGTGCAGGGTTTCTCCTTGGTGTGATGAAAATGTTCTGAAATTAGATAATGGTGATGGTTGCACAACTCCACAAATACACTAAAAATCACTGATTGTACACTTTAAAAGGCTGAATTTTATAGTATGTAAATTATATCATGATAAAGCTTCTTTTTTAAATTACAAGGAAAATGTTATCCCATAGCATACTTGTAAGAAAAAAGACGTTACTTTCTCATTCACTGTTAAAATAACATCTTTACTTGAAGAGACAGATTAAGGATATTAACTTCTCAAATAATATTAGCTAGATAGCCATTTATCACAGAAAAAGTAGGCTTTTTTTTTTTTGGTAGAAGTAAAATGTATAACATCAACAACTCCACCACAAGATAACCAACAAGATAACCTGCCTCAATAGTTCATGAAGAGGCAATGAACGCATTTCATTTTTCATTCAAGTGTATGTTCTGTTTACATTTAGACAATTATTCCATACAACATTGTTATGAAGGCAGTCATTTACTATTAAGAATGTTTTCTCCAGTATAACTTTCTCCAGTAGCTCACAAAAGAAGTGATTTTTCTTGGATTTCTTTTAATAAAGAGAATCTAGCAAATACTAAGGCATGCTAGAAGCTTCTATACTTTTAAAACTATGTAACAAACCTCCAACACTGAAAAATTTATTCTAATATTGCTTGTTCAAATCTTCAGCAACATTTACTACATCTTACAAGAGTATCTGCAAACAAAATTTAGTCTTAGTTTCTTGATATATTATTTTCCATACACTATATCAACCTTTTTGTGGGTGCAGGCAGTGCGGACAGGAGAATCTGCCAATGGTATGTGCCTTTTGTTCATTTATAAGAACAGAAAACCTTGAAATAGATACTTTAATCATTAGGCTAGTAAAATTATGTACAGCATCTGACTGAATAGCCTATGTCTTTTTTTCTTTTCTTTTTGGCTGCACCCCATGGCTTGGGGGGATCTTAGTTCCCCCACTAGGGATTGAACCTGGGCCACGGCAGTGAAAGTGCTGAGTCCTAACCACTGGACTGCCAGGGAACTCCCCAGGCTATGGCTTTAAACATCATTGGGGGAAAAAAAACATGCAGAGCTTCTCTTTATGCTCCAGATGCTTAGTTTTCAAATGTCTTGTTGTTAGTGATAGCCTCATATTTTACTATTTAATATCTCAGGTTCTATATAATCTTAAAACAAGATTCCTATAATGACAGAGGATGTAAGTCTATGTTTCAAACAGAGTTCTTGATACCTTCCAATGTAATACGAGCTGACTTATTTAATCTGACTTAATAGCTCACTGAGCGGGACTTCCCTGGTGGTCCAGTGGTTAAGACTCCAAGCTCCCAATGCAGGGAGCCCAGGTCTGATCCCTGGTCACAGAACTAGATCCCACATGCATGCTGCAAATAAGACTAGGTGCAGCCAAATAAATAAATAAATACTAAAAAAAAAAAAAAAAACTGCTCACCAGAACTTCATAATAGGAGCTAGACAAGGGTCAGCTCTGCCATTTTGTTTGTTTCCTTGTGCTTGCGTTATTAATATTTTCTTCAATCACTGGTTTCTTTGCAGGGATCTTTTTAAGCCACTTGTTCATTTTGTGAAGGTTAGTTTAATGAAAGCTGAATAATATAGACTGTTATCAATATGTTGCAATACACTGAAAGTAAATGTATATATACAGGGATTTCCCTGCTGGTCCAGTGGCTAAGACTCTGCGCTCCCAATGCAGGGGGTCTGGTTCGATCCCTGGTAGATCCCACATTCTGCAACTAAGAGTTCACATGCCGCAACTAAAGATCCCACATGCCACAACAAAGATCTCTTGTGCCACAACTAAGACCCAGGTCAGACAAATAAACAAATAAATTTAAAAAATTTTTAAAATATATATACAAAATGTATATATACAGCTCTGCTTGCTTACTGCAGGACTCCCCTCTTACTTCTGGACACCCAAACACTGTTTGACCTACAGACCCAAGAAGATGCCAGTGACAGTCCCTAAATGTAACGTTTTATCATTGTTTAGATAAAAACAATAAAAAGTTCAGCATCCCAGCATCTTATCCACCTCACTTGGAAAACTACTGCTTTGGATTGCAGCCACAGTGAACTTTTCACAACTGCAAATCAGATCAGTTCACTCCTCTTTTAAATCCTTCAATGGCTTAGCCCTGCCTTCACGATAAAGTCCAAAATCCTTACGTGGTGTATAGGGCCCTCAACTCTGGCCCCTGCTTCTCTCTAGTCCAGTGGTTCTCAACCCTGGCTGCATATTAGAATCACCTAGGGAATTAAAACATACATATACATATATATATATATACGTAAGGTACCAATTCCTTCCTAGCTCAGGGTCTCTGTGTTGTTTAAACTGCAAGCATTGTTGAACCTCTCTGGTGCTCCCAAGACATCTTATTCTTCCCCTTTGATCACATCTATAATTACCATCAGGTGATTAATGTCTGCCTTCTGCATTAGCCCTTAAGGACAGACATCACAACCAAGTTACTGGAGTATCCAGTTATCTGGAGTATCCCTAACTACCAGCACAATGTCTGGTATTTTCTACTGAACAGCACCCAGTTTTCTATTTCATACCAGTATGATCTTATCCTAAATTTCCAAAATATTTCTGGCCTATCAACCATGTCTTTCTTCATAAAAAAGTTGACTTTAGCTACATACTTAACACTTGGATATGATATAACACAGCACCGTACTTCATTCAAAATCTAAATGAGCTACTAAAACTCATTTAGTAGCTCATTTAGATTTTTTCTAAAGTTTTTCTAAAGAAATGTAAATTAAACCTAACTCAAAGTACTATTACATTTCTTTTAAATTAACAAAATCGAATATTAGGTTTTTTTTAATTTATTTTACTTTCGGCTGCGTTGGGTCTTCGTTGCTGCGTGTGGGCTTTCTCTAGTTGCAGCAAGCGGAGGCTACTCTTCATTACGGTGCACAGGCTTCTCACTTCGGTGGCTTCTCTTGTTGCGGAGCATGGGCTCTAGGCGCGCAGGCTTCAGTAGTTGTGGCACACGGCTCTCAGTAGTTATGGTGCACGGGCTTAGTTGCTCCACAGCATGTGGGATCTTCCCGGACCAGGGCTCGAACCCGTGTCCCCTGCATTGGCAGGCAGACTCTTAACAACTGCGCCACCAGGGAAGCCCAAATACTAAGTTTTATTTGTAACAGCATTGGCTGTATTGTCAGGAAATAGGGCCACAAAAATTGCTGATGATGTTGTAAACTAGTTCAACCTTTCTAGAGAGCAATTCGGCACTGAAACCATATTCTGATGCAGTGAACCCATTTTAGGGGTAAGAGTGCAAGAAAATAATCCAAAAGAAGTATTTGAACAAGGGTGCTCAGAAGTACCATTTATAATAGTAAAAAGGAGAGAGAAAAGGAAAATAAAAAACGATCGCACAAACTACAGCTATCAATGCATAGAATACTATTCTGTGATTTAAAATAATAAACAAAATGAGTAAATATAAAATATTTGATGTTATTCAAGAAAACAAAAATCATATGCTGTATTTACTTTACTCGCCATGTACATATAAAAGGTTTTAACTATAAAAAAAAAACTATGCCTATACACTGACACAAATGGATATGAATTTAAAGTAAATACAATTTCACATTTAATGGATTCTCTTTTCCACAGAGAATATACTAAAACAAATTTTAACACTGGGTTATTTGAGGGTTTGTTGCTCAATTGTATTGTTAGTGTTATATTATTGCTATTTTTGTTGTACTCAGACTCACTAAAAAAATTTCTTCAAATTTGTCATTTGGGAACATATTAGTTATTACATTAGAAGTAAAAAGACAAGATTGTATATTTGGCCAGATTCCTGCTTATAACTTAAGCTTCACCTGCACCTCATTTTTCCCACATGAAGGTGGAGAAAAACAATGCAACAATGTTTACAAACTGACTCTGAGAACCTCCAATGAAAGATGCTGGGCAAATACAAATATCAGAGCTGCTTAAAAAAATCACCACCACCCAGTGTTTTGCACAAGTCACTTTATCCTTCTGAGACTCAATGTCTCCTTCTGCAGATAGAAAGAAATAGGCTAGAATCACATGAGGGGAGGAGGTTAGGTGAGGGAAAAGCACCTGAAAAAGCAGTCTATCTGAAAAAGCATCCCAGGCTACCCTGATAAATACTCTGATGAAGATCTGTTTGAGGTCCATTCACATTTTTGCAAAGAGGATAAGTTAGTACAACCCCCTCCAAGGGGTGGTAATTTGGCTACATGTCTACAAATTTAAAATGCACACGTATCCTTTGACCCAGTAATTCCACTTCTAAAAATATACAATTCAGGGGCTTCCCAGGTGGCGCAGTGGTTGAGAATCTGCCTGCTAATGCAGGGGACACGGGTTCGAGCCCTGGTCTGGGAGGATCCCACATGCCACGGAGCAACTAGGCCCGTGAGCCACAACTACTGAGCCTGCGCGTCTGGAGCCTGTGCTCCGCAACAAGAGAGGCTGCGATAGTGAGAGGCCCGCGCACCGCGATGAAGAGTGGCCCCCGCTTGCCACAACTAGAGAAAGCCCTCGCACAGAAACAAAGACCCAACACAGCCAAAAATAAATAAATAAAAAATATACAATTCAGGTAATTTTACACATGAGCTCTTAACAAAGTATGTAGAAGGATATTCATTATAATGTTGTAATAGAAAAACCTGGAAACAACTTAAATGTTGTTTGATCCAAAAACTAGTTACAAATAATAGTGCAGCCAAACAATGAAATAAGTAAAAGAATATCAATAAAATAAAAAGAATAAATAGCTCTATATGTACTAACATATAATGATTTCCTAAGTTAAGTAATGATTTTCCTACGTTAAGTAAAAAAGAGCAAGATATGGGAATTCCCTGGCAGTCCAGTGGCAAGGACTCCGTGCTTTCACTGCAGAGGGCCCAGGTTTGATTCCTGGTCAGGGAACTAAGATCCTACAAGCCAAGCCGAGCAGCAGTGAAAAAAAAGAAGAGCAAGATGTGACTGGTATGTACCATGGGGTAGGAGTACGGATAGGCAGATACATGTTTATACAGGAATAGTGTCTATGTAAAGCCACAGAAACTGGAAACTTCAACCATCTCTGGGGAGGTCAGGGTAGAAGGGAGGCATTTCTCTATACATACGCTTTCATACTGCTGGAATTTTTTCTCATAAGTATGACCTGTGCCCAAAACTCAGCAGTATTCTCTTTAGGCCTCACTCTGGGTCTAAGAGGCTATGATT
This sequence comes from Grampus griseus, assembly GCF_964374135.1. Taxonomy (NCBI): domain Eukaryota; kingdom Metazoa; phylum Chordata; class Mammalia; order Artiodactyla; family Delphinidae; genus Grampus; species Grampus griseus. The sequence goes on from NC_139008.1 coordinate 59,658,564, forward strand.
CTGCCTCTGTGAAGCCTCACCATTGCCTCCTAAATTGGAAGGGTATTAACATCTGGCCCCATACTGCCCCTGAATGACCTTTCAAAAGCCTGGTGTGCCCAAGTCCCTGACCTCCTTTATCTTTTAGTTTTTTAATTTATTTTATTTTGTTTATTTTTATTTTTGGCTGCCTTGGATCTTTGTTGCTGTGTGCGGGATTTCTCTAGTTGCGGCGAGTGGGGGCTACTCTTCGTTGTGGTATGTGGGCTTCTCATTGCAGTGGCTTCTCTTGCTGTGGAGCACGGGCTCTAGGTGCGCCAACTTCAGTAGTTGCAGCACACAGGCTCAGTAGTTGTGGCTCGTAGGCTGTAGAGCACAGGCTCAGCAGTTTTGGTGCACGGGCTTAGGTGCTCCGCGGCACGTGGGATCTTCCCGGACCAGGGCTCGAGCCCGTATCCCCTGCATTGGCAGGCGGATTCTTAACCACTGCACCACCAGGGAAGTCCCCCTGACCTCCTTTAAAATCCCCCTTTAAAGTCTCCACTGCCCAAACTCTAACACAGCACTTACAGCCCTTCAAGCCAAACTAATCTCATCTCCCACCCTTCTTCCCTCTACCCTATCCAACTACGTTTAACCTCTCCCTGCTCCCCAAGGACAATGGGTTCCTTCCACCTCCAAGCCTGCCTGTGCTGCTCCTTCTTTCCTGTATCCTGTCCACCATACATAAACTCCTATCTATCCTTCATGACCCAAAGGCTCCCTTCCAGTCAAGTTTTCTCAGACCACCCAGGGAGGGAATGCTGTCTATACAGCCAGGCAGATACTCTGGAACTAGACTGCCAAGATTCAAATCCTGAGTATTCCCTCATCTGCACACTGTATGGGCTCAGTTTCCACCCTTGTCTAGTAAGAATCAGCCACCACATGATGGTAGAAAGAATTATATAAGATAATTCGTGGAAAGCATTTATTACCTAGCCTGACACAAGGCAAATAAAAGGTATTATTACACTCTCATAGTACCTGTGATATAAGTATTTGTATCCACTTGTCCTGCATTAAGCTGTGAGCCCCTCAAAGGTAAAGATGTGACTTCCTCACTTTTATTCTGTATGCCAAGTACTTCACCTGGCAAACAGAATACATGTGAACGTATTTCAGTCAGAGGACTGGCTTTTCTGGTTTCTGAATTTCACCTAGGTGGTAAATTAGTGTCTAAAAGGTACCCAGTGAACAGCCTCCTAGATTGTACCCTGCCTTACAGTACGCACATAGTCAGGCCACTTCAGGCAGGCAGAGGTGAAAAAGAGATGGTGGGGCTTTTAGCCTTTCAGAGACAGTCAAGCAGACTGAAGGCCAGTGGCATATGAGACCGGCCAGCTTCTGCCTGTTGATTACTTATGGGGGCTGGATGGGATGGACATGAAGAGATGGGGAATCAAGATACTAAAAGTCATAGGTGTGCACACCAAGCAGGAAACACTCAGGAAAGATTCTCTCAGGGGACTTCCCTGGTGGTGCAGTGGTTAAGAATCCGCCTGCCAATACAGGGGACACAGTTTCGATCCCTGGTCCGGGAACATCCCACATGCCACGGAGCAACTAAGCCCGTGCGCCACAACTACTGAGCTTGCGCTCTAGAGCCCGCGAGCCACAACTGCTGAGCCCGTACGCCGCAACTACTGAAACCCATGCACTCTAGGGCCCATGCTCCACAACAAGAAGGCACGGCAATGAGAAGCCCGTGCACCACAACAAAGAGTAGCCCCACCTGCTGCAACTAGAGAAAGCCCACGCACAGCAACGAAGACCCAACGCAGCCAAAAAAAAAAAAGATTCCACTGAATTAAAAAAAAAAAAAAGATTTTCTCAGGAAGTGGGTACCTGGAAGTAAACATAAGTGGAAGAGATGGGACAGGACCTGTAAGACAACCGGGAGGAAGAAATCTCTCAATATGGAAGATGAACAGTTGAACAAGGCACAGCTCCTGCCCTCATCAAGCTTCTCAAATGAGAAGGGCTTTAAAGGAAGAGGTGGAGGTTGGCAGGTAAAGGTGGGGAGGAAAGAGGATCACACAAGCAAAAAAAGAGGCAGTCAAGCAATTCTGATTGGCCAGAGAGGGGGATGAAAGGAAGGAGAATTGAAGGATTCAGCTAAAAGTAAAAGAGTAAGTTGAAGCAAGACTGTCAAGTGCCCTGTAGGACCTGTTAAGGCATTTTGGGCTTCATTCACCCTATGGGAAAAGGAAAGCGAGGGAGTTTTAAGTAAACAAGTGACAGCATCAGATCTGTGTTTTGTAAAGGAGTGGCCAGGCAGGAAGATGTTCACCCATCTTCCACCACCAGTCCTCTCCTTGCCCACCATCTTCTGGTTCTAGAGCTGCCTTAATGGCAAGCAGGTGGCAAGAGAAGAGATCTTTCAGGAGATGTGACTGGTTCTAGAGCAGGGATCCCTACCCTGGGCAAAGGCTTCTGAAGGCATTCACCCTCCTAGAGAGGTCTTAAACATTCCTATTTTCCTGTCTTACAAACATCATTCACTGACCTCAAAAAAAAAACAAACAAACCCTCAACATTAGGCTCAGCTCTGCCATTATTATTTTTATCTTCAGGAAATACAATTAGGAACTAATTTTTCAAAAAACGGTATTCTTTGTGTTATTCACCAAAAGTAAAAAAAAAAAAAAAAGGAGGAGACCTGCATTCCCAATTGGCTCATTTTAAATTCTGGGCAGCTCTGAGCCCCTGCTTCCCTTCCTAAGCGGCCTCAACTGTAGGGAGTGGACGGTAAAGAGAGGGGCCCGGGGAAGAAAAGTTGGTCACTGTAAGAGCAAATTTTCTCGTGCCAGGAGTTTTCCTCTTTCTTCCCATTAAATGGACCTGAGCAAATTCTGTTCTCGCTGTCCAAATTTCTTCTTTCAGAATGAACTATGGCAGCGCCCCCGCCCGACCCCAGGAGGACACACGCAAAGTTCCTGGGCAGTAGAGAGGGGTCGGCGCCCGGGCCGGCGCGTTTCCGGGGACACCCCCCACCCCACCCCACCCACACAGACGGACAGCGTTTCCGGGGACACCCCCCACCACACACACACACACAGACAGCGCAAGGATGTGGGATCCCTGGAAAGCCGGATGGATCCGGCCCGGAAAAGAGGGATTTGGGATCGGGCCGGGGACCCCTCCCACCCGCTCCCGGGAGCCGCCCCCCCGCCTCCGGAGCCCGCCTGGGCGGCGGCAGCCGCGAACACTCACCGAGTCCGGCGTTGGGCGGGACCGCTGGGGACGAGGACGGCGGCTCCGCCTCTGTGCCGCGGCGGCGTCTCGGCCCGCCACACGCCCTCAGGGCCGCCGCCCGGCCCACGGCTCGGAGCCCCGCGGCGGCGGCGGCGGCCTCGCCTCCATGGCGAGGGGAAGCGGCTGAGGGGCAGCGGCTGAGGAGCTACCGGGCGGGCGGCGGTGATGGCGGCGGCAGCCTCGGGTCCGAGCTGGAACGCGCGCGCGCGTCTCTGTCAGCGCCGCACTCGCCGCAGCCTCGCTCCCGACCCGGCCTTGGCTGTAAAGAGCCTCCTCATTGGTGGTTCAGAGACGGGCGCTGGTTGGCCCAGACAGAACGGGCGTCTCCTGGCCCTCCTGGGTCCCGCCCTTGCGCGCCTCCGAGCGCTCTCTCGCCTGCCAGCCTGGGGCGTAAGGCCGGGTCTCACTGTCACCGTCTCACTGATGGCCTGGGAGATGTGCACCCCAAGGCAGCGCACATGGACCCTGGGAGCACCGGCCGACCGTGCACCAACACCGTCCGCCTCTCTACTGTCCCACCTCCCTGGATGTGGGCCTTCTTCCCAGTTTACAGATGCGGAAACTGAGGCCAAACACAAGTTACACCAATGTCTAGCGATCAGGGCGGCCTGGAACTCAAAAATCGTCTTTCCACTCCTGTCTCCAAACGGGTTCCCTCGAACTCCCCCCTCCCTTTTTCTAATTGGTGCAAGGTATTTAAAGGACGGAGGCTCTCAGTGGGGAGGGAGAGGAACCTGCAAAACCGCTAGAAGAGGCCTAGCACCGTGGCTGTGGTCTTCCATCAAGTCAACCTAGCCAACCCCACTCGAGCCCCAGCGAAATCTCCCCAGCTTTCCAGATGCGCATATCCGGGCCTGGCTTGCACCGAGCCGGGTAGAAACACGACACACGGTGCTCTGCGGTGGGGGTGTTTGCGATAGGCCTGGCGGGGAAGGGGAGGTTCAAAGCGCCGAAAGGACCGAGAGATGCGTCTCCCCCTGAGGCCAGGGACCGGGGACCGGGTGGGAGGTGCGGAACTCCTCCCCAGCTCACCCCGCCGCACGTGGCCACCTCAAAGCCATCGTTTGGTATGCCCGGCAACAGCGGGGTCCCAGGCTGCAGGACTTCAGGAATCGCTGAAGGCCGATTACACAGTCGTGGTGGGTGCCGGGTGAGACACTCCTCAGGTTGTAGTCCCCACGCAGGGTCCCACGGACGCACCGGGACCCGCACAGGGGGAGTGGCGGGGAGTCTGTAGGCTGGAGAAAGATTGTCCAGCAGTGTGCAAGCGGAGCTTGCTGGGAGACCCTTCATTCCTGACCCGCAGCCTGAGCTGCCTGGAGTTGGCGGTGGCGAGCCTCCCTCTCCCGTCCGTGGCCCGGAAGACAGTCCCACGTTCAACGCGCCCCATGGGAAGGGTCTGTGGCTGGTTGCAATCCATTTGCATGGCGGGGACATTTAGGCGAAGGAGCAGTGACCACCTCCACTCCCCACTACCGCCTGCAGTTGGGGCGTCAATTTGGAACTCTATGCACCCCGCTGCCCCGATTTGTGGAATAAGCGTGTGCTGACCAGAGCCACGGACTGGGAATACCGGGTGCGGCGGGCGTCCTTCGGGGCATCCCCTCCCCAGCAGGGAAGTTCCTCCCTGAGTAGGAATTGTGTCTCCCACTCCCTCTCAGCAGGGCTGGCCCAAAAGTGTTGTGAAATGACCTAATCCTAGACGCCTCTGCCCGACAGACACTCCAGCCCAAAGACCCAGAGGCCACACACCCAGTCTCCTGTTAGAGCCCCAAGGGCGGCGAATGAGGGCAGGTCCTTATATATACCAACCACTTAGTTACCCAGAAAGTAGAAAAACTCCCTCTATCCACACACTGAACTGCCAAGGTGAAAAAGCCTGAACTCAAGGGTTTGGAAACCCTGAAAAATAATGACTGTGAGTGCTGGAGATACCTGGGTAGCTAGGATAGCAGTAGGCTAGAACTAATCTCCACCAGGCTTGCCCTACCTACATCTGACCTACACTACTATTTCTTAGTATGTTTCTTTTGGTTTATTTTTTTATTTATAGTTTTACTTATACTACCATAAAAGGGTTTCCCATGCTACTTATATTTCCTAACCTACATTAATATAAATATATATTAAAATAAAAAGCATTCATCCTTGAGGTCATCTGAAGGATCCCCACCAGATCTGACTACACTTGGGAAAATGCTGTGGTTGGGTGTGGTAGTCAGAGAGCCCTGGGGTTCAAGCCTTACCACTGGCTGCTTGACCCGAGTCTCCCTCTGCTACTCTTCCTGGAACCTCCCAAGGCTGTACCGAGAATTACAGGCATGTGCAGTTTGGTAAGTAACCCATCCTCAGGAAATGCAGTTCCTTCTCTCCATGAGACAGCTGCATTGGGGTCAGAGCATTTGTGGTGTGTGTGCAGGGGTGACAGGACCTCACACCAAGGAGAGACAGGGCCTTGCATATTCCATCCTGGGGACCCTGAGAAGGAAATTGCAGTTTGGCGACCACACAGACCCTATTTGCAGTGGGAGAGGACAGAGTCCCATCCTCAGCTGCCCACCTGTGGAGACCTGCCCAAACTCCCCATCCTACCTGATGCCCAGGGTGTCCACAGCTCCACCATCACCACAAGGCAAAGGGCTATCTTCCAAGAGGAGAGGAGAGGAGAGGAAAGGAACTGAAAGAGGGTGGGGAGGCAGTCTTCTGCTCCAGACCCTGCTTTAGTCCCAGCCCAAAGGAGCACACACCTAGCGGTAGGCACTTGTCAGCCACCCCACAGGTGCCCCAGAAGTCACAGGTTTCATGAGAGAAGGATTAGACTAGAAGGAGAACTGGAGGGTGTGAGTAAAGGACTCCTGTTTCTTTAGGCAAGTCACTTCCCCTTTCAGGGCCTCCTTTCCCCATCTAGTAAATGGACCAATGAGTCATTTGTTCAACAAATACTTATTAAGTGCTGCCGACCATGAGCTGGACACAGCAGGGAATAAGACAGAAAAGGTCTCTGCTCTCAGGAACTTACAGTCTAGATGGGGAGACAGACAATAAACAAGTGAACAAAAAAATTTCCTAAATGCTCTAATGAAAATAAAGCAAGGCAGTATGATACGAAGTTGAAGTAAATGAGAGCCAAGTGACTTCCCAGGCCATTCACTGTTCCATTCCCAAGGGTCATTTGCCGGAGTTTTGTACCTAGAAGAAACTGCAGACCCCTCACCCTGAGAAGATGGCTTATAGGAGCCTTTGCCCCAACTCTCACTCCAGGGATATCCATGGATATCCTAAACCAGAAGAAATGTTTCCAAATTCTCTGCCCCGAGGCCCAAAATCCTGGTCCAAGGCTCAATCCTAGTTCCTTCCATTGGCCACGATGACCCTACCTGTGACTGTAGGCCCAGGCCTGCTGTGCAAATCGCTCAGGGTAGAGAAGGCATTTTACACTAATTACAGTTGAGCAACCAAGGATTTGAAAAATAAATCTTAGTTGTTTTTTTTTTAATTTTTTTGTGCAGCAAACTAGTTGTTTTTAATATATCACTATTTAGGGACTTCCCTGGCAGTCTAATGGTTAAGACTCCAGGCTTCCAATGCAGGGGTTGTGGGTTCGATCCCTGGTCAGGGAAGTAAGATCCCACATGCCACATGGCATGGTCAAAAATAAAATAAAATAAAATCACTGTAAGTGTATAAGTGAGTTTGTCAAAACTCAGCAAACGTACAATTAAAAGCTGAGCATTATATATATTTTGCCTGAAAAGAAAAAATTGCACACAAATAATGAACTCCGGTTAATGAAATGCATTCTTAAGTATTTAGAGGGAGGTACTATACCAATGACTGCAACTTACTTCGAAATGCATCAAAAATAAGATGGATTAATAAAATGGATAGAGGGATAGAGAGATGTATGCAAATTAAGCATAGTAAAATGTTAATGGTAGAATCCAGGTGGTGGGTATACAGGTGTTCACTGTAAATTCTTTCAACTTAGCTGTATGTTTTTAAGTTTTCAGGATAAAATGTTGGTGGGGGGAGATCAAAGTTTATCTTTACTAGAAGGTACACAAAACTGCTTTTAATTTTCAAACAAGTCTCCCCATGGACAATTCCAGTGCTTCTCCACATGCATACACACTTTTTATAAAGTTGTAATCACTGTTTGTATGTCATCGTTCTCACATATTTCTAAAACTTCACGTGTACAGTGCTTTTTTAAAATTAATTAATTAATTAATTATGGCTGCGCTGGGTCTTCGTTGCAACACAAGGGCTTCTCTAGTTGCAGCATGTGGGTCCTAGAGCGTGCTGGGCTCAGTAGTTGTGGCCCGCAGGATTAGTCAAAGCATGTGGGATCTTAGTTCCCCAACCAGGGATTGAACCTGGGCCCCCTGCACTAGGAGTGCCGAGTCTTAACCACGGGACCACGAGGGAAGTCCCTACGTGTACAGTGCTTAGAGTTTGTATATCATACGAGTAAATATGCTGTATGTTTGAGGACACAGGCTTTTATTGTGTACATTCTAAATGCACTGCCCAGGGCCCCCCTTCCAGAGAAAGAGGACTGGGTTGGATGGTTAAAACCCTTTTTCTAGTTAGAAAAGCTGGAGAAAGCATTTGTTAAAAGCACTGAAGGGAATTCCCTGGCGGTCACGTGGTTAGAACTCCACGCTTCCACTGCCGGGGGCACAGGTTCGATCCCTGGTCAGAGAACTAAGATCCCACATGCTACACAGCGTGGCCAAGAAAAAAAAAAGGCAATGAAGAGCTACCAGGGCAGTGGAGAACTGTGGGGGCAAGACTGAGGAGGAAAAAAATCCCAGAGTGACCCCAGTATTGGGAACCTCCTTTCCTTTCCCTGAAGGTGTCTGCTGATTCTAAGAGGGAAGGCTGGTAGATTGTGCCAGACTGTGATTCCAAAAACTGGCCAAATTTCCAGTTTTACACACTCTTCCAGAGCCTTGCTACTCCTCTATCAAAAGATGGCATCGGGGCTTCCATGGTGGCACAGTGGTTGAGAGTCCGCCTGCCAATGCAGGGGACACGGGTTCGTGCCCCGGTCCGCGAAGATCCCATATGCCGTGGAGCGGCTGGGCCCGTGAGCCATGGCCGCTGAGCCTGCGTGTCCGTAGCCTGTGCTCCGCAACGGGAGAGGCCACGGCAGTGAGAGGCCCGCGCACCGCAAAAAAAAAAAAAGATGGCATCTATTTCCCCTTGGAATTGGATGGGGTAGGTCCATGTAACTGCCTTGACAAACAGAATATGGCAGGTATGATACTGTGTGACTTCCAAAACAAGGTTAGGGAAGGCAGTACAGCTCTATGTGGCTCTCCTGGGATGCTGCCCTTGGGACCCAGATGCTATGTCGTGAGGCAGGTGTTATGGCTGACAGAACTAAGGTTCTGGTCAACAACCAGCTTCAACTGCCAGACATGTGAGTTGCCAAGCCCTCAGATTCTAGTCCCTAGCTGTCAAGTCACCCCCAAACTTTGAGTCTTCCAGCTGATGTCCTAGACATTGTGGAGCAGACAAACCATCCCTGTTTTATCCTGTTCAAGTTCTCTAAGTGGTGAGAATAACAAATGATTATTTTACAATTTGATTTATATCCCCTTGCAGGATTTTCACAAACTTACATTTACAAATCAGGTGGAGAAAGAAAAAGAATCAGAAACATCTTAGCAAGCTTGAGTCTCACTCTTTTTAAGCATAGCCCTAGGGGCGTCAAAGAGGGGAAAGCCAGATGTTCCAGGGAGGCCTACCTTCTCTCTGGGCTTTGGTTTCCTCCTTTGTCTTCCTTCAAGACTTAACGGGGGCAACAAAAAGAAAGGTAATGCCCTCAGTGTTGGTTAGGGGCGCTGGGGCATGAAGCCAAAGTGCACTGGAGTACAGAGGCTAGAGGCAGAGAGCCTGGAGGGCCACGAAGGCATTCCCACTGACCAGGGGCAAAGCCTCCATTGAGGGGAGTGGGGAGCCAGGGGTCTCCAGTTTGCAGTTCTTCCTTGACAGAACTGCCAAAAGGAGAATTCCATTCTCCTTTTCTCTTCAGCCCAGAGACCACTCAGAATTGCTCACCACTATCCAAGGGGCAGGGCTTCCAAAGGCTCCTCCTTGATCCCTCCAATCCAATGGCCACATGCCTCTCATTAGTCCTCCAATTCTCACTGTAGTGCAAACCAGGGGGGCCTTCCTTCAGGATCCCCTGCTCAGAGGGCCTGATTTCAGGTCCAGCTGAGTCATCCCTCCTCTGTCACAACAGCCAAGGAGAAGCTCTAAGACTCCCAAATGTCCAATAAGGTTTCAATTCCCATCTTGCCACATACTTGCTCCCCCGTCCTCGATCCTCTTCTGTAAGATGGGGTGATATTAACTATCTCACAGGGCTGTCTTGTGGAATAAATGAAAACAATGGTAAAGTGTTTAGCATGTTTCGTGTGTGTGTGTGTGTGTGTGTGTGTGTGTGTGTGTGTGTAATGCTTTTCAGTGTGGTTCTTGATGACTTGGTGCTTATTATGTTTTGTGCCACCTTTCCCCATAATCTTCCTAGGGGCTGTGGGCTTGAGAGGACTTTCCTTGGTAACTGTGGAGAGGGGTCTGTAAATATCACTGGAGAAGCTCCCTCTCCAGTACCCCACAATCAAACACATGGTTCTGCTGAGGTATCTGGAAGGTTCTGCCTCCAGCTTGCTTTTGCTTAGAATGGACTTCCATAGACAAGTACTCTAAAATGTTTCGACTTTATTTACAACCAGAACCCTCATTCTCACCCCAGCTCTTCAGGCTTTGCTCTGGGGTAAGAGCTAGATGAGCAGTGACACTTCTGCCAGGCCCAGGGCTTGCGGAGATGAGCAGGTAGGCCCCTCACTTCTTCTGGGCTTGAGCCCGGGCCCGCTGAATCTTGTCAGCCGTGGCCCCATCTGTGGCTCCAGTGCAGTGGGACAATACGAGGCTCATCTCTGCCTCATTCCGGTGCTCGATGGCAACGTCTGCAGCCTGAGCCACGTCCCTGGGGTTTCAGCAGGAGGGGAGATGGTATTGCGCTGCCCAAGGGCACAAACCATGCCTCTCATCAGCCCACTGGCTCAGCCACCCAGCACCCTTAGGGCTCTCAGCAGACGCACCCAACGAGAAGCAAGGCCTTGACCTTCTGCTCGGGACCCACGCGGGAAGCATACTTTTTGGCTTCATATTTGTTGTGTTGTTTCATGCAGATTTCCACAAAGGGCTTAGGAGAGGGAGAGGGTGGAGAGGGAAGATAAGGCAGAGACCTCCTGTTCTCTCTCTTATGAGCAAAGTCCAGTGGATTTATTATCCCAATGTATTTTATATACCCTTCAGTCTGTATAATGCCCGCCCATTCCCACCCAACATACACATACAACAGTTGTGATCTCAACATTCTTTGGGCAGAAACAACCTACCACAAAGATCTGTTAGAGCTTTGGGACCAATTATTTCCATGTGTCCACTCCACCATCCACTGCTACTCACTCACAGCAGGCACCTTCCTGCCCTCCCAGGGCCTGAGTTTTCTCTCATGGCTGCCCTTATCCCACCGACCCACCACACCTCTGAACCACCTGCCACAGAAAACAAACCCCTCAACATCCTCCACTGCCTCACATATGTGCCCTCCCTGTGCCCCTCCCTCCCAAACAGGACTTTCCTTCAGGCACGTGGTGTCCCTTGTGGCCCTCCTTTGGGAAAGCAGCTCATTCTCCCTCCTCCTCAACATTTGCAGGCAGACTCAGGCCCATCCTCCCATGTGCCTGGCCCAGGAAGCTCCCACTAGCTCTGCGGGAGAGCTGAACAGATGTGTGAACAGACTGTCTGAGCCTGGCCCTCTCCCCAGTACTACCTCACTGGAGGTGGGGTAGAGGGAGGGCCCCATCTCACCAGGTAGCCGATGGGTGATTTCTTGCTCTTAGAAAACTTCTCTAGCTCCTCCCAGTCTTCCAGATCTGCTAGGGCGGTCAGCTTCAGCCACCAGAGCCTGTGGGAAAGTTGGGGATGGAGGTGTTCCAGGAGGGGCAGGGGGTCCTGGGACCTATAGGCACACCGGGCCCTCATCTACCTCTTGTCAGGGATGCGGAAGTCACGTGCCAGCTGCTCCGCACGCTTGTTTTGGCCGCTGAGGATGAGGGTGGTGACCGTGTCGTGTACAGACAGGTCTAAGAACCGGCCCCCCAGCTCATCTTCTAGGCGTCGCTGCAGCCGTAGGAGCCGCATTTGATCCTCTGTGGCCTGGGGACAGGGATAAGGCAGGACAGGGATGAGAGGGACAAGGAGGGAAGACCGGGAGGGGAGGAGAGGAGGTTGTTAGAGAAGAACGGGACAAACCTTGGCTGCGAACTCATTCTTGGCCTTGTAGAATGCATCGGCTGCCGCCTGCAGAGCTGCGACTCGCCCCTCAATACGCTGCAAGGGCAAGAAGGGACACCTGAGTTCATAGCACAAAGGACCTCGGCCCTCCCACCCAGGCTATGGTTTTCTCCCCCATCGCTGTGCCCAGGGTTGCCACTGCCAGCCTTGGCCACTGGGCACACGGCTCTGCTGTCCCTAATGGAAAGACCAGCTCCCCTGGGACCAATCCCCAGCCTGGCCTCATGTCTTCTCAAGCTCTCCCCCCACAGTGAGGACCAAATGGGGTATGTGCTGCATTCAAGGCCTAGACTCCTGGAGAAGGAGCCAGACCACTGGCCCAGCCCGTGGGCCCCACCCGCCCTGCGGCCCTCAGACCTCCTCTGCAGCGTAGCTGGCTCGGACGTGGAAGCTGCCCAGCTCCTGGTGGTTGTCATCCTGATTGTAAAGGTCCTTCAGCGTCTCTAGCTCTTGATGCTTACAGAACTGGGGCCACAGCAGGTGGGCAGTCAGCAAAGCCAACTCAAGGGCTCAGGAGGCTCCACCCCACGCTGCCCCCTGCACACACCTGTCGGTACAAACTTAAGGCCATGGGCTGGTTCCGAAGCGTCATGAAAAAGTCTCCTCGGTTCAGCTCATTCTTCAGGTGCAGCAGCACCGTGAACACTATGGGACAATAAGGTGGGATGAGGGTCCAGCCCAGCCCCTTCCTCAGCCCAGGGTCCCCAGCCTTGTCCTCACCCAAACCCTGCTCACCCAGGTCAGTATCCCCACTCTCGATGGCCTTGCTTAGCGCCAGTTTGCTCCTCTTCATCTTTAGGAGAAGGGGAACCTGTTCCCCAGAGCGTGGCTCATATTCCAGCAGCTGTGGGGTGGGGAGGAAGGCACAGAGAGAAGGAGCTGGCCTGGGGACCTCTAACACCCACATCAGAGCATCCAGGGAGGGCTAGGCACCCGCACCTTGATGGCCAGCTCCGTGCGGCCGCAGCCATAGGCTCGTGCAGCAATGTCAGAGTAAGAGACACCAGGTGTGTCCCCCAGCTTCTGGTTAATGGCACGAGCAACATCCTCGTCAGACACGTCCTTCTGTTGTACCTGCAGAGGGAAGGGGGTGTCACACAAACCTGGCTCTCACCCCTTAACCCCCACCCCCACTGCCTTGATCAGGACCCACCCTTTCAGCTCTACACTTATTTCCTACACCTCACCAGGGCCTGTAAGCCCCTAAATGCCCTTAAACTCTGTCCTATATCCTCACCTTGTAGCAGGCCCAGTGGGCCAGGATTCTGCTGACGCCCTGCACTTCAGGAAGCCGCAGGTACTCACATATCTGAATGGCCAGGGGGTAAAGCCTCCGCAACACAAGCCTGGCAGACAAGGGAGGTGGAGGGCACAAGGGATAAAGTGGGGTAGAAAGAGGGCAGAGTGGTCCCAGCCTGTAACTCCAGCCTCCCAGATCCCAAGGAAATGAATCACGAGCAGTGACCACAAGAGCACACCAGGGGCTGTAATGCCCACCCACTTACGGCCCTCCTCCCAGCACCCTGGGCTTGCTGTACCTGTCCAGCAGCACCTGGATGGTGAGCTGCTTGTATCTGCATTTTATTTGGTTAAGGATCCAGTTGGGAGATAAGTCCTATTTGCCAAGGACCTTCAGGAGGCATCTCCATCCCCTTGCCCTTCCACCCCTGGAAGTAAACACCCTGTCAGCACACTTGGGGATACTGGCTATAGGTGAGGGGAATCCCGATGTGATAGTCCCGAATGGCATTGAGTACACGAAGGTCCTGACACATGCGCACAAAGCTGTCGGGTGGAAATCTGTCCAGGAAACACTTTCCAAAGGAGGCCGCCTGAAAAGAGCCAGAGGGCAAGAGAGAGCTTCCCTCTCTGCCAGCCCACCCTTGCCCAGCACCCCCTCCCTCCAGCCCTGCCATCCAGCCCAACCCTGAGCAGACTCTTCTGCATGTCTGGCCAGTGCTCATGTCCCGCGGCCTCGATGCACTGCTGTACGGCCTGGGGCAGCTGCCCCAGCTCCTGGATCTCCCGTAGGTACTCATCCGCCTTCTGGCTCTCTTTCTGGGGAGGGGGGAAGGTGCCAGGGACAGTGCGTCATGACTGAGAACACCTCCATGTCTGGCCCCTAACCCCTCCGGGCTGTGGTTCAAATGGGCTGGTTTGGAAGGCTGCAGAGGCCAGGCCCCAAATCCCCTCAGCCCACTCAGTCCTCCCCGCAAGGTGCCCACACGCACCCCCATAGCAGCCCACAGTTGCCTGTGAGGGCCCTGAGACCTCTCAATAGAGCCCTGACTTGTGCCTAGACTGGGGGTTCCCTGCCCCTCCCTATCACCACACGAAGGACACCATGTCCCTTCAATCCACCTGAGCCAGCTCTCTCTAGCCCAGCCCAGCCCAATGTCCTGTCTGGACCCCTGTCTTGACAGGTAGCACTTGGCTGCAGGGGCATGGGCTGGGCCAATTAGGGGAAGGGGAAGGACAGCATCCTGAGGCCCAAGGAGAAGCCCAAGGCTTTACCTCATATTCCTTCTGGGCCTCCAACAGTAGCGCTCCGGGGGCCATTGAGGCAATTTTAAAGATCTCCTCGCTGGCCACTGGGAGGAAATTGGTAAGTGGGAAAGGGGGTCAGGAGACCCTCATCCCTACCTCAGTACCCTGATCCTACTCTGGGGCACCGGCCCAGGGCAGCTGTGGTGCCGAGGAGCCCCTGCCCTGGGTCACCCGGTGCTCTTATGAGGGCCTCACCTGGAACCTCGTGCAAGAACTCATGGGTACTGCGGGAGAAGATGCGGACCCCATCCAGCTCAGGCACCAGGTAGGAGTCCTCATCCAGCACGAACCTGAGCTTGGTCAAGGTTCCTAAGAGCACCCAGAGATGGCGCAGGGCAGGCGACCCTCCTTCCCCCTCCTCACCCCCAGCAGCCCTCCAAGGATACTGGATGCCCTCAGGTGCGTCGCCCACCACCATTAGCCGCCTCTCCCAGGCTACCACAACGGCCCTCTCCTTGCTGCGAGGACGGCTGCACCTGTGGACAGCACCACACACACACACACACACACACACACACACACACGGACACGGACACACGGGATGCCTGGTCCACAGCCATGTCTCCCACATCGCTGCTTGTATCACTCTGCCTTGGGACAACCCTGCATAGGCTTGCTGCCGCTTATCCCATTCCTCTGGCTGACTGGTCTGCTTCCCTCTCATCCTGTGCTGTCAACTCCCAGGGGTATCTGGGGCCCACAGGGGACTGGCCCCTCAAATATGCACTGGCAGAGAAGACAACATTCAAGCTCCACTTGGCTGGGTCAGTAGACAGGATGAATCAACTTGTCCCAGGAGACAAGGCTATGTCCACTTCTACCCCCAGGATAACACCCTCATCCTCACCAGACCATCTGCTTCGGGGGAGCCCGGATGTTGCAGTTGAACTCACACAGCTTCTCCTGAAAGGGTGCAGGGAATGTCATGGTCCTGTCTCAACAGTCACCAGTCTGGTTCAAAAGCCCTTCCCCTACCCACAAGAGATCTTTCCTAGACAAGGCATGGTGCCCCTGTGTTGTCCCAGGATCACACCTTGAGAGACGCTGTCCCCATCCAGATGTACCCTGTGTCTGTGAAGAGCGCCAGGTGTCTGTAGGTGAAGGAGACAGCCATCTGCAGGAAGCTGCTCACTCCTGCGGCTAGGCCAGGGGGTGTCTGGGGCAGGGCCGGGGAGGACACCAAAGATACTGACTTCTCAGAGCCTCCCACTGCCTCCCCCAGTCCCTCCAGTTCACTCCCACTCAAGGCCTCTCACCACTGCAGAGCAGGCTGCGTGATCCAGGAGGTAAAGATCAGGTCCTACAGCCAGAAGAATGTGTGCCACTCGGTCCTGGCACATTGTGGTCCAGCATGATGGTGCACTCTGCAGACCTGCGGCCAGGGAAGAGGACAACCTCAGGCTGACCAGAGCCCACAGTTTCTGCCTCTGATGGTCCCATGGACTGGAGGCACATTTGTGGGCAGTGAATGCTGCCTCAGGGGTGTCAGGGCTCACCTGGCACCTCTGGCATCCGGCGGAGTTTGAGGTCGCCCACGTTGGCACTGAGGGTGAAGCGGTGGGCCCCTGTGAGGATGGCCACCCCAGAACCAAACTCAGTATGGAAGATCCGGGCATCTAGAACCCGGTTCTGGAGCACCTCCTGGAGAGAGGGGCCGTGGGTTGAGGGAGCAGCAGATTCCCAGACTCCATCCCTTTTCCCCAGCCCCCTGGGGCCCCTACATTGCCCATGCTGAAGTGTCTCCGGAAGTCACCATGAAGCCCATAAACCAGCACGACCCCGTCTTCCTGCACACAGAGCAGCTCCTCCTCAGCTGACCAGCCCAGGGACACCACGGGCCCACTCTTCCACTGCAGAGGAGAGGGAGGTTCCGGAAGCTGTCCTCGGGATGCAGAACCCTGTCCAGCCAGCCCCCAGCCGCAGGGCAGGCAGGGTGCTCACCAGCAGACTGGCCAGAGGCACACCAGAAGCTGAGTAGATCTCAAGAACTGGCCGTGCGCTGGCAGGCTTCTCCTTCCGCCCGGGGTTCCTCAGCAGCGCTGTGGTTTGAGAAGAAACCTTCTGTCCTAGCTGCCCAGGCCCACCCCATGTGAAGCAGGCCTTATGAACTAGCTCCTTAGGCCCGCCCCACATGTGGCAGGCCTCCCGAGAACCAGGATTAAAAGCATCTCAGTAGGGTGGAGTGGGGGTGGGTAGCATATGCCAGCAAGAACCACCCAACAGCAAGGACCCCAAGTTCATCCCGCGGTCCCAGAGCATGCAGTGCCAGAGGGGAAACTTACCAATGGGGCCCCCATAGGGCGCAGCGGCCACTAGGCAGTCCCTCAGTTCCTCCTTCAGGCCCCAGTCCATGCTATACAGCTCATATTTCCTGCCCACACAGTGACAAACAGAGATTAGACTCGTCATGATCCTGCATCCAGATGGGCTGAGCCCCAGAGGAGCCCCTAATGCCTCCATCTGTTCCCCCCCAAGGGGCAGGGAGGGGGGTGATGACTAGAAACAGCTAGGCCAGCTGACCACATGCATGCTTAGGGATAGCAGGTGAGGGAGCAGAGGGTGTTTGGAGGGCAGGCTGTGTGGCCAATATCCAGGGCACAAAGTGAGGTGGGACTAGGGTGGGGTGGTTGGCTTGAGCCTGCATTAGCAGGAAATAAGACCCTCCAGGAGGGCCTCCCAGGATAGACAGCCTTTCTTCTATTTCTGGTTCTTAACACTGAATCTGGTTATGGGCTTTACACCCAGGGGTCCAGCTCAACGCCTGTTGATAATGAACTCAGTTTTAGAGGTACTGAGTGAGCAGTGCCTGAAAGAAATCCAAGAGGAGCTCTTTAGTAAGCCTAGAGCTAGGGAGAGTCCTGGGTTGCAGATGCCGATATATGAATGCTTGACTCACAGGAGGTAACTGAAATTACAAACTGGCAAACTGGCACGAGATGACTGCAATCTGAGATATGCATGGATCACCAAGAGACGTGCTGCATGGGAAGACAGAGTAGGAGGCTTGAGGCATGCCATCATTTGAAGGCTGGAGGTGGGGAAAAGGGGACAGAGAAGAAGTGGACACTACACCAGGATACCAAGAGAAGACAATGTTCAAGAAGGAGGGTGTTTCGGCTAGTATCATTTCAGGAAACTTCCCGTTAAAGATCAGGAAGATGTCCATCATTTCTTTCTATTGACATTCTTCTCGGCATTCTAGCCAAAATAATTTAAGAAAAAACCCCCAGAGGTTTCCATTTTGAAGAAGGAATGAGGTTGCTACTATTCATTTACAAATAACGAGATAGTCTACTTAGAACATCCAAAGCAGTCTATGGAACAATGAAAGAAAGAGCTCAGTAAGTGATCAACAAAAATCAATATATTTTTTTCTATACCAACTAGTTTTCTATACCATAGCAAGAACTAATTAGAAATATAACTCTTGATAGCAATAAAACTATGACACCGAAGAATAAACCTAATAAACATTTTTTGCAAAATCAAATCAGTTTACTCAAGGATATAGAAGACATGAAGAAATATTCTAAAGGATGTATAAATGCAAGAGAATTCCATTAAAAATCAGTCCAATTTTCTGGTGGGTAGGGAAGCACAAACTGATTCTACAGTTCATCTGGGGGGGGCAAAAAAATGTCATCTGAAAGAGAAAATACTGGATAATATTTAAAAACATTTGAAAATATGAAAACAGATATATATATCAGATATTGAATACACTTAAAAACTAAAGTTAAGGACTTCCCTAGTGGCACAGTGGTTAAGAATCTGCCTGCCAATGCAGGGGACATGGGTTCGATCCCTGGTTCGGGAAGATCCCACATGCCACGAAGTAACTAAGCCCATGTGCCACAACTACCGAGCCCGCGTGCCGCAACTACTGAAGCCCGCGTGCCTAGAGCCCATGCTCCGCAACGACATGCCACCACAATGAGAAGCCTGCGCACCACAACAGCGTAGCCCCTGCTCGCCGCAACTAGCGAAAGCCCACGAGCAGCAACGGAGACCCAATGCAGCCAAAAATAAATAAATAAAAACAAAAATACTTTTTTAAAAAAGCTCTAATTAATTGTGAAAAAAAATGAAAATAAAAGTAAAAGAAAAATGGTCAAGGGCTATATCATAACTGTGAAAATATTTTAAAACGAAACATAAAAAACTTGAGAAAAATGTAAGCTAATATTTTCATAATGTGAACTATGGAAAAGTCTTTCAGAGTAAGACACAAAACCCAGAAATTAAAAAGGAAAAGACTGATAGACGTTATCACATAAAACTTAACATGTGTATGTTAAACATTAATACATAAAAGTCAAGTGACTACTGTGAAAAAATCTGTAACATTTGTAACAAAGGGTTATCATGGAGAACACGTAAAGAACTCCTTTACAAATCAGTAGAGACAACACAATAGAAAAATAGTCAAAGGATATGAACAGACATACTTAACAACTAAGTAAATATGAATTTAAAAATTATTTTTATGTTTTGGCTATCTGAATGGCAAAAAATTAAGAGGTTAATAAATAACATGGAATATTGTTGAAGATGTGGAAAAATGAACACTTTCCTACATATTGGTGGGAGTGTAAAATGGTTCAACCCTTATGGAAGAGAATGAAGCACTTATGTATCCAATTTTTAAATGTGTATGCACTCTATCTTAGCAATTTCCTTCCAAGAGTCTAACCTATGAAACTACTTGCACAAGTACACAAAGGTATGAATTCACTGCAGCACTGTTTAAAATAGTTTTTAAAAATCCTGGAAAAATCTCCTTAAATGCCCATTAAAATGAGACTGGTTAAATAAACTACTTATGCCCATTTTGGGGAATATTATGTGCCTATTAACAAAGTGACTGGGTATGTTGACATGAAGTGGCCTCTAAGATATATTGTTAAGTAAAAAAAGCAAGCTGCAGTGCAGTATGAACCATATGAATCCACTTACACTATAAAAAACTGAGCACATATTTTTATAAGCATATTTACATATAATCACACGTATGTGTGTAAATACATAGAAGAACTCTCATAGGCCTCCACACTGAGCCAGCGTGGAGAGACAGTGGTTACCTTTGGAGAGGGTGGTGAATGGGGGAGGGGAATAGGGAGACTGACAATTTGTAGGCTATATACCTTTGCATTATTTGAATTTTTCAACCCCATGTACATTTCTTTTGACCTTTCGTTACTAAAATCCTTAGATTAGATCTGATGGGAAGATAGATATCCAAACAGACCTAGCATGCCAGTTATCAATTCACTGACACATAGCTCCAAATTCACTCTTCCATATGTGTTTTGTGATAACAGACAGTATTCTTTTAAGAATTTCTCCTTCACAGTGAGCCTGATGTTAAGCCTCCTCAGTAGAGGGCGCTGGAGGAACACTGCACGAGGAAGAGGCTTCTCCTGCTGCTTCCAGCAGGGCAGTCACCCAGCAGCTAGGGTGTGAGGACATCTGGTGGAGCTCTGACCAGCCATGCAGCAACCTCCAAGGCTTGCCCAGACTGGCTCCCTGGACAGACATGGCATTCCTGGCCTCCTGCCTACACCAGGCCCTACTCCCTCTGCATGCCAAGATGCCAGGCCACTGACTGCCCTGCCCGTAGCCTTGTTTCCACTGACCCCCTCTGCACAACCATGCACCCAATCACTGGCTGTGGCTTGCCTTACAGACACTAAGTGCTCCAGGCTGCCGGCATCAGCTCCCCAACTCCCTCTGCACGCCCACACCACTGACCCCTAGTTGCAGCTCACCTGTGGCCCCTACCTGCTGAACCCCAGAGGGTTGCTTCTTGCTGGCCAAGCAACTGTGGACCAGCTCTGGCCCAGGGAAACCGGTAAACTTCACTGCCATCCGGCGGGCTGCAACTGTATTTTCTCTGAGGTCTGAAATGAACCCCAGCCTGGGGAAGGTCCCTCCTTCCAAGTTTGTCGTTTCTTGAGTACTCGCCCTTAGCCCTAGGCTACCATATAAAAATTTCTCACATCTTATAGTTACTCTTTATGACAGCTTAATAATTCCTTACATTTATTAAACTTGCCCAGTCTACATCTCTTGACTGGACCCAGACTAATTGGTGCAGGGAGTGGCCCCAGGAGACAGACCCCTAAAGATGGGATTTGAGGACTGGTTTGGTCATGTGCTTGGGCTTGGGTGCAGTGCCGTGTTCCCTGACAATGCAAAACGGATGCTAGTAACCCACTGCGTGCAGCAGCATCACAATTAACCAAACCTGTAGTTCAGTGTAGTGAAATGCCAAGTCAAACACGTGCTTGACTGTATGGCAATAACGATGATTATAAAGGCTGTGGTGTGGATGGGTTATTTTGAGTGTACTTGAACATTTACAAAGAGAAAATGACAAGGTTAGGTCCATTAACTTTCAGCTGCAGTCACGGTCTGAGAAGCAGAAAGCTTCTGTAACAGCCTAAAAGAATCTCTTATTTCTTGTAGTCACACAGCTGCTACTGCTGAAAATCAAAGACAGAGTTTAATCTTATGGGTTGTTAAACAATGACAGTTAAATTCTCCGGCACATGTGAAAGTTAGGGCACTAATTAGGAAAGAAAGGAATCCTGAAACTTGGAAGGGAGATAACTGGTTAGACCCAGATGAAACTGACAATCTTGAGCCCCCAAGTCATTCTGAGTCTTCCTTACCAGTGGAAGTAGCTTGCCCTCCTGTGTCCGAGGAGACTAGCCTTCCTCTACTTGAAGACCCTGTTATGCTCTCACTTGAGGTAGATGTCTTGGGAGCCTCCCTCTCCAAGGCTGACCTGGCTAACATTACTGCTGAGTGGTTAATCGGCCAAGAGCAGAGACCAATACATGGTCCCAGTATGGCACCATTCCCAGGGGGAGCAGTCCGCAAGTCGATTACACTGGACCTCTTCCATCATGGAGGAGACAAAGATTTGTCCTCACTGGAATACATATTCTGGATGTGGATTTGTCTTCTTTACCTGTAATGCCTTTGCTAGCACCTACCATCGTGGACTTACAGCATGTCTCATGTACCATGGGACTTCCTTGGTGGTCCAGTGGGTAAGACTCCATGCTCCCAATGAAGGGGGCCCAGGTTCGATCCCTGGTCGGGGAACTAGATTCCGTGTGCATGCCACAACTAAGAATCCTCATAATGCAACTAAGAGCCCGCATGCCGCAACTAAAACGCACCACAAGCAAAATAAATAAATAAATAAATAAATAAATAAATAAACAGAACGTCTCATCTACCGTTGTAGCATTCTGCAAAGCCTTGCGACTAATCAAGGACTTCACTGCACAGCAAAGGAAGTGCAGCAGTGGGCTCAGGTCCATGGAATCAACAAGTCTTACCATATATCCCATTACCCAGAAGTGGCTGGTCTAAATGTACTGACGACTCAGTTAAAGCACCCACTGGGAGACAGTATCCTAAAAGTATGGGGCCCTGTCTTACAGGATGCAAGCTTATGCTTTGCATCAGAGACCATTATATAGTATTATCTCCTCCACAGTCAGAATATGGGGGACCTGGAATCAAGGAGTGGAAGTGGGAGTGGCTCCTCTCACTATTACACCTAATGACTCTCATTAAAATATTGCTTCCAGTTTCACTAACTTTGAGACCTATTGGTTTGGAGAGCTTAGTCTCCAAGGGGAGAATGTTTCCACCAGGGGACACAACTATGGATTCACTGAATTAGAAGATAAGAGTGCTACCTTGGGGACTTCCCTGATGGCGCAGTGGTTAAGAATCCGCCTGCCAATGCAGGGGACACGGGTTCAAGCTCTGGTCCAGGAAGATCCCACGTGCTGTGGAACAACTAAGCCCGTGTGCTGCAACTACTGAGCCTGAGTGCCACAGCTACTGAAGCCGGCGCGCCTAGAGCCCGTGCTCCGCAACAAGAGAAGCCACCGCAATAAGAAGCCCATGCACTGCAATGAGGAGTAGCCCCCCTCGCCGCAACTAGAGAAAGCCCGCAGGCAGCAACGAAGACCCAACGCAGCCAAAAAATAAATAAATAAATTTATATTTTTATATATATATATATATATATAAAGGGTGCTACCTTGCCATTTGGGGCTCCTTATGCCACTGAAACAACAGCCAAGAAAATGGGGTTAATTTACTGGTTGAAGTGATTATCCTGATGGCCAAGGGGAAATCAAGCTGCTGCTACACAATGGAGGCAAGGAGGACTGTCTGAAACCCAAGGGATCCTCTGGGGCACCTCTTAGTACTTCCGTGTCTAACAAAAAAGGTTAATGAAAAACCTCAGCAATCAAAAAAAGCAGAATGACTGAGGTTTGGGTCACTTCACTATGTAAAGAGCAGAGCAGTGAAGGTTCTGGCTGAGAGCAAGGGAAATATGGGATGGGTAGTTGAAAAAGGAAGCCATAGATACTATGATCTTGTGACCAGTTACAGAAATGAAGACTATAGCCACTTTGTGTATTTTCTCTGTGTTTGTTGTATGCATGCGTTTATATATATATATACCAGCCACTATCTTCTCTCCTTCCCATTTTTATTTTATACACAAATTATTAGAGGTTAACTTTAAAATTCAATTTTTAGGTAACAGAATATTCAGTGGGACTGTAATTCAATTTGAGGAGTAACTAATATAGTGATTGATACAATGACTGTTAAGACTGTATGTCTTCTCACTTTGGGAAAAAGAAGTTTACTTGTAAGAAGGATGGTATCTTGTTAAGCAGAAATATAAAGTTGTTTTGTTGTTGTGAGGGAGTTGAAGTGTAGAGGGCACTTGTGGAAGCTGATCAGCCAAAGAATGGACTGTGCCAGTTATCAAATTATTGCCTCCCAGCTCCAAATTCATCCTTCAATACATGCTCCACAGAGAGCTAGATGTTAAGCTTTCTCAGTAGAGGGCCCTGTAGTAAAGGGATATTGTAGGAGGAGGGGTGTCTCTGGCTGTTTCCAGCAGCTGCAAGGTCAGTCAGCAGTGTGGGTATGAGGACATCTGGTGATACCATGCACCCAGAACACACAATCCCTTGGTGACCTCACAGCATTGGCCTGGACTGGCATCCACCTTCCCGTGGTTCTCTCCACAAGACACGGCATGCTCCAGGTCTCCTGCTCATACTGGTGCCCCCTGTGCAAGCCCATGAACCTGGCCACCAGCTATGGCTCACCTGTGCCCTATCTGTGCCCAGGAGGGCTGCTTCCTGCTTGTCCAGTGACTGTGGACCAGCTCTGGCCCAGGCAAACCAGCAACTCCCCCACCATCCAGTGGGCTGCAACTATACCTTCCCCAGCGAGGTAGGAACCCCAGCTTGAGAAGGGCATTCCCCGCCCCCCAACTTGTCCTTCCTTTCTCCTCAGCCCTAGGAAAGGACAGTTTTATTTTATCTTATAGTTACTTTGTTATCACTGTTTAATAGTTCTTTATACTAAACTTCCCCTATTTAATCACTGTATGGTTTGTCTCCTAATTAGAATCACAGTGATATTAACTGTGTCACATTCCACAGACCACTTGCTTGTCACAGGAGGGAAAACGGGTGAGGATGTGGCCATCAGCCTCCAAACTACCTGTCAATCTCAACTTCCCTCGTAGCAGACAACCCGATACAATGATGCCTCCAGATGAACACCACACACACATCACTGTACAAGGTGTTTCTGCCAAAAATGTCAACCTGAATCTGATCAAGCCTTTAGATCTAACACACAGTTTCAGGAAATACAGGCTATGATAGAGAAAAAAGTTCAAAGGCACCACGAGGAAGCAAGGGGACAAATCCAGAAAGCGACTACGTCTCTAAAACAAGTCAACGTCATGAAAACAAAGGGTAGGGGTGAGAGTAAGGATGATAATGTTCAAGTTTACAAGAGACTTAATTAAGAGAGATAAGCAGGGAATTCCCTGGTGGTCCAGTGGTTAGGACCCAGCACTTTCACCGCGGGGGCCCAGGTTCGATCCCCAGTCAGGGAACTAAGATTCCCCACAAGCCACGCAGTGCGGGCGTGGGGTGGGGTGGGTAAGCAAATGAATAATTCTTATTTGGGTCTCAATTTGAACAAACCAGTTATAAAAAGGCATTTTGAAGACAACTGGAGAAGTCTGAAGAAGGACTGGTTGCTAGATGATATTAAATGTTCATTTTGTTTGGTGTGAAATAACACTATAGTTTTCTAGGAAACTGTCTTTTTTTTTCAAAGTAATACACATTTAAGGTGTGACTATAATTTACTTTATATTCTTTTTTTTTTTTTTTTTTTTTTGTGGTACGCGGGCCTCTCACTGCTGTGGCCTCTCCCGTCGCGGAGCACAGGCTCCGGACGCGCAGGCCCAGCGGCCATGGCTCACGGGCCCAGCCGCTCCGCGGCACGCGGGATCCTCCCGGACCAGGGCACGAACCCGTGTCCCCTGCATCGGCAGGCGGACTCCCAACCACTGCGCCACCAGGGAAGCCCTATAATTTACTTTAAAATATAGCAGAAAATGTATTTGATTGAAAAGATGTCTGGATATTGTTTTTAAATGGTCCCAAAAAGTGTGTGTGTGTTGAGGGATGGGGGGCGAGTAGATGAAAAGTGAATGGCAAAGTGCTGACACTTGTTGAAGCTGGGTGATGATGAGCACATGGATGTCCACTACACTACTTTTAGAACATTTACGTATATTTGAACTTTTTCTTAAATTTTTTTAAACTTACAAGTAGTTGAAGCAAATGTATTACAACACAATAACAATTTTTAAGCCTAAACAATGGCTATGGGTATTCACTCTACTATTCCTACTCTGTTGTACATTTAAAATTTTTCACTGTAAAAAGTTATATACAAATTCCAAGAAAAAAGGGAGGTCACCTCTATCCAATGCCCCAGGCAGTCAAGCTCAAATGAGGCCTGAGCTGTGTCCAGTGCAGTAACAGGATGTCACTGAGAAGAGGGTGGTCAGACCATAGTGAGTGATAGGTGGGAAGAGAGAAAATGGAAGCAAGTATAGGTGGCAGTTTTCAGACCTTTGGTGAGGTGAGGAGGAGGGACTTGTTTATTTTTTGAATAGGGAAGTTTATTTTTTGTTAGGATGGGGAGATTTGAATATAGAGGTTGAGGTCTGAAAGGGAGCCCTTGGGGGTAAGGATCGTGGAAAACAATGTAGAGGTCTTCAAATTTTCCTGCAGCAAAGAAACACCTGGCTGCTTGTTAAAATACAGATCAAATTCCTAGGACCCAACCCAGAGATAATGGAGTAGATCTGGCCTAGGAAGCTGCGTGCAGCCAGCACCTCAGGTGACCTTGATGCAGGGGGTCCTGCGTAACAACAGCTGGAGAAACCTATGGTGGCGGGAGGGTGGATGGACGGCGCATGGTTTCTGAGAAGGCAGGGAGACGGGGCACACCTCCTCGGCAGGTTGGCAACACAACAGGCAGATTTCGTCAGGGGAACCCTACACTCTTCTAGGCAATGACTTCCAGCTCTCTGGGAAGCACAAGGTGAAGTCAGCGATTGGCAGGAGAGACCCAAGGAGGCTTTCGCTGCAGTCCAGGAGGTTAGCATCGACACAGACTGGGGTGGGAAAGAAGCATACGGGTACAGGAGTAAGGGTCAGGGAGCGAAGAGCAGCAAAGCATGGGCCACCTCTTCAAGCCTTCAAGGTAAAGAAGGCTTCTCAGGGACAGTGAGGTGACTCAAGGTATGCCTCGAGGTTGGCCTGGGGCGTGGATGGACAGACTGAGAGCAGCATCTCAGAAAAGTCTAGAGGTGAGAACTCTGTGACGCTAGGCCATATCTTCCGTGAGGAAGGTCAGCTACATATTTCTCCTCTACCTGCAGGTCCTGGAAGTGGAAAT
Source organism: Grampus griseus (assembly GCF_964374135.1). NCBI lineage: Eukaryota > Metazoa > Chordata > Mammalia > Artiodactyla > Delphinidae > Grampus > Grampus griseus. Next base: position 59,684,592 of record NC_139008.1, read on the forward strand.
CCCCAGAGCAGCAGTAAATGGACCCTGGGTCTAATACCAGAAAATCACTAAATCTAGCAGGTATGGTAGTCTCAATTCCAGCCCCCTCCGGGAAACAGTGACAAAATCCCTGCTGCAGTGCAGCTGAACTGCTGGAAAAGCACAGTCCACTGCAGTAAGAGAAGAGCTTGTGTGAAAATAGATGATCTCCAGCCTGTCCAGGCTGAGCTGTCAGATCACTGTGGAGGAAGAAGCGCATCAGGCCTAGCCTTGGGGAATAATCCATCAGTTCCAAAATCCCCAGGCCCCGAAGAGAGACCACAATCACCCCCGAAATCCCTTGACTCCAGCCTGCCTTAAAAATAAATACTACTAAAGTATCCTTGTGCTGGAAATGTAAAACGGTGCAGCTGTCATGGAAAACAGTAGGATAATTCCTCAAAATATTAAACACAGAATTACTATATGATCCGGAAATTCCACTTCTGGGTGAAAACAGGGTCTCGAAGAGATATTTGTACACCATTGTTTATAGCAGCATTATTCACAATAGCCACGAGGTGGAAGTAACCCAAGTGTCCACTGACAGATGAATGCATAAATAAAATGTGGTATATACATACAAAAGAATATTATTCAGCCTTAAAAAGGAAGGTAATTCTGATACATTCTACAACATGGATGAACCTTGAGGACAGTATGCTAAATGAAATAAGCCAGCCACAAGAAAGCAAATAGTGTATGATTTCACTTGTATGAGCTATCTAGAGTAGTCAAATTCATAGAGACAGAAAGTAGAATGGTAGTTGCCAGGGCTGGGGGAATGGGAGAATGAGGAGTTATCATTTAATGGGTATAGAGATTCAAATTTTTTTTTTTTTTTTTTTGCGGTACGCGGGCTTCTCACTGTTGTGGCCTCTCCCGTTGCGGAGCACAGGCTCCGGACGCGCAGGCTCAGCGGCCATGGCTCACGGGCCTAGTCGCTCCGCGGCATGTGGGATCTTCCCGGACCGGGGCACAAACCCGTGTCCCCTGCATCAGCAGGCGGACTGTCAACCACTGCGCCACCAGGAAAGCCCTAGAGATTCAATTTTGCAAGATGAAAAAGTTCTGGAGATTGACTGCACAATGCGAATATACTTAACACTCCTGAATTGTACTTTATAATGAATAAGATAGTAAATTTTATATTATGTGTATTTAACCACAGTTTTTTTTAATGTTCACGTTTATACGTGCAAAACAGACAAACGTACAAAGCCATAAAACCAACTAAAACAGTCAACCTCTCTTCTACGAAGAGTTCCACAAGTACGAAATGTATCTTCGGTCTCCTTCACCATAAAGGATGTTTCTAAGGGCTTCCCTGGTGGCGCAGTGGTTGGGAGTCTGCCTGCCGATGCAGGGGACACGGGTTCGAGCCCCAGTCTGGGAGGATCCCACATGCCGCGGAGCAACTAAGCCCGTGCACTGTAGCTGCTGAGCCTGCGCTCTGGAGCCCACAAGCCACAACTACTGAAGCCCCCACGCCTAGAGCCGGTGCTCTGCAGCAAGAGAAGCCACGGCAATGGGAAGCCCGCACACTGCAGCGAAGAGTGGCCCCCACTCGCCACAGCTAAAGAGGGCCCGTGTGCAGCAACAGACACCCAATGCAACCAAGAATAAAAATAAATAAATACATAAATGAATAAAAATAAATTTATTAAAAAATAAAGTACCTGAAACACTGTGTTCAACACCAAGCTCACCCTTTTCCCCACCAAACTCACTCTTCCTTTCTCATTATGTTAAGCCAAAAATCCAAGTCATCCTCGATTTGTTGCTCTTCCTCCTCCCTACTAAATGCAACTCATCACAATGTCCTTCAATTTTACCCCCTTAATATCTCTCCTATTGGTCCCCTTCTCTCCATCTCCAGTGCTCACCACCATCAACTTCTCCTTGGTCTATTCCACCAGCCTCCTAACCAGTCTCCATTCTTGCTTGCCCCTTCCAACTTGTCCCCCCATTGCCTCCAGGAGGAACTTAAAACACACACACACACACACACACACACACACACACACACATCCTGCAAATCCAATCACATCAATCCTTTCACTTAGGCTTCTCACTGGTCTTCAGATAAAGTGGTCTCTTACCCTGTCTCCTTGTCTGTGGCACTCCAGCCACACTGGCTCTCTCTATTTAGGTCACTGAGAGTGTCCCTGTCTCTCTCGCTTCAGGACCTTTGTATATGCTCTTCTTGGATCCCATTCCCTGCACCTAGGTCTACTCATCTCCTGGATGGGGTATTGTTTCCTTCAGAAAGTCTTCTTTTCTTCTGACTTACCAATCTGTTATATGCTTTCTGAGGACCCTACACTCTCCTTTACCTCACTGCTTATGATCAAACAAATACAGAGTCATTAGTGGTTATCAACTGTCTCCCTGCTGGCTATAAGTTCTGAGGGCAGAAAAGGTCCATGTCTTTTTATTGGTCCAATATACATTCAGTGTGGCAAAGGGTTGGGCAAAATTATTTAATGGTATTATCTCAAACTGGGTTTTTAGAATAAAAATGGTTAAAATTCTGGAGCCTCATAAGAACTAATCACCATTACCTCTCCTTGCCCTCCCAAATTAGTGATTTTTCCAGAACATTACTTCCAATGCAAAAGAATCCCATCCTGTAGATAGGACTTGAAATGTCCGCCACCCTGTTTATCATTCATTCACTTATTTGAACATGTATTAAGTCTTGGCATAAGGTTATGCACAAATACAAATAAACCTAGTATCTGCACCTAAAATATTTTCTACTTATTTTATTTTCCTACTTAAAAACAAAAACCCTATGCTTTAACACAGGTTCTAGAAGAAGACCGAGCTCAAATCCTGGCTCCACTATCTGTGTAACCTGGTCACCTAACTTCTCTGTGCCTTGGTTTCCTCATCAGTAAGATGGGGTTAAAATAATGATACCTACCTCATGGGGCTGTGAGACTTAGACAATTTAATACACATAAAGTACTTAGCATGGTGTCTAGTACATAGAAAGGCTCAACACCCATTACCAAGAGCAACACATCGTCTGCAGCAAGGCTTATACCTCTACTCCCTTCTGGCGGTACAGTACAGGTAAGGGTAGGCTAGCCATGCAGATCATGTCTATAGCATGTACTCAACATTTACACTCATTTAAAACTTTATTGAGGGACTTCCCTGGTGGCCCAGTGGTTAAGAATCTGCCTGCCAATGCAGGAGACACGGGTTCGAGCCCTGGTCCGGGAATACCCCACATGCCGCGGAGCAACTAAGCCCGTGTGCCACAACTACTGAGCCTGCACTCTAGAGCCCACGAGCCAACAACTACTGAAGCCCACGCGCCTAGAGCCTGTGCTCCACAGCAAGAGAAGCCACTGCAGTGAGAAGCCCACGCACTGCAATGAAAGTAGCCCCTGCTCGCCGCAACTAGAGAAAGTCCCCGCACAGCAATGAAGACCCAATACAGCAAAAAAAAAAAAAAAAAAGATAGTAAAATTTTATTGGTGTATAAACAAAGCTAAGACTTCATATGATAACCAGGAGTTCTATGGCAATGAGGTCACCATTTTCAGTACTCTATTTAATAAGCCTGTGTAGGCAACATATATTTTCAAAAGTAATACATATTAATTTTTTATTGATTGATTGCCGCGTTGGGTCTTCATTGCTGTTCGCGGGCTTTTCTCTAGTTGCAGTGAGCGGGGGCCACTCCTCACTGAGGTGCGCAGGCCTCTCATTGCAGTGACCTCTCCCACTGCAGAGCACGGGCTGCAGGCACACGGGCATAGTTGCTCTGTGGCATGTGGGATCTTCCCGGACCAGGGCTCGAACCCGTGTCCCCTGCATTGGCAGGCAGATTCTTAACCACTGCGCCACCAGGGAAGCCCCAAGTTAATATTTTTAAAAGTATATGCTGTGTCGTAAACACCAAATTACACGCTACCTATGTCAACTGACAACCCTTCTCCACAAAAAGTTTAAATCACTTATTTCCTACTGACTTCCCTGATTTTTATTTTTGCAACTTTTTTCACATTGTACAGGCACATTTATAAGAATCAGAAATAAACAACAAATGCAACAGATCTCTAAAAATTGCATCAAGGCATTTGTCCACCTCAGAAGTGTTAAGGGCTGACATTTTGTGTATTAAAGATTACAGTGAAAAGTTTTAACATGTGAATAACAATGGTATATAGTTTCACTAGCATTAACAGTTGTCTTCTATTGAAATAAGACCCCAACGAGATGCCTTTGTGATCTTTAGTTGCAATCAATAAAGTATTTTTTTAAACTTTATTAGGCAACCACTACACAGCAGGCACTGTTCTAAATATGCACTGGAGATAAAGAGATGCAAGAAATGCTCTCAGCCCTCAAGGAATTTGGTTTAGCAGAAGAAACCTATACAAACATTGCCCTACTGTGCCATACATAACAGACCTTAGCACTGGGTCTTGTGAGACCCAAAGGAAAGTCAGCTGAAAGTCAAGTCTGTTGGGCTTAAATCAGGGAAGGTTTCAGAATGAACCCTTAAACTAAGTCCTGAAGGATGAGTAAGAATCCTCCAGTGAAGTAAAGAGGGAAATGGCAGTGCTCACAGAAGGAACTGCAGGCTGGTGTGAACACAGGGAGCCCTGAAACGTCATGATGTGTTGGGATCCTGTTCTGTGCAACTGGAACACAGATTTGGGTAGGAGTTGAAGAAATTGAAGTCGAAGTTGAAAAGACAAATAAGGCCGGTTTATAGATATAACACGAGGAGTTTGTACTTTGTTTTTCAAAGAAGAGAAGTCATTGGAAAAAATCCTAATTAGGGTAATGATGTGATCAGTCTACACTTTAGAAAGATTAGTGGTTTAGGACTCCACGACTCCCATAAGAGGGCTGCCCCTAGCAGGGGGTCCTCACTCGTGCTGCCTCTGGATTTAGTGGCGATTCGCCTCCTTCTCCCGGCCTTGGTCAGCACTGTTACCCCGCCCGCCGTGCAAGCAGGCCCCCGTAGGAGCACCCCTGGTCTGACTTCAGCAGCACTTCCCGGCAGGAGACCGATCACTCACTGTCACCCGTGGGCGGCCACCCTCAACGTGATCTGAGCATCCTTCCAGAGGCTGACAGCCCTGGGCTTCAGTTGGGCTGTGTCGCTACCTGTGTGACCACTACGGTTGCCTCAGTTTCCTTCTCCGGAGAAGGGGAAGGCCCGGCCCTAGGTGGCTGTGTGTTAAGTGGTAGACGCCGCGGGAGAGCCGGCGAGGGGCGGACCCCAGCGCCGTAGAGACCGCGACGCGCGCGTCCGGCTTCGCTCAGAGACTCAAGCCGGCGGGCGAGCGGGATAAGCCAGACCGTGGGAGGCAGGGCGGGGCGGCTCACCGGTAAAAGGCAGAGTCCCCAAGCGGGTTCCAGTTCGCGGTGTAGCAGTCCATAGCTGGTGCAGGTGGCAGCCAGCCAGCGCCGAGGGGACACGCACCTAGCGCGGGCTCCAGGCAGGCACTTCCGCTTCCGCCCGTTCGGGTCACGTGGCGAGGCCGCGGCCACGGCCGTCACCGCTGTGGGCGGCTGCACTTGGCCGCCGCCGCCGCGCCCCTCCCACGCCCGGGTGGGCCGGGCCCTGGCTACTACTCCCCACGGCGGCCACCCCTGCTGCCTTCCTGTCCCCTCGGGCGTTGGGGGGTCGGGCAGAGCAGGACATGGGTGACCGGAAGTGGGAGTTGTGAGTGTCGCAGCCCGGGGCGGGGAGGGCCCAGGCGCTGTCGGGCCTCTGCGACTCACGCATGGAGAGTGCTGGGCGTCGGGCTGCGGACCGACCGCTAACCGGGACGCACGGGCTCTGCTGGGCAGAGGCTGTGCTGAAGCGACCGGCCTCTTCGGGCGCGGGAACATGAGGCCAGGCCCGGACCCCGCTGCGGGAGTGGCGCGCGGTGTGCGGGCCTGCCCGGGTCGCGGGTGAACGGCGCGGCGCCCCGGGACTCGGTAATTGGCGCGAGCGAGCGCGCGCATGCGCGGGGCGGCGGCGGGCACGTGGCGGGGCGCAGGGCTGCACCGCGCGGGAAGCGCCTCGGTGTCTTGGAGCCCTGCGGACCTGGCGACCTCCTGCCTCATGTGCCAAGTGTAATGGAGACCGGCGCCACCATGGGCCCCACTCTGCTAACGCCACCTCGTCCCTGTAGCCCAGAGCAGCCCTGAAGGGGCCGCCGCTGGTCTCGTTTATTCCGTGTGGGCCCTGGAGCCAACCTGTCCTGAGTCTCCACCCTGCAGCCCGTCGTTGTTGGCGGCGGCATGGTCTTCTGTCTGGAGAACGAGAAGGCGCGCCGCCCGCTGGGAAGCACCATGGTCCAATTCCAGGCCTCTGAAGTCCAGCAGCTGCTACACAACAAGTTCGTGGTTATCTTGGGGGACTCAAGTGAGTGCCCTTCTAGAATCACACTTCCCGGTCCCACACCTGCGGCCTGTTTTCTGCATCTGAACCCTCTGCCTCCATCTCAAATCTCCTTCCTGATACCTAGTCTGGAACAGTCCAGTAGGTTTTCTCTTTTTATTTCCCTAACGCCTTACACAGGTGTCCTGACAGATGTAGCCTGTCAAGCTTTTCACCCCATCCTTGCTCAGCATTTTTCTTCCTGACAGTCCCCCACAATGTCCCTCATGGAAGCAGTGGATTGTGCTGTCTGTCTCTTGGGTGACTTGGCTGACTTATTTCTGCCAGGTGATCTTGGGTCACTATATACTGAGTTGAGAAGTGATGTACAGCTAGAAGGAACAGAGGTAGTGCCAGGACTTTGTAACCTCACCTTCTCTTCTGTCTCTAAGTCAACACTCCACAAAGGTGGTGTTGGGCAGCCCCAGCCCTGGGAAGATGGGAGGCCTGGATTTGGAAGGAGCTGGGGTGGAGTGCAGCCTGCCTCAGCCGCAGGATCTCTGTCTCCCTGCAGTCCAGCGGGCTGTGTACAAAGACCTGGTGCTTCTGCTCCAGAAAGACTCACTGCTCACAGCCGCCCAGCTGAAAGCCAAGGTGAGGGAAGCTTGGTGGCCATGCCAGTGGTGGGTGGGCACAGACTCTGGCCTGGTAGGGTCCTCCTCCCTGGCATGGGTCTGACCAGCTGGGTCGGGGGGTGGGCAGGGGGAGCTGAGCTTTGAACAGGACCAGCTGATGGCTGGGGGTCAGCTGGGTGAGCTGCACAACGGGACACAGTACCGAGAGGTCCGCCAGTTCTGCTCGGGTTCTGGCCACCACCTTGTACGCTTCTACTTCCTCACCCGCGTTTACTCCGAGTACCTCGAGGGAATCCTGGAGGAGCTGACATATGGGCCTGCCCCGGACCTGGTGATCATCAACTCCTGCCTCTGGGATCTCTCCAGGTTGGGGCGGGGGGAGAGGGAAACCAGGGGTGGAGGTATGGCTCAGAGGCCACCCACCCCTGTGCTCTTGCCCACCCTTTGTGCTACCCAACAGGTATGGCCGCTGCTCGATGGAGAGCTACCGAGAGAACCTGGAGCGGGTGTTCATGCGCATGGACCAGGTGTTGCCAGACTCCTGCCTGCTGGTGTGGAACATGGCAATGCCCCTAGGAGAGCGTGTCACTGGGGGTTTCCTTCTGCCTGAGGCAAGTGACCAGAGCCCCTTAGGATAGAGGACGGGGCAGCTGACTGGTAGATAGAGGACCCTCCCTTCCAAACCTGCTTCATTCTGTGGCTCTTAGATGCTGCACTTTATCACTCAGCTCCAGCCCCTGGCAGGCTCTCTGCGGCGGGATGTGGTTGAAGGGAACTTCTACAGCGCTACACTGGCTGGGGACCACTGCTTCGATGTCTTGGATCTCCACTTTCATTTCCGGCATGCAGTACAGCACCGTCACCGGGACGGTGTCCACTGGGACCAGCATGCCCACCGCCACCTCTCACACTTGCTTCTGACCCACGTGGCTGATGCCTGGGGTGTGGAGCTGCCAAAGCGTGACTATCCCCATGGTGAGCCCTACCACAAGTGGGGACGGTAGTGATGCAAAGAGGGCCCTCAAAGCATAGGGCTCATAAACAACAGGACAGAGATCCTCAAGGGGAGTAGAGGCCCCTTGAAGGACCGTTGTGGATCCTGAGTGCTCCTTCCTTCCCCTGGGTTTCTGTATGGTCTAGCCGTGTGGTCACCTATGTGTATGTGAGTGAGCATTGAGCACATAAGGCAGCATGTCAGAGACCCTTATGCTACAGATAAACGGAAAAGGAATGGGAATACTTTTAGACAGGAGTAGATGTGGGGGGTGGAAAGGCAGAAACAGAGGAAAGGTAATCCAGACAGTGTGGCAGAAACAACGAAGCCCCTTGGCTGGTGCTGTCACCCCCTCAGTTCCTGCCTGCTTATAAAGGGAACATCGTGGGTGATTGTTCCATGTCTGCTTCTGCCCTGGATCGTGTCCTCCAAGGCTAAGGTTCCTGCCTCACTTGTTGACAACTCATCCCTTTAAGCCACTTGTCTAGGACAATTGCTGTGTACATACTACCTACAGGATAGTGTTTATTGAATTGGAGACACGAGTCATGTTAGAAGGCTGTAGTAGCATTAAGGGATGTGAGGGCATAGAGAGGTCAAGAATGTCACTTTTAGCCTGGAGTTGGAGCATCAGGGAAGTGAATTAGGATCTTGATTATATAATAGTCCAATTTCTTTGTTTTTTTAGGTGAGAACTAAATCTCATCTAAATCAGTTGGAAAACTGATCCCCAACAAATGAAGGGTTGCTCTAAAGGTTGTAAGGCTAGTTTATCGTGGCTCAGGTTTTCTGAATCCAGTTTGGAGCCACAGAAGTAGGAATATCAAAGGGAAGAGTTGGGTGGGAGGATGAGTTGGTGAGTTTGGTTAGGGCAGATCTCTTTGAGGTACTGTGAAGATGTTGAGTAGATTTCGAGTCAGTGATGCCCAGCAGGGAGATGGCAGCTGAGGGCATGAATGTGAACAGATGGAAAGAGCAAAACAATAGCCATGTTTTGGAGTTGGAAGGGAAGAGGGGCTGATGGAGGAAACAAAAGGAGACAAGGGTAGAGTCACTTTCAGGGAGGACAGAGGCTCTTGGCCACGTGACTTGTCAGGAAGCGAGGAAGTGGTTACATTTCATAGGATAAGTGTTGAAGGAGTGGAGTAGGGTTAAAAGAGGTAGTGAGCAGTTGATGGAGAGAATGGCACCTGGGCAAAATACTCTTTGTGGGAGGAAATATGAAAGGAACAAGGGCGTACTGGGAGAAGGAAGTGACAGGATCTTTGTTTTTAAGAGAGAAGGTTTACTAAGCTTATTTATTGGTCTGTGGCAAGGAGCTGGGAGAGGAAAAAGCTAAAGATACAGGAGCTGGGCAACAGAGGGAGGAGACTGGAGGGGAGCATGAGGTCAGAACAAAGGCAAATCCACTGACTATTGAGACAGGCAGGGAAGAAAGAGTGCAGCTTGGGCTTGGCCTGAAATGAGAGGGGATGAGGAAACCTGTGTAGGAAGTAGAGGGTGCTGTGTTCTCCAAGAGGAGGGAGTAGAGGTTTAGAAGTGTGGACAGCCACAGTTCAGGGCGGCCTGGCTCCCCAGGCCTACCTAAAACAACCATCCCATTCCTAGACCCATGGATTGAGGACTGGCCAGAGCCGGATCATCTCTTCCAGGGGAGCCAGGGGCAGACCCCAGCCTTCAGGGAGCAGCTGGCCTTGCCCCCACCCTCTCCTTTACCCCTTCCCATGCATTTTCCCTACCCTCTTCCTCAGCCCTCCCCACCTCCTCTGTTTCCACTCCTGCCCCAGGATCCCCCTTTTTTCCCAGGCCAGCCCTTCCCACCCCATGAATTCTTCAACTTTAATCCAACAGAAGACTGCTCGATGCCACCCCACTTAGGTAGGTGCCTCTACAACCTCCCAGCACACCTTTCCCAGCATCCCCTTGAACCTCCCCCATCCTAGCCTCCTGTGTCCAGGTGGGCTGAGAGGAGTTGGGTAGCCCTTGTGCCCCCCAGGCTTGGGTTCAGTCACAGCTGAGTCTGGAGCAGCATCCGTAGACTCATTAATTAGCTCATTGATTGTCACAATTTCCTGACTTGGAAGTAGGGGAAGTAGTATTGCCATTTTGCAAATGGGGAAATTGAAGCCCAGAGAAACTCACCCTGGAGGACCAGAACTGCCTGAAGGCAGAGCTGGGCTCACCCTGGCCAGAAGCCCATTCTGATAATGGCTGGTTCTTTTGTAGGATGTAGCCCCGCAGTGAACTTTGTGCCTGGCCCCCTGCCTCCTCCAGTCTCCAGCCCTATCCCCCATCGTCAGCACCGGGGCCTGGCCGTCCACCGGGGGATGCCACGCTGTATTCACACCAGCCCCTACCACATGCCAAGGACAGGGGCACCCTGCAGGCAGCGTCCCAGACACTCGGACAGGCTGATCCATACATACAAACTGGACAAATGGCCTCCTCCCCATTCGGGGACGTGGCCTGGGTAGAGTGGATCTTATGCTGGAGCTGAATGTGCCAGTGGCCCTGCAGTGCCTGCTTCCCACCCCAGGTGCTGGGCCAGGGTATCTTGCTATGCCTGGCATTGTTGTTGTCCATTGCTGTCACCAATAAAGGCATGGAAGAACAGAGTAGCATCTTTTTGTGTAAGGGAGTAGGTCTCCCAGCCATGATCTTAAAAGTTGGGGAGGCTGCCTCTGGGCTCTCTGCGACCTTGGACCTTTTAACCCACGCTGTTTAGAAATCATTGAATGCATCCTTCCTACTGTCTCACACACTTGTTTACACCCTCACCAGAACACACGTGTACTTAACAAAGACCCTGGAGGGGTTCTTTGTTGTCAGCAGCTCTTTGGGATTGGGAAATATCAAGGGCTGAGTTGAAATTGTCAATATTTTATATGCAGTTTGGAATCTGGCTAGATCTCACCTATACCAGTCTCACACATTCATGTGTATGTTCAACACTCATCTGCTCCTGGAGATACAAGATACATACCTTGCACAATTTCTTGGCACATGGTAGACACTCATTAAGTGGTTGGAACTAAACAAAAAGCTCCCGAGCCCATGTGGGAGACTGATTAGAACCCTCCTCCTCTCAGAAATCACCCAAGCGAAAGTGAAAATGAGAAACAAATGTAAATACCATATCTGATGACCAGGAAGGAGCAGAAACTCCAAACAGTGAATTAGGTGGATAGGCTGAAAAACGCAGTGGAACCACTGCTTGGTACAAATCAGTTTGGAAATTCTTGGGCAGCATTTACTAAAGTTGAACATTTATGTACTCTGTGATTCAGCAATTTCACTTCAAGAGAAATGAGTACATCTAGACAGATTTACCAAAAGACCTGTGCAAGAATATTCATAGAAGTTTTTTTCATAGTAGCCAAAACTTGGAAACAAGCCAAATGTCCATCAACAGGAGAGTGGGGGCGTCCCTGGTGGCGTAGTGGTTAGGAATCTGCCTGCCAATGCAGGGGACACTGGTTTGAGCCCTGGTCTGGGAGGATCCCACATGCCATGGAGCAACTAGGCCCATGTGCCACAGCTGCTGAGCCTGCGCTCTGGAGCCTGTGAGCCACAACTGCGGAGCCTGTGTGCCACAGCTGGTGAAGCCCACGTGCCTTGAGCCTGAGCTCCGCAGCCGGGGGGAAGCCACCGCAATGAGAAGCCTGCAATGAAGAGTAGCCCCTGCTCGCCGCGACTAGAGAAAGCCCGCGCACAGCAACGAGGACCCAATGCAGCCAAAAACAAATAATTTTTTTAAAAAAAGGAGAGTGGATATTCGTCCCATACAATGGGATAGTAATAAAGGAAAACAAATGCTGATAGATGCAACGACATGGATAAATCTCACAGATATAATGTTGAAAGAAGCCAGAAACTAGAATACATTTTATATGATTTTATTCTGCATGATTTCAAGAATAGGCTAATCTATGGTGATAGAAATCAGAATTGTGGTTACCTTTTGGGGGAAGTATTGATTGGGAAAGGGCATGATGGAACTACCTGGGGTGATGGAAAAGTTCTATCTGGCTGGTAGTTACATGGCCACACAAAGACACACAAATATGTTAAAGTTTATTGAGCCAGAGACCTCCCTGGCAGTCCAGTGATTAAGACTCTGCCCTTCCAATGCAGGGGTATGAGTTCAATCCCAGGTCAGCCTGCATGCCGTGCAGTGAGGGCAAAAAAATTTTTTTAATTGAGCCATACCCTCGATATTTGTGCATTTTATTCATATGTAAAATGTATGTATTATATGTCAATTAAAAGGGAACCAGTGGAGTTCCCTGGTGGCCTACTGGTTAGGATTCACTGCCATGGCCTGGTTCAATCCCTGGTCAGGAGCTGAGATCCCACAAGTCGTGCAGTTTGGCCAAAAAAAAAAAAAAAAGAATCAGGATATCCAGGAGTGGTTTAACATTAAAAAGACACCTAAAAATTTAATTCACCATATAAACAGCATAAAGCAGAATAAGTAGTCCTTTTAGTAGATGAAGAAAAAAAAATTTTTTTTAACATTCAACATCTACTCATGATCAAAACTGCTACTAGCAAACTAGGAGTAGAAAGGAATTTCCTTGACTGGATAAAAGTTAACTATCAAAACTCCACAGTAATTCTTAATGGTGGAAACTTAAAAGCGGTTCTTTTAAAATCAGGATCAAGTCAAAGTTACCTGTGAACAGCAATTCCATATACCATTGTCTGGGAATTCCAGCTTGTATAGGCAGAAGATGAACACAAAGGAAGAGGACCTATTCTCATAACGTCTGGCTTTTAGATGGATGTGGTATCCTTGGGTTTAGAGGGCTTCACAACTTACATATATGTTACAAATATTTTGCAAGTATACAGTATCACATATCAATTTTAAAAACTTTTTTGGTTTTAGACATTTGAAGACACAGGCCAGAAAATATGATAAAAGCTACAGCTCCTAAGTTCTTTTATTTTGAAGATGGAAAATATTTGAAAGGTAATAGAAATGTTTGCTCAGCAGAAAATAACTTGTCCAAAGTTGGTTGCATCCAGATCCTGACAGAACCTTACAAAAGACAGGTCTTTACCCCCGGAAGGATGGAATAATAGACTAGGGTTGGGACAGCAGTCGGAGACAGTGAAGCCAGCTAGATTGGGCCCTTCCTTCTCCTGGATTCTCATGAGCTCTGCCCTCGATGCCTCTGGGTTTCAGGCTGGGGAACTCAGGCTAGAGTTTTGGGTTAAGGAGATTTTGAGGAGTCAATGAAGCCGCCAGTGGGCCGGAGATGCTCCTTCCTGGCCCCAAGATCTACCCTCTCCGCCACTGCCGGCCCGGCCCGGGAGATACCTCTCCCCCTCCTCATTTCCTTCCCACACCCAGCCAAGCCCGACTCTTCGTAGCCAGAGCTGGAGGTCTCCGCTAGGGGAGCAAGCCATGCACCGAGTCAAGGGGCTGCGATTCCGGGGGTGGAGTGGAGGTGGGGGGAGGTGTTGATTTACGGGGGTGGCTAGCACTTACCCTATGTGGGTGCCCACAGCCCTCTGATCCCTGGCAAGGCTAGGGATTTCCTTCCCAACATAAGGCCCATGCCCACCCAGCTGTGCCTCCACGGTCAACGCGCGAGCTCGGCGCTCTCCAGCCGTCGCCCTGACCCCTCTCCCGCGCACCTGAGCCTAGAGGTCGCTCCTGGGGCAACGTCCCCGCGCAGCGCAGGTCTTCTCCTCCTCCTCCTCCCCCAAGGATCCAGTCGGCCCCCTCCTTCTCTGTGACCACGGACTCTCGGCGAGCAGTGCTGCTCCCCTCACCCGCTAGCGGGGGCGGGGCCGCCCCCTTTCCCCGGCACAGAAGCGTCTGGGTGAGAGCGCCCCCTCCAGGCTCCCCGTAGCTGGTCCTGAGCGGTTCCCTGGGCACCGCACCGCCTGCTTCCAGAGACCCCTCTTCTTCCCTCTAGGGTGGCCACTGACAACTCTAGCTCAAGTGGAGCCCCCAGCCTTATGATCCCCCTTGACACCGCCCTCTCTGACCCTCCCGCATCCTGGCCGCTCCTACTCATTGCTCCCCGGTCCTTGGGGCAGAGGAAAGTCCTACCGGGCGCTCCTGCTCCTAGGCGCTCCCCCAGGGTGCGTGTATGCCGCTGTGGATCCTCTCTCCGCTTTCTCACATGCAAGGCCCCTCGCGGCTGACACCTCCTCCACTCCGGTTCTTTATGCTCCGCCTGATCTGATTATTTTTCTGGCCAGGCCACAAGCGTTACTGGAACCCCACCCCATCTGAGCCCGCTGCGGGGTTGGATGGGGTAGGGCCAGCAAAGAAAACTCACCCAACCTCCCAGGTCACTGAGGCCAGTGGGACAGCTTTCCCTTCTTGGCCCAAACGGAAGGGCTTAGAACTTCATTCTAGCATGTTCATTCTCCCCAGACTTGCATTATTAAGCGTTTTAAGTCTAAATGGATGACTTTGTCTACATTTAAAGTAATTTCAGGAGTTATGTTTTTCTTCCCTCTCTGCAAGGTCCCTCACTTTATTTCCTTTTATCTGTGTACTCCATCCATCCCATTTGGCTGGCTCTAGAGTTCGCCATTCCATTCTATTTTTTGTTCTTATCAAGAAAAAAAAAAAAAGAAGAAGAAGAAGAAAGTGTCTGGTTTTGTTGGCATGCATTTTAAGTTTGTGTGAAAAAAATTGCATTATTTTTCATTCAGCTTCTTTTCACTCAACGCTAGGATTTCAAGATCAATCCATATAGCTTCCACCCTTTCTAACTGCTGCCTCCTCTCCACAGTGCTCATCCACCATGTTTCACATTTTCCATTTCCTGCCACCACCAGTGAGTGCAATCATCATTCTCAGACGTATCCCCTCAACATATCCCCTCACCTGCAGCGCTTCTCACAGTGTGCAAAGTTATCCCTTGGGAGTCTTGTTAAAATGCAGGTTCTGATTCATCACACCTGGGGCGAGGCCTGAGACTCTACATTTGTAGCCAGTTTACAGGTGATGCCTATACTGCTAGCCCTGGGACCACACTTTGAGGAACAAGGCCATTATGGGCCTCTGTGAGAATTCATTTTGGGTTGCTGGGTCACAGGGTATGTGTTGATCTAATTTGATAAGTATTGCCTATCTGCTCTCCAGTCTGGCTGTGCCACCCTACCCCACACCAGCAACGCAGGAGGGTAGAAGATATATATTTATGTGGGGAAGGGAAGAAGGCCTTCTCCTTGCTCCTGCCAAAATCCTGCCCCCCAGCGTGTCTGGTCTGGGCCGAAACCTCCTCTCTCAATCAGAGTGGCCCCAAGGCTCTGGAGTGATGTCCCTGGCTAGCAATGCACGGCCAAGTCAATGATGGGCCCAAGATTGGCATCCTGGCTTCATCTCTGACAGAAGCTTAAAGAACAGGCATTGAGAAGCCCTGAGGTCTTCAGTTAGGTTATATCTCCTCCATTGCTTTCCCTTTAGTAGCCTGTTAGGCTGGACTAGGACTCAAACAACCTGGCCTTGCCATTGGCAAGTAGCTATCCTGTGCCTGACTTCTCATCTCTAAAATGGGATGGTAACAGCATAGCTACAGTTTGTGGTGTGAGGAGTCAGTCCAGAAACTTTGCCTCACATACCAAGTGCCCCACAGGGGCCCCAAGACAGGTGTTCTTGCCTTTGTTTTAACCAAGAGGAAAATGAAGTTCAAGAAGGCTTAGCAATTTTTACCAAAGCCATGGAGCTAGAAAGTGACAATGCTGGGATTCAAACCCAGCTTCAGCTAATACACCAGAGCCTGTGCTAACCATGAACCTATTCCACCTCCATGTCCTCCCTTTGCCCTTGCTACCAGGTCATATTTCAGGGAGAACTGAAAGGAAAAAAGGAGGACTGTGTCTGGGGTTTCAGGAGTTGCTGTTGATGACTAGTGGCCAGATGACCAGAGTTATGAAACTCTGCAGCGAATGGGTTTTAGCAAAAATGAACCTGGGTTCTAGGGGCTGGTCACCAGGGCTTGAGTATTTAGCTGGCAGGAGAGGGGCCTTTTGGTTGAGGGATTTAGGAACAGGGATTTTAGGGTTATGTATATAGTGGGGTCAAGACTAGATTGGGGAGGGTCAGGGATTAGGTGGAGGTCTGGAGTGAGGTGGGGGTCAGGTGGTGGGTCTTATCTATCAAATGTCTTACCTGTAGTAACTGATCACTCACTGTTTTATTTGGAGGGTTAGCTGATGTGTGAACAGCCAGCATCCTGGGCATCAAGGGATGCCACCTTCCAAGGCCCTCCTGGTGCTGTAAGCAGCTTGTTGGGTTGGTTTTAGAAACCCGTGGGCTGTGCTTTCCCCACTCACATAGCTGTGCAAGACTTTTCCTGGCACCAAGCCCCAGCCCCAAGCATTTCACAATCAGAAGAGTTCAACACCTGCATATTTTGAGATTTCATGGCATACAACCTTTTACATTTTGTTCACATTCGTCCATCCGCTGTTTACCATGGTAGGGCCCCAGTTGTATCCATGACAGAACATTTCTCTGAAGGCCTGGAGAAGCTATCTGCTCTTTAGAGTTCAATACAATATCGTGCAGTTTTCTGGTCTTTTCAAAGTACTTCACACATAGGTATTATTGCCTTTGACTCACAACAGCTCCATGACAGGACCCACTTAATACCAAAGCTCAAAGAAACTAATTGGCCAAGGCCACACGTTGCATAGGTGGGTGAAATGGGACTTCTTGTTTGTTTTTCCATAGCAAACCTCAGGAGTCTTAAAGAGTAGGTGCTCTCTGGGAACCTCACTACACTGGTTGGCCCATTTCCCAGAGGTGGGGATGTGGACTGAGGCAGGAGGTAAGAAGTCTAGGGAGTGGGGAATGCTTGGGCAGAAAGGTCCGGAAGGTGAGTTGGCTGAGGTCCCATGAGGCTTCTGGCTAGACCTCTCCCAGCTAAGTTTCTGTCAGTGGGCCCTTTCTAGAGCCTGGGGAAGTGGAAAGAGGAGGTTGGTGGGGGGAACGGCAAATACAGAGGTACCCAAGTAGTTCTCTATAAGTCTGAAGCTGAGACAGTTGAGCAGCTGCAAAAAAAAGATGCTGCCAGCTGCTAAGGGGGCCCCAGTGGTGTCACCACATGCGTGTGGGAGCTCTTGACGGCTTGGTCAAGCTCTGCCCCTGGCTAAGCCTTCTGCCCTAATGTCTCTTCTCAAAGTCCCTGCCCCCGCACCCCAAGTACCTGCAGCGTCAGCTTGAGGGAGGTGCCCAGAGGTCAGGACAGTCTACCCTGCCAGTTCCAGCAACATCATGCATGCCCTGACCAGTCCCAACTAAGGCCTGAAGGTCTGGGGCCTGCTGAGGCAGGAAGGCCCTGGTCCCAACTGCCCTCCCTCTCCCCTGGGCTTCAGGCCCTAGGCCAGGGCTCAACAGACACAAGCAGCAGGATGCGGTTGCCCTTCTATTGGTCCAAGTCCTGAGCATGGCTTGGGTGAGACATGGAGGTGAGGAGGCCCATGAGGCTCAGCAGTGTGGAGAAAAGCAGCAGGAAGGAGGCGGTGAAAAGCAGGGCGGGGAGGGCACTGAGCACCAGCAGCAGGACAGCCGGCAGCAGATGGAGCCACGCTGCAGCTGCCACGGGCCACAAGGAGCTCAGCAGGTGGGAGCCGGTGGTGAAGAGCGCGTGGCACAGCATCAGCACCAGCAGCAGGTAGAGGATCCCCTCCAGACCCCACAGCACACGCTGCAGCGGTTGCCGCCAGCCTGATGTGGTCCACCACTGTGTCCAGCTTGGGGGCACATGGCACACGCACCAGCGCACCCAGCCCTCCCGCGTGACCCAGGCCGACCAGGGCACCGCACGCTGTGGCCCTTCACCAGCCCCGATGGCATGCGTCTCCGCTCGCGGCTGCTGCATCACCTCTGGTGCACCTGGGGAGAGAGCCACGCCAGCTGCAGGAGCAGCCCTGGAGATGCCTGGCACCTTAGGGTGGGTGAGGGTGCAGGGGTCAGGAGGGTACCAGCATGGGTGTGGTGGGGCTTTGAGCTGGGGCATGGGTCTTACCTCTGGGCAGAGCCACCTAGGTCATGTTGCTTCCTGCAGCGCCCAGCCAGAGTGGAGCCCCCACTCTCACTGTCCCCACCCTTCCCAAAGGAGCCCCATTGTGACCTGGACTAGGGTGGGGTCCAGCCAAGAGAGGAAACACTGCAGGATGTGAGGCTTACCTGAGCCTCTTTCATGGACCCTCCAGGCTGGCAGGGAGCCTGGTGAGCCCACAGATGTAGTTTCTCATGTTTTCTTGTGGAAAGACCTCTCTGGATCCTCCTTTCCCTGCTGGCCGATATCCAGTCCCACTCCACTCTCTTGCAGTTCTTTCTCTCTGGACCCTCATTCTCCAGAACCACAGTGGAGGCCAGAATAGTGATCCCTAACCTAGAGGTTCTGAGATGGCTCCATTCCCTGCACTGGGCTCCCTGTCCCTTATCTCACTTTTTACTGATGCCCTCGGACTCAGACCTAGGTATCTACTGTCCACATTGTGGGGAGACCTCAGAGGTCCCCCAATGTAGGTGCAGGCTGGGGGATAAAGGAATATCCTCCCACCTTCCCAGACCAGGGTGGAGGAAAGGAGGCCTGAGGAAACAGCACGGTCAGTGTATTTCCGGAGGGCATTCAGGCCCAAGGATGGAGGCAGAAAGCCAGGGCAAGCAGTGCCAAGGGCATGCCGTGGGCTCCCAGAAGTAGCCCCAGGCCCAGGAGCAGCAACAGCAGAGCCTCCTGGAGGCTGAGTCATCCTGTGGCTGCCACTGTGGGCAGGAGTGGAGCCTCCTGCTGCCCTGGACCCTCGCCGGCCCCCTGACTCTGGCCCCCTGTGAGATGTGTGTGCTGTGGCCAGGTGGGACCTGCAGGCCTGTGGAGAGAAAGGGTGGCAGCTGGGCTTTGGGAGGTTGACCCCTTGCTCACCTGCCCAACCTGCCAGGCTGCTGTCCACTTACCGGTGGAGCAGGTCGAAGGCCAGTAAGCTGACCAGTAGCAGCAGCAGCGAGGCTGAGCCAGCTGTGGAAAAGACTGCCCGAACTGTCAGCCCCAGTGCCCCCAGCCCTAGGACACTGTCCAGGACCTGGGCCTGGCTAGGGCCCCAGGGGGACACACATGGACCCACTGGGCTACCCGATCCCTCCCCACACCCACGCCCCTGGAAGGGACTGGGACAGGATAAGCAAGGGCTTCGGACCTGGGTAAGCAGAGGCGGGTCATGGAGGGAGGTGGAGGTTACACGAAGGACTAGGGCTGGGAAGGAGTATTGGGGGGAGGACCATGGGAGGGGGTGGGGCCCTGGCAGACACTCAAGGGTGAGCTCAGGCAGTGGGGAGCTGGGCTCCTTAGAAATCTCCCCCTCCCCACGCACCCACCCACCAAACCCTCCTCACCCCCTCCCACTTCAGTCAGCCATTCTGGTGGGTTGGGCGGCTGGAGCATTGTGACCTACTGCCAGGTGGGGACCTGGGGTAAGGAGCAGGCTAATGCTGGTTCTGGCCTCATAAGTAGCGGGTAGCTTAGGCAGAGTTTAGCCAAAGGGAGGTCTGACTTTTGAGAGCTAAGACTAATCCTCTTGTCTTTGCTAATTCTCCGCCCTAGGGCCCTCCGGTGGGGATTTGAGTTGCCAGGAAGGCATTATAACCCCATCACCACCTGGGCAGCTTACCACAGGATGAAGGGCTGCTTGTCTCCCTGGTTCCCGGGGCTGGGTGTCCAGGGGCAAGTCACTCAATCTGTCTGTCCCCAGCTCTCTCCCCTGAAAGTAGGGTGAGGCCTGTGGGCTCCTGTGGGGGAATCCCCTGTGGGGGATTTTTCAGAACTGCAGTCCTGGAATGCAGAGATAGACTCTGCCAGGAAGCAACCAGAGGCTTTCTGGGGCAGGGCTCCCACATGACCTACTAAATGGGGGTGGGGCAGGAAGGGGCTGTTTAGCTGTTTGAAGCATTGTTGTTTGTGGGAGGTGTTCTGGATACTGGCATTCCAGAAATGGCACAGAGAATGACTGCAAGAGGGCTACAACATAGTAACCCCAAAATTGGAGATTACGGTCACCCTCCAAGAATGAAATTATGGAAAATGAGCATGTATGAAGGGATTGGTCACCTGGAAAAGAAACCTATCTCCACTAATAATCTGTAAATGGTTACAGAGGCTCAGTTTAGTGACTTGAGAGGCAAGAGTGGAAATGGGTCATAACTGAGAGAACTTAATCCTTGTTCACATATCATACTTCGAAGGAAAACTGATGGAGGTAGGGGTAGGGGGACAGTGACCATGCAGGCCCTAGGAGAGGAGGAGACAGAGCAAGGGTCCGGCTGCATATCTGCCTCCAGGGGATTCTGTTCAAAGATTCAAGCCTGGTGACCTTGACATCTTTGGTGGTGGTGAGCTCAACAGTCATAGAGCCAATGCCCCCAGCCCTTGGAACCATTCATTGATCGCCTTTTTCTGAGTCTTCCCAGAGCAATAAAGCAATGCCCACAAAATTCTGAGGGAAAATGATTTACAACCTAGTAACATATCTGTCTAAACGATTATCAAGTATGAGGGT
Organism: Grampus griseus; assembly: GCF_964374135.1. NCBI lineage: Eukaryota > Metazoa > Chordata > Mammalia > Artiodactyla > Delphinidae > Grampus > Grampus griseus. Next base: position 59,705,113 of record NC_139008.1, read on the forward strand.
AGAATAAAGACATTTTAAGCCAAACAAGGTTTCAAAAACTTGACCTTGCATACACTCTTTCTTAGGAAGCTACTGGAGCATGTGCTTCAGAAATATAAGGAACTAAACTAAGAAAGAAGTGAGGCTAAACACAGGAGAGTGGTGATGAGAAAGACCTGGGACATCAGCTATGTTTCCAGGTGAAGAAAGCAAGCAACCCAGCCTGGAATCAAAAGATAGATGCTCCAGGAGGGATGTCTCCAGAAGAAAATGAAACTGATTATCTGCTGGGGTTTTTTTGTTTGTTTGTTTTCTAATTTATTTATTTTTGGCTGCATTGGGTCTTCGTTGCTGTATGAGGGCTTCTCATTGCAGTGGCTTCTCCTGTTGCAGAGCACGGGCTCTAGGCGCGCGGGCTTCAGTAGTTGTGGCACACGGGCTCAGCTACTCTGCAGCATGTGGGATTCTCCTAGAACAGGGCTCGAACCCATGTCCCCTGCATTGGCAGGCAGATTCTTAACCACCGCGCCACCAGGGAAGTCCCTATCTGCTGTTTTTAGACATATGCAAAATGTTTAGTTCTGTTGGAAGCTTTGGGATTGAATTAGCAACTAGTGCCTTGAAAACCAAGCAAATGATAAAACAAAGTACTTGCTAACTCCAGGGAACAAAAAAAGTTGAACAATAATCTTTACATGGTCATAATATAAGCACTGAATATTGACTCCAGTGATTTAGTTCTTTTGGGAGGATGGCAGGAGGAAATGTGTATGTGTATTCTGGTGTATGTTGCGGGGAGGGGTGGTAGGAAAGCGAAATCCTTAATTCCATAGCAGGAAATCCACAGATAACATCTAAACATAAAAATCCAAGAAATAGCAATAGAAGCATAAAGGTAAATACAAGAAGGAATAACAAACAGAACTAAAAGTGTTTGACTTGAGAATAGAGAAGTATAGAGAAGAATCTTCTGTTATAGGCCTATATGTGATTTACCTTTAAAATTATATTCTGCATGGACTTCCCTGGTGGTCCAGTGAGTAAGACTCCACACTCCCAATGCAGGGGACCCAGGTTCGATCCCTGGTTGGGGAACTAGATCCTGCATGCATGCCATAACTAAGAAGTCTGCACGCTGCAGCTGAAAATCCTGCATGCCTCAACTAAGACCTGGTGTACCCAAAATAAATAAATAATTTTTTAAAAGGTCTTAAAAATTATATTCTGTAGTATTTCGATTAAAATGATTTCATTTAAAACAAGCAAATCAATATAGGGTCCTTTGGTGGAGATCAGGAATATACCCTCCCAGGATGAATGAAATACCAATTTCCTAATGTTACGTGGATGTCCTCATACGGCTTGAGATAAAATTTCCAGTAACAGCATCAAACACCATCAACCTCAGAAAGCTGTGAATCTCATGCATTTTAGATGGAGTTGCTCTAAACCTCCATCTAATGCTTCTCAGCCCACCTGAATCTCCTGGGGTTGAATCCTCTGGGGATCTTTTTAAAATGCAGATTCTGATATAGTAGGTCTTGGCAGAGATTCTGCATTTCTAACAAGCTCCCAGGGGTTATTGATGCTGTTGGTCCTCGGCCACACTTTGAGGAATAAGGCTCTAGAAGACGTTGATGTACAAAAGAGAGATAGCTGGGGGAGGTAGTGGTGAGGGGAGACGGGCACGTGGGGAGATGCTTCTAGGTGCCACAGGAGTGCCCATCAAAGCTCACCTGCATCATAGGGAGAGCACTTAGTGGGGAGTGAGTACCAGGGACAGGAGATTAGGAGGCACAGAGAGGCAGCAGATTTGCCTACTTCTCAATTTGTACAGCCAGACACATAGCCTCCTCTCTTCTCTTGATAATGTTTTATTCCATCTGCGTATGTGGGAGCAAGAGGACTGTGTTACGCTGTTTCCCTACCTTTAATTCATCTGGTAGTGGCCCCCAAGAACCACATATTATCTCACTTCACAGCAACCCAAAGAGGAAGATATTATTGTTCCCATTTTACAGATGAGAAAATTGAGGCTCGGAGAGGTAAAATTACCGCCCAAGGATACGCAAACAAAATGAACAGCAGAAGTAGGATGTGACATTAAGCCTGTGTGGCACCAAAGTCATCTATCTTCTCTGCCTCCAGCCACCTGACCACACTGGGGAGCAACCAGGAGAGTCCCAGACCATCCCTTAAGCCAAAATCCCTTTGGGGCAGGTATCTCCACCCAGTCCAGCTCAGTCTTGCTCATTTGTGCTTTGCAACATAGCCTTGCTCTCGGGGGGCCACGAAAAAGCCTCCACCTGGCTCCCAGGGCTAGAGATCTGGCTGTGCAAGTACCTGCACCCTGGAAGCCGCCACCTCTAGACCCTGCTTCCGGACTTGGTGCCTTTGCAGCTCTAGGCAACCAAATGGCAAGGGCCAAAGGCAGCAGCTGAGCAGGGAGAACAGAAGGGATGAGCAAGTTAGAAGGGGTGTGAGGAGGTGGGAGATTGGTGGGAGATGGCCAGCATGCCCCGTCCCACCAGTCTCTTTGGGGGCATGTCTCCCAGTTCATTGCTGGCCAACTCCTCTCCTGTAAAACCTGGCACTGTTGAGGAGGCCAGCTTCCCTCCAGCCCTGCTGGGTCCCCTCTAACCTTGAACATATTATACACATACTTTTTGAGCACTGACTAGAGACCAAGCACTGTTCTAGGCCCTGAGGTACAGCTGTGAACATTTGGGTGCAAAAGGCTCTTGTGGGGTTGCTTACCTTCTGCTGGGTGGGAGTGGGGACCCAGACAAAGAACACATAATAAATAACACAAGATATATTCAGAGAGGGTTGAGTACCTTGAATCAATAACAAAACAGAGTGAGAGGATATAGTACGTGTGGAGGCTGGAGTTTACTTTTGTCAGAATGGTCAGGGAAGTAAGTAACATTGAAAGGCCATCTGAGTGATAGGATAAAAACTTGGTGAACCAGTGCAAAGGCCCTGAGGCTGGATGGGGCTGGTGCATTGGAGGAACAGCTAGAATGCCTGTGGGACTGGAGAGATATGAGCCAGGGGGAGAACACAGGGAGATGAGGTGGGAAAGCTGTGGGTGGGGAAGAACATTTTCAGGAATAGCCTGGAAGGTGAGCGCACTAGGACAATTTGGCTGCGGTGTAGGGAAGGGCTTGGAGGAGGTGGGAGCCTCAGGAGGCTGACCTGTCCTAGCCAGGTTCTGCCCCGACCCTCTCGCACCACTCTGTGAAACTTGGATGAGGGTGGGGCCCGTGAAGTGGGCAGACTGGGTTTTGGCGGGAGGTGGAGTAGTCCTCAGGACTTGTACAGACCCGCTTCTAGCTCCACAGAGCCTCTCCCTGCCTCCCACCTCTGCGAAGCCTGGGGCCGCAGTACCGTCTTTCTGCCGCTGACTCGGCCCGGCGCTTCAGGGACCCGGCGCTTCAGGGACCCTCCGCTTCGGCATGCCTTCCTTGAATTTTTCTAGATCCTCCTCTGGTGACTGGGTCCCGGCAGTGGTGTCCAGGCGGGGCGCTCTAAGGCGGGAGCAGGACCCGCGGGGGCCCTGTCCCAGTTTCTCCCTTTCGGGGGTTCTCTACCCAGAGCGCATGGCGTGGACCAAATGCCTTGAGGAGCTCCGGGACTCGAGTCTATGAGATCGTTCTTTCTGGGGGTGGGTCTCAGTTCCAGGAGCGCATATTCCTTTCGAGAGATCCGACGAGATTGGTGCTGACACGCTGATTTAGGGTAATTCAAATTGTTCATATGGGTAGTGACCTTGCAGAAAACATTTGCTCAGGGGCCCCGCGCACTCCGGAGGATTCCCGGCCACCTCTGGGCATCTCTTCTTACTTGGGGATGGCAGTGTCTCCCTGGCGGGATCCTTGCAAAGGCAAAGCCCCGGCCAGAGGCGCACAGTGGACGAATGCCTTCCTTCTGGGGAGGCGACCCTGGTTTGGGGAGCCAAAGGGGACCTCGGAGGGGGATGGGGAGGGTCCTGCGCCCTGGAATCCCGGGGTCGGAGGTGGTCCCGAAGACACAGACCAGGGCTGCCGGCTCCCAGAGGAGAGTGAGGAGGGGGAGGGCAGGACATGCATCAGCCTCGCCCTCCACCCCCTGCCCCAGCCCGCTGGGCATAGGCTTGGACGCCTCTACTCGGATTATGTAACCCCGGAACGTGGCAGCCGGGTGAGCAAAGGAGAGGAGGCTGGGGAAAGGAAGAGAGAGGAGAGGCGGGGCGCCGCGGTGCGGGGGTGGGAAGCACCGCCTCTAGCTGGGCCCCTTGGGTGTCCTTCAGAAGAATTCCTGGAGAGCCAGCCCTCCCCCACCCCGTACCCCAGCCGCCGCCTCAGTTTCCTCTCACCCTTCTTTCCGTCCCACCCGTCCTGGCAGGGGGTTCTGACTGGATAGATTTCCCTCTCGGTTTGTAGTTTCCTCCCCAAAGTTCTCGGCTTCGCTACCTAGGCTAAGTCAGTTAGCCGCCCTGAGCCTCAGTTTACCAGTTTGTAAGATGAGATTTGTCTGAGAGGCCACGGGTAAAGCGCCTGGCACGGGGCATGGTACACAGTAAGTGCCCACTGTGGGACAGGCGCACAGGATCGCGTGGAATCCAGGGTGCAGGGTCTTTGCCGAGAGAGGATAATATGTGGTTAGGTGCAGGGGGCTGGGGCGCGGGGCAGAGAGGGAGGGGGAGGGTCGGCGGGTGCGGAGACCCTGGGCTGCAGCCCTGGCCCCTCCCCGCTCCTTCCTCTCCCCTCCCCTGCCTACCCCTCGGCTCCAGGGTCCGAGGCCAACTAGCGGGCTGTGGGCGTGTCGAAGGCCGCAGGGGGCGTGCGGCGGCGGCAGGAAGGGGCGGGGGGCTCCCGAGCCCCAGCAGGAAGAGGCGAACCCACCGGCCATCGCGGGCCCAGCGCGTGTCCTTGCTTTGGACCCAGCCATGTGGGGTCTCCTGCTCGCCTTGGCCACCTTCGCGCCTGCCGTCGGGTTGAGTCTGGGGGCGTCCGGCGCCTCGGTGCTGGGCCTGGCGTCGCCCGCGACCACCGAGGCCCCGGTCTCGACCCCGGCCCCGCGTAGCAGCCAGGCAGAGCTGTCCGCAGGGAACAAGAACGGTGAGCTTCCGACCCACGGCCCGCTTCTTCCGCGGGCCGGTTGTCCCACTCCTCTGCCCCCCGTGTGGCGACCCCTCCCCAGCACGCGCACACACACCACACACACGCCACACACGCCACACTCCGTGCCCAGCGCCTGTGTGGCGACCCTTCCCCACGCACACACACTCCCTGCCCGGTACAATGGCTGCTGAGTCAGCAGCCCCAGTTCCCTGCCAAACCAAGTCAGCAGTCCTGGGACAGGAACCAGTTGGATGCTATCTCTTCCAGCCCCAAACTTTCCCTTTTCACAGATGAGGAAACTGAGGCCAGAGCCCGGAGGAGGGGAGAAAGAGGTGCAGACAAAGGAGGAGGGTGCAGAGCAAGACTGAGGGCAGGGCCTGGAAGGAAAGAACTGAGGAAGGGAAGAAGAGCTCTCTGCCAGGAGGAACGCGGCACTGCCTGGGGAAGGGAGGGGGAAGGCTGCCTGACTTCCCACCTTTTCAGATGTGGGAGTAAGAGAGGAGGAAAGCAAGGAGATTGGCAGCCTAGGAGGGCTTCTTGGGAGAGGCAAGTGGAACTGGTCCTGAAGGGTATCTCTGAATTAGGAAGAGCTGAAGAGGAGGGCAGCCAAGAAGGAAACAGTCTGTGCAAAGGCACAGGGCACCTAACACAAAAATGTACAGCATGTTCTAGGGGCATCTGTGGAGCTAGGCTGGGTGGGGAACTAGTGGCACCTGCCCTGTGCAATGAATACTTTGTACTGAAGGGCAGGCAGGGCAGGGGTCCAGCTCTGGAAGGCCTGAGCACCCGGGCAGACATGGATTTGAGGACAGGACATCTCAGCTCAGACGGCAAACATAATGATGGAGGTGGTACAGAGGCTTTGGGGCATGAGACCGAGTCTGGAGCTAAGGAAGGCTCCTTGAAGTGTATCTGGGCTGGGATGCAAAGGAAGAATGGGAATTAGGCAATAAAATCAAAGGTGGTGGATGACAGGGAAAGGGACAGCCGGGCAAAGAAGGAGTTAAAAAACCAAATTCAGCTCTTTGGAGTAAGCAGATAGTTCCTAGTGGCAGTGTAGCTCTCTATTGGTGAGGGCCAAGCCGTCAGAGGGGAGAAGGAATCAAGGAAGTGGCTGGAGAGGTAGGTTGGGGGTCAGACTGTGGGCCTTTAAGTCCATGCCAAGGTTCTTGGATATGTGTGGTGGGGCCTGTTGTGGACTTGCAGGCTTTCTTGGGCTGGCAGACCTCTCCATCTGGGGTTTTGTGTCATCCTTTCCTTCCCTGGTGCTCTGCCTCCTTGGTCCCCAGGGACCTCAGAACAGCATGTCCGGATTCGAGTCATCAAGAAGAAAAAGATCATCATGAAGAAGCGAAAGAAGCTAACTCCCCCCAGACCCCCGGTGACTGCCAGGGCTTCAGTGACCACCAGCCCCGCAAGGACCCTTGACCTCCCCGAGAAGCAAGAACCAGGTACCACCGTTCCAGGGGCCCTGCCCAGACTTGCAGTCTCTGGGGCACAAACTAATGTAGCTCTTGGTCTCCTGGGCACAGACATGCCCCCAGCCTGTCCAACACACTGGCAAGCTTAGGCTCAGCTTCCTGTGTGCCCTGACCACTCTTTCTCTGGTCCCATTTTACTGCTCTGTCCCTGTCCCAGACTGTCCCCCTTTGGGCCTGGAGTCCCTGCGAGTTTCAGATAACCAGCTTGATGCATCTAGCAGCCAGTCCTTTGGTCTTGGACCGCACCGAGGACGGCTCAACATCCAGGTCAGCAAGGCAACCCCTAGGACCTCCTTACGTGCCCCTCCCACCTTCGGTTAGGCTTACCCCATACTGCCTACCTGGTTCTGATGACTATGTCCTGTGCCCACAGTCAGGCCTCGAGGATGGTGACCTTTTTGATGGTGCCTGGTGTGCCGAGCAGCAGGATGCCGAGCCCTGGCTTCAGGTGGATGCTAGGCACCCCACCCGCTTCTCAGGCATTATCACACAGGGCAGGAACTCCATCTGGAGGTGAGGCAGGATATCTCCAGACCAGGGAAGTCATGGGCAGACTCAGGAGGACTGGGGTGGGAGTCCTGGGAGCCACCCATCATCTCTACCCATCTTTCCTGCCAGGTATGACTGGGTCACATCATACAAGGTCCAGTTCAGCAATGACAGTCTTACCTGGTGGGGGAGTAAGAATCGCAGCAGTGGGATGGACGCGGTGAGAGGTCCCATGGTGGCTGGGGCCCTCTATGCTGAGAGTTGGGCTCCTGGCCCACTGTAGGGTGCTGGGCTGGGCTGGGGCTCCTCTGAGGACAAGGAACAGTGTCCACTTGGGCATCCCAGGAGAAGGGGGGTTGTTGTCAGGATGGGTGGCACCCAGCAGACAGCCTTGGGAGGCAGGCTGCTTTGGATGCCTGTATCCTCCCCAAATCCTTCCTCCATGCCACAGCCTCCTGCTGGAACACCCTTTCTGGTGATGGGCCCCTGGTCCTTGCATCACTTCTCACCTCCTCATAGCTCTGGCTTCCCCATCTCAATGACCCCTTTTTACCCCAGGCTACAGTGTGGGGTCCTGGCCACCTCCAGGATTGGCTGCTCCTGAGTCACATGGCCATATTGGTCTAATGAGCTGTGACCAAAACGGAAAGCGTGGCTGCCTAGGGCTGCCTGCTGGCAAAGGCTGTGGGCAGCGGTCTGTGTTTGACATAGTGGGCAAGTCTCCAGCTGAGCCTACCGGGGTGGATTTTTCAGTGAGCTCAGCGGCCTGAGCTCCTTCCCTGGGCCCTCCGCCAGGCTGGCTGCTGCGGTTCAAGCCACCCTTACAAAGAACTTGATGCCCCCAGGTATTTCCTGCCAATTCGGACCCAGAGACACCCGTGCTGAACCTCCTGCCTGAGCCGCAGGTGGCCCGTTTCATTCGCCTGCTGCCCCAGACCTGGCTCCAGGGAGGTGCATCCTGCCTCCGGGCAGAGATCCTGGCCTGCCCAGTCTCAGGTGGGCTGTAAGACAAGGGTTGGATGGGCAGGGCGCACCCTCCACTGGCAACTCCCCCTTTATTGCGAACTCATCCTCTACCAGATCCTAATGGTCTGTTCCCTGAGGTCCCTGTGCTGGGATCCTCCGACACACTGGACTTCCGGCATCATGATTATAAAGCCATGAGGAAGGTAACCACTATGACCCAGGTGGGAGGATCTGCCCATCTCAGGTCCTCCGCCTACCAGGGCATAACTGGACATGATTGCCCTCATGTCCACCCTCATCTCACCCTCCTGTTGACCCCTAAACTGCCCCCATTTCCCTTGTTATGGCGCCTCCCTTATTCTGACCCTTCCTTCTGGTCTGCTGCTGCCCACTCCTGTACTGTGCCATGGTGTCCCCATCTGTATGGGCCACCACAAGCTTTTGAAGTCCTTCCGTGGCCACATGTGGTCTGACCCCTGGGTCTGATCCTCCCATGCCCTGCACCATGGGAGGTGCACTCCACCCCCCAGCTGATGAAGCAGGTGAACGAGCAGTGCCCCAACATCACCCGCGTCTACAGCATCGGGAAGAGCCACCAGGGCCTGAAGCTGTATGTGATGGAAATGTCGGACCAGCCTGGGGAGCATGAGCTGGGTACTGGCAGGTGGGGTGGGAGAGGTGGGCACAGTGGCAGGGAGGGACAGGGGCACGAGCCAGTTGCGAGCACCTATATGCTCCCAGGAGAGCCTGAGGTGCGCTACGTGGCCGGCATGCATGGGAATGAGGCCCTGGGGCGGGAGTTGCTCCTGCTCCTAATGCAGTTCCTGTGCCGTGAGTTCCTGAGAGGGGACCCGCGGGTGACCCGGCTGCTCACCGAGACGCGCATTCACCTGCTGCCCTCCATGAACCCTGACGGCTATGAGACTGCCTTCCGCCGGGTAGGCCACTTGGCACGAGGGCCAGCCTGCTCCTTCCGTCGTGGTGCCTGGAGCCTGCTTGGCTTGAACAGACTTCGTCCCTGGCAGGGCTCGGAGCTGGTGGGCTGGGCAGAGGGCCGCTGGAACCATCAGGGCATTGACCTTAACCATAATTTTGCTGACCTCAACACACCACTGTGGGAAGCAGAGGATGATGGGCTGGTGCCTGACACTGTCCCCAACCATCACCTGCCACTGCCTACTTACTACACCCTGCCCAATGCCACTGTGAGTATTCTGGGGGCAGTGGTGGAGGGCCACCCTAGGGGCCTTTGTCTCTGTCTCCCACCCCCCTGACCTGCCCTTGTCCAGGTGGCTCCTGAAACGCGGGCAGTGATCAAGTGGATGGAACGGATTCCTTTTGTGCTAAGTGCCAACCTCCACGGGGGTGAGCTCGTGGTGTCCTACCCCTTCGACATGACTCGGACTCCGTGGGCCGCCCGTGAACTCACGCCCACCCCAGATGAGGCAGTGTTTCGCTGGCTCAGCACTGTCTATGCTGGCACTAATTGGGCAATGCAGGACCCAGATCGCCGACCCTGCCACAGCCAGGACTTCTCCTCGTATGGCAACATCATCAACGGGGCTGACTGGCACACAGTTCCTGGGAGTATGTGCCCAAGGGTGGGGTTAGCTCCGTCCCCATAACTGCCCAGTAAGACAGTCTGCTCTCACATAACCACTGGTGTCAACTGTCACCAGGAATGTGTCCCAGAGGAGGGCACCAGGAGGGCAGGGCTCCCATCCCGCCCCTTTAGGCTCCAGTGTCTGCGGTACCCTTAGGCATGAATGACTTCAGCTACCTACACACCAACTGCTTTGAGGTCACTGTGGAGCTGTCCTGTGACAAGTTTCCTCACGAGAACGAGCTGCGCCAGGAGTGGGAGAACAACAAAGATGCCCTTCTCACCTACCTGGAACAGGTCGGACCTGAATCCCCCCTGTGCCCAGCCTGCCCGAGTCACTCCTGACTGGTCTCTTCTCCATGTTGATGCAACTCCCAATAGGGAGCTGAGCCTAAGGTCAGGCTGAGCATTCTGACTCACAGGTGCCATGGGTCACACTCACTCAGCATCAGATTGACTTGGAGGGATACAGGACAGGAATCACGGTTTGCCAGCGGGGTGGCGTAAGACATTGTTAGCAGGTGGGAATAGACCTGACAGCAGTCCAGGCAATGGTCCATAGAGCTGACCCAGAGCTGTTCTCAGAAGAGTCCGATTTTGCAAGTGCAGGAAATGCCCTGGCATAGACACTTCACTTTTCACAGAACTCATGTCCCTTGGAATGACTCCGTAAGTATAGTTTCCAAGAGTTCTAAAACACAAGGCCAATAACAAGAGTCACTGAACTCGGGAAAGCCCATAGATATGCCCTCCTGCCAGGCGTTTATAGTTCTCCCACTCCAGATGCAATTTGTCAATAAGGAGATATTTTCACCAGAGTATTGTCACGTAGAAACAGAGTAGACGCACCACCTCTATCAAATTTGTGGGAAACAGAGCCAGAAAATGAACTGAAGTCCACATTTTCACACAGAAGGAAAGGGGTTTTGATAACCTTTTCCCACACAGGTGCGCATGGGCATTGCCGGAGTTGTGAGGGACAAGGACACGGAGATTGGGATTGCTGATGCTGTCATTGCCGTGGATGGGATTAACCATGATGTAACAACGGGTGGGTGTGTGGGGGAGGGGATGGGGGGAGGTGTGGGAGGCTTTAGCTGGGTCAGAAGCTGAGGACCACTGGACTCTGATCTTGCCTTTCACTCCTCTCAGCATGGGGCGGGGATTATTGGCGCCTGCTGACCCCAGGGGACTATGTGGTGACTGCCAGTGCTGAGGGCTACCACGCAGCGACTCGGAACTGCCGGGTCACCTTTGAAGAGGGCCCTGTGCCCTGCAATTTCCACCTCACCAAGACTCCCAAACAGAGACTTCGAGAGCTGCTGGCAGCTGGGGCCAAGGTGCCCCCGGACCTTCGGAGGCGGCTGGAGCGACTGAGGGGACAGAATTAACACCTCTAGCCGAAGAGCCCCAGAGCCTTGGGCAGGCTGGACCTGTCCAGAACTGAAGGAGGGGGCACGGAGAGTTGGGAGGGAGGGACAAAGTAGGGGGAAAGATGCTCAGGCTCATTAAAGCTATTTGGCACCTCAGCCAATATTCCTGTGGTCTCTATGTCCCAGGTCCTCCAGCTGGGCCAGGCCTCAGCTTCCCCGATCCTATTCTGCACACACTTGTATACTCTCATCAGTCGACTTCTGGAAAAATAGTGTGGAAAGAGGATCCCACCTGGGTTCTTCCTGAACCAGGGCTTGACAGAGCAACTCTTCAACCCATCAACTTCTGCGGCAGACACCACTTGGTGATGTGAAACATTCTGTAAGCACCTGCTCAGTGCCAAGCATGCAAGGAGTCAAGGATAAACAGTGCCCATCAACCTCCTGGGGCTCCCAGTCAAGAGGGGACAAGCGTGCCAAGGTGGAGGCTGGCTGCTGTGGGAGCAGAGACCGGGGAGGTGTACACATGGGAGTGAAATACAGCGCTGCGGGTCAGTCCGGATGCAATAGAGGTGACGGTTCTCGAAGTTTAGGTGGGAGGTGGGTATGGTGTCGGGGTGTGGACAGGGACAGCTCCAAGGAGAAAACCAGAGAGAACAGCTGAGAGCATTTGGGTTTGCTTCACCAGCCATTTTGGAGAGTGTTGGTAAATGACAGCATTCGATTCATTTCTTTCAGATTGAAGGGGAAGTTATGTGTCCGTCAGTATCTTGCCACGAAAATAACCCACTCTAGATATTTCAAGAAGAGGGGAATTTAATGTTGGACATTGGGTATAAAGGTGTTGGAAGAGGGCTTCCCTGGTGGTGCAGCGGTTGAGAATCCACCTGCCAATGCAGGGGACACAGGTTCAAGCCCTGGTCTGGGAAGATCCCACATGCTGCAGAGCAGCTAGGCCCGGGCGCTACAACTACTGAGCCTGTGCTCTAGGGCCCACAAGCCACAGCTACTGAGCCAATGCACGACAACTACTGAAGCCTGCACGCCTGGAGCCCATGCTCCACAACAAGAGAAGCCACTGCAATGAGAAGCCGGAGGACACAGCTAGAGAAAGCCCGCACGCAACAATGAAGACCCAATGCAGCCAAAAATAAATAAAATAAAAAATATATATATTCCAATGAATGAAACATACCAAATGTCAGTAATAAGCAAGACACATTCCTTTGGGGAAACTGTTAAAAAAAAAAATCAAGTCTGTATATGCAAATAAAGCAAGGAAATGCAGTCTTTAAAAAAAAAAAAGATGTTGGCAGAGCTAGATGAGAAAAAGGGAGAAGGGAGTTTTACTTAGAAGTCAGGAAGCTGATAACACCCTTGGTTTGGGTTTTTTGTTTGTTAGTATTTTTTGGTTGTGTTGGGTCTTTGTTGCTGTGCGCGGGCTTTCTCTAGTTGTGGCGAGTGGGGGCTACTCTTGAGGTGCACGGGCTTCTCAGTGCGGTGGCTTCTCGTTGCAGAGCATGGGCTCTAGGCGTGTGGGCTTCAGTAGTTGTGGCGCGCAGGCTTAGTTGCTCCGCAGCATGTGGGATCTTCCTGGACCAGGGCTCAAACCCGTGTCCCCTGCATTGGCAGGTGGATTCTTAACCACTGCGCCACGAGGGAAATCCTGGTCTGGTGTTTATAAGCCTGATGTTGGTGCTGGTGCTGGAGCCCACAGTCACCTGTGGCCACCAGTAGCCAGCTGTGATCACTTGTGGTTGCCTGGTGTGGCTGGAATCAGATTTCTCCCTTCCTTCCACTTTCTAATCTCCAACCTATGAAGTCCACTGGCAAAATCTAACTGTAACCTAGTTTGCAAAGAAGTCCACAAAATGTAGTTTCCAGGCACCTTAAGCCCCCTGCAATTCAGAGGAGAGCTTGCAAGGGCAGGAATGTGGCAAATACTAACAGGCAAACTATGGCACAAAGACATCCATGTAGCCTATTATGTAAGCTTTGCCTAGTGCTGGGCTGTTGTATTGTCTCTGTCTCTGCCTGTCTCTCATTTTCAATCTCAGATCACCATGAGGGATTAGTACCACATCTCCCATCTCCCTGCTCCTTTTCTCCCCATCTCCAATGCTTCTTGTACAGCAAAACTTTTTCCAAAAAAAAAAAAAAAAATTATTCATTGAAGTTTAATATATATAATTAAAAGTACACATAAGTGCACAGCTTATTGGCACAGTAAATTAGAAGACGTGACTCAACTGTAATTACAACAAACTCCAAGTGTTAAGATACAGGCACCTTGAAAGTAAAAAAATAAAAAAAGATGTATCATGCAAACATTAATTAAAGGAAAGCAGGAGTGGCTATCTTAATATCAGATAAAGTTGACTTCAGGGCAAAGAAAATTACCAGAGACAGAAAGGAACATTATATAATGATATAACTGAACACAGCCAGCCTTGTCTGCTGGAAGTTTCCAGTGAATCTTTCCCTTCTCTCTTAGGTACCCTAGGAACAGCTAGTTCAGCATAACTGAAATGACATGTGAACTCAAGCTCTGAATTTCCCCCATTTCTAGTAAGACATTTCCCTGGCCAGCAAACTCCCTCTGTTACATAGTTGTCAAGGGATTCCAAGGTTCCTTCTACTTTCCTCATAAATATGCAAAGTGGAGTGAAAATGGGGCCCCTCTCCTGCTCTTTTAACACCGAGATCAGCCCTTCTTGGCCTAGCAAGCCATCTTTTGGATAATGGGACTTTGAGGCATTATATGCATGATCCCAGCTCTTTGCCGAGAAGTTCCCTCCAATAAACCCTTATTTGTGTCTGTACCATGTGTCATTAGAGGTGTTTGTCTTTGCATTATGCTTGACATATATGACAAGATGAAGAACACTCAGCGTCATCTAGTAAAACTGAAGGCACACATGCCCCTATTCCTGGGTGTACAATATAAACTGTAGGGAATGTGGACTCGGCATGTGGACTCTCAACCACTGCGCCACCAGGGAAGCCCTCCATATAATTCTTATATGAGGTATCGGAAAAGGCAAATTCATAGAGACAGAAAGTGGAATAGAGGTTACCTCATACAACTCAATATCAAAAAAACCCAAACAACCCGATTAAAAAATGGGCAGAAGAACTGAATAGACATTTTTCCAAAGAGGAAATGCAGATGGCCAACAGGCGCATGAAAAGATGCTCACCATTGCTAATCATCAGGGAAATACAAATCAAAACCACGATGAGATATCACCTCACGCCTGTCAGAATGGCTATCATAAAAAAGAACATAGGGCTTCCCTGGTGGCGCAGTGGTTGAGTCCGCCTGCTGATGCAGGGGACGCGGGTTCGTGCCCCGGTCCGGGAGGGTCCCGCATGCCGCAGAGCGGCTGGGCCCGTGGGCCATGGCCGCTGAGCCTGCGTGTCCGGAGCCTGTGCTCCGCAATGGGAGGGGCCACAACGGTGAGAGGCCCGCGTAACGCAAGAAAAAAAAAACCAAAAACAAAACAGAAACAAAAACAAAAACAGAACATAAAAAGCTAATGTTGGTGAGGATGTGGAGAAAAGGGAACCCTCGTACACTGCTGGTGGGAATGTAAGTTGGTGCAGCCACTGTGGAAAACATTATGGAGGTTTCTCAAAAAACTGAAAATAGAACTACCATATGACCCAGCATTTCCACTCTTGAGTATACATCTGAAAAAAACAAAAACACTAATTTGAAAAGACACATGCACCCCAATGTTCATAGCAGCAGCATTTACAATTGCCAAGACATGAAACCAAATTAAGTGAATGGATAAAGATGTGGTATGTATATATACAATAGAATACTACTCAGCCATAAAAAAGAACAAAATTTTGCCATTTGCAGCAACATAGTTGGACTTGGAGGGCATTATGCTAAGTGAGATAAGTCAGAGAAAGATAAATACTGTATGATATCACTTATATGTGGAATCTAAAAAATATAACAAACTAGTGAATATGGCATAAAAGAAGCAGACTCAGAGATACAGAGAACAAACTAGTGGTTACCACTGGGAGGGGGAGGGGCATTATAGGGGTTGGTGAGTGAGAGGTACAGACTATTGGGTGTAAGATAGGCTCAAGGAAGTACTGTACAACATGGGGAAATCAGCCAATATTTTGTAATAACTGTAAATGGAAAGTAACCTTTAAAAATTGTATAAAAGTTAAAGACATTTTAAAGAAAAAAAGAGTAGAGATTACTAAGGATTGGGGGTAAGGGGAATGGGGAGTTATAACTTAATGGGTACATGTTTCTGTTTGGGATGATGAAAAAGGTCTAGAAATAGATAGCACGTCCAGCATTACAATGTTGTGAATGTATTTGATGTCACTGATTGTACACTTAAAAATGATTACAATGCTAAATTTTACCACAATTAAAAAACTAAATTAAAAAAACCCTACAGAGACTTCCCTGGTGGTCCAGTGGTTAAGACTCCATGCCCCCAGTGCAGGGGGCGCGGGTTCAATCCCTGGTCAGGGAACTAAGATTCCACATGCTGTGTGACGTGGCCAAAAGATTAAAAAAAAAAACAAACCTACAAAAAAGTGGTTAATGTGAATCCTACATCTTTGTTTTTGTTCTTTTTTAAATTTATTTACTTTTTAAAATATATTTATTTTATTTATTTAGTTTTGGCTGTGTTGGGTCTTTGTTGCTGCATGTGGGCTTTCTCTACTTGCGGTGAGCAGGGGCCACTCTTCCTTGCGGTGCACGGGCTTCTCACTGCGGTGGCTTCTCCTGTTGCGGAGCACAGGCTTCAGTAGTAGTTGTTGCATGCAGGCTCAGTAGCTGTGGCTTGTGGTCTCTAGAGTGCAGGCTCAGTAGTTGTGGTGCATGGGCCTAGTTGCTCCACGGCATGTGGGATCCTCCCGGACAAGGGCTCGAACCTGCATCCCCTGCATTGGCAGGCGGATTCCCAACCACTGCGTCACCAGGGAAGCCCTGTTTTTCTTTTTCAAAATTGTTTTGGCTATTCTAGTTTCTTTACCTTTCTATATACACTTTATTTGAATTTTTTTAATGTTTATTTATTTATTAAGGCTGCACTGGATCTTATTTGCAGCATGCGGGATCTAGTTCCCTGACCAGGGTTGGAACCCGGGCCCGCTTCATTGGGAGCGTGGAGTCTTACCCACTGGACCAGGAGGGAAGTCCCTATATACATTTTAGATTTAGCTTGTCTCTATCTACAAAGAGTCCTGCTGGAATTTTAATTGGAATTACATTAAATTTATTGTCCAATTTGGGGGAGAATATATATCTTAAATATACTATGTCTTCCAATCTATAAATATGGTATGTTTTTCCTTTTATTAATTCTTCTTTGATTGCTTTCATTAGCATTTTGTAGTTTCTAGCATACAGATCCTGTATATGTTTTGTTAGATATATTCAAGTATTTCATTTTTTTGGAGCTATTGTAAATGGCTCTGCGGCATGTGGGATCCCCCCGGACCAGGGCTCGAACCCGTGTCCCCTGCATTGACAGGCGGATTCTTAACCACTGTGCCACTAGGGAAGCCCCTTGTTGCTAATACATTGAAGTATGATGGAATATTGTATATTGATCTCAAGTCTTGTGACCTTGCTAAACTTGCTTATTAGATATAGGACTTTAAAAAAATATAGATTCCCTAGAATTTTCTGCATAGATGATCATACCATCTATCAATAGGGGTAATTTTATTTATTCCTTTACAGTATTAAGCATTTTATTTCTTTTTCTTGCTTTATTGCACTTGCTAGAACTTCCAGTACTATATCAAATAGGAATTAAGTAACAATGGCTGAAAACTCCCCAACTTTGGTGAAAGATATAAATCTGTAGATCAAAGAAGTACAAGAGTGGTAAGAGTGGATTTTAGGAGGGAAACATTCAGTTTGACGTTAGCTATTAGGTTTTTATAGATGCCCCTTATCATGTTGAGAAGGTTCCCTTCTAATCCTAGTTTGCTGAGAATTTTTATCAGGAATGAATGTTAGATTTTGTCAAATGCTTTTTTCTGCATCTATTGAGATGATCATTTCTATTTTTCTTTTTCAGTTTGTTAATACGGTGAATTCCATATTAGAATTCCATCCCAGTTAGAAAAGAGGATCAGAAACAGTTCTAGTTCACAATGAATGATCGAAAATAATCACTTGGAGTTTCACACTGATGTTAACTCTCCCGGTCTCTATCATAATATAGTTTGAATATATCTGGACCATCTGTACATTGTGAAGAATGCTACAATGGTTCTTTACATTGCTGACATCATACTGGTTGGTCAGGATGAACATGACACAGCTAGCACACTAGAGACCTTGGTAAGACACACACACTCCAGATAGTGGGAAATAAACCCTATGAAGATTCAGGAAACTGCCACTTTGGTAAGGTCCTATGGGATCCATTCATCAAGGGCATGCCATGATATTTCCTCCAAAGTAAAAGACTAATTGCTGCATCTTGCATCCTCCACCACAAAGAAGAAAGCACAGTGACTGGTGGTCTCTTTGGATTCTGGAGACAACACATTCTTTTTTTTTTTTTTTTGCGGTCCACGGGCCTCTCACTGTTGTGGCCTCTCCCGTTGCAGAGCACAGGCTCCGGACGTGCAGGCTCAGCGGCCATGGCTCACGGGCCCAGCCGCTCCGCTGCATGTGGGCTCTTCCTGGACCGGGGCACGAACCCACGTCCCCTGCATCGGCAAGTGGACTCTCAACCACTGCGCCACCAGGGAAGCTCTCTTTTTTTTAAAAAAAAGATTTATTTATTTAATTTATTTTTGGCTGTATTGGGTGTTAGATGTGGCACACAGGATCTTCACTGAGGCATGCGGGATCTTTCGTTGCAGTGCGCAGGCTCTTCATTGAGGTGCATGGGCTTCTCTCTACTTGTGGTGTGCGGGTTTTTTTCTTCTCTAGTTGTGGCACACAGGCTCCAGGGAGTGTGGGCCTGTAGTTGTGGCGCGCGGTTCCAGAGCATGTGGGCTCTGTAGTTGTGGCACACTGGCTCTAGTTGAGGCGCACAAGCTCAGTAGTTGTGGCATGCAGGCTTAGTTGCCCCATGGCATGTGAGATCTCAATTCCCTGACTAGGGATCAAATCCACAACCCCTGCATTGGAAGGCGGATTCTTTACCACTGGGCCACCAGAGAAGTCCCTGGAGACAACACAGTCTTCATCTAGGAATACTCCTCCAGCCCAGGTACCAGGTGACACAAAATGCTCTCAGCTTTGGGAGGGATCAGGTGCTCGTGTATATTTGTCTTTTTTTTTTTTTTAAGATTTTTTTTTTTGATGTGGACCATTTAAAAAATGTTTACTGAATTTGTTACAGTACTGCTTCTGTTTTATATTTTGGTTTTTTGGCTGCAAGGCATGTTGGACCTTAGCTCCCCGACCAGGTATGAACCTGCACCCCCTGCAATGGAAGGTGAAGTCTTAACCACTGGACCACCAGGGAAGTCCCTGTATATTTGTCTTAGTTATTATTGTTAAGAAACAGATAATATAATATCTTTTTTTGTTTGTTTTACTTGAAAAAGGGACGTCTTTTTCTAATTTGAACCAAGACACCATATGTACTAGAATGTGCTTGAGATGAAACCTGTTTGATATCCACGGAGAGGAAGACAACGGTGGTTCTAGCCTGTGAGATAAGACACAAGCTAAATGCCCCCAAGTCTGTGAAAGCTTGGAAAGTGTGGAAGAAATAAAGGCCAAAGGCTTAAAATTGAATGTCAAACTATTGCTTACGAAACTCTGCGTGTAGGAGGAATTGCAGAAACAATGTAGTGGCCCAAATCCTCAGGTTTCTTGGAACTTTGAAGTTACAGATGTTCTTTTTTTTTTTTTTCAGTACGTGGGCCTCTCACTGTTGTGGCCTCTCCCGTTGCGGAGCACAGGCTCTGGATGCATAGGCTCAGCGGACATGGCTCATAGGCCTAGCTGCTCCGCGGCATGTGGGATCTTCCTGGACCGGGGCATAAACCCACATCCCCTGCATCGGCAGGCGGACTCTCAACCACTGCACCACCAGGGAAACCCACAGATGTTCTTTTAATTACAGCTGTATAAGAAGCACAAAAATATGGAATTGCCTTTCTCAGAGGTTGGGGCCCTTAAGACCTGAGTGAGAAATGAACATTTTTCAGTTATTTCTTCAAGTATTTTTTCAGTCCTAACTTTTTTATCTTTCCTTCTGGGACTTGGTTGACACTAATGTTAACTTTTTAAAAAAAATATATATTTTATTTATTTATTTATTTTTGGCTGCATTGGGTCTTCGTTGCTGCGTGCGGTCTTTCTCTAGTTGCGGCGAGTGGGGGCTACTCTTCGTTGCAGTGCACGGGCTTCTCATTGCAGTGGCTTCTCTTGTCGTGGAGGACGGGCTCTAGGCGTACAGGCTTCAGTAGTTGTGGCTCGCAGGCTTAGTTGCTCTGCGGCATGTGAGATATTCCCGGGCCAGGGCTTGAACCCGTGTCCCTTGCATTGGCAGGAGGATTCCCAACCACTGTGCCACCAGGGAAGCCCCGAAATTTTATATTTTAACTGGCTTTTTCTGACACCAGGCTACCAGGGCAAGGCGGGGTGCTGCCAGACAGAGGTAGAGAGTCTAAGTTTCTCACTTGACCTCTGTTGACACCCAGGGAGTGGTGTTCCTTTTCACTGATGGGCAGAGGTGGGAGGTCTGGCTCCAAGTGTGATCTCCACTGACACCACAGGTTGGGGGTAGACTTTTTACCTCTGGGCCATGGTCAAAGTCCTGACTCATTAGGTTTCTTGTGACACCATCCCAGCAGGGAGAATGAGAAGCCCCTTGTTACTGCTGAGTGGGGTGGAAATGCAGGCTTTTCACATGGTTTTCACTAACATGGTGAAACACGAGTGAGGCCCCAGGGGAGGCCTCATCGCCAGCCAGCGGGGATGAAAGTCTCTGCCCTTTACTTGGTCTTCTCTGGCATCACACTGGCAGGGTGTTGGGGTACCTCCTTGCAGCCTGGACAGGATGGAAGTTTAGGCTCCCCACTGGGCCTTTGCTGGTGTGAGTATAGGTGGGGCTACAGTTTCTTCTGGGGGATTTGACTGGAGTATAAACTTTTTTGTCTAAAAGTTTCTGTCTTACCGGGTTGCTCCTTTCTTGGTCTCTTGACTAGAGAGACAGCAGGTTTTTGTTGGGGCCTTTTGTTGTTCTTTTCACCCACTGGCATTTCTGAGTTGCCAGCTTCTTCTGTTCCAAATCTGGGGTATGTGGGGCAGAAAGTAAACCTACAGAGGGACTTCCCTGGTGGAGCAGTGGTTAAGAATCCGCCTGCCAATTCAGGGGACACAGGTTCGAGCCCTGGTCTGGGAAGATCCCACATACCACTGAGCAATTAAGCCCATGCGCCCAGGGGTATTACAGCCATCTCCTTGCCAACTGTCATGCCCTTCAAGCTCCAGGGCTCCCTATGGCATCAGGTTAGGCTCCGCTGATACCACATTCTTACTTAGCATCCCCCCATCCCCACCCCAGCCCTGTCCTGCCTCCCTCAGCCCTTTTCTTCTAGAGAGCACTTCCACATGCACCCCAGCCCCCATTTCAGGCTCTGCTTCCAGGGAATCCCCTTACGGCAAGTGCTGCATAAGTTGTGGGTCTAAATGTCAATGTCGCCACTCCTCCTGGGCAGTGTTGAGGGAAGAAGAGGCCTTGCTACCTCTCTTTCTCCTGCTCTGTCAGCCCCGACTCCACACGTACGCACACAGGCACATATGCCTCCCTGCAGCCCCTCCTCCCCCACCTTCTGCTACTGAGCTGCTCCCCCGGGGAAGTGGGCTTGGAGGAATTCTGTCAACCTTGAGGCTTGATTATGAGTTTTTGGTTTTCAGATGAGACCAAGAGAAGGGATGCCCCACCTCACTCAAAAAGGGACAGAGCGATGCCTGGCAGCCAATTTTTTTTTTAAATTAATTTTTACTGGAGTATAGTTGCTTTACAACTGGCAGCCTCTTGTTACCTGCTCCCGGCCTGGCCTGACCTGACCCTGGGGACCCTGTAGGGCTCCACACTGCAGAACCGCGGGGGCATCACTGACAGGCCTGCCGGGTTCAGGCTTGCTGAGCAGCCACTCGACCACATTCCACGCGGCAGCCACAGTTTGTCTTGGCGAGGTGGCCCTCTGGGCCCGGCTCCAAGAAGGGCCTGGGGAGCAGCCCAGACAAACCCGCTTTCGCCACAGAAGCCAAAGCTGGCTGGGCTTGAGTCGGTG
Source organism: Grampus griseus (assembly GCF_964374135.1). Lineage (NCBI taxonomy): Eukaryota > Metazoa > Chordata > Mammalia > Artiodactyla > Delphinidae > Grampus > Grampus griseus. The sequence continues at coordinate 59,726,378 of NC_139008.1, forward strand.
CCAGCCTCAGTGGCCAGACCCTCCTCCACCCACCGGAAGGTGGACTCAGGCTCTGGGTGAGGGATTGGATGTGTGGAGGGGGCTAGGCTCCCAGTTGGGGGAACCCCAAGAGAGGCAGCAGGGGCAGGGACGCAGGCCAGAGGGCTTTCCTGCCCAACCCTCCACCCTAAGGCAGGCCTTCAGGAACTGGACTCACAGGATGGCTGCCCACTATAGCGTGGCCCTTGGCCATGGTGCTAGATGGATAGCCCCTTACACCCTAGCCATGGAGAGGCACCTACACCTCCCCTGGGAACCCTGGAAGCCCAGCTCGAGGGGCCCACTGCACAGCGAAGGGTCTCTCAGGGGCAGCGTTCACTCCCAGGCTGGCAGGGAATGAGGAAGGAAAGGCTTTGGAGAACCAAGATGCCAGGATGCTGGGCCCCAAGGAATAACAGACCTGCTGTTGACGGTGTTTTCCTTCCCCTTTTAAACACTTGGCTCTTTTTCCGTCGTGCAGAAACAGTCTAGTTTCTGTTATTGCCCTGGTGGGAAGCCTCTTCTATATCTTTAGAATCATGAAGTCTCTTCCAGTCTGTCTCCAGTGGGGGGTGTCTATGGACTCAGAACACCCCTCCTTCCCCTTGGCAGTCCCCTCAGCTCTAATCCCAGCACTTGCCCCCCTCACCCCCATCTACCTGGGGGTGGCTCTCTGTGCTCCCTGCCAGGACTGAGGCAAGGAGGGGGTGGGAGTGGGGGTGGACACCTTCCCCTTTGAGAAGTGAGTGGAGGTAGGGGCTCTTGGACAGACGGTCCACGAGCACCTTTCTGGAACTCCAAAAGAGGAGACCCAGAGCTCAGAGTCCAGCTGAGGACAGACAGGTTAGAATCGAGGTAGAATGACTTAGTGAGAGACTGATTTGCTTTTGTTCTTGTGTTTTTCCCTCCCCCTCTCCCAGAAGGCAGCAGAAGGTATCATGACAGGGTGAAGTACTGAAGTGGTCTTCGGATCTCTGCATTTTGTTTCCCAGAAACCTAGCTTCTTGAAGAGAAATGGGGAAGGTGAGGACCAATGGGTACATTCTGGGAGAGTAGCACAAAGAGAGAAAGAGATAGAGATAAAGAAAGAGAAAGAGACAGAAAGAGAGAGAGAGAGAGAGAGAGAGAGAGAGAATGGAACTATATGTTAACAAATGGTATACCCTGGGTAAAGGAGACATGGAAGTGTACCATTAAGCATACAATTAATGCAGTTAATGCAGTGGTTTAACATGAGACATATAATGAATGTAATTCAGCACATTAACAAAATAATGGAGAAATTCACACGATTCTCTCAATGTATGCACAGGAGCATTTCATAAAATTTGGCATCTATTCATAATTAAATTTTTTTTTAGAAACTCAGGAGTAGAAGGATGCTCTAAAACCAAACATGATACTTAATGTTAGAAGTTTACCTTTTGAGATCAGGAGCAAAATAAAATTACTCACTAACTCTACTTCTAATTAACATTGTATTGAAGGCAGCAGTGATGTATTTTGGCAAGAAAAGGAAAGAAAAGAAATAAGGATTGGAAATGAAGAAATAAGACTGTCCTTTACAGAAGACATAATTATCAACTTAAGAAAATCCAAGATGGGACTTCCCTGGTGGCGCAGTGGTTAAGAATCCGCCCGCCAACGTAGGGGACACGGGTTCGATCCCTGGTCCAGGAAGATCCCACATGCCACGGAGCAACTAAGCCCGTGAGCACAACTACTGAGCCCATGCGCCTAGAGCCCGTGCACTACAATAAAGAGTAGCCCCTGCTTGCTGCAACTAGAGAAAGTCCATGTGCTGCAGTGAAGACCCAATGCAGCCAAAAAATAAACTAAAAAAAAATCCAAGATAATCTATGGATAAAGTATTACTATATGTGAGCTAAGCAAGGTTGCTGAATACAAGGTTATTGTACAAAAATCAACTGTATTTCTATAAACCCACAACAAATAGCTAGGAAGTGGAATTAAGAAAATGATATCATATATAACAGCATAAAATAATCAGATACTGAGGAAAAAATAAACGATGTGTAAGACTTCCACACAGAGGCCTATAAAATACTGTTAAGAGAAGTTTAAAAGATTTAAATAAATGGAACAATACATAATATTCATAGATTGAAATATTCAACATTTTAAAGATATCAATTCTCCATTAACTGATCTATAAATTCAATACAATCTCAATGAAAATGCAGGAGGCTTTTAAAGAATTAATAAATTGGGCTTCCCTAGTGGCGCAGTGGTTGAGAGTCCGCCTGCCGATGCAGGGGACACGGGCTCGTGCCCCGGTCCGGGAAGATCCCACATGCCGCGGAGCGGCTGGGCCCATGAGCCATGGCCGCTGGGCCTGCGCATCCGGAGCCTGTGCTCCGCAACGGGAGAGGCCACAGCAATGAGAGACCCGCGTACCACACACACACACACACAAAGAATTAATAAATTGATTATAAAATTCAAATGGAAATGCAAAGGACCAAGTGTAGCTAAGATAATCATGAAGAACTGAGTTCGACAATTTGCTGTACTGGATATCAAAACTTACTATAAATCTAAAGAAATTAAGATAGTGTGGAATTGGTATAAAGGTAGACAAAAAGACCCGTACACATATGGAAACTTAATTTATGATAAAGGTGCCACTGACTTGCAGTGGAGAAAAGATGGTCATTTTAATAAATGGTGATGAACCAGTTGACTATCCATACAAAAAATAAATAAACTTGACCCCTAGCTCACACCATATATAAAAATCAAAGTATCTTCTTGGTAAGACAGGAATAAAGACACAGACCTACTAGAGAATGGACTTGAGGATATGGGGAGGGGGAAGGGTAAGCTGTGACAAAGCGAGAGAGAGGCATGGACGTATATACACTACCAAACTTAAGGTAGATAGCTAGTGGGAAGTAGCCTCATAGCACAGGGAGATCAGGTTGGTGGTTTGTGACCACCTAGAGGGGTGGGATAGGGAGGGTGGGAGGGAGGGAGACGCAAGAGGGAAGAAATATGGGAAAATATGTATATGTATAACTGATTCACTTTGTTATAAAGCAGAAACTAACACACCATTGTAAAGCAATTATACTCCAATAAAGATGAAAAAAAAAAGAAATTAGTTTCATGGAACAGACAGAGGGAGGTATGCTAAATTAACAAATGCTTTTTTTTAAGGGAGAAGTGGGGAGTAAGAATCAGAAATACCTGTTACAATTTAATACACTAAATGTGGCAATAAATTATAGCTACATAAAAAATATCTTCTTGATTTGGGGGTAGGTGAAGATTTCTAAAAAGGATACAAGAAACATTAACCATAAAGAAAAGATTGATAACTTAGACTACATTCAACTAAGAAATTCTAGTTATCAAAAAATCCCTTAATGAGAGTGAAGAGCAAGGGAGTGTGAAACAAGTGATAGGAGGGCTCTCATGTTGGGGTTGGTGAGAGAGAGCTTGTCTGGTGTGGTGTTCTTATGAACACCAGACTTCAAAGCTGGTGGCTTCAAGGTGGCTCATGCCCTTCGGTCACCCAAAGGGTGTTGTTACCATGTACTGGAATGGCAGCAGAGGAAGGAAGCTTGTGGGTATACGTGCAAAGGTGTGGACAGGGAGGGGAGGGTGGCCGGCCCAGGTGCAAGAGCGAGGAGCTTCTGAGAATCACTGAAGAGCCTGGCTCTTCTAGGGGACAAAGACACTGTGTGTGATCTGTGAATTTTTTCCTATTTGGAGAAATCATCCTCGGGAAGAGAAAAGAGATTTGGGGGTCCACTTGAACCACCTCAACCATGTTTAATGCTTGCCTCATTCTAAGTTGACCATATGGCGGGGGAAATAGACTTTAGAGGTTACTCTGGCAAACAACTACTAGTTTATCTTCAAGGGCATGAGGCTTTATTTTTTTAACTTTCACATTTAGGTCCACAATCCATCTTAACTGATTTTTGTGAACGGTATGTGGTAGAGGTCAAGTTTCATTTTGTCTTATGAATATCCAGTTGACCTAATGCCATTTATTGAAAAGACCATCCTTTCTGCACTGCATATCAGTTTCCATTTTTCTGGGAGATTTTTCTTTTTCTTTGTTTTTGGCTGCACCGTGTGGCTTGTGGGATCTTAGTTCCCCAACCAGGGATTGAACCCAGGCCACGGTAGTGAAAGAGCTGGACCACCAAAGAGTTCCCTGGGAGATTTTTCTTTTTGGAAAACGATAAGGGCCCTGCCAATAAGGGCAGGAATGGGAAGAATGAGGACGTTTTGCAAAACAGTCAGCAGTAGGGCTGGTCAAAGCTGCTGCTGGGCTTCCCTTGAGTCAGTGAGACCTGTCCACAGTGGGTCCTGTCTGAGCCAAGTACAGCCCCAGAGGCTGCTCGAGGATGCAGGGCACAGCAGCCTGGTTCTGCTGGGAAACATATGTGGGAAGGAAGCAGAGGATTTCCTGGGAGATGTTCTCTCTCTAAAGGTCAAGCAACCAAGTATCTGACCCCCATCTTACTTCCACCCCATCGGCCCTGTGGAAAGAAAGCCTGGCAGTAGGCTGATGCTGGGAAGGGCCCCTTTGTCACCTGGCATCTTGGTACCTCAACTAGAAACAGTCTGAACAGAATTTCTGTCACCTGGTCCCAGGAAAGGCAGGACCTACAGATGACGAAAAATTCATACTTACTTCAACTAGGAAAAACTTCCTCTTCCACAGGCTGACGGCCCGGGGCCACCTCCAGTACACACTGTTGTGCCCCATCCAGACCCCCTCATCTTTACCTCTTCAGTGTACACCTGTCTGACCCCATCTGCCAGCACTGCATCTCTTCCCCTGAGAGCTTTCTCTAGCTTCTGGGGCCTGTTACCACCTGCGACGCCACCTAGAAGTTCCAGGAAGGTGGTGCTCCCCTCCTGCTGCCCCCGGAAGCTTCTGATCACTGACTGACAGAAGTCGGTGTATAAGTAAGTACACAAGCTCCCTCGCCCCTCAGGTGGGAAATCTCTGAGGCGTGTGTTTTATACAGTTTCCCAGAGTTCCCTGGTGGGATTAAGCTCCAGAAAACTCACAGGAGCAACTTGCTCACAAGCACACTGTATTGGGCTCCCTTACTCTCCCTGCCTCCCTTCCCCCCTCCCTCACTGGTGCTTCCTGAGATTGCCTCCCAAATAAACCCTCTGAGCACAAATCTTTGTCTCAGGCTCTGCTCCTGGGGGAATCCACACGAAGACGACCTCCATTCCGGGTGCATGATGCCACTCTGACTGATATGAACGTAGGCACTGGGGCAAGGTTAGAACCTCCACCACTGGCCTGGGATGTCCAGCACCTGCAGGGGTCAGTCCCCATGAACCAATCAATCCTGTCTTGTCTACAAGGCCTCAGGACTGTCACTAGGCTAGGACCTTACTTATACCAACCACGGCACCTGACCCATTCCAGGAACCGGTAATAACCTGCATCTGGTACAGATTAGAGCTCAGCAGATTATCAACCTGGGAGGGCCCTGGACCGTGGAAACTGCTCGGAGCCTGAATGGAGCAGGGCATGGCTGGCAGGCTTTGGGGCTCTGCAACACAGGCTGAAGGCAGGAACTGAGGGGAGGCCAGGCGAGCACTGAGAATAAAGCAGGATTCTTAGGTAGGAGGCTATCTTATCACAGGCCCCGGTGAGATGAATCCCAGGTATTGGCAGGAACACAAGAGAGGAAAGTGGAGGACTCTAAAGGACAGGGCCAGCCTATCTGCCTTGGCAAGTATTATTTGTCCAGAGGGCTGCAAGGCATGGGCTCATGGGTTGGGGAAGGACAGGTTTCCAGAGGTCAGAGCAAAGGACTGCTGTCGGGAGGAGAGAAAAGGAAGCTTGAGGCCTGGAGTTGGACCCTGGGATCTCTGGACAGTGCATCAAAAAAGTGGCTTCCAGTGTCAGAAAGCTAGACCTTTGGGGTCTAGGGAACACGTTTCAGGGGGACAACTGGGATTCATCCTAGAAGTTGGGTAAATGAGCCTGGGAATCTTGCCTTTCTACCACCCATCCTCCCAAACTCTGAGACAGGAGAGATGGAAAGTGCCTAGGCCTGGGAAGGAGGGAGGAGGTTTGGGGTGTCACTTAATCACGCAATCCTAGGAGCCAAAATTTGCCCCACCCAGCAGCCTCCAGTCAAGAAGGATTTCACTCCTGAGCCACTGTACATCTGGGTAGTATTTAGTTGGCTCTGTTCTGGTTCCCAGCAATGTCCTTCTGACACCCCCAACTTTGGTCCTGCTCAGACAGCTGGGGGACTGAGTCCTCAGTGCCCAGAATGGGCTCCCAGCCAGAGTTCTCAGGGCTGAGCCCGTGTCCTGGGTCTTCCCACCCCTCCCCAAACCCCCCAACTCAGTACCCAAGAGCAGATATGGGGCAGGGAATACTTGCTCAGTTGAACTCTGATGCTGTTGAAAAAGTCCAAGGTATAAGAAGGCTGCCCAGGGACATGGTTTAGAGTTGCAGAGCTGCTGAGAAAGGCAGACCCACACCAAGGAAGCAGACAAGAGAGGCTGGGTGGCCACCTGCACCTGTGTTTATTGTTTTCTCCAACCTCAGCAGAGCAGAGTATGAGACCAGGGGCAGCTGGACTCGTTCCATGGTTCTATGGGGCCAGCCAGTCATCTGTGTGTGGGGCCAGAGTCCATGAGACATCCATTGAGGGCAAGATCCACAACCAGGGGGCCTGGCACCTCCTCTTCTGCACCCTTCATGCCCAAAGCCCGCACCGGGATTCATGATGTGGCAAGCGTGAGTGCTCAGGACTCAAAGGAAGTGGGGCAGCCACAGAATCAAGTGGCTGTCAGAAGCTCCATGGGAGCCTAGGCAGGCCTCCTGAGGCTGCTGGGCTCCACCCCTTGTCCTGGAGAGTAGTTGGGATGCCGGGATGGTTGAGATGGGTCAGACGCAAACAGGACATCCCCAGGCCACCTCTCCCTGAGCTCCTTATCATACTCCCCATCCCATGCTCCTGTCACCAGATGCCCTTGGTCTGCAAAAGGTCCATCTCTTCCAGAGGAACCGACCCAGCAAGTGAGGTCGGGCATCCAGCACCTCCACGGGATGCTCTCCTAACAAGAGCATCAGCACAGTGCTGGGGCTTCCAACCAGCCTCAAGGGAGGTGAGAGAAACCTGTGGGACTGAGGAGCCCTTGAGCACAGGGAGGAAGGCCTCTCCCTGTTCAGGCCTGTGGGTTGAAGTCTGCCTGCAGCCCTGGCCCTGCATCTGTGCTGCCATCCAGGGCATGGGCGTGAATCCTGGAGGGACCACTAGTCCGGGCTCAGTGGGGACACCTGTAGACCTGGTGGGGAGAGGAAAAGACGAAGGTCCTGTAGGAAGGCTGGCTGCAAGGGGACAGGAAGCCACTTCTCGCCTCTTGATCAGCCTGGGCCACTGGGCTGGGCTATGTGGCCCAGACAGCTGTCTAGATGGGCCCTGGAGAGGGAGACATGGACCCCAACTCCCCATCCCTGGTAAAGTCTTTCGGAGAGAGCCCATCCAAGGTCAGGAAGGAAGCAAGACTCAGCCAGAGACCTACCATAATTAGGAGTACGCCAGGCCCTGAAGCCCCCGAGCTGGAGAGTGGAACTTGTCAGAATCTTCAAAAGGCTGGTCTGCAGTAACCAAGCAGGGGAGCCATAAGCCATGTGTAGCCTGTGCCCCTCTCGACTGGAGGCAGCATGCAGGACATATGGCACTTTTTGAGGGCAGAACTATCAAGAGCCTTGAAGGTAGTCAGCCACCCCCAGTCCTAGCCTAGGCCCAGCACTGCAGACAGTTAGGTGAGGTGTGCCCCCCAGACCTCTTAGGAGGTACAGCCCCAAGCCCTTGACCCCCTAGTTTCTTCAATCGAGAGACATGACTCTGGGCTCTTCTTCCCAGCCTGTCTCCTTCAGAGGGCCTGTCTCAAGGTGAGGAAGCAGACGGCCATGTATCAGGACAGCAAAGGGAAGAGGTCAGCCTCCAGGAGTACAGATACCTAATGCAGCGGTAGCAGCATGTCTTCCTCCCACACCCCCACGAAATTCATCACTTCCATCACCCTTGCCTCTTTCTAACCCCCTTCCCATGGTTTGCTGCAGGAGAAACTGGTGGCCTTCTGTCCTTCCTATTCCCTGCATTTTAAGATCCAGACACACTTAGTTTAAGAAAAATTATCCAAAACTTGGAAACAAGGCTAAATATAACTGTGTTCCACTTTGAGTTATCCTAGAGCATCACCTAACAAGCCCACCCCAAGAATCATCTTATTCTAAGGGATGCAACTCTTTTTGACTTGCTATATACACTACTGGTCAGAACCCAGGCTTTAAGTTGGATATTGACTTGGAGGAGATTGATAAATGGCAAATAACAATCATTTCACTAATGGGCTGCAGGAGGGGTGACCTGGTCTCAATTCCCTATCTGTAAAATGGGGAAGGAGAAGCTGGGCTAAACCTTATCTAAGGTCAGTCCCCCTCCATCCAGCAAGTGACCTGGTCTCTCACAGTGGTGTATGCTATCCTCCAGTGGACATAGGGAGGTACATGTCAAAGGCATGCAGCCCACGGTGGGGTTTTTCCAGCTCTGCATGTTGGGTCTTTACTCTGGGCTCAACTGGATGAGGCCTCGAAGTGGTTTCCAGACCTTCTCCAACTGGTATTCTTGTCTCCTTGATGGTCCAGAGTGAGACCGTACCAAGCTATGAGGCCCAGGGAAGTGGGGTCCAGATGGACCTCCTTGAACCCCTGTGGAGCTCCCTCCTCTGCAACCCCCAGGGAGAACTGGTCACCTGGCTTGAAGCTCTTGTGAGATGTGGATGGAGTGGGCTGCGCAGGCCCAGCTGCTCTGCCAGGTTCCAGCGAGGCAGCACGGAGCACTCACCTGGAAGCCCCTCTCCATGGGCTCTGGGGCAGGCCTGGGGTGGGGAGCTGGGTGGGCGCAGCACGGGGGCGAAAGCACTCCTCTGTTTGACAGCGGTGATCATGTTGACAGGCGAGAAGGAGAAGACGCTGGTGGTGGGGGCAGCCGCCGGGAGGGACATAGAGGAGGCAGTGGCCAGCGGGGGGCTAGAGGGCATGACTCCAGGGCGGGGAGGGGCAGGCGCAGGAGGGAAGGCGGTGGGAGACACAACAGGGAGACAGCACCAGAGTGAGCAGCTCGGTTGCTGCCCTGGCTTGAGAAGTATGCCCTGTGTGGGCTGCTGATCTGGGTGCCAGGCTCAGCCCACACTGGGGGCTGTGAGGGTCCTGGGGAGACCAGTACAGGGTAGAGTCTGGAGGCAGGCTGGGAGCCTCTGGGGTTGCAGGCTAGCATTTGCCCTTTTGGGGGTTCTGGAGACCCTTTCTTAGCATTGGAGATGATAGGGCCAGATGAGGTTAAAAACAAACAAACAAACAAACAAAACCCAAAAAACGAAAGCAAAACCAGAACATCCAACAAAACCAGATACTGAGAGGTGCCCGCAAAGATGAGCCATGAGCAAGAAATGGAACAGGTTAGGATTCCTGCTGAAAACCACTGGGATTCTGAGACACTAAGAAACACTGACGGGCCCTGGGGCATCAAGGTTAGAGTCAAAGGTCAGGGTTCATAGCAGAGCTGGGGCAAGTGGCCAGGGACGAAGTTTGGGGGGTACACATAGGCTCTTGTTATAAGGCCCCTCTGTCCAGGATCACAGCTCACACAAGAACCCTTACTCCCCCCACAAATATGTTCCCCTTACCAATTACACTGCCCCCAACCCCCGACACTTTGTTCTCTTCCAGCTTAATGCAGGTCCTCATCACATTCAGCCCTGGTCCTGGAGGCCTCCTGTATCTCCCTCTTCCAGCAGGTCAATTTTAAAGAAAGGTACAGAGATCCAAATCCTCAGATCTTCCTGTTCCCTAACCCCCTAGCCCCCATGGCTGTGGCTTGCTCTCCTGGGAACAGCCAGGGAGCCTCCTGCACACAGCCTTCGCCTGCCCCTTTCTTGCAACCTCCTCTCCTGGGGGCTCCTGCCCAGGCCATCTCTGGATTCCCCTTTCTACAACCTCATCTGAACACAATTCCCTGCCTCTCTCTTCTAAAGACCAATAAGTCTGTGATTTGAGTGTTGTCCAGGCAGCGGGCAATGGGATGAGGGTGGGGGTTTCCTGAAAGAAACCAGCAGCATGAGAAAGATGCTTCTGGTATCAGAACACCCCCCACCCACCCCCTTTGGAACAGTGATGCCTTCAACAGCTGCCTCTGTTCCAAATGTACTCGGCCCCATGGATCACCGTCTCCTTTTAAGACAATGCTGACTGCTAGCTCATGAGGCCCATGGAGCTCCATGGAGGGCTTGAAATAAATGCCAGAAAATGTACTGTATCTCTCAAGGCCCAGAGCTCACAGCCGCATTTTGTAGCTTGGGTAGTACTGGGAGATGTGGTTCAGTCCAGGGCTGCTGGCGGCTGAAGCAGAAGACAGAGGGGAGGTCCGAGCAGACAGCCTCTGGCAGGGACAGTTCTGGAGGTCATTACAGGCACATCCTGGCAAACTCAATGAGAATGATGCCCACTGGAGCTTCACCACAAAGCGTCGTGCACAAGGGGGAGTGGATGGGGACTGGACAGGACAATCCCACCAGATGGGACTGACCCTTAGGCCAGCCCAGGGTGTCCCCAGTTGATGCTGGAGTGAGGCTTAAGCAGCTGTAGAATTCTTGATCTCCTGGCTGAATGGGAAGACCCCGGGTGGCTGACTTTTGCCCACTGGGGCAGTGTGTTCCTCCACTGCTGACTGCACTGTGTGTGCGGCGGAGAAGGGGGGCTGGTGTTCCAAACTCCACCAGCTTCGACCTGGGGGGCACCCTGAGAGAGGTGGTAAGAATATTGTCCAGAACTGAAGGGAAGTAGGAGCAGTGGAGCCTGCCCTGAGCAAAGGGGAGACGGGAGTCTTGGTGGGGACACCGGAGGGTCATGGTCTGTGTGGACACCAGCAACATGGGGCTTCTGGTCCCAAACACTGAGCCCAGGCCAGAGGTAGAGAGCCAGACTCAAACCTACAGCCAAAAAGAGCAGTACTCAGGATGTAGGCCATGGGAAGGAAGGCTAGGCAGGTGCCAGATATGTTGGTCTTCATCAATAGCAAACATATGACAGGGGACAGGGGAAGGAATGGCAGGAAAAGCCTTCTTGGCCAGCCTTCCCCATTCCTCTGGCACAACAGCGTCTCCCAGGACTCAAGGTGCAATCTCTCTTACAATTGATGGGGGAGGCTCCTTGTAGGTGAGCAGGGGTGGAGCTATCCCCCAAGCTGGGTGCTTTAAAAACATGTCTGCTGAATAGCTAAGCTATAAGAACCTGCAGACAGGCTGTTCTGGAATTTGCTGTTGGAAGGAGGGACTTGAGGGCAGTGCATGGTAAAAGCATAAACGCCCTGTCGCCCATCCACCCAGCTCTGAGCTGCCCACCCCAAGAAGCCAGACAGAAGACGGTTAATGCCCACAGCCAGTGCTGGGATGTAAATTCACACACTCTTTCTGAACTGCGTCTGGGCCCTTTATGCACAGTGGCACATTCAGGTCTGAGAACAACCCTAGGCAACAGGTGGTACCGATCTGGTTTTACAGAGAGGAAACTGAATGTCAGACAGCTCCTGATTTGGACAAACTGTGAGTCCAGGTGTCTGACTACACAGAATTCTGGCTCTGCCCAACCAGACTGCTGGGAGCCACGTCTTCCCTCCTCAGGCCCCTGCCTCTCCTGGGGGGCGTGGGGCCAGGTGGAAGCCTACTTTTCTTGGGCCCTGAGTTCCCTTGGGCTTCCGGCAGGGGGCACCAGCCCTCCTCCTGAAGTCCTGGCATAAGATCGGAAAGGTTGGCGGTCCACTAGGTTTAAGCAGGATGTCCCCGTGTTAAAGCTCGTTTCAGTAGGAGGGGAAGGCTAGAAGTGATGTGCGCTACTGCTGTCAGCAAAGAGAACTAAAAGTGCAAGAAGTGCCCCGGCTCCGGGGTTGAGGGCTGGGTCTCCAAAGGCACAGAGAGAGAGGTCGAACACAGAGAGGGCTGCCCTTGCCTCTGAGGGCAAGGCCAGGGTCGGTGCTCATGCGACAGGTGACAGGAGCTCCCCCCACCCCTCATAGGCTAGGATGGAGCTGGGCTGAGCCCCATTCTGCTCCCCGGGGCCTGGTCCCTCCCCCACTCCCCGGGAGGCAGGGGACACTCACTGGCGAAGGGCGATGTGGCCGTGGAGCCATTGAGGAAGCTGGGGGACGCGGGCACACCGAGGCCGGCCACGCCCGGCGCCCCGTAGCCGCCGAGGCCAGCTCCGAGGCCGCCGCCGTAGCCACTCTGCTGCGAGCCCGGGCTGGGCGCGAACCCGCGGGGGGACGCACTGCCGCAGCTGCGCGCGTAGCCTGCGGGAGAGCGGCCGTCAGGGGCGCGCACCGGCAGGGAAGGGGCAGTCCGAGCTGCGCCGGCGGCTGGGAGGGCGAGGGCGGCGGGACGCACCCGGCTCCGGCCCTGGCGTGGCATCCCCGACGGCAATGGCCAGCGGGCTGCTGAAGGCGTTGATGCCCACGACGGCGGGGTGCGGGTGGCTGGGGGCCAGGGGCCCGAGCGGCGCGGGCGCGCGGGGGGCGCTGTACAGAGCCTCGGCCACGTCTGCTGCGCGCTTCAGGAGGAGCTCCTGCGAAGACAAGAGCGGGCACGGCCGGGGCAGCCGCGGGCACCGGGAAGCGGGCAGCCCCGGGCCCGGCGCGGGGAGGCGGGCGGAGGCGCCATACCTGGTTGCCGCCGGGCACTCCGTACAGGGCCTCCGCCAAGTCGGCCGCCCGCTTCAGCAGCACTTCCTGGGGGCAAGGAGGAAAACAGCCGGACGGAGGGGCGGCCCCGGGGGCGGCAGAGGGGCCGGGAGCCGCCTCTTCTCCCCTCGGCCACCGGACACCCTTCTCCCCGCCCCGCTCCTCTGAGTACCTTGGGCAGCCTCTCGGGGTCTCCGGGGTGTCTGGGAATGACTTTCTGTAGCCTCTGGAATCCGTAGTCAATGGTGGGCTCATTCAGGGCTGGGGAGAGGGGCGGTGTTTGGAGGACGCCCCTCCAGGCACGGCCCCAGAGCAGGGCCAAGCCCGCCAGCAACCAGTCCGGGAGCCTTGCTGCAGACCTTCTCCAAGGCCAGCCCAAGCCTCTCGGAAAACTCCGGGCACTCGGGTCAGCGAGGCTCGGGAAGTTTCCTCAGTTCCTTTCTTGCTCATTCATTCAACAAATGTTTACTGAGCCAGGCCCTGTGCCAGCTGCTTGGCATTAACACACATGCACTATACGATCCCATTTGTGATTAGAAAAAAGGCAACTGTGTATATATTAGCTTCAGTATTCCTAGGGGCAGGACTGGAAAGTTTTGTCTGCATTTGGTCTTATCAGGAGTGAATTATTTATTATAAAAAAAGAAAAAAAAATACCCAACAGTCTTCATGTATCACAGCTCTGGTGGCCTCTCAGCGGCACCTGACCGTTAAGGGTATGCCTGTGTCCCAGGAGTGGGCTGCCCCACACCCAGGGCTCTGGGGAGGACGCTGCAGCCTCCTGACCTGGCTCCCGAAGCCCTCCTCCTCCTCCTCACCTCCTCCTGTAGCCTGGCCCCGACCTATCTGACCAGCCTCAAAGCCCTACCTACCTTCTCCACCTCCAACTCTAGATTTAGTGAATTTCCTTTAGTTTCCCCTAAAACGTAAGGCACTCCTTCACCGGTCTTCGTACTTGCCATTCCTTCTCCGGGGATGCCTTTTCCTCCTCATCTCTACCTCCTTATTCACCCCTCTGGTTCCAGCTTAGCAGTTTAGTCCACACTCGTGCCTGGAGGTTTTCTCTGACAACCACTAGCTCCTCTATTGTGTAACTCTACCCACCTCATGCTGTGTTCCCTGTGTTCCCCCCTCACTCTTATACTGGAGCTCCCCGACAGTAAGTAGGGTCACTACTGAGTGTCCAGTGCCCCTTGAAGGGCTTGGTGAATGTCTGTTAGGTGGGGTGGGGGAATGGGGAAAAGTGCCAGATGGTGGAGGTGGAGAGGATACGGGCCAGTGGTCAGATAGACCTGGGAAGGGGGATGAAGCCACATCTTCAGGAGTAGCTTACACTCCTGTCTCGTGTTAACTTCTCGCCCTGGCTTCATGCAAGGTGTGTGTGTATGTGTGTTCATGTGCATGCAACGTGAAGCCTGCGGTGGCTTGGGGGAACCAAGACAACCGGGAAGATTTGGGGAGCAGCAAGCTATTTGGGGGCATCTTTGAAATAAATCTCCCTGTGGAGATGTTCTAGACCCTGGGGAGTGCAGAAGGTGAAGGGGGTGGGGGGAGTTGCTCTGGAGAATGCCGGAGGCAGAGAGAATGTCCGGGCAGGGCATCTGAGGACGTGGAGGCCAGGGAAGGAAACAGAAGCACAGGGAAAGAAGGTCCGGAGAGGAGGTGTCCTGGGATGTGGGGTGAGTGCCAGCAGGGGCTTAGGGGGCCTGGCTATTCGCTGACTCCTACACCAGGGCTGGTGTGTGCGGCGTGGGGCTCCATCCCACAACCCTGGGCCTCCCTTCAGCCCCCTGACTCCTTACCTGTGTAGACAAAGCGGCCGGGGGCTCCCTTGCAAAATTGCTTGGACTTGTAGGACAGGGTCACCTCCACCACCCCAGGGATGTGCCGTGGGGGCGTCTGCACCCGTATGGCGTGGGGCGTGATGAGCTGCGAGGGGAGAGGGGAGGCCTGCGGGTTCTGACCCGGCGAGGGCAGGGTCCAGCCCCAGGCTGGGAGGGAGACCGGCGGGAGCGGCCCACCTCACTCCACACGAGCACGTTCCCAAACACGACCTGCAACCCGTCGAAGAAGTTGTCGCCGATGACAATGACGGTGGCGCCGCCCGTGGTCCAGCCCTCCCCAGGACTGATGGCCTTGATGCAGGGGGTGGCAGCTGGGAGGCAGGAGAGGAGCCAGGTCAGGGGCCCATGCCAAGGTGGGGACTGGGGCTGGCTGGGCCCGCGGCAGCCGGGGCTGGCCTGGGGATCCTGACCTTCGGAGGGGTCCAGGCGGCGCGCCCTGCGGCCATGCTTGGAGTTGTTGTGCACAAACATGTTGTCGGACACGGCCAGCACGTGTCCATCCACGCTCACCGTTGTGGATACCACCACCTGTGGGGAGAGCCAAGGCCAGCCTGGCTGGGGCTTCCAGTAAGGGACTGCTGGGGGGCACTGGCAACTTGAGGCCGGTGGCTGGATACTGTAGTTCAGGGTCACTGGCATGGGGAAGAGCTTCAGCCCCTCTGGAGCTGAGTTGGTGGGAGGGGGACCAACTGGGTTAGGTGACACCCTCAAATGCACAATCTCTGGCTGCCCAGGGGAACTGATCTCCAGGAGCTAGAAAAATCAAAAGCCCTGAAGGAAAATCTCTGACTCCTTGGGCAGAGTGGCTACTGTTTTTGCACCCACATGTACCACAGGCTGTATCCCTAGCGCTCCAAGGCAGGAATGGGAGTGAGTGTTTTGATGGAGGGGGAGCATTGGCCTGAGAGCCCATCAGCAGGAGCCCCCGCTCTTGGGAGGAAATTGGGGCTACCTCCTTCTCCCCCCTACCCTTCACTGGGCGGGGTGTGCAGGTTGGGGATGTGCTAAGGGCAGCTGCTCTCTGCTTCACGCTATGCAAATTAGCTGGGTTGTTAATCATGTAAAAATGTCACAATTAGCATCTCCTTAAGTGGGACTCTAATGAAGCCTCCCTTGGCAGCCAGCTTAAGTTGAGACAGAGCTGCCCCACCCCCAGCAAGCACCAGGCTCCAAAGCACTGGTCTGTGCAGGGGTCTGTCCCTGGGGCATTTCTCAGGGTGGCAGGGCCACAGCCTCCCTGGCCGCCCCATCAGGATAGGGCAGGTTTGCAGGGGAGAACTCTCTCCTCAGACCCACCTGGAAGCGGCGCATGTCTCGGGGATTCCCCGCATTCTTTAGGCAGTTCTGGTTGCATTTGAGGAAGAACTTGAGGAAGAACCTGAAACAGTGTGGTCGGTGGGCTCAAGGGTCTGGGGGTTCTAGAAACAGATCAAGATCCAACTGCTTCCTGCCACGCCCTCTCCCCGCAGGGTAACTTCCCCTCTGCCTGCTCACATGAGGCACATACCCCATATTCCCATCCTAAGCTGCATACACACAGGGTACATGTGACACATTCAGTAGACCTGTCCCAACGACAACTTCCCTATACAGAAAATCCCCCACCTTCACAGTGTACAGATCACACGGTGCTTAATTATCTCACAAAGTGTATACTCATCACATCTATACACAGTACATTCATCCTAGAGAATACATCCATTATATATACTATATATACCTAGTACTCATGAATTATTATATACACCATATGTAGCAGGTACTCCCACTTACCTGTAAACTTAACCCACACCATGTATGTTTGTCATAGTATATGCCCATCACACACAGAGGGCATCCATATCACATAGTGTATCCTTCCCCCAGAGTATACCTATCAGCCAAGATGTTTACTTACAACAGTATACCCATTATATCCACACTGTATATGCCTTATATACTACTACTCACAAGATACAACCATCACACATAATGGAGACCTACCACACTCAGGGTATACCTTCACAGAGGCGTACACAATATGTACTCCACATCAGGTTGGACTCATCACACACATGTGGTATGCTAATCACACAGACTCTATACCATCATGCACAGTGTGTGCCCATCCTACATAGTATATGCACAGAAAGAATATGAGTATATGCATTAGTGCACCATTTTTATGTTGTATATCATTACCCAGAATATAGTCATTACAAATATTGTACCGTCATTACGGTAAAATATAATGTACTGTATGTAGAGGTCCCCCCTACGACAAATCCCTCTCACACACAATAGACTCCCTGCCCCGGCACATCCCCCGCAAACAGATCTCCCTCATACACATTCTATATCCCTTATACACATAGCAAAAACCTAACCACACAGAGCGTGTAGCCATCATACACACATGGTATACCTGTCAGACACACCGTACAGATACACGGTGAATACCTCCTTTTTCACATACGGTAATTAGAAAAAAGCACAGTATATGCAGCGATGTGACTGCTTTTTAGACAAACACATGAGAACTTGATCCTCCAGTCCTTCCGGGCAGTTGATGCGGATGGTGAGGCCTTGGCCCTGCCACCCCGCCGTGAGGTAACCATGGATAATACTCTGGATTTGTACTCTTCATGAACTCAGGATACTATCAGTAATCTGCCTTCACCCCTACAGGACTCTGTGAGTACCCGGGAAGATGCCCTTTGCAAAGCTGTAGTGTACTGGGCTAAAGTCTGTGGGGGTCCTGGCACATGGCACAGCTTCCTGGGCCGCTCTATGAGCTCCTCCAGCAGCTGCCTGTTTATCAGCCCCCTGGTCTTGAACTCCAGATATGTATATCCATTTAACTCATCAGAGTTGCCTCCAAACTCCAAGAACATGAAATCAGATTTATTACAAGCTCTGAAAGCTTAGTCCCCAAAGAGGAGGTCCCCAAGTTCTGGGAGGGGTGGGCACCACTCCTGGACAGAGGTGTCCCAAGGGGGCCGTCCCTCATTGGGAGCTGGCAGCAGTCACTTTCCTGGAGATGCATCTCCCCTTGCACTCTGCCTGTGACCCCCTCAGCCCCTGTCATATTCCTCCACACAATGGGCACCCTTCTGGGAACCGTTTTTAGTTCCCTTTCCATAGAGACATTACATCGGCACGCATTTTCATCCATAGTGGACACCACCCAAAGAATATTTTCATGTAGTGTAGACCTTCCATACACCCCCGCAGAGCATTTGGAGGCGCAGACACCTCATGTGACCCCCAAAAGTGCACACTCGTGTAGACACCACACACGTGCCCTCTGTACCTAACCCCACTCCCAAACCTGCAGAACCCTGGGATGTGGCTGGAGATGAGGGCTTTCCAGGCACTGCCTCACTGTGTGGCCTGGGGTAAATCCTTTCACATCTCTGGGATCCTTCCTTATTCATGAACCAGGAGAGTAGCAATTGATGCTTGCTGAGGTCCCTTCCGGTCCTGTCTTCATTTCAGCCTCCCAAAGCCTCAGGCTGCTGTTTCCTGCAGGATCCGGGCTCCCCCTGGAGGGTCCCCCTTGTCATCCCCTCCTGTAGCCCTTGCCTGGCAGGTCTCCTACCCCCTCCCTTCCCAGTACAGGTTGCATCTGTCCTTTGGGTCCACACCAATCCTCACTCCCTGTCTGGCCAACCTCTTCTGGCCCTTCTAGGCTTTGGAGACCACCCCTCCCTGAGAACCTCAGGGCCCTGCCGGTACCTCCATCTATGCAGGCCTGTCCTGGGACATTTCAGTTTCTGAGCCTCGTTGGCATTATCTGCAGAGTGGTGTTGAGTAAAAAGCAGCCACACAAGGCCTGGGCCTTCTGTCGGGGATACTGATGGTCAGTCCCCTTTTTCTTTCTCCCTGAGCCTCTAGCTCAGAGCTGCACACAGTCAATGCCATCAGTGGTGGAAGAAGGGTGGCTGAAATCTCACCCACCACCAGATGGTAGTCGGTGAGGCTGTGACCAGCCGGCACCCACCCAGTCACAGGCCAAGCCGATGCTAACACTGCAGACAGCCTGCAGCCCTACCACCAGTCTCAGGGTTGTTAAGCAAAATCACCTACAACTTGAAAATAAGGCAAAAAGATGACAGTGAGTCCTTTCAAAGTCATTCTGGAACAGTGGTTTTCAAAGTGTGGTGTCCAGACCAGCAGCAGCAGCATCACCTGGGAACTTGCTGGAAATGCAGAATCTCAGGCCCCACTGCAGACCACTGAATCAGAAACTCCTGGGGTGAGACTCAGCCATCTGTGTTTTCATAAGCCCTCCAGGTAATTCCGATGCACCCTGAGGTTTGAGAACCACTGCTTTACAGCTGCACTATCCAATATGGCAGCCACCAGCCCCGAGTGGCACTGAGCACTTGAGATTTGGTTAGTCTGAATTGCTGTAGGTATAAAATACATACTGAATTTCAAACACTTAGGAAAAAAGGAATGTAAAAATATCTCATTAGTAATTTTTTGGTGTTGATTACATGCTGAAATAATATTTTGGATATCTTGGGTTAAATAAAATATATGATCACAATTAATTTTACCAGTTTCATTTTGTTTTTTAAAATGTGGCTACTAGAAAATTTTAAATGACAAATGTATAATGGCTTACATCATATTTATATTGGACAGTACTGTTCCAGAGTATTACGCTGACAAAGCCACCTAAGAGTTAGCTGATTCTCTAGGAGAAAAAACTTTTGACTAATATTTGCTACTAATTGGGGCCAGACTCTATAAAGTTAGGTGCTAATTTGCAGAAAACTGATAAGGTGCAAATGATTTTTGTTGGGAGAAATAAATAACTTCTGTTTGGTAGAGAAATGAGCCCTAAAGCTTACAATTTTATTGTCCTATGGACATTAACTAGCTTTGTGTCTAACTTGGCAATCTTATTCAAGTATTTTTCACATATCCTGTTTTCTCTCCCTCCCTCCCTCCTTCTCTCTCTTCTCAACTCTTTCCTCAACTGTCTATATCAGTTTCTCTTAGCCTTCTTTGAACCAGCTTTGTCATTCTGCTGGTTCCTTCATTAATAAGTTACAGAAAACCTCAACACACGCTCAGTAATAATTTGTATGAGAATCATACTTCTAACATTTTGAATATTATGCTTTAAAAAGGGTGAGTAGCACCCAAAGGGTCCTGTCTTCCAAGGTTAGTCTTGAAATTCTGCAGCACATGGCCTGGAGTTGGGGGATTTCCGTTCAGGTCTAGGAGTGCCCGGAAGTAGTGCCCAGACCTCTCACTCCTCCCAACAGTGCCTGGCTATCCTCAGCCTTGGAAAGGGGGCTCTGGGCCCTTCTTTCCCCACCACTGGGAGACAGACACACCATCCACACCCCCGGAAGCTGGAAGGCCAGGGTGGGAATAACGTGAGGACAGTCCAAGAAACCTCTCCACAGGCTGGCACCACAGGGTGACACTTTGTTCCACCTTGGGGGGTGGAGGAGAACCCAGAGCAGTCCGGGAAGGATGAGAATGGTGTCGGGAAAAGGAAGGAGGGACAGAAGATCCTTCAAGCCATGTCTGTGCAGAGGATAGATGTGGAGGCTGGGAAGTGGAGAGGGTCAGGTAACCCAGTGGGAAGGGGAGTTGTAGGAGGACACCCTACAGGGACCTAAGGCAGGAAGGGATGTGCACTTTGTTGAGGGCCTGTAAAATCCTGCTTTTCACCAGGGAAGCACCCCCCACCCCCCAAACCTGGATGAGCCCTAGTGCCAGTGTTTTTGAGCATCTCCCCTCCCACCACCTAGGGGCTGGAAGAGAGCCTGGGGAAGCCCCTTTTCCCTGGCTGTGATGGGCCACAGCCCACAGGGTTGGCTGACCTGAGGGTGAGCATTTTAGGATGCCCCCTGGGTTGGGGCAATGACCTGTGCCCAGTGCCATCTCTATTGTGGCCTTAAGGTTCTCTGGGGGCACAGACTCCTCATCTGGGCCTCATAGAAAGGTCAAGTGCTAGAAGCTGCCATTAGAATTACTAGAAGAAACCACCATAAATATAAGCATGAATTACAAATAAAATGCAAAACTATGCAAAAAAATTTTTTTAAGTGATCCAAGTCTAATCTATTGAGCACTTAGCAAGTGCCTGGAACTCTGCTGAGCCTACCACTTGCATTATCTTATTTAATCCTCTCATAATCCCGAGGTGGTGTGGTGTAGGTCTGCAATCATTCCCACTCTACTGATAAGAAAACCAAGGATCAGCAAGGCTAAGCTACAAAGTCACAGTAGATGCCAAAGTCAGGATACGAACTCGGGACTTTATGAACCACTGATACTGACAAGAGTCATGGAAAAGTCCCTGTAAGTGGGGTTTTCGAGTCCAACCCTGCCCCAGCCACGAGGCTGCCAAAGCAGGACAGTGCAGCAAGCCTTCCTTCAAAATCAGCCGTGAGAGGCAGGCTGTGCAGGGACCAGATTAACCATTTCATGGGGATTTCCACGAGGTTACAAATTCATCAGGGGTGCAAAGGAGAGACTCAGGTCCTAGTTGGGGCCTTTGGCTATTGTGACAGCTGCCCTCAGTCTGAGAAGATTTTCAGGATTAAAGATCAGGACTTTAACATGAGTCAAGAGTTGATCATTGTCGAAATTCAGTGAGGGACAGATGTGGTTCATTATTCTATTCTGCCTATATGTTCAACATTCTGTATAATAAAAAGTTCAATAAATAAAAGACCAGATGAAGAGCTCTGAACAGTGGTCATCCAGCTAATAAAGCATGTAAAAGGTGGAAGTTATGCATCACGACTCTGATGCCTATGATATAAGTGAAAGATAAGAGCAGTTCACCCACACACCTACCTTGCCACATCCTGAACTTAGTCTAGCCTTCCTAATCATTTCTATAAATGCTTTTTATTCCTCCCTGTAAACACAACTCAGGATGAAATTAAAATGGACTTTCCTTGTCAATGGAATATTCCATACCGAAGAAGCAAATGCTGGATTGAATATGACTCAAGTGCAAACATGTGACTTGCACATAACTTCTCAGGTGTGACACCATTGCACAAGGAAAGCTCCCCTCGCACAGCGCTTTACTCAAGAGACACTCAATACATAAGGAAAATGTGGAGATGATTGATGTGAGTCCACTGTTAAACTCTGGGTTCTCAGGGGGTGGAGAGCAGAGTGGGATGGAGCTGCTCTTTGGAAGGCTGTGCTCAGGTATCATGGTGGGTTGGTGCCTGCCTGGGTTCCCCTACTCGCAGCTCCTGTGAGTGTTGGCTATTAAAGGGCTCACAGCTGGGGAATTCCCTGGCTGTCCAGTGGTTAGCACTCTGCCCTTTCACTGGGGGGGCCCGGTTTCAGTCCCTGGTCGGGGGGAACCAAGATCCTGCAGGCCGTGTGGTGTGGCTAAATAAATGCATAAATAAATGGCTCACAGCTGCCCCCACTACTCGAGAATTATCCTCAGCCAGAAGCATATGCTCCTCACCAGCAGCCCACAACCAAAGAAAGACCGACATCACAAGGAGGACCAACTCTTAGTACTATTCATACTCAAACTCCCCAAAGGATCAGGCTGAAGCTAGACTCCAGCTGAGATTGTCTCCTTGCTAAGCTGTTTCTCCTGCCCGCTCCTGCTTCCCTCACTCCTTTTCTCCCTAGAGCTCTCCTCCAATAAATCACTTTCACAAGAATCCCCATCTCCAGCTCTGTTTCTAGGAATCTCATCCTAAAAAATCAGGCACAGAACTTTCACCAGCTTTTCCCTCCCTACATCACTCTGAGATACTTACTTAGAGCTAAAATTATGTTTGCGCTTCCAAAGAGAAAGCTGTTAGGAACTGAAAGAGCTGGGCTGAGCCCAAGGATGCTTGCAGCTACAGGCCTGTCAGGAGCAGGGAAATGGAAATCTAGATCACAAATGCGGTCTGATAGAACTTTTCCAAAAATGATATCCACTAGCCACAGGTGGATTTTCTTTCCATTTTATTTTATTTTAAAAAATTGTTTATTTTTTAAAATTAATTTTTATTGGAGTAGATTTACAATGTTGTGTTAGTTTCTGTTGTACAGCAAAGTGAATCAGTTATACATATACATATATCCACTCTTTTTTAGATTCCTTTCCCATTTAGGTCACCACAAGCACTGAGCAGAGTTCCCTGTGCACATGTGGCTTTTGAGCACTTGAAATGTGGCTAGTGTAACTGAGAAACTAAAATTTCATTTTTTTTTTTTTTTTGCCATGACACACGGCTTGTGGGATCTTATTTCCTTGAGCAGGGATCGAACCCAGGCCCTCCGCAGTGGAAGCAAAGAGTCCTAACCACTAGACCACCAGGGAACTCCCTCAATTTTATTTCATTTTAATTAATTTAAACTTAAATAGTCACATGTGGCTCATAGGCACCCTATCAGATAATACAGACCTAGAAAGAGGAAGAGCTGCAAGAGATACATGGGTTGGAGCAGGTGTTCAAAGCAAGTGTCCTATGAAGGCTTTGGGAGAGAAAGCAGATTGAGAGCAAAGGGCAGAGTCAAACTAGAAATTTATTTCCAAGTGCAAAGTTGGCAAAGCAGCCTGTGGTGGGGAAATGCGGAGGGGGGTCCTCCTAATTTTCACCCCAAAGGGCCTAACCTTTGGGCTCATGAGCCTCAGAGGAAATGGAACATCTGGGACAGGGTCTGTGCTCTCCACTGTTTTCATTGTCTGCTGCTCTCTGTCCCCGGCTCAAGGACAGAGGAGGATACAGATTGCTGGACCATTCACTCACTCAACAAATCCATTAAAAAAGGTGTATTAAACACCTTTTATGTCAGGCAGTAGAATCTAGAGCTGAAAAAGATCTTAAGGAAATGACAATCCAGCAAGAAAGAGAAAAACTCAAAGTACAACCAGGAAGATAGAATGGTGGGCACAGCAGGATAACTGGCCAGTCTGCGGCAGCCACTCTGGCTGGGAGAGGTGGAAGAAGTCCTAGAAGTCGCATGTGATCTTGAGCATTTTGGGTCTTGGAGGACTCGGGGCTTTTTTCCTTAAAGAGAAGTAGGATGCAGGAGCCCTCCATGCAAAAGGAAAAACAGTCCTGCCAAGAGGTAGGTGGTATGCATGGTGCCCAGTGGTGCCTGACAAGACTGAGGAGGGCAGCTATGGACCAGAGCTCTTGGGAGATTGGCACCAAAACATGCAGGATTTGGACCCTGTGGGTGATGGAGAGTCAGCAGGAGGTGACTTATATTGGCTGTGTCATTTGGAAGAGTCATTTTGCTTCCAAGGAGAGCGAGGCACCAAAGGGCCTAGGCCAGGGAAAGGATGGTGAATGAGGAGGTTGGTGTGATAGTCTAAGCCCAAGTGGGGGTGGTCACAGTGGCGGTGGCACATGCTACTTCCTGGCCATGGCCTGGGGCAACAGCTAAGGCTGAGTATCCCTAGGGCCATAGACCCCTGCCAGGCTTGGACCTGGCCTCCCTACCATGATCTCCACTTGGGGCAGAGGTGGCTGCAGTGCAGATGGGCTGGGGGACTATAAATAGCTGGGGCGCATACATTAGCATGCCAATGCACCCGCACCCCATCCTCTATGCTAATGGCCCACCATGTGCCTGAACACCTTCTGTTCCCCTGCATGCATTTGCATGCACAATTAGCATAATCTTGTATAATTAATGAACAGTGTCAATTTTAGCTCCTAAGTAATTTGATTAACATGTTGATAGGGCACTTACTAGGCTCTCCAAACCTCAGGGCTGGGCATGGGCCTGAGGAGAGGGGGAGAGGAGGTGGAGAGACTACTAAGGGGCCCCCAGCTGCCCATGAAGAGTGGTGGTGATTCTACTTTCCCTTAATGGGGCCTGAGGGGAGGGAAGAAGGGGTGAAGGGGCTGTTAATGGGAGGTCTCTGGGCACCCCATGTAGAGTGTCAGGGACAGGCTGGAGCAATGGGTCACATGAGCATGAAGCCTGTTTATTCCTGTGTGGACACAAACACACACATATACCCCTTGCACATCCCCCAGCCTGGGGTATCTTCTGTGAATGCAGAATATTGGATTCCATGGGAAGAACAGAACAGGAGGAGGGACTGAGAAAAAGTAGGAGGGCTGGGCGACAGGGGATGGATGGGCAGATGGAAGCCACAGAGAAGGATGGTGTGCTTGTGAGTGATTTAGGGATGTAAAGGGGAAGGTGGGGTCCCAAGACTGAAGGGAGGAAGAAGTCATGTGTTCCTCTGGCCTTGGGTGGGTGAGCCAGGCTCCAAAGCCAGAGATCCTGGTACTTCCTATTTGTGAATCATGTGACAAAGAGGTGGGGGGTCGGCAAGCTTCCACAATGTGCCAAGCAACCCAGGGCAGAGAGAATAGACAGAAGGTTGAATGTTGCCCCTATCCTATTAGAGGAGGACCCATTCCCAGCTTAGACCTCCCAGGGCCCCTGGCAGAGGCTCACATTCCTCTCCTGCTCATCTGTGTGGTCAGAGTCAGGAAGTACTTCTCTGGCTCTAACTAAACTTCCCTGCTACTGTCTAGGCTCAGTTGTACTTACCCTCAAAGAGGATCAGTTGGGGTGAGGGTGGGATGGGGGATGAAATAATATTGTGGCAGGCACTATGCTGGCACCGCATCAATACATCTTACCTAACTTCACAACACCCCTACCATCTGACGTCAGCTTCTTTTGACAAATGAGGAGACTGGGGCTGAAGGAGGTGAGACCTTGCTCCGAGTCATAGGACGAGACAGTCCAGGTTGGCACGAGTCCCCAGCACTGACTAGCCCTTTATAGAGAGAATTTATCATTCAAATTGCAGACAGTTCACTCACTAGCCATGTCCCACTCCACCTATTACAGTCCCCAGGCCTCTTCATGCCTGCACTCCCTCTCTCTTTCAATATCCTCTGGGGGCATTAACCACGGCTCTACTCCTGTCTCAGCACGGGGGCCACTCTGACCCCAGTTGCCCAGATGTCCTCCCATAAGTCCTTGCTCTGAATTAAGGGTGGCTTGGGGACCCTTGTCCTTGTGACTGGCATCCAGTCCACATGACTCCCAGGGTACATGGGGGAATTTCTTATTAACCCCTTCTGCATCTCCTTCCATCAAATGCACCTAGTTCTGAAAAGGCTGGAGTAGGGAAGGAAGTGCAGTTCATTCTGTAGGCAAGAGGGAAAACCTCAGTCCCACTTCAGCACTGACCCAGCAGGGAGGTTACAGGACCTCAGTTTCCCCAAGGGGAATTGCCAGAATGGGCCCTAGACACAAGGCTGTGTTTGCAGCATTAGTATGGGAGCCAAGAGACCCTGCTGGAAAGCACAGAAGGAGACAGATGCTACTGTGAGCTTGTTTTGTGGCTGCAGAGAAAAAGAATGAATGTTACATTGACCACTGGGTTAGGAGGAGGGGCTGATTCTTTCACAGCTCCCACAACCCTTCTCATCAAATTGCATTTGTCAGGTTGTACCTGACCTACGCATTGGGGTCTAAGTTTGCCCACCATGGGGTAGACTACAGCTTACCTCTGCCAAGTGGCTCAGACATGACCTGTTTCAACAGTGTCACTGTACAACATCCACTGTTCACCAGACACAGCTACATGCCAGGGAGTATCCATAGACCACAGTGCCTGTCCAACCACAGGAGTCAGAGGAGGAGAGCTGTGGGCCTCCCATGGGAGGACATTTTCCCCATTCACTCCTATATCACAGTCATCCTGGCCAATCAAGTAAATATTTAGTCTTAGAGCTATGGCATCCAGTAAGGTAGCCATATGTAGTTATTTAAGTTTGAATTAATTAAAATTAACTAAAATTTAAAATTCAATTTCTCAGCCACAGTAGCTACATTTCAAATGCCCAATAGGTACACGTGACTACTGACTACTATATTGGTCAGTGAAGCACATTTCCATCATCGCAGGAAATTCTTTTCCATAGTGTCGTCTTAAAGCCTTATATTGTTCTCTAGTTCCTCTTATCATTATGTAAAGCCTTATGTAATTACGTTTTGTCTCTTCAACTGCTCTGTAAGCTTTCAGAGGGCAGGAATCATTGCTTAAACTTCTCTATCTTTTCCCAAGCATCTATCATAGTGCCTGCCCCACAGCAGGTACTCATTGATTCATAATTACTATGACAGGATGAATGCTGTATCAAAGCCCCCAAATAGAACTTTGAGAATTGCAGAGCAAGGATCTTTGAAAATCTGTTCCTCCATAAAGCAACAGGAACATAGGCAAAAACTGTCAAAATCAAAATTTTCAGAACTCTGAAAATTAACAAAAGGTTTACAACAATCCAAGGGGTGTTTATTCAAGAAAAATGGCTGAATCTTAGTAAAAACAGAGAATTTTGCAGGGGTTTTTGTTTTGTTTTGTTTTTTGGCCATGTTGCACAGCTTGTGGAATCTTACTTCTCCAGCGAGGGATTGAACCTGCTCCCCCTGCAGTGGAAGTGTGGAGTTCTAACCACTGGACCGCCAGGGAATTCCCTGTAGTGTTTTAATTTGCCCTATTCCCAGGCTTGCAACCATGGTAGTTGTAAAAACTAGCAGCCTAGTAGCCACTAAAAGGGACAGATTGGATTTGGAACTTCTCAACAAGTTGTATTCCCAGACAATTGCCAATATTTGATCTGTCTGGCAGTTTCCTGACAGCCCTATTTTCAGGACTTGTTATTTGACCTGACTTAGAACTTGCTTAGTGGGAAAAACCCTACTCTCAGGGTGTTTGTTGAAAACAACCTGTAGCAATTGTTGAACACTGCTGTTGCTTGAGACAATGACACTGGTTGAGGCAAACGAGAGTCTGGCCAAAAAACTTTAAAGGAAAAAGTGGGAATGAGATGTTCATAGGGGGCTCTGAAAAGCTCTTATATATTTCTGGATATCTAAAAGGCCATGTGTATGTGCAGGGAAGAGAACATGTCAGGAAAGATCTCCAAAGGCCCTAGTCTCTCATCTCTGGCTGACCCTGAAACTCTGCACAAGCAGGAAGTAAAGGTTAAGGCAAAGTTGTAACTTGCTGGGGCATTGAAGGTATGCCACAACACACACACAGAACATTTTGGCAAGGGTTGAAGACTTACTGGTTCAAGGCATTTAAGGAAATGCCTGTTCAAACATGAGCTGACCACTAACCTAACTGAACAGAAACTTCTGTGGCCACACATGACAGAAAATATAGACTCTATATAATCAGTCCAGGAAAGTCACTAAACAAACAAACAGCAACAGCAACAAACACTGGGAAGGGGGATATGATATCAAGAGTTACCACATTATATTATTAAAATATTGAGTTCTCAACAAATAATCATGAAACATGCAAAGTAACAGGAAAGTATGGTCCAAATGTGAGACATAAAGCAGTCAATTGGAACTGTTCCTGAGCAAGTCCACATGTTAGACTTACTAGACAAAGACTTTAAATCAGCTATTATAAATATGTTTAAAGAACTAAAGGAAACCATGTCTAAAGAACTGAAGAAAAGTATGAGAATAATATCTCACCAAATAGGGAACATCAATAAGGAGATACAAATTATTATAAAGAACCAAATTTAAATTCTGGAGTTGAAAAGAAAAACAATTGAAATAAAAATTTTCTAGAAGAACTCAACAGCAGAAGAAAAATGAGTTGACAGAAGACAAATGTCAGTGAACTTAAGATAAGTCAATTGAGATTATACAGTTCTGGAACAGAAAGGAAAAAGAATGAAGACTGAACAGAGCCCATGATGTTGTGAGACACCATCAAACATACCAACATATGCATAATGGGGGTCTCAGCAGAAGAGAAGAAAGGAAAAGGGGCAGAAACAATGAAGAAATAATGACCAAAAACTTCCCAAGTTTGATGAAAAACCTTATCCCACACATACAAGAAGCTTAATGAACTCCAAGTAGTATGAACTCAAAAAGATCCACATGTAGACAGACGCATCATAATCAAACTATTGAAAGACAAAGACAAAGAAGGAATCTGGGAAGCAGTAAGGAAGAGAAGCAACTCATCATGTACAAGGGAGCCTGAATAAGATTAACAACTGACTTATTACCAGAAACCATGGAGGTCAGAAGACAGTGGGATGATATAAAGTGCTGAAAGAAAATGACTGTCAACCAAAAATTCTATATCCAGCAAAACTATCCTTCAAACATGAAGGATAAATTAAACAAAATTAAATAAACATGAAAGATTAAGACATTTCTAGATAAACAAAGACTGAAAAAATTCATCACCAACAGATCTTTCCTATAAGAAATAGTAATGGGAGTCCTTTAGTGTGAAATGAAAGGATACAAGACAGTAATTCAAATCCCCATGAAGAAATAAATAATACTGGTAAAAGTTAACTACTCAGGTAAATATAAAAGACATTATAAATGCATTTTTGTCTGTAAATATTTTGTTTTCCTACCTAATTTAAAATACAACTGTGGGCTTTGAGAGTCTGCCTGTTGATGCAGGGGACACGGGTTCGTGCCCCGGTCCGGGAAGATCCCACATGCCGCGGAGCGGTTGGGCCCCTGAGCCATGGCCGCTGAGCCTGCGTGTCCGGAGCCTGTGCTCCGCAATGGGAGAGGCCACAACAGTGAGAGGCCCGCGTACCGCAAAAAAATAAAATAAAATAAAATAAAATAAAATAAAATACAACTGCACATGTGTGGGGGCAGGGGGTACATGGAACACTGTACTTTTTACTCACATCTTCTGTAAACCTAAAACTACTCTAAAAATAAAATCTATTAAAGAAAACATCAGAAAGCAGTAATTATAAAACTGTGTTGATGGGCTTATAATGTGTAAAGATATAATGTGATTGACAAGGATGTGACAAGGAGAGGAGGGGGAATGGAGCTATATTGGAGCTATATATGGAATCCATTATATATTATTTTATATACTTGTATACTTAATTTTGAAATTAAGTTTATATTCATCTAAAATACATTGTCTTAGGGACTTCTCTGGTGGTCCAGTGGTAAAGAATCTGCCTTTCAATGCAGGGGATGTGGGTTCGACCCCTAGTCGGGGAACTAAGATCCTACATGCTGCAGGGCAACTAAGCCTGCGTGCCACAACTACCGAGCTCATGTGCCTCAATGAGAGAGCCCACGTGCCACAAACCACAGAACCCACATGCTCTGGAGCCCGCGCACCACAACTACAGAGCCCATGTGCCCTGGAGCCTGAGCACCACAACTACAGAAGAGAAAAACCTGCCGCCACAACTAGAGAGAAGCCCACATGCTGCAATGAAGAGCTTACATGCTGCAGTGAAAGATCCTGCATGCCTCAACGAAGATCCTCTGTACCGCAACTAAGATCCAATGCAGCCAAGAATAAATAAATTAAAAAAGAAATAGATTGTCCTAAATTAAGACACCGAATGTAATTCCCAGGGCAACCACTAAGAAAAAAAGCAGTAATGGAGGAATAGAGCAACTATGTATATGACAGATAGAAAACATAGCAAATGGCAGACATAAATCCTACTTCATCAGTAATTACATTAAATATAAATGGATTAAACACTCCAATTAAAAGGTAAAAGTTGGAAGAATGGATTAGAAAACATTATCTATATGCTGTTTATGTGAGATATAGTTTAGATTCAAAGATAGAAATAAGTTGATGATAAAAGGGTTGTAAAAGATTTGGAAAAGAGTTAAGAAAGCTCTAACCAAAAATTTCTGGAGCAGCTATATTAATATCACACAGAATAGACTTTAAGACAAAATTGTTACATAAGACAAAGACAGACATTTTATAATTATAAACATGTCAATCTATCAGAAATAACAATTATAAACATATGTGCACCTGATAATAGAGCTCCCAAATACATGCAGCAAAAAATGACAGAACCAAAGGAAGAAATAGATAATTCAACAATAATAGTTGCAGATTTCAATGCCCTACTTTCAATAATGGATAGAATGACTAGACAGAAGATCAACAAGGAAATAGAAGACTTGAACAACACTCCTTATCGCAACTCACACAATAAATGAATTACATTTTACATAGCACCTTCAAGACTTAGCATAATAAAGATTTCATTTCCACCTAGGGTGATCTAAATTAAACATGGTCTCCATAAAAATGACACACAATCAGAGTGTAAAGGCAACCTACAACGGCTTCCCTGGTGGCACAGTGGTTGAGAGTCTGCCTGCTGATGTGGGGGACACGGGTTCGTGCCCCGGTCCAGGAAGATCCCACATGTCGTGGAGCGGCTGGGCCTGTGAGCCATGGCCGCTGAGCCTGTGCATCCGGAGCCTGTGCTCCGCAACGGGAGAGGCCACACAGGAGAGGCACGTGTACCGCAAAAGAAAAAAAAAAAAAAAAAGGCAACCTACAATATGGGAGATAAGATTTGCAAATCATATATCTGATAAGGGGTTAATATCCATAATATATAAAGAACTCCTACAACTCAACAACAACACTACAACAAATAACCCAATTAAAAATTGGCAAAGGAATTCAATAGACATTTCTCCAAAGATGATGTATAAATGGCCAACAAGCATCTAAAAAGATGCTCAGCATCACTTGTCCTTAGAGAAATGCAAATAAAAACTATAATGATACATCATCTCACACATATTAGGGTGGCTACTATAAAAATGTAAAAAAACACAGAAAGTAACAAGTGTTGGTGAGGAAGTGGAGAAATCAGAAACCTGTGCACTGATGGTGGGATTATAAAATGGTGCAACTGCCACGGTAAAAAGTATAGTGTTTCTCAAAGAATTTAAAAAACAATCATATGATTCAGCAATCCCACTTCTGGTTATATATATCCAAAAAAACTGAAAGCAGGGTCTCAAAGAGATATTTTCACACTCATATTCATAGTAGCCAAGAGATGGAAGCATATGAATGTCTATCAATAGATGAATGTGGTATATACATAAAATGGAATATTATTCAGCTTTAAAGAAGAAGGAAATACACATAACGTAGCATCCTATTACATGCTACAACACGGATGAAACTTGAGGACACTATGCTAGTTACAAAAAGACTAATACTGCATGATTCCACTTATATGAGGTATAAGTATATAAGTATATATGTATAAAGTAGCCAAATTCATAGAAAAAGAAAGTAGAATGGTGGCTATGAGGACTAGGGAAGGGGAAAATGGGGAGTTGTTGCTTAATGGGTATAGAGTTTTTGTTTTGCAAGAAGTTCTGGAGATCTGTTGCACCATGATGTGAATATACTTAATAATACTGGATTGTACATTCAAAAATAGTAAAGATGACAAATTTTATATTATGTGATTATTTTTTTTACCATAATTTAAAAAATGACATGAGGAAGTAATTCTTTGGTAACATAGACAATCTAACTGTAAGGTTAATATGAAAAATATGATTAAGAATAGTTGGGAAAACATAGAGTAATGAAGAAAGAGTACTAGATCTACCAGTTACCAAAACATTTTATAAATCTTCAAAAAGTAAAAAAGCATCATATTTCCATATGAATAAATAGATAGTAGGTATAATAAAATAGGATGGAAAGTTCAGAAATACATGCAATTACATTTAGACTATAGCATGGGTGATATTTACAATTGGTGGGAGAAAATGGATTATTCAGTAATTGCTGTTGGGACAACTAGCAGCTATCAGAAAAAAATATATAGATGGACCCATATTTCCTACCGTTCACCAGGGTAAATTCCAAATGGATGATTTCCTCTTCCAGCATTATGGCAGACTACATATCTTGAAGTGCCTTCCCATTATAACTAGATCCTGTGCTTTTATCTAAAAGGTAAGGAAAATCTCCAAGGATATTAAAAATCAAAAACAAGTGAGTTGAAATCTGAGTGGAAACCATGAACTATAAGCTAACACAAATATTAGGGTTGTAGTGGTAGCAAATGCCAATATAAACACTGGGATGGAGAACAGAGACACCTCAGAGGAGGGCCCTGGATCCTCTGAGGAACCTAGAAAGGTCCCAGGTTGGTAGCACCCCCTGTTCCTGTTAGAATCAAACACAAATCCTTCCAGAAGAAAGCATACCCCATTTTGGACCTGATTTGGTTCAACAAAATATGAGCTAAAATTATCACTACTACAACAATAATACAAAAGCACCAAACCAAGGAACAAGCTTCATGAATGAGAGTCAGCAGAAGTAATGAACAATAGATTTAGAACCCCAAGGACTTTAGATATTGGAACTATCAAATAGAGAACGTTGTGTTAGTTTGTGCTGTACTTTTCAGCAGCAACAATGGAAATATTTTCAAATTGCTAAGTAAAAAAAAAACCACAAAAACTATCAATCTAGAATTATATTCCCAGGAAAACCATTTTTCAAGAAAGAGACTGATATAAAGACATTAATAGCAAAACAAAAGTGAGCGTGCTGTTTACCAACACAGACCTTCACTAAAGTACAAACTTCTTAAAAGATGTACTTCAGAAAGAGAGAAAATGACCCCAGAGGAAGTTGTGAGATGCACAGAGGAAAAGAAGAGCAACAAAATTTGGTAAATCTAAAGAAAAATTGTTCATCTATAACAAAAAGAATAATAACAATGTGTGGAATTTTAAAAGAATTAAATTTCTGTGCTACATGGCTTATAAATGTGACAGGGGTAATAAAACAATCTAAGATCAGTGGTGTGCTGATAAATGTTTAACAACCACTTCTGGGGGGGAAAACCCCTGATTTATAATGTTCGTTGATTTCTATGGTTATAAATATATATGTTTCCCCCATGGCTGATTTCAAGCTACCAATATGATGTCATTAAATATGGAGTTGAGAAGAGATGCTAACAGTTAGCTCCTATGGACCAGTATGAGCCAGCTCCAGCACACCACTGTCAAAAATCCTAGTATTAGTCAGGAAAGGAATTACAATTTTGTTAGGAGTATATAGTAAATGTCAAGGGTAATAAATAAAAGCACAGAAATGAAGTGAATAAACTTCTAAACCAGTAAATGGAAAAACTGAATAAGAAATACATACACTACATCAAACAAAATATTCAATTTATTTTTTTAAATAGCAAGAAAGGAAAACAAAGAAACATGGAAGTGGAACAAATAGAAGGCTCAAAGCAAGATGGTAGAAAAGATTTGAAATAAATCAATAATCTCAATAAGGTAAATGGATAAACTTGCCAGTTAAAAATAGACTAGATTAAAAAAATAAACTCAGTGATATACTGTTAAAAGAGAAATATCTGGGGCTTCCCTGGTGGCGCAGTGGTTGAGAGTCCGCCTGCCGATGCAGGGGACGCGGGTTCGTGCCCCGGTCTGGGAAGATCCCACATGCCGCAGAGCGGCTGGGCCGGTGAGCCATGGCCTCTGAGCCTGCGCGTCCGGAGCCTATGCTCCGCAACGGGAGAGGCCACAACAGTGAGAGGCCCGCGTACCGCAAAAAAAAAAAAAAAAGAAAGAAAAATATCTAAAACATAAGGACACATAATGGCTGAAAATAAAAGGACAGAAAAAGGTATATGAGGCAAATATAACCAAAAGTTGAGAGATCCTTTAAATAATATCAGATAGGGAATTCCCTGGCAGTCCAGTGGTTAGGACTTGGCACTTTCACTGCTGGGGACCTGGGTTCAATCCCTGGTCAGGGAATAAGATCCCACAAGCCTCGGGGCATGGCCAAAAATAAATAAATAAATAAATAAATAAATAATATCAGATAAAATAGACTTTAAAGCAAAACTATTATTAGAAATAAAGGATCAATGCTGATAAAAGGTTCAATCCAAAAGGAAGCTATAAGATTTTAAAACCTGTCCACATTTAACAAAATAGTCTCTCTCTCTCTCTCTCTATATATATATATATATATAAAATTAATTAATTTTATATTAATCTTCCACATGAAATTTCAGTTTATCTTTGTGGGATATAATTGATGAAACCCACAAAGGTAAGCTGAAAGTTCATGTGCAAGATTATAACCTGATCTCTCAATTTTTAATAGGTCAAGCAGACAAAGATAAATAAATACAGACCTGAACAACACAATTAATAATCTTGAAAAAATGGGCATATATAAAATGGTAGACTCCTAGATCCAAAAAGATCAATGAACTCCAAGCACAAGGAACATGAAGAAAACTACAACAAAGCACATCATAATCAAGTTGCTAAAAATGAATAATAAAGAAAAAAAATTTAAAGCAGCCAAAGATAAAAGAAATATGTACACAGGAATAAAGATAATAATGGTATCAGATTTCTTATTGGGAATGCAAGAGAAAAGACAGTGGAGCAACATCTTAAAACAACAACTACTACTACTACTGCCAACCTATAATTCTATACCCAGTGAAAATATCTTTCAAAAAATTACAAGAAATATTAAAGGATGCCCTTCAGGCATAAGAACAATGATACAAGATGGAAATATGAATCTATGGAAAAGCATGAAGAGCAATAGAAATAGTTACATGGGTAAATATATGATATTTTTCATATAATTTAAATCTCTTTAAAAATAATTGACTGTTGAAACAAACATAATATCAATGTACTGTAGATTATAGAACATATATAAAAATAAAATTTAAGACAATAGCACGAAGTGGTATAATTGAAGGTACACTGCAATAAGTTAAAGATGTGTACTTTAAGCCCTAAATCAATTACTAAAATAACAAAATAAAGAATTTTGCTAATAAACCAACAAAGGAGATAAAGTTGAATAATAAAAAATACCTGAATAATCTAAAAGAGTAAAGAAAAAGGAAAAGAACAAAAAAGAGACCGAACACCATAGAAAGCAAATATCAAGGTGACAGACTCAAACTTAATCATATCAATAATCACATTAAATGTAAATGGTCTACACATACCAATTAAAAGGCAGAGATTATCAGATCAGATGAAAAACTGAATGACATGCTGACTATAAGAAACGCATGTTAAGGACTCAGGCAAAAAAAATATACAAATCAATTTTCACTGTAAAGTAAAGGAGCTGTTACAGTGGAGGATTACTGGACTGAATGTCAATATTATGACAGAAAAAAATATATATATGTGTCACCTTGGGTGTGTTACTTAACTTCTTGTCTCATATGTAAAATGGGATAGTAGTAGTATTGTTGGGAAATTATGTGAGATAGTATATGTAATGTAGAGCACTTAGAATGGTATATGGTTCAACCAAAGACTATATATGTGTTTGCTTTCTTCATGGTATTTTATTGTGTATATGCAATATAATTAATTTAGCTAGTTTCCCATTGATCAATGTATAGCATTTTCAATTCCTCTGCTATTCCAATGTTGTTGTCAATATCCGTACATATCCATTACCATTGGCCAAAAAAAAAGATAGTCTCCTTATTTTTCTCCTAGATTAGCTTTTCATATTTAGATTTTCATTATTCTTATGGTTGTTTGATTTTTGTATTTGGTTTGTATTAGAAATCTATGACTATTCCCACTGCCACCCTTAAGTAAAATAAATCACCCTTAAATAAAATAAAATAAATTTCAAAAGTAAGTTAGCTATGGTGTTAGAAGTTAGGACAGTGGTCACCTTTAAGGAAGAAAGAAAGGTATAATTATATTTACTGACCAGGGTGGTAGGTGTGTTCACTTTGCTGATATACAATGATCTATAAACTAATGATTTGTACATTTTTCTGTATACATGTTGTAGTGGTGTGCTAAAGCTGGTTCACCCTAGTTCATGAGGGCCAATTGCTAAACGGGAATTTGTGAGTCAAGTGTCAAACTGTTGGTAGCTTAAAATTAACCATTAAGAGAGTATTTACATCATTAATTTAACAAAAATTACAAATGAGCAATTTTTCTTTTCCCAAACTGTATGTATTTGTTATACTGCAATAAAAAAAGTTTAAAAAAAAGAAATGCATGTTAAATATAAAGACACAAATAGATTAAAAATAAAACAATGGAAAAGATTTATCATGCTAATACTAGTCAAAAGAAAGCTTGAATGGCTATATTACTATATCAAAGTAGATTTTACGGATTCATAATAAAGGGGTCAATTAAACAAGAGGACATAAAATAATCCTATACATCTATGTACCTAATAACAGTTTTTCAAATTATATGAAACAAGACTGATAGAACCTCAAGGAAAAATAGACAAATCCACAATAATAGTTGGTCATTCCAATACCCTTCTCTCAATAACAGAAAAATAAAACAGGCAAAAAGTCAGTCAGGATATAGTAGACTCAAACAACACTTATCAACTAATGTGGCCTATTTGATATTTATAGGACACTCCATCCAACAACAACAGAAAACACATTCTTCCCAAGTGCACACAAAACATTTATCAAGGCAGGCTATATTCTGGGCCATAAAATGCATCTCAAAAGATTCAAAAGGATTCAATTTATACAAAATATATATTCCTTGACAATTGAATTAAATTAGAAACAAGTAATGGAAATATCCTAAGAGAATCCCCAAACTTTTTGAAACTAAATAACGCATGGGTTAAAACAAAACTCAAAAGGGAAATCAGAAAGTACTTTTAATTAAATGGAAATGAAAACATAACATATCATGATTTGTGGTATGACCCTAAGGTAATACTTAGAGAGTAATGCATAGCACTAAAAGTCTGTTTTAGACAGAAGGAAAGGTCTTAAATAAATGACCTCAGTTTTAACTCTAGGAGACCAGAAAAAGGAGAGGAAATTAAGCCCAAAATAAGCAGAAGAAAGGAACTAATAAATATCAAAATAGGAAATAGATAAACAATGGGGAAAATCAATGAAACCAAAAGGTTCTTTTAGAAGGTCAATAAAATGGATAAACCTGTAGCCTGACTGATCAGGAAAAAAGAAGACACAATTTGCCAGTATCAGAAATGGGAGTGCTGACATCACTGCAGATTCTAGAGATATTGGATAGGGAATATTATAAACAATTTTGTGCCAACAAATTCAACAACTTATAAGAAATGGACAAATTCCTTGAAAGATACAAATTACCAAAGTTCAATCTAGAAAAAGTAGATAGCTTATTCTATTAGAGACATTGAAATTATAGTTAAAATACTTGCCACAAAGAAAAGTCCAGGCTCAGATGGCTTCACTGGTGAATTCTACCAAGCACTTAAGGAAGAAGTAATACCAATTCTACACAAACTGTTCCAAAAAATTGAAGAGCTGGATATACCTCCCAACTAAATCTATAGGCCAGTATATCAGCACACCTGATACCAAAACCAGACAAAAAAGTTATAAGAAAATTAAAGACAAATATTCATCATGAACATTCAAAAACTCTAAACAAAATTTTATTAAATTGAATCCAACAATATATTAAAAAGATAATACACCATGACCAAGTGCAGCTCATCTGGGAAATGCAGGGTTGGTTTAACATCGGAAAACCAACTGATGTAATTCATCATATTAAACTAAAAAAAAATGATAATCTTAATAGATGCAGAAAAGCCCTTGACAAAAATCTAATACCAATTTCTGATAAAAACTTCAGTAACAAAAAATAGTAGAGAATTCTCTCAACCTGATAAAGGCATCTATGAAAAACCTATAGCTACACACACACACACACACACACATACATACATACATACATTAAAAACATACATAATGGTGAAAGACTGAGTAATTTCCACCTAAGATCAGGAACAAGATAAGTGTCCATCCTCACCACTGCTACTATCAACATTGTACTGGAAGGTCTAGCCAGTACAATCAGGCAAGAAAGATAAATAAAAGTCATCCAGATTGGAAAGGAATAAATAAAAGTGTCTTTATTTGCAGATGACGTGATTGTCTATAAAGATAATCTGTTGGACTCTTTGAAAAGTTACTAGAACTAATAAGTGAGTTTAGCAAGGCTGCAGACTACAGAATCAGTTATACAAAAATTCATATTTATATATACCATAAATAAACCATTGGAAATTGAAATTTAAAACAGCATTTACAATAGCATCAAAATAAAGAAATACTAAAGGATAAATCTGAACAAGCGATGTGAAAGATCTGCATTCTAAAAACTACAAAATATTGATGAGAGAGATTGAGGACGATCTAAATAAATGGAGAGATATGCCTTGTTCATGGGTTGGAAGGCTCAATATTGTTAAGATATCAATTTTCCCAAATTAGTCTAGAGATTCAGAGTCCCAGTCAATATCTCAATGGAATTTTTTGTAGAAATTGACAAGTTGATGCCCAAATTCATATGGAAATGCAAAGAAAAGAGTTGCAATGAAGAAACAAAGTTGGAAGACCTATATTACCTGATTTCAAGAATTGTTATAAAGCAACAGTAATCAAAACAGTGTGGTATTGGCATAAAAGCTAGACTAAGGAATCAATGGAACAGAATAGAGGCCAGAAATAACCCCACACATATATAAACAATTGATTTTTTACAAAGTTTACAAGAAATGGTGCTGGAACATATATATATATATATATATAGCAAAACAAATATATATTGCAAAACAAAACAAAACGTCTTGAATCTATACCTCTCATCATCTACAAAAATTAACTCAAAATGGTTCCTACTCCTAAACGTAAAACCTAGAACTACAAAACTTATAGAGGAAGGGGGAAATTTTCTGTGACCTTGGGTTAGGTAAAGATTTTTTAGCTATGACAACAATAACACAATACACAAAAGAAAAAATTTATAATTTGGACTTTATCAAAATTAAAAACTCATGCTCTTCAAAAACACTCTTAAGAGAATGAAAAGACAAGCCACGGACTGGGAAAAATTTTCTGCAAAATATTTATCTGATTTTTATCCATAGTATATAAAGAACTCCCACAACTCAGAAATTAAAAAACAACCCTATAAAAAGGGAGGGGTGAACAAACACTTCCCCCCCAAAAAAAATAGATGGCAAATAAGCACATGAAAAGTTGTTCAACATCATTAGTCATTAGGGACATGCAAATTAAAACCATAATGAGATATCACTACACATCTATTAGAATGGCTAACATTAAAAACAGAGATCATTCTCATGCCGTTGAGAATGTAGAGGAATTACAACTCTCACACTCTGCTGGTGGGAAACATAAAATGGTACAACCACTTTGGAAAATAGGCGACTACTTATGAAGTTAAACATATACTTACCATACACATACACATATACATATACAACCATTCTACTCCTACTTATTTTAGCCAAGAGAAATGAAAGCACTTGTCCATATAAGGACTTGTACATAAATGTTTATAAAGCTTTATTTATAATAGACAAAAACCGGAAAGAACCCAAATGTCTATCAAGAGATGAAGGCATATTTTGCTATATTCATACAATGGAATACGACTCAGCAATAAAAAGAAATGAACTATTAATACATGTAACAAAGTGGATAACACAAAAAAATTATGCTGAGCAAAAGAAGCTAGACAAGAGAAAAAGCACATACTGTATCATCCCATTTATATAAAACTCTAGAAAATGCAAACAAATCTATGATGACATAAAGCAGATCAACTGTTGCCTGAGGATGGAGGTAAGGGGAGAGAGGGAGAGATTCCGGGGGGGCATGAGAAAACTTTTGGGAATGAAGGATATGTTCACTATCTCAACTGTGGTGATGGTTTCATCAGTGTATACATATGTCAAAACTTTTCAAATTGTATGTCTTATGCCTGTTTTATTGAATATCAATTATACCTCATAAAGTTAATTTAAAAATAAAGAATAAGGAAACATACTTCTAAATAGCCCATGTATTAAAAGAGAAATCATAACAAATTTAACAATCCTTGGAACTGATAATGAAAATATGAGATATAATAATGTGACATAGGGACTTGCCTGATGGTCCAGTGGTAAAGAATCTGCTTTCCAATGCAGGGGATGAGGGTTTGATCCCTGGTCGGGGAACTAAGATCCCACATGCTGCGGGGCAACTAAGCCCCCGCGACACAACTACTGAGTTTGTGCACCTCAAGGAGAGAGCCCACGTGCCACAAACTACAGAGCTCCTGAGCCCTGGAGCCCACCTGCCACAACTAGAGAGAGAAAACCCGCATGCCACAACTAGAGAGAAGCCCGTGCGCTGCAACGAAGAGCCCACATGCTTCAACAAAAAGATTCTGCATGCCTCAACGAAGATCCTGCGTGCTGCAACTAAGACTCAACACAGCCAAAAAAATAAATAAAAAATAATGTGACATAGAGGAAACATAGTATTTTAAGGAAATGTCATAGCCTTAAATGACTATATTAGTAAAGAAGGTCAACAATTAATGAGCTAAACATCCAACTTAAGAAATTAAAAAAGAACAACAAAATAAACCCAAAGAACTAAGAAGGGAGATGATAAAGATAAATGTAAAATTAATGTAATGTGAAACAAACATTAGAAAAAGATTGATAAAGCTGTCAGTTTTTAGAAGACACAAATAAAAGTAAAAATTGCTAGCAAAACTCACCAAGGAGAAAGATATGATACAAACAATTAATATCAGAAATGGAAAAGGTTCACAGCTAAAGATACAGCAGAGGGACTTCCCTGGTGATCTAGGGGTTAAGAATCCACCTTCCAATGCAGGGGACGCAGGTTCGAACCCTGGTTGGGGAACTAGGATCCCATCTGCCTCAGGGCAACTAAGCCCACGCACTGCAACTACTGAGTCCACGTGCTCTGGAGCCCGCACACCACAACTAGAGAGCCCACATGCCACAACTACTGAGCCCACGTGTTCTGGAGCCCACGCAACACAACTAGAAAGCCCTCACAACGCAACTAGTGAGCCTGCACAGCATAACTAGAGAGAAGCCAGTAAGCCACAATGAAGAGCACACGTGCTGCAACTAAGACCCGATGCAGCCAAATAAATAAATATTTTTTAAAAAGATACAGCAGAGATCAAAAAGATAAGAGAACATTATGAACGACTTCATGGAAACAAATTTGAAAACTTAGGCACATTTTACAAATTCCTTTAAAAATGTAACTCATGAAAATAGAGTAAAAAAGAAATAAAAGGCCTAAATAGTCCTATGACCGTTAAAATATGAATAAATGACTTAAAAATCCTCTCCTCCTCAACCCCACAAACTAAAACCAAATTGTAACAAATTTTCAAGGAACAAATCATTACAAACTAATACAAATTCATTCAGCAAATAGTAAAAGAAAGAACATGCCCCGTCTAATTATTTAAGGGTCTTATACCACAGACTGTCAAAATCATACTAGGACATTGTAAGAAAAGAAAATTACAAGCCAATCGTGTTGAACATAAATGCAAAAATCCTAAATACTATTAACAAAGCAAATCCTGTAGCATTTAAAGAAGATAGTAAATCATCATCAAGCTAGGTTTATACCAGGAGTAGTTCAGTATCAGAAAATCCATTAATGAAATTCAGTACATTAACAGTTTAAAGAAGAAAAGCCATATGATCAATTCAATACATGTAGAGAAAAACAACACATGAAATTCAACATCTGTTCATGAAAAAAACCCAAAAAACAAAAATTAAAAAACTCTCATACCAACCATTTTTAACTTGATCAAGTATAGCTACCAAATAGCTACAATTAGCAACATTTTAAATGGTGAAACACTGGAAGCATTTTCTTTAAAATAAAAAACAAGCCAAGACTGCCCATTATCACTCCTTATTTTTTCAAGGTTGTACTTGAGGTTCTAGTCAGTGCAGTAATGTAAGAAAAATAAATAAAATGCAAAAGAATTGGATAGGAAAAACAAGTCATTTTTTACATGTCTGTCTCTATAGAAAAAACAAAACAAAAGAAATCTAAAGACAAATATCTACATGCAAATATCAATCGTATTTCTTTATACTATCAACAAAGACTTAGAAAACATAGCAAAAGATATAATTTACAATAACAACAAAATATAAATTGTACCTAGAAATAAGCTACCCATACAACTGAATGGTTCATTCCCTCACCTCTTCAAGTCCTTCCTCAAACTCCATCTTCTTAATTTGGCCTACTGTGACCACTCCATTTAAAACCACACCTCCCCCACCCCCAAATTCCAGATCAGTTTTATTTTTCTCTATTTTTTCCCACCTAACACCTTCTAACATACTTATAATTACTGTTTATTGCCCATCTCCCCAATGTCTTCTCTGTCCATGAATATGGATATTTTTTTCTGCTTTGTTTACTGTGGTATTCCTAGAACCTAGAACAGTGCCTGGTACATAGTAGATGCTCAATAAATATTTACTGAATGAGTGAATGAATGAAAGCAATAAGTGTATGTAGACTTTACTGAGAAAATTATAAACCTTTATTGAAAGGCTTTAAAGAAGATCTATATAAATGGAGAGATAAACCATATTCATGGATAGGAAGACTCAGTAGCATAAAGATGTGAATTCTCCTCCAAATTGATGTATAAGTTAACTGTACAAAACCCCCAGAGATATATGTGTGCGTGTGTGTGTGTGTGTGTGTGTGTGTGTGTGTGTGTTGGTGTGGAACTTTCTACATGGATTCTAAAATTTATATGGAAGCACAAAAGGCCAAAATAGTCAGTTCTTCCCTGAAGAACAAGAGAAGATGGGAACCTTATCCTACACGCTTGTCTGTATTATTTTTATATAGATATAGTGATTCAAACAATGCCATGTTAGCACAGAGATTATCAAATAGATCAAGAGAATAAAACACAAGAGTCTAGAATCGGACACACAAATAGAAGGAAACTTGATTTAGGACATAGGTGGCACTGAAGCTCAGTAAGAAAGGATGAGTTATTTAATAAATGATACTAGAATAATTAGTGATTCATAAACAAAAATAATTACATTGATACCTTAATTCACACCATGCCCCCAAATTAGCTCCACATGGATTACTAACCTAAATGTACAAGGAAAAACTGTGAAATCTTTAGAAGAAAATATAGGAGAATATCTTTATGACTCAGCATAGAGAAAGGTTTCTTAAACAAAATGCAGAATGAAATCCATGAGGAAAAT
Organism: Grampus griseus; assembly: GCF_964374135.1. Lineage (NCBI taxonomy): Eukaryota > Metazoa > Chordata > Mammalia > Artiodactyla > Delphinidae > Grampus > Grampus griseus. Next base: position 59,769,937 of record NC_139008.1, read on the forward strand.
ATTGATAAATGCAACTACACTGAGTTACTTGATATACACTTCCCTGACAAAGGATCAGTATCTAGGATCTAAAAAGAATCATTAAAATCAATTATAATTCCTGGTGATTTCAGTATCAATGTAAATAGATGATAATTCTTCCACACATTCTTCTCTCCATTCCTTGAGTATCTCTCCTCCAATGACCTTCTCTCTACCCTCCCTTGGCCACACATTACCAATAAACGGAATTTCCGAATAATCCTACCTACAGACAACCCACTCCCTAACCACCAGCTCCAACCCTTTCTAGTACCTCAACTCTAGTAATTCTTGGCCCCATCAAAACCTATGTTCCATTCATCCTGCCTTCTCTTCACTCTCCCATAGTCCTCTCCTTTCTGAGCTTAAATTCCTTGTTCCATTTTTGTAAACACCCCTTGCTTACACTTTTCACTCTCTTGCCCTCTCATGTTTCATCGTATTCACATAGCAAACCCCTAACTCTGGCTATATGCAACCACTCAGCTGTTCTGCACCTGCACTTGTACAGCTCAGCAGGACTGGGGAAATTGCTCACTTTTAATTTATGACCACAGGTAATTCCCTGATGGTCCAGTGGTTAGGACTCGGTGCTTTCACTGCCATGGCCCCAGGTTCAATCTCTGGTTGGGGAACTAAGATCCCGCGAGCCACGTGGCGTGGCCCCAAAAACATAAATTTTAAAAATAAATAAATTTATGACCACAGATCTTAGGTGGGCCCTTAGTGCCACTTGGCAATCACAGAACATTTCCATCGTCCATTCACTCTCTTGGACAACTGTTTCATGCCCTAGTGTCTCCCTCTCCATCCTCATCCTCAACTGTTGACCTTGCTTCCTATTTCACTGAGAAAACAAAGCAATCAGAAAAGAACATCCGTAAGCTCCTATGTTGGATATTCCCATTTACCCATGTCCAGGTTCTCTATCTTCCCTGCTGCCTCCATGGATAACGTCTGTGCTCTCAGCTAAAGCCATTCCTCCACGTGTGCAGGAGAAACCCTGCCCTTCGCTGATTAGAGGACATTGCTTCAGCCATTCTCCCTTCTAACACTTGCATCATAATTTTCCATTTCCTACTGGGTTTTTGTCATCAGCATCTGAACAAGCTACATCTTTTTCTTGGCCTTACACTGTGCTCCTATCACCACCCTGTTCCATCCTGTTTCTTTGATCCCTTTAGGGTGAAAGTCCAGAGTTCCTTTAGTCACTGTCTCTAATCTCTCTTCTCCCATTCTCTCTTAGACATACTCCTATCAGAATTCTGCCCCTTTTGCCACTGAAATGGCTCCTGTTGAGGTCACCAATGTCCCCCACATTGCTAAATCTAATGATTAACCCTTCGTCTTTTTATCATATCCATGAGCAGCATTTGATGCAGTTGACTATTGCCTCGTTTTGGGATAATTTTTCTATCTAGGCTTCTGGGACTCCACTCCCCTGATTTTCCTTCTACTTTACTGGCAGCTGCTTCTCATTTTCCTTTGCTGGTTACACATCTCCATGACCTCTCAACATTGGACACCTCAGAATGCAGTTCTCGGACCTCTCATGTTTTCTTACAACACTCGTTCCCTCAATGATTTCATTCATTCAAATCTACATCTGTAGCCTGGACCTTCCCCTCGAGAGCCACACTCATGTGTTCAGCTCTTTTTCAACATCTCCACCTGGAGGTTTAGCAAGAACCTTAAATGTCATATGTCTCTCCTTCCATAACAAATCCTGTCAGTTCTGCCTATGAAGTGTATCCAGAATCCAACCACTTCTTACAAACTTCTCTATAACATCCCTTCTGTTGCAGCCTCCATCATCTCTCCTGGATTATTGTCATGGTTTTCTAACTCATCTCCCTGTCTCCACCCTTGCTTCCTGCGGGTCATCTTCAACACAGGAGCTAGAGTTAAAAACTTGTCAAAACATAAATCAGGTCATATCATTCTTCTCAAACACCCCCACTGGCTTCCATGTCATCCAGAATAAAAGTCAAAGTCCTTACAGTGGTTTACAAGAATGGCCTACATGCAACCTACAAGGCCCTGCATGGTCTGGCCTTCCTCCTGCCCCACCCATTGTATCTCTGACATCTTCATCTCCTACTGTCCCCCTCATTCCAGTCACCTGGGCCTTCTTGCTGTTCCTAAAACACAACAAGTACACTCTTTTTTTTTTTTTAACAAGTACACTCTTGCCAAGAACATTCTTCTCCCAGATTCATACTTGGCTCGCTCCTTTATTTCCTTCAGGTCTTGGCTCAAATGTCATAGTTTCAGTGAGGTCTTCCTTAAATACTCTAAAATTGCAGTAGCCCCTTCCTGGGCACTCTCTGATCTTTCCTGATGGCTTTCTTTTTCTCCTTAGCTGTTATTACCATCTAACATGATGTACATTTTATTCAGTTAGTTTATGTCTATCTCTCCTACTAGATTGTAAGCCCATCGACACAAGACTTTTTGTCTGCATTGGTCACTGCTTAATCCACAGCATATAGAAGAGACCCTGGCACAGGGTCCATATTAACAGTAGATGTTAACATTTAACAATAGATGTTAAAAAATTATTTGTTGAATGAATAAACAACATACTAATCGGCCAGAATACGGCAACAGGCATTCTCAAAATAGCTGGTACGAATATCAATTGGTATAATCTCCACAGAGGACAAACTGGCAGTAACTATCAAAAGTACAAATGCACATCTCCTTTGACCCAGAAATTCTGCTTCTAGTAATTTCCTTTATATAAATTCACACATGTGCTAAGTGACACATGGACAAAGTAATTCACGACAGCATATTTTGTCCCTGAAAAAGAATGAAAACAGCCAAAATGTCCAGCAATAGAGACTAAAGAAATTATAGTTCATCCATACAATGGAATATTTTGCAGTAGAAAAAAGAATAAGGAGACTGCTTGTGTCTGCATTTTCTTGCACAGACTATCTCAGGAAGGATACCCATGAAACTGGTGATAATGCTTGCTTATTTGGAGGGCAACGGATGAGTCAGCAGCAGCGGTAGGAGACTTTGCTGTCAACCCTCCTAAACTTGAATTTTAGTACATTGTGAATGGTTTAATGGTTTACTAAAAGGAGAACAAGGCAGGGTTTATGTTCCAATATGGAATGAGTTCTAAGATATATTGTTACAAATAAAAAGGTAAGTACGAAATACTGTGTACAGTATGCTATACATAGGGGTGGGGCAGACATACTTTTCGTTATTTACTCTTTTATACTTTTCGAATTTTGTACCTTATATATGTATTTCCTATTCAAAAAGAAATAAAATAATTTAAAAAAATCATGGTGGGAGAATGCATTTTCATATGCATCACCTTGACAATCCTATGATTGAAGCTTGCTAAGTATTTCCCTATTTTTTAAACAAAGGAAACAGACGATCAGAGAAGTCAAGTCAAACAGCACAGAGGCACCAGGCACCAGGACTAGAGCCCGCTTCCCTGCCAGGCCCTCCCAGCCCCTCTAGCCCAGCAGCCTCTACCACCCTCCACCCCTGCCCTCTCCAGCTCCTTCCCTCAGGACACAAAACTCTTATGCCCAGCCCCAAGAAGGTCTGCCACCAGGGGCTTCAGTCAGGGGACTGTTTCTCTTTGCTCAGAGTCACCAACAGGGTGGTGGGTGCCCCCGCGCTCTGTGGCTGATCCCAGCCTACCCTGGCCTTGCAGCTGCCAGGCCCTCTTCCCCTGGTCTGTACCTGTCAATGATGACGGGGTCTGAGGGTGTCTCATTCCGGTTGCCACAGCTCTTCCGGTCACAGCACCGGCTGAAGGAAAGATGAGAAGGGAGGGAAGGAGGAAGGGGGTGAAGGAGAGGGAGATTACAGCACGTGGTGTGTGTGTGTGTGTGTGTGTGTGTGTGTGTGTGTGTGTGTGTTGGGTGAGGATGCTGATGTCCTGTCTCTGAGTATGGAATCCCTGGGCCAGAGGGGCTCACTCTCAGGGGCCTGGGGGAGACAGGCAGTGAGGGTCCTACACAGGGACCTGGAGAGCCCTTATACCTGGGGTTAAGGATGGCCAAGAAACCCTTGTCCCAAAGGCATGCTGCTCCTGGAGGATCCAGGAAAGGGCAGGCTGCTGACCACCTACTCTCTCTGTACACTTTTTATACAAGTAGAAAAGAGCTCCAATTGTAAGCATGAACCTCATGAATTATCACAAAGTGAGCCCACCCATGTAACCAGCACCCATACCAAGAAATACCATGTGACTAGCGCCCCAGAAGCCCCCTCATGCCTCTTCCTGGTCACTGCCCTTCCCAAGGGTAGCCACTGTCCCAACCAGATTTTTGAACACTATTTTCTTTTCCATGTATGAAGAGCTGCCTCGGAGGACCCTTCCTGACTGACATCTCCTGGTGAGCCCTTGCCTAGAAATGCCAAGCTCTGGGGTAATGGGGAAGGGGAGTCTAGCACTGTGTTCCCTCTTCCCCATCCTGCCTGCCCAGGGGGTGCCCTTAAGTTCACATAAGAGGCAGCAAAGTTTCCTCCTCCAGCTTCTGAGCTAACCCAAGAGGCCCAGGCCCTGCCCCCATCTCCCAGGGAGCCCTCCCCAGAGCTTTATTAGTTAAGCTTCCCGGTAGCAGCAGGAGGCCTCTCTTACAAAAACACTCGGAGAAGCCACATAAACAGGCCCGCCTAATGGGTCCTCAAGGACCCTCTCCTCAGCCAGCACTGTGCCCAGGGGCCTCACTCTTCCCTCATCACCCCCCAACCCCAGGCTTCCCTGGGGATCAGTGGGGAGGGGGTTGGTGGCAGTGGCAGGGGTCGGGGCAAGAGGCCAGGGGCAGGTGACCTAGCCCTTCTCACCTGCACATGATCTCGTGGGTGAGTAGCACGCGGCACATTTCGGGGTTCTTGTCCTGCCCCTCGTAGATGATGGCCTGGGGAAGGGGAAGTGCGCAGGCTGGAGGGGAAGGAGGCTCCTCTCAAGGCCAGGTGGAAGGGCAGCTGGGCCCCCGCTCCCGGGGAAGAGTACGCCCTCCAACTCTCTCTGGGAGCCCAGGAATGCAAAGAGGGAGCTGGGAACCTGGCTTCCCAAACCAGTACCACTATCAGAATGGACAAGAGTGGCATGAGGTCCACAGATTCTGTCTGTCCACAGGCAGCTCTTTCCGGAGCCAGCTCTGCTCAGGGGCAGGGAGGTCCCCAGATCACCATGACCAAGGTCAGGCTGCCGGGAGGGCAGACACACTCCAACCTCCGCGGTTCTCACAAGCATTGTCCCTCCAGGCTGTCCCGCTGGCTCCTTGGCCCCTCTCCCCACCCCTATCACCTCCGCAGGCCAGGCCAGTGGCTCCCTCTTGGACTGCTGGATCAGCCACCCCCCACCCCCCCACCCCCAGCCAGTCCCCCAGCCTCTCCTCCGCCCTGAAGCAAGGAGTGAGCTGCCCAAACCACACATTTGGCTTCCACCTTATAACCTCTGTGCCACGCAGCCATCCCTTATTTGTGGGTCCCTCTCTCTCCGGACGTTCTCCAACCCCTTCCACACTTGTTGACCATGCAATCCCACTTTGCCACTGCCTGGTCCGCCTCCCACACCATGGCGACCACAGGCTTCCTAGAAACACACCACTTCTTACTCTGCCCTGGGATTGGGTGGGGGCTGCTGGAAGACTGTCTGTGTGGGAAAGCCCAAGTCTCCACCTCAAGTTGCAGGCCACTGATTTTCACATCTGAGACTCAGCCCTGCTCCTTTACCAGCGCACACAACCTCTCTGAAAAGCCTGAGGCTTGGGGCCCTGTGGCTGCACAGTCCGTCAGGGCTGACTCAGGTTTCAGTTGCCCCGAGCTCCTCATGCTGGTCCCTGAGCCTCCTTCTCTTGTCTTTTCAAGTCAGCAAGGTACTGAGGGCCTGCAGTGGAAGCTCTGGGGCCCCACTCAGTCCCCGCTCCTGGACCAGTGCACCCATCCCCCAGCTGTGGGTAGCATTAGCTGCTAAGGGCTTTCTCTTGAGAACTGCTCTCAGCAGACAGGAGCTTGCTTCCCCTGGAAATGTCTGGAAGGTTACACTCTCCCCTTGGGAGTGGTCCCAGCCAGTAACTGACCAATACAGGGGACAGAATCCTGGCCTCCTTGCCTCAAGGGGGAACAACTCTGGTGCCATTCCTTCTCCAGGGCTCCTCGTGGATCAGGCTGAGGCTAGACTCCAGCTGAGACCACATCCTTGCTGAGCATCCCCTGCCCTGTCCTGCTTCTCCTCCCTCCCCTTCTAAGAGCTTCTTCCTTCCTCCCCTATAAACCATATGTACCTGAATCCCCATCTAGGCTGAACTTCTAGATAACAGGACCTAAGACAAAGTCGTTGAACAAATATTGTCTTTTTCTTGTCTAGAGGGCAAAAGCTACACATCCTCCTCCTGTGGACAGTGCTGAGAACTGTGGACAGCTAGACTGGTGAGGATGAAGGGCATAGGGGAAGTGGGGGCAGGGACAAGGATGCTTGCTCAGACCACAGGGAGATGGGGGTCAGAGAAGGGGCTGGACAGGCCTGAGCATCCCCTGGGCTGGCTCACCTGCTTGGACACGGAGTCGATGAGACGCACATAGAGGTCCTGTTCTGTCCGAAGTCCTAAGGGTGGAAAGGCAGAGAGGGCTTGCTATTTGGGGAGCCCCTGTGGTTTCTGATGACTGAACACACTCCACACCTTTCCCCGCTGAAGCCAGGCCCCCTCCACCCTGACAGTGGGGCACCAAGTGTCACATGGTGCTGCGGTACCCAGTGGACAGTGGGCCTCACTCACCGTTGTTATATACCAGCCGGAGGCGATAATGGATCCCATTGTTTGTCTTTTCAGCCCCGGGCTCCTGCAGGGACAAGATACGGAAGATGCATGGTGCTCCCGGGGATCCTCCAGCCACCGCCCTCCCCCCGACTCCCTTCCCACCCAAACTTCCTCCCTACCCCCCTCCCTCCCATCCATTCACCACCCCCTTCTCCACTTCTCCACCACCTATCCATCATCTGCTCCAGTGGGAGGGGGTTCCCTGAAACCCTCCCCAGCCCCCCACCCTGTTCCTTCCCAGCGAGCCCATGAGCCTCTCACTCGGTCCTTCTCCACAAAGTCGATGAAAGCTGTACGCTCCACCTCCACCGGCTGCCCCTGCCGGTCATACATGGCCAGCACGAAGTGGAAGAAGTTGGATTTCCTGAGGTTGGAGGGGGGCTGCTTCTCAAAATGTGCTCGTGCCAGGCCCACGCCACTGTGGGGAGGAAAGTTGCTGGGAAACCACTGGAAGTGCCCTCCAGAGAGGAAGACCCCGTCACCTCTGACCAGGTAGGTGGGCTGGCCAAGACTTGGCTCTGATGTGTCAAGAGTTTGGGCAAGAAATTGGATGGGCCCATTCCACCCTTGCCAGGGCCATCTCAGTTCTAGAACAGGCCTCCGAGCCCTGAGGTTACCCCAGCCTGCTCCCATGGGAATAAGCAGCACAAGCACAGGTGACAACAGAGGCATCCCGGGCAGACTCCTTCCCAGACTTTTCCCTGGGCCTCACATTTTGGAAGGCTGATCTCTAAAACCAAATGAACAAGCAACCCATCTTACTGACCACAGGCTCCTGTGACTGCCCTTTAGGGCCTCAAGGGGAAGCTGGGAGGTTTTGGAATGAATATCCCACTGTACCCCAGCTCCTGGCTATGTGCATGAGCCTACGGTATTGCCTGGGAGATGATGAAGTCCATCAGACTCTCAAGAGACATTGAACTGGCTCAGCGCCACTAGTCTGGCCAGCCTGGATGCTGGGCTATGGCTGAAGGTGGGAATGTCCTCCCTAGGTATAGGGGGACCTGCCTCCATGCTTGGAGGAAGACACCACTGGCTCCCTTGGGTAGAAGGATCTTCTGGTCTGGCCTTGCTTTCTCCTGGCTCATCAGAAACCAGTCCCAGAAGCAAAGCCAGGGTGAGAGCAGGAGGAGGAGAAGAACCAAGGCCCTGTTCACCAAATATTTCCTGAACCCCAATGATGTACCAAGCACTGGCCACATGGCACCACGTGGGGCCAGAGTGAAACACCTGGAAGGGGAGGGAAGACAGATACAGAGAGCTGCAACACAAGACAGAGTGGTGGGTGCCCCCTAAGAGATGTCACTATATAAAAAACCGTAAAAGCAAAGGAAAAACGATTAATTCTTTCTGTGTGTGATGAAGGGAAGACTTCACGGTGATGGTGGCCTTCCCCCTGGTCTTTGAGGAATGAATAGGAGCTCAACAGGGGCAGGAGGCAAAAGGGCAGAACTAACAGCATAAGAAATGGCTGTAGGTATGAGGGTTAGTATCACTGGACCACTTCAAAGACTGAAGTGAGGAGAGAAAGGGTTTTATTGGAAGTGCCAGACTATCCATGCAAACAAAAACCAGGCCATGGAGTTTAGACTTTCTTCTCTGGGCCAAGGTCTTCCAAAGTGTGTTCTTTAGCTCTCTCATGGCTCCAGATCCTCATTCTATGAAAGAGTGCTATACCCACAACTGCTGGGAAGTGCATACACAAGTGTATGTGGGGGGCCCTGGGACACCCTCCAGGAATGGACCCTCCTTGACCCGCTCAGGCCAGTGGTCCCCATGCGGTAGCGAGTCTCCAGGATGGTTCCCCATGATCCCTGCCTCCTGGTAGTCAGGTCCTTATATAGTTTCCTCCCATACTGTATCAGGATTGGTCTGTGTGGCCAATAGAATATGGCACAAGCGATAGCATACAATTTCTAAGGTTAGGTCATACAAGACACGTGGCTTCTGCCTTGTTCACTCTCTTGGATTAGTCACTCAGGCGGAAGCTGGCTGCTGTGTTGTGACGACACTCAAGCAGCCCTATGGAAGGTCCACGTGGAGAAGAACTGAGCCCTCCTGCCAACAGCCGGCATGAACTGATCAGCTGTGTGAAGCCTACCAGCCCCAGTCAAGCCTTCAGATCACTGAAGCCTCATAAGAAACCCTGAGCCAGAACTACCCAGCTACACTGCTCCCTGATTTCTAACTTTAAGAAACTGTGTGAGATAATGAATGTTGTTTTACGTTGCTGAGTTTGGGGGTGATTTTTTTTTATGTGGCAACAGGTAACTAACACGCCATGCTTACTTGACTACAGAGCATTTTGGTGCAGGGATGTGGTATGGGAAGTATGACTAAAGGCCACCAGAAGGCTCTGGTCAGGCAGGGCTTAGAAGATGCTGTAAGCAAGGAGGGCACAGTGTGGTAGAAAAGTGAGAGGCTGCTTCAGGGATGCAGAGGTGAGGATGAGAATGGTGGAACTGTCTTGAGAGCCATTTAGACCAGAGTCCCATCATGGACATGCCACTGTGACAGCATCTGCCATACTCATCACTACTTAATACTTTTCTTCTTAAATTTTAAATCAACTTACTCTTACTTGGCTTCTTGCAAAGCCATAATATCTGAAATGTCATGGGCTTCAGAAGCTTGTTGTGTTTTTACTCATACAGATTACAGTAAATAAACAATAAAATGAAAACCGTTCCTCCTCTTGAAAGCCTGCTCGGGAGCCTCAGTCGTCCATGTAAAATGCTAATTTTGGAGGCAGAAGTGACGGGTCTTGCTTGTTCCTGATCAAGATGAGGAGGGGGCCACCAGCACCTTCTCTTCCCCACCAAAGGTTATTTCTACACGTTCCTTGCTCCAGGATCATCCTCCTCCCTCCTTCCTCGGTGTCCCTCTCTTCTCCTCAGCCTCAGGCTTACAGTCCAAAGTCCAGGCCTTGACCCTCCCGCTTCCCACTTGCCAAGAGGCAGGGAAGCCTGAAGACAGCTTTGATCACAGCAGGTCCCTGATTACTGTTGATGAATATGCTAATGAGGCAGCAACCCTGACTCCTCCCTCCAGCCCCCAGGACCAGCTTAGGGGCAGTGAGGCTCCCCAGGGACAGGACCACCTGGGGGTAGATAAGGTCAGAAGGAGATGGGCTGTGGGGCCATCCCAGATCACTCTGCCCTTTACTCTGTCATCTAGCCCAGGAAAGGTGCCTGGAAGGCGCTCAGACAGTGAGGAAAGAGCTATAGAGAAAGAAAGAGGCCTTAACAGAGGAGGGGTGGAGGCTAAGCGAGCACACAATCCCCTGGACCCCTCAACATACCCTATCTACACAGACGCTCCTGTACTTCCCAGGCCAAGAGTCAATCAATAATGCTGACCTTCCTCTCCCATCCATCCCTCTTGGCAAATACCCGTCAGTCCTGGGTCCTGGCTGCCTGGGGTTCCTACCAGGCTCCTAAGGACCAGACCTGGGAAGTCTGCCCTAAGCCCCAAGCCAAGCTCCCTTCACAGGGCCTGCCCTCTCAGCAGGAGGGAATTCCTAGGGAGAGTGGTTGGGGGGACCAGGGGAGGGGAAAGGGAGCAGGTATCCCTGCCTGGGGTCTGTGGACCAGTAGCCAGTGCTGCCAGCTGCAGGGCATCAAGGGGCTGCACTGACCTACTCCACAGTGGGATCAGGCTCAGTTCTACTTCCCTCGAGGCAGCCCAGCATCAGCCTCCATCCTCCACCTTGCTTAGTGGGTCTGAGGCACAATCACACACATCCACGCAAAGCAATGGGACAGAGGCGGCTAGTTTATAGCTCTGGGACAGGGATCACTATCATGAACGACAGCAGAACAATATGACCCCAAGCAGACCAGGAGAGGATGGCAGAATAGGCAAGACCCCTGCTGGGCATGCCCAGGACTGCTCCTGGTCTGCGAATGTCTCCAGTTTACCCTGTTCATACCCCTGTGAGACAAGTGAGAAGACCAAGGTGAAATGGAAAAGGTTTTGGTTTAAAGAAATTCTCAGGGCTTCCCTGGTGGCGCAGTGGTTGAGAGTCCACCTGCCGATGCAGGGGACACGGGTTCGTGCCCCGGTCCGGGAAGATCCCACATGCCGCGGAGCGGCTAGGCCCATAAGCCATGGCCGCTGAGCCAGCACGTCCGGAGCCTGTGCTCCACAACGAGAGAGGCCACGACAGTGAGAGGCCCGCATAACGCAAATAAATAAATAAATAAAATAAAATAAAGAAATCCTCATATTTCCTATGAACACAGAGGACATGAGGATTAGAACAGCAGCTAGAGTGCCAGATGCAAGTCTGTCTGGACTTCTGGTTCCCCTAGGCACCTCCATGGCCTACCTGCCCGTGCAGTGGGTGACCAATCAGCATCCCTGAGCAGAGCTGCAAGCTGCAAAGGGAGAGGGTGCAGAGCGGGAGGGGGAGACTTCTGCTCTTCTCCCCTTGGGAAGAGCTGATGCTCTTGTAATGAGAAAGCGAACCAAGATTAAAGAACAGAAAGAAAGAGACACAGAAATATGCTCAAACAGCTCAGAAGATAGACCTGGGCCGTGGAGAGGTCTGAGAGGCCTGCTGGGGCACCCTGGGAGAAGACATGTGCTCCCACAGTACCTTAGAGGCAGAGATGTGGATGAAGGCCAAGGTCTCTGATTCTGTGGTCTCCAAAGTGGGGTGGCCCTTGCAGAGAAACTGCAAGGATGTTTATGGATAGGAATCCTTTATCTAGAAGAAGGGAGAGAGGCAGGAGGAGAGCCCCAGAAGTCTGGAGAGGCAAGTGTTTTATCTGGGTTTCCCCAGAAGCAGACCCTGAGACAAGGATTCATATGTGAACACTTTATGTGGGAGGTGTCCAGGAAACCTTGGCGGGTATGGGGAGTGAGAGAGAGAAGGAAAGGCAGTCCCTAACAGGTGCATTATCCATGAGTAACCACTGTGGGCAGCTGCAGCTCAGCCGCCAGGGAGCTCTGGAAACAAGTCTAGAACATGTGCTTCAGCTAGTCAGAGGGCTGAGCAAGGGAGCTGGGGTCTTCATCGTCCAACTCCAGTCAGTCACTGGCTGAGGGCTTCTGGGGCGTCATCTCTCAGGTGCTTCTGGCCTGTTGTGCAGGTGGGTGGAGCAGGCTCTGGCCATCTAAGAGTCTTAGGAGGCAGTTGCTGGCAGAGGAAGCAGACCCTTTCCCAAGGGTCCCCAGGGACATGGGTGGGGTAGCAACTCCCAGCCATCCAGAGGCCTGCGGTGTGATGGAAGCCAGCAAAGCTACAGCCCAAGGGCCTGCGTGCAGCCTGGCAATATGCACGAGAACTGCCTCACCTGGTGCGTGTATTGCTGGAGCCTATAATTCAGAAACGTCTCATTCACTTAGCGTGATTAGTGCACAAAGCGTGCCACATACACGCCTTTTCCAGGTAAATGCAGCTGAGTGATGAAAACAGCCACATTAACCACTTTTGTGAGACTCCCAAATGATTTACACATCTCCTTGCTTTCTTAAAAAGATTGTTTTCAACAAAATGTTCAAAACACTTTCCTATCAACGCCGGAGTGTGCTGAGGCGGTGGGGCATGTGCTCCTGTAAAGAGCACGGATGTGGGAGGAGAAAGTGCTCATCTTCATATTTCCACCAGGGCCCACTCACCCCCTTCCCATCTTTTGAAATAGCCCCCAAATTAAAGGAGACTGGGACAGAAAAGCTTCGGTGTGCACAGCTATTTTTTTGGTTGGAGGACATCCGAGCATAGGTGTGTGTGGGCTTCCTGAGTACTGTGCTGGGAATCCAGGTTGAAGGTGACACCAAGGGCAACCTGACCTTCACAGCCTGAGTCATTCAGGTAACTTGTGCTTCAGAGTACAGGGGGATGCATATGGGGGCATCTGGGGGCTGCAGAGTTGTCTGGCTGCTATTGCTTGGCCACCCAGGAGTCCCTGGAGATGCTCCTTTTCGAGGCTGAGCAGGTTGCCCCAGGAACTTTCTTGCAGCAGCTGGACCTCGCCACAGCTGTCTAGGACAGACGACGCCTCCCTCACAGTCAGTCTCGGCTCTCGGGTCAGAAGGCCATTCATAAGTCTTAACATCCTTGATTAGGTACTTATTATAAGTGCTAGCAATTTAAAACAAGCATCTCAAATCTCACAGAGGACAATGGCCGAGACTGGAGCTTTGGCCTTCCCCCAGAGGCACCTTCAGGCCTTTGTCTCCCCTGCACCCCTCTGCCCTCTACTAAATGCTAACTCTTGCCTGCCTTGGCAGCCCAAGGTTCCGAGCAGTGCCTTGGCTTGGGCCTGATCCATCTTGGAATCTGGGATGCTGGGGAAATGGGGAGAAGCCCTGTTGTTATCAGCAGTTGGGGGAGGCTCCTTTTTGATCCCCCCTCCACCCTGGAGGTGGAAGGAGTAAAAGTGTGTATTTCCTACATCTCATCCTTTGTCTCAGATTTCCCTACTGTCTCTGCTAAATCTAGATCTTCTTTTCCCCATACTAGCATGGTTGCGTAAGTCCCACCTTCCTCTCCTCTGCATCCTCTCTTCCTCCAAGCCTCCTACTGGCTGTAGCTCTCCCTGCAGGCATCCTTTGGGTCCCTGGGACTGCTGATAATCATCAAGCTGGGCCTGGCATTCCTGACTCCAGCCAAGATCTATTGGCCTAGCCCAGAGCCTGGGAAGATAAAAGCAGAGGCTCACTGGGGTGAACCCACCCCAACAATGCGACAGTGCAGGCAGGAGGACCTGGTGCCTAGAGGCAGCTGCCCAGAACCTGAGTCTAGAAGGGCCTGCCAGAGATGAGGCTTTGGGGCTGCTTCATATCCCCTGTCCCACTGCCCCAGCAGGGGCTCTGCTCACTTGTCCCAGGAAATTATCTCAGCCATCAGGTCCCTGGATGAGGGGGGAGGGGAGGATCTCACTAGCCAGCTTTCCCATGTTTCCTCTTGCTCTCAATTCTACCCAAAGACTGTCCACCCTCTTCTCTGTGCCCACCCCCTCACCACCCACCCACAGGCCTGCCTGCCAGGTCCCAGGCTGAGGAAGAGCTATTAATTATTAAAGCAAACAAAAGCATTTCCTAGCAGGGATGCTAGCCTGCTGCTGCTTACAGGAAATGCGGCCCCAGCTGGCTTCCCTCTCATGGCCCAGCTAGTGTTCTGGGACCAGCTCAAGGGGGAGGGCTAGCCTGGGTGCTCCAGGAGTCTCCCCAGGCTGGGAGTCACATCAGAAGGAGAGTAGAACTGCTTCTGTGCTGAGAGATAAAGTCCTGTTGGCCCAGGGTAGGCCAGGGATCCTTGTGCAGAGTTCCCCACCAGGAAGACCCTGCCAGCCTTTCCTCTTACCTCCAGTGTATGGTATGCAGCCTCTCTTTTCTCCCTACCCCTCTTGCGCTCAGAACTTTCCTTCCTGTTGGCAGGCCCTCCCTCACTGATCTTAGTAGGCTCTGGGCTTTCTCCTCCTTCTCCACCTTCTGAAAAACCCTGGCGCTGTAAAGATGGGCAGCAGCAGCTGCTCCAGTACCTGGTTCCTGGGGTCAGGTAGATCACCAACGTGGACAGCGGAGCCCAACAAAAACGAACTTAGTAACCTTCTAACACGCACTCCTGCTTCCTGCAGCAGATACTCATTACCCCCTATTGACTGCTCGAGCCTGGTGCTGTGGACACGAGGATGAATGAGCCACCATCCATGCCCTAAAGGAAGGTGTAGGCTGGCAGGGCAAGGAAGCCCAGGACAGGCAGGGCACAGCTGACTCTGGCCTGTGAGAAGCATCCTTAGACAGCACTAAGAACTGCTCCCCTGGGCCGGATGGGAGGGCACAGAGAGAGAAGGTGCTGGGGGGAGGGTTCCAGAGGTTGTAAGATTTTATTCAGTGGGTGTGTGGGTGCTGGGAGCAGGGGAACTGTTTCAAGAGACATTGTTGGATGCCAAGAGTCATACAGAGGCTGAGAGGAAGCTTGGGATCAGACTGTGATGGGTCTCGAATGCTGAGTATCTGGGAGGAAGTGTGTGTGTGTGGGTCACTGAAGTTTTTAATTGGGGAGGGACACCATCAGAGAAGAGTTCTTTGGAAATGTTTCTTTGGCCCCTGGTGCATGGCAGACGGTTTGCGGGGGCGGGGGCGAGGTGGGAGGCTGGGACAGTGGGCTAGCAGGCTGAGGTGATACACTGGGGTTAACCTTCAAGCCAGGGAGGAAAGTCGTGGAGGGCAAGAGTGTGTGTCATGGTTACGAGCTGGCCGTGGGCACTGTGATTAGGAATAGGACCCAGAGGCACCGTCCAGAAGCCTTGACAAGCTGGCGGCTGTGGGGTGAAGGTAAAGAGGGCATCAAAGACAGCTGTCAGACCCCAAGCAACCTAGCAGGGAGTGTTCCAGGGCAAGTTCCTCCGAGACAGAGGGAGAGGAGCCTTCGGAGGTGGAAGAGGGGGGCGGGGCAGGGAAAGGAATTCCTGTCATTGTTGTTTTAGGATGAAAAGACCCAAATAGAGGACTGATGGAGGATCAAGAACCAACGGATGAGATGATGACATCTCAGGAAGAATGAGAAAGAAGTACCTCCCACCTGCTCCCATCGGCAGGAGGTGCCCAGAGGCAACCAAACGTGTGGGGGCTCCCAATCTGTGTCCTGAGACAGAGAAGCCTCTGGACTTAGAGATGAGCAGCCCAGGCCTGAAGAAATTCCTCTCTTCAAACTGGGGAGGCCTTCTGAGTCCTGGTGATGTGGCCCTGGGGACTCAGACTGGACACCTCAACCCCACTCAAGACCTCTTCCTCAGGTGCAGACAACAATCTCATGGGAAGAGCCTCATCGCCACACTTCCTGCACCCACACAGGCTACAAGGGCACTGCCTCCTTCCCATCGGCTTCCTGCTCATCAAACCTGCTGACAGGGACAGAGGAGAGTGTCAGAGAGAAGTAGGAACCTTAAACCATGAGGCCCCACTGGAAAACTTCGTCCTCTCTTACAAGGAGCTCTCATCACAAAGGCGGTGGTGGAGAAAAAGACAAAGAAATTGACCAACTCAAATTAAGTGAAAAACCAGAACCAAAAGAAAAACAAACAGGATACAGAATTATATGTATAACACAGGAAAAAAATATGTTAATGGGAAGATGGGAAGGAAATACACTAAATTATTGACAGTAGCTATTTAGAGAGATGGGGTTTTGTTTTCATTTTTTTTCTAGAAAAGTTATATCATGAGTAAAAATATGGATATTAATTCATAGGCAAGACTCTTTCTCTTCCTAAAAAGGTGAGCTCCAGAGAGAGGCCCTGGTGCTCCCTCTGGACAGTCATGAAAGCACAGGAATGCAGGAACACCATTCAGTTTGAACATGAAACAAGGTGTGTGTCTGTTAAGGGGTGAGGTTGGGGTTGGTGGTGGGGTGGTATCCCCTGAACAGGATTGGGGATGTGAATGTGTGGCTGGCATCCAGGTCTGGTCTGCCCTGGAAACCCCCCAGCAGAATCCCTTCCAGCTGCTGGACAATCAGCTGCTCAGACCTCTGGGAAGCCCAGCTCCCAAGTGTCCCATATGTCTGCAGAGGCAGCACCTCCCTAGTCCCAGGCACTGAGAACTCCAGGTAGGATGTCTAACCTCCCCTCCCCTTGCTCACAACTGGGGATACAAAAAGCCCAGGTGCTGTGGGGGGCTGGTCAACGAACCATTATGCTTCCTTTCCAAATCCAGGAGTCCATCCCCCACCCAGGCTCCCTGCCCAGACTCCTGAAAAGGAGTCAGAGGAGATGGGTGTGGGTGCTGGGTTCCCAGGGATCCCCTGCCTTGGGTAGGACCCACCAGAAAAACACCTGGAGGGACCTGAGCGGCCCTGACCCATCCTCAGCCCCAATCATTCCACCAAGCCGACTGCCCACCTCATCTCTTCCCCACCAGCCGCTTCTCCAGCTCCACACGTCCCCATCCTCCAACTCTGAGGGATGTGAGAAAGCAGAAAGGGGGCTGGGATTCGTGCCTTTCCTGGCCGAGATCTATGGAACTCGACAAGGAGGGACACTTAACTGCCTGAGAAGGAGGGGTGAGCAGTTCCTTAACAGCTGGTGGCTGTGGGACTGCGGGCAGCCGGGAGACCTCCTCCTCTAGAGCCATGGACTGCTGGGCCAGCGAGCGGTAGTCAGAAATCAGAGCCGGGACATCCAGGAGTGGAGGCAGAAGCCCCGCCCCGGCCCGCCCCACATTCTCAGGAAGAAGCAGAGGCGCTCAGGGAGAGGTGGGCACAAGAGCTTGCCGGGACAGTGCAGAGTTGGGGCTCCCTCCAACCCCTCGCCCCAGCAGCTCAGCAAGCTGAGAGAAGGCGGCGCGGAGCCGTCCAACCCGAGCGCGCCCTGTCGCGTCCGAGCGCTTACCTCTGCGCCGCGGTGCTGGCGTCCAGGATGCCCGCGCCCTGCATCCAGGAGCGCACCGAGCCCAGGCCGGCGGGCAGCAGCGGCTCCTCCTTCAGGTTCAGCCCGCCGCGGGGCAGAGCGTCCTGCGCAGGAAACATAAGGGCGCGCAATCGGTGGGCGCTCCCACAGCCGGGGATCCGGTCCCGCCGAGGCTGCGGGGCGTCTCAGCTCCGCCCGCCCGACGGCACCCGGCGCCTGCAGGAGCGCAGCGCAGCGCCAGTCCCGGCCGCTCAGTGCGCGCCAGCCTCCTGGGCGCTCCCTCGGAGAAAGCGGGTCCGCGAGCGCCGGCGCTGTCCCCTCCCCTCCCGGGGCGCGGGGCGGGGAGATGGAGGGATTTCCCCGCGGCCTGAGCGCCGGCGGGCTGACTGAGCGCGGGGCGGTGAGGGAGGGGAGCGGAGACGGCACCCGGTCCGCGCAGAGGCGCCCTAGAGGCGCGCTCTGGCGGCTGCCCAGGGCCGCGGTCGTCGGAGGGGGGGGCCCGAGCACCCCTTGAACTGCCTCAGGCGAGGCGGGGGCGCGGGGCTGCCCGCCCTTTCCCCCTCGCCGCCCCCACCTCCCGCCCACCCGCCCGCGGCGCCGGCGCGGGACGCTGATTACCATCCAGGAGGAGGAGGCTGCGGGCGCGGAGCTCGGCGGCGGCGGCGGCGGCGGCGACTGCGGCGGTAGCGGCGGCAGGAGCAGCAGCAGCCGTGCGTCCCGAGGAAAGGCAGGGGCAGCGCCGGGCCAGCAGACGCCTCCGCCGCCGGCGCCCCGCGTGCTCCGGCGCCCCGGCCCTGCCGCAGCCCCGGGCGGCAGCACCTGGAGCAGCAGTAGCAGCAGCCCGGCCGACTCCCCCCTGGGCCCGGTTCCCGCGCCGCCCCGCCGCGGCCGCCGCCGCCCGCCGCTCCCCGGAGCCTGGCCGCGGGCCCGGGCCATCCCGCCGCCGCCGCCACCGCCGCCGCTCCCGGGGGAGCGGGAGCCGAAGGCAGGGAGAGCGGGCGGGAGGAGGGATGGCGGGAGCTGGCGGGCCCAGGGGACTGGGGGCCGGGGGAGGCGGGGGCGGGGCGGCGCGGCCGGCCGAGGGGCGGCCAGGGACGTGACATCATCGGGGGAGGAGCGGCCGGGCCCGGGCCGCCGCGGCGGGGCGGACCCTGGCGAGTCGGTCGCCGGGGCTGGGGGCTGCGGCCTGCCCGAGGCCGCGGGAAGGAACGGGAGGGACCAGCGTGGGCCCGGGAGGCCCGGGCAAAGAGCTGACCGGGCTGCGAGGCGGGGGAGCCCGGGCGAAGCCGGAGGAGCGAGCAGGGCCGCACTCAGAAACCTGCACCGCCTCCGGGTCGCCACTGGACGAAGTCCAGGCTTCTTCTCCACTCATCTTCGTCTCCCAAGTACCCGCCGTACTCTCCACGCCGACGCCCGGTTCCTGCACTTGCCGCTCATTTTGACGCCTTCAGGCTTTTACTCTTGATGTTCTTTGCTCGCCCCATTGGTCCTGTCCGCCTTCCCCTGACCTCGGTTTAACCTCAGCCTGGGACTCAAACCTTTCTCCCTTAGGCTGGGCCCCAGACGCGCCGAGCGCCGTCCCTGCATCCCCCATCCCTAGTCCAGTCCGTGGCTTGTCTAAACACTAAAGCATTTTCGTTTCCAACCTGTGCCTTTCAGACACCTCTTGGTTTTTGATGCAAGTTGGATACTGAGTTAGGACTCACTTCCTCTTGTTCCCCAGCCAGAGAATCTTCCCTCTCAGATTTCATTCCTCTTAGTTCCCGGGCCAGAAATCATCTCGCCCTTGACCCGAGGGCTGAGCCGTTTCTGACCCTCTCCCCACATTCTGGCTTGGTGTGTCCTGACCAGGCTTTGAACAAGCCCAGAATGAGTCCAGCACTTTCCTGCAGAACAGCATGGGGGTGGCCTACCCAGCCTGCTGCTTCATTTTCAGACACCCCTGGAATATCACTTTCCTGCCCCCATCCCATCCTCTGACTCCCATCCTCTTTTGGGGGGCCTCCAAGTGTGCAGTTAGTGGTCCACCCCACATGGACCCCAATGAAGGTCCCAGGGCCACTACTGGGCCTCCTATTACCCCAGAGGCACCCCCACCTCCTTTTCTGACCTATGCCCCCCTCCCCATCACCTGCGGGGGCTGTCACTCCCACCCAGACTTCTCAAGGTCTCAGTTTTTACCCCAGGGATTATCAAAGGTAGTCTCTCCTTAAGGTGAATTCTTATACCAGTCTTTTTCTCCATCTCCTTATCTGACTCTAAATCCTTGCTCCTCCCAGTGTGGTCCCTGGACCAGCAGCTTCAGCATTAAGTGGGAGCTTGTCAGAAATGCAGAATCTTAGGCCCTGCCCAGACCTGCTAAATCAGAGCCGACCTTGTACCATGATTCCATGTGATTTGCATGCACATTACATTTGAGAAGCAGTGCTCTAGAGAAACCCCCCAAGGCTGTTACATACTTGCTCCACCCCTCTCTCCAACCTTCAAACCTACCTCTGGCTCTCTAAAATTTCCAACAGACAGCCTACCTCTTATTTACTGGAGAGATTACAGGGAATCTTGGCAGAATCCTGCTGGCCTTCTCAGCCGTCCATATTTTTCCTCCTTTCTCAGTCTTCTCACCCATTCTTTTTTCCCCCTGCACCCAGAGAAGCATGTGGGCTCAGGGACCTCTTTGCTCAGTCCCTTCTTCTGCACCTCCTGATGTTGTCCCATGCAATCTGTTCGTATGTTGACACTCCTTTCCTCTGCTCAGACCTCCCCATTCTTAAAAGAACCCTCCCTTTGTCCCCGCCTCCTCCTCCTCCTACTTGTGCCACTCCTGTTTCTGAGAAAGTTCACAGGCGCACTCCGCCAAGGCTGCCTTGCCAGCCCCCAGCAAGCCACTCTTGAAGCCCTGTTGGTCTGGCTCCCTTCCAGTTCTGCCGCTGTTTGTTCCTCTCTCTCGGCCTCAGGCCCTCTGACCCCCGTGCAGCACTGGGCTCGGCGCACCTGCCTCCTCCACACACCTGGGAAGGCCATCCTGATGACCAGAGCACACCGTCTCTCCTCTTACCCCTGGGTGCGCCCCAGCTTGCTGTGTCCTGCTCCCTTCTCCTTTTCTTCTCTTAGAGAACTCAGGCTTTTCCACAGTCCCAGGGGACATGTTTGGGGAAATGATGTCCTAGTGTGGGCCTCCATCTGCTTCTGTCAGTCCTGAACATCCACTGGTGAGGACAGAGCTGTCCTTGACCCTTGGGGAGGAGGGGAGCACCTGCTTCCAGGGAGCGGCCCTCTCCCAAGTAGCTCTGCCCCTGAGCCGGGGCTGGGGTTGCTTCATCTCCACATGCCCAGCCACGTTCATGCCCATTCCCCACAAACCAGCTCTTCCTCCTGGCTCCCCTGTGTCTGTCCATGACACCTCCTCCTGATGCCCACCAGGTTTGGGGCCCAGGAGTTCATCTCTGATACTTTCCTTGCCTGCCCAATAGCCACCTCTTTGTCAAGTCTCAAGGATTCTCCCTCCTTGTCCTTCTCTCTACCCCAGGGCCCACAGTGAATATCTTTAACAATGAATTTACTTGCCCTCCACTGGACTCCACCCTGGCTTGGAAGAGGAATCTGCCCCAGTCTGAGGACAGCCTCCTTAGCTATCTTCTTGCCCCCACCTGTCTACCCGCAACCACCCTCCATCCTCCTGCCAGTTTTAAAAAGCAAGCCATCACCTGCTTAGAAACTTCCAAGTGTCTCTCTTGGCTCCCCAAGTAGACATTTAGGGACTTAGTTTAGGGACATTCTAGGCCCTCTGATGCCTGATCCAAACATTCTTGCCAGCTTTCCCTCCATTCCCTTGCTGTGTGAGTCCCTTGCTTGCCTGACACAGAAGATCTACTGTTTTCCAAATGCAGACACAGGTCCCACACTCTCAACTCTGTGCCTCTACTCTGGCTGTGCCCTCCAGCTGTAGTGCCCTCACTTTTACAACACCTTTCTTCTCTGGGAGGCAACGGGGTCCACATTCTTTTCACGATGATTGAATGGCTTTGGTGTTGCAAGTCTTCATGGTTCTAGAAGCCTCTTCCTAAGGTAGATTTGGGGGGTAGGTGCTCAGAATTAACCTGGGCAGAAAGGGGAGTCACTCAACCCAGAGATGGGCTCCTGACTTGTGTGGGTTTCTATCTTGTATTAACCACATGGACTAGAAAGAAACTAACCAGGATGGTGTTTGAGGCTTCCCAGGGCCTGCAGCCCCTGAGAAGGTCTTCTGGGTTAGAGCCGCTGAACCAATGGGCAAGGCCCTGGGTGATGAGAATACCAACTGGGCCCAGCAGGGCAAATTCTGAGTCAGCTTTTGGAGTCAGAGGTAAGTATCTCTGCTTTAGATCCAGGAAGTCTGTTTCTTGGAACTCCTTGTGTGTTTTTATTTTGTATTTTTTATCTTAGTTCCTTTGACAAAGTTCTCCTCTCAAACCGTTGTAGCTTCATGAGACAGGGATTTGGGGGCCTCCTGTAGCTGTGTTCACAGAGAGCTGGAGGGGTGGTAGTGACAGATAGAGGATGCTGGGTCCAAGGCCACAGAGAACGCCAATCCTTTCTGGCCCAGGCAGAGGCTCACCCCAAGCCACCAGTCCAGAGCCTCTGACCTCATCCTTCTCCATCATGGACATTTGTGCTCATACCACAGGAAGGGTTCTTGTCATGTGCCTGGTGCTAGAGAATAAGCAAAGCCTAAAACACAGGCTGTGTCTTTATGGGTACCACAGTGTGGTGGTGGGAGATGTGTAAACACTCAGTGTCACTCCAGAGTGACCTGGTCTGATAAAGATGCAGGTGCAAATACTGGGACCAGCACAGAAGAAGGGCCTGAGCCTAAGAGGGGAGAAAGTGGTCTTGGGCAGAAGGATCAGCATCTGTAACGACTGGCAGAGCTGAATGAGTGGGTTTGCAGCACTTGCTTCAAGGTAGAAGCTTCTAGCACCTGGAGCATCATGCTTGTGCCTAGGATGCCATGCTGAGGAGCATGGAATTTTTCCTGTAGGCCTGGGCCTTAAAACAATATTTAAAAAATCAACAGAACTCTCTCTCTCTCTCTCTCTCTCTCTCTCTCTCTCTCTCTCTCTCCCCCCACCAAAGGGGGGTGCAGCACCATAGAAAACAAATCCAAAGTGGCACATTAGGCAGAAGTGCCCTTGACCAGACTGTGTGTTGGGCCATAGAGCCCCCTGGAGGCCCCAAAGTGTTAAGCCAGCACTCGGATCCACTTCATGTCAACTTCCCTGATGGGAATTAAAATATAGGAAGAATTTAACAATTAAAGCATGCACTAAATATGGCTGTTCGCATAGTTCTGTGAAGAAACAGAAATGGCTAGGGCCATCCCAGAAGGCTTCCTGGTGGGCATGCCCCAGCTCTTAGCCTTCCTCCCTTTTGCCTCCTGAGGTCTTTTCAACTGCTTCAGGAAAACTTGCACTACAGGTGTTATTTGACCTTAGGATCCATCCCATTCCCCGCATCGAGGCTGAGTTATTAAATTTTATATAATAACTCAATGGGAGCCACAATGGTGGACACTTTTGTCAGGAGAGTTGTACTCCCATCTTCGGTCTCTGGGCTGGAGCACAGGCTGTGTGTCCCCTCAATATTCCAAGTTGTTCACACCCCTTCCAATCACAAACCATCTCAAAGACAACCAATCTCAATCTCAGTCCCTGCTGAGGAAGAGGAAAGGAACCATTTCCCTTGTGGAGCAAGATCTGCACAGGGCTGACCCTTTGTTCATCCTCCAGGTTTCAGAGAGGGTCCAGGACCTGCAGGTTTCTAACCTAAATCTGTAACAGCACCAGCAGTATCCCTGGAGGGCTGCCCCTTAGCTACCCACAGGCAGTGGCAGAAAGTCTGAAATGACAGCATCAGCCCCCACCCCCAATTGTGTAAGCTTCAGTCAGCAGGGAGGAAGGCTAAGAGCTGGAACATACCCACCAGGAAGCCTTCTGGGATGGCCCTAGCCATTTTGTTTCTTCGTGGAACTATGTGAACAGCTATATTTAGTGCATGATTTAATTATATATATATATAACTTGGCATGGGGAAGGTCAAATTTCTTTTCTGATTGCTCTGGGGTCAACAAGAAAGGAAGCCATCACCCCTGAAGTGGAGCAGGGTGGGTAGGGGTCAGGGGAATGGAGTGGGTAGGTTGGAGGGGGCCATTGTTCACCTTGTCCTGGGTGAAGTGGGGAGAAGACCTGGCAGAGGCTGATTCTCCAGGAGGCTTAAGCTCATCCACACAGGCCCTTTCCAAGGCCCTTCACAAACTCCTTGCAATGTGTTCCCATGCTTATATATAATTGTGTATTTGTAATGTTGTATTTTTCTTCTTAGAGGGCCACCCTCCAATTGTATAAGCTTAAGCCCCACCCCACCCCTCCCCCAAACCTAAATCTTCCCTTAGGATCTGGAGTTGGGTAGGAACAGTTAGGTAGGCTACATACTCAGTCCCATAATACTCTGTTTCTCCTTGGCCCTGCCTGACTCATCCGCCACCATTTCTTCACCCCAAAAAACATCTGCCACACCCTTCAGAACCCTTCTCCCTAATTAGCCAACTTCCTCATATTCTCAACATATATTTTAAAGGTTTCTCTCATCTCTAGCCTTAACTGAAACCTGGATGACACCTGTTATGGACTGACTGTTTATGTCCCTTTGAAATTCATATGTTGGAGCCCTAACTTCCAATATGACTGTATTTGGAGACAGGGCCTGTGAGGAGGTGATAAAGGTTAAATGAGGTCATAAGGATGGTGCCCTGATTTGATAGGGCTGTGCCATTAGAAGAGGAAGAGATACCAGAGCTCTCTCCACCATGTGAGGACACAGCAAGAAGGCAACCATCTGCAAGCCAGGAAGAGAGTCCTCATGTTACCACATCGAACTTGGATTTGCTCTCCTGATGTGCAGCAAAGCAAATCTACTGACATTGGATTGTGGTGATGGAAAGTACAGCCTTTATTTGCAGGGCGCCAAGCAAGGAGAATGGGTAGTTAATGCTCAAAAGACCCAAACTCCTCAATGTTTTTTAGGGAAGTGTTTTTGAAGGCAACATTAGGGTTAAGGGTTGTGGGGTGCATGATCAGCTCACGGACAGTCTTCTTATTGGTTGGTGGTGAGGTAACAGGGTGGTGTTTTGGGAATCTTAATCATTAATCTTCTAACTCCAAACAGTCTAAGGTCTTTGTGTTTGTGGTCAGCACTTTCTATCCATTGGGGTCCTGATTTCTGTAAAACAACTCAAAGATATGTGTCAGATTGTATTTTTACCCCTTGAGGAGGAACTAGGGGTCCTGTGACTCTATTTTATGGCTGAACTATTGTTTAAGATATTATTACTTTTCTTGCTTGACTGATTTTCCTTTATTCTCTGTATTCCCTCACTTCTCTAATTAGTAACTGCTTGAGTCTGCTCTTTGGAATGTGGTCAAGGCCTAGGATACTAAAGCCTTTTTTTTTTTTACAAACAAGAAATGGGGGACCCAGAGGGGTCTGCCACTGGGAAGGTTCTGCAGCCTTCTGCTCGGTTTCACTCACCAGAACCTGAATTGGCTAGCGCCTTGATCTTGGACTTCCCAGCCTCCAGCACTGTAAGAAAATAAATCTCTTTGTAAGCCACCCAGTCTTTGGTATTTTCTTATGGCAGCCTGAGCAGACTAAAGCAACACCCTAGGACACCCTTTCTCCTAAGGCTCTTTCCAGCAGTTATTGTTTATTTTCTTTCACTCCATGGCATGTAAGTACTTGGAATTTGATTTTGCCCTACTTTCAAGCTAATAGGTTTACCTGTTACTGTTTCATGGTTGCTGGCAGAAGACATGAAATTCCTGGATCAGAGACAGAGAACTTTATTACTCAAAGCAAAGCAAGTAGCAAGAGCATCATGCTTGCATCAGTTCCTCTTGCCCCCACTCCCAAGTCCCATAGGGGCAGTGTGAAGGAGCCCTGCGGGTGCTCTGCATACAAGTGGGTTTGTGTTGCATCTGAGCAACAGGAGAATGGGGGACCCACCTCTTTTATAGAAGGCAATAAACAAGCTCTTTGTCCTGGAGAGAGAAATTACTTTGTTCCTTAAGGTTGCTGTCTGCACACACAACCCTGAGAAATAGTGCAGGCAGAGTGGTCAGGACCTTATATTCTTGGCATGCCACGTAAAAACGTGCAGTGATGCACAGGGCCTGTGGTGTCCAAATTCTTTCAACAATTTGCCCTACACATTCTTGGCTGAACTTGACAATTCACATGAATATGCCACTCCATTTGCCACACTGTTTAGTCTGATCAAATAGAGGCTGAGACCAAATCTGCTCAATCTGTCTCATACAGAATTTAATTAAGGCTACTATCAATAGAACTTCAAGAAGGAAGATGAGGCTAACCTGAAGTGTTGGCTTCAACCATGCCACCCAGGGTCCCAGATTCAGTCATCTGTAAATCCCAAGGGGATCAGTAGGTCTTATTTCAGACAGCCAGGATATAGTCTAAACCCAGGTTATTATCCACTAAAATTCTCACAAGTGAATTTTAGACTAATCTGCTGATCTTTGGTGTCATTGCCAATAATTATAGGAGGCATTAGATGGGCCCAAAAGTACTCCCCATCCCTGATGGAGAGACATTCCATGGCCCACATACAAACACACACCCCAATAGGTTACGTGTCATTCCAGTTTAAGATTTCTTGTTAAATCTGATTTGCATCACCATGTGGTTAAGCCACATGGTCAGTGTCACCAAATAGTTGCAAGCTTAGTTGCCATGTAGGAAGCAAGGCCACTCAGGTGACAGGAAAATTATGTGCATTTGTACCAGTTGGATTGAAACAAGGTTGTGCTGGATGGCTGGATGGTGTGTTTGTACTACCAGCACAGGGAAGGGGGGAGGTTCCATGTTCAAGAGCTGCCACTGATGGCAAAGGGCACAGCCAAATTGTTTCAGACCAGCCATGCCCACATGGGTTTCCTGTTTCCATAGCATGTGGACAGGATGACAAACCTAGAGGGAAGGGATCAGATTGCCAGCTGAAACTTGGCTCATGTGAATGAGGTGATGGTGTTGCTAGGCTGCACTGCTGCATCTAGGGGACAAAGAGAACACTAATCGTCCCCCCTCCCTGTACCTGCTGGCACCTAAGATGTCTTCTCGCCAGTCCTCCATAGCCACGGAAGCAGTGTATCCCACGCCAGTACCCATATCTTCACCTTTTCCCCAGTATTCCCCTACTCATACCCTGACCTTTTAATTGGAGGGGCCAGGTGTGAGGGGAGCAAAATATACAGAGACCCCTTCTATTGATATATCCCACCTTGGACTGTGTGCGCCACTGTAGGGGGACTTGGCAAGCAGTATATTCAACCAAGTGGTCATTACATTTATGATTCAGGATCACGTTAATCCACCAAGAGAATCTAGGTGGCTAAACCAGAATTAAGTTTGAACCCCCTAGGCCCCCTTTTGCTAATCTGACACCTGGAGGTTATACCACCTTGGTTAGCCTGGGATTGTTGTTAGGGAGAAAAAAGAAGCACCATGCCCAGGAATAGTCAGAATCCCAAATCTTCCTCCACGCTTTTTGTCCTGATCATTAACTAGGAAATGGCTGAGAGGAGATGATCCTTGTCTGGGGATGGCTGCATTCAGTGACCACACTGCCTCACTGAGGTGTGTGGACAAAAGGAGATGAGGGAAGTAGTCAGAAGTTTTTGTGTTTATTTTTGAGGAGGCCATTCCAGTGCTCAATAATACAGGGTGCCAGCAGGTGGTAGGGAGTATGGCACGGCCATTGGATACCTTGACTATTGGCCCCTGGTTGAGTGGCTTTTGCAACGAAGGGTGCATCACTGTCAGGCTGTAGATGATCTGAAAAGCCAAAAACTTGACATGGCTTAGTTACAAGGGCCACAATGGTGGTGGCCAGAGTCTCCTGATCAGACTAGAACAGCAACACTGTAACTTGAAAATGTGCCCCAGAGCAGTGAGGCACCAACGATAGTCCAAAGAAAGGGTCAAAGGTCTGGAGTAGTCAATCATCCAGGAGTAGGTGGGAGCAATGCCCTGTGCAATGTGGCCTCTTTACTATAAGACAAACAGCTCAACTTTTGGGAGGTGTCACAAGTCTGGTAGGTAGTGGTGGCTTCTGCATCAGAAACATACAGTTCTTTACTTTGTGCCCCATCCATGATGGTGGATGTGTTGCTGCGTCTGGTGCAAGGATGGATCCAGGCAGCGATGGTGGTTGTATGGGCAGTACAGGCTGGTTCAGCAGCTTGATTTAAGTTGGTCTTATTAGAGAAGGGCCCTTACCACAGGCATCTCCATGGGAGACCCAGGTTGTCTGATTGGCAGCTGAATTTGTTTCCACAGTTTGCACCTCCAAAGAAGAATGCCTTTAATTTGCCAGTCTTGCAGACAAGACAGCTAGGCCGTTGGCAACAGCACAAAAGTCAGTAAAAATGTCCTAAGTTTCTTCAGGGGAGGTATTGGCCAGGACTATGAGC